>NC_092412.1:114884345-116203512 GCF_040894005.1 Engystomops pustulosus
CAGCCATATCCAGGGATCAGACAGAGGCAACGTTGTGCAAAATAACTCGGTTCTTTATTAGAACAACTGCAGGCAATGGGCCAGAATGATCTCCGAACAGATTCCTGGTTACTGGAGTGGTCATGGAGAGTGGCCCTCTGGATTGGTTCCCCAGCCTTGTAGTAGATGCAGGCTGGGATGTAGCTGTGTCCAGTTGTGAAAGCTGCAGCTTTGAGTCTCCTAACTCTAGTCCTGGGAATAGCTTGATATCAGCCCTGATGGTGGACTGACACGGTCTCTCTCTTCATTCTGCGTGCTGGTATTCTAAGAACATGTGCTCTCCTAAAAGCTCCTGTGGTAAGAGATGTGGCCTAGGAGCTTGTGCTCAGAAGCAAAACCTTGTGGTCTGGACCTCTGTGGTAGAATGGTAGAAGACCTCTAGCCCCTCCCTGTCCTGGGGTTTTGTTATCCTGCTCAGGTGGTGGCTAACTCTCCATTCACACTCCAGTGTACATGGTGCAATACAATTGGTTAGAATTTACATACACTTAAAGGGGTTATGCCACAAAACAATTGACTACAAAAAGCTGTCAAAGAGGTTAAAATATTTCAAAAATCTATTTGTAAAGGTTACCTGGAAGTAAAGATACCTTTCTATTTGTTATTATGATGCTTGTTCTGCCTCTACTCTGTTCCACACAGAAGCAGATGTGGGAGGGGCCAGGCACATGCACAGCACTGACAGCTGCAGTTATTCCACATCTCAGCACTACAGAGCGCTCAGCCTTCAGAGTCTCCTTCCACCTGCTGTGCTCAAATAGTCCCTGCATTTACTGATCCAATAGAAGTCCAATAGAAATGTGTCACACGCCCCATGTTAAAAGTGCACCAAAAAAAGTTGGTGCACTCTGTCAAAGCAGTGCAGGGGCACCAGATTCATGAAGAACGTGCGCCAGAAATCCTGAATCTGGCGCCCCCTGCACACTACACAGGGCACTGCACATAGTACACATGTACTATGTATTGTCACAGCATCATGGTCGGTCAGGTTGACATGCATGGCGGAAGTGTAGGTGGAGGCAAACCCCACGTGTATCGTCACTCCAAAGTGCCACTTACCCCTGAGGAAGTCACTTTGAAGAGAGGATACGCATGGAGTTTGCTGTCCCTGCATTTTTCTAGACCTCCGACATATTTACACTTTACTGTCCGCCTGACGACCATGATGCTGTGAGAATACATTGTTTTGCTCTTCTTGTATGCATTGATTGTACAAAAGTAGGTGCAATAGTTGTTTTTATGACTTTTACTAATAAACTTTTGTATTTTTGCATGTTGATTGAATCTCTTTCTGTGTATTTTTTTAAGGAATTGCAACCAAATCACTAGATAGATAGATATGTGATAGATAGATAGATAGATGGATATGTGATAGATAGATAGATAGATAGATGGATATGTGATAGATAGATGGATATGTGATAGAGAGATAGGAGATAGAGAGATAGATATATATGTGATAGATAGATGGATATGTGATAGATATGTGATAGATATGTGATAGATATGTGATAGATATGTGATAGATAGATAGATAGATAGATAGATATGTGATTGATAGATAGATAGATAGATAGATAGATGGATATGTGATAGATAGATGGATATGTGATAGAGAGATAGGAGATAGAGAGATAGATATATATGTGATAGATAGATAGATGGATATGTGATAGATATGTGATAGATATGTGATAGATATGTGATAGATATGTGATAGATATGTGATAGATATGTGATAGATAGATAGATAGATAGATAGATAGATGGATATGTGATAGATAGATGGATATGTGATAGAGAGATAGGAGATAGAGAGATAGATATATATGTGATAGAGAGATAGATATATATGTGATAGATAGATAGATGGATATGTGATAGATATGTGATAGATATGTGATAGATATGTGATAGATAGATAGATAGATAGATAGATAGATAGATAGATAGATGGATATGTGATAGATAGATGGATATGTGATAGAGAGATAGGAGATAGAGAGATAGATATATATGTGATAGAGAGATAGATATATATGTGATAGATAGATAGATGGATATGTGATAGATATGTGATAGATATGTGATAGATATGTGATAGATAGATAGATAGATAGATATGTGATTGATAGATAGATAGATAGATAGATAGATAGATAGATAGATAGATAGATAGATAGATGGATATGTGATAGATAGATGGATATGTGATAGAGAGATAGGAGATAGAGAGATAGATATATATGTGATAGAGAGATAGATATATATGTGATAGATAGATAGATGGATATGTGATAGATATGTGATAGATAGATAGATGGATATGTGATAGATAGATGGATATGTGATAGAGAGATAGGAGATAGAGAGATAGATATATATGTGATAGAGAGATAGATATATATGTGATAGATAGATAGATGGATATGTGATAGATATGTGATAGATAGATAGATAGATAGATAGATAGATAGATAGATAGATAGATAGATGCTTTAGGAAAATGAGAACGGCACACCAAACAACAGAGTAATGGCGGGTGCAAGCACAATAGGATCGGGCCACGGATCCTCCAATGATATATTCCAAGAAGTTAGGCAGCACTCCAGTTGTAATGTGCAAAAAAAGTGGTTTTCTTTATTCCATGCTTTTTAAAGATACAGCAACGTTTCGACTCACTGGGAGTCTTTCTCAAGCCAAATAACAAGAGTGAACATCATACATATATATCAAACACAAGTGATCACGTGACATGTTAGTTCCCACCCCCGTCATTAGCATATTGCATCATAAAACTAGTAAAATTCATAAGAAATGATACAAAGTGATATAAATTGCATAGAAATAGACATTTTTAAAGTGCTGGTGCATTGGCAACAAGTAAAATGACTGTTATTGAACACCGATGTGTTAAGTAAAGTGCTGGATGCAGATTGTGCTTAGTAATAAATGTAATAAAGTTTAAAAACAAAGTGGGGTCGCTCACCGTCACGTCCACCAGCTGAAACAAGACTGTTGACCCTCAGTTGGCGAGTAGCGCTTAGCGCGCCAGAGTATATTAGAGCTTGACCCGCATGGATGGAACGCAAACAATGTTGCGCTCTAATGCGCATGTCTGGGAGGGTCTAATGGATTGAATGTCGATTTTAAATTAAGTGTTGTTTAATGACAGCGTCAATGTCGAGCCTTGTCTTATCTGTTTATTGCTTTTCATGTGATATAAGTTGATAATAACAAGAACCACCCAACGTAAATATACACAAATTTGACATTAAATTCTACTAAAAACCTCTTTTCTGTTTTTACAGATCATACGAATACCTAGAAAGCCATAATGGGGTTTTCCTCACTGCCGCCTTCCACAATTTTTTGGCTGTCACAAGACTGATCCAAGACGCCTCTTCTTTTCCTTTTGATCCTTTATATTTCCTTTATGCTTGACCTCTGCAATTGTTTTTCTGTACATTGTTTTTTTATCATACATATTTTGTTACAACTTTGGCCAGCAACAACTCACGTCTTTTCTGGGCTGGGAGTATAGCTATTACTTCATTAAATATCCCCTAAAGGGTCCCGTTGAGACTTTGGGGAATTAATATTTGCCTTTCTCCCCGATTCTGGGGTTTATGCATATCCACCTCTCCCCTAATATAGCCCTGTTTTAAGCCTCATAGATGCACCTATTGCTGTGCCAGTAACATCAGGTTTCTGACGAGGTGTCATCAGGGAAGATCTGACAGCGCGTGTGCGACGCGAACAGTCTCCCTGGCAACGTGACCCTCCCAGACATGCGCATTAGAGCGCAACATTGTTTGCGTTCCATCCATGCGGGTCAAGCTCTAATATACTCTGGCGCGCTAAGCGCTACTCGCCAACTGAGGGTCAACAGTCTTGTTTCAGCTGGTGGACGTGACGGTGAGCGACCCCACTTTGTTTTTAAACTTTATTACATTTATTACTAAGCACAATCTGCATCCAGCACTTTACTTAACACATCGGTGTTCAATAACAGTCATTTTACTTGTTGCCAATGCACCAGCACTTTAAAAATGTCTATTTCTATGCAATTTATATCACTTTGTATCATTTCTTATGAATTTTACTAGTTTTATGATGCAATATGCTAATGACGGGGGTGGGAACTAACATGTCACGTGATCACTTGTGTTTGATATATATGTATGATGTTCACTCTTGTTATTTGGCTTGAGAAAGACTCCCAGTGAGTCGAAACGTTGCTGTATCTTTAAAAAGCATGGAATAAAGAAAACCACTTTTTTTTGCACATTACAACTGGAGTGCTGCCTAACTTCTTGGAATATAGATAGATAGATGGATATGTGATAGATAGATAGATAGGTGATAGATAGATGGATATGTGATAGAGAGATAGGAGATAGAGAGATAGATAGATAGATAGATAGATAGATAGATAGATAGATATGTGATAGATAGATAGATGGATATGTGATAGATAGATAGATGGATATGTGATAGATAGATAGGAGATAGAGAGATAGATATATATGTGATAGATAGATAGATGGATATGTGATAGATATGTGATAGATAGATAGATAGATAGATAGATAGATAGATAGATAGATAGATAGATAGATATGAGATAGATAGATGGATATGTGATAGATAGATAGATGGATATGTGATAGATAGATAGATGGATATGTGATAGAGAGATAGGAGATAGAGAGATAGATATATATGTGATAGAGAGATAGATATATATGTGATAGATAGATAGATGGATATGTGATAGATATGTGATAGATAGATAGATAGATAGATAGATGGATATGTGATAGATAGATGGATATGTGATAGAGAGATAGGAGATAGAGAGATAGATAGATAGATGGATATGTGATAGATAGATAGATGGATATGTGATAGATAGATAGATGGATATGTGATAGATAGATAGATGGATATGTGATAGATAGATAGATGGATATGTGATAGATAGATGGATATGTGATAGATAGATGGATATGTGATAGATAGATGGATATGTGATAGATAGATAGGAGATAGAGAGATAGATAGAGAGATAGATAGATAGGAGATAGATAGATAGATAGATAGATAGATAGGGAGATAGAGAGATAGGAGATAGATAGATGACAGCTTCTCACATGTTGCTGATGTTTAGCGACTTCCCTGCTAGTCAGGCACAGGGGCTCCTTTGCAGGAGAGCAGGGTAACATGGAGGGACAGTGCATGGAGGAGAGTACAGGAGGTGGACTGCAGGAGAGCAGGGTAAGATGGAGGGACAGTGCATGGAGGAGAGTACAGGAGGAGGACTGCAGGACAGCAGGGTAACATGGAGGGACAGTGCATGGAGGAGAGTACAGGAGGAGGACTGCATTAGGAGAGGTCAGAGCTCAGCCTGTTACTTGTGTTATCTCTGCAGCCTCCTGTGTGACCTGACTAATGGTGGAGGGAGGAAAGGGCTGATACATTGCTATGATCCATGTTGGGAGAGGACTCCTCTGAGCAGACATGTCTGGCTGCAGTTACCTTGTATCTGCTGCTGGAAGCTCCTGTGTAGCTGGTGAGCAGTGGCCATCACAGCACAATCTCTGCCCCTCCTCCTCTCTCACCTCCTATTGGCTGCAGTGTGTCAGGTGATCTCTCAGTGTGCACAGGAGCTGTGAGCCCGTGGAGTGATCTGTAGTGGAGAACAGCTGACTGACTCCATGTGCGCAGACTCGGCCAGATCAGCTGTTGCTCAGGACGGGACACAGCTACCACCGGGGGGCGCCAGCAACCAGAACAAAAGGAGTTATCTCAGTAAGCCTGCAGATTTTGTAATAAGTGTAAATGGTGAAAGTACTTTTAACAATGCATTGGACCCAATTACAGCAATGTGCAATGGTGACACAACCCCTTTAACGCTTGCCTATTACCTCAGTGTTTCTGTATTATCCCTTAATGAGTTGCTCAGACTCACTAGATGGGTCCTAACAGATAGAGGGCCTTATTCGCAAACACTCCTCTGCCCACACATTGGCAGGGGTGTTGCATATACACGTACTTATACACTCATACATACATATGTCTATATTCACTGTGGGGTTTCAGAAGCCACATATCTGACTTCCGCCAAGTAGCTGCAGACTATATGGGGGAAATATACGTCAGGAAGTAGAGATAAGGGATTTCTAGTGCTGCCATTTCTGCTTCCCCCTCCCTCAACATTTCTTATTCTGAACTGCCGCCTCAGCTGTCTACCATGGAAGATGTGCTCTGTTATATGCATACTATACAGTGTTCAGTATGTATAATGGTGTACATCTCCATTCTTCAGTTTTGCAGGTTGGGTGCCAGGGACCCCTGACACAGCAGGACCAATAGCAGCTGCTAGGCCGCTGTACCTGAGCTTTGGGAAATACTTTGAAGGGCACCAGATTTTTTTAAATGAAGGAGCAGATTTTAAAATATATACTGATAAACTTCTGAGGCATTGCTGAAGAAAGCAACCAAATACTACTATTTTGTTAAAAAGTCAATTTGGCTTACCGTTCTCTCCTGAGATACTGACAGCTGTCATCTCAATATCCATGTTCTGTTCCATTTTAATTACACAAATATAATTCCCACTGTCACTTGGACCAAGCTTTCTTAGAGTCAGATTGTGTTTGTTTAGGTTGTCTATCCTGTCTTTATATTCCGTAGAAATGATGGGGAATGATTTGTCCATTGAGGCTATTTCCACTTCATGTGTTCCTTTTTTAAAATACCATTTGGAATTGAAAGTACCATTGCAAAAATTGCAGTCACATGTAATACTGTCATCCTTCATTATAGGTTCTAATAAATTCAGAGAAAATTAATTGGTGTTCATTAAATCAGAAACAATTTTCAGCAAAAGGAATAAATACATTGGTGTAAATGTCCTAGATATTAATTATACCCTTACCCTTCATTCTCCATGAACCTGTCCAGCTGCTTTGTACGGTGGGGCTATATATAGTGCACTGATATGTAAGAGACTCATTTCGGACAATATAAGAGCTTTTAGTACTTTGATTTTTCTGAACCTCTTGGTTATTCTCATACCACGTTATAGTAATGCCTTCAGAAGTAGAGGTATTGACAGAACATGTGAGATGTAGACTATTATGATCCCACTTATATTCCATTGTCTGTTGTAGATCTGCAAAACAAAATCACAAGTTGCAGCTAAAAGAAACTTTGACCTTACTGTGGTTCTTACGTTGCATTGTTCTACTGACAACATTACAGAATCCAAATGAGATTTGTAGACAGCGGAATTTTCTCTACTATTGGACAGCTATGTTTTTAATGACTATAATTGGTAGTTGAAATGTTGCCTTGATTTTCCTAAACCGGATGTTTTTCTTCTGTTGTTACATTAGTCTTTCCTTTTCTCTTCTTTTCCAAGATTTATATATTTGAAAAAACTTCCCTTTTAATTTATCTCACCCCTTTGAGAAAGAAGCTTCTGCAAGTATGTGTATAGAATTGTGACTAGAGGTACATATTTATGTGCACTATAGTGACTTTTTTTGGGGGTGCAAATGTTTTTGTCTGTCACCAAAATGCCTCTTCCCAACGCTGGGAGCAGCAGTATTCTACAGGGGGCTGGCTGTATACTACAGGGGTCTAGCTGTATACTACATAGGGCTGGCTGTATACTACCTGGGGCTGGCTGGCTGTATACTACATGGGGATGGCTGGCTTTATACTACATGGGGCTGGCTGTATACTACAGGGGGCTGTCTGGTTGTATACTACATGGGGCTGGCTGTATACTACAGGGGGCTGGCTGGCTGTATACTACAGGGGACTGGCTGGCTGTATACTACATAGGGGCTGGCTGTATACTACACCCTCGGCTTAGACTTGAGTCAATAGGTTTTCCTAGTTTTCGTTGGTAAAATTAGGGGCTTATACTCAGGTCGGCTTATACTCGTGTATTTACAGTAATTATCCCCCAAAAAGTAAATTCTGAAAATTACTTGAAAATACGGAAAACCGACCTTTAATTTTTATTTTAAAAATAAAATAAAATACATTTCAAAAATGATGAAAATTTATAGCAGACACATGGAAAATGTTATTCAGCAACTTGTTTAGGTGGTATATCTATCTGCCTGAAAACGCGATGATTTAAAATTTTGAAAATGGAAAATATTTCAAACAATTCATCAGTTTTTATTTTTTTTTTATAAATAAAAGCAAAACTTATCAGCCAAAATTTACAACTAAGATAAAGTACAACAGGTGAGGAAAAGACAATCTCAGAATCGCTTTGATAAGTATCAGAGTTCAAAAGTTACAACCATATAAAGCGATGCATGTCAGAATCCAAAAAATGGCTGAGCCTTAAAAGCCTTAAACAAGAAATATGTACCTCATCCAAAAATATGTCAAACCCCATAAACTCATTGCACTCAGAGCTGGAGAAAGACTAACGGAGGTCATTGAGTTTTAACCAGTCTTGATGTGCTGTTTATAAGGATCTGTGCATCCATAATTTTGGCACTATTATTTAGATAAATTTAACCTTAAACATAGATCACATTAAATGCTTCTTACCTATAACCTGCAGAGTTATGTATTCTGTTTTCTCAGTCCTTGTTCCCACATAGCAGTTATATGTATTTTCATCACTTTTCCTCAAGTTCCTTATTTGCAGAGACGCATTGCCTTTACTTATTTCATTGTTAAACAGCGCAGTTCTTCCAACATAGTCTTTATCTTGGTTCTCCAGTTGATCTTTATTATGATAATATGAAATCACATATTTGTCCTCGCCAATAATCCAATGAATTACTTCATCATCCCCAGGTGTAAAAGAACATGGCAAGATGACATTTTTGTTTAATTCACCCACCACAATGACACCTGAAAAACATGAAAGATGTTATTGCTTATTGCTTTCACCAGGGACCTCTTTTTTTTACTAAAGACAGGTTACATAATCCCATCACACCTGCATTGCAAATATGCCTTTCTGCTTTCTAAAAGCATTTGCATTACAATGTAATGTGTGTTATCACTTACCTTGCACCCTGACTGTTTGGAAGCATGTGACTTGTCTGTGCTGAAAACTGCTCAGCTTTGGCCCCCACCTTTGTGCTCCTGTAAGCTCCTCCCTCCCCACTGTTATCTCACAAGGCTGTGAGCTCTGTGAAGGAGCAGGAGAGAGGAGGTGTACAGAAGCATAATCTCTTGGGGGCCAAGAGTTAAGCAGCAGCACAGACAAGTCACATGTTATTTTTTAAAAAGCATCCAAACCAAAGCCCAACCCCTGAGACTACACCTGAGGGAAGTTGCCCCCCCCCCCCACCTTGTTCAAATCAAGCAAAATTGGTGTCAAATGTTTGTGCTACGTTTGTGCTGGTTTGTGCAGCAGAAATTTTTGTTTGTGCCGTTATCGTTTTTAAGATTTTAATGAAAGTTTCCAGAGGTCATCAGAGGTCAACCACCCCCCCCCCCACATTGCCCAAATGAAACAAAACTGGGACCGAACAATTTTGCTATGTTTGTACTGGTTTGTGCTGCTCAAATTTTTGTTTGTGCTGCTTTTGTTTTGAATATATGAACAAAAAATTGAAGTTCAAAAGTTCAAGCAGCCCCCCGAATCAAACAAAACTGGTATCAAACGTTAGTGCTACGTTTGTGCTGGTTTGTGCAGCAAAAATTTTCATTTGTGCCGCTATCATTTTTAATATATTCATACTTTTTTGCAAAGGTCATTAGAGTTCATTTCTTCCAAAGTACAATGTGTTTGCTAGCTCCCCCTGGTGATCAAATTAGAAAAGGGTCACTAGGTTTATTTTTTACCAGTTCATCCTAAACACCTTGAACACCTGAACATAACTTAAAAATTATAGCGGCACAAACGAAAATTTTTGCTGCACAAACCAGCACAAACTTAGCACTAATGTTTGACACCAGTTTTGTTTGATTCGGTCAATGTGGGGGGGCTGCTTGAATCTTGAACTTTAATTTTTTGTTCATATATTCAAAACAAAAGCAGCACAAACAAAAATTTGCGCAGCACAAACCAGCACAAACGTAGCAGAATTGTTCAGCACCAGTTTTGTTTGATTTGAGCAATGTGGGGGGGCTGGTTGACCTCTGATGACCTCTGGAAACCTTCATTAAAATCTCGAAAACAATAGCGGCACAAACAAAAATTTCTGCTGCACAAACCAGCACAAACGTAGCACAAACGTTTGACACCAATTTTGTTTGATTTGAACAAGGTGGGGGGAGCCAACTTCACTCAGGTTGAGACTACACGGAGGATTTTGTCAGGGTGCAAGGTAAGTTATAACACACATAATATTGTAATGCAAATGCTTAGAGAAAGCAGAAATGCAGGTGTGATGGGATTCTGCAAACTGCTACAATTGGTAGCTACATTATAAGGGTGGTCCAAGAATTCAGGGTGATAGTCAATATACCTACCAATGGAAAGTTCTTAGCAGCACAATTGTAAAATGCCAAAAGTGGGTGCACGCCAATATACATACAGACAAGAAAGAAGCAGTACCCCATCACAGCCAAATGGAAGTAGAGAAGGTGGTGTCTTTATTTGTGACATCGTGTGACCTACCTCTCCCAGCATCGGAGAGGTAGGTGGTGGGGGCATGCATAATTAGCAGCCCGGAGCACCGGACATCTTATCCCCATACTCCATGCAGCTTTTTATAACTTTCTTTTCTAGGTGTGTCAAGCTTAGCAGAGGACAGTACTAGGATCAAGATGATGAGGAGCGGAGGTGAGTATTTCTATGTTTTTTTTGTTTTTTCATAAAGTTGATTTCCTTCAACATATAGTTAAAGAATCTTAGACACCATTGGGCACATTTGTCTTATTCCCCCATTGTCCCCCATGTATTGCTACCAGTAACTTCCCCATCACATTTTCCTTATCAGACCACGTGCTGAGAAGATCTCATCCTTCTCTCCACTCATAGAACCTCGACTTGTCCAATAGCACCCCCGACCATGAACCATTTCCAAATTGTATATGTCTCCACATATTTGTTTTGAACCAACACCTTTATTCTTTTCATAGACCACTCGATTATATTGATCAGCCCCCTCCATTCTATAGTCCCTTAGCTACAGTCTCTCTCCCCAATCAACACCTACACATATATAAAAAAAATGAAAATCACCACACACCCCTTACTGCCACATAAAAGTTCACTTACATATAAAAAAAAGGAAAATCGCCACACCAGCAGTACATATAAGGTATTGCTCATACAATAAAATGCAATTATAAAAAATGCAAAGAAATAGATCTTTATTCTGCAAAATGATTCAATCAAAAAAGGCTATATAAATGGGATATTGCTGTAATCAACTGACCCATAGAACATATATAACATGATATATATGCAATACGGTGTATAAAACAAAAAATAAAAGTAAAAAAAACAGTATGAGAATACATTTTAGTATATAAAATATAATCAATGAGGTATATCTACCCAAAAACAGTGTTACTATACTCCTTGAGGGGTTTAGTTTTCAAATAGGGTCACTTTTTAGGAGTTTCTCTGGTTCTGGCATATGCAATTTAAAAATGTGGTACTTTCTAATAAATAGAACTTAAAAAAAACCGCATGTAAATATGAATAAGCCTCTAAAATAATTGAATCTAACATTTTCGTGAAAATTTGGAAAACATCCCAATAAAATAAAAGTACATAAAAAATATTACATCAACATAAAGGCAGACATTTGATTAATGTTAGTTAGTAACCTATTTGGGAGGTTAAACTAACTTTATGATGAGCATAACATTTAGAAATCAGAAAATCGCTAATTTTTCAAGATTTTAATTTTTTTTAAATAAATAAATGCAAAACACATCAACCAAAATATACCACTAAGATGAAGTACAGCATGTCACAAAAAATACAATCTGAAAATCCCCTTGGTAAGTTAAAGCATTCTAAAGTTATAATCGCATATAGTGACAAACGACAGATTTGAAAAATTGGGCTGGGTCCTTATGGTGAAAATGAGCTGGGTCCTTAAGGGGTTAATGTGTAATTTATGCTTGATTGTGTTTGTTTAATGCAATAATTATTTAAAAAAAACAGTAATTAAAAAACTATAGGAATCTTAGAATGTATGTATCCTTACCTGCCTGTTTTTTACCAATAACATTCAAAGTTATATCTACTTCTTTTTTGCCTATCCTTGTCCCCACGTAGCATTTATATGTATTTTCATCACTTTTCTTCAAGTCCCTTATTAGCAGAGAAGCGTTGCCTTTACTTATTTCAGTTACAAACAATGATGTTCTTCTACTATAGTCGTTATCTTGATATTCCAGTTGGTCTTTTGATGTATAAAATGAATGCACAATTTTTTTGTTGCTAGTTGTCCAATGAATAACTTCATCCACACCAGGTATAAAAAAACATGGCAAGATGACATCGCTGTTTAGTTCACCCACAATTACACCTTTGAATTGTGAAAGACATGAGACAATAAAGGGAACCTTTAGGATATCTCTTAACAGTACACAACCTTTAAATAAAGGTACTCCAGCACAAAAAAGATTTTTATTATTAAAATTTAAAAACAAACTTAGAATATCAACACATGATTACGGAAAATAAAATATGAAATGTCACCTTTGTCCAGCTAAAAAAGAAAGAGACAGGGAAAGTCCTCCCACCACTTCCAATGGCCCAAACACTAGATCATATACATGAAGGGGCGTAACTACAGTGATAGCAGCCAAAACAGCTGCTACAGGACCCACAGTGTCAGGGGGCCCCGGCATTCAACCTGACACACTAAAGAATGGAGGATGTGTACCATTTTATACATGTTATCATAATAAGTATATAACAATGCACACTTCCACAATACATATATTCATATATATGCACACACACACGTATGTGTGCACACACATGTATATACATTTATTTATATATATATTTATATATAAGTTGTTAAACCAGACCTGCGTCAGAAAAACTCCTTGTTAGAAACACCAAATTTACCTAGTCTAGATACAGAACAAGTGAGGGAGCTAGACGCAGATTTTACCTTGAATAAGGTCAAGAGAATAATAAGCAACCTAAAGAAATCAAACGCACCTGGCCCTGACGGAATAACAAATGAACATTATATACAATTTAATGATATACTGGCCCAACATCTAGTAAATATGTTCAATAAAATCAAACTAAAAGAACATATTCCAGAGGAGATGTTGACAGCAAAAATCCTAACTATCCCCAAAATTGGAAAGATGTTACAAGGGTAGAGAACCATCAGCCCATATGCCTGCTCAACAGTGATCTAAAAATATTTTTAGCAATCTTATCTGCGAGATTAGCTAAAGTTATCCCATTTTTAATGTCAAAAGATCAGTCCGGGTATATGCCTAGGAGTCAAACAAGAGATGCCACACGCAAAATAATTACTCTAATTAAAATTGCGAGAATCAGGGAGATTCCATTTGCATTCCTGTCCATTGATGCAGAGAAAGCGTTCGATAGGGTACACTGGGACTTCCTAAAAGCTACATTGGGGAAGTTTGTGTTTTCACATAATTAATATGATTATGTGCCTATATAGAAAACCTTCAGCCTTTGTTAGTGGTTTGGGTTTTATTTCTGAGAAATTTCTGATTGCAAAAGGTGTTTGCCAGGGATGTCCACTCTCCCCCTTTCATATTTTAATAGAACCACTCGCTCAAGCAGTTAGAAAGGATGAAGTAATTTAAGTGTCCCGAATACTGAATATATTATTGGCCTTTACACTGATTATACAATCATTACCTATAGCATCGCTAGTCGCCTTTAAAAAGGAAGGTGAACAATTTTTCTTTTGTTTCATATTGTAAAATCAACCAAGGTAAAAGCGAATTATTGCTTTAACCAAATTAAGCAAAATAAGCAAATTATTGGTACTTTAACCAAAGAAAAGGAAATCAGGGAAAAATTTATATATCCATAGTCTCCAGAAGGTTTCTGTTACTTAGACATACAAGTGGCGGCTACTCTGGAGATCATTACAGGTGGTCCCCTACTTAAGGACAACCAACTTACAGACGACCCCTATTTACAAACAGACCTCTGGATGTTGGTAAGTTACTGTACTTTAGCTTTTGGCTACAATAAACAGCTATAACAGTTATCACAGGTGTCTGTAATGAAGCTTTATTGTTAATCCTGGCTCTAATGACTATCCAACATTTTTAAAATCCAATTGTCACAGAGACCAAAAATAATTTTGTCTATACAGTTCTAACTAAGATCAAAATCAACTTAAGAACAAACCTACAGAACCTATCTTTGTAACGTAACCCAGAGACTGCCTGTATTTAAAAAAAAGCTGACAGAATTAAAGTGATAAATATAATTAAAAATATAACAAAATGTCATTTATCTCAGCTTAATAAGATTGCAGCAGTCAAGAGAAACAAAAACATCCAAAAATATGTTGATAGATATGTTTGGAAAGGAAAACACCTTCGATTTTCGAAAGAAATATTCAATTTCCTGAACTTTTTAGTAGGTAAGCGGGTCACTCACATCTGTTGACATATCAAGTTGTTATACTTTTAAATCCAATAAAACTATTGCGGCAATAGATAGAGAGCGAAAAATGGATATCAATAGAACAAGGGGTCATAAATAAGACATCTTTAAAGAGTGTCCTGGTAGAAGACTCGTTAGGTGGCCCTGTAAACCTTCCAATGCTTGATACAAGGGCTATGCTTTTGGCCTGGCATTCCTACCATTCCCGCAGCAGAGGGTTACTCTTGGGAAGGCAGGATACAAGGGCTATTGCTTGTGGCCTGGCATTCCTACCATTCCCGTAGCAGAGGGTTACTCTTGGGATGGCAGGATACAAGGGCTATGCTTGTGGCCTGGCATTCCTACCATTCCCGCAGCAGAGGGTTACTCTTGGGAAGGCAGGATACAAGGGCTATTGCTTGTGGCCTGGCATTCCTACCATTCCCGCAGCAGAGGGTTACTCTTGGGAAGGCAGGATACAAGGGCTATGCTTGTGGCATGGCATTCCTACCATTCCCGCAGCAGAGGGTTACTCTTGGGAAGGCAGGATACAAGGGCTATTGCTTGTGGCCTGGCATTCCTACCATTCCCGTAGCAGAGGGTTACTCTTGGGATGGCAGGATACAAGGGCTATGCTTGTGGCCTGGCATTCCTACCATTCCCGCTGCAGAGGGTTACTCTTGGGAAGGCAGGATACAAGGGCTATGATTGTGGCCTGGCATTCCTACCATTCCCGCAGCAGAGGGTTACTCTTGGGATGGCAGGATACAAGGGCTATGCTTGTGGCCTGGCATTCCTACCATTCCCGCAGCAGAGGGTTACTCTTGGGAAGGCAGGGTACAAGGGCTATGCTTAAGGCCTGGCATTCCTACCATTCCCGCAGCAGAGGGTTACTCTTGAGAAGGCAGGGTACAAGGCAGTGGCGTAACTACCACCATAGCAGCCGTAGCGGTTGCTACGGGGCCCGTGAACTTAAGGGGCCCGGGGACTCACGGCCGCATGTACCTAACCCGCCTACTCCCATACGCCGGCCGACAAAGGGGACCGACCACCCACCCCGTGACTGACCCACCCCGAATACTGAACTTCCCTCCCAGCCGCCGGCACAAGGAACCTCCGACCACACTGCCCGCCCCCACCGCACTATGCCCGCGCGCCCCCCGCACTTGCTGCCCGCTGCCCCCCGCACTTGCCAACCGCCCGCCCCCCGCACTTGCCAACCGCCCGCGAACCCACCTGCCCGCCCGAACGCCGAACCACCCAGCTGTTGGCCTACACAGCCGCCACGCTGGACATCAAAAAAGTAAGTACTATTATTTACATGTGTTTGTATATATATGCTAATGTGTGTGTTTTGTATATATATGCTTATGTTTGTGTGTATATATATATATATATATATATATATATATATATGCTTGGGTATGTGTGTATGTATATATATGCTAGTGCTTGGGTATGTGTGTATGTATATATATGCTAGTGCTTGTGTGTGTGTGTCTATGTGTATATATATGCTAGTGCTTGTGTGTGTGTGTCTATGTGTATATATATGCTTGTGTGTGTGTGTCTATGTGTATATATATGCTTGTGTGTGTCTATATGTATATATATGCTTGTGCGTGTCTATATGTGTATATATATGCTTATGCTTGTGTGTGTGTATATATATGCTTATGCTTGTGTGTGTCTATGTGTATATATAGGCTTATGCTTGTGTGTGTGTGTCTATGTGTATATATATGCTTATGCTTGTGTGTGTGTGTCTATGTGTATATATATGCTTATGCTTGTGTGTGTGTGTATATATAAATGCTTATGCTTGTGTATGTGTGTGTATATATATTCTTATGCTTGTGTGTGTGTGTGTGTGTATATATATGCTTATGCTTGTGTGTGTGTGTGTGTATATATATGCTTATGCTTGTGTGTGTGTGTCTATGTGTATATATATGCTTATGCTTGTGTGTGTGTGTCTATGTGTATATATATGCTTATGCTTGTGTGTGTGTGTCTATGTGTATATATATGCTTATGCTTGTGTGTGTGTGTCTATGTGTATATATATGCTTATGCTTGTGTGTGTCTATGTGTATATATATGCTTATGCTTGTGTGTGTGTGTCTATGTGTATATATATGCTTATGCTTGGGGGGCGTGGCCTGATGCCGACCTAGGAGGACGTGCACCGCGGAGCTCCCGGGACCTGGCACCCTATCACCCTTCCCAGGCAGCCATCCTTACCTGTACCCCCTCCAGTCTGCTCCCCGGTGCCGCGGGTACTTGCCCCCATACTCCGGTGGCGGTATCGCGGCGGTCACCGGCTCCGTGAGGTCCCCTCCAGCACTTCACCTCCTGCGGCCTTCCACGTGTCCCGCGCGGCGGCGGGACCATAGCCGCCCGGCATCGCGGCTGTATACCGGAGAGGTGCTGAATACCGGGGGAGGGAACCCCCCCCCCGTGCTGTGCCGCCGACCCGCTGTGCTGCTGACCTGGGGGATCGTGGCAGCGCTCCAGCCAGCCCTGTATCCGGCCGGAGGCGCCATCTTACTGGACTCCCCTGCGCTGCCTGAGGCCTAGGCGCGCAGGGTTAACCCTGTCACTGCCGGACTGCAGCCAGGAATAAGGTAGGGAAGTAATTCCCCTGCTACTGCCCTCCTCTCACCTGGGGACCCCAAGCTGTGCAGCCCACCATACTCCCAGTGACCCCCTGCTCCTGGGTTTTGTTTTATATTAACCCTTGCAGTGCCGCTGCAATAGTCCACGTGGGTTTGGACTGTATCTCTGCTAATTACTGGACGCTAGGCTCCTCGATTGTTTATCACTGGCCCCCTCTGTCCAGACGCCATGGGTAACCGGAGGAGGACGGCTAAATTGCAAAAAGCGGCGTCCGGGGTGTCTGCGCCTCCATCGGATGATGAATCCATCCATGAAGATCCTCCATTCCAGTCCCTGGAACCCCTGGATGCGCAGGAATGCTCCACATCACAAGCCGTTCTTGCACAGATACAGTCAAACGCTGCAAAAAAATTGGGGAGATTCTCCCGCACACAGCCCTGCTCTCCTCAGGGGTCCCCAAACTCCTCTCCCTCCCTCTTTGAAGGCTCCCAGAGCCCGCCGCAGCTTGTAAGTTATGAGGAGGGCGCTGATCCGCCTGACGTGGCCACTGAACTGGACCGCAAATTTGCAGAGGTGCTGGCGGCCATTAATGGGTGCCAATCCAAACTGGTTACCAAGGTGGATGAGCTGCGACAAGACTTTGTTCTTTTAAGACACGATGTTCACAAAGCCAAAGAGCGAATAACAGAAACTGAACGCAGAATATCTGAAGTGGAGGATGTCCAGAGGCCTATGCCGACACAGATAAGA
This sequence comes from Engystomops pustulosus, assembly GCF_040894005.1. Taxonomy (NCBI): domain Eukaryota; kingdom Metazoa; phylum Chordata; class Amphibia; order Anura; family Leptodactylidae; genus Engystomops; species Engystomops pustulosus. Next base: position 114,902,314 of record NC_092412.1, read on the forward strand.
GAGCTTCAGCGCCAAATGTCTGCTTCCATCGACAGAGCTGATGACCTCGAAAACCGCCTGCGACGGAACAACGTCAGAGTGGTTGGCCTCCCCGAAAAAGTGGAGGGGTCTGACCCGGTATCCTTTTTTGAAAATTGGCTCAAAAATATGCTGCCTGCAGATACCTTCTCCCCGTTCTTCACAGTAGAAAGGGCCCATCGTGTGCCATTCCGCCCTGGCCCCCCAGGGGGCAATCCAAGACCCTTCCTGGCCCGGCTGCTGCACTTTAGGGACAGGGACTCTATCCTCAGGGCTGTCCGTACCAAGGGAGAAATTCTCTATGCCAACAGCAGAGTGTCCTTCTACCCTGATTTCTCTGCATCCGTCAGGAAACAGCGAGCACAATTCACCGAGGTCCGTGCCCGTCTCCGTGACAAGGGGTATAAATACTCCATGATGTACCCTGCCAAGCTCCGAATAGTGGATGGTCAGAAGACTCGATTCTTCACTTGCCCAACCGAAGCACTTCACTGGGCTGATGCAGCTCCACGGGCCCCAGCTGCAAGGCCCGCACCTCCTGAGTGACTGGACTCACATATCCTTTTGTCTGATGTGCAGTGACTGTGCTGGACTTGGTCCTGAGTGGTTATCCAGGGGTCCCAAATCACTGTTACAGTATTCTAATATTTGTTTACACTTTACGTGCCTCACAAATGTACCCTGTGATTGATTTGCGCATTCTTCTTGGTCATCTTGACCAGTGCGCCATTTATGGCACTCCATTCTCTCCCTCCCTCCCTCCCCCCCCCCCCCCCTTCCCACCTCCCCCTACCATTACCTCCCCCTACCATTACCTCCTTGCGTCTTCCTTCTTCCCCCCCCCCCCCTCCCCTATTTCCTCTTGGTTCTCTCTAAATATGGCTGCCTAATAACCTCCTGATCATCTATTCATTAAGGGTTGAAGGTCCCGGGACAAATGGTGTAGGTTTGTCTTGAGTTAGGGACCACTGTTCTACTATTTGACTGTTAGTGGGTATAGGTCTACACTACTGCTGTTAGGGTGTTAGACAGGGGGTTTGTATTCTTGGGATTGTTAGTTCAGTTCTGTTATATTTGTTATGCTCACTGTTGTCTGTCTGTCTATGTCTTTGTGGTATGAAAGGATGAATGCTTGGTTGCTCACGTCTCCTTCCCCACACCCCTTTCCCTTCCGCTAAGATGTCTTCACTTAAGGTAATGAGCTGGAATGTGAGGGGACTTAACTCCAAATTCAAGAGGGCCCTGATGTTAGACGTCATTAAGCGTCAGGCCCCCCATATTGTATGTATCCAAGAGACACACCTTACGGGTCAGAAGGTCCTCTCCCTGAAGCGGGCCTGGGTGGCTAGAGGTTACCATTCCTCCTACTCTGTTTACGCCAGGGGAGTATCCATACTCATATCCAAAGCGCTTCCCATAGAGGTCATACAGGTAGCACCGGATCACTTTGGCCGTTTTGTGATCGTACATTGCGCCTTGTGGGGCTTTACCTTTACTATTGCGTCTATTTATGTCCCACCTCCCTTTGATCCAGCAGTATTGCATCTAATATCCAGTAAGCTGGCTGCTATGCCTCCAAGCCCGTTACTCTGTATTGGTGATTTCAATGCCGTCCCTAATCCCTCCTTGGATCGTACAAGTGGTCTGGACACAGGCTCGGTCCGTCTGAACGAGTGGCTCACCTCTCTAGACCTCGCCGATGTTTGGCGTAGTAAACACCCTCAAGAGAGAGAATATTCATTTTATTCCTCTGTTCATAAGAGCTTCTCTCGGATTGATCTGGCCTTTGTCTCCCCCGATATGATGCAGCACGTTGACCAGATATCCTATTGCCCGCGCAGTGCGTCAGACCACTCCGCCTTGTTCATTAGTCTCCTTATAGGCCCTCCCAGCGACTCCCGCTTATGGCGCCTGCACCCGGCTTGGCTCCTGTCCCCAGCGGTCCAGAGTACTGTTAGGGCAGCGCACAGCGAGTTCTGGGATGTACACTCAACCCATCCTGATCCCCTTCTAGTCTGGGACTCGTACAAGTCCTCGGTGCGGGGGGCATTCATGTCGGGGGTAGCTGGCCATAGGAAGTCCTTGAATGCCCAGGAGGAAAGGCTGACGGCTGTACTGGTGACTGCAGAAAAGGATTATCTAGAGAAACCTACTCCGGGGAATAAAAAGACTTGGGCTCAGGCGCAGAGGAACCATCTAGCTGTAGTGAAGGAGCGCACCAGCAAACGCCTGCTAGCCAGGGAAGCGTCCATCTTTGAATTTGGAGATAAAAACGGGAAGCTGCTTGCGTATTTATCGCGGGCTGAACGCCCCTGTGCTTCCGTTCCCTCTATTGTTGATGGTAACGGAGCATTGATCACAGAACCCCGGGCCATTAACTTGGTATTTCATGAATACTATTCTTCTCTTTACAGCTCCAGATTGTCCGCCTCTTCCGTCGAGATTTCCGGATTCCTTGACAGTCTTCCACTTTGGAGGCTCACACAGGCACAGTCATCGGAGCTTGATGCTCCGCTCTCGGCAGAGGAGGTGGAACTGGCCATCCAATCGTTGCCCCCCGGTAAGACACCTGGACTTGATGGGCTGGGAGGTGAGTGGTATAGGGATAACTGTGAGACTCTGGTCCCCCTTCTCCTCAGCCTATACTCCGATGCGCTTGATAGTGGTTCCCTCCCCGACTCCATGCGAGAGGCCCTTATTGTAGTTCTTCCTAAGCCTGGCAAGGATCCCCTGCTTCCTGACTCATACCGCCCAATTTCCCTCCTAAATTCAGATGTTAAAATACTAGCAAAAATTCTGGCAACAAGGCTTAACAAAGTAATACTATCATTGGTTCACCCGGACCAGACAGGCTTTATGCCTGGGAGGGGAACTGACATAAATATACAAAGACTACACCTGAACATTGCAGAGGCAGAGCGGTCTCCAGACCCTGGGTTTATATTATCCTTAGACAATTGTAAGGCGTTTGATTCTGTGGAGTGGCCCTATTTGTGGACCCTTTTGCCTAGAATGGGTTTTGGCCCTCGATTTACAGCATTGGTTAAGCTACTGTATAACGATCCCAAGGCTAGGGTGCGGACCAACCTTAACATCTCACCTACTCTCCCTATGGCCAGGGGCACTAGACAGGGTTGCCCACTATCTCCCCTCCTCTTCGCACTCGCCATTGAGCCCCTTGCTGTGGCGATCCGCCACTCTGAGGGCATTAAGGGCATAACTAGAGGTACTATTATTGAAAAGGTATCTCTCTATGCCGATGATACACTTGTATACCTTGGGGATGTGGGCCCCTCTCTGGAATCCCTTCTGGCCCTGATAGAACGTTATGGGGGGTTCTCAGGCCTTCGGGTTAACTGGGACAAATCGGCCCTATTTCCCTTATCTGAGGTAGGGGTACACTCCCTCCCCGTCCCAGTCCGGGTGGTGTCCACCTTTAAATATCTGGGAGTCCAGGTGTCACGCAAGGTCCAGGCATTTACGGAGTTAAACATTACACCCCTGATAGTTGCAACGGAATCGCGCCTAAAAGCCTGGTCCACTCTCCCCTTGTCTTTGTACGGGCGTATTAATATATTTAAAATGATTTTTCTCCCAAAATTTCTATACCTTTTCCATGCCTGCCCTATACTACTTCCTAAGAGTCTGTTTAAACGCTTGGACGGCATTCTCAGGTCCTTCTACTGGCAGAGTAGTGCCCCGCGATTCAGTCTAGCGCTGCTTCAGGCTCCCAAGTCTAGGGGTGGACTGGCTGCCCCGGATCTGTATCTTTATTACCTGGCTTCCCAGCTAGTATATGCCCAGTGGTGGATAGATATAGACATGGGTAATGCAGCTACTGCACTGGCTGGTGCCCTGGTAGGTTCCTACGAGGCCCTTACAAACCTGCTGTACAGGTATAAGTCCCCATCTGATACCCCACTTCCCCTACGTACGGTAGCGGTGTGCTGGCGTAGGGCACAATCCCTGGTAGAACCGAGCAGCTCTCCCCCCCTCTCGCCTAGGACTCCATTGTGGCTCAATCCGTGGCTCTCTCACTTCCTCTCCCTCCCGGGCTGGACAATGTGGGGGGCAGCAGGGGTGACATTTGTAGGCCAGCTCTTATCCCCGGAAGCAGAGTTACTCAGCTTTAACGAGATAAGGGAGAGACATACTGTACCCAATACGGCCAGCTTCCATTACACGCAACTGCGACACGCATTCAAAGCCCAATTCGGCTCCTTCAGCCTGACAGTGAAATTCTCCAAACTAGAGACTCTGATGAGTACCCCGGACCTCCCTAAGCCACTCACTCAGTGCTATGCTCTCCTACAAGAGCAAAAGTCCAGACCGTTTGATAGAGCCTGTGAACGCTGGAGACAGGATATCCCTGACCTGTCAGATGATGACTGGAGGGAGGTCGAACTGTCCTACTTCACATCTGTAGTGAGTGCGAGGGACTTCCTGATCCAATCTAAATTCCTCCATAGAGTATACTTCACCCCTGCTAGACTATTTCGCATGGGAGCAATGCCTAATGATCTTTGCTTTCGCTGTCAGGCTGAAGTCGGATCCTTCCTGCATTGTGTCTGGTCCTGCCCTAGGGTCCATGTCTTCTGGTCCGAAGTGCTGGAGTTCCTTAATTTACACTTTGATTTCCCACGCTTACTATCTCCCTCTGTGTGTCTCCTCGGCATCATAAATGAAGTTGTCAATGGCCACTATGACAAAATTTTCTTTAGGTTTGTCCTATACTACGCCCGAAAAGTGGTGGTGATGACCTGGAAGGACCAGGAGCCCCCTCCATTAAAAAGATGGATACTACTCATTAATAGTGTCATTCCCCACTACCGGTCCCTGTATACCAACAGGAAGTGTCCCCAGAAGTTTGACCGCATCTGGTCCAGATGGTGCGCGACTCCCCATACAGCCTTATAATCACATGTGATTTATATTCCTCTCCATGATGAAGGAGACTGAGCGTGCTGGTGTGTGTGTGTGTGTGTGACTGATTGTCTACGTGTCAATAGTTATTTGTGTTGTATCAAGATGTCTGGCTGCAGTATCCTGCTGTTATCTACTATGTAATATCCCTCAGGTAGTTTTGAAACGCAGTAAGAACCTGACTGTTACCATGGCTGTTGTATAATAATCCTGTATTGGGGGGAAGGAAATATGTGACAGACAATCTTGATTTCTGGTTTTGTTTATTATGTTTGTATAAAAATTCAAAAAACTGCAAAAATAAATACTTTTAAAAAAAAAATATATGCTTATGCTTGTGTGTGTGTGTCTATGTGTATATATATGCTTATGCTTGTGTGTGTGTGTCTATGTGTATATATATGCTTATGCTTGTGTGTGTGTGTGTGTCTATGTGTATATATATGCTTATGCTTATGCTTGTGTGTGTGTCTATGTGTATATATATGCTTATGCTTGTGTGTGTGTGTCTATGTGTATATATATGCTTATGCTTGTGTGTGTGTGTCTATGTGTATATATATGCTTATGCTTGTGTGTGTGTGTCTATGTGTATATATATATATGCTTATGCTTGTGTGTGTATATATATATATATGCTTATGCTTGTGTGTGTGTGTCTATGTGTATATATATGTTTATGCTTGTGTGTGTGTGTCTATGTGTATATATATATGCTTATGCTTGTGTGTGTGTGTCTATGTGTATATATATATATATATATATATATGCTTATGCTTGTGTGTGTGTGTGTCTATGTGTATATATATATGCTTATGCTTGTGTGTGTGTGTCTATGTGTATATATATATATGCTTATGCTTGTGTGTGTGTGTCTATGTGTATATATATATATGCTTATGCGTGTGTGTGTGTGTGTGTGTGTGTGTGTGTGTGTATATATAATATATAAATGCTGTATGTGTGTTTTTGTATATGGTGAGAATGTGAATGTATGTGAATGTATGCATGTGCTGTATACGTGTGTGTATATGCTATATATACTAAATGTATGTGTGTAAATGCTGTATGTATATGTTGTGTTTATACTGTATGTATAAGTATACATATACATACTATATGTATATAATGTGTATGTAGTATACAGTAAGTGTGCAAATTCGATGTGTATATACTGTATGAGTTTGTATATATGTCTATAAATGTATTTGTGTACATAAATGTATGCATATGAGTGTATACATGTATGGATGTGGATGCGAGTATAGGATAGTGAATGTATGAGTGTAGAACTTTATATGTGTGTATATGTCTGTATAAATTTGCATATATCTTTTAAAGGGGAAGGGGGCCCCATGCAGAAATCTGCTATGGGGCCCAGCCACTACTAGTTACGCCTAGTTACGCATTCCTACCATTCCCGCAGCAGAGGGTTACTCTTGGGAAGGCAGGGTACAAGGGCTATGCTTGTGGCCTGGCATTCCTACCATTCCCGCAGCAGAGGGTTACTCTTGGGAAGGCAGGATACAAGGTCTATTCTTGTGGCCTGGCATTCCTACCATTCCCGCAGCAGAGGGTTACTCTTGGGAAGGCAGGATGTCAGGTTAGAAGTAATCAGCTTGTGTATAAGTGGAAGAATCCAAATATCCATTCCTTGGCTGACATTTATACAGAAGAAACATTATTGCCTTTGACGTTATTTGTAACAAGCATAATATTCCTATTAATGAATTTCTTAACTATAAGAAAATAGAATCCTTTTTAAAATCAAATAAAATATCTAAAAAACTGACATGACATATATCAACTGAAATTTATGAATTTTCTAAAGGCAAGTACCAAGCATAAAGGGTGGATTTCTTTAGCCTTCTTGAGCACCTTATAAAACCCCTGGAAAAATTAGCTTACATGGTTAAAGCACTTGGGGAAAACAATCCCTCTAAAGGATTGGCTTTCTTCAATAAATGAAGTCCCAAATCACCTAAATTGCCTCAACCACAATGAATGTTTCTCCAAAACTGTTCTGAGATGGCATCTATCCCCTAAACGGTTAGCAGGCATTTGAAATAATACATCTAATGTTTGCTGAAGAGGTTGCGGAGAACCAGCAGATCTCTTCCACCGATGGTGGAATTGCCCACTTCTAACTGAATTCTGGGTACAAGTAGCGATCCTATTCAAGGAACTCTGTAAGATAAAGACACTAGTTTCCCCAGAGTTATTCTTTCTTAACATAATATGGGATAATATAACAATAAGTACAAAATATGGAGGATTTTTAGAGGATTTTACACGTTATGCTCCACAGGCAGTATGGAGAACTACAAGAAATGGAAATCTGATTCAGTACCTCAGTTATAATGTTGTAATCAGGTTGAAAGAACTGAGGGTGACAGGATTATTCATGTTTGAAGGGGGTGTGATAGATCCAAAGAAAAAGTTGGGATGGGACTTTTGGATATGAAACATTTGCGCTAGATAATTTCCAGATTTAGATATAGGGGAATTGAATAAAGGGAAAGAGGAGAGAAAGGGGAAGGGAAAGAGGGGATAGGAATTACTCCCTGGAATTACCTCCCTATCTAACATATACCAAAATAATGTGTGTGTGGTTTGTGATTGTAAACTGTAACTATCAATAAAAATGTTTGAAATAAAAATAATACATATACATAATAATATATAATACATACAGACACATGTCTATGATTGTATATACATATATACACTCACCGGCCACTTTATTAGGTACACCTGTCCAACTTCTCGTTATCACTTAATTTCTAATCAGCCAATCACATGGCGGCAATTCAGTGCATTTAGGCATGTAGACATGGTGAAGACAATCTCCTGCAGTTCAAACCGAGCATCAGTATGGGGAAGAAAGGTGATGTGAGTGCCTTTGAACGTGGCATGGTTGTTGGTGCCAGGAGGGCTGGTCTGAGTATTTCAGAAACTGCTGATCTACCTGGATTTTCACGCACAACCATCTCTAGGGTTTACAGAGAATGGTCCGAAAAAGAAAAAACATCCAGTGAGTGGCAGTTCTGTCAGCGGAAATGCCTTGTTGATGCCAAAGGTCAGAGGAGAATGGGCAGACTGGTTCGAGCTGATAGAAAGGCAACAGTGACTCAAATCGCCACCCGTTACAACCAAGGTAGGCAGAAGAGCATCTCTGAATGCACAGTATGTCGAACTTTGAGGCAGATGGGCTACAGCAGCAGAAGACCACACCGGGTGCCACTCCTTTCAGCTAAAAACAGGAAACTGCACAAGCTCATCGAAATTGGACAGTAGAAGATTGGAAAAACGTTGCCTGGTCTGATGAGTCTTAATTTCTGCTGCGACATTCGGATGGTAGGGTCAGAATTTGGCGTCAACAACATGAAAGCATGGATCCATCCTGCCTTCTATCAACGGTTCAGGCTGGTGGTGGTGGTGTCATGGTGTGGGGAATATTTTCTTGGCACTCTTTGGGCCCCTTGGTACCAATTGAGCATCGTTGCAATGCCACAGCCTACCTGAGTATTGTTGCTGACCATGTCCATCCCTTTATGACCACAATGTACCCTGTAACATCTGATGGCTACTTTCAGCAGGATAATGCGCCATGTCATAAAGCTGGAATCATCTCAGACTGGTTTCTTGAACATGACAATGAGTTCACTGTACTCAAATGGCCTCCACAGTCGCCAGATCTCAATCCAATAGAGCATCTTTGGGACGTGGTGGAACAGGAGATTCGCATCATGGATGTGCAGCCGACAAATCTGCGGCAACTGTGTGATGCCATCATGTCAATATGAACCAAAATCTCTGAGGAATGCTTCCAGCACCTTGTTGAATCTATGCCACGAAGAATTGAGGCAGTTCTGAAGGCAAAAGGGGGTCCAACCCGTTACTAGCATGGTGTACCTAATAAAGTGGCCGGTGAGTGTATGTATGTATTATGTATATATATATATATATATATATATATATATATATATATATATATATAGCGCAGTTGTGTCAGGCCTTAGGCGCTAGACATCGCATCAGGAGGTGAGGCAGCGGATGAAGTGGGTGGGCAGTGACCGACGAATGAGGAGTGTGGGCAACTGCTGGTGGATGAGGTAGGTGGGTCTGGAGTGGCCTGGTTGTAATAGGGCAACCACAGCAGGGGGAAAAGGATAGGCCAAGGGGCACGGCATGGTGGCAGAACCAGGACTTAGTGGTACGCCACGGGAGGGCATGCCTTACTATTGTGTCCTCTGTCAGGAAGGGGTTAAGGTAGATTCCCAGTAACATCCTAGGCCTAAACTATCTTTACCTAATCCTATAATACTTTCTAACCAAATTTTCACTTTATCTAACTAATATGCTAATTTTTCGCAGAGGCTACTGGGGTGTGGAGTAGTTTTTCTGGAGAACAGGAGCAAAGGCTACTCCAGCCCCCAGTAGTCTCTGGATGGTCTAGTTGAAGCTTCTCTTGCGTCGCCGTCTCCTGTGGTTCTGTGCATGCGCAGTAGCTCCATGTTCACTGACAGTGGGAGAACAGACTGAAACCCAAACAAAATTACCAGATTTGGAACTATGGGTGGGGAGGAGATTTATCAAAACTACTTTGTTTTTGCGGCAAAATATTGCATGTCTGTAAGTGCTCAATTTTTGCAAAGAACAGAAAGTTTGGGTCTGCTCACCTATAATAAAGAGTCAAAAGGGCACATGTATCTTTGTTTTGTCTTGGCTTCTTATTTTGTTATGACTTTTTGTGGTGCATATGCACTTTTTGACTTTTTTTGTGCCTACAACAGTCCCCATTGAAAGTTTGCCATAGTCGAGTTTTCTGCAGTTTTTCTTGTGTTATCACCTGATTTCAGATGAAGAAGACTAAAAGAGTGGTTTGCAACTTTTTGGGGACTTTTTGCGACTCTTGTGATGACAGAAAGGAAAAACTCCTAAGACACATCTGACAAGCAGAAAAGCAAAAAAAAGAGGGACACAGGAGCACAATGCCAAACTTATGATACATGTACCCCAGAGACTCTCATAAACAATCATAAGACTCATTGATGGCTTCAGTAGGGGACATTTGGATTGCAATTACTACCTATACAACATTAAACTAATTGGAAGGAGATAGTGTAAACATAAAATAACTTAAAAGGGTATTTACACACGGACAAGATTAAATATACTGAGGGTAACAAAATAACACATTCTCTAATTGACTGCTATTAACAAAAATACCGCATTTCACAGATATCATTCCAACCTGTCTCTATCAATCCTAGCCTTTACAATTTTGGTTGCCCCTGGATACAATTATAAATCTTCTGACTATTGTTGGATTCTTCTCTTAAATAGCTTCTCTTGTCTGCACGCCGCAGTGCTTTCTGCCTCCTGCCAATTTCCCCCAAAATACAGAACCATCATAGGCACTTTCTGCCGACAAGCAGCAGTGTGCAGAGACTTACTCTACAAGCTATAGACAGATAAGGCCTTTATCCAAGGAAGGGAGGTATATAGAAGAGCGTGTCATTTTGTTTCATATCTATCTCATGGATATTATCTCTCATTTCTGTTGCAGTAAAGCCAAAATCCAATCGCATGCAACACAATCCCAGTGCAGATACCTGTTAAATACCTGTCAAAGCTGTGCAATCCCGTGGGAAAGTCCGATGAAAGTGTGCGCACAGACCCTTAGTAAATAAGCCCCAAAGGGTCTGCTTAGAGAGTCCCGCCCCAACTCTGCAGTTTTACAATGACCATAACTGAGTGATAAAACTGTAAAAATCGTAAAGTAAGGGGCTAAAAATGGTCTTGTGTAAACATTAGGGGATTCAAATTTGATGACATTCTTTTATGGGCAAAACCCTTTAATGGAGAACATATGTCTAATTTTTGGCTGAGTTTTTTTCACTTTTTTTTAAACAAATAACTAAAATTTTTTCAATTTTTCTGAATTTTTTTTGTCCCACACAGGCTCCCTTTAAAGTTTGCCATGGAAGAGTTTTCTGCAGTGTTACCTGATTTCACACCCAATTTTAGATGTGAAAGTTGAGACTTTTTAAAAAAAGTTGCAAAAAAGTTGGAAATTTTGTCGCAAATCTCCCACTGTCCCCTACCAGATTAGACTTTTGTAGGCTTTTTGCCACTTATGTTTTGAAAAAGTTGCAGATTTACTTAGGACCTTAACTCCTCAAATTATATATGTATAAGTAAGGAAATTCATTAAGATATATCTGACTAGCAGAAAAGCCAAAAAAAGCAGGCACAACAGGGCCACACTTATGATACATTGTATATAACCAAATTAAGCCCCCCCTCATATTTTCTGGAGTAAAAAGCCAAAGGAAAGCAACAATAATATAACAATAAGTACAAAAATCTTTATTGATAATATAATAAATCACAACCAGTTAAAAATTAATGCTACCCGCAATCAGTGGAACAATCCAAGGAAACTTTAGGGAGGTAAAATATTATAACAGAAATCCGGCGTGCTAACAAAATGGGGCACATTCACTTACAAATTCGGACAGTTTACCAAAAGTGTATTGTCCATGGGTCCGGCGATGCACAAAGATTGTGCGCCTGAAATCATTAATGTGCCGTTTCCCTGCACTGGTCTGATAGAGTTCCCCATCTTTTTTGTGGTGCACCATTAACATAGGGTGTGCGACACAATTGGAAAGTTGAGTTCGACCGATGGACGGCACATCCCCTAATTTGTGTTGCATGATAGCTAGCGCAGCTGCGCCACAAAAGGGGCATGTGCAAGACAATAGCAGTGCAGACACTTCTTAAATACCTGTGCAATCCTTTTTAGCCATGAAGAATGTGCACGGTCCGACTAAAGTAAGGCGCTGAGCCCTTAGTAAATGTGCCCCCATATGGCCACAGGATGGTACCATAGTGTGGTAGAGAGTAGACAAATGTGCAAAGTAATAAGATCATATATAAGTATACACCACAATTAAATCTGGTCTAGCTCTTGCTGTTTAGCACCCATAGTCAAACATGTAAAAGCCTCCAGTTGCTGCGAGAACGTCATCCTCAACATACGATTTGTCTGGGAGTAGCCTTGGTATGGGAGCTTTCCAGTTTATATACAGCATCTTCCTAATGCCAATACAGTAGAAACACTTCCTAAATACATACTCAGCTATTCCCTTATATACAACACCCGAATAAACCCTGTATTATATATATATATATATATATATATATATATATATATATATATAGAGAGAGAGAGAGAGCATCCCCCTGAAATACATATACAGGTTATATAGGAAAAAGAGTTTCTTTGATCACTCCGGCACGGAGGATTTCTTTAAAACTTCCAATCTTTATTTGTCCAAAAATCTTTGACAAAGGTGTACCCACTGTATATTATATTATAGATAGTAGAAAATATAAAATAGTGGGTATACCTTTGTCCTATTTCATGTTTTATCGTGATGTTTTTAGGGTCGCTGTGCCGATTCCGGATGTACGTGTTTTACGTCACCCGGTTACCGGCATATTAGGAACACATCCCATTCCATTCAGTATGCCATAACTAAGGTCACACCTGAAATGCGTTAGCTCCGCTATTTCCACACGATTTGTACTTGGTGATGCGTTAATGGATGTTTGTAACTATTTTTATACATTTCTCGATTTTTGGACAAATAAAGAAGTTGTCAAGAAATCCTCTGTGCCGGAGTGATCAAAGAAACTCTTTTTCCTCTATGCCCACGTCAAAGTCCAGACGTACTCCTGAAGCACGAGCAAGGATGCTGGTGAGCGGCTAACTTTTTTCAAATTCTGCTTGCTTTACAGGTTATATAAAAGGGGAGGTGCTAATTACTAGGCAAATATTATTACAGCCAAATTACAGTTATGAAGTAGCAAGGAAAATAATTTCATGTTTGGGCATCGCCACTACATGAGGAAATGGATTAAAGGGTTGTGGCATTAGGAAGGTGGAGATCCACCATCTTAGAGTTATATATAGTTAAGTTATATATGGTCCCTCACAAAAGTGAGTGCTCCTCTCACTTTCACATATATCTTTTCATAGGTCAACACTGAAGATATGACCCTTGGATACAATAGATACAAAAGTAAAACGGTGCAAATAAAAAGTGAAAGTTTGCTGTATACCTAATATAACTCAACACACAACTATTCATGTCTAATCTGCTGTCCATTATGCAGACTCTGTTTTAATTTATATTCCCATAAATCAGGGGTATTTAGTAAAATAAAAAACAAATACATTAATAATCTCATGATTTATCAATTCCAAAAGAGCTGACAATAGAAATGCAATATATGAACTAGGTACCTACCTTGAGTGACTTCAAAGATGCAAAAAATAAGGAATACCACAACCATTGTAGACAGTCATTCCTCCTCCAATCCTTTATCGCTTTGTATTTGTGACATACTGAAAATAAAACACATGACTTGTAGTTGGATAAACATATTAGAAAACAAGCTACAAACTATTAGTCACACGAGAAAATGTACCTAAAAAAGTTTGGATGCAGAAATATCTACATATATAAACTCTTCTCTATGATATGTCAAAACAAAAATTTGTTTGTACTTACTATTACAAATTGCAAGAAATCTGCTGTTAAACACACATGAAATAAGAATAGCTATCAGTTGGTATTTGGCATAATAATGAGTATGTCAGTATCACCAACATTTCCCCAATGTCTTTCTGTACTGAATGGAAGTACAGGCAGTTTTTACAGGGGTTTTCCCACAAAGGATTGGCCCTATCCACGGGATAGGGCCTAACTTGCTGATCAGTTGGGGTCTCAGTGCTGAGTACCCTCCAGATCGCGAAAATGAAGGGTGCTCTGGAGCGCTATGGGCTCGGTGATCTCCATCAGCTCCATAGAGATTAATGGAGCAGAACTGTCATGCACGGCCATCTGCTCCATTAATCTGACGGAGCGACTCAGCACTGAGACCCCCCCTGATCAGCAAGTTAGGCCCTAACTTTCCTTCATGGGAAAACCCCTTCATAGGAAATCTACCAAAAGGAACAAGGATTGTAAACCAAGCACACTGACATGCCCTACCTCATTTGCATAATTTAACCTATTTTGTAGGTTATTAGCAGGGTTGAACCTAGTCCTTCGAGAAAGGCTCCTGTCTCTGAGAGATGAAATATTGCTGGACACTTGGTGAATACAAAACCCTTACTTGTTTTTTGGAAGTCTTGGAGTGCTGCCATATTTTCCTTTATTTGTATTTGGATGAACTTTTAGTCTCAGTTATTGGCATGTATATGTACAGTGAAGGAAATAATTATTTGATCCCTGGCTATAGGTTTGCACACTGACAAAGACATGAACAGTCTATAATTTTAAGGGTAGGTTAATTTTAACATTGAGAGATAGGATATCAATAATAAAATCCAGAAAATCACATTGTATAAATTATATACATTTATTTGCATTTTTCTGAGAGAAATAAGTATTTGATCCCCTACTAAACATTAAGGGTACATTCACACGTGGTGTTCTGACGCATGCGTTTTAGATGCATGTGTCAAAAATGAGTTACTATGCGTTTGGTTGCTTAGGAAAGCCCTTTTTAGTTTTTGCGTTTTCTTTACTCCCCACTTTCAAAATTCCATTTTTTAAATTTAAAAACGTAAGGGCTGCGTAACAAATTGTACTTGCTAATATTCAACATTTGGTTAATAAAGTATCCTTTATATAGTGTTAAGATAATTTAGGAACTACTGTATATACAATTTATACAGTAATTGGAAAAAATACTGTCCCCTCTATAAGCAGAGGATAAATTGGTAGTGGAACTGGAAGTAAAATCAGCTTCCATACAAGCTTTTGTGTGCAGATATGGATTTATATAATATGGAGGAGTGGTTTAGCAATGACTTAATAGGTAAAAAATTGCATTTGTTATCTAGATATCTATTTTTTTGTAATGCTGTCTATGATCATAATGAAGTAACTGCTGCAAAAAGTAATGTAAATCTATTTTTATTCTTGTTTATTTTGCCGTGCTTGCTGAGTTTCTGTCTCTCTCTGTTGTGTGCCTGTAGCCACGCCCCCTGCACGGAGCTCAGAGACACTCACTAATTCACTTCCTGCCTGGACATAATGAGCACAGAGTAGCTACAAACACCAGGGAGATTAGTGATCCGTGGGAAGAGGGAGGCAGGTACATATCTGTGAGAACACAGATGTAGCAAAGCTGATAGTGTGTAATAGGCACCTCATGGAGCTCATGCGTCTCTCATCTGTCTCATCTCTCTTTGTATTTGTCAGTGTGTTAGTACAATGTCAGAAGCCAGATGAAAGTATATATAAACCTGTACCCTGATAATGTAACCACATTGTCACCCCACAGAACTAGATGGATTATAATGTGTCTTCTTAGAGAGGCCCACACCCAGGGATTTTGCACTGCGCAGCCGAAGGAGTGATAGGAGCTAAAACAGCAATAACCCTGAGTAACATTGTAAAGTAAGGGGTTAAAATTATCTTTATTGTGTTACCATCACTAGAGGATTGAAATGTGAGAATTCTTTTCTTGGGAAAAACCCTTTAAGTATTTTTTATACAGAGATAAACATATAATGTATAGAATATATTTCTGACCTTTTCTGTTATAATTGAAAAATAATTACTATTCAAGTTGAAATAAGCCCAACAGCCATGAATGTATTCAAAAGTTTTAGCAGTAGAATACATCGGTGGAGACTGGTGCATTGTGTACAAGTCATAATAATACCTGGACCGGTGTCCTACATGGCAGAATTACAAAGAGGTTTCAGCCTCTTAGTATTTCTTGCGCTGAATGAGATCTAGGTCAGGTACAGGTTATAGGTTATAGTAAATTTGAGCCATAACCGGCACTTTTCAAAAAATTGATGTTAGGCAGAAAACCGGAAATGCCCCAGGTATTGCAACATTTTCAGGCCTGGTACATGGCATGGCATGACAGAATAGATTGCAGCAGTTACCTATGGACAAAGAAAGAACCTACATTGTGAGACCAGAAAGGTTTTTTTTTCTTTCTCCAAAGTAAACCATTGATTTCACATACTGTAAATTTCTTGTGAATGTTTGTGTGGGTTTGGCATCCAAGTCAAAATAATATCTTCTCCTTCAGATAAAATCTCACATTGCTATCTTTGCTATTATTTTAGGCAGGGATTTTTGTCATAATTCAAGCTACGCGGCAGAGATATGTTTGCTATGAATTTATTGTATTGTGTGATGTGGATCGCATACCCTATACAGATAAAACAGGTTTTCCCTCATTCCACTATGCTAAATATCTCTCAACGAGAGATCTTTAACAAGAAAAACACCTAACCATAAACTGTGAGTAATACTGACTAATATTCTTGAGACATTTGACTCTTTTAATTACTTAATAAAGTTATCTTGTAATTGAATATTGTGGTCGATCTTTTGTATTATATTGTGCCTTACATATGGTGTGATGGCTTCACTCATCACCTCCATCAACTCTTACTCTCTTTACATCCTTAAACAGGTGCCCCTCCAATGATTTCACAGAATTTTCTCTCTAGCCCAGAAAGTCCACCACAAATATTCTGTACCAATGTATTCCAGTGTGCCTCAGGTCCATTGCTGCATTTTCACACAGAAACATACTAAGAGACTTACTAACAAGCCTCATTACCAAGCCTTTTTACATTTTGAGTTTCCATTTTACTCTTCCCACACTCCAAATGTCATATATTTTTTTCTCATTCCCATACTTTTATGAAGGCTTCAGTGGGACAAATTATACTTCCTGGTACTAGTTAATATTCTGTGCAGTTGTGACTATACTGCTCACCACGCCTCCTCAGGATTTGTCTGGGTTTTTGCATTTTCGTTTTTTACTTTGCTCCTTCCACAAACCATATCTTTTCGATTTGTCTGTTTACAAAGCTATATGGGCTCTTGCTATCACTGGGACAAATTGTTCTTCTTGGTGGCTCCATATAATATTGTGTTTCATGTACTGGGAAGCTGGGTACAAATTCCAAATGTGGTTGTCATTTGGCAAAAAAACACCATTTTCTTATGGATTTTCACTGTGTGGTCCAATTGACAAATCCCATTTATTATTTGAGTCAGTATGATCATGCTGATTAATATAGTTTATAGTCTTAATACCTTAAAAAAGATTCAAACCCTTACATGAAATGTTCCATGACATTAATGTGCCATAAGTACTATTTAATAATTAGGGATCTGAGGTCCAACCAGGAGCAATTAGAAGTTGTGCTCACAGCTAATCAAATCCTTGGCATAGTCATACACGATAAGGTAGTTCTTTTTATTAGAAGCTACGTGTTTCGGTCCAGAAACTGGACCTTCGTCAGGCCTGTCCATCTTTCCCTGGACGAAGAAAGGTAGGGCTAACGAAGATTGCTGCCAAGAATCATAATACTACATGCACACTGTACTGTGCTACAAGGTGAGCACCTAATTATGCGATAGTTTTACCATTTATTTTTTAACAGTACTACACGAGGAGAGCGCCCCTGTCTCTTTTTGTCTCCCTTCTCTGACTTATACTGGAGACATAAGGTTTGGAGGTCGTAAAGATTCCCAGCCTCCGAGTCTTTTCCCAGGTCATTATATCATAAGTACGATTTGGGGTTTGTCTTTTAACATTGTCATATTTCCAAAGTTATCAGGTCCTATCACAAGAAACTGCACAGTGTGGAAAATCTTACCTTTTAACCTACGATTTTGTATACTTTTCTGTAGACTTTTATGGCATCACATACAAATTCGAAGATTTTGCAAAACCAATGCAAAGCTACCTACCTCAGAAATAAAACTGAAAGCTAATTCTTGTGTAACTAAGGTCAAGGTGTGTCACACCTTAAAATGCTCAGTCGATAAGGTATTTGTTTAGAAGTTTCCTGGTAAGATTTCTCAAGTCACATATCTGCCCCTTCCACCTTCCAGACCTCTCTCTTTTTTTACCCTTGCTAGTGTTATATGTCAAGTATGTCAAGTGGAAATCTATGTGAGACAATAGCAAAGCAGGCTATCTTGGTTAATTTTGGCATTACCAAAGACTGAAAGGGATATTCTATGCTTTGCTGATTTAAAAAATGCCCTTGTCATCATTCTGAATTATTCCAATAGTTCATATAAGTTTAATTCACACCCTGGCCGCCTGCCAGCAGCATGTTGCGAGTCTCAGGGAGAGGGGGGTAGTTGCAGCCTGCATCAGTCTCCTCTCTTCCAACCTCATGCAACCCCCTCATTGCTCCCCACTTCATGTCATTGAGCAGGCAGGGGAGGGAGAGGGATAGTGTGGAGACGATGGAGAATGCATGAGGAGATACAGGGCACACACAGGCTGCAGCTTCTACTCCCCCAGGACGCACCACGCAAGGTAATGTGAATTGAACTATTATAAACTACTGAACTTATGCAGAATTCTGACAAAGTCATTTTAAAATCAGTATAGCAAAGGTTATTCCTGGTGACAGGTTCACTTTAAATTGAGAGCATTATGAATAAGTGATGAAATCTGAGACATCCCCATGAAAGTTGATTCTATAACCCCTTTTGAATATTTAGAGGTATTTAAATACATAGTTTAAAGGGTTGTTTTAAGCTTAATACAGAATTTCCCAAAATATAGAAGGAGAACTTTTTGATTCCACTGTGGATAAAAGGCATCCACAAATATTGCAGTTTTTTTACAGACTGAGTTTGTGCATTGTTGTGTACTGTTGGGGTGTAAGGGTACAGATACACAAACTTATGTTAATGTTATGCATACACAGACTTTGGAATAACCATACTAATGAGATACCTTGCTAATCAGCTGAATAAGGGTCCACATGTTCTCTATATTTGTCCTTTCCCTAAAAGCATTTTTAATGTTGAATTAAAGGGCCTGTCTAGAATTAAATAAATATACTTGCATCACACATTTCTGCAGGTTGCACTGAGTGTGTTGTTCACAAAAGAGCTGAGCTACAATACAGAGCACAACTTGCTTTGGAAGAAGGCAGCCATATGGTTCTCATTTAGGATAATGCAATTGCTGTGGTACAGTTACAGAAGTAATTAGTCCTGTTCTCAGTTATAAATCCTATACTTTGTAAAGGTGAGCTGCCAATGGTGGGGAACTAGATTATTTTATAGACCATTGTTAATGGACCTGGTCAGGAGTAGGAGTAGTAACAATAAGGGTGCCAAACCAATCCCTTTTTACAGCAATATGTATACAAAGAAACCACAAAGAAATGATAAAATTGTAATATGTGTCACAATAATTCATAGATAATACACAATTTAATCTCTATTAAAGTCACAAAACAACAAGACAAACATACAAAAAAAAACCCAACTGGCGATAGGGTAGGAAAGTGTTGTAAGGTTACCCCACAGGGGATGTCTGGACAATGATGGCATTGTAAGTGTATTTGCAGCCCATGCAATTTGATGGAATTATAGTTCTTGATACTAACCCATATTTCAGCATCCTCTAATATATTGGGGCAGATTTATCAAGCTGTCTGCAAGTCAGAATATTTCTAGTTGCCCATGGCGACCAATCACAGCTCAGCTTTAAAATATTCATGAGCACTGGTAAAATTAAAGCTGAGCTGAGATTGGTTGCCTTGGGCAACTAGAAATATTCTGACTTTCAGACAGCTTGATAAATCTGCCTCATTGTATGCTGGTGATTTCTGCTTTTCACTATTCTCTGCATACATGTTTTTAATTACCTTATATGTTTACAATATGTCTGTCTATCTGTTTTTTGTCTTAAAGATTGAATTGTGCATTCAAATTTTTTTCTGCCCTCTCTGGTTTTATGTTTGTATAAATGTTTCTAATGTAGCAGAGCAAATAGCAGGGAAAAACGTTTGGTAGAAAATGAGACCAACCACAAATTGTGTTTTAAAACCGTATGACAAATATACACTCTGTTATTGTGAGAAACTCGGCATGGACTGTTCCTTCAACTCCACAGGTCCCGATCCTGACTTTTTTCCGCTCTCTGTACCCAGATTTGACATTTGGTAAATAACCACTAGGAAGGAAAATTGACCTTTGCCTCCGTCTGCTTGACAGACTGAAGGAATGTGATATTCACTACAGCTTTGGACATTGAAATCAAAGTGAGGTTCAGCTTACATGATTCCTATTTAGGTAGTATTTGCCTTCATCAGCCTAATATAACCCCCCACCCCCAAAAGTGTCATAAAACAGAATTGAACATTGACACAAATACATACACGAACAGTCTGCTGTTGCTGGTGCCCTTCTGTTTCTGTTTTCCTTGGTATTCTGTTGTAACAACTAAAATCTTTTGGCATCAAATCTAGAACTGGCACTACCGTTCTTTTCCACACATACAGCTTACATTACACATATTCAGTAGGGACCTGTGACAGCACCTGACACACATATTTAGTAGATTTTCTTACCTTGTTTCTAGAGTGTTAGCTCGACACTAGTCTATGTCAGGTTATGTCAGTGCTTCAGGTTGTACTCCGCACTCAGTTCAGAAGTCACGTTGTTGACAGTTGTAAACAGAAAGTAACACAAAACCTTGTCATACTGCAAAACCATTACAATGACAAACATTATTCAATATTATGGATAAAATTAGTGGTATTAACACACAGCAGATTTCAGGCACAAATAAGTGACATTATCACACTGTCTTACAACTACACATCTAAGGATTTTTTTTCTATTGACTCTATTTCTATATAATGACATAACAGACATTGTAAATCCCAGGGAAGTCCGTTTGGACATTCTAGGATTCTGAACAAACTAGGTACACATGGTCCATAAACTATGCGGGTTAGAAATATTGAAATAGTTTGACAATGCATATAAATCATACAATATATTGGACTGGATTTCTTTGAGCAAATTAACTCCTTAGCTGCCAAGTTCTATACAGATTACAGCATCTAAGTGTTTAGAGGGGTGAAGGCTCCCTCTCTCACTTCCTCAACCCCTCACTGTGAACAAATAGCACTTTCAAGTTCCCTTGGGAGACAAAACAATAAACACTGGGAAATAAAAATATTTTTTACAATAAAGAAATATCAACAGTTCATTAATGTTGCTGCATGGATTTATTCAAATATATAATTAACGTAATATATGTAAAATAAAGTATATCATTTATTATCTGGGAGATGCATTTACAGGAAAGGCTTCCTTATTTACCTTCTTGTCAGCTGCCAGGAAAACATGATACCTTGATAAACAGCTCAAACCGGTTTCTATATCAAACAGGGTGTAGCAGCACTTCTATTAATACGGTGGTATTCAGGCTCCATTACGTTACGAGTACTATGCAATATTAATTTTTTTTTTGATCACATGTCATCCTCCAAAAAGTGGTTAAAAGTCACAAGGACCCCGGAATGGTACCAATAAAAACTTCAATTTGTCACCAATTACAGCTCCATTAACAAAATAATAACAAGTTACTTGTCTCATGTTTTTCCGTATTAGTGCTTAGTCGGACCACAATTCTGCAGCATGAACAAAGTGCACCAAAAAAAGGTGCACAATTCCTGAACAGTGCAGAGGTGCCAGATTCATGAAGAACTGGCACCACAATTCATGAATTAGGCGCACCCTGTACACTTCACAGCAGACTGCACTGAACTTGATAAATGTGGGCCAATGGGGTCCGTGCGCCAGTTTTCTGTCGGACTTTGCATGTTCTTTTTAGTGCAAACTGCTAGCACAGGTATTTAAGAAGTGTCTGTGCCACATTTGTGTCACATGCAACCCTTTTGTGGCGCGGCTTCATCATGCAACACAAATAAGGGGGCGTTCCGGTGCTTAGTCGGACCGTGCACCAAATTTAACATGCAGTGTCCAACAAAATTGTATTGCACGCCCCATATTAACCCCTTAACGCTCTGCGCCGTAGCTCTACGGCGCAGAGGTATAGGGAATGTATGAAGAAGGCTCACGGGCTGAGTCCTCTTCATACAAGGGTGGGGGCTGTTGCATATTGCAGCAAACCCCCACCGCTAATAACCGTGGTCGGTGATTGCACCGATCGCGGCTATTAACCCTTTCATTGCCGCCGGCAAAGTCGCCGGCGGCATTTAAAAGACGACGGCGCGTGGGCGCCGCCATCTTTATTACGATCGTCGCTCCCCCGAAAGTCATCGGGGGGGTGGCGATCGGTTGCCATAGTAGCCTCGGGTCTTGACACAAGGCTACCTGGCTTCTGCAGATTCGTTACAATGAGCCAGTGGCTCATTGTAATGAATGAGATGCAAAAATGCCATATATTGCAATACAGAAGTATTGCAGTACATGGTAGGAACGGTCTGACCATCTAGGGTTAATGTACCCTAGATGGTCTAAGAAATAGTGAAAAAAAAAAAGAAAAAAAAAGTTTAAAAAATAAAAAAAAATGCTAAAATATTAAAAATTCAAATCACCCCCCTTTCCCTAGAACTGATATAAAACATAATAAACAGTAAAAATCACAGACACATTAGGTATCGCCGCGTCCCAAAATGCCCGATCTATCAAAATATAAAAACGGCCGGCGGTGACCTCCGAGACGGGCGCCCAAATGTCCGAAATGTGACTTTTACACCTTTTTACATCACATAAAAAATGGAATAAAAAATGATCAAAATGTAGCACAGACCTCAGAATGGTAGCAATGAAAACGTCCGCTCATTTCGCAAAAAAATACCCCTCACACAGCTCCGTGCGCCAAAGTATGAAAAGTTATTAGCGTCAGAAAATAGCAAAAACATTTTTTTCGTTCTTGTACACATTCGTTTAATTTTTGAAAATGTATTAAAAAGCAATAAAACCTGTATAAATTTGGTATCACCACAATCGTACCGAAGCAAAGAAAAAAGCTGAGGTGTTATTTGGAGCGCACAGTCAAATTCGTAAAAACTGAGCCCACAAGAACGTGCACGTGCGTTTTTTTTTTCCAATTTTTCCACATTTGGAATTTTTCTCCTGCTTCCCTATACACGGCATGTTAAAATAAATAACATTACAGGAAAGTAAAATTTGTTATGCACAAAATAAGCCCTCACACAGCTCTGTACATGTAAAAATGAAAAAGTTATGGATTTTTTAAGGTGGAGAGCGAGAAATGAGCAAAAAAACCCTGCGTCCTTAAGGGGTTAAAGGTGCACCAAAAAAAGTGGTTCCCTCTGTTGTAACTGTACAGAGGGCATCAGATTCATGATGTATGGGCTCCAGAAATCTGGAATCTGGCGCAGTAGTTTGCACTACTACTAGTGTGTTTTAAATGTCATCAGTCTTTTTTCCCATAACGGTCTCTTTTCTATCAACATTTTTTAGTAAAACAAATTGTACTCTTCAGTGTGGGTGCCATTACTTTATTAAACCTTTCCAAAGGGGATGTTAAAAACAAACATACAAATCCCATCTCCTAATAGTGACATTTTATTTTTATGTAAGTAAATGACATTTGGAAGCCAACATTTGGAAAAAAATGTCTGCACGGCACATCCACATGTTATACAATAATCATTGCTGCTAGGCTACATTAATAACATCAAGGTCGATTTACTAGTTACATTTAGATCAAATTGCATGAGCCCACTAACCCCTTCACGGTGACATTCTTTTAGTGGGTATAGTGGCCTTGTGAAGTAGTGCCGGAGTGTAATACAGCTGGTTAGCAATATTAAACTTCACCATTCTGTGATTCCATGCGATTGATGATGAACCGATTCCCCTGCAACATTCGTTCCACTTCTCCAGATTCCAGTCTTCTACTACCTCTCCCCACTTTTGTGGTACACTGGAGAGTTCCTTTTGGCACCATGCCTCGATCAGATATTTGGCTTGCGACACAAATTTGAATGTAAAATCCTGCGATTAGTCCAAATCCGTCGGATCGCCCGTCACCCCCCCCCCCCCGATTTGTGTCGCCTGAAAGCCGGCGCAATTGTGACACAATCCGATCCCGTACAACACCATTTCCGGCGTGATCCCCGAAAAGTTGGGAAACCCGAAGAAAATTTTTGTGAAAGGATTTTATGAAAAATTAACATTTTTTGGCAAGTTTTCGGGTTTCGTTTTTACGGCGCTCACCGAGTAGGTCCAATAATGTTTCGGAGTTATTGTACAGATGCGGCGATACCAAATATGTGACGTTTTTTGGTGATTTTTTTTTTTTACTTTATTAGATGTGTAAACGGAATGTTTGTATTTAGGGGACGTCAACTTTATTTAATTAATTCGTTTTTATTAAAAAGTGTTTTTACTAAGTGCTTTTTTTTAACTTTAACAGGTTGGCTTGAAAAAGCGATGCGCTGATCGCTTGTTCAAGCTCTTATTCCTATGACACAGTGTAATACAGGTGTATTACATTGTGTTAAGTAACACACTGAGCAAATTGCGCATGCTCAGTGTGTTACACCCGGGTCCTGCCTTCTCCTGGAAATCACCAAGCCCCTAGTCCATAGCTGCTTCTGGTACCGGCTGTTTAGAGATACCAAATTTTTATAGGGTTCATAATGTTTTCATACATTTACAAAAATTAAAACCTTCTGCACAAAAATATATATATATATTTTGCCATATTCTGGCGCTAATAACTTTTTCATACCTCGTTGTACGGAGCTGTGGGTGGTGTAGTTTTTTGCGACTTTTGATGACTTTTCAATGCTTCTATTTTTAGGACTGTACGACCTTTTGATCATGGCAACCGATCGCTGCACCTCAATTGCGTGACCGGGAGCAACGATCTTCACCAAAGCGCAGCCTTTGATGAATGGACAGATGAACACCCGCGATCGGTGCTAGCACCGAAGGCAGGTGTTACCGGTAAGTGTTAGTTGCAATATGCAGCTTACAGTTACCGGCTATGTAGAAAGCTCAGCCCAAGAGCCCTTGCCATTCACCTGCAGCCGATATGTGACTAATACTACGTCATGCATCCGTAAGTGGTTAAAGGTTTGCCCATGAAAGAAAGTTCTCAAATTTTAATCTCCTAGTCATGTTTATAAAGATCATTTATAACCTTCTTACTTTTCAATTTTACTCAGTTTTATAGCTGTTTTAGCTTTTATCAATCAGTGATTATAACACCAAAATAACTTGATACCTGCCTACAATAAATGTGCAGAGAGGGAGACTTTTTAAACATCAACTCTTTGAATCAATGTTCAATACTCCATCTGCTTTCAAGGGGGAAGAACTGAATCAGAGGACGTTTCTCTCTGTAAAAGGATACAGTGGGATACGCCGCTGCCCTCCATTGAAATGAAAGGCTGGGAATCCTCCCATCGTAGAACCTTAGTGAGGAGGGACTTAAAATCCATATCCGATAAGATCCCCCGAGATAATATTTCCACTAAGGAGAGACAGGCTATTAAAGAACTTAAAGGGGTATTCCCGTTTCAGCAAAAAATTGTTATTGTTTTTATGATAAAAAGTTATACAATTTTCCAATATACTTTCTGTATCAATTTCTCAGATTTCTAGATCTTTGCTTGCTGTCCTTGAATACCTCTTGATGTCCTGGAATACGTCTGTTTGGTACTAGTGGACAGAAATCTGACCATGGTCAGACAGGTGCACGGCTTGTTATAACACGGGCAGTAATCAGAGCTGTGCAGTATAACGAGCCGTGCACCTGTGTGACCATGATCAGATTTCTGACCACTAGTAGTAAACATAGAAGTTTTCCATAGAAGGACAGCAAGCAGAGATCTAAAGAAAACTGTAAGGAATTGATACATAAAGTATATTTGAAAATTGTATAACTTTTGATAATAAAAAGAATGACATTAATTTGCTGTAATGAGAATGCCCCTTTAACCAACGGAGGGATATAGTAATTAAACCTGCAGACAAGGGGGGCAATGTTGTGATTTGGCCAGCACAGATGTATGAAGAGGAGGTATTCTGACAATTGAATATGACTCAATGCTACAGACGGTTACCTTCCAACCCTATGTTGATTTTTAAAAAAGAACTGGATTCTCTTTTACAGATGGGAGTGGAGAATCACATTATTGGACCTAAATTGAGAGATGGATTGTCAGTGGAAATCCCCACTACACCGACATTTTACCTATTTCCTAAAGTTCACAAAAATGCGAAAAGACCACCAGGTAGGCCAATAGTGTCAGGCGTGGGGGGCTCTGCGAGAAAATATACCAATTTGTTGACTTTTATTTACAAGGATGTGTTGAGACGCTCCCATCTTTTGTAAGAGACACCACGGATGTGTTGCGTAGATTGGAGGGGGTGCATTTAGAGCCTGATATTTGAATGGTCACATGCGATGTCAAGGCTCTGTACACGTCTATATGCCATGACCACGGGATGAGGGCGTCCAAATATTTTCTGTCTATGTCCAACATGGACACCAATTTCGTTGAATTTATTTTGCTCCTTTTGGATTTCATTTTGTTTTCCGGGACCGCTTTTTCCTACAGCTCCAGGGAACGGCTATGGGGGCGACTTGTGCGCCCTCGTATGCCAATCTTTCCTGGGGCTGTGGGAGAGGGAAATAGTGGATAATACCATAGGTTGGGACGCCGTCGTCTCGTGGTCTAGATATATAGACGATGTGCTGTTCATCTGGCAAGGATCAGATACTGATTTGGATATCTTTTTGCAGAGCCTCAACACCAATCAACAGAATATCAGGTTGACCTGGAAATATAGTCAGAGCCAGATTGAATTTTTGGACATCTTGATTGCAAGGGATCCATCGGGATTTATCGCAACTGATGTATATTGGAAAGAAACATCTGTTAATTCGCTGCTTCACGCATCCTCCTCCCACTATCCTAAATCAAAAAAGCCATTCCCATAGGACAGTTCCTACGGATGAGACGTATCTGCTCCAGTGACCTTTCTTTTGAAAATCAGGCTAAAGACCTCACCAGGAGATTCCGCAATAGAGGGTATAATGATATTACCATCAGAAGGGGCTATGATCGTGCGAAGAATGAGACCCGCGGCTCCTTGCTGGTGAGTAAGCCAAAAAAGAAAAATGAGGATGAACCGATGCAATTGATCACAAACTTTAACTCCCATTGGAGGGAATTTAAGGAAATCGTGGAACGGCACTGGCCTGTCCTCATGACTGATGGAGACCTAGCACAGAGTCTAAGAACATATCCCTCTCTTACATGGCGGAAGTCCCGTAATTTACGGGACATGTTGGTCCGGAGCCATTATGTTCCTCCCGTTGAAAGAAGCTGGCTGGGCAATAGGGGCCCAACGTGGGGTTCCTTTTGCTGTGGGAAATGCAAGGCATGCCGCTATATGGAATGCACAAATGATTTCACCGACTCAGAGTCTAAAAAACAATATCAAATTGTGTATCATATTAACTGCAATACGGAGGAGGTGGTATACTATCTGCGTTGCCCATGTGGCAAAATATATATCGGCATGATGACGAGACCTCTTAAGGTACGGGTTTTAGAGCATATCAGGAGTATTAAATCAGCCGGGATGAGACCAATTCGGGTCCGTTTAAGGGACTTGAAAAAATTGCAGCCTATTCCAAAACATTTTTGTGAAGTACATAGCTGTAACCCGAGGGGACTCACAGTACGAGGAATTGATAGAGTCCTCATGGGCTCCAGGGGTGGGGACGTGAAAAAACGTCTACTGCAGAAGGAACTTAGGTGGATTACCCTCCTGGATACAGTACAACCGAAAGGCCTCAATGAGGCCATTAGCTTCAAACCTTTTTTATAATTCCCTTTAGTGTAATTTTTGTTGTGGTGTGTTTTTAGTAATTGTTGATTGTGCCTATTTCATTATAGATGTATACTGAATTCTAGTGGTCATCATGGATCTTGATTTTCCAAGTGGCTTACCAGATAGATGTCTTAAGATCTGAAGATGCTGACACACAGAGAAATCTCGTCTTCTGATGCACACACCGACTCTGCTGTCCTGTGTGGTGTAACTCTGAGCACTTTAGCACTTTTCACTTTTTTCTTATTTGATGACTAAGACCTTGCACTGGTCAGGTCTGATAGTATTATCACTGTGTGATTTATTTTTAAATAGTTTTTTGGTTGTGAGTTTTTTGAACTGCAATAGGCGCATGTATTTTATCTAATATTAGTTGTTCTCCCGCATTACTATATTTATGCACTTTTGGCATTATGTGCACTTTATTGACTGTGACACTTTATTGTGGATCATATGTACGTTAAGTATATATGTATAAAATTTGTAATATATACTATATTTTTTTATTATTGGTACTTTTTACCGTATTGCACATATGCACTTTCTAATATGTATGCTAATTTTAATTGTTCACTATGAGCACCTAATTTCAATTTTATACCACACATTAATAATAATTCTGTATGTAGGGTTTTGAAATGTGGCTTTTTTTGATATTATATATGTATAGTTTGATGGTCATGATATGGGATTCTATGTTTCTGTGTGGATTTTAGGCACTGTGACCTTTCCGTTGTTTCGGTTTTATATTATGATATACCTGTACTATTTCAGTAATCACCTGGCTATGCTTGTCCGTGGCGTCCAGTTGACGCGCTCGTCCATGTGGAGGTGCGCGTCTTCAAGCTGGACTGCCGATGGTGAGTATAAAACAGTTGACGTGATACACACACTTCACCTCCTGACGAAGCATCAGCGAAACGCGTGTCGGGGTGTAGTTTATTGGCCTCCTAGGATCCCCCATTGAACCTATCACCATACTTACGGGTAAGCACTAATTGATTGTGTACATTGGGAGCCGGAAGGTACCTCCGGTCCCCACTTCACATAGGACTGAATTGAGGATATACTCTTCTGTTTACATTCCCATCTGCATTATTCACTATTTATCAACCTTTTAGTCTGTATTACTATTTACTTACCTTTAGGTTCTGGGGTTCTTCAGGGCGCTTATGTTTTCCATGGTTGCCCCAATTTCCATCAGGGGCTATTTGTTTCCCCCTATTTCTTTCCCTATTACGTGGTATTATGCATTTTGTGTATTATTATTCTAATAAAATATATTATGAATTTTATTTATTTTTTGATGGCTTTTTTCGGCTCTCTCTTGGGTTGTAGATCAGATATTGGTTGAGAGTTGTAAGGATATACTGTTGTATCAAACTGGGCCTCCCCTTCTTTTTGGTTTTCATTGTAGAACCTGGCCTTACATAGAATTAACTTTCTATTTGACTTTCCTTCTATAATTAATGTCTAAAGTGAATTAAAAACATCACCAATATTATATTATCTATAATCAACAAATCTTTTCCAACATAATATAAGCAACTGATACAAATCAACAGACAAATAGGACAACAAAAAACAACCAATCTGTTATATAGTTATTGTAACATTTTATTACCCTCTCAAATAGTTTAAGAAATCTACAGAGCTTGACTGGGAACAAAATAAGATCATCACAGCCGTATAAAACATTAGTTCATTGTTATTTAATAAATAGAAATTTAATTTTGGAGTTTAGCATTGGGATGGGTACATTGTCAAAGACAAAATGCTTAATTGCAGCAAAAAGGTTCAATGCTTTTGGTCTCATAACTGGAATTAAAATCTAATTGATGGAAAAAGAATTGGAAAAAACCTAAAGAAAAGATATTTATACTTGAATGGAAATTTCTGGAACACTGTGTTTTATGGCACAAACCACAGCACAAATGACAATGTTAAATTCTAACATAAAAGCAAAAAACATTTACTGGAACACTGTATAATTTATAAAATATGTGATGCCTCCCAGACACCATTCTCTTAACTTAATCACAGGTTTACTACAGTACAGTCGATTTTAAGGATCAAATAATTGGTGGGTGCAACACACATATGCAGACGTATCAATATTATAAGTGGTTTAGTACACTAAAGCAAAATGCAACCGAGCAAAAGGGATTTCTATTTTGGTATTCAAAGATTTATAAGGTGCAAACATTTCCCATGAGAATTTCTTATGATGTGTCTCAATGACGCTGCTGTGAAGATGATCATGTGAAGATTATGGCAATATTGTGGTATTTCCACACAAGCCCTGTTTATTACAATTGCTACAGAGCGGCAGTAACCATGGACTCCTCCATTCCTGCATTAAGAGTTCAGTGAGGAGTTTTCAGCACTCAGAGGAAATGTTACAGTCTTTCCAGCTCTGGGAGAAAGTATTAGCGATCTGGATATGCTCTATGTATAACGATACACATCAGGAAATGTTGGAGTGAAATGATAAGAAGTTGTGCTAATATTTGTTACCTGATTATACCAAAGCCTTGTCTAAAGGATTCAGTGCATTAGCAAATATATCTACTGAAAATCACTTACTCCGAGCCAACAATGGCCAATATCTCAAAAACTAACTAAAGCTTTGCAGGATTTCTGCTACTCTTAGTGCCTAGCAGCTTAAAAATTAAGCAATATCTACAAAAGTTTCAGAAAACAGTCACTACACTACTCTAAGGGAAAGCCACTTAGGTTTAGTAACTTAGTAATTCACATATAAAATAAGATATTCTCTCTCCTTTTTATAATAAAAAAAAGAAAGGTACCATAGTCATACAGAAATATCTAGAAGCAATATTGAAATGTTACCAGGGCAAAAAAATAGATATATCTAAGGGAGTCAGGGAATGGCATATTTCTTAATCATTGCTAATGTGCAGGACAAGTAATAAAGTTATACAATTCAGAATTTCAGCGTATAATTCCTTAAGTGCCTTACCTCTTATATCCAACACCTCCACCTAACACTGCCCAGTAGCAGTAGTGACGATTTTACTTTTCACCATCACCCAGAGGAATATGTGGTGGTACAAGGCAAATCCTTATTTATTTGTTTACCACCTACTTGAAAGTGAGAAATCTAATGATTTAGCATGCTATAGAGCAGATTGATATATCGTTTTGTTGAAAAAGTTAGACATGTTATACCGAATATTTTACAACAAAACTATAAACCAATCTACATCCTACTGGTAGATTTGAGGCCCATAAACAACCAATAGGTCCTTAGGCTACTGGGGTTTAGGGTCCCAATGGGTGACAATCTCACTCCCATCCATCTTCTAGTTTATGCATTGAAAAACAATTAAATAAAAGCTTTTAAAGTCAAAAACTGGGCGACAGATGGGACAACAATTGCCAGACACGCTGGTTAGGTGATCCTAACCAGTTGACATGTTTCCTTTATGGAGGTTGTATTGAATTAGAAAAACAAAAAAAATCCCACAGTTTCCACCACACTACTCTTTAGGTTATGTGTAGTATGACTCCCGTTAATGAAGCTAGAATGCAATACCTTACACAACTCATGGGTTAGTGCAGTGCTTTTCTTTGAGAATAAAAGTGGCTGGGTTTTATCTAATTAGTGATACTCATGATTATAATTTGGTTACTGATTAGAACATACAGAAAACACCCAGCCAAGTATCAAATGGCAGTCACACAAACCTGAAATTGGAACCAAGTCCCAGATAGAAGCAGTCACTCAGTGGTTACATACACAAAAGGTTCTATAGGTGTTTGTATGTAAGTCGGAACAAATATGTTTTCCAACTGTAACCTCAGACAAACTAATTTTTCTGTCCGAGTGACAATAGGAGTTTCAAAATGTTGGGTTGTCATTAGAACAAGGATCAGCAATAAAGCTTCATTACAGATACCAGTGATAACTTTTATGTTGACCATTGCAGTCTGGGGCTAAAGTTCAGTAAATGACCTGCATCTAGAGAGCTTCCCCAGAGGTCACAGTGGGCAGATAGGTCCTTTTGTAACTAGGGGTAGCCTGTAAGTCAGGTGTTCAGAAGTCAGGGACCGCCTGTAAAGGTTTTCTAGATAATTACAAGAATTGTGTCACATTTCATATGGACTTAAACTTAGGAAGCATGAGAGCCGTGAGTGGCTCCTGAGCCAGTGGCTGGCAAACACTGCATTACAGAAGGTTTTCCTTGAGTTTTGTGCAAGTTTAAGGTTTCCTATCCTATTGCATGGCGTAACAGATAACAGACCAATAATTCCCCGCCATATTATGTTATCATCATGTTATTAAGTGTTACAGGCATCATGGCTGTAATAGTGGTCTAAAACATCAGAGAAATCCACTTAGGAGAGTGATATTCTCATCTTCACCTAAGACAACTTACATGACTAAAAAATATCTGCCAAATAATCAAAGTCTAGGATCTTGACAATTCTGTCACTTTGAGGTACTGCAGACCTTCCACAGCATAGCTGGAGAGCCACCTAGTGGACTCTACTAACATGATCTAAGGTCGGCTATACCCAGGGCTACATAAAGCTAAGTATTCCATCATTGAATTAAAAGGCAAACAAGTTTATTGCTGTAACGGTACTGCAAGCTCATCTTATCAGCATGGTAAAGGTAAAAGGACAACCCAGCGCCATTCAGCAATGGAAAAGGCTTTTGCTCATAATATGTAGGCTGTGGTACAAAATAAAAGTCTAATCTGGAAAGAACCTTGTCTAACAAGTCATTGTACAGTAGACACTGCTGTAGGTTCTAAAGTTTCAGATTGTTGCCACTGTCATGAAATTCATAGAAGTGACCACAATCTATAAAATAATGGCTTTGTGCAGGAGCTATCATACCTATGGAGATAAAAACCTTCTTTACATGGAAGACATTCACATGTCTGATATATATTAGAATCATTGGGCTCTGTAAGAACTTGCATAAATATGTCTCCCTCTATATTGCTCACCATAGAGACAGATGAAACAGCACAATATCACCTGCCACAAGTGCCACGTAAAGCGCTACAGGGGAAGGCCACATGAAGGCTGAGATGCCCTACATCTACATGGGGAGCAGCAGAGGGTACAGAGCTGCTATTCCAGGTAAATCCCTTCAAAACTTGATTTACCAAACCCACTCCATGTTTGACTTTTTGCACTGATGTTTACATGATTAATTAGATTACATTGTTGGCTCCAGAGCAGAGTACCCCTCTCTATGGCATTCATATGCCCTCTGGATATGAATAGGGGTTGTATTCTTGGACTACAGGCACAGGTAGGTCAGCTATACATAATAGTATCTTAAAATGTTTACCCCAGAATTAAATGTTATTGCCCATCAATGCTCCGTTTAATAGTCTATGGGTCTGGCAGCAATAGTGGAGCGCTGTACATATCCATTTCCTGCAATCCCATTGACTATGAATGGGGCGTTGGGCACATGCTCTATCTGCCACTCTATTCATTAGGGAGCACAGAACCTCCTTTTTAGTAAACAATGGGGGTCCGTACCCCTCTGATCAGTATATTAACCCTGTATGCTGTGAATAAACTTGGGACATTCCCTTTACCTAATGCAGATTCTTATGGGTATCGCAACACTAACAGTAGCTCATCAAATCTGTTAAAAGTACATTGCTAAGGATAACAAACATTCTGTAAAGCAACATGTGACATCTCTATACCATGACACTGAATGGACTTTTTTTCAGCTTCATAACTAAAATTAAATGTTTTGTTTTTTTTGCTTTGATTAGTCTTCAATCCACAAAAGTACAGACAAAAAATTGCTCCCCTCGTTACTGGTTACGAGGTACACGTTAGTGCATAGTTATTCTTCCCTGGAGAGACCTGGCTAAAAGGAATCCCTGATCTGGATGCAGCACTCATCACCCTGAACTACCTCGGTCCTTAACACCTTCACATAGAAACAGTGCACACAATAGCCACCAGAAAAGGGTTACATACAGCATCTCAGTTTCAATCTGCTTCTAAATAGAAGGCTTAAAGTGAAACATACACATATTGGCAATGATCATAAACATACATGTAAACAATTTACATCATATATTTATGGACTACATACTCACATGTATGTTCATGCTAGTGGCAGGGATCACTTCTTACCATGGAGACAGAGCTACTTACTATCAGTTAAGGCTTATTACTGTATGTGTATGCATATCAGTGGCTGCTGTCAGTACAATAACAATGACATGTAGTTGGTGGCATTTAGGTGGCCTGTGTTTATGGCACATGGCTTGAGCTGAGGATATGAGGGGTAAGCAGGGTCTATACTCTACAGAAAACTAGCGAAGTGCAGAAGGCAAGGGTCGCAGACAATACACGCACCAACCCTAACAATGGTACACCTGAGCCTACGGTTTATATCTTCCTGGAACATCTTTAAAACTCAGTCTCAATATAAATGTAAGCATAAACTATTATATAAACCATTTTTTGGAACGTAAATCTTCATTTACAAAAAAGACCAAGCATGTCTATTATCTAGTGCAGTGCATCAGTATTTCTTCTTTTTTTTAGTAACTATAATATGAAACTAACATCACACTCTGCATAACAGAGCTCTTCTACAGAGATACAGCACTGACGGCTTCTTCGGCTTTTGTCGTTATTCCATTGTTAGCCTCAGTAGAAAGCAACCGTGACCATAGTGCCATCTCCTTCCATTAGCAGGCCAAGAACAAGTTGAGTTTTAAAGGATAAAACCCAAGCTTTTAACTTCTGGCTTCAAGTGAAACTCTTCTCCGCCCGTTTAGTCCTCCATTTCATGGATAATTTTAGCCTTCCTAAGTAGGCTCAAGGCTTATATTTAAATACGGAGTCAGGTTCTGCCATAAAGTGAAGCTTCATTGGTCAGCACAAGATATAAGCACAGCTGCCTGGGACATATCGTTCTTCTGTCCATCTCTTGCATGGCTAGATCTAGGACTTCTGAATAATAAAAAAAACAAACAACAAGCTTAGTTTATATCTTGCTTAGGGCAATTATAATCTAACTACAGCTACACTTTTCAACATGTGTCAGTCATGAAGTAGGGATCAAAAAATCAAAGTTGGTGGACACACATAAACTTTACTGAATGAATTCCTTGAAGAGTCAATTTCAGACATCTGCTATTATCTTTTTTTCAAAGTAATGTCTGTGTTTTCAGGCTGAAAACAAGTCTGGCAAATAAAATACTTAAACACGTCACTACAATATGAGGAATTGAGAAATGGTCAGTGCATGAGTAGGGTACCAGCCCTTCCGCAATATCAACAACAATAACTCATCACTCCCGTCAGCAATAAGTCATAGTTATTGACATTTCGGTCACAAGATCTTCATCAGAAACTAGCTCACCGAATTGCACATGGGTAGCAGCAAAAAGAATGGTAGGTCTGTGGCCATGAGCAGCAGTGTTAGTAAATGTGGTGCAGTGACTGCTCAGGAAGTGTCTTTCTGAATAGTCACTGCATCACGTTTACTCACACTGCTGCTGATGGCCAGACCTACCATTCTTTTTGCTGCTACCCATGTGCAATTCGGTGAGCTAGTTTCTGATGAAGGTCTTGCGACCAAAACGTCAAATGAAATGAATGTGGACTGCCAATCGATGTTTTCAATAAAGAATGACTATCGCTTATTTCTGACTGGAGTGATTATTGACGTCAATATTAAAGAAAACTAACTTCACAAATCCCTTAACTGTTGAATTGTTTGCTAATTATTGGCCTCTAAGATTTTGCATGTGGCGTTTGCATTGCATTTACATTGCACTTAAAAAGCCTGGGGCAGGGCTAGGCCCAATCGAATCTGTGGTTCCAGTGAAACACATGCAAACGTTAACCATCAGTGGTGTATTGCCTGTACACAATGCAAAACACCGGGTGCTGGCTATCGATTGCATCTGTTTCACTGGAAGCGATCGGCCTGAACCCGCCAATGGGCGTTTCCATTGTGTTTGTAAACGCAATGGAAATACCACCTGTTATTAGTGTTCTACAAGAAGCAGTTGTCAGGTAGAGTCTACCTTGAAAGCCGTTCATCACAAATTACCTAAATCCTCTATTCTAGAAATGACACGGAACTGAAGAAAAATGTCAACAAAAATAGAATTAAGACTGCAGAATAAAACAGAGGAAGTAAAAGACAAAACTCACCTGTGAACATTTTCCATTGCTGCCACCTCAGCTAGAGCAGCTAAACTAAAGAAAGCAGACACAGCTGGTATGTCTTGGGTAATACTGCAGCTCTGGTCAACACCTGCCTCCCTGGAGATTGTCAGCTCTGCTCTGCAAGTTCCTTCCACACTGCAGTTACTTTGATAACTACAGGGAGGAGTTTTTTCATCTGCACAAAAAAAAATAAAACACATGAATTCATATGTAACACACCGTATTTGCAATTTTTAAAACATGACTAAGGGACAATCTTAAAGCAAATATTGGAGTCTGATGCAGTAATTTCTCAGTTAAAGCTTTGCTCATAGTGAGTTTAGCAGTCAAGTGGGCAATTCTATTTCCATGTGACAAACAGAGAAAGCAATCACATAGCAGGAACGCCTAAGCCAAGTATGAGCAAAGATTAAAATTAATTAATTAATGACAAGTAATGCTTGAATTCTAACTAGACTGTATATCAACCTGCTCAGCATCAAGCTGCCTGCAGATTGGAAACCCTCCCTCCAGTGGTTATACCACAACACACTTCAGCAGCATCCCCGCTCAGAGCACGTCTGCTACACAAACAAGTCAAGGCAATCTGTTTCTGACAAAGGCCTCACATGGCCAAAACGTCAGTAAAACTGTATGGGATTGCATTATTGATTCGCACTGAAAATAAAGCCATTCACTACATATTTAACAACGATTGAGGCAGTTTTTGCACTTTAGATGCAAGGTTTGTAATTTGTAGCCTCCATGAGTAGTGTATTATTATTTTATATCATATTTTCATATGTTGCAATGAATTATTTAGGGGCAGATTGTAATTATCACACTGGCGCAGTGTTAAATATAGTTAGGATAACTAATTAACACATTCTCTAATTCACTGTTATTAACAAAAAATACAGCATTTCACAGATATAATTCCAACCTGTCAGTCCTGCTGTACACAATTTGGTTGCTCCTGGATACGACTGTAAATCTTCTGACTATGGTCATGAGTAGCTTCTCTTGTCTGCACCATGCAGTGCTCTCTGCCTCCTGCCCCTCCCCCCATACATTATGAGAACAGCTCAGACACAAGAACTTTCTGCTGGCAAGTAGCAGTGTGCATAGATTTAATCTACAACTACAGACAGATAAGGTCTTTATCCAGGGTAGGGAGGCATATACAGAAGTGACTCTGTGTGTGTTATAGTTAGCAGGGCTGACAGTGTCATTGTGTTCTATATGAGACGATGGATCTCATCATCTCTTATCTTTCTTATCTCTCTTTTTCTATGGGTCAGATACTAGTAGAATATTCAGAAGCTAAATACAAATGTAGCTAAACCTGGATCCTGATTATCTAAGCACATTGTCAGCATACAACATCTCACAGCACTAGAGGGATTATGAAGTTTCTGCTTAGAGAGTCCCCGTCCACACTCTTTTGTGTAAACATCACTAGGGGATTAAATTTGAGAACTTTCTTTCATGGGCAAACCCCTTTAAAGTAGTGCATTCATTCTGACCTTTGGGGAGTCATTTTTAATCCTCCTGTTTTTAATGTTCCATTATATGTCATATTAAATTTTACTCTGAATGTTTTATTTTGAGTAGGCATACTAATGAAGTTTGCATTAGTGTTTATTATATGCAGGGAAGGCTACTTCCCATCATGATTACAATATTTAGAACAAAATGTAAAACAATGACATTATGTAGTTTTGCATTCATTTAAGTCAATGGAAACTGGATTTTAAATGGAAGTTCCACAAATAAGTATCAGCATTTAAAGGGAACCTGTCACCAGGAGACCCATTTTTAGCACTCCCCCAGTCCCCACAGAGCATAGTACATACACTGCCAAAGTGTTTTTGTATTAAAAATTGGTTTTACAGAAAAAAAGATATGTTATATTGTACCTTTCATTAGCATCTGCTGTGTGACTAGGCAGTTGCCTTTTGGGAGGAGCTGGAAGGAGCAGTTCCCCCCCACCCTTGGGGAACAGCTTCTCCATGTGACCTTTTCTAATATATGAAAACACACATCACTTGGCTTAGTGACGCCCCCTGCTGCTCTACAGCCAATCCCGAGTGTGGGGAGTTATTCATATATTTGAAAAGGCCACATGTTTCCCAAGGGTGGGGGGGACTGCTCCTTTCCAGCCCCTCCCAAAAGGCAACTGCCTAGTCACACAGCAGATGCTAATGAAAGGTACAATATAACATATCTTTTTTTCTGTAAAACCAATTTTTTATACAAAAACACTTTGGCAGTGTATGTATTATGCTCTGTGGGGACTGGGGGAGTGCTAAAAATGGCTCTCCTGGTGACAGGTTCCCTTTAAGTAGTAATAAGAAAAAAGGAAAAGAACATAAACTACTAAAACTGAAGCCATCAGCGGTTAATTCTGTGACCAGCTCATTAGTAGGACTTTGTAAAAGATCAGCATCTTTTAAAATCCATACATGTTTTATTGTCCCATCTATGAAGCTGTGTAAGGGCTTTTAAATTTTCTTTCACAATAATAAGTTGATATTGTTTTTAGTAAAATTTTGGGGTAAATATTACTTTCTGGATACCTTTTTATTGCAGGAGGCAAAGAAAAAAGGTATTTTGGCACTGAGTTTGGGGTCTCACTGCACGGGTTAAACAGGGTAGTTATAGATAGAGTAATACTAAATATTTATTTTTTGATAATTACTTATTTTTTAGGTGCACACCAAAGGGCTTAGTCACTGATTTCATACACAACAACACATATGTATTGTCACAATGTCAAACATTACATCAGTCTGACAGTGGTTGAAGGCAGCATCTTAGGGGTTACAGATGGGTTCAGCTTGTGGTGATCCCATTGGCTCTCATTCCACATAAAGGCATTCCACCAGGTACATGTATGTCATATGCATAAAGAAGATCATTTATAATCTACAAATAAATGCAGCTCCTTCCTCCTCAACAAGTGCTCTACCGATTGTATTCCCCTATATATGAAGTTATTAAGACTGTTAAATTCTTACCCAAAACTTGACCTAAAGAAGAGGGCTCACAGTCCAAAGATCTCACTAGGTGTGTAATTTTAGTTTTTCTTGCTTTCCTCTTCTGACTTCCAACCAGTGGTTCCTGTGTAGTTGTAGGCTCTGGGATGGAAGTAACAGTATTGGAATTCTCAGTTGTGTTCTTATCTTCTGTAATGGTTAGGAAAAACAAATGTACACATATAAGTGAAGTGTGAACATGGCTAAAAACAAGGCCATAATGGAACAGGCAGTGGCAAGTGAAAGGTAAAAAGTTGCCCAAGGGTTTCCAAAAAATTATAAGACAGGGAGCTCCGGTGACGTAGCCCAAGCGCCCTAGACTGATTGCAATATTTTTAGAACTTGCCAAAATTGAGGCGTATAGAGTTATAATATAAAAAAAACCTTAGAACAGTTCCTTATGAACTGGATAGTAGGACTAGTCTACCATTAGGTAAACTGAGGGTAGATGTCCTTTAACCCCCTTGCTGCCAAACCCACTTTTCGCATTCCTGACAAGGCCCCTTTTTGTCAAATCTGCCCTGTGTCACTATACGTGATTATAACTTTGGAACACTAACATATTTAAGTGATTTTGAGACTGTTTTCTCATGACACTTTGTACTTCATGTTAGGTGAAAAATTTGGGTTATATGTTTTCCATTTATTTATGAACTAAATGGATATTTGGAGAAAATTTGGAAACATTCTAGATTTTCTGACAGTCATAACTGCTGTATGGGCACTCACCATGGCATTGACTTCTTTTATATATGTTCAGGGTGTGGTAAGGCCGCTATGTCTCACCGCACTGTGACCTAGCAGGGCCACTCCACCAAGCTGTTATGGATATGGGAGGGTAAGAAGCGCTCACCTCTTCCATCTCCACCTGGCCAAAGAAAGGTAATATTTGCAGCCCGTTTCAGCACACGTTGTCCATCCAGGACAAACTGTCACAGTGCTGAAGGAACATGAAAAGAATGGAATAAAACAACTACAATACTCAAATACATACCTTTATCTAAAGTACTTTGTTTCTCCTTTTTATGCTTGTATTTGCTTACAATTTTGTGAAAGAGATTCTTCTTCTGTGACTGTAAAGCACCTGCTATACAAATACAATATAATGTCACATATTGAAGCCTGTAACACCCAGGGAAACATGTTAACCAGATTTTTAAAGGATTTTGAGACAGACTAAAAGCTATGGCTTGACAATCATATATTCAACATTAAATGCAGATGAAAAATTTAAAGCTACAGTTACCTTTATTTTTCTCTTCCTCTTCTTGCCCATTTCTGGGCTTTTTCTTTTTTCTCTGCAATGAAGCATTTTTGCGATCAAATGTAACGGGATTATACTGAGGAAGACTATTGAATTTCTTCTCAAATTCTTCTTCCAGCTTTGCCAAGCTGTTAAACAAAGCAGAGTTAGTCCATAAAATACAGAAAAAAACTATTATTAGTGATTAAAAAAACAGTTATGAATCCTGCACAATTATTTTAATTGACTAGATAAATTTATACAAATCAATTTTTAGATGTATCATAGCAGATTATCCCTAAGTACGGTATGTTCTTCAAGTTAAAGGAAACCTACCACCACACATCTACCTATAAAGGTAGATTGGGTGGTAGGTGGATCAATGGGACGTGAGGATAGCCCTTTTAAGGGCTAATCCTCACGTCCCCACACTTTTTTGATAACTTTTATTACACATATATTCAAATTTACTTATGCGGCTACTGCTCCGCGTAGCTGCACGCCCTCGTCCGGCGATCCTGCCGTCTGCGCATGCGCAGAAGAGCAGGCCCGAGCCTGTTTCGGAGCAGTGACCGCGCAGGCGCGGGCCTGCTCTTCTGCGCATGCTGCAGGGAGGTGCCGCCCCTGAATTAACCCCGCGGACCCTGCGCTGCTCTGCCGAATACATCCAGGGGCATAACTACAGCCAGGGGCACAACAGGGGCCCGGGACACACGCCAGATACGGGCCCCTGGTCTTGGCAGGCAGCGCAGCAGCTGCTACAGCTGTATTAACGCCCCTGGATAAGATCCCTGGCTGCGAGCCAGATGCGGCCATCAAAAGAGCCAGATCTGGCTTGTGAGCCATAGGTTCCTGACCCCTGCTTTACAGGAAGTGGGAGACAGTGGGAGAGGAGATTATTGAAGACTTTAGAAAGAGCAGTTTCAGTGGAATAAATACAGTACAAAAAACAGATTGAAGGGGATCAAGGAGCGTGTTGGCTGAGAGATAGCAGGGAAAATGAGAATAGACCAGGCGTTCCAGGAGTTTGGAGATGAAAGGAAGATTAGAGATTGGTCTGTAGTTAGTAGCACTGGATGGGTCCAGAGAGGGCTTCTTTAGTAATGGGGTAAAAGCATGTTTGAAAGAAGAGGGGACACCAGAAGAGAGAGAGAGGTAGAAGATTTTAGTGAGGTGAGAAGTGACTGCTGGGGAGAGAGACTGTACAAGATGTGAGGGGATGGGGTCACTGATGCAGGTAGTGGGTAGGGCAGAGGAAAGGTGCCTTGCTGAAAGGAAGAGAGTGAACAAGATAAGGTACCAGAAGGAAGGGGATTAGTGGGGTGAGTGGAATGAGCAATTATTTCCTGACAAATGCAGTCAATTTTATTCTTACAGTAGGTGGCCAGATGTTCAGCCCCAAGGTCTGTGACAGGTGCCTGCAACTTTGGTGCAGGAGAGTATCAAAAAGTGTTTTGGGGT
Organism: Engystomops pustulosus; assembly: GCF_040894005.1. NCBI lineage: Eukaryota > Metazoa > Chordata > Amphibia > Anura > Leptodactylidae > Engystomops > Engystomops pustulosus. The sequence goes on from NC_092412.1 coordinate 114,943,914, forward strand.
TGTTAGAGAGAGCATATTAGATTAGTAAAATAGACTTGTATAGCAAATGTGCCGACTGGCGGACTCTATGATGCGGCGGTCACCACTGATGATGTCATACTGTGCACCACATGGCAGAGCACATGCCGGCTGTTAGAGCAGTTGTTATGTGCAGGGCAAATTGGTGCTGGCTGGCTACTAAAGGGGGCTGGCTGGGTACTTTATTGGGCTGGGTGGTTGGCTACTAATGGGGGCTGGCTGGCTACAAAAAGGGGGTGGCTGGCTGCTAAAGGGGGCTGGCTACTAAAAGGGGGTAGCTACTAAAGGGGGGTGGCTGGTTGGCTATTAAATGGGGGTGGCTGGCTGTATACTAAAGAGGGCTAGCTGTATACTAAAGGGGGCTGGCGGGCTGTATACTACTGGGGGCTTGCTGGCTATATACTGGGACCAATGCATTTCCCACCTTCATATTATACTTCAGTCAATAGGTTTTCCTAGTTTTTGCTGGTAAAATTAGGGGGCTCGGCTTATAAATCGGTCGGCTCATATTGGAGTATATACAAATGCATATGATAATACTGCTGTGATCGCAAAAAGGAAAACTTGGAGCTAAGGAACAGGGTAAGAAAATGATAATTAAGAGAAAATACTTGTTTTCTACAAATAAAAGAATTATTAAAAAACGAAATGTCCGAAAATATCATGAAAAGAATCCCTAAACTTGGCTTGCTGCTGTATTGTGGTCCCATTTATTGCAAGAGCTCATTAATAGTGGGTCAAAATACCTGCCACCTGGGCCCAAGCACCCAACAGTCAAAATGTGATAATATAATAACAGCTTCAGTGTAAAATCAATCAAACCAAGGAACAATCTTCTATAAATTGTCATAATAAATGAAACGTACCCAACATTTCCTTCCTCCTTTGTTTTTGTCTTCTTTAGCTTCTTATTTCCATTTTGACTAAAGGACCAGGACTCATCATTCCAGCTTCCTTCATGATCAGATGAACTACCTTTCCCTAGGTTTCTTTTCCCTAAAAAAGGACAAAAAAGGAAAATCAAGATGACAAATACATCAAAGAGTAACTGTAAAGGTTTTTTTCCCCAAAAATCAATAGCTCTTGGGATGTAAAACATGTTTGCCTATTATCTTTGTTACCAACATACAGCAGTTTCTTTGCTATACCCCTCAGATTATCTCAGTGCAGCAATAGCAGCTTCCTCTCCATATGCTGATAAGCCCTGGAGTCTGTACTTTGTGTACACTTTGTTTCTGAGTTGGTTTCATGGGATGGGAGGAGCTGCTGCTCCCTGCTCACCGGGGAGAAGGTCAGTGTATGCAGCAGAGCTGGATGTTTGAATGCAGGTGCCTCCTGCACAGAATAGTGAGATACATGATCTCCCAGTTTCTTATCAGTCCTCCATCCAAGTCTGATTCTACAGAACTTTGTCTGTATGTCTCTGCACCTCATGCTGCTCCCCTCCTCCACCTTGTCACAATAATTTGGTAAAATCACAATAGCTTTAGAGTTACGCTTTAAACAATTTTAACCCTTCCAGAATTGCCTACTTTTCTACACTTTACAAAACCAAGAGTTTTATTGTTTATTTTTACATATTTTAATCATTATTATCATCTAACATTACCTACACAGATGTTAGACAAAGCTATATTGATTGACTGCAACAATACAGTTGTGGTTACTAATCCACGTATGGCCTATTTTATGTCATATACGAGGCTCGGATGGGCTAGAACAGGGGTCGGGAACCTATGGCTCATGAGCCAGATGTGGCTCTTTTGATGGCCGCATCTGGTTCGCAGAGCCCGGTGTGGCGATTAGACTAGGGCTGGTTGAAAAATAAAAAACCATGTACTCACCTTTCTGACGCTCCCCCGCAGCTCTGCTGTTATGGTGCTGCGGTCATCGCATAGACTATGACTTAGGCAAGCGGCTGGTGTCATAGTCTGTGAGCCGCTGCCAGCGTATGGAACTGTCACTGCCGGCAGGACTGTAACAGCGGAGCTGCGGGGAAGCGTCAGAAAGGTGACTACACCATTGTTTATTATTTTAATGTGATGGAAAGGGGACTGGCTGGCTATATACAGGGGGGAGTGGGGAGGCTACTGTAGACGGCTGGATATAGGGAGGGGCAGGCTGCATACTAGGAAGGGACTGGCTGGCTATATACTTGAGCAGCCTTGTTTTTTGTAATCCAGGACATCATTAATGTTTTGGACATAAAGCTAAAAATATTCACACACCCACCATGCAGTCTCAGCGTCTGTCTCCAGAGGAGCTGATAAAGTTTACCTCCGAAACAGGCATCTTAAAATAAACTATTTGAACAAAAAGTCCATGTGCGGACCCCTATACCACTCTTAACCACCCCTTTGGTGCTGTTGCAGTCCCACCCACCAGTATCCTAACTAGTAATATATGTCCACTTTCATTGCCTATTCGACTAGATTTATTATATTCTTACCATCCTGGAGCCATATACAAAAAGTTTTTAGATCCCAGACAAGTCTTTTAAAAGACATCTACCGCCAGGATGAAGGAATGTAAACTAAGCACCCTTACATGCTGGTGTGTGTCCCCTGTGACAGAATCTGATCTTCTTTCAGCTTTTTATGCCCTAATTTATTGAAAAAAATAAGCTTTTAAAACTATGCAAATAAGGCTAAGGAGCTCCGGGCTTCCGAGTTGCTAATGGAGCCTGGAGCCCCTAAGGCTTATTTGTATATTTTTTAAAGCCTTTTTTCTTAGAAACAAGGGCACAGGAAGCTTGAAGAAGAGTAGATCCTACATGAATGGGCACACACCAGTATGTCAGTGTGCTTGGTTTACATTCCTTAAACCTGTTGGAAGATGTGAGAATATGAGTGTAGATATTCTGTGGCTTTGAGGTGAATCACCACAGTCAGCTTATGACTACAACTATGCAGAGTTGGTAAATCCTCTTCAGTACAGCTTTCTAGTGTTCAGTTGACAACTGTGCCCTCAACACAACTTTTATCAGCATGCCATAATTCTAGAAACATTCCTTACAGATTTTGGTCTTTGTTTACATTAAATTCTACATAATATCTTTACTGTACTGTGATAAACTCCTGTGTGATATTTCACAGCTCCTCCCTTCTGCTCTGGGTAAGATCAGTAGAAGGCTTTTGGTTAGATATCACAGCAGAAAGGAGGAACAGGGCAGAAATTTGAATGCAGAGATTTAAAATTAAAGAGACTAGTGCTCCCAGTCCAGCTACTACCCAGGAATATAATTTTACAAGCTGTAAATGAAGAAAAACCTGGCACTCTTTTTTTGAAGAAATTGAGGAAATGTTATTTTTATTCCAATGGTAAGAGAAAAGCAATCCAATAACAATTTTTGCAAAGTTTGGGTCTTAATAATTCAGATCTTCATCAGGCACAGATTGCTAGGTAAATAGGCGAAGAGGAGGTAGAAGTGAGACCGCGTTGCTATGACCGCTGCAATGCTTGAGGGTAGAGTGAAGAGCATGGACTCTCACTAGTGGTGAACGCACTGCGACCCGCTCTTCATGCTACCCTCAAGCGCTGAAGTGGTCATAGCAACACATTCTCACTTCTACAATTAAAGGAAACCTGTCCGGGCAATTTGGGACACTAACTCAATTACAGGTCCTAAGTGTGTTATGGCTTATTTTCTGCATAACAAATTACACTTCAAAATGGTGGTATTTAATATTCAATGCTGTGTACTGGGAAGCGGGAAAAAAATTCCAAATGTAGTGAAATTGGTAAAAAAATGCGTTTGTGCCGTATTGCAGTGGGGTTGGATTTTACGGATTTCACAGTGCGCCCCAAATGACATGTCTACTTTATTCTTAGGGTCGGTACGATTCCGAGTATACCAAATTTGTATAGGTTTTATAATGTTTTCATACATCTACAAAAATTGTGCAAAAATGTTTTTGGGGGATTTTGCCGTCTTATGCAGTTTTTTATACTTTGGTGTACGGAGCTTTGTGCGGTATAATTTTTTGCAGCTTTTGATGACGTTTACAATGTTATCATTTTTAGGACTGTACAACCTTTTGATCACTTTTTATAGAATTTTTTTTTAATGGCGGGGTTAAACGCAGTGAAAAACCGTCATTATATTTTGACAGATCAGGCATTTTCGGACGCAATGATACCTAATGTGTTTATCATTTTTACTGTTTATTTATATTTGTATCAGTTCTAGGGAAAGGGGGGTGATTTGAGTTTTTAAGTTTTTTTATTATAATTAGTTTTTTTACAATTTTTACTATTTTTCAGACTCCCTAGGGTACTTCAACCCTAGGTTGTCTGTACAATCCTACAGCATGGCAGTATATGGGAATTTCACTCCGTATTTATTACAATGTGCTGATTGTAGCACATTGTAATGAATAGGTTAATCTAAAGTAGCCTCGGGTCTTCAGAAGACCCGAGGCTACCATGGCGACGGATTGCCGCTCCCCAATTACGTCACGGGGAGCAACGATCCTCAGAAAGATCCATCTTATTGAAGCCGCCAGCAGCTTTGCCGGCGACGATCAGCGGGAAAACACCCGCGATCGGTGGTGGCGTTACCAGTAAGCCTTTTGCTGCAATATGCAGCAAAGACTTACAGGCTATGGAGAGGGCTCAGCCTGTGAGCCCTCTCCACGCACCCGCACGTGATGTAATACTACGTCACATGTCGGTAAGGGGTTAAACTACCTCCAGATTCCTTTATTGCCATCTATATGTTGAAAATAAAATCATGATTCAGCAGACTTAGGTTCCTGTTTTCCCCCACAATCTTAGGTTAACATTAGTGTGTCATCTGATTGAGGAGTTCATACCAATGAGACATACACCGATCCCTAGAAAGAAGAGCCCATTACGGCCTCATCAGATTTTTTTTACATATTGCTACACAAATATCTTGTATGGATTGGAAACACAGTACCACACACTTAACTCTTGAAATTAGCCACAACAACCCAGAATATTGTTCACAACTTGTAGATAATCCTTTAGCTGGACATCCATTGATGAGACATGCAATAAACCATCATTGTCTTAGTGGGGAGAGCTCTTTGCGGCCTCCTCTGATCTCTTAGTAGAAAAAAATCTTTAGAAATTGCCCTCATAGGACTTTGTTCTGTTATGAGCACCATCAGCAAAACTCAAACTACATAGATCACCGTTCTCCCCCATTCTGGAGGTTTTCCTCATATGATTAGATACATTCAAGCAAGTGTATATAACCAAGATTGAGTCTATGGTATGACATGGCATGGGGGACATGTGAAATATTCAGCAACGTGTTATGCTTCCTGTTATTAACAGAAACCATAATGCAAATGTGTATAAATCCTATATATTGCCCTCCATCCTATCATTATTTATAGTGAATGACATAGGTTGATATAGCTTACCTCTGTCAACATTTGCCCTTAAAGTAGTCAACATTCCCTCAGAGACAAGGGTTTTATAAAGAGCACCTTTGCAGGAACGTTCAGATTTTCTTGATCCGCATGCCTCAGACTTTTTGTTACTGTCACAGTCTTCAGCCTTTAGGATTTCTGGTAGATGTAATTGGAGAACTTCCTCTGCAGGAGATAGTGGTTCATCTTTTATATCTTCCAGCAGTTCAGATTCTGTGGCATGTGTTAACACTGTGGTCTCTGACTGCATCATATCTTTGGTGGGTTCTGCTGCCTTGTCTTTCTTCTCTTTAGATTTTGCTTTTTTCTTTGTTGGCTTGATGTCAGAGAAGTTATGATTTGGACTAGGAGTAGAACCGATTTTCTTACATGGGGAAGAAGAAGGTGTTTCCATGCTCCAATCTCCCTTTGCAACTGCTTCTATAGTGTACATGACACTTTCAATGTCTGATTCTGAGGACTGTCTCTTTTTACAGCTCTTCTTTGGAGACCCTTTATCAGCAGCATCATGGTCTGATTTGTTTTTCTTTTTTTTCTTTTTCACTTTGTCCCGTTTCAGAAATCCTACAAAGTGTGCCTCTGCATGTTCTGTGGAAGGTGACCCGTGTGTTTTAATTGGAACATTACTAAGTCCTTCCTCTTTGCAAACAGTAGAACATTCTTTCTGGCTGTTACATGTGACAACTTCATCGGCCTCATCAACATTCAATGCTTTCAATTGTGCTGGATTTAAGTTTCCTGAAATTTCTATTTTCACTGCTTCAGATGCCACACACATCTATAAAGGAAGGGATAGGCATCAGATACGATGTAGTGAAACTATCTGAGAAGAATATGAATACGGTAAATTGTGAGAGTGAGCACCACAGTGCACCAAAGCTTATCAACCAGAGACAATTTTTAAAAGATAATGTTTTCTATATTAAATACATTTATGTTTTAATAATTTTTTTAAGACTTTTGATGTTGATTGTGATATTTATTTTTAAAGTATATCTACCATCATGATAAACAAGGGACACTTACTACCCATCCCTCTGCCTGCATAATCTCACACAGTGGGAGGGGAAATACTCTTGCACAGCGCTCTGGTAATGCCCCTTCAGACTCATTAGCATCATTTTAAAAGTTGAACATGTCTAAAAACGATGTATGAATTTAGCCTTATTCAAACTCATCAACAAAGGGTGTTGCCTTTAAGACTCTGAACGTCTGTAGTAAAGGGAGTCTCTACAGGGGGACACATTACCTTTTCTGACCCATTTCCATGGCCACTCACCTAGTCAAACTGGTTCCCTACACTGCACTAAACTAGAATAAGTAAAGTAAAGAAATATAGGTAAACATGTGTTATGATTTTGAGAAAATAAATGTTTCACGATCTGGTTTTAATTAGCTACATCCCTTAGAGACCATACACACCCTGGGTACAGAAAGTATCCAGACCCCTTAAAAGTTTTTCACTTTTTGTTTCATTTCAGCCAATTGGCAAGATAAAAAAAAGTTCTTTTTTTCCCCTCATTCATGTACACTCTGCACTCCATCTTGAAATAGGAAAACAGAAATGTAGATATTTTTGCTACTTTATAAAACAAGAAAAACTGAAATGTTACATGGTCATACGTATTCAGACACTTTGCCGTGACACTCTTATTTAACTCAGATGATGTCCATTTCATCTTGATCTTCCTTGTGACCGTTCTACTTCTTCATTGGAGTCCAGCTGTGTTTAACTAAACTGATTGTACTTGAATAGGAAAGGCACACACATGTCTATATAAGATCGCACAGCACATGTATGAGAGCACATGAGAATCACAAGGTCTAAGGAACTGCCAAAGGAGTTTAGAGGCAGAATTGTGGCAAGGCACAGATCTGGCCACGGTTACAAAATTATTTCTTCAGCACTCACGGTTCCAAAGGGCATTGTGGCCTCCATAATCCTTAAATGGGAGAGGTTTGGGACGACCTCAACGCTTCTTTTACCTAGCCGTCCAGCCAAACTAAGCAGTCGTGGGAGAAGAGCCTTGGTGAGAGAGGTGAGGAAAAACCCCTTAGATCACTGTGGCTGAGCTCCAGACATGCAGAAAGGAGATGGGAGAAAGTTCCACAAAGTCAACTATCATTGCAGCCCTCCACCAGTTGGGGCTTTATGGCAGAGTGAGCCAACAGAAGTCTCTCCTCAGTGCAAGACATATGAAAGACTGCATACTGTTTCCAAAAAACACAAGGGCCTTTCAGATTATGAGAAATAGAATTTTCTGCTCTGATGAGATGAAGATTGAACTTTTTGGTGTTAAATATAAGCAGTATGTGTGAAGAAAACCAGGAACTGTTAATCACCTGCTGAATACAATCCCAACAGTGAAACATGGTGGTGGCAGCATCATGCTATGGGGGTAATGGCAGGACGACTGGTTGTAACTGAAGGAAAGAGGAATGCACTCAAGAGACATCCTGGATGAAAACCTCCTCCAGAGTGTTCTGGACGAAGGTTCACCTTCCAAAAGACAATGACCCTAAGCACACAGCTAAAATAAGCAGTGGCTCCAGAACAACTCTGTGACCATTCTTGACTGGCCCAGCCAGAGCCCTGACCTAAACTCAATTGAGCATCTCTGGAGAGACTTGAAAACGGCTTCCACCAACGATCACCATCCAACCGAAGGGAACTGGAGAGGATCAGCAAGGAAGAATGGCAGAGGATCCCCAAATCCAGATGTGAAAAACGTCATTATTTTCAAGCAGACTCATGGCTGTACTAGCTCAAAAGAGGCTTCTACTCAATACTGAGCAAAGTGTCGGAATACTTACAACCATGTAATATTTCGGTTTTTATTTTTTTAATAAATTAGCAAAAAAATCTACATTTCTTTATTTCTGTGAAGATGGGGTGCAGAGTGTACATTAATGACAACAAACTTTTTTGATCTTACCAATTGGCTGAAATGAAACAGAGTGAAAAATTTAAAGGGATATGAATACTTTCCATACCCACTGTACATTTTCACTGTAGTCTAATCTGAGTATTGCACACGGCTCCTGTGTTGTGAATAGCAGTAGCTTATTATTTCTGTGGCACAATAAACACTGCAGAAGTTATTATGTATCTAATAGTTTTGCAGTTTTTTTTCTAATTTTTCTCCAGAAAGAGCTAATAACGTTGAATCCTTAAAGGGGTATTCCAGGAATAAGCATAATTCATAAACAAATGGGTCCTTAAGATATAGGCTAATATGTAATTAGTTGTTATGTAAAAATTTGCTCCCCTTAGCAGAAAAATACTGCTGACATATACTATAATGAAGAATTAAATGCAACTGGCCCTTTAATCAGTCCGTTGATTTTCTCAGACACAGGACACCTGCCTGGGTAGGTCATGTGATCATCACAATGTTTGGCTGTAGTGGGTTGGTTGCAGTGCATTGAGTATGGCTGGTATTGTAGCGAGACCTATCTCAGTGAGGTAATGTGCAATGATGACAGTTACACATCATTACTATGTTAACAGAGCAAGAGAGTCTGTTACATCACCTCTGGGAGCAGAGCTTAAGAGGGAGGAGAGTCACTGAGAACTAAAAGATCATTGGATTTGTAGTTTCCAGGGGCAGCCATCTTGGTGAAAACTAATTAAGCTCCATTTTGTGACATTGAGTTTTGTTATATTCAATTATTAATACTTTAAGTTAAATGTACCAAGAAATGGTACTGTTAAAGTCTAAAATCATCATGCAAATAATAAGCCCTGATAAGGCTACATTGATGGAAAAATAGTATCAATCCATGTGACAAGGGAAAAATGTCTATAACGGCTTGTCAGTAAGGAGTTAATGTAATCTGAAACACAAGGTCATTCAAAGATAAAATGTCTAAGAAGGACCAAAAATGACAAAAGGACAAAGCAATGAGTGCAAGGACAATTTTCTCCAGGAAGGACAAACCTTGCAGTGTTACATGTTTGGCACAGATTTCACATCCTTCTGGTCGTGTCTGTGGTCTGCAAATCACTAAAAGGACTTTATGGCCCAGCATTTTCTAAGTTGCTTGCGCCATTTTTCTGTCGGACTTTGCACATTCTTTTCAGTGCAAACTTCTTGCATGAGTATTTAAGAAGTGGCTGTGCCACATTTGAGTCGCATTCTCCATGTGACACAAATTTCTGCACTGAAGACCGTGTGCCAGATTTAACATGCAACGTCAAACAGAAATATGTCACACGCCATGTGAAAGGTGCAAGAAAAAGTTGGAGGAGTGCAGATTCATGAAGAAGGTGCGCCAGAAATCCTGAACACTACACAGGCAAACTGCATATACTACAGACTGCAATGTTTTTTAGTAAATGTGGGCCTCTATGTTGTAACTTGGCTTAAAGGGGACAGTGTTTTATTATGAATTAAACCCAGACAACAAAAGATATCAGTCTTTGTACTTATTTTATTTTTGTATGTATTTTTTATTTTTTGCTACATTTAGGGGTGACAGAGCGAACTATGTTGATCGTGATCGCGGCAGTTGATAAAGGTTCAGGAGAGAAGCAATGCGTCCATAGAATAAATGGATGCTACTTATTTTTCTATGATGAATTTGTAATAAAAGACCATTTTACTACCTCGGAGTGCCAGGACTCTCCTTCACTTGACAGATATCAGTTCAACCTACAAGCACGAGGTGAGCGTTTGTTCTTTAATGCCGTCTAAATCTGGGATATTGTTTTACAGTTATGTTTTGCCCAGAGAGAAAGCAATTCTTCTTTTCTTACGTCTTTATAGGAAATCTACCATCAAAATCACTGATGGTAGACCCCTAAAACTCACATGTGCATCTGATGAGTCGTGTGCTGTTTTTTATATTGAGTAATGCCCGCAATAAGTAGAAAAAATAGTTTTAGAAAATATTTAAATAATTATTGTATTGCCTGCGCAAGAAAGATACTTGCATATAGCCGGGTGACACCAACTCTGTCTGGAGTAGGGACAGGATGAAACAGGTGGACAAGTACTAAAGGAGTGCATAAACTAAAAAAGGCAGGGGGGCTATGTTGACGCCCACAGAGATCCTCAGACTCATTTACATATTTTCTATAACTTTTTTTTTTTACTAATTGTGATACAAAAAACTAAGCACAGGATTCCACTTCAGTAGATGCACATGTGAGTGTCAGGAGTCTACTATCAGTGATTCTGACCGCAGATTTCCTTTAATGCCAAAAAATGTACAAGAACATAGTCAATATGATATCTGCATCTATTAGACCAACACCAGTTCTACTGTTCCATATTCACAGAACATCTGAGAATGAGACAGAAAATCTGTTCTTAAGAACTCACAACATTATACGTTTCTATTATTAGTTCAGGTCAGGCCAAGGTTGATATTGAGTGTTCTCTGTGTACTGGCCCTGGTAAATCACAGCATTGATGTGAATGTACACTGTGTAATTTGAAGATAAACTAAACACATTCATCAGGTTTACTGACTGAGGAGCATCAGGGGGGCTTTTAGTTCATTTGATTTTTTTATGGACACTACCAATAAATAGAGATAATAAAATAAAACCTTAAAGGAAATCTACCATAAAAATCCATCATGATTAACCAGAGACAGTTTTTCATTAATCCAGACACTGTGACTGTGTAATATTCTTATACTTTTTATCCATGGCCTCCGGCCTTATAAAATCAACTTTTAAAATAATGCTAATGAGTGGGAGCAATAGCAGAGCCTCTCCAAGATGTAAATATATAGGATGTTACACTGTGCAGGAGTATTTTTCCACAGTGTTAGATTATGCAGGCAGAGGGAGGGGGATGTGACCAGGGTGCAGATCAAAGGGTGAGACAGTGTAACAGCCTGCAAAGCTAAAGCACGGAGGGTCACTGGTAACGCACCCAGGGCCTTCTGACTCATTAGCATAATTTAAAAGTTGCTTTTAGGAGGAAGGAGGCCACGGATAACAAATATAAGAAGATTACCACAGACACAGTACCTGGAACTATGAGTAAGTGCCCCTGGTTTATCATCATAGATTTTCTTTGAGCTCTGCTTGACTAACAAAATTCACAGACAACACTAGACATTTTATTTTTTTCCTACATTGTAGACCAGATAAAAGAAGTGAGCTACAGGAACAATATAGAATTCATTTGTTTTGTCACTTGACAGATATAAATCATCAGGTAATGTTGCAGTAGTTACCTCTGCCAGCTGAAACAATGCTGATGTCCCGCACTGCTTTGCTGATACAGATGAATCGGAATGTGATGAGCTTGAGGAAATCTACACTCAAAACCAACAAACACATCAGTCACACAATGGAGAAAAAAAGACGTGAGGTGTATTAATAATATGGCTAACAAAAAGCGATGGAGCAAAACTGACTGCCAGTGACATCTTATTGCTGCTGCTGTTTTGCTAAACATGGAATAGAAGTTCAACTAACCAAGGACAGCGACATTTACTACCAACAACCCAGTAAACACTGATGAAGAGTAACCCAGCAGACAACAACTAGACCGAGAGTCAGTCTGCAGCCACAATTTGTCAGGGACACCATTTCTCACACATAAGGTAATGGTTACTGCCTTCTGTATACTGTAATATTAAACCTTCATCAGCTCAGTTATTTGAGCACTTAACAAACACAGAATTAATCACAAACCTGCTCTCATAATTAAAAAAAAAAACTATTTCACAATATAAATCTGCTGTAATTGGGTTTTCGGGGGATTACATTACTAACATACTATTTTGGTTTGGTCTGATTATTGATGCCCCAACCACTAAGCTGTATAAAGAGACCTGAGGACTTAGACTCTACAGTCTCTTTTTGGTTTACAAGTGTTGTTGATCGACAGATGACAAGCTAAGTTTTATTAGTCAGATCCTGACAAAGCTTATTCTAATGGCCTACCTTTCACATCTTCCACATTGTTATTCCAAAACCCCTTATAAACTTTAATGTTACCTCGGCTAAATGGAAAAGGGCCGACTTTCCACAGCGTTTTGTAGGTTCAGGACTGTTCATTTTCAAGGTACTTGAAGAGATCTAAGCATAATAAGAAAGAAAAAAAAACAAACCTGACCATTATTGGCATATGAAGGTATGCTATAAATTACACATATTAGTCATGTATTAAAAGATTTTTATAAGAACTATTGACATCCACCTTTACATTCCTTAGTCTACGCAATAAAGAATTCCTTTATAGTGAGACAATATTTCATGCAAAACCAACCCAAAGAAAATACTAAGTCCTGCCATTTCCTGAAAATGAAATGTACCCTGTTACTACCACTAGTTACATATTCAAATGCTCCTTTCCTCTCTACTGCCCCACATTACCCACTGCACAAACAGAGACAAAGCAGCAGGCTTCAAGACAGAAGATAAAGAAGAACCCACAGTGTTAGCCCTTCAGACGCTATGGGAACAGCAGCATCAAATGGTTTTAGAGGAATGGGTTCCCTCTTTTAGGCACTGGCAGGACTGCAAAGGCAATAGGATATGAATATCGTAGCCAAGGGCCCATATAAATATTTTTTAAAATCATAATGTTTTATGAATATTTTATGTGCATAAGCTTCAGATATGTATACTTCATCCAGCTAGGTGTTAGAAAAGTCAAGTGAAAACGTGCTGCTTATGTAACATCAGTAACCAAATCAAAACCACACAGGAAGTAAGTATGCACATCTGAATGCACACTCACAGGGCTGCCAGTAAGTTCGTGTACAAATGTCTGATTTGTGCGGTCGCACATCGACAGTGGGTGCTGACAAGGATTAGGGTTCCCACCCCAATGTAATCGATAAATAAATTAATCCAAGCACTCCTTTTGATTTTCAGATGCCAGAAAGTGATATTTATTTACAAGAACGTGATCAGTTGGTGACGTTTCGGCCTATCACAGGCCTTTGTCAAACACTATAACATACAAAGGTTTATATACATAAGTATGTAGAGCTAGAACAGTGTAAAGACCATAATGATACTTAGTACATGGAGAAGATATATACTAGACAAATTGTGGATATAGAAGACTAGGGTATATCTATGTCATAATATAAGAAAAAAGGACATGAAATGCAGAGTCATATAATCACACAGTAAATCCACAATATATGAAGTATGGCTGTATAATCAGAACTTCGATGCCTTGGTTAAAGAATAGCAGCAGGTGGCGCATAAATTTGCCTGCAAGGTAAAAGGAAAATAAGTTACCGATCACTAAGATGATGCAGGAGAGGGCTGGCTGGTATGGACACTGTGTGTCTGTAGGAGAGCGTGCTGCTTGTTGTGGTGGTGTCGGCGTTTAAAAGACTTGTGAGCCGCCTCTTGTCCGTCCCACAGCATGACGAGTACGTCATGTGGGATGCCGATCACGTGATGTGATGGGCGGGCACAGCATGACGAGTGCGTCACGTGGGGTGCAGATCACGTGATGTGATGGGCGGGCACCTGTAATCATGGCGCGTCATTGGGTAGGTGAGTCCCAGTATCTGGGAGAGGGAGTGATTGGACGGCCATGGAGGAGCCCCGCCCAGTGGGCGGTCTGAAAGTGAGATGTTGGGAATGGTCTATCTGCGATGCTGCCGTGTATATAGGAGTATAGCATCGCAGATAGACCATTCCCAACATCTCACTTTCAGACCGCCCACTGGGCGGGGCTCCTCCATGGCCGTCCAATCACTCCCTCTCCCAGATACTGGGACACACCTACCCAATGACGCGCCATGATTACAGGTGCCGCCCATCACATCACGTGATCTGCACCCCACGTGACGCACTCGTCATGCTGTGGGACGGACAAGAGGCGGCTCACAAGTCTTTTAAACGCCGACACCACCACAACAAGCAGCACGCTCTCCTACAGACACACAGTGTCCATACCAGCCGCCTGCCATACCAGCCAGCCCTCTCCTGCATCATCTTGGGGATCGGTAACTTATTTTCCTTTTACCTTACAGGCAAATTTATGCGCCACCTGCTGCTATTCTTTAACCAAGGCATCGAAGTTCTGATTATACAGCCATACTTCATATATTGTGGATTTACTGTGTGATTATATGACTCTGCATTTCATGTCCTTTTTTCTTATATTATGACATAGATATACCCTAGTCTTCTATATCCACAATTTGTCTAGTATATATCTTCTCCATGTACTAAGTATCATTATGGCCTTTACATTGTTCTAGCTCTACATGCTTATGTATATAAACCTTTGTATCTTATAGTGTTTGACAAAGGCCTGTGATAGGCCGAAACGTCACCAACTGATCACGTTCTTGTAAATAAATATCACTTTCTGGCATCTGAAAATCAAAAGGAGTGCTTGGATTAATTTAAGTCCGTGTACAAGTAAGGACACATACATACCTGCAACAGTCTACATATTTATGAAATGCAACTTTAGAAACCTGGATGCTACATAGAAATGAATCCTTTGATTTTACCACTTACTTCAGCAAACTGGAAGAGAGCAGACTTATCACATCGCTTAACAGGAGAAACAGCATCCGAGTCGGAAGAAATCTGAATAAAAAGTACATTTATACGTATATTATCCATAACCTTTGGCATAAAATAGCAACTGCCTTTAAGACATGACAAGGACAGCAAAGTTTCTGTGGGAATAACTAAAAATAATAACGATAAATAAATTGCTTGGCTAGGAACATGTATAGAGTGAATGTGAGAATTACATTTTTTTTAATATTGCTGACTCTTATTACATTGTTTTAATTAGCTGAACATGCACAGTAGTTAAGCAGTTGCATTTGATATCACAATTCCCCAATTCTGTGGTAAAGACAGTTGCAAAATATACATCAGAAAACCCTATATCACCAAAGTCAAATTTACCCCGCGGGTTACTTTAGTGCTTAAAAATGAGCCCGTCGCCAGATTTTCTCATGAAAAGCTAGTGACAGGTTCCTATAGAGCCCTGTGAACTAACTGACACCCTTCTTTTAGCTAAAAAAAATGTTTCCCTTATTTACCCATAAATCATTTTTATGTGATACTAGCTGTAGCTCCCGGAATTGCTAGGGATAGTAAACTGCTCTAAGATATAAAAAAAAAAAAAAAGGGTACATAACAAGTATTTTATATGTATCTATCTGTCTTTGACTATCTTTGTGGATGACTGTCTCTCTGTAGTGTCTGACTGTCTCTCTGTAGTGTCTGACTGTCTCCCTGTAGTGTCTAACTTTCACTGACTATATTTATCTATCGTTGTCTCTGACTGCCTATTACTGTCTGTGTCTCTGACTGTCTCTCTATAGTGTCTCTATCTTTGTCTCTGACTTGACCATCTCTCTCTCTCTCTCTGTACTTGACTCTCTCTCTCTCTCTCTCTGTACTTGACTGTCCCTCTAGGTACCATTTTTATTTTTTTTTTTTTTTTTGGGGGGGGAGGTGGGTTAAAGTTACAAAAACTGGAGAAAGACATTTGAATAGACTCAGTAGTTCGAAATTAACTCCTACAGACCCAACAATTAAGTGCCTGCTCATCACTGCACTGCATTGCTTCACCCTAGGGTGATAAGGTTCTTGAAAACTGCAGCAACCTCTCGCCTACTGATGTCTATTGTGTCTATTGTCAGGACCAAGTTAAATGGCAGTTTCCCTTTAATTCACATTTTGCATAAAAAAGCAAGTGTCTGGATTTATACTGGTGCTGTTAATTGGGGTAGGACCCCATCCAAGCCACCTATTTACGAAAAGGTCCTTTTCAGTCCGTGAACCAACCACAGTCCTGTGGCACAGACTGACATCACTGTTGCAGACAGAACTCCTTACATGATAGCGACCTATGATCAAATCTGTTCCTGCTTCTATACTAAACAGCAGCACTTGAGACTGTAATCATGTTTACACTGTCTGAGCTGCTGTTTAGTGAAGAAGTAGGAATTTCTTACATCATAGATTGCTATCATGTAAGCAGGTCCATTCCTGGAAGTGATGTCTGTCTGTGCCACAGGGCTTTGATTGGTTCACAGACCGACAACGGTACTGTGAATCTGCCCTAAGGATTGAGAATTAAGACCTATTATTTATGCAGCTTGTGTTGAGGCCACTTTTAGTTTCCCTTTGATAGACCCCAATCAAGACATAGGTTTCTGTTTTGATCTATGAAAATTCCATTCCAGAAGCAGAACATTTGATGCAAATAGATCATATTTTTATTAACAAACTATTGTGTCCTTCATAGAGGCGACACAGACATATGAATAGCTACTGACATTACATGGAAAATTATATGCAAATAAGACTGTTTTATGTTTGAGACTCTGGAGCTACAATAAAGACCACATCATGTCATGTTTACATACAACACTTTCCTCTGGATTACCTAGGATTTTGGGTGCCACTGGATGGGAACCCCCCTTTATTTACTGCTTATGTACTAAATTAAAAAAGTAAGTTGTTCTTGTCAAGAATATAAAATGGGGGGTGGGGAGGGGGGGTTTACATACCTCTGCAAATTCAAGTATTGCAGACTTCTTAGGCGACTGAAAGCAGTCTGATTCCTTTGACTCAGTAGGACTTGAAGGCATCTGAGTACACAAGCCAAGATCAGTAGATGTGTCGAAAAAAAACCCCCAAAAATAAAAAAAAACAATTGTAAAACCACAGTAATATTATGACTTTTATTTGAAAGCCAGAAGCTTCAATGTTGTTTTTCTGTAACTGGGATAAAAAGTGTAAATTGTTCATATGGCCAGACATGTAGCTTGGTCACCGCATGTGTGGGAGCGATCAGCTCATGGCTGGCTCTCTGTGCATTGGTACAAATAATTATAAGTTTTACATTTACTTTAACTAACACTAACTTGATCTAAAAAAAAAAACACTGATGTATTGCAATTGCCACTTTTTCTAACTAAATCTGTTACGCATGCGTTTTTTCAAATGGAAAAAAAAAGTACTACAGCCACCATAATTTTTTTTTTCATCAAAACACACATGCATAATGGATGACTTCAATTTACACTGATGTCAATAGAATTTTTAATTTATTATTTATTTTTTTTAAGGGAGGTAAGGAACGGAGGTTTAAAAAAAATAGATTCAGATTACTCTTTTCCCCATTGCCATCTTATAAAAGAGTACAATGGGTGTGAACTCAAATTAATAATTTTTACATGGATTGAAACAAATCTATGATATCCTCAGATAGTAGCAAGTAGCATAAAAGAGAACCAGAACTTCACAGAAACATTATCTTCTATCACTATATAGTTTTGGTTGTGTTTTGAACAGAGCATACTGCCATGTCAGCTATTACAAACCTCAGTCTCTTCATCTTCTGCTTGAGCAGGCCTTGCTTGATCCCTCTGTGCAGTCAAGGCATGTTCCCCAGCAAGAAGCAGCATACTCAGTCCTCCCATTTGTGTTGGATCTTATGAATGAACAAGAACAATACTTACAAGTTAAATGGGATGGAAGGCAGAAATAAATTGTGTAAATTGACGTCACAGAGAACTGGAGCAGTGGCAGTCCGGAGGAGGTCAGAACATTTTATTTTTAGATTCACATACCTCAATGTGATGCTTCTTGTTTTATATGTGCCCTTACTTGGAACCAATACATTAATGTTTTGTATATTAAATTAGAAGAAATGCAGATGAAAACTTTGTACTATAGATTTCTTTTTTAGGCACTGCTAATGGCTATACTGACTAACAACATAACATAACTTGGTCTACCAGAGGGCTCCGACACCTGCCTATATGCCATGGGACTCTGTGGCCGCATCCGGCTGCTCGAGTACTATTATCGAAAACATTCAATGGCATCTGGGTCTTTAAGAGACCTCTCTAGCAAATGTGGCACCTTGGATGAGTGGCTTTGTGTTGCCGGGCATCCAGTTCCTGTCAGTGCCACTGCAGCAGCGAGAAGCAAGGCAGAGAATGCAGGAGATGAAGCAAAAGGTGAGGATGAAATTTAGTATCTTTAGTAATAGTACTGCATTGCGGGAGGTGCGTTCCCGCAAAATGCAGTATTATTACGTCAAACTTCTGGCGCCGGCTCCTTAACGGAGCCGGCGCCAGAAGCTGCGGGTGTCGGCTATATATTATAGCCGACACCTGCCTCTAACAGCCGCGAAAAAGTGATCCGAAAAAGTTACAAGCACCAAAATGATACCACTGAAAAGAACAACTTGACACGCAAAAATAAGCTCACAACCAGCTCTGTCAACAAAAAAATACTATAGTTATGCCGCTATAAAAATGGCAATACTAAAACAAATGCAATTTTTTCTATTCTAGTTTTCCTTCCATAAAATTGGACAAATATAAATAAAACTATATAAATGAGGTATCACCGTAATCGTAGTGATCCGTAGAATAAAGATAATATATTATTGTTATGCTACAGTGAACACCCCCCCCAAAAAATGCTAAAAATCCAAAACAAAAATTGATGATTTTATTTTCCTCCACACGTAAAAAATTAATAAAATTGCTATTCCCAACGCGCGTTGTTATAGAACGGTGTGGCGGGTAGTGACTTGCCAACACGGTTCAGACACAGTGATCGGGGCAAGATGGCGGCTGTTCCTGACAGCTATCCATCCTGCCCCATGGACCAGAAGGGTTCCGTCCCTCCCCCACCCCCCCAGTTCATGATCGCTGCTATTGGCTCATCAATTCAGACCAGCCAATAGAAGCGAATTTACTTATGACGTCAGTAATACCGGTCACCATGTCTATAGACACGGTGATCGGGGCAGGGTGGCGGCTGTTCCTGACAGCCACCAATTTTGCCTTGCGGTACAGAGGGGTTTTGTTGCCCCCCTCTGTCCATGTTTGCGGCTATTGGCTGGTCGATTTGGTCCAGCCAAAAGCAGCAATATTCGTCACAATGGGCATCGCTAGGGTGAATAAGAGCAACACTTGGTGATAATTTCCCTACTAAAACGAAGATATGGTACAAAAGTGCTGGCTGTGCACATTGTACAGATTACGCTGTACAACTCTTACGAGCTGTTCCAATGTGCATGTCCTGCCGTATCAATTCTCCGTTTTCAAGAGGAAGGTATTAGGAAACTAATATTGGGACAAGAAGGACGGGGCCCCAGTACCTCTGGTTTAGATGTTCCTGTGTTTTGCCAGGACAGCATTTTCCCGGTGAATTCTGCTGCTTCTAAAGGTGGGACTCATTAAAGAGTCTGTTCCAAAAGAACACTATATACCAGTGATGGCGAACCTTTTAGAGGCCGAGTGCCCAAACTACAACAAAGACCCGCTTATTTATCGCAAAGTGCCAACACAGAAATTTAATTTGTGGTTTATACTCCCTTCTCTGTCACAGCTTTCATTGATACCAGCCCCCTGAGGACACCAATAAAGCAGAAAATAGTCCCAGTTAGTGCTGTCACTTTATAATAGCTCTGTGCACAGCAAGTCCTGGGCTGTCTGGGACTGCAGGAAGATACCTGGAGTCATCTCTGGTGATGGCCTGAGTGCCCACAGAAAAGGCTCTGAGTGCCACCTCTGGCACCAGTGCCATAGGTTAGCCATCACTGCTATATACTAAGGATGGACACTATATACTAAGAGACCTGCTACATCTCCAGAGTGACAAAAGTTTAGTTGGTCCCTTGGTATATTCCACCTCCTTATACGCAACACATTCACAATTCATGCCCAACCTGTTGTGAATTAATTTCAGTAAAATGAATAATTGTAACAACTGTTAGGTTACGTTGCTCCCTATAACCCTCCATTATTTCATAAGGGGCGCCACATAACGGGCACTGAACTTTCCAGAAATAATTGCAATTTCCATATGCATATGAAAGACAGTGATGCTAAAATTAACAACATTTTTGCCAAATTACTTTTTATTCAGTAAAAATGGGAAATTTTTTTTTTAAATCTATATAAATGAGGTCTTTTCGTAATCGTGGGGACCCATAGAATAAAAATAATATACTATTTTTATTGTATGGTTAACTCCCAAAAAAAAAACACATAAAAATTTTCCCAAAAATTGATGATTTTCATTTCCTCCACCAACAAAGAGTTAATAAAATCTCACCAATTAGCTATAGATGCCCCAAAATTACCTACCAGAAAAGTGCATCTCATGTGGCAAAAGAAATAAGCCCCTATAGGTCCTCAATAAAAAAAAAAGAAAAAAATTATAGCCTGTACAATGTGACATAGCAAATCTGATCTGGATGGCGCCTCCTTCCCTTCTATGCCCGGCCGTGTGCCCATACAGCAGGTTACCAGCACATGTAGAGTATCCGTGTACTCGGGAGAAATTGGGTATCCAACTTTGTGGAGCCTTTATTCATTTTATCCATTGTAAATGTTTAGTTTTCCACCCAAAATGAGTGTATTGTGAAAAAATATTACAATTTGCAGACTGCACCTCCATTTTGTTTTAACCCCTATAAAACACCTAAAGGGTTCACAAACTTTTTAAAAGTGGTTTTTCATACGTTGAGGGGTGTAGTTTCCGTAATGGGGTAATTTACGAGTCTCGCTATTATTTAGGCCTCTCACAATTAGAAGATGAGCAGGTCCATCTAAACACGGGTTTTGGTGATTTTACAAAAAATGTGAAAAATGGCACCCAAATTCTGAGCCTCATAACATTCTAGTAAAATATGTGGAATCTTAAAAAAACATCCAACATAAAGCAGACATTTGGGAAATGTAAGTTATGAATTTATTTGGGTGTTTTGACTATCTACATCTAAAGTAGAGAATTTAGAACGTTGAAAATAAAGAATTTTTTGAAATTTTTGATAAATTTTGTTTTTTTTCATAACTAAACACAAATGATATCATCCAAATTTTTAAACTAATTTGAAGTACAATGTGTCACGAGAAAACAATCTCAAAATCCCCCGGATATCTCATAGCGTTCCCACGCTATAACCACTTATAGTGACACAGGCCATATTTGAAAAATGGAGCCGCGTCCTAAATGCCAAAATAGGCTGAGTCCCGTAGGGGTTAACGACCTGGCCTTTTTTTGTTTTTTTCATTTCTATTTTTCACTCCCCACCTTCAAAAATCTATAACTTTTTTATTTTTACACGTAAAGAGCTGTGTTCCGCGTAACAAATTGCACTTAAATAGTGGCGGTATTTAATATTCCATGGCGTTTACGGGAAAGCGGGAAAAAAATTCCAAATGCAGTTTTCTTGTGGGCTTGGATTTTACGACTTTCACTGTGCGCCACAAATGACATGTCTACTTTATTCTTTGGGTCGGTACGATTACTGGGACCCCAAATTTGGTTTTATAATGTTTTCATACATTTACAAAAATTAAAACCTCCTGTACAAAAATATTTTTTTTGATTTTGCCATCTTCTGGCGCCAATAACTTTTTCATACCTTGGTTTGTGGGTGGTGTCATTTTTTGAGACTTTTGATGACATTTCAATGATATCATTTTTAGGACAGTGCGACTTTTCGATCACTTTTTATAGATTTTTTTTACATTTTTCAAAATGGCAAAAAAGTGCCATTTTCGACTTTGGGTGCTATTTTCCATTACTGGGTGAAAAACCGTTATTATATTTTGATAGATCAGGCATTTTCGGAAACGGCAATACCTAATGTGTTTATGATTTTTACTGTTTATTAATATTTACTTCAGTACTGCTTAAAAACAGCCCAAAAACAGGTTCAAAATGCCACGTGTTCCGCTGGCCTTAAGAAGCTATTCGTTTTTAATATGCTGTCACCACAGCTGAATGAGGGCTATTTTTCTTGAATTAAGAATTGTATCTTTGACTGGCTTTATTTTGTGGTACAAAGAATGAATTGATTAGCGTTAATACATTTTCTAAGAGAATGCTTCATTTCTTTTTGTGTACCCAATTGTTCCCATATGTTAACTGTGCTGTAAAAATAGCAAGTTAACTTTTTCTACAGGTCTCTATAAATAAAGAATAAATAAAAGCATATTTCATTGAAATGATTAATTTTTATGTCACTATCCCGAGAATCATTACATTTCTATTTATCTACAGAAAAAGTTTGCACAAGCTCTTGTTTCTTTTGTCAGACAGATTGCAATTTCTAGTGGTAATATTTTGGAGAACAGATCATTTAATGATTAATTTTAATGTACAGACAGTCCCCGACCTTACGGCGTTCCGAGTTACGGACAACCCATAGATACGAATGGGGCACTCGGCACCCGCACATGTGCAGTCCACTTCCGGGTTCCAATAGCGCTGCTATCGGAGGTTGCATGCACTGGTGCGCCTCCTCATTAGGCGGAGAGAAAGGCTGGAACAGGCCATGGAGGTGACGGGGATCATTGGGCAGAGGGAAAGGCTGGAGCAGGCCATGGAGATGCCAGGGATTGCATTCAGTTGCCAATGTATGCAGGAAGTACATTTTGGCAGTATCGGAGGTTTCAGGTAACTAAGGATGCATTAGCTGGTGCAAACTCACGCTTCCTTAGTTACCCGGCAGTGGTCGGCAGTCTTCCAGCCAGTGTACTAGAAGAACTGGTAGCCGGAGATTGCAGGTAACTAAGGAAGCGTGAGATCGCACCAGCTAATGCATCCTTAGTTACCTGAAACCTCTGATACTGCCGGCGTATACTTACCGCATACATCGGCAACTGTATGCGATCCCCAGCATCTCCATGGCTTGTTCTACATATACAGCGATTCACAATGTTGCCTCCTCATTGAGCAGAGTGAAAGCCTGGAGCAGGCCACGGAGATGCCGGGGATAGCAATCAGTTGCCGATGTATGCAGTAAGTATATGCCGGCAGTATCGGAGGTTTCAGGTAACTAAGGATGCATTAGCTGGTACAATCTCATGCTTCCTTAGTTACCTATTGTCACAGTGACAGAAAGTGAAATAAAATCTGAACAAGGGCATCAAAACCAACTTGACAGGGTTGTTCATACAAAACAAAAAAATTGTCTGGAGTTACTTTACATTTAGAAAATATAACAGTTCCGACTTACATACAAATTCAACTTAAGTACAAGCCTCTGGTCCCTATCTGGTACGTAACCCGGGGACTGCCTGTACATGGAGGCAGAAAAAAAATATATACTGTACACAAGGCATAACTATATTTCTGACGATTATTTGATATGCAATGGGCATTTTCCTTACTGTAGGCTTCTTAGCCCATAATTCAGCAGTAGAAATACCGAACACAAACAACTAAATAAGCCACAGTAACCGGGTAAGACAATTTAGAAGGACAATAAAATAATAGAGCTATAAATATACCTGCTATTCCGAAGTTTAGCTGTGGCATTTCTTCTTCTTTTGAAACGATTTTGGAGCTTGTTAATTCTTTTACTGTATCTTGAGAGTAAGGCCAAAGTTTTTTCCTGGTTGTGACAGCTGTAGGGGCTTTCACGGGTTTATTTGTTGTTGGGCACCATTTATAACCAGGATGTGCTTTCATAAATGCATCCTTGTACTGGGAAAAAAGAACAAAGATTTTAGAAAATCGGCTCATAAATTCAATAGACTAAACAGTGTATCATTACTAAATCTATCATCCAAAATATTATTGATCTTCATGTGTAAAGATCTGACCATTCTAAAACCGAACGCACAATAGTGTGTTCAAAGCAGTAAAATAGTGGGATGACTGCAACAAAATATAAAGCTCTATATGTGTCTCCAGATTAAAAAAAAAATTGTGAAACATAAAGAATTTTGTCTAAATTTCAGTGTGAGAATCCATTTCTGTGATATCCTAGCCTTATGGGGGCGTCTACACGATGCATCACTGAGAAGGCACTAGGTACCTTTGTGTAGCTAACATAGTACATAATGTAGATGGTTTCGTTGAATGTCCCCTCTACAAGCTATACAGCTAAAAACAGCACTGCAATTGTGCTGGTCAATGTGCAGCTACTTCTGACCAGCAGCTGTATTTTGTACATGTGCCCTAAGACCTGTTGGATTACTCACACAAACAGGCCAGGGTCCAATAGACACAGAAAGTGATGGTGACATTTCACTGACTGTACGTTGGTCCGGATATGGGAGTCAAAGCAACACACATTAATACATTCTTGCGGCACCACTGCTCTGTGCTGGTTTGGAGTTGCAAACCTGGAGCAGTTTTCAGTTCGTGAGATTCACAGACTGAGCACATTCATGTTGTTAAAGGAAATTTACCATTTGTTTTCATGCGTTGTGAGCCAAACATACCTTGAAAATGCTGTAGCGACACTCATGCAGAAACATATCTTGTTTAAACCCTGATATGAATGGTTTTGCTCAGAAAATAATTATAAAATTCAGGACCTTGGGGAAGCTGGGTGCCCACATAAACACATTACACACAGAACTACCTAAACTGTCCAGACTGGACTGCACTCTTTGCTCATGCTCAGTAGTGAAGCTCCTCCCTTACAGATCAGAGTAAACAGGCAAGTGGAATGCTTGTACTCATCTCAGCACTGCTAGAGTGACCAGAAAAACTGAAATAAAGTACAAAGTTAGCATATCTAAAGTTCTGCATAAAAAAAATGTGCAGTGTATATTCTCTCTGTAAGCTGCTTTGCCACATTATGTACATGCTCAGTAGTGAAGCTCCTCCGCTACAGATCAGAGGGGAAGGAATGTCTACACTGATCTCAGAATTGCTAAAGTGATCAGGAAAACTGTATTAACTGGCAGGATTGTAAAGCGTATGTTCACTCTGTATACTGATGTATGTTTTAGTTTGCGCGTTCATAACTGTGTGGATAGCTGCTCTGATAGATTCTATAGGCTATACATAGAATATGAGGAGCAAACTGTTTTATTAACCCTTTCAGGATGTAGCCAGTTTATAGCTTAAGGGTCACACCCATTTTTTGTATTTTGTTAGGGTTGCTTTATTTGGTCATTACTTTTAAACACTTTTACTTATCAAAGCAATTGTTTTTTATTTACATGTTGTACTTCTTTTTAGTGGTAAATTTTGGCTGATAAGTTTTGGGTTTATCTATGATAAAAATTAAAAATGATGCATTTTTGAAAATTTCCCCATTTTCAAAATTATCTTTTTTTCAGGCAGATAGTTTTAACATCTAAATCAGTTACTAGTTAACATTTCCCATATGTCTGGTTTTCTGTATTTTCAAAGTGATTTCAGAATTTTTGGGGATCATTATTGTTTTTAAAAAAGTCAAATCACTCCATTTTCAAATTTGCACCCCTCAAACTATCAGAAACAGCTTTTAGGAAAATTGTTAACCCTTTGAGATCTTCATAGTAATTAAAACAAAATGGAGGTGAAATTTAGAATTGTCTGATTTTAGCCGTAGAATTTACACAAGATAAAAAGAGAAAACCCATCTTAAAATTTCTTATGCAATGTTTTCCCTAGTACGGAGACCCACCACATGTGGACGTCCCGTGTTGTATGGGCGTAAAGCAAGGCACATGAAGGGCAGTGCCCTATAGAATTTAGTGGCTTTTAGTTGATTCATGACGCACTTTTTTGAGCTATAAAATATTTGTTTTTCTGTTAATGTTGCCAGGGCTTATTATTCGTTGGATAAGATGCATTTTTCAATGATACAATTTTGGGGTGGATATGTCCTATTGCTGAAAATGTATTAACATTTTTTTGTGGCGGGGGTTGAAGAAAAAACATCCAATTCTATCATTAATTTTTAAAGTTTTTTTTGGTGCTGACTGTATACCCTAAGTACCATTTTTGTATTGATAAGTTTTTTTGATCGCTTTAATTTCATTTATTGTGGGACAAGATAGATAAAAATCATAATTTTTGGTGGGTTCTTTCCTTTTTTTAACTGCTTTCATCGTGTTGTTTATTAATCATTTTGTTTACTAATGAATTATCAAGAGGAAAATAATTTGATAAAAATCCTGCATTGCTCCTAATAAAAAAGCCATTAAACTCACAAATTTTGACTGATTCTAAAGACACAAATCAGTGATAACCTTTAACTTCTATTGCAGGCGGAAGAAGAGGAAGATTTCAAGACCATGATTTTTTTGATGTTTTCATACCTTTTCACTGATTCTAATAAAATATATTCCATGATTAATCTGTAGAAAAGGGTTATGACTGGGACATGATCTACTTCTTAACAGAGAGGATACACAGTCTGTTAACCCCTTAACGTCACAAGTCTGTCAAGGGAGTATGGAGACGGCTCACGGGCTGAGCCCTCTCAATACAAGCTGGGTGTTACCAGGGGAAGTGAAAATTGGAAATGCAAAAACCAAAAAGGGGAATCGTTAAGGGTTTAAAAACGGCTTTATGAATTGATCCATTAAAAGGAATTGCATTCAGTGTAGCTGCAGGCTGTCTCTTAAAAAAACAGAAATAATAAGCCCTTAGTTTTGGGGCAAAGAAAAGTAAACTGTGTCATTAGTAAGAACATTAATATCCACATAAATCTTGATCTGAGGTGGTAATGACAAGGGTAAGTGAAAAGGTCCAGTTCAGCATTGCCGACATAAAACCATGCATTATAAGCTCTACAAACCTCTTTTGCCATGTCAGTATACTTTTGCTTCTCATTGGGGTCCAGATA
Source organism: Engystomops pustulosus (assembly GCF_040894005.1). Classification (NCBI taxonomy): domain Eukaryota; kingdom Metazoa; phylum Chordata; class Amphibia; order Anura; family Leptodactylidae; genus Engystomops; species Engystomops pustulosus. Next base: position 114,970,858 of record NC_092412.1, read on the forward strand.
AGCCCACCAATCCGCCAATATTTTTGTAGCACCGCGGTTATCTAGACGGGGATGCTCCTGACGCACAAGAGAACGATGGCGTTTACAGAAGAGAAGGAAAGCGTTCATGGGTCTCCGTGCTCGCTGTTCAGGGGACTCATTGTCTTCATCCACCTCATGTTCTAGTCCATCAGCGTCAAGGAGCTGAACCTGAAGTGAATATATTAGCAGACATTATAACAATACAATACATTACTGATTAGTGAAATTATTATTATTATTTAATAACCCTTTATGTCTTGTGTATACTATTTATGTGCTTCAGTCACACCTGGATAGCATGTCCATGTGTGTGGAAAAAATACTCACTCAACTTTCCTTATTTCCAACAGAATATAATACTATCCATAGCCCACGCTCCACAAGGATTCCAAGAATCAATATGGCAGGTGGTGAGAGTAAAAACAAGACAAACTGAATATTTTTATGTATTAATCCGCATTTACAGCTCATCCACACACCTGTGTGAATCACAGATAGAATAATGACCCTTTATCTTGGCTTATTTTTTCACTGACCTGTGGTCCGCTGGAAAAACTAAATTTTGATATGTACTATTTTTTTCATGTTCAAGGAACATGGACTTCCATAAAAGACAAATCTACCAGTTATAAAATGTAAAAAACAGATAAAGATACTTACCTCCATTCCTCTTCATCCCAATTACGGCGGTGTTCTTCTCTAATATTGACATGCCTAGGTCACCTAAAAAAGAAACTTATAATTAGCAGCAGTGAGCCGGGAACAAGCTGTCCGGAGCTTGGTGCTGCTAATTAAGCATGCCTTCACCACCTCCATCTCTCATGCTGGGAGCATGGGAGGTGAGGTCACGCGAGAGGTTTGAATTCATGCCTTTCATGTGACGCCACCACCCTCTACCAGCATGGGAGAGAGAGGTGCGGGGCGTGCATAATTAGCAGCCCAATACACTGGACATCTTGTCCCTGCCCTCCATTCTGCTAATTATAAGGTTTTTTTTAGGTGATCCTAGCGTTTCAGGACTAGAGAAGAACACCGCCAGGATCACAATGAAGAGGAGCAGAGGTAAGTATGTTTATATATTTTTTACATTTTAAAACTGGTAGAATTCCTTTAACCCCTTAGGTCTCAGCGGCGGATATATCCCCCACTGAGCGCAGTGACTTAGCGTAAATGATGTGATGCTGGCTCAGGTCTGGATCGGAGCCAAACCAGCATCGGGAAACACGGGGTGCCAGCTGTGACTACTAGCCGGCATCCCAGTGTGACACCCACGGTCGGAGGCATCCGGTCTCAGGTTTTTAACCCGTTAAATGCTGCAGTCAAAGCGACCGCAGAATTTAACCTGCCTTTGGGGGGTCTTACCCCCAGGATCGCCCCCCCCCCGTGCCGTTACCGAGGGAAGGCCGATAGTTGCTATGGCAGCCCCGGGGTCCGATAAGGACCCCAGAGCTGCCTGCTGGCACTGCCTGAAAGATGGCGTCTGTGACGTCATCATAAAGGCACAGTGTCAGCCTATGCATAATGCATAATACCCTGAAATACATCAGTATTGCAGAGTATTATCATGAACAAGCAATCAGATGATTGCTTGTTTATGTCCCATGGTGGAAAAAGGAAAAAAAGGAAAAAAAACTATGTTTTTCAATAAAATGTAAAGTTCAATAAAAATAAATCAATAAAAATGCCCATAAGCCCCATAACATATAAAGAGACATATAACGCAAAAAAAGTCTAAATCATAAAACAAACCCCACATAAATAGTATGACCATATCCGTAACAACCCATAGAATAAAAGTAAATAATTATTGAGCCCGCATGATGAACGCTGTTTAAAAAAAAACTGTTAAAAACCTGCAAAAATTATGATTTTTACCTATTCAATCCCACAAAAATGCAATTAAAAGTAATCAAAAAAACATATGTGCTCCAGAATGAAACTGTTGCAAAGTACAACATGTCCCACAAAAAACAAGCCATCAATTAGCTCCATAGCCAAAAAATTAAAAATGTTACGTCACTTGGAAGACGCCAATGCAAAAATGATAGATTTTTCCCACATTAGGGTTTTATCTGACAAATTTAGTAAAACGTAAGAAAAAATATTCATGTCTGGTATCCCCGTAATCGTAATGAACCATAGAATAAATGATTATTATGATTATTAGGCTATATGGTAAACACCAAAAAAAAAAAAAGTAAAAAATCCAGTACAGAATTGAAGCTTTTCTACTCTTCCCCTCATAAAAAAGTTCCTAAATTTTCAACAATAGGGGATACCTACCCCAAAATGGTAACACTGGGAAAAGCAGCTAATCCCGCAAAGAAAAATGCCGTCACATGGCCCCAACGAAAAAGGGAAAATTTTATAGCCTACAAAAGGGGCCAATGAGGAAACTAAAATCCTGGCAGCTGCAGGGCGCTCCTTCCATTGTGCACCTCGCTGTGCGCCCATACATAAAACAAGTAGCGGCCACATGTGGGGGGGGGGGGTGTCTCTGTACTCGGGAGAAATTGCAGAACAAATTGTAAGATGGGGTTTCTCTTTTTATATTTTGGAAATGTGTACATTTTAGGGCTAAATAAACGTATAACTGACAAAATGTTACCATTCGAAATTTCCCCTACCATTCTAAATTTATCCCCAAAATAGTAAATTCTGAAAATACGGGAAAATTTTTTTTTGATTTCTAAGTGGGTGACATGAAAATAAATTATCCAGACATTTCAAAATGATGAAAATGTAATGTAGACATATGGGTAATGTTATTCAGCAAGTTATTTAGATGGTAAATCTATCTGCCTGCAAAACACAATGATTTAGAAATTTTGAAAAAGGGAAATTTTTCAAAAAATTCGTCATTTTTTCTTTTTTTGGGGGGGGTGGGGAGTGGTAAATAAACGCAAAACTTATCATCCAACATTTACCACTAAAATGAAGTACAACATGTGGGGAAAAAACAATCTCAGAATCGCTTTGATAAGTAACAGTGTTCAAAAGTTATAACCATATAAAGAGACACAAGTCAGAATCCAAAAAATGGGGCTGAGCTTTAAGCTATAAAATGGCTGCGTCCTTAAGGGGTTAAGTAAGGTTCTTATGTCCTAAGCATTTTCTATAGCAGGTAAGGACACGTGCGGTTTTGCACGAATGTTTGAAACTTTTAGAATTTTCACACATCATACATATGACCTTATCATCTGGATTCTGGTGATAAATAAGGCACATGGTAGGAGAATTGAAAAGCTAGGACAATTAAGGGATAATTTAGGGGTGCTCCCCTGGCCAATCGTAGCCATGGCTAGTTGCTAGGGGCTTCCATTTAGCATAGTTTCAGTTTATAAGTGTATCTCACACTCACATAAGGAATACAGGAGAAGCTTTTATAGTAATTGCCTGACGTCACAGCAAAGACTTGACGTCAGATGGATATGCTAAAAGCTTCTGCTGTATTTTATAAGTGCGCTGTGTACAGGGCATTGCATGAACTCATGTACCTGAGAGAAGAGATTATTCTATACAACTTTTTCTAGTGTGCACTAAGGAGCTGTAAGGAGAACGTAGTCTGAGGTTGCCTCCAAATGTTCCATTTTTAGGTGCAGTCTTTGAAGCCAAAAGAGGTGTGGATCATATCATGAGAACATATTATTGAGAAGTGCAACTCTACTCCTGGTTTAGACATCCTCATACTGCATCTCAAAAACTGAATGTGTGAACACACCCTAAGGCCCCTTCTACACTAGCGAGTGTGATGCGATGAACTCGCATCACACTCGCAACGCAAGCTGCCGGGAACGCACGGCCCGAACGCTGCACCGCGGGAGTGAACTGACATGCTGAGTTCACTCCCGCGGTGCAGCGTTCGGGCCCTGCGTTCCCGGCAGCTTGCGTTGCGAGTGTGATGCGAGTTCATCGCATCACACTCGCTAGTGTAGAAGGGGCCTAAATGTGTGTGGATTTGGTAATAGTTTAGGGATAGGTTCCTGTAGAGAAAAAGATTTGCAGCTTTGTACATTTATCTTTGCAGCCTCCAACCAGTTGCCACAAACCAAGTGCCAAATTTTTCATTTTGATTTTAGTATGGTCAAATGTTATTCCTAGTTTAGACCATTTATAACGTTTGATTTTTGGCAAGCAACCTAAAATCAAGGCAGATACTAACTTAAAGAGAACCTGTCACCCTTAAAAATCACACTAGGTAAGAGGTCCTAACCCTGTTGTCATCAGTAATGGGAAAACCCATTCCACACACTTTAGAGATATGCATGTTTGGCATGTTAGATGAGGAGGTCTGGACACATTATGAAAGGGTCTTCCTGTGAGAAACATTGCTTCTTAGTTAGGAAAGCCATAGTACTATGGTGGATGGATCCTAGGCCTCCCACGTGCAGCATGGTGAATACAATAATACCTTATGAAAAGGTGGTATATAAACATAGAAAATGTCCTGAGAAATTCCACAAAATATAGGATAGACGGTGCAACTCTTCAATCACAACTCTAAGGCCTGTTGATTTGCAGCTGCCACGGGGAACCAGATTTAATTAATGTGGGACGTATATGTCGGGATACAGTCTGAGGATATACCCAACATAAACTCTACAAGTGATAATGATATTATATAACCCAGTGAGTAACTAGGTCTTCCCAATTGATTTCCATATCCTCATAGTCTGGAATGTTTATCATTATGTCCGAAAGCAGCAAGTATGTTATGATGTTTTACTGTAATGTCAACTTAGTAAAGGTACGAAACTCGATTAGTTGTATATTCACATGTAATCGCATGTCATGTTACAAGCATATTTGTAAACAAATATATGACACTCTTCTTGTAAATGATGTTTGCCAACTTCAATAAAACAGAGTTCAAAAAAAATAAATAAATCGCACTGGGTCTGCTAGCTTCATCGGAGGGTTCCAATAAAGCTAGCAGTTTAAGGGTAGCGCTAGGAGCTGCTTACTTTAGTACATTTTTAAGGGTGACATGTCCTCTTTAAAAAGGCTTGTCCACAATTTGAGCTGCAATGCACTCCATTGGCAGGTGGTGTCCTATTTCTAGAAGAGATTTCTCCCGAATTAAAAAAAAAACACCAATGCTAATAAAAAAATAATAATGTGTTAAAAATTCTACTAGGCCCTTTCTGTATATTCGCCTTATAGCTCCTTAGCGCACATTGGGGTAAGTTTTTCTCATCTTTTTTTTTGCAACAATTTTAGGTGGTGAATTTGTGCATTTTTGTGTGCCTAAGACAACCTCACTTCAAAATTTGCCATCATGTTCACATTTTCTGCAGGTTTGTCTGAGTTATCACCAAATTCCAGATATGTGGTACCGTATTCTAGTTTGTGCATTGCAACCTTTTCAAAAGGCGCAACTTTGGGAGCTAAACTGCGCCTGCCCAAAGCGGTTGTAAGAGTAAGATTTGAGTTGTGCAAAAATTGGTGACTTTAAAAAAAAAAAATTCCAATTCACAATAAACCTTTAAGGGGTTGTCAGGGATTAGAAAAAGTTGATATAGGGCTGGTGGTGTACTCAAACAACAGACCTCTGATACTTACCTCTCTCCCATTTACACGTTGTGCAGGCAGTTGCTCTGTTTGTTTACAGAGGCCGGCAGCACAGTCACAACCATATGCCTGCTACGGCCAGAAACTCCTGCTGTAGCAGGTGAGTGTCAGTGGTCGGGATGACACTCCTGGCATCTGTATACAAATAGAGGCTCAACAGTAACAGGCAGCACCACTGGTGAAAGGGAGCAGAGATTAAATATAAGGCTACAGTCACAAGAACGTATGGGGATGCACATACCGCTCTGTACACAGGAAAAAGATACATGACATGCCGTGCATCTCTATGGAGAGGGGTCAGCCCTCCTCCTCTCCATTGTGGCGGAGGTATGCCCGCCCGTAGCTACGCGGGCATACGGTCGTCTGAATGAAGCCTAAGGGTACATTCAGACGGATGTCTATGTGGACGTATATGTGGCTGCCAATTTGCGGCCGCATATACATCCCCATAGACGGCAATGGCGGCCCGGTGCCATACACGTGTGGCACTGTTCTGCGCCGTACACCGCGAAAAGATAGAGCCTGCTTCTTAAGGAGGGGCCACCCCAGCCGGGCATACCGCATGTGAATGCACCCTAAGAGGCTTATTGTTTTATTACATGCATAGATACACCCATACATCACATTTTTCATAACAACCTCTTTAACTCCTCATGTGCCAGATGTATCAAATAGAAGAAAAAAAAAACAGGTGGCCAATTTTAGACTAATGATACATGTCCCCTATTATTCTTTCATGAAATCTCTGTAGCACTTTTTGTTGTGTTTTTGTGGCATTTGTCAGGGCCTATAGAGAAGCTGACGGTAAAATATGTAAAATGCAACATGTGGAGGTGCCATAGTGAATGAGAGCTGCTCCATGTGAATGATTTCTCAGCGTTGCTGTGCTAGACATTATGGACTTCCATTCATGAAGCACAGGCAGGGGCAGCCATGTCCAGGCATAATGCTGGATGTGAGGTATCTGTGGTAAATCCTGTCAGATATGACTAGAGGAAGACGCTCCATACATCACTATCCTTCATGTAAATGGAGGCCATGATGCACATGTGTCAGGTTGTCATTCAGGAGTCTTATAGAGCTTGGTGCATTATGTCCCCCAACTTTCCTAGAATCGGATACAACACGACAGATGTTACAGGGTGAAGCTGTGGACGGAGTGGGCACCCGGGGGCGGCAGGATCCGAGGCCTAATGATGGCACCGGCTGCCGCTCACCCGCTGTGTTGATGGCGGAGCTGGAGGCCAAGTTGTCAGACAGTGCGCGGACATGATAAAGTTTGAGGCTGAGCTGGCGCTTTACTGTACACGGCAGCCATGAGCCGTGCAGTAACTGCATAGTGTCCCCGGCCGCCCCATTACGTCCCCAGCTGTGTGCAGAGAGTGCAGGCAGTGATGGGCTCTTGTCACTGAGTGCACAGGCTGCTCCCTCTTCTGCCTCCTCATCACCCCCCGCACTAACTCCTCTTCCCCCGCCGAGGCTCTCTCACCGGGACACGGTCTCTGATGTCTGCCGGACACTTATCACATAAGTACCGTCCGGGCTCCGGTAAAGGCTCCGCCATTTTCCGCTGCCCTGGAGATGACGCACGGCGACATCAGCACGCTGCGACCGATAGACGGCGAGAGAGAGGGGCCAACCCACCATGTAGCCGACAGCTCAGGGGTCCGAGGCAAGGTGGCAGCTGAGGGGCACTGCCCACGCCCTGACATTTACCTAAGTCCTGCGTCTGCCTGTGTGGTGGATGCCATCCTCCCTGACTAGGTGGCATGACAGGAAGCTGCAGCCAGAGGGGGCAGAACAAGTGGCCGCCATAACACGGCCCCAATAAGTAGAGACAGTGCCCAGGTAACGCCACCATGGTAGTGGCAGACCCAATAATACTCCCACACAATAACAGGGCAATGCAGGAGGTGCAGGCAGGGTGGTCTTCACATTTTTAGCAACAGGCTCTCTACTTATAGAGTCAGTTGTGTAGTGGCACATGAAAAACCATATTAGTGTAATAAAGAATTGCAATAAGCTTATATTGATATCATATGTAAATGTTCTTTTTTGTATCTAAAAGCGATTACATTTAGATCTTTCAGCATTATAACCTTCTAGCCTAGAGTTTTAAATACACATTTATCTAACTATGAAAACAATGGTTCTCATACCTACCTGTACTAGTAGGGCTACATTCACACCAACATGTTGCCTGATGAGTCTCGATTTCTGCTGCAACATTCGGATGGTAGGGTCAGAATTTGGCGTCAACAACATGAAAGCATGGATCCATCCTGCCTTGTATCAACGGTTCAGGCTGGTGGTGGTGGTGTCATGGTGTGGGGAATATTTTCTTGGCACTCTTTGGGCCCCTTGGTACCAATTGAGCATCGTTGCAACGCCACAGCCTACCTGAGTATTGTTGCTGACCATGTCCATCCCTTTATGACCACAATGTACCCAACATCTGATGGCTACTTTCAGCAGGATAATGCGCCATGTCATAAAGCTGGAATCATCTCAGACTGGTTTCTTGAACATGACAATGAGTTCACTGTACTCAAATGGCCTCCACAGTCACCAGATCTCAATCCAATAGAGCATCTTTGAGATGTGGTGGAACGGGAGATTCGCATCATGGATGTGCAGCCGACAAATCTGCGGCAACTGTGTGATGCCATCATGTGAATATGGACCAAAATCTCTGAGGAATGCTTCCAGCACCTTGTTGAATCTATGCCACGAAGAATTGAGGCAGTTGTGAAGGCAAAAGGGGGTCCAACCCGTTACTAGCATGGTGTACCTAATAAAGTGGCCGGTGAGTGTATATACGACGGCCAAATATACGTTCCCGACTGGTTGTGTGAATGTAGCTTAAGTCATAGATCTGAATTGTCTCATTTATAGACCAATACAGTCATTTAACACTCCATAAATACCAACAATTTGTGTTGACTGCATAGATCCAGAAGAAGAAAATGAATTACAAAAGTTCTCCATACAGCTCCCCCTCAAAGGAGAAATAAATCACAGGACAGGGGAGATGCTGCAGCATTGTGAACTTATGGGTAATACAAGCACTTACAAACTCTGGTGATAGAAGAAGATGAAAGAGACATAGATCGCCATGTCTAGCCACAACTCCTTTCTGTAGATTTAGCATTTTAGCTTCATCATCTCCTCCTCCACTTTTTATCACAAATTTAATACTCTTTTTTTTTTGGATACCCTAGAGCAGTGGTGGCGAACCTATGGCACTGGTGCCAGAGGTGGCACTCAGAGCCATTTCTGTGGGTACTCAGACCATTGCTCCAGGTCAGAGTTCACCAAATAGGACCAAATCCACCTTCAGCCCCAGGCAATTTAACAGATGCTGCTCTCAGCGCTGTTTTAAAGCAACATTTCATTGGCTGTTTGGAACTGCGGGAAAAGCGAGAAGGTGTTGACAGAACTGCAATGTCTTTGGAGGTCCTCCTGCTGGAGCCACCATTCTTTTCCTACAGAGAGACCCTGAAGAGAAGCCATGAATCTTAATTTGCCTTCCTTCTTTCAACTGTATTGGTGGGCTCAGGGGGTCGATTGGATTGAAAGATGTGGAAGAACAGGTAGCAAACATTTACTGCTTAAAATGGCATGTTGGCACTTCACGGTAAATAAGTGGATTATGGTTGTAGTTTGGGCACTCGATCTCTAGAAGGTTTGCCATCACTGCCCTAGAGTAACAAGGCACCCAGTAGCCAATAGTAAGGCGCCAAGTAGCCAGCTGTAACAAGGTCCCCAATAGCATTAACACCCTCATTAGCCAGTAGTAATAATGCCCCAGTAGTCTCCTTGCTGGTGTCCCCTTCGCTCCTTTCAGCACAGCTCAGTGATGACATCATTGTATGCCCTTGCATCAGGTCAGAAGCATCACAGGTTGAAGGTCTTATTGAAGTCTATAGTCTGTGAGGCAAAGACCTGGCTCAGGCAGATAAAATTTAGATCTTGTTGTCTGCATAGGGGGTGGTCGCCAGCTTCCCAACTCACAGACCTGCTGTGTACTGTGAAACCACAGAGCAGGGAGACACAGGTTTACTGGGCTTATCTACCCCACAGGGTTAAGAAGTCAAACCATAGATTCTCAATAGGATTTAGTGCTCTCTGTACACGTCCCATGTATAACTGTGGGCCCATATACACAGTCGTGGTCTCCACATGCATGACCTGACCACTCAGAGATCCTATTCCTGCCCATATTTTAAAGGAAACTTACCATCTAGGATCTACCTATTAAATAGATTTGGTGGCAGGTTCAACTAATGAATGACATGGGAGTCCTTTTTAGGGCTAATCCTTCAGTGGCCTGTAACTTTATAAATCTTTTATCCCCTAATATGCAAATATCTTAAAGAGGCTACTGGGGCATGGTGTAGCCGCAGCTGAAGCTACACGGCGTGGCTACTCCACGCCCTTGTAACCTCTTTGGATCCTCCTACTACGAGATATTCAGCACTCTGCATAGACTATATATGCAGATCTGGCAGCTGCGCGCACTTGGAGCTATTGAGCATGTGCAGTAGCTTCGGCTTCGCAGGCAAGTACGCACAGAGAGAAATACCAGTCTTGCTTTTTTATGATTTGTTTTCAGCAATGGTGTCCTCCTTGGTCGCCTCTTCCTGTAGTACCCCTCTTTAATATAATTAATATTACACCTTTAAAAGCTGATAAAAGTATATTCCAATAACATAATAAATCAGATCGCACACACATTAGTTCTTCTCAAAGGAAATCAACCATTTAAAAAAAAAAAAAAAAACTTGTAATACTCACCTCCACTCCTCTTGATCCTGATCCAGGCACTAGCCTCTGCTAGTTTTCGCCTGGCTGGATCGCAAAACGTCTGTCACCTTCGCTACAGGACACCTGTTTGTCCTCCCATCCCCTATGTTTTTCCTATGTCAACTCTTTAGGGATTTCCTTACTCCTCCTCTTGGAATATACAGTTACGTCCATTTTCTATTGAAGGACAGATTTATACTACAAGATTTGAGGAAGTTCATCATTTATTGCATGTAATAACATTTGTCTGAGGGGGTGAGCCACATTTCATTCTGCAATCTTTGTGTTAATTAAAGGGGTTGTCTGAGAGGAAGAAAAAATAGCTAGGTGACCAGGGAGGAGCTGCATAAAAAAAAATAAGCTTGTACTTACCTTGTCCGGCGCTCCCAGTGTCCCAAAGCTCATGCACTGCATGCACAGCCGTCCGGAAGTTGTCAGAGTGGAGCTTCTGTGCCCCTGTAAACAAACAGGGGTACTGCATGGGACAGTGAGAGCGTAGGACAAGCTAAGTACAAGTTTATTTTTTCATGCTGCCCCTCCCTACCATTTTTTTCTTACACTCAGATAACCCCTTTAACCCCTTCCTGCCAAAGCCACTTTTCACCTTTCTGACACGGCCCATTTTTAAAAAAATCTGACATGTCACTATAAGTGGTTATAATTTTGGAACGCTTTAACATATCCAGTTGCTTTTTAAATTGTTTTGTTGTGACACATTGGGGCAGATTTATCAAGCTGAAAGTCAGAATATTCTTAGTTGCCCATGGCAAGCAACCACAGCTCCCCTTTAAAATACTCATGAGTACTGGTAAAACGAAAGCTGAGCTGTGATTAGTTGCCATGGACAACTAAGAATATTCTGACTTTCTGACAGGTTAATAAATCTGCCTGTTAGTTAATCTGTTCTTCATGTTAGTTGAAACATACTTTCAGGATGCCTAAATAATAGTGAAACCACATACATTATCCCATTATAAAAACAACACCATTGATGTATGTAAAACAACTTTGTTAACACTTTATTTTATTTTTTTTTTTACATGGGGTCAACACAAAATCGGCTGCAATTTTGAAATATGAATTTTGTTGGCTAATTTAATGTATTTTTCAAACAGTTTACACATTCTCAGGGGATAAAATACCAAAATTCTGCACAAAGTTTTATACCCAATTTCTCCCAAGTATGCCACCACCTCATATGTGGTGGTAAACTGCTGTATGTGCACACGCCATGGCACCCTGAGGGCGCGTTCACGGGATGCATTGCGTCACGTTTTTTGATTCATTCCAAAGGCGTTTCAGTAAATGCAATGGAAACGCAAAGTTACTTCAGCATGTGAACGCACCCTCAGGGCGCGTTCACACATTGCGTTTTGACCTGCGTTTTCATTGCGTTTGAAACGCATATACAACAGCTGAGGAGAGGTGATTTGCCTAATTACATCACTGTTAACGTTTCCGTTTTCAAAACGCATCGTAAACGTGATGTTAACGCATGTGTTAACAAAGCGTTAACACATGCGTTTTGTTAACACATGCGTTAACATTGCGTTTACAAACGTAAACGGTAATGTAATTAGGCAAATCACCTCTCATCAGCTGTTGTATATGCGTTTCAAACGCAATGAAAACGCGACCAAAACGCAACGTGTGAACGCGCCCTCAGGGTCCAACCACACGTTCAGTTTTTCAGATGCAGTTTTCGAAGCCAAAAGCAGGTGCGGATCATAATGGGTGGACTTTTCAATAAGAAGTGTGACTCCTCCTTTTTTCACTCTACTCCTCGTTTGGGCATAAAAAAGTGCATTTGAAAAACTGAACGTGTGGATGCACCCTCAGGAACAGGAAAAGCTGTCAGCAGCTGCAGGACCTGCCAGGACCTGCCATGAAGTCATAAGCGTGTGACTGATCACATGCTTCTCGTAATCCAATTACATATTAAGGGTGGTAGCAGAGCTGTTTGTGTTTGAATATTGAAGAAATGTTTGCGTGAATGCACAAATAAATCTAGAGCTCAGGTCCCCTGACTGGCATCAGAAGCTGCACTCACAGTGTATACACAGGGAAACCTCTTTGAACAGATCTCTTTGCCCATGAAGTGGGTGGTCTGCAGATAGGAGATAGCTTCCATAGAGTATGATGGCAAAAAAAAAAAAAAAAAGTATTTTAGGGAGGGGTCCTCTCAGAGAGGTGGTCTTCTGGGGAAGTTTCACTGTGTGTGTGTGTATATAATATATATATACAGGCAGTCCTCGGGTTACATACAAGATAGCGTCTGTAGGTTTGTTCTTAAGTTAAATTTGTATGTAAGTCGGAACTGTATACTTTATCATTGTAATCCCAGCCAGAACTTTTTTGGTCTCTGTGACAATTGGATTTAAAAAATGTTGGATTGTCATAAGAACCAGGATTAACACTAAAGCTTCATTACAGACACCTGTGATAACTGTTACAGCTGATTATTGTAGCCTGGGACTAAAGTACAATAAATTACTAATATCCAGTGGACCGTTTGTAACTAGGGGTGGTATGTAAGTTGAGTGTTCTTAAGTAGGGGACAATATATATATATATATACACACACATATGCTGTGATGTTGCGATGTGTTCATCTTTAATAACTATGTGGGTGATTTATAGTGTAGGTGGACATATTTTAGGTTTTAACAACATGTCTACATCTGCATTGTCAACCAAATATACCTTGAGAATGTTGTACCTACACTCTTGCAGAATCATATTTTATTTAATCCCGGTGTTTTGCTGAAAAAACAATTATAAAATTCAGGATCTTGGGAAAGCTGGATCCCCATTACACACAGAGCTTTCTGAACAGCTAAAACATGACTAAATCAACATGAACTGGGTCACTCATACACAGCAGCTGGGGGTGGTGCAGCAATTGATTATTCTGCCTGGCAGGGAGAACAGTAATTGCATCATCCTCAGTTGCAGTGCATAACTAATGTAAGAGGCCAGAGAGCACTGAGCCCAGGCACAGAAGCAACTGAGCTTCATTATCATAATTCTATATTTGTTTTTTTTCAGCAAAACCACTCAGCACAGGTATTAAACAAGATATGATCCTGCATCAGTAAAGCTACAGCATTCTCAAGGTCTGTTTGTGCAACACCCCTGCCAATGTGTAGGCAAGGGAGTGCTTGCGAATAAGGCCCTCTATCTGTAGGATCCCTATAGAGGAGTCTGATCAACTCACTTTTAGGCTAAGACATTCATTGTAAGGTAATGAGCAGTGGTAGACCCTGCCTGTACAGCAAGGGTTAACAGGGTATGTGTTTTGATTTACTGTCATCCAATTGTAGTCCAATCTGTAAACTGGCATGATTGGAGAGTGAGCACCACCAGACTAGGGTTTAACAAAACACCTGGACAGGAAGGGGCAAGTCCTCTTGGAATCCAGCTCTCTTACCAGAGAGATCTTAGAGCACATGCTCTTGCTACATGCCTCAGCTCTGAATATAGAGTTCACAGACTGTCAGTGACCAGAGAGATAGTGTGACAACTCCAGTGCCACACACAGAACACCCAGGACAAAGCTGCAGCTTCCATACCTGAACACAACTACCTCCCAGCCTGCACCTACTACCAGGCTGGTGAATCTACTCCTGAGGATCACTCTCCATGACCACTCCAGTAATCCAGAATCTCCTACAATCCGGCATCTGTAACCAGATCGTTTGGCTCCTTGCCTGCAGTTGTTCGAATAAAGAACCGTGAGTTGTTTTGCACAACGTGTCCTCCGTCTGTTCCCTGACTACGGCTGTGACAACAAGGGCGCCCCATACATTACCCAGGGGCTCATACTACAGACATTAAAGGGGTTTCCCCAGGGAGATTCAAGTAAATAAGCCTGTCCCTTTACATTTTCTCACACCACCTGCTGGAGACCTGACAGGCTGTAGGACATACCCCATACCAAGCACCGTGACATCAGCATGCCTAGGCCGCAACCGCCAGCCACTCTGGTGTTAATGCTTTAACATGTGTTGTCATTGCTTGTCAACACTTTATTCATTGATGTATGTCAACATTGCGTTAACATTTTGCAATCAAGCAGATCTCTTCTCAGCTGTTCTGAAAATGCATGTCAAAACCAGGAAGTCCCACCTCCTTCTGTAAAAGCTGAGTGATTTATAGGTGGCCCCATCTATCTATTAGCCCTATATCTCAGGATAGGAAGATCTCGGAAGCAGGATACTGGCATTGTTGCAATTGTTGTCAAAGTGAAAGCTTCAAACAGGATGTTCGCAGACAGAGTATCAGAGTTGCAGCAGAGATATAGCAAGACTGGAAGAATCACAGAAAGGCATGGAAGTGGAAGTACTCTGGCCAGACCCCACACCAATTACTTCTTCACGTCAGACCATTGGATAAAGTTTACATCAGAATGGTTGCATACCAGATGGCTTACAAGGGTAACCGATTGCATCAGGCACAGGCATCATTTTCTTAACCTCTTAACGACCTGGCCCTTTTTTGTGTTTTCATTTCCATTTTTCACACCCCACCTTCAAAAATATGCAACTTTTTTTTATTTTTACACGTAAAGAACTTTGTGATGGCTTGCTTTCTGCGTAACAAATTGCACTTCCTTGCAATGATATGTAATATTCCATGCCGTTGTACTGGGAAGCGGGTAAAATTTCCAAATGCTGTGAAAATGGTGAAAAAATGCATTTGCGCTATTTTCTTGTGGGCTTGGATTTTACAGCTTTCACTGTTCGCCACAAACAACATGTCTACTTTATTCTTTGGGTTGGTGCGATCACAGGAATACCAAATTTGTATAGGTTTTATGTTTTCATACATTTACAAAAAATAAAATCTGTACAAAAATGTTTTATTTTTTTATTTTGACATTCTGGCATCAATAACTTTCTCATACTTTGGTGTACGACTTTTGTGCAACTTTTGATGATGTTTTCAATGCTACTTTTTAGTACTGTACAACCTTTTGATCACTTTTAATTGAATTTTTAATATTTTTATCAAAATGGCAAAAAAAGTGGTATTTTCCGTTACGGGGTTAAACGCAGTGAAAAACCTGTTATTATAATTGGATAGATTGGGCCTTTTCGAACATGGCAATACCTAATGTGTTTATGATTTTTTCCTGTTTATTTATATTTTCGTCAATTCTAGGGAAAAGGGGATGATTTGAATTTTTAGTTTTTTTTTTAAACTTTTTTTTATTTTTACAATTTTTTAGACCCCCTAGGGTACTTTAACCCTAGGTTGTCTTATCGATCCTACCATATACAGCCATACTACAGTATGGCAATATATGTGGATTTTCCTCCTCATTCATTACAATGTGCGAATCACACATTGTAATGAGTGGGTTAAAACGAGACAGCCTCGGGTCTTCAGAAGTCCCGAGGCTGTCATGGCGACCGATCGCTGCTCCCTGATGATGTTACGGGGAGCGACGATCGCCTCCATCATTTTGATTCCGCCGGTGGAGAGCGACAGGAAAACACCTGCTAGCACCGATCGCTGGTGTTACCACTAATCCTTTGCTGCAATATGCACAGCAAAGACTTACTAGTTATGGAGAGGGCTCAGCCCATGAGGCCTCTCCATGCAACGGCAACCGAGGTGCGCTGTACTATTACGCCGTGCGTCGGAAGGGGTTAAGGAAAACTGGACGCCAGACTTTTCCTCCTCACACCAGTAATACCTTCTGGTAAAAGGTTAAAAGTTTTTCCTATATCACCTAAAATTATCTTCCCGGAGACACTGTAATTACAGCCATTTTTTGATATGCAAATGAGTCAAATTTTGAATAGATGTCATGTTTGTCCAGGCTTCCAGAGAACACCATTGTTTTTTGATTAAAGAGAACCCGTCATGCAAAATAACCCCCCTAAACTAAATATATTTTCATAAACTGTCATTAGAGAGCATTGCCTCTATCCCTTCATTGTCCCTCTACATGCCTGTAAACCTAAGCAATGAGGTCCCAAAGCTGTATGCAAATGACCTGTGAAATGTCCAATGAAGCATTAGCATATTCAAGCTGTCCACTCTATTCATGAGTGGGAGGCACAGCCACACCCCCAGTGCATAACTGACAGCCTGTGTAATGATGTGAGGCTGTATAATGATGTGCTTCCTGGTTCTGGTGGCCACGCCCCCTGGAGCCTGTGTGTGCATGTGTGTGTGTATACTAGAGATACAGCAGCTCCAGGCAGCCATGTTACAGCAGAGCATGTCAGATTCATGTGTAGCTGATGTCTGTGTCTCTCACCTGTGTATTAGGAGGATGCAGCATGTCAGCAGATGCTGCACACACACTAGCCATGCTTTACTATACATTACACACAGACATGAGCAGGGGGAGGAGAGGGGAGGGATAACAGGGGTGACATTACTGCCTCTGACCATGTGACCAGCCTCATTTACATGATAAAAAATAGATGATTTTACAATGAATAACGTATGAAATAACTAGATAAAGGCTGGGATGGGATCCTTGTGAGCTGCTCCAACAGGTAGAGGTGACAGGACTAGTGGCAGAGACCTGATGACAGGTGTCCTTTAACCATACCTCCCAACCGTCCCGTTTTGGGCGGGACAGTCCCGTTTTTTAACCCTTGTCCCGCCTGCACGGACCGTTAAGTGAAAGTCCCGGTTTTTTTGCGGTTTCACGGATTTTTCCGTTTTGTCCCGCCCCCGAGTCCCGCCCCCCCCGAGTCCCGCCCCCGAGTCCCGCCCCCGAGTCCCGCCTCCGTCCTGCTCAGGATACAGAGAAGCCAGGGGGCGGGGTGCAGCGTCCTCCTCCTCTCCAGCTCCCAGGCTGTCTGCTGCAGAGCCGGCACCTCCCCCATCCCCTCCCCTGGGAGGCAGAGCCCTCCCTGTCCTCAGGCTGCCACTTGCAGGCACATGGATGGATGGATGGAGCAGTGCAGAGTGTCATGTTCTCTGCACTGCCCCTGCACAGCAGATCCAGGGGATCATCCTCCGTGCAGGCAGGAACTCTCCAGCACTGCTACATCAATGGCTCCCTGCCCCCACCTCCTCCTGCTCCTCACTGAAGTTCGTCTGATGAAGCAGAGCCGAGTGTGTGCAGCTGCTGCAGTGTGATAACAGGTACTCTACAGTGACTGCAGGCAGCAGCTAAAGGGTTAAACACTTTCCTCCATAGACCCCCTGCCCCCATCCCTAACCCCCCCAGTGCCCTTCTATTCTGCTTTTATTGTACCATATACTTAATCCCTTAACCCCTTAAGGACGCAGGGTTTTTCTCTCATTTCTCGCTCTCCAACTTCAAAAATCCATAACTTTTTCATGTTTCCGTGTATAGAGCTGTGTGAGGGCTTATTTTGAGCGTAACAAATTTTACTTTCCCGTAATGTTATTTATTTTAACATGCCGTGTACTGCGAAGCTGCAAAAAATTCCAAATGTGGAAAAAATTTTTTAAAAAACCGCACATGTCACGTTCTTGTGGGCTCAGTTTTTTCGACTTTGACTGTGCACTCAAAATAACACCTCAGCTTTATTCTTTGGTTTGGTGCGATCGCGGTGATACCGGATTTATAGGTTTTATTGTGTTTTAATACATTTTCAAAAATTAAACGCATGTGTGCAAAAAAAAAAAAAAAAAAATTTTTGCCATCTTCTGACGCTAATAACTTTTTCATATTTCGGTGCACGGAGCTGGGGGTGGGGTCATTTTTGGCGAAATGAGCCGACGTTTTCATTGCTACCATTTTGAGGTCTGTGCGACATTTTGATCATTTTTAATTTCATTTTTTATGTGATGTAAAAAGGTGTAAAAGTCGCATTTCGGACATTTGGGCGCCATTTCCCGCCTCGGAGGTCACCGCCGCCCGTAACCGTTTTTATATTTTGATAGATCGGGCATTTTGGGACGCGGCGATACCTAATATGTCTGTGATCTTTACTGTTTATTATGTTTTATATCCGTTCTAGGGAAAGGGAGGTGATTAGAATTTTTAATATTTTATAAATTTTTTTTATTTTTAAAACCTGTTTTTTCTTTTTTTTTCCACTATTTCTTAGACCATCTACGGTACATTAACCCTAGATGGTCAGATCGCTCCTACCATATACTGCAATACTTCTGGCTCATTGTAACGAACCTGCAGAAGCCATGTAGCCTCGTGTCAAAAGAAGACCCGAGGCTACCACGGCAAACGATCGCCGCCCCCGATGACGTTCGGGGGCACAGCGATCGTAAAAAAGACTTTGCCGGCGACAATGACCGACTGCGGTTATTAGCGGTGGGGGTTTTCTGCAACATGCAAAACCCCCCACCTTGTATGAAGAGGACTCAGCCCGTGAGCCCTCTTCATACACTCCTTATACTCTCTGCGTCGTAGAGCTACGGCGCAGAGCGTTAAGGGGTTAAAGGGGTTTTCCCACAAATACAAGTTAGGCCCTATCCATAGGACAGGGCTTAACCTGCTGATGTGTGGGGGTTTCAGTGATGTGACCCCCATAGATCATGAAAACAAGGGGTCTGTTGGGGTCCACATAAGGTCCATGTCATCGCTCTATGACGGTAATGGAGCAGAATGGTCATACACGGCCGCCTGCTCCATTACTCTGACGGAACAATTTTTGCGTTTCCATATTTCACTCCCCACTTTCAAAAATCAATAACTTTTTTATTTTTCCACGTACAGAGCTGTGTGCGGCCTGTTTCTGCGTAACAAATTATACTTCCTAGTGACAGTATTAAATATTCCAGGCCCTGTACTGGGAAGCGGGAAGGAAAATATCAAATGTGTTTTTTATGGCTTTCACTGCGCGCTCAATAGGACCCCTCCCCTTTACTGCGCTCCATAGGACCCCTCCCCTTTACTGCGCTCCATAGGACCCCTCCCCTTTACTGCGCTCCATAGGACCCCTCCCCTTTACTGCGCTCCATAGGACCCCTCCCCTTTACTGCGCTCCATAGGACCCCTCCCCTTTACTGCGCTCCATAGGACCCCTCCCCTTTACTGCGACAACGAGCATGTCCCCCCCCTAGACAACGAGGATTTCCCCCCCTAGACAACGAGCATTTCCCCCTGCTAGACAACGAGCATGTCTCCCCCTGACCCCTAGACAACGAGCATGTCCCCCCCCAAGACAACGAGCATGCCCCCCCCCCCTAGACAACGAGCATGTCCCCCCCCCCCAGACAACGAGCATTCCCCCCCCTAGACAACGAGCATGTCTCCCCCCGACTCCTAGACAACGAGCATGTCCCCCCCCTAGACAACTAGCATTTCCCCCCCCCTAGACAACGAGCATGTCTACCCCTGACCCCTAGACAACGAGCATGTCCTCCCCTGTGGCTGCGTGCCCTTTTTTGTGTGTTTGTGTTATTTTTGTCTTCCAGGACCGTGCCTGCTGTGGACTGCTTCCGATTCGAAGGATTACGTCTATGACCGACATTTCTAACAAATAAAATGGTCAACGAGGGTGTGTCTGCGTCTTTTGTTCAATAAAATTTTCTGAAAACGGTGTGATTATTTATTTTTTTGCGACACTCTTCATAGTTTGCCGTAGTAGTGGTGCCGGCTAGGTGACGGTGCTCATTACTAAGGGCTGGCCTTAGTGTTTGCCTTAATTTTTTTGGCAAATTTACACTAACGCCCATACCATTACCCCGGTACCCACCGCCACCAGGGGTGCCGGGAAGAGCCGGGTACAAACCAGTACCTGACCGTCTATAGATGGTCAGGTGTTGGGGCGGCTGCAGGCTGTTATTGTTGCGCTGGGATAGCCCCCTAACAGTGGCCTATCCCAGCTCAGTAATAGCAGGCTGCTGCTGCTTTTTTGTATCTGGCTGATTTGAACAATAGGGGGCACCCCATGCCGTTTTTCCCCCCCATTTTTTTGTAAAAATGGGGGAAACAGCCTGGGAGCCCCCTTTAAAGGGGGGACCCCACGCATATTTTTGTCAAAAATTTGAAGAAAAAATGGCATGGGGCTCCCCCTATTTTTCAAATCAGCCTGATACAAAAAAGCAGCAGCAGCCGCCATTACTGAGCTGGGATAGGCCACTGTTAGGGGGCTATTCCAGCGCAACAATAACAGCCTGCAGCCGCCCCAACACCTGACCATCTATAGACGGTCAGGTACTGGTTTGTACCCGGCTCTTCCCGGCACCCCTGGTGGCGGTGGGTACCGGGGTAATGGTATGGGCGTTAGTGTGAATTTGCCAAAAAAATTAAGGCAAACACTAAGGCCAGCCCTTAGTAATGAGCACCGTCACCTAGCCGGCACCACTACTACGGCAAACTATGAAGAGTGTCGCAAAAAAATAAATAATCACACCGTTTTCAGAAAATTTTATTGAACAAAAAACGCAGACACACCCTCGTTGACCATTTTATTTGTTAGAACTGTCGGTCATCGATGTAATCCTTCGAATCGGAAGCAGTCCACAGCAGGCACGGTCCTGGAAGACAAAAATAACACAAACACACAAAAAAGGGCACGCAGCCACAGGGGGGACAGGCTCGTTGTCTAGGTGGGGGACATGCTCGTTGTCTAGGGGGGGGGGACATGCTCGTTGTCTAGGGGGGGACATGGTCGTTGTCTAGGTGGGGGTACATTCTCGTTGTCTAGGTGGGGGTACATGCTCGTTGTCTAGGGGGGGGTACATGCTCGTTGTCTAGGGGGGGGCATGCTCGTTGTCTAGGGGACATGCTCGTTGTCTAGGGGGGGCATGCTTGTTGTCTAGGGGGGGCATGCTCGTTGTCTGGGGGGGACATGCTCGTTGTCTAGGGGGGGGCATGCTCGTTGTCTGGGGGCGGACATGCCCGTTGTCTGGGGGGGACATGCTCGTTGTCTGGGGGGGACATGCTCGTTGTCTAGGGGGGGGCATGCTCGTTGTCTGGGGGCGGACATGCCCGTTGTCTGGGGGGGACATGCTCGTTGTCTAGGGGGGGACATGCTCGTTGTCTAGGGGAGGACATGCTCGTTGTCTGGGGGGGGCATGCTCGTTGTCTAGGGGAGGACATGCTCGTTGTCTAGGAGGGCATGCTCGTTGTCTAGGGGGAGTGGAATATGCCCCCCAATTATATACATAAATATACATTGGTGCCAGTGGATGCGTTGAAGGTATGAGCAGTGGCGTGGCCAGGGGGTGTGGTTAGGGGGCGTGGCTAGGGTGTGGCTTCTGTGGGTAAAAAAATCGCCGCGGCGCGCTTCACGCGCCGCCATTTTGTCCCTCTTTCTCCTCCACAAAAGTTGGGAGGTATGCCTTTAACAGCTCAGATTCTGTTCAGAACTCAGTCGGAGCAGATAGGAAGTCCTCTCCCTGTCCACTTTGTGTCCGTAACAGAATGCTGTCCCTCCTACTGCATGGTGAAATTAGCAATGAGTACTGCATGGGGAAACTGCATACAATCTTCTTACCATTCCACTCACCACACTATGGGTGGAAATGCAGAAAATGTTATGGGAACGATATTACTGGTGGTAAGAGGCATATTATTTAAGCTGGGACACCTGCACTGGACTTTTCAACAAAGGCACAGTTTTTTTTTTTGCGACACCCATGAACTATCACCAAGAAAAAAAGTAAGAAAACACCAGGGTGGTAATATACCAGGTGCCGTCATGGTTTGAGTTACCGGTCAGTAACTACAGTCATGGCCATAGGTTTTGAGAATGATACAAATGTAAATTTTTACAAAGTCTACTGCATCAGGTTTTATAATGACAATTTGCATATATTCCAGAATGTTATAAAGAGTGATCAGCTTAACAGCAATTAATTGCAGAGTCAATATTTGCCTAGAAAATGAACTTTTTCCCCCAAAATACATTTCAACTTCATTGCAGACCTGCCTTAAAAGGAGCAGCTAGCATTAGCAGTTTCAGTGATCGCTCCATTAACACAGGTGTGGGTGTTGATGAGGACAGGGTTGGAGATCAATCTGTCATGATTAAGTAAGAATCACACCATTGGACACTTTAAAAAGAGGCTGGTGCTTGGCATCATCGTTTCTCTTCTGTTGACCATGGTTATCTCTAAAGAAACACGTGCAGTCATTATTGCACTGCACAAAACTGGCCTCGGAAGAGTAACCGCAGCTAGAAAGATTGCACCTCAGTCAACAAGGAATTCAAGGAGAGAGGTTCCATTGTTGCCAAAACGGCTCCAGAGAGCCCAAGAAGGACCAGCAAGCGTCTCTTAAAAGTGTTTCAGCTTTGGGATCGGGCTACCGGCAGTGCAGAGCTTGCTCAGGAATGGCAGCAGGCAGGTGTGAGTGCATCTGCATGCACTGTGAGGCGGAGACTCTTGAAACAAGGCCTGGTGTCAAGGAGGGCAGGAAAGAAGCCACTTCTCTCCTGAAAAAACATCAGGGACAGACTGATATTCTGCAAAAGGTACAGGGAGTGGACTGCTGAGGACTGGGATAAAGTCATTTTCTCTGATGAATGCCCTTTGCAATTGTTAAGAACATCTGGAAAACAGCTTGTTTGGAGAAGACAAGGTGAACGATACCACCAGTCTTGTCTCATACCAACTGTAAAGCATCCTGCAACCATTCATGTGTGGGGTTGCTTCTCAGCCAAGGGAATCGTCTCACTCACAGTCTTGTCTAAAAACACATACATGAATAAAGAATGGTACAAGAATGTCCTCCAAGAGCAATTTCTCCCAACCGTCCAAGAGCAGTGATTGTGCAAGAATGGACTGCTATCAGTCAGGATTTGGTCCAGAAGTTGATTGAGAGCTGCCAGGGAGAATTGCAGAGGTCCCGAAGAAGGGTCAACACTGCAAATATTGACTTGCCGCATTAACTCATTCTGTCAAAAGCTTTTGTTACTCATAATATGAATGCACTTGTATTTCTGTATGTGATAAAAACATCCGACAAACACACATAAAAACCAGAGGGCAACAGATCACGTGAAAATATAATATTTGTGTCATTCTCAAAACTTATGGCCATGACTGTACTGTTTTTACAAGAACCACAATGGCACCAACCAGAGAGATTTTCAGAGAAATATTAGGGAGGGATAACAGAGGAGAGCACCTTTCTCCCAAAAGAAAGATCAAGAGAATCTAACCGGTAGTGTTTAAAGAAGGTGTGGGGGGTAGACCAGCATTCAGCCTGACAGATTTGGTCTAAGGAAGCATGTGTAAATTCTGTCAAAAATGTGGCCAGTTTCTGCTATTCGGAAGAGCGCGATATCCTTATCGGGAAGGCCTTTCTTCTCTAGGATCAGCCTCTCAATAGCCATGCTGTGAGATGAAGATCCTTCACATCTGGATGATAAATAAGACCCTGGTATAACAAGTCTTTCATCTCTGGAAGGATCTATGGATCTGCTATAGACCTGTCCCTTAGGCTTGAAAACCAAGCATGGCGTGGCGGTAGGGGGCAATGAGAATGACTCTTTGCTTGTCCGTGTTATCTTTCCCAAAGATCTCCGCCCTGAAACGGCCCTGCCTTCTACATGCGCTCCCAAACCGGCAACTACTTTCCCTGGATTTGCTATCCGAGGGACACCCTTTTTCAAATTCGGAGGTACTAACCACCGGTTCTAGCACCACCGCTGGAATTTCTATTTCCCTGTCTAGGGAGGCTGGACTTTTGTCCCAGGACATGAGTAGTAAGTTTTGTAGAACTCTTAGATGAAACTATGCCCAAGGAACCGCTGGGATGGTGGCTACTAAACCACCCAGAAGAGACATAGCCCTCCTAATGGAAGTTTGGGGAGATGATTTTATCCCGATTATTTTTCCTCTTTTTTCCTGCTTCTCTAAGGAAAGCAACGACTTTTGGCATTGGGAGTCTAACAGTACCCCATGAAAAAGTTTTTGACGGAAGGGGGTTGTCCCTGATTTTTCCACATTTATTATCCACCCCAGGTACTCCAGGATTTTGTAGACCCTGACAACTTGTTTTTTTACCGCCTGCTCTGAGGGACCCACCAGAGGAAGTTGTCTAGGTAGGGTATAAAAAGGCCCTGATCTATACTTATAAAGGCTGCCAGCCGGACCCGACAACCTTCCGGCCCGCATTCACAATGCTGTGAATAGGGACGGATAGGTGTGCATGGCCACGGCTGGCCGGAAGCTGAATCAGAGGGCGCCGGAAGGTAAGTAGGACTTTATTTTTTTAAGCAGCGCCCTCCCTTAGTTTTTTTTTTTAAGAACTCGGACAACCCCTTTAAGCCACAGGGCCCTTCTTGCTGAAATTGACAACGCTGCAGACCTGCCTGAAAGTCTTAAGGTATCAACCAAAGCATCTGCCAAAAAAGCCTTCCCCTTTTGGATATTAGCTACCAAGGTTTTTAGGACTTCCCTGGGTACCTTACTCTGAATGTCTCCGAGCTGGTCTAACCACAGTAAAACTGTGCGGGCTACACATGCTGCTGCCAATGCTGGTTTAAAGGCGACTGTAGAAAACTCCCAGGATTTCTTAAGGAACCCTTCCGCCTTCCTATCCATGGGGTCTTTTAAGGAGTTTATATCTTCAAAGGGGAGCGAGGAGCCACGGGACATTTTTATAATAAAGGCATCTACTTTTGGTGGAGGGCCCCAGGACGCAGTGTGGTTCTTCTTAAAAGGATACTTCCTTTTAATTGCCCTGGGAATAAACAATTTTTTATCAGGGTTCTGCCACTTTGGTAATAAGAGCTGATATGGTACTATGAATAGGAAATGTACGTCTTTTCCTTTCCGCCAACCCCTCAAGCATAATGTCCTGGACATTATGGTTGTCTTTTCTCCTCAATATTCATAGAAGATCTAACCGTTCTTAATAAATGCTGTGTCCTTTGTTATAAATAAAGGATGTCCTGATAGCTCTTCCACCAACGTTCACCATCCAACCCGAGGGAACTGGAGAGGATCTGCAAGGAAGAATAGCAAAGGACCCCCACATCCAGATGTGAAAAACATTTTGCATCATTCCCAAGACGACTCATGGCTGTACTAGCTCAAAAGGC
The DNA here is from genome assembly GCF_040894005.1 of Engystomops pustulosus. Classification (NCBI taxonomy): domain Eukaryota; kingdom Metazoa; phylum Chordata; class Amphibia; order Anura; family Leptodactylidae; genus Engystomops; species Engystomops pustulosus. Next base: position 114,996,213 of record NC_092412.1, read on the forward strand.
GTTTCTATTCAATAATGAGCAAAGGGTCTTAATACTTATGACCATGTGATATTTCAGTTTTTCTTGTTCAATAAATTAGTAAAAACATCTTTCTGGGATTTTTTACTGTCAACATGGGTGCAGAGTGTACATAAACCCCTTACCGACACGTGACATAGTAATACGTCACGTGTCGGCTGCGGGTGAATGGAGAGCTCTCCATAGCCAGTAAGTAGAGATGAGCGAACATACTCGTCCGAGCTTGATGCTCGTTCGAGCATTAGCATACTCGAAACTGCTCGTTGCTCGGACGAATACTTCGCCCGCTCGAGAAAATGGCATCTCCCGCCGTTTAGCTTTTTGGCGGCCAGAAACAGAGCCAATCACAAGCCAGGAGACTCTGCACTCCACCCAGCATGACGTGGTACCCTTACACGTCGATAGCAGTGGTTGGCTGGCCAGATCAGGTGACCCTGGAATAGACTAGCCCCTGCCTGCGCTGCTCGGATCATTCTGTGTCTGGATGCCGCTAGGGAGAGAGCTGCTGCTGGTCAGGGAAAGCGTTAGGCTGTTCTATTAGAATAGTGTTAGGCAGGAGTGATTCTACAAGAACCCAACAGCCCTTCTTAGGGCTACAATAATGTTATACTTTTTTTTTTTTTATTTGCAGCTAGTACCATATTGTGAGGAATTTGCAGGGGGACTTGCTACCGTTGTGTTTAGCTCTTAGTGACACACATATCCACCTCAAACACCAAAGTGGGAAAATTTATTAGGGGTTTGATTTCAATTAGGCACAGTCTGCCAGTTTATTTTTATTTTACGTTTATTTTTTTAACCCCTTAAGGACGCAGCCATTTTACAGCTTAAGGCTCAGCCCGATTTTTTGGATTCTGACTTGCTTTGCTTTATATGGTTATAACTTTTGAACACTGTTACTTATCAAAACGATTCTGAGATTATTTTTTCCCCACATGTTGTACTTCATTTTAGTGGTAAATTTTGGCTGATAAGTTTTGCGTTTATTTACAAAAAAAAGAAAATATGATAAATTTTTTGAAAAATTTGCCATTTTCGAAATTCTAAATCATTGCGTTTTCAGGCAGATAGATTTACCAGCTAAATAAGTTGCTGAATAACATTTCCCATTTGTCTACTTTACATTTTCATAATTTCTGAAATGTCTGGATAATTTATTTTGATGTCACGCGGCTTACAAATAGAATATCGCTTTTCCGGATTTTCAGAATTGACTATTTTGGGGATAAATACAGTTTTGAATGAAATTTTACATATTTAGCATCAAAACCCCCTATATAATCTACCCATTTTCAAATCTGCACCCCTCAAGCTATAAGAAACAGCTTTTACGAAGATTGTTAACCCCTTGAGATCTTCATAGTAATTGAATCAAAATGGAGGTGAAATTTAGAATGGTCATACTGTTCCCTTATACGTTCATTTAGCACTAAAATTTACACATTTCCAAAATATAAAAAGAGAAAACCCACCATACAATTTGTTCTGCAATTTCTCCTGAGTACAAAGACCCCCCACATGTGGCTGTGACTTGTTTTATGGGCGCACAGCAAGGCGCAGAAGGGAAGGAGGGCGCTGCAGCTGCCAGGATTTTAGTTTCCTCATTGGCCCCTTTTGAAGGCTATAAAATTTTCGCTTTTTCGTTATTGGGGCCATGTGACGGCATTTTTTTTGCGGGATGAGATGCTTTTTCCATTGTTACCATTTTGGGGTTGGTATCACCTATTGTTGAAAATTTAGGAACTTTTTTTGAGGGCAGGAGTAGAAAAGCATCAATTCTGTACTGGATTTTTGACTTTTTTTTTTTTGGTGTTCACCGTATAGACTAATAGTCATGTTATCTTTATTCTATGGGTTGATACGATTACGGGGATACCAGACATGAATATATTTTCTTACGTTTTACTAAATTTGTCAAACAAAACCCTAATGTGGGGAAAAATCTATAATTTTTGTATTGCCATCTTCCAAGTGGCATAACTTTGTTACGTTTTTGGCTACGGAGCTGGTTGATGGCTTGTTTTTTGCGGGACATGTTGTACTTTGCACCAGTATCATGTCTGAGTACATATGGTTTTTTGGTCGCATTTTATAGCATTTTTTGTGGGATTGAAAAGGTAAAAATCATAATTTTTGGAGGGTTTATAACAGTTTTTTTTTACGGCGTTTATCGTGGGGGTTCAATAATGATTTACTTTTATTCTACGGGTTGTTACGGACGCGGTGATACTATATATGTTGGGTTTGTGTTATGATTTAGACTTTTTTTTGAGTTATATGTCTCTTTATATGTTTTGGGGGTTTGGGGCATTTTTAGTGATTTATGACTTTATTTTTTTATTGAATAACTTTTTTTTTTACTTTTTCACTTTTATACCATGGGACATGAAGAAGCAATCTTCTGATTGCTTCTTCATGATAATATTCTGCAATACTCATGTATTGCAGAGTATTATCAGTGTCAGCCTATACACTTGCATAGGCTGGCACTGTGCCAGTAAGATGACGTCACAGACGCCATCTTACTGGCAATTCTTGCTAGTAACTCTGGGGTCCAGATCGGACCCCAGAGTTACTATAGCAACGATCGGCGCCCCCCGAAAACGGTTCGGGGGGGCCGATCGTGGGGGAAAGACCCCCCAGATACTTGTTAGATGCCGCGGTCGCGCTGACCGCGGCATCTAAAGGGTTAAGCACCCGCGATCGGAGACGACTCCGATCGCGGGTGTTACACTGGGGTGCCGGCTATTAGTTACAGCCGGCACCCCGTGTTTCCCGATGCCGGTTCGGCTCTGATCCAGAGCCGAGCCGGCATAAGCGCCGCGGCGGATATATCCGCCACTGAGCGCTAAGTCACTGCGCTCCGTGGCGGATATATCCGCCGCGGAGCGTGAAGGGGTTAATAACTCAGCGTCATCTCATCTGGCATAGCAGTGTGCTTTCATACTTGGCTAGAAAATAGCCATAGGAGAATCCAAACGGCTTACTTACGCCTACAATAGCGTTATATATTTTATTTCTGGTTGATCTGCTGGTGGCTGTCCTTGCTGTAGTGCATCTACTACCATATTGTGAGGAATTTGTAGTGAGACTTGCGACCGTTGTGTTTAGCGCTTAGTGACGCACATATCCATCGCAAAGACCGAAGTGGGACAATTTATTAGGGGTTTGATTTCAATTAGGCACAGTCTGCCAGTTTCTTTTTTTTTACGTTTATTTTTTCATAACTCAGCATCATCTCATCTGGCATAGTAGTGTGCTTTCATACTTGGCTAGAAAATAGCCATAGGAGAATCCAAACGGCTTACTTAGGCCTACAATAGCGTTATATATATTTGATTTCTGGTTGATCTGCTGGTGGCTGTCCTTGCTGTAGTGCATCTACTACCATATTGTGAGGAATTTGCAGTGAGACTTGCGACCGTTGTGTTTAGCGCTTAGTGACGCACATATCCATCGCAAAGACCGAAGTGGGACAATTTATTAGGGGTTGGATTTCAATTAGGCACAGTCTGCCATTTACTTTTTATTTTACGTTTATTTTTTCATAACTCAGCGTCATCTCATCTGGCATAGCAGTGTGCTTTCAGACTTGGCTAGAAAATAGCCATAGCAATAGGATAGCATCGTTTGGTTTTAAAAACTAAAAAACACACACAAAAAAAAAACACAAAAAAACACAAAAAAAAGTAAAAAAAAAATATTAAAGTTATAACTTTCATTTTCAAAATGTTTAACCCGAGGGCTAGGGGTAGAGGACGAGGGCGGGGACGTGGGCGTCCAACTACTGCAGGGGTCAGAGGCCGTGGTCCTGGGCGGGGTGAGACACCACCTGCTGATGAGGGAGCAGGGGAACGCCGCAGAGCTACACTCCCTAGGTTCATGTCTGAAGTTACTGGGACTCGTGGTAGAGCACTGTTGAGGCCAGAACAGTGCGAACAGGTGATGTCGTGGATTGCCGACAATGCTTCGAGCAATTTGTCCACCAGTCAGTCTTCCACGCAGTCCACCCATGTCACCGAAATCGGCACTCCTCCAGCTCCTGCACCTCAGCCTCCTCCCCCCCAGTCTGCCCCCTCCCAGGAAAATTTGGCATTTGAACCGGCATACTCTGAGGAACTGTTTTCTGGACCCTTCCCACAGTCACAAACCACTTGTCCGGTTGCTGCTGAGCAATTTTCCGATGCCCAGGTTTTCCACCAGTCGCAGTCTGTGGGTGATGATGACCTTCTTGACGTAGTGGAAGAAGTGTGTAAAGAGGTGTCTGACGATGAGGAGACACGGTTGTCAGACAGTGGTGAAGTTGTTGTCAGGGCAGGAAGTCCGAGAGGGGAGCAGACTGAGGGATCGGAGGATGATGAGGTGACAGACCCAAGCTGGGTTGAGAGGCCGGGTGAACACAGTGCTTCGGAGACGGAGGAGAGTCCTCGACCAGAACAGGTTGGAAGAGGCAGTGGTGGGGCCAGACGGAGAGGCAGGGCCAGAGCAGGTGCATCAGCGCCAAATGTGTCACGTAGTGAAGCTCCCGTGGCGAGGGCTCCCGCGGCGAGGGCTAGATTTTCAGAAGTCTGGAGGTTCTTTAAGGAAACACCGGATGACCGACGGACTGTGGTGTGCAACCTTTGCCAAACCAGGATCAGCAGGGGTTCCACCACTACTAGCTTAACTACCACCAGTATGCGCAGGCATATGAATGCTAAACACCCCAATCAGTGGCACCAAGCCCGTTCACCTCCGGCTGCTCCTTCCCCTGTGTCAGCTGATAGTCAGCCCCCTGCCCAGGACCCTGGCACAAAAACCCCATCGTCGCCTCCACGATCCTCCACAGCATCCACCAGCGTTCAGCTCTCCATACCCCAGGCGCTGGAGCGGAAAAGGAAATATAGTGCAACCCACCCGCACGCCCAAGCCCTTAATGTCCACATCTCCAGATTGCTTAGCATGGAGATGCTGCCCTATAGGCTAGTAGAGACCGAGGCCTTTCGCAACCTCATGGCGGCGGCCGCCCCTCGGTATTCGGTCCCCAGCCTCCACTACTTTTCCCGATGTGCCGTCCCAGCCCTGCACCAGCACGTGTCAGACAACATCATCCGTGCCCTGACCAACGCCGTTTCTGACAAGGTCCACCTGACCACGGACACGTGGACGAGTGCTGCCGGGCAGGGCCACTATATATCGCTGACGGCACATTGGGTTAACTTGGTGGAGGCTGGGACCGAGTCTGACCCTGCGGCTGGTCATATACTGCCGACGCCGAGGATTGCGGGGCCTACCTCGGTCCAGGTCTTTCAGGCCTACTATGCCTCCTCCTCCTCCGAACTACCATCCGTGGGCATGGCGCCATCAGTCGCTAGCTCTAGGCACAGCAGCAGTGCCGTCGCTAAGCGACAGCAGGCGGTGCTCAAACTGCTGAGCCTAGGCGATAAAAGGCACACCGCCCAAGAACTATTACAGGGCATCACGGCGCAGACTGATCTGTGGCTGGCACCGCTGAACCTGAAGCCAGGCATGGTTGTGTGTGACAACGGCCGTAACCTGGTGACGGCTCTGCAACTCGGCAGACTGACACATGTGCCATGCCTGGCCCATGTGTTAAATCTGATAGTTCAGCGTTTCCTCAAGACATACCCCAATCTGTCTGATTTGCTCACGAAGGTGCGCCGCATCTGTGCGCATTTCAGGAAGTCCAGCACAGATGCTGCCACTCTCAGGGCAGCGCAGCGCCGCCTCCAACTGCCCGCTCACCGACTGTTGTGCGACGTGCCCACGAGGTGGAATTCAACATTAACCATGTTATCCAGAGTTTACCAGCAGCGCAGAGAGATTGTAGACTGCCAGATGTCAACCTCCACAAGAACTGGTAGTCATGTCAGTCAGCTTCCTCAAGTCTACAATGAGGAGTGGACGTGGATGTCTGATATCTGTCAGGTGCTGAGTAACTTTGAGGAGTCAACACAGATGGTCAGTGGCGATGCCGCCATCATCAGCCTCACCATCCCGCTGCTTGGCCTGTTGAAAAACTCTCTGATCAGCATGAAGTCGGAAGCTTTGTGCTCGTCACAAGAGACGGGGGAAGAAGATTCCCTTGTTGATAGCCAAAGCACCCTTAGGTCTGTTTCTCAGCGCAGGAAGAGGAGGAGAATGTTGGCGAGACACAAGAGGGGACCATTGTTCAGTCCTTCACTGTTCAGCGTGTATGGGCAGAAGAAGAGGAGTTGGAGGAGGAGGAAATGGAGAGTCAGGCCAGCGAGGGGAGTGAATTATTGCGCGTTGGTACTCTGGCCCATATGGCAGATTTCATGCTAGGCTGCCTATCCCGTGACCCTCGCGTTCAAAGAATTTATTCCAGCACCGATTACTGGGTATTCACTCTCCTGGACCCACGGTACAAGCAAAATCTTTCCACTCTCATCCCTGGAGAGGAAAGGAGTGTGAGAATGCATGAATACCAGCAGGCCCTGGTGCACAAGCTGAAACACTATTTCCCTTCTGACAGCGCTAGCGGCAGAGTGCGTAGTTCTGCGGGACAAGTAGCGAGGGAGAGTAGGCGAGCAGGCAGCTTGTCCAGCACTGGCAAGGGTACGCTTTACAAGGCTTTTGCCAGCTTTATGTCACCCCAGCAAGACACTGTCACCTGTCCCCAGTCTCGGCAGAGTAGGGCTGATCTTTACAGAAAGATGGTGAGGGAGTACGTAGCTGACCATACCATCGTCCTAAATGATCACACAGCTCCCTACAACTACTGGGTTTCAAAGCTGGACATGTGGCACGAACTGGCGCTGTACGCCTTGGAGGTTCTTGCCTGCCCTGCCGCTAGCGTGTTGTCCGAGCGGGTTTTCAGTGCAGCTGGTGGCATCATCACCGATAAGCGTACACGCCTGTCGACTGACAGCGCTGACGCTTATTAAGATGAATAAAGCCTGGATTTCTCATAATTTCCAATCTCCACCAGGTGAAGGAAGCTCAACCTGAATAATTTATGCACTCCTCCTCCTCATTTTCCTCCTCTTTGTACACTAAAGCAGAGGAAACTGGCTATTTTTTGACAGGGCCCACTGGCTCTAGCTATAGTACTTTATGCATTTAATTTTTCTGGAGGGCCACCTACCCGGTCCTCTGTTTTAAACAATTTTTGGGAGTGCCACATACAGGCACTCAATCTATTTCATTTTTCTGGAGGGCCACCTACCTGCTCCTCTGGTTTGAAAACTTTTTTGGACTGCCACATACAGGCACTATCCAAATTAAATTGTCTCCATTGCTGCCTCCAAAAGTCGTCCATATAGCTGCCTCCATACATCGTCCCCTTATCAAACGAGGTGTGTCAGGCAGAAATTTGGGTTGTTTTCATGGATTCCACATCAAAGTTGTTAACTTTGTCGCCACCCTGCTGTGTTATCCACAAAATATACTGGCAAACTTTAATGATTAACCGATGTTATTTCAGCGCTTCTTGCGCATCTGTTGATTACACTGCTGTGTAATCCACAAAATATACTGCCAAACTTTTACCATTTACGGATATTATTTCAGCGCTTCTTGCGCATCTGTTTACATTCCCCTCACCCGCCATATCCCAAACTTATAAGAACGCTACTACACTTAACTTGGTGGAGGCCGGGACCGAGTCTGACCCTGGGGCTGGTCATATACTGCCGACGCCGAGGATTGCGGGGCCTACCTCGGTCCAGGTCTCAAAGGCCTACTATACCTCCTCCTCCTCCGAATTACCATCCGTGGGCATGGCGCCATCAGTCGGTAGCTCTAGGCACAGCAGCAGTGCTGTCGCTAAGCGACAGCAGGCGGTGCTCAAACTGCTGAGCCTAGGCGATAAAAGGCACACCGCCCAAGAGCTATTACAGGGCATTCCACATCAAACTTGTTAACTTTGTCGCCACCCTGCTGTGTAATCCACAAAATATACTGGCAAACTTTTATCATTTACCGATATTATTTCAGCGCTTCTTGCGCATCTGTTTACATTCCCCTCACCCGCCATATCCCAAACTTATAAGAACGCTACTACACTTGATCTTATACAAAAGGTTCTTAGAAGTGCTGTTTGGGGAGTAGCCTAGAGACAGGGGCTTGGATTGGCGAAAGCTCGCCTGGAAGCGGAGCGCCAGCTCCATCCCAAGATCCAACTAACATAGTTTTAACTGCAGCACCTTTAATCTACTACTAGTTCACTGCCTCCATAATAATAATAATAATAATAATAATAATAATCTTTATTTATATAGCGCCATCATATTCCGTAGCGCTTTACAAATCATAGGAAACAAATACAAATGTAATGTAACAGAGCACAACATTTGTATGGAACAACAGGAGTGAGGTCCCTGCTCGCCAGAGCTTACGGTTTATGAAGATGATGGGGTAACACGAGGTAAAAGAATATTTAATGGTCAAGCCATTCTTCTTAGGGAATAGAACAAAATATAATAAATGGAATTGCTGTCGCTTGAACCACTCAGCCGTCATCTTATATACCAGGTCCATGGTGAATGGGACTGCAGAGAAGTCTGGTGCCTGTTGGTTGCTGGATAACAGATGGGAGGACGACACAGGACGGGTTAGTAGAAGAGTTAAAACTTCATGCAGTTAATGAGTGTTATAGGCTTGCCTAAAGAAATGGGTTTTAAGAGCACGTTTGAAACTTTGGAGGTTAGGTATTAGTCTGATAGTCCGGGGCAGAGCATTCCATAGAATTGGTGCAGCTCTAGAGAAGTCTTGGAGACGCGAGTGGGAGGTCCGCACTAGGGTAGAGGTTAATCTAAGATCACTGGCGGATCTAAGAGCACGGGTTGGGCGATAGACTGAGATAAGAGAGGAGAGGTAGGGGGGTGCAGCATTATACAGAGCTTTATGGATGAGGGTTATTATTTTAAACTGTATTCGAAAGGAGACTGGCAGCCAGTGCAGCGACTGGCATGAACTGTAGGCATACATGGTCCCCTTATCAAACGAGCTGTGTCAGGCAGAATTTTGGGTTGTTTTCATGGCTTCCACAACAAACTTGTTAACTTTGTCGCCACCCTGCTGTGTAATCCACAAAATATACTGGCAAACTTTTATCATTTACCGATATTATTTGAGCGCTTCTTGCTCACCTCCTTTGGTTCCACCCATGGTTTTAAGCCTGAGTCCATTTGGGGTATGTTGCCAAGACACTCTCTAGCCTGCCGCTGCCTCTGCATGCCGTCCCCTATAGTGTCAGGGTCAATTATTGGATGTTTTAGATGCTATCTAGCTTCATTCTGTCACTCTGTCATGGCCATGCTGTTGCCCATAATTTTGGCATAATGGTGCGTTTAAGCAGCCTCAGAGGCATCCATGCATGCTGCCCCTGCTGTTTCCTGTCCATTTCCGTGGTGTTTCCATCCTTTTCTGAGGTTTCCAGGTGTTTGGCCAAGCTTCCCTGTGCAGAGCCTTGGTCCCCTTGAAAAATGCTCGAGTCTCCCATTGACTTCAATGGGGCTCGTTATTCGAGACGAGCACTCGAGCATCGGGAAAAGTTCGTCTCGAATAACGAGTACCCGAGCATTTTAGTGCTCGCTCATCTCTACCAGTAAGTCTTGGCTGCATATTGCAGCAAACACTTACCGGTAACACCCGCGATTGGTGATGGCACAGATCTCAGGGGTAAACCAATTGGTCACTGCGGGCATTAAACTAATTTTTATAAAAAAAAAAAAAAAAAAAGAAAAAAAAGAATTCAAATGGCCCCCCTTTCCCTAGACCTTATATAAATATACAGTAAAAATCCTAAAAACATTAGGTATTGCAGGGTCCGAACATGCCCGATCAAAATATAACGGTTTTTCACAGTTTAACCCCGTAACGGAAATAGCGCCTAATGTTGAAATTGGCACTTTTTGAAAAACATAAATTCAATAAAAAGGCCGTACAGTCCTAAAAAAATAGAAAAAGTCGCAAAAAAATGACACCACCCACAGAGTATGAAAAAGGTATTAGCGCCAGAAGATGGCAAAATAAAGATTTTTTTTGTAAAGGAGGTTTTAATTCTTGTAAATGTATGAAAACAATATAAAACCTATATAAATTTGGTATCCCCATGATCGCAGTGAAAGCCATAAAATCCAAGCCCACAAGAATACAGTGCAAAAACATTTTTTCACCAATTTCACTGCATTTGGAATTGTTTTCCCGCTTCCCAGTAGACGGCATGGAATATTAAATACTATCCCTATGTAGTGCAATCTGTTACACAGAAAACAAGCCCTCACACAGATCTTTACATGGAAAAATAAAGTTATAGATTTTTAAAGGTGGGGAGTGAAAAATGAAAATGCAAAAACGAAAAAGGGCCTTGGCGTTAAAGGGTTAATGAGTGAAAAACCTTTTTGATCTTACCAATTGGCTGCAATGAAACAGAGTGAAAAATGTAATGGAGACTGAATACTTTCCATACCCACTCATCTCTATGGGCTGAAAATAAAAAAGTACTGTACATCAATTTCAAAACAGTTCAGTAATACTTTTATTTTCTCAATGTTTTCCATCTTGCCAAACAGTTATAAAACACCAACAGTGGGGAAATGGAAACATGCTATAACCTTGTGCATGGGATTCTGATGTGCTAGAAAACACAATAGAAGATACACCCAGCCCAGATGTTTTGACACGAGGTAGCATAGAGCAGCGAGCCATCTCCTTGATCTAGTCAACATAGATCATCTGTATTAAACATGGTTTAGTTCCTTTAAAAGGAACGTGGCATGGCGATTTGGGACATGAAACAACCCACAGGTCCTTTTGGACAGGTGTTTTAATGTCCCAAATCGCCCTTTATCATTTTTAAGCATTCGGGTTAAAAATAGTAAACTTAATGCTCACAAGTAAAGCCAGAGCATTACACCCAGGCTTCACTTCCCTCGTCGCTTTATTAACTTTTACTACTACAAACTTTCTAAAGTTGTATAGTGTATATCTGAGGACTCATCCTCACAACTGACAATAAAACCTACAATATGAAGCTTCAGCTCACGATTATTATGAAGCATAATCTAAGTCACACTGTCCAGCACTGAGTGACCGGGCCCTCTTCAGCATGGCTAGTGGTTAATATATTAGCACCCCAGTGCTGGAGAGTGTGACTGTGCCCTCTTCAGCATGGCTGGTGGTTAATATATTAGCACACCAGTGCTGGACAGTGTGACTGTGCCCTCTTCAGCATGGCTGGTGGTTAATATATTAGCACCCCAGTGCTGGACAGTGTGACCGAGCCCTCTTCAGCATGGCTAGTGGTTAGTATATTAGCACCCCAGTGCTGGACAGTGTGACCGAGCCCTCCTCAGCATGGCTAGTGGTTAGTACATTAACACACCAGTGCTGGACAGTGTGACCGAGTCCTCCTCAGCATGGCTGGTGGTTAGTCTATTAGCACCCCAGTGCTGGACAGTGTGACCGAGCCCTCTTCTGCATGGCTAGTGGTTAGTATATTAGCACCCCAGTGCTGGACAGTGTGACCGAGCCCTCCTCAGCATGGCTAGTATAATAGCACCCCAGTGCTGGACAGTGTGACTGGGCCATCTTCAGCATGGCTAGTGGTTAGTATATTAGCACCCCAGTACTGGACAGTGTGACTGGGCCCTCTTCAGCATGGCTAATGGTTAGTATAATAGCACCCCAGTGCTGGACAGTGTGACTGAGCCCACATCAGCATGGCTAGTGGTTAGTATATTAGCACCCCAGTACTGGACAGTGTGACTAGGCCCTCTTCAGCATGGCTAATGGTTAGTATAATAGCACCCCAGTGCTGGACAGTGTGACTGAGCCCACATCAGCATGGCTAGTGGTTGGCATATTGTGCTTTGAACTACTGCCCTCCATTTGGGGTACTATATTGTTTTCAGCAGCACTCTGTCACTGAATATACTTTGTATATACATTCATTGGTTGTGGACATTTGTATTTAACCGTTTGCTTTACTAACTGGGAATGCCTGGGGATTGGCACAGAGAAAATTAATTATCATTACATAGCATGAAGAGTTTTATAAATGGCTGCCCTGTAGTTACACATGTCAAACTGTCCTTGTTTGGATTTTAATATTTTGTTAGTCAATTTCATACACTACTGGACAAACATGATAAAAATACCCCGATTGATTTTTATCAGATTGACTGATGGTAGACTCCTTAGGATTTCACAAAAAGAGTTTATGCCACAGGAGTGCCTCTGTGTGCCTTAGCTCATCATTTATTCACTCCCCACTCATCCAGTCCAACCTGGTCCCTGAAGTCAACATTTAAGAACAGGAGGGACCAAGTAGCACTGGACGTGTGAAGGGGAACGAATAAATAAAAAACCTGAGGCTCTCCAGTGACGTAAGTTGTAGCTACTGAGATTAATTTGGCGAAACTGCACCATTCTAGAGTAAAATCACGGCATACTAGATCAGTCAATCCAACGGTATGTGTCCTTTAAAAGAGTGTATATTTGTATTGTATTGTAGCTATTTTTTGTGCTTCCCAATAATCATTAGCCGAGGTCTCATATTGTTTTGTAAACGACTTTGTCTGGAACAGAGAGGTAGCAATACCTCCACATGTATAAAAAAAAAATTACTGCTATAATTAACGCTCTATGATGAAAATTCTCCGCAATAATAAATCCACTATTGTTAAAATAACAAAGTTCAGGCATTTATCTTTAGCATGAGGTCATCAAAAGATTAAAGACAACATTTTAAACCATTAAAAATACAGAACCATTGGCCTCCACTAACAGACACAGAAAAATTGTTCTTGGTCAGGACGCCCATTCAACTTATGCACCGATGTAAACATCAAACGTGTTGAAAATCCTCAGCAGGCTGTTCATTCTTTCCAATTCACAGCATTGTCAAGCAATATTGCGCCATGGTCATTCAGGTAAATTACTTGGATGAGCTTTATTAGAAAAAGAAAAAACATTTCACATTACATAAAAATAAAAGAAAATGTGTTACTGTAATATTAAAGGGTTTATCAAGGGAAACATTAAAGCACACAATTAAAATAAAGTCCCCTTTACAAGCAATTTTCTATTATATGTTCAGTTTAAAGGGCATCTACCACCAGGAGGAAGTATTGTAAACCAAGCTAACCGACATACTGGTGTGTCTCCTTCTGATAAGATCCACTCTTTTTTAGCTTCTTATGCGCTGGTTTTTACATAAAAAGACTTTTAAAATTAATCTAAATGTTGTATGATTTATGGACATTTGTTACAATGTGCCAGTGGCACATTATAATAAATAAGTACCGTATTCTTCGGACTATAAGGCGCACTAAAAATCCTTTAATTTTCTCAGAAATCAAAGGTGCGCCTTATAGTCCAGTATGCCTTATATATGAACCATACTTACAGACAACAGCTGCCTTGAACTGTGCACAGGTCTGCCACCTGCTGGTCATCCTTATAATCAGGTGCGCCTTATACTCCAGGGCGCCTTATATATGAACCTAGACGTTTAAGCAGGCATTTATTGATGGTGCGCCTTATACTCCGGTGCGCCTTATAGTCAGAAAAATACTGTAGTAAAATCCCCATATACTTCCATACTGGGGTAACAGTAAAAATCTGAAACATGTTAAATATCGCCGGGTCCCAAAATGTTTGTTCTATCAACATATAAAAAATTGTTATTCCTGGCGTGTAACCCTGTAACTCAAAATAGTGCCCAAATGTCTAAAACGGCACTTTTTCACCATTATTTTTGCAAAGTATATATTATATATAGGCAGTCCCCGGGTTACATACAAGATAAGGTCTGTAGGTTTGTTCTTAAGTTGAATTTGTATGTAAGTCAGAACTGTATATTTTATCATTGTAATCGCAGCCAGAACTTTTTTGGTCTCTGTGACAATTGGATTTTAAAAATGTTGGGTTGTCATAAGAATCAATATTAACACTAAAACTTCATTACAGACACCTGTGATAACTGTTATAGCTGTTTATTGTAGCCTAGGACTAAAGTACAATAAATTACCAATATCCAGAGGTTCGTTTGTAACTAGGGGTCGTATGTAAATCGAGTGTTCTTAAGTAGGGGACCGCCTGTATATATATATTTTTTTAATAAAAAGTGGTCAAAAGTTCGCACAGTCCCCAAAAGGGTCCCCCCCAAAAAAAGGGTCATCTCATCTTGCATAAATGAAACCTTACACAGCTCCGTACACCAAAGTATGAAAGTTATTGGAGCCAGAAGATGGCACAATGGAATTTTTTTGGTACAGAAGGCTTGATTTTTTTTTTTTAAATGCATTAAAACCTATATAAACTAAGTATTCCCATGATCATACCGACTCAAAAAATAAAGACATGTAATTTGGGATGCACAGTAAAAGCTATACAATTCAAGCCCACAAGAAAATGGTGCAAATGCAATTTTTCACCAATTCCACTACATTTGGAATTCTTCCCGCTTCCCAGTACACGGTGTGGAAAAATAATTGGAAAAAAAAATACATTTATGGAATTTATGGAGTTAAAGATGAAAGCGCAAAATTGAAAGAGGGCTCTTGCCATGAAGGAGTTAATGGAGCCTGGAGCTCCTCAGGCTCAGTTGCATAACTTTAAAGCCTTTTTTTTCTTAAAAACAAGGGCATAGAAAGATTAACCCCTTACCAACATGCACTGTAATAGTACAGTGTGCGTCGGGTGCAGTGCATGGAGAGAACTCACGGGCTGAGCCCCCTCCATAGACGTTAAGTCTTTGTTGCAGATTGCTAGCACCAATTGTGGGAGCTATCTTGTCGATCGCCGCCAGCAAAGCTGCAAAAATAGAAATGAAGAACAAAAAAAGGACCAGGTCGTTAAGGGGTTAAAGAGGAGCAGATCCTCCCAGAGGGGGCACACACCAGTGTGTTAATGTGTTTGGGTTACAATGCTTCATCCTAGTGGTAGGTTTCCCTAATGCTTACAGATTTTTTTTTTTTTTGGTAATATACTCCATAGTTATTTGATGCAAGAAGTAGCGTCAGCGACCACTTGCTATGAAATTGTGACTCCACATCATGTGAACATGAGACAGAGATGGAGCCGTTTAATTCTGCTTCATTAGACTTTCTGAAAAAGTCCTGCTTGAGGTTAACTGGGCTGCTTTGCAAGGTAGATAAAGAGGCAATGTTTTTCTTATCCCATCCTGGGTAATTCTTTGCATGTTTCCCCAGTAGCGCATCAATGGCTACAAGTCTCTACTAGGGTTACACCACTACCAGAATTTTGAGCGTGACACAATACTTTCAAAAAAAGAAAGAAGTATTATCTGAATTCAATGTAGTCACATGGGGTGTTTACATTGCGTTTAGAAATGCAATGCAAACGTCTGGGGCGGGGCTCAGCCCAACCGCATATGCATTTCCAGTGAAACGCATCCGATCAACCAGCGTTTTGCAGTTTATTATATATATTCTAAAGGTTGTCCCCCCCCCCCAGGCCCAGTGCTCGCCCAAGATTTGGTCCAGGTGAGCACACAGTTGTCAGAATGTGTAATATTTTAGACCATAGTATTAAATCTGTGTGTCAAACATCATCTTGTGGCAGTTTTTGTATTTTGCATAGATATTCTTTTCTATACCGTGCATTTGTTCTTTTAGGACTTCCACCATTATCCGCTGGGTAAAAGAGTCCTAAAAAGAAAAAGAGTCATAATAAGATAAAGCCCCCACAAGCAAAATAAGGAGTACAGCTCTGTACACCTCTGTAAGAGGTCAGCAATTTTAGAGGTCAGCAATTTTTCAATTTTTACAGTGGGAACTGCAACTTATGATTATTTGAAAGGGCAGCACGGTGGCTCAGTGGTAAGCATTAGAGCCTTGCAGCGCTGGGGACCTGGGTTCAAGTCCCAGAGTCAAAATCTGCAAAGAGTTTGTATGTTCTCTCCGTGTTTGCGTGGGTTTCCTCCAGGTCCTCCGGTTTCCTCCAACACTCCAAAAACATATTGGTAGGTCAATTAGATTGTCAGCCCCATGTGTGCTGCCTAATCTGTGTGCGCCATACAAATAAAGGAAATATCTGTGTGCGCTATAGAAAGGAAATATTATTATAACACTTACATAATGCACTAATTAGGGTCTAATAGGGCAAATGAGGAGGAGGACAGACCTGAGGACCTTCATTAGGCCTCTTGCTGTCTTCTAGCACAGATGGCACCCTCTATCATGTTGAAGGGCGGCAGCATTTCATTGTGTTTAGATGCTGCTGTCGCTATGAACATGGCATATTAAATATTAACCTGGTGCTTGGCACAATCCTGGGGTGAATCTTGAACTTCCTATTCATGTCCTAGGACTGGACCAGCTACACTCCCAGGAAACAAAAGTTATTGTTACAGGAGAATATTGTTCCTAACTAGACTCTCGTCTATATGACCACAAAATAAATACTGGTTAAATGGATATGGTTTACACTGATAGAATTCCTTCCTATTCTACCATTGGGGTGTCATGTGTACAGAGGCCATTTGGTCATTGTATGCCATCATTAGCATCCCAAAGGTCTTCCGTCTAAGAAAATGCCACCATGAACTAGGTGGATGGTGCATCTCAGCCAGATTCTCTTTCGGCACACATTGGGGGCTATTTTGAGTGGGCTTAGAGTGGAGTCGATGGGATTGGGCAGAGACCTGTAAGTAATGCTGGGACAAAAATTTTTTTATTTTTTTTATTTTTTTTAAGTACTGAACTACAGTTGGGTGAAAACAAGAATAAATGACTAACTAGGAAAAGCGTGCACCCGCTACAGTCTTTAGGTGAGGCTTGGCTGTAGCACCTGTCAACAAGATATCACCCCTGAGCCTCTGTTTACTAACAGAGGTATACAGGTGGGAGGTGCCATGCTGGACCGGAGTAAAGGAAAGAGGAAAGTAGAAGTTAATTCTTGTTTTTACACCACCTACAGCCAGTACGATCTTGGACAACCAAAGGACATTTTTACATAATATAAAAACATTGAAACTGTTATTTTATTATAATCACTTATCATATTTTTCGTGCTATAAGGCGCACCGGAATATAAGGCGCACTATCAATAAATGCCTGCTAAAACGTCTAGATACATATACAAGGCACACCGGATTATAAGGCGCACATTTCAAAGCAGCTGTTGTCTGTAAGTACGGTTCATATATAAGGTGCACTGGACTATAAGGCGCACCTTTGATTTCTGAGAAAATCAAAAAAGATTTTTTGTGCGCCTTATAGACCGAAAAATACGGTAATTCCCAAGTAAAGTACTCACACATATGTTACTTACTTTGTGACACCGGACTGCGAGGCAACATATCAGCTGGGCGTGATGAAGCAATAACCTGAGAATAAATGTGTAATGCTTAGTTAAACAATATCTATAAAACATTCAAGCATTAATCATGTTGTGGGGTCATAGTCTAGTGTATAATACTAATCTGTTAGAAGTGCCTACAGTATGTTGTTATTGAATGCAAATTTAGAATGTAACTTTTTTGTTAAAAAAGTGACAACACTTTTTTATGGCAAACTTATAATGGAACAAAGGGCCTACACAATGCTGAAGAGATAGTTGGAGCTTAGTGCTATATTTCCCCAATCTCTCCCTTTAACGGGCACCTTGTGAATAGTGGGAATCTGACCGTCCAACTCAAATTCAATCTTTAAATTCTATGCAAATAGTATGGACCGTCATCAATTGCTATGATACCCAGGAGTCTTTCCCAAGACTTCCAGACCTGTCATTCAGCTGCATCTGTTAGATATAAAAAAAAGCTTGTACGTTCCCCAAAAGGTTAGCAATGAAAACATAAGCTTGTCCCGCAGAAAATGACACAATACATAAGTTATTAACCCCGGAACATGGCAAAACAAAATTGGTACAAAACCTATATAAATTGGATATCTCCATGATTGTACTCCCAAAGAATAAAGGAAAAGGGAGTGAGCCAAAAAAACTAAGCTGATAAGAAATTGAAAAGAAATGTTTTTTCAACAATTTCTCTAATGTGGAGCGTTTTTACCAGCTTTCCTGTATATTGCATGCTATTAAATATTGACCACAGGAAGTTCAATTTGTTACACAGAAAAAAAAAAGCCCCCGCATGTCTCTGAGAACAGGAAAAAAAAATGTATGGCTCTCTCATGGACTGTAAACTCTTGAGAGCAGGGCACTCAACTCCTATAGCTCCATATGACCGTTTTACTCTGTAATATAATATTATATATGTATATGTTCCCTTTGATTTGTAAAGCGCTACAGAATTCAATGGCATATAAAGATTATTATTATGGAAGGAGGAGAGAAGAAAATGGATATGTAGAATGGAAAAAAGGGCATTTCTTCTAGAGGTCAATAACTAGTCTATACAGCACCATGTTCATGTATTCTGGAACAGACTGAAGGTTACAGCCAAGTGCTGTCAGCAAACAAGTGGAAGAGTAGCAGCGTATATGAATGACCACTGCTCATGCAGGAAGGGGACGTGGGACACACATAGTAATCTTTAGGGCCCCCCCGTAAAAGACATTTATCAACTAATAAAAAATGCTTTGACCACCACCGATCTAGTGCAAAAGGCTTCCAGTTAAAGCAGATTCACAGAAAATGATTCAGACTTATTTCACAGTCTCAGAAAGAACTTACTGAGTGTTGCCAGATAAAAGAAGTGCTGCCTTCTGACCACGACAACTCGCTTCTGTCCATAGAAGAGGAGGATTTTGAGCTACCAATTAAAGCTTCCATTGCGCTCCTGGGTTTCTTGGATATAGAAAAGAAAGAATCTGGAGTGAACTGTCTTTTGGCTCTGATGGACCCAGGTGAATTGACTAAAGAAGAAACGGTTTTTGATAAATGAACCTTGTCTTTATCCAATGAAAAACCTGACTGAGGTGTGGGATTAGTCAGTTTTCTATAAAGATTTTCAAAATCCCTGTTTCCACCACCAGCCACGGGAAATGCAGAAAAGGAGTTCCTCCTGGTTAGGGTGCAGCTCCTATTCTGCTGCCGTGAGAGGTATTCTTTGTAGCTGCCACGGTTTTGTTCAGCCTTGGTTGGGGTCTTTGTCTTTTCACTCATAAGGCAGTTAGTTATGGCAACCCCTTTTTTAGGGCTCTGTAAAGAAGATAACCCAGAAAAAGAGTTTCTCCTGATGATGGGGGGAATGTTTTGTTGGAGTTGTTTAAAGTCTTTGAAGGATGGAGATAGTGCTGTTTCGATATTCCTTTGGCTTTTGCTGGCTAATGGACCAATGGCCTTTTTGCATGGACTAGAAGATGCTCTTGAGCTATATGCAGGAGACATATCATTCATGTTTTTCTGCTGTTCTGGAAATGGATTATTCATGTGTATAGCCCATTTATCAAAGGTGGTCTTAGCATTCTGCTTGAAGTTAAACTGAAGGGTGAAAGAGTCCTTATTCTTGTGTGTCTGTGAATACAAACGGCTTTTTGGACTAGCAATTTCAATAGCTCCTTCTAACCCAGATTTGCTGAAATGCATTCCCTGCAGAAAGGTGGCATTAAAAACTGCAGGTGCTACAGAAGCTTCTCCTGCACTGAATGCAGGGCAAACTGCAGACTTCGATAACTTTTGGTTTGTCAATGTTTTCCTAAACTTTTTATACCAAACGTAACGTTTATAACGGCGGATAATATGATCAGCTGCCTGGTTTTTCTTGTCAATATCCCATATACTGCAGAGGTTGTCAATCATTTCAGGGTAGTAATCGTCAAGAGTCTTATTGCCAAATTCAGAGTAACTTGCTTCCTCACTGTCAAAGGGAACACTCTCATCGGCTTGACGGACGGCCATATTGTACTTTCCAGGAGATTCTCCATTCTTTATGGTTTCTGATACTACAGTTTTGAGAGGTAATGTAACATACATGGTTTTGCCAATAGCACTCAAGTCACTAATATTTGTTGAGATATTTCCTGTGTGGTCTGAAAAAAGGAAAATAGCAAGTTTTCAATGCAAGAACATTTCATGGTCAAAGTTAAAAGAAATTTACAAAACTAAAGCATGATAAACCATGGACACTTATTCATAGATCCAGGCACCTTGATTGTGGTGATCTCCTTATATTTGTTGTCCATAGCAATAAACTTTCATAATTATGCTAATGAGCCTGAAAGGCTCCTGTGGGCTTTACCAAAGCCCTTCAGTGTTAAAAATTCAAAGGCTGTTACATAGTCTCTTCCTTGGCTCCCTCAGCACTTCCATCTGTCAGTCCATCTCAGTTCTGCTAGCTGAATGGAACTGTGATTATACTATATTATTATTGTGCTTGTTCTCTTGGAACAAGTCAAGTTTCCACAACTTAGAGGATTACTTCTCAGCCTTCCTAATTTATAACTGTGTGACAGGAATCTGTCTATTTATTACTAGTAACTGTCTTAAGGTTCCCATAACGGTGACAAACTATGTGAACCAGTCCATGCAATTTTCAAAATACAGAAAAATGTAATGGATTCCATGCTGAGAAACACTTATATACAGACCACATTTGTTTAATCACAAGAAGATTCACTGAAACAAGGAATTCTATAAAATTGAAGATTTTGGTCTGCATCAAGTACCTTTATTTTTTAAAATCAGGTAACTTTTATTAAAGTTTATTCAAAAGCTTTATTAGAGGTATGTATCAGGCTGCAGCGGTACTGTCCCTGTCCCACACAGGTCCACTCAACTACCCCTTTAACACCAACTTGGGGAACTATAACTTGTAATCCAGTACAAGCCTTGATAAATCCCCTCTGGGTTTCCAGAATGTGTGCATTTTTATACTTTATATGTTTAACATGAGGTCATAGCATGAAAAAAGAGCCCTGGGGATATTTTCACACAGTGTTTTTTTTTTATTTTTCTTCACTTTCAGGTTTTCACCTGTAACTGGGGGATCTGTAAGAGTCCCGGTTACAGGGGTTGGATGTATTGGGTCTGATCAGAGCCAGAAGCAGAGATTAAACCATGCAATCCCGGTGATCACTAGGTCTACAGAGCCAGTGGCAGTGCCATCCTTGCAATTCACTGCATAGCGCATAAGCACCATGCAGTTTAGATGGGTGAAGGCAGAAGCAATAATAAACCACTCCTGCTCCCCGAATCTGAGCAAGAACCGGAGAAACTGCAGCAACGGTAAAAAACTCTGCATACTCTAAACTTGTGTCCATTGATGTCTTTTGTCAATGGGGAGTTGAGATGGAGTTAACAAAGCAATTATGATATTTTTGCATGATAAAAAAAGAGTAAATGGAAAAATAGCTGTATCCTGAGGGCCAAAATTTTGTCAAAGTACCTTTTACACTGCAAATACCGCTTTTACATTTACCTGTAGAATCTTCATAGACATCTTTATATTCCATTAGGCTAGCGCTGGTGTTGCCAGTAAATGGTTTCACCTAAGGTGAGGAAAACAAATACATTATAACATCTTGTACATACATACCTGTCATTTCAGGTGGCTTCAGATTAAGATTATTGCTGTATTTCTGCATAGGAACTAATACTTTATTTTGCCATTTAAAGCCAATGCACACATACTGCAAAGGTCAATATGGAGAAGAACTGATCTGTAACTGTCCTCTCCATAGACTTCCATGTGCAGCAAGTATTCTGACCCTTAACCGACATTCCATCTTGTGTCTCAAGATGAATTTAGAAATGAATTTTTTTCATCCGGTTCATTTGTGTCCGGAAATAAGAAGTGACCTGCTCTTTAAAAGTGCGGTTACTTAAAGGGCACCTACCACCACAAATCTACCTATAAAGGTAGATTGGGTGGTAGGTGGATACAAGGGGACGTGAGGATAGCCCTTTTAAGGGCTAATCCTCACGTCCCTGCACTTTTTTAATAACTTTAATTTGGTATTTATTCAAATTTACTTATGCGGCTACCGGGGCGTGGAGTAGCCGCATATGAGATTACACGAGGCGGCTACTCCACGCCCCGGTAGCCATTTTACCCCTCCTACTCACCCATCTTCGGCGCGCAGCTCCGCGTAGCTGCGCGCCCTCGTCCGGCGATCCTGCCGTCTGCGCATGCGCAGAAGAGCAGGCCCGCGCCTGTGCGGTCACAACTCCAAAACAGGCGCGGGCCTGCTCTTCTGCGCATGCGCAGACGGCAGGATCGCCGGACGAGGGCGCGCAGCTACGCGGAGCTGCGCGCCGAAGATGGGTGAGTAGGAGGGGTAAAATGGCTACCGGGGCGTGGAGTAGCCGCCTCGTGTAATCTCATATGCGGCTACTCCACGCCCCGGTAGCCGCATAAGTAAATTTGAATAAATACCAAATTAAAGTTATTAAAAAAGTGCAGGGACGTGAGGATTAGCCCTTAAAAGGGCTATCCTCACGTCCCATTGATCCACCTACCACCCAATCTACCTTTATAGGTAGATTTGTGGTGGTAGGTTCCCTTTAAACTGCAAAGGATGTTACACAGTGTGGGTCCACTGCTTTTAACTTCTGACTGCAGTAGAAAAACATCACAAACCTCAATTACCTCCTGCAGGTTTAGCAGGAAAAAACTTTTGCCTGTGTAACTTTTTGCTATTCTTTTTCTGATCAGTGCCAATAGACAGGTCTTCCTGCTGTTTATCATAGAGATACAAGACAATACAGCAGAAATACTGCATTATAGAATTGCCAAAAGAAGAGGCCCTCTAGCTAGACCTAGTAACTATTCACTTTAAAATATCAAATACTCCAAAATGAAAAAGAAACAAATGCTTACACAGAAAGTGGTAGACAATATCTTTTCTGAATGTTGTGAGGAACTTTCTTCTGATGAATAACATGGGGTTGGTTTCCTCGAATTGGACTCCGGTTGTTTGATAGCAGATGAGGATTTCTGAAGAACAACATTAAATACTTAAACACACCTAGAGACCATAATTATTCATCTCGAAGTCACTTTGGGTGTCCTTTACTGGAATTGCCAGCAACACACAAGGGGGAGATTTTGCTTATTGCTTAAAACAGAATTCTGTTGTAAATTGTGCCAAATATGCTTTATCAAGGGATCAGATTTATCACATTTCACAAGTCTGTAGCAGCAGAAGTCTGTCTGGTACGGTCTCTAGATCATAAAGAATTATGAAAAACTGAAATCACAGCAATGACCTGTAGGTTGTGGATTTTATCTATTCATTTATGGTGACAAGAAGCTAAATCCTCTTCAGATTCTGTGCACACTAACATCTAGGAAGGACAATTATGCCTATAAAATTCAGGAATGATATTTCAAGGTTAATTTGATAAACCTGTCATCACATTTTTCACCGTTGCAACTAGTGACACCCTTCATTTCCCCAGAAAAAAACAAGTACAGTATTTTTCAGACTATAAGGCGCACCATCAATAAATGCTTGCTTAAAACGTCTAGGTTCATATATAAGGTGCACCGGATTATAAGGTGCACCTGATAATAAGGATGAATGACCAGCAGGTGGCAGACCTGTGCACAGTTCAAGGCAGCTGTTGTCTGTCAATACGGTTCATATACACTCACCGGCCACTTTATTAGGTACACCATGCTAGTAACGGGTTGGACCCCCTTTTGCCTTCAGAACTGCCTCAATTCTTCGTGGCATAGATTTAACAAGGTGCTGGAAGCATTCCTCAGAGATTTTGGTCCTCATTGACATGATGGCATCACACAGTTGCCGCAGAATTGTCGGCTGCACATCCATGATGCGAATCTCCCGTTCCACCACATCCCAAAGATGCTCTATTGGATTGAGATCTGGTGACTGTGGAGGCCATTTGAGTACAGTGAACTCATTGTCATGTTCAAGAAACCAGTCTGAGATGATTCCAGCTTTATGACATGGCGCATTATCCTGCTGAAAGTAGCCAGATGTTACAGGGTACATTGTGGTCATAAAGGGATGGACATGGTCAGCAACAATACTCAGGTAGGCTGTGGCGTTGCAACGATGCTCAACTGGTACCAAGGGGCCCAAAGAGTGCCAAGAAAATATTCTCCACACCATGACACCACCACCACCAGCCTGAACCGTTGATACAAGGCAGGATGGATCCAGCCACCTCCCATCCAAACTAGCCAATACCCTTTCCCTCTAATAACATCATCCCCCTGGCCACGTGAGGACTGCTACGCATTTACACATAACTGCTAAGCAATTCTAGCAGAGAAGTCACACATGCACAGAGAGCCGGCTGAGGACACAAACTCTCTCCAACGCTCTCTGCACATGAAGTGCAAAAGCATAGCAGTGCACAGGAATTCATGCAGCCAGGCGGATGACATCATCGAAGTAGCAGTGAGTGTGGACAGGAGGGGTGGCTGGACTCCTGGCTCATTCTGACTGTATGAGATGAGCTTAAAAACTTGTTTATCTAGGACAGTAAAAGGACAGTATTTTTGCCAAAAAGGGTGCGATGGGAACCCCTCACTAGCTGCAACAGTGAAAAAATGTTGTTCCCTTCAAGTTCTACTATGGGGTCAGTAAATATGTGATTATGTGCTTGCACCTAAGCCTACCTTATTAAATATTTTAGTACTTAAAATTTTTTAAAAATATATTGGTGGATATTTGCTAAAGGTGTCAGACAGTTAAAAAGAAATCATCAAAATCAAGCCTGATAAATCATGGACATTTGCTCAAAGATCTGCAATGTCCTCCCACAGGGTCCTTTACTTATGGTGTGAGGGCAGTTGGATTCCCCTGGCAACTGAGTGGTTGGTCACGGGTAGCTTGGACCAAGTGAACAGGCCTCTTCCAAACAGGGCCAGCAGGAGGGTTCCCCCTGGTGCACGTGTGATGAAGGGATGCCAAGGGAGATGGTAGAGGGGAGGACCAAGTTTAGCGGCAGCCAGGGATCACACGTGGAGACTTATACACATTAAACTCAGTCTCTTTATTCAAAGACTCCAACGCAGCAATGGTTAACAGGCGGGAGGTACAAAGATCCCATATGCCAGGTCCAAGGTAGCTGGTGGTTGGATGCAGCCTGGTAGAAACTCACAGCCCAGATCCAGTAACTTGGGGATGGAGAAGTAGTAGGCTGCAACTTTAGGCTGTGTATAGGAGAGGCACAACTGCAGGTCTTATGGAGGCCATAGCCCTTAGATGAAAGACAGCAGCAGCAGACTGCTAGTCTGCAGGACTTGTTTAGTGACTTAGACCCTCCTAAATGGGATTCCTTTCAGACAGATAATCATAACATTCAAAATAGCAACTATCTTTTACCATATCTTCCTTATGTTGGCATGTTTTTATATTTTATTTTGTTAATGACATTTCTGAATGAAATATTTTAAATAGCAACTCATTTTTGAAAGTCCTATTTATTGGAAACTTCGACAAAGCATCCCATTTATAAATTTGCACTCCTAAAACTATTCAAAAATGCTTTAACACAAAGGTCCTTTTCTTTTTTTTTTTTATTTAGCGGTTCCAGCTCCAGCCAGAGCTACTGTGCATAGCTCAAAAGGAGCAGGGACCGCTACATAATTGTGAGGAGGTAGGAGGGATTGCAAAGGCTACTGGGGCGTGGAGTAGCCTTTGCTCCCACTACCCGGAGAGACTACTCTACATCCTGGTAGCGAAAAATTAGTATATTAGGTAGATAAAGCGTAGCTTAGTTTAGAAAGTGTAATCTTAATAGATAGAGGAAACCTAACATCCGAAATCTAAGTTGTGGGTGGAGACTATCTGCAATGTCGTCTCCCATGGACATCAAATTAAGAAAACCGGAGATTGTGTTCCTCAACTTCTCTATCTCACTAGCAGTTATATATAGGGAACTGGATAAATACTGAGTAGTACCTTGAGTGAAGTAGAAACATACTAAGTTTCTCAAGACTTACTGGCTAGTAAAAAGTTACTGTACCATTTGTTGAAATTACATTACATTGTAGATAAAGGTTTACATAGTTTATATGAATTGAAAACAAGTACCGCATTTACTGGCGTATCCGTTTTAAAGTTCCACGGACGTGGACCTGTAATGAGAATTAATTCAAATTACTACTTGTCCTTTCAGTGAACTAGACGTGCACCATTCAGAAAGAGGTTCCGGCTATGTGCTGCACTTTTTGGCAGCACATAGATTGTAAGATTGTAAGAATGAAGAAATACTTATAAACATAGGAAATTTCACAGAAAGCAACAGGCTGATAAGATACTAATTAAAGCTGTGCCAAACCACACAGGTGAGGTTTGGAATTGTAAAGCAGCCCTACACCCATGCCCAAGACTACAGGCAGTCCCCAGGTTACGTACAAGATAGGTCCCGGTTTGTTCTTAAGTTGAATTTGTATGCAACTTGAAATTGTATATTTTATAATTGTAGATCCAGACAAAAATTTTTTTTGTATCAATGACAATTGGAGTTCCAAAATTTTTGCTGTAATGGGACCAAGGATTATCAATAAAGCTTCACTGCAGACACCTTACAGCTGATCATTGCAGCCTGGGACTATAGTAAAGCATTCAGAGAGCTTCACCAGAGGTAACAGTGGGCAGGGGGGTTAGACTTTAAAGGAAACCTACCATTTAGAACGGCAGGGGTAAGCTGTAAGTACCGAGCATCAGCTCAGGGTGAGCTGGTGCCGGTACTTACTTTCGTTAGTGTTATAAACCGCGGTATCGCGGTTTTAACACTTTTTAAACTTTAGAGCAGGAGAGGCTTCGGCGCTACGTGCGCACAGTCGTGCGCGCGCCTACATAGGAAATAGCGGAGATGTTGCGCGCGCAGCGCCGAAGCCTCTCCTGCTATAAAGTTTAAAAAGTGTTAAAACCGCGATACCGCAGTTTATAACACTAACGAAAGTAAGTACCGGCACCAGCTCACCCTGAGCTGGTGCTCGGTACTTACAGCTTACCCCTGCCATTCTAAATGGTAGGTTTCCTTTAAATAGGGGTCGTCTGTAAGTCGGGTGTCCTTAAGGAGGGCACCGCCTGTATTGTTGCACAGTGTAAGTGGCTAATATTTACAATACTGGTACAGTTCAAATGGTTCAACAGCAGGAACTGCTGCTCTTATATACTGGACTATCTTTTGACCTGTTTAAGTGGCTGCCGTGCACAATACTTAGTATTTCATGAAGACTTCCTGACCTGCCCCCAGACTTCCTTTCTTCTCCCAGCGGTGGGGGCTAATGAGGGGAGTAAAGCAGACAGTGCTCTGCAGGTCACACACTTGGTGGCAGGGCCAGTTTCTGGGGGAGCAGGGGATTATTGCCCCCTCTATACAGTCAGCAGAGCCCTGCCTCGGACACAGGTGAAGGTAACCAGTACCTGTTACATTAGCTCCCTATTTTTACTAGTGTCAGCAGTTATTTACTGCACACTCTTCGAAAAGGCCCTTTTTTGTTTTTTCATTTCCATTTTACACGCCCTACCTTAACCCCTTAACGCTCTGCGCCGTAGCTCTACGGCGCAGAGGTATAAGGGATGTATGAAGAGGGCTCACGGGCTGAGTCCTCTTCATACAGAGGTGGGGGTTTTTGCATTTTGCACAAAACCCCCACCGCTAATAACCGCGGTCGGTGCCTGCACCGATCGCGGCTATTAACCCCCTAAACGCCGCCGGCAAAGTCGCCGGCGGCCTTTAAAAGACGGCGGCGCGCGGGCGCCGCCATCTTTTTTTCGATCGCCACGCCCCCGAACGTCATCGGGGGGCGGCGATTGGTTGCCATGGTAGCCTCGTGTCTTCTTTTGACACGAGGCTATCTGGCAGCTGCATATTCGTTACAATGAGCCAGTGGCTCATTGTAATGAATGTGCTGCAAAAATGCCATATATTGCAATACTGTAGTATTGCAGTATATGGTAGCAGCGATCTGACCATCTAGGGTTAATGTACCCTAGATGGTCTAAAAGATAGTGAAAAAAAAAAGAAAAAAAAAAGTTTAAAAAATAAAAAAAATCAATAAAATATTAAAAGTTCAAATCACCCCCCTTTCCCTAGAACGGATATAAAACATAACAAACAGTAAAAATCACAAACATATTAGGTATCGCCGCGTCCCAAAATGCCCGATCTATCAAAATATAAAAACGGTTACGGCCGGCGGTGACCTCCGAGGCGGGAGATGGCGCCCAAATGTCCGAAATGCGACTTTTACACCTTTTTACATAACATAAAAAATGAAATAAAAAATGATCAAAATGTCGCACAGACCTCAAAATGGTAGCAATGAAAACGTCGCCTCATTTCGCAAAAAATGACCCCTCACACATCTCCGTGCGCCAAAGTATGAAAAAGTTATTAGCGTCAGAAGATGGCAAAAAAAAATTTTTCTTTTTTGTACACATTCGTTTAATTTTTGAAAATGTATTAAAACACAATAAAACCTGTATAAATTTGGTATCACCGCTATCGCACCGAACCAAAGAATAAAGTAGGCATGTTATTTGGAGCGAAGAGTGAAAGTCGTAAAAACTGAGCCCACAAGAACGTGACGCACGTGCGGTTTTTTTTCAATTTTTCCACATTTGGAATTTTTTTTCAGCTTCGCAGTACACGGCATGTTAAAATAAATAACATTGCGGGAAAGTAAAATTCGTTACGCACAAAATAAGCCCTCACACAGGTCTGTACACGGAAAAATGAAAAAGTTAGGGATTTTTGAAGTTGGAGAGCGAGAAATGAGGCGAAAAACCCTCCGTCCTTAAGGGGTTAAAGGGAACATACCACCATGATTCTACCTATAAAAGGTAGATCGGGTGGTAGGTGGATGTAAGGGACGTGAGGATAGCTCTTTTTAGAGCTAATCCTCACGTCCCCGCTAACTTTTGGTACACTTTATTGAACTAATATGTAAATTTCGTTATGCGGCTACTGGGGCGTGGAGTAGCCAGGCACGAGGCTACACAGCGCGCCTACTCCACGCCCCAGTAGCCACATTACTCCTCCTACCCTATCCTCGTAGCTGCGCGCCCGGCGGCTGAGCAGCCCCAGCTCCGTGGCCGGAGCTACTGCACATGCGCAGTAGCCGGCTTGTCGGACGAGGGCGCGCAGCTACGAGGAGCTGCGCGCCGCACGCGACAGGGTAGGAGGAGTAATGTGGCTACCGGGGCGTGGAGTAGCCGCGCTGTGTAGCCTCGTGCCCGGCTACTCCACGCCCCAGTAGCCGCATAACAAAATTTACATATTAGTTCAATAAAGTGTACCAAAAGTTAGCGGGGACGTGAGGATTAGCTCTAAAAAGAGGTAGAATCGTGGTGGTAGGTTCCCTTTAAAATTTTTTTTTTACTTTTCAAAATAAAGAGCTGTGTGAGGGCTTGTTTGCTGCGTAACAAATAGCACTTCATAGTGACAGTATTTAATATTCCACGTAATGTACTGGGAAAAAATTCCAAATGCTGTGGAATTGGTGAAAAAACGCATTTGCGTCTTTTTCTTGTGGCCTTTGTTTTTACGGCTTACACCGTGTGCCCCTAAAAAAAAAATAAATAAAAATAAAAAATCTCTCCTATATTGTTTGGTTCGGTACGATTACAGGGATAATACATTTATATAGGTCTTATAACGGTTTCATACATTTACCAAAAATTAAAACCTACTGTACAAGAAAATGCTCAATTTTTCCATCTTCTGGTCATTTCCAATAATTTTTTCATACATCAATGTATGGAGCTGTGTGCGATGTCATTTTTTGCAAGATGATATTTTCAATGCTACCATTTTGAAGACTATACAGCCTTTTGATCACATTTTATTAAATTTGTTATATGTCGCGAAATGTTGAAGAAGTGGCGACTTTGGGTGCTATTTATCGTTACGGGATTAAATGCCGGGAATAGGCGTCATTAAATTCAAAATAAAATTAAATTAAAAAACACATGTTTTTAATGCCTGGATGAAAATAAAGACTTCTGGAATTTAATCCCTTGGGTGCTGTGGCTTTCTCCATCGATAGCATTTGATCTGGGGACACAATAGTTATTATATTATCATACCCACAACTTCAGCAAACTCACAACTGCCCCCCACCCCACCTTTGTTGTTGACCACTCCAACACTCATGAAAGTGAAATTGGTGTCCAACAATGAATTCTAGAGAAAACCGTGCAGTATTTCCTAGAACATAAAAAACCTTTAGTCAGTTGCTCCTTCTGAGGGACAGTGTTTATCGAGTCCATGCGAAACAGAATCAATTTTGGCTAACACAATGAAACTGGATTAGAATCTGCACAAAAATGAAGTATACTCTTGCAAGTAGCACTACCCAAAACAGCCAAGATACATTTTTCAGATTTAGAGAGCATTGAACGACTTTCACCTGACAAAGCAGGCAGTCCCCTACTTAACCCCTCATGGTGTGGTCACATGTCGCGTTTAACGGATGCGTTTAAGAACACACTGCAACAGTTGGAGAGATTTGCCTAATTAATCAGCGGTTAACAAACGGATATGTTAACAATGCATTTACGCATGAGTTTTGTAAACGCAAGTGTTAACAGCTATTTAATTAGCAAATCTCTCTTCAGCTGTTGCAATGCGTTTTTAAACGCATGCGTTAAATGTGACGTGTGACTGCACCCTCAACGCAAAAGCCACTTTTCACCTTCCTGACAAGGCCCATTTTTTTCAAATCTGCCCTGTGTCACTATAAGTGGTTATAACTGCGGAACGATTTGACATCTGGAAATAGTTACTCACCGGTAATTCTATTTCCATTAGTCCACCGTGACTGCCTATATATTCCCATATATTTATTTACTTTGTTTTCACAAGGTTAAAATTTGTATGTGATCAAAGCATATTCTCAGGTGGGCCGTCATGGTGGACTAATGGAAATAGAATTACCGGTGTGTAACTAATTCATTCTTTCCACTTCGTCCCCCATGACGGCCCACCTGGAGACTTACAATATGAGTAGTCCCCTAATTTTTAGGGAGGGATTACAGCCTTTTTTTCCAAAGGATAAATCCTTTAAAAGAGGCAAGTCCAGACGATGGAGTTTAGAGAATGTAGAAGTGGCAGTCCAAGTCGCAGCCTTGCAGATTTGTTCCACTGAAGCTCCTCTTCTTTCTGCCCAAGACGTGGATACAGCCCGGGTTGAATGTGCTCTTAAACCTGAAGATACTGGAGGCTTCTGGATATTATAGCAGGAAGAAATTGCCATTTTCAGACATGTGGCAATGCTCGCCTTAGACGCCTTCCTCCCCTTGTTTTTCCTGTCCAATGAGTGCCAATCCTGTTCCCTTTGGAGGATGGATTTTCACAGAAGGATGGTAGGTAATAAGATCTCCTGATTCTTGTGGAAGTCCAAGACCACTTTTGGGACAAAATTTGGATCGAACATTATAATAATTCTGTCGTCAAGAATTTGCATGTAAGGTTATTTTATAGATATAGCTTGTAGTTCACCCAGTCTCCTGACTGAGGTGATGGCCATCAAAAAAACAGTTTTTAGAGTAAAATTTTTAATACTCGAGTTCTCAATAGGTTCGAGAGGCTCCTTTACTAGAGCGTTGGGGAGAGCCCTAAAGAGATGTTAGGTTGTGAAAGGCTTCCCAATTTAGGCAACACTCGTTTGGAAGTATTATTTTCCAGCAGAGAAAATCCGCTTTCTTGTTTTCTGTACCCTTCAAATGGGTGGCTGGGATTGACAGTACACGATCTTCTGCCCACAAAAATATTTGTTGAGTTAGAGATATTAGAGATGGAAATCGGGTACCTCTGACTTTTTAGATAAGACACAGTTGTAGTTGTGTCTGATAGAATCATCAGATGACAATGAACTAGGTGGGGAGTGTTGGAGCTTATAGCTTCCCAAATTACCCGCAATTCCAGATAATTTGACGATCTTCTGGCAACTGTCTCCGGCCAGGCTCCCTGGACAAAATGAGGAGGGAACACAGCTCCCCAACCTTTCTGACTTGCATCCACCTGCACGGTGATGTAAGGATTGTTTTTCCAGAATACACCTCTTCTTAGATTCAGTCCACTAGCCATTATAGGAGATCTCATAATCGCAGAGGGGATGACTTTTTTTGTCCAGCCTTCTGGTTTCCTGTTCCAATACTTCAGGATTCACCTTTGAAGGATAGGGGTATGGGCCTGGCACCAGGCAACCGAAGAAATGCATGCTGTAAATAATAGGCCTCAGATTTTCATGGCATCTTTGATTGAGATACAAGATTTCTTCTTCTATCTTTATCTGTTCCCTGATATGAATTCCTTTTTCCTGTGGAAGAAATGACACTTGGAAACATGAGTTTAGGTTGACTCCCAGAAATTTCCTTACTGTCGCTGGTGACATCTCTAGCTTCTTTAACAGCCATCACCAATTAACTAAGGTTTTTAGAGTAACATCCCTTGACGAAAGTAGATTCTCTCTGCTTTGACCAATAATAAGCAGGTAGTATGGAATATGGAATAATCAAAACATCCTGTCATCTGATAAAAGACTCCACCTCTACCATCACCTTATAGAGTTGACCCCTCTGTAGACAGGACAGAAAATCTTAGAAGCCTTTGAGACATTAGGTGGACGGGGAAATGATAGTATGCGTCCTTCAAGTCTATGGTGCACATTAAAGAATCTTTGTGAATAAAATGTGTAGCCGATCCTACCGATTCCATCCGAAATGTTCTGTATATGATGAACTTGTTGATAGGTTTCAAAGTTGATGAAAAGCCGATTTGTCCTCTTTGGTTTCTTGTCCAAAAAGAGAGAAGAGTAGAATCCTAATTTCTCTTGCGGAACAGAAACAACTACACCAGACAATAATAAAGATGAAACTTCTTACCAAATGAGAAGGTGAGACGTTGATGACATAGAATGGTAAGTACGACACATATTTTGTAGGAGGAAGTAGAGTAAATTCTATTTTGTAGCCATGTTTTACAATGTCTAGGACCCAGGGATTTAATGTTATTCCTAACCATTTCTCCCTGAACCCTAAAAATCTTCCTTTCACCATAGCGTCATTGTTTTTTTTTTTACTTCTATTCTGGTCTGCTGGGATGGAGAAGAAAAACCCTTTCCCTTTTCCTCCTTTCGGGGAGCTCCAGCAACTCCTTTACCCATTATCTTTATATGTGTGTTTGGGATTCTTGAAGTCATGAAAGGGCTGCTTCCTGGGTGTAGGTTTGTTCTCCGGGAATCCTTTTTTCTTGTCTGATGCCCTTTCAAGTATAGTCTCCAGTTCAGGTCCCAAAAACAAATTCTCCTGTAAAGGGGAGGCTACATAACTTTGTTTTTGAGCGAATGTCACCGCTCCACTGTTTCAACCATAGTGCTCTTCTTGATGCATTCGTTAATCCTTCCTTGAAAGAAAAACGGATTCCTTCTGCTGCGGCATCTGCTAGAAAAACTGTGGCTGATTTTAGCAAAGGAAAATTCTCGAGTATGGTAACCCTTGGAGTTCCTTCTAGGATTCGTAGGATTCCAATTCACCCAACCAGTATAGTAGATTTCAAGCAACGGAAGTAGCTACTAGATTTTATTTTAGACTTAGCATGGATGTTTCCCAAGCTTTCTTCAGGAGGGAGTCTGATTTCCTGTCCATTGGGTCCTTTAACTGTGCTGCGTCTTTAAAGGGAAGATCCTTTTTTTAACGATCTTAGTGACCTGCACATCCACTTTTGGAGTCCCACAGTTTTGACTCTTCATGTTCAAAAATTGGCCTCCTCTTAAAGTTTTTAGATATAAGAATTCTTTTTTCTGGTTCTTTCCACTCTTCTGACACAAGCACCTTCAGAGTGTCATTCAAAGGGAAGACCCTTTGAAGCTTTGCTTTCAGATCCCCTGAACAATTCATCCTCCTTGGATTTTGGCAGAATAACGTCCTCAACTTCCAAGGTTTATCGAATGGCTTTTAGTAGGTTATAAAACTCCTCCAGATGAAATAAATGCCTTGGATCTGTAGCTTTAACTGAATCTTGAGAACCCTTAGGATCCTCTCCTTCTATCACAGAGCATGACAGTTTCAGAATCATTGTCTTCATCTGATACTGAAGTCTATGTCTAATCTAGGTTTTTTTGCTTGAGGGAGGTTTAGATGTGGCTGCTGCAATGGAAGAAAAACCTTTTCTTCTTTAAAGCCTTCCAATTTTTCCTCCACGCATAAAGTTATCAATGTAAACTTTGCATAAAGGCTTTTTGTAGGAATCGGGCTTGGCAGATCTGTTAGCCTTATCCTCCTTGCCTTTTCCCCTGGACTTTGTCCTAAAAGGCAAGTATAGGATACTTAATAACCCAAAATTCATTATAATAAATGAAAACACCCAAACTCCCACTTACAGAGACTGGAGGGTGTAGGGAAAACAGGTCTGCCTCATCAGCTTGGAGGAGAGAGGGAACCCCTCTTGACCTGACCTCAGTAGCGACAGGAAGAACACTGTCCAGAGGTTGTGGGAGGAGTTCTTTTAACCTCTTTACATCCTGTCCCTGCAGAGGTCAAGGTGCATCCTCCAGGTGGGCCATCATGGGGGAAGAAGTGCAAATTTTAGCTTTTTTTGTTATTGGGGCCATGGGATGGAGTTGTTTTTTTTTTGCGGGAGGAGATGCTTTTTCCCAGTGTTAACATTTTGGTGTTAGTATCCCCCATTGTTAAAAATGTATGTACTTTTTCAATAGAAAAGCATCAATTATGTACTGGAATTTTAACTTTTTTACTTTTTGGTGTTCACCATATAGCCCAATAGTCATGTTATCTTTATTCTATGGGTCAATAAGATTATGGGGATACCATACTTGAATATTTATTTTTATGTTTTACTAAATTTGCCAAATAAAACCCTAACATGGGGCAAAATTTATCAAGTGGCATAACATTTTTACTTTTTTGGCTAAAGAGCCGTTTCGTTGCTTGTTTTTTGTGAGACATATTGTACTTTACAACAGTATAATTCTGGAGTACATGTGTTTTTTTAAATCACCTGTTATTGCATTTACATATTTATAAATAGGTAAAAATCATTACTTTTGTTGTGTTTTTAACAGGGTTTTTTTTACGGCGTTCATCTTTCAGGTTCAATAATTATTTTTATTCTATGGGTTGTTACGGACGCGGTGATACTATGTGTGTGGGGACTGTGTAATGATTTTGACCTTTTTCTCATTATATGTCATTTCATATGATAATGGGGATTTGGGACATTTTTATTAATGTATTTTTCATTGAATAACTTTTTTTTTTTTTTTTTTTTTTTTTATTTCTTCCACCTTAGGACATGAACAAGCAATCATCTGATCAGGTGGGGGTAAAAGACCCCCGTAAGGCAGCTTAAATGCTGCGGTCGCATTATATTTTTAGTAATTTGTCTGCCGATTCCATAAAGAAAAAAAACATACCATATTTAAATACAAAAAAATGTACTGAAAAACCTCACCTCGGCTTATACACGAGTCAATAAAAAAATAAACTTACATACTCACCCTCAGGCGCGGCTCTCCTATCTTCTCTATGCTGTATTAGCCAGCAGAAATGCATCCATGCGATCTGCCGCCCAGCACACTGTTATGCCGCTGATGATGTCACAGTATGCGCCGGACGGTAAATCGCATGGACGAGTCTCTGCCGGCTGTTACAACAGAGAGAAGAAAGAAGAGGAGCCACAGGGACCAGAGCATCGGGACCGTCTGATTTTATGTGCTTGACAAACTGGGGGCTGTCTGGCTGTATACTACTGGGGGCTGTGACCAATGCATTTCCCACCCTCTGCTTATACTCGAGTCAATAGATTTTCCCAGTTTTTGGTGGTAAAATTAGGGGTCTCGGCTTATACTCAAGTATATTAACTAATAAAATTATCAAGTAAAAGCTCACGCGTCAAGTAAAAATTTTAATTGTTATGTAAAGCAGAACTGCAAAATTTGAAAGGTTAAAGAAGAAAATTTTCTCTTTCTAACCCCATCATACTGAGCTACAGAACCAAAGATATGGAAAGTTAAAAAAAAAAAAAAAAAGTGCTGAAATTGAATCTGTATCTGCAGCTTGCATTTCCAACTCTGACTTTACCTGCCCGAATCTCAGCTACTGTAGCCCACAGAACCACAAACCTGATTGAATCTCAAATATAAAAATCTCTTTAATTGGATACCAGTATCATGCCACACCCCGACTCTCCATTTCCTAACACAGCTTATCATACTTAGCGTTTTTTTAAGGTAGAAAAATTATTCTAAGAAAACATTTGAAATGAAACCTCTTACCTTTTGGTGTCTCATATGTTAGATCTTCAATATTTATGACAATATCATTCTCAAATGGCTGATTATACTATATTTGGAAAAGAGAATTCATTATCAATTTTAGAGCATGGTGTGCCAGCTTCATGTAGTGAAATATATGACAAAGTGAAAGATTTTATTTTAATTTTAGGTATTAATTAAAGTTTTATCATTAAATGTAAAGTAAATCTAAACAATGGGACATAACTGTTAGACAAGAAACAAAGTATTCATCAGTTCCAAGGGTGATGCCACACAGTAGCGTTTTGATTCAGTTTTGTAACGGAATCAAAACCAATTGGGGAGGCCCAATCAGGCCCGATCGTATATACGTTTGTATGCAAACGCATGGGATAGGCAATCACCATCTGATGTCTTGTATTGTGTAAATATGAGCCACCGGGCGCTGATTGCCGACAGCATGCGTTTGCATACAAACGCATATGTGATCGGCCGTGGGCCGCCCCAGTTCACTTTACGTTACAAAACTAAATCAAAATGCCAACGTGTGGCATAACCCTTAGGGCACAGCAAGGACTGAATCATTTTAGAATGATTAATGTATGGATTAACTAGATAAAGGCTGGGATGCAATCCTTGTGAGCTGCTCCAACAGGTAGTGGTGACAGAACCCACCTGCCACATTGGTCCATCACAGCTCACTACATGTTGTTTCGCTATAATTTACTTTTTCCTGGGTTTCACTGGGTTTTATTGGCGAGACATGTTTTGGTGTAGGTTGCCATTATTATGGTTTATCTTTAGTCAACCCTTTTGCGTCACAACGTTATTTCATTAATTTTTTACTCTCCACCTTCAAAAATCTATTACTTTTTCATTTTGCTGTGCGAGAGCTTATTTTATACGTAACAAATTTTACTTTTCGGTGACGTTATTTATTCCATGCCGGGTACTGGGAAGCTTGAAATAAAAATTTCACAATAGTGGGGAAATTGGGGGAAAAACGCATTTGCGGCACCTTCTTGTTGACTCAGTTTTGAAGACTTTCACTGTGAGCTCCAAATGATATGTCTACTTTATTTCTTGGTTCGGTGCGATCACGGCGATGCAATGAAACCTATATAAATTTGGCGGTTTAATACAATTTCAAAAATTAAAACAATATGTACGCAAAAAAACAAAATTTGTTTCGCCATCTTCGGACGCTAATAACTTTTTCGATGTACGGAGCTGTGTGTGGGATCATTTTTTGCGACATGAGCTAATGTTTTCAATGCTACCAATTAGAGAACTGTGTGAACTTTTGATCACGTTTTATAAAATATTTATGCGACGTCAAATGGTGTAAAAGTGGCGTTTCGGACATTTGGGCACTTTTCCCTTATGTGGTTCACCACTGGGAATAACCGTTCTTATATTTTGATAGATCGGGCATTTTGGGATGCGGCTATACCCAACACGTTTGTGATTTTCACTGTTCCTTTTATATGCAGGTGTTCGTTTTTTGCAGGTTTTATTTTTTTTAATTAAATTTTCAACCTACAGGAGTATTGCAGTATATGGTAGGAACAATTGGACCATCTAGGGTAAAAAAAAACCCTAGATGGTCTTATCATTCCAAACATACTACGATATTCATGTATTGCAGTACATGGCAATTTTAAAATAGGAAGGATTAACAAATCTCTATAAGCCAAACAGCTGTCTTGGCAAGCGATCGCCGTTCCACGATGAGGTCACAGGGAGCGGCAATCCCAACAGCTACTACTAGAACGCCGTCTACAGTATTTAAAAGACAGCGGTGCTTGGGCACCGCCTCTTTTAAACGCTGCAGACACCGATCAAGAGAATAATACTAGCGGTCGCGGGTATTAGCAGTGGGTGTTTGCTGCAATATGCAGCATGACGAGGATGTATTACAATCTGTATGACGAGGGCTCTTTATACACCCCAAGTAGCTCTGCGCCAGAGAGCTCGGCACAGAGTACAAAGGTTAAATTACCACACATTTTTGTTATGTATACCTAAGTAGCAAGCTTTTATATACGGTGCTATATGTAACTAAAATTGTCGCTTAACCACTGTTCCTTTAGGACTGAGGTAAGGGTGGGATGGTCCGCCTTCCCCAAGTGCAGTTGCAAAAACCATCAAGTGCTACAAAGAAACTGGCTCACATGAAGACTGCCCCGGGAAAGGAAGACTAAGAGTCCCCTCTGCTGCAGAGGATAAGTTCATCCGAGTCACCAGCCTCAGAAATCGCAGGTTAATAGCAGCTCAGATTAGAGACAAGGTCACTGCCACACAGAGTTCTAGCAGCAGACACATCTCTACAACAACTGTTAAGAGGAGACTGTGTGCAGCAGCCTTCTTGGTATAATAGCTGCTTGGAAATCACTGCTAAGGACCGCCAACAAGGAAGGGAGACTTGTTGGGCTAAAGAACACAAGGGATGGACATTAGACCAGTGAAAATCTGTGCTATGGTCCGATGTGTCCAAATTTGAGATCTTTGGTTCCAACCACGGTGTCTTTGTGTGATGCAGAAAAGGTGAATGAATGGACATGCCTGGAGGAGGTGCGATGGTGTGGGGGTGCCTTAAGTTTTGTGATCTTGCTATTTTTGGATAGGTAATTTAGCAGTTTTGGATTAGTACTAGAGTGGTTTAGAATCAAACCATGAAGAATGTAAATTTAACCTGTTAAGTAACGGGCCTTTTCCCGTTTTTTCATTTCCATTTTTCACTCCCCACCTTCAAAAATCTATAACTTTTTTATTTTTACACGTAAAAAGCTATGAGACGGCTTGTTTTTTGCGTAACAAATTGCACTTCATAGTGATCGCATTGAATATTCCATGCCATGTACTGGGAAGCAGGAAAAAAATTCCAAATGCAGTGAAAATGGTGAAAAAACGCATTTGTGTCGTATTCTTGTGGGCTTGGATATTACGGCTTTCACTTCACGCCACAAATGACGCATCTAATTTATTCTTTGGGTCAATACGATTACAGGGATACCAAATTTGTATAGGTTTTATAATGTTTTCATACATTTACAAAAATTAAAACCTCATGTACAAATTTTTTTTTTTATTTTGCCGTTTTCTTGTGCTTATAACTTTTTCATACTTCGTTGTATGGAGTTGAGGGTGGTGTCATATTTTGCGACTTTTGATGATGTTTTCAATGATATTATTTTTAGGACTGTACGATCTTTTGATCACTTTTTATAGAATTTTTAATTTTTTTTTTAAATGGCAAAAAAGTGCCAGTTTTGACTTTGGACGCGATTTTCCGTTACGGGGTTAAACGCAGTTAAAACCCGTTATTATATTTTGATAGATCAGGCATTTTCGGACGCGGCGATACCTAATGTGTTTATGATTTTTACTGTTTATTTATATTTATATCAGTTCTAGGGAAAGGGGGGGGGGTGATTTGAATTTTTAGGTTTTTTATTAATGACAGCACATTGTAATGAATGGGTTAACCCGAAGTAGCTTCGGGTATTCGTGTGTTCGCGGTTCGCCGGCGGTATTCGCCGCCGCCGGCAGCCATCAGCAAGAAAACACCCGTGATCGGTGCTGGCACGCGAGCCCTCTCCATGCATGAATACACGGCGGGCGGTCGCGAACCAGTTAAACCATAAACAAAAAACAGAGTCCTGCACAACAATAAATACCTCTATTGGTCCACCGACACATGAATAAATAATGTATCAAGAACAAAAAGAAGTGTTATAACAACCATGAATCATTAACAATCTTTATAAGAATACATACAAAGAACAAAAGACCAAAAAAATAGATAAAACACTTTTCCCCTGATGAAGTCACCTCGTGTTTGTTTATTGACTGACTTGCGAACCTTGTATAGAGAGGGTTTTTAGTATATACCCATCTATCCTATTGACTTGTGACGTATCTCATCTGTTTACATTGTTTACAAAAATTGTTTACATAAACACCGCTTAAATTTGTCTTTTGCTGTGTATACCAGTACACTTTAAGTGTTTTTATCTATTTTTTTTTTTGTTTTTTTGTATGTATTCTAATAAAGATTGTTAATAATTCATGGTCGTTATGACACCTTCTTCTTCTTGATACAGAATGCATGTTTAAAAAGCCAGATGTGGTTGCTAACCTTTGTAAAAATGTCCCTCATTCTTGCTGAGAAGATCTCATTATTTTTGTCTAGAAGGGTTGAAAAATCCATTTCTTCGCCGAACTTCCTAGAGCCAGAAGTCTATACCAAAGAAAAAAAAACATAGAATACTAAATATAGTGTGCATTAGAAGAAACAAGTAAACAATGCAATGGTGGTAGACTATACAAGGTGGTAGGCTATACAAGAAAGCAGCATGATAGAATATGATCTTGCAATCCATCATTGTCATCTTTTGCCATCACTTTCACCTTATCTCGCCATCACTCATTTCTCTCATTCTCAGGTATGTGTGCTAAACTCAGTACCAGAAGTCCCAGCCATCTTAAAGAGAACCCGTCAGGCAAAATAACCCCCCTAAACTAAATATATTTTCATAAACTACCATTAGAGAGCATTGCCTCTATCCCTTCATTGTCCCTCTACATGCCTGTAAACCTAAGCAATGAGGTCTAAAGCAGTATGCAAATGACCTGTGAAATGTCCAATGAGTCATTATCATATTCAAGCTGTCCTGCTTATTCATGGGGTACAGCCACAACCCCCAGTGCATGACTGACAGCCTGTATAATGATGTGCTTCCTGGTGATGGCACCCCCTTCAGCAGCCTTTGTGTGTATAGGAGAGATACAACAGCTCCAGGCAGCCATGTTATAGCAGAAAATGTCAGGTACTTGTGTAGCTGATGTCTGTGTCTCACACATGTATTAGGAGGATGCAGCATGTCATCAGATGCAGCACAGACACTAGCATGCTTTACTATACATTACACACAGACATAAGCAGGGGGAC
This sequence comes from Engystomops pustulosus, assembly GCF_040894005.1. NCBI lineage: Eukaryota > Metazoa > Chordata > Amphibia > Anura > Leptodactylidae > Engystomops > Engystomops pustulosus. The sequence goes on from NC_092412.1 coordinate 115,037,285, forward strand.
GAGAGGGGAGGGGTAACATCACTGCCTCTGACCATGTGACCAGCCCCATTTACATAATAAAGAATAGATGATTTTACAATGATTAATGTATGAATTGACTAGATAAAGGCTGGGATGGATCATTGTTAGCTGCCCAACAGGTAGTAGTGACAAGACAAGTGACAGAGACCTAATGACAGGTGTCCTTTAAGCAATAGTATCTGAAACTTTCTTGTTTGTCAGTATGTGTGCGTGCATAACTAATTCCCTGCCGTTTTAACATTTTTTATATCAGTGACTAGGGAAAGGGGGGCTTTAATTTTTTTTTTAACTTAAGATTTTTTTTTAATTTCACTATTTTTTTTTAGACCCGCTACTTTACTTTAACCGTAGTGTGTTTGATGGATCCTACCAGGGCCGACGCCAGCACCCAACATACCTGGGAAAGTGCCGGGGCCCACTGGTGCTGGCAGGGCCCACTTAAGGCGGGAGAGGTGTGTGACAGGGATATAATAATGATGCAGAGAGCGGTTACTCTCTGCATCCTCAGTGTCTGTGTTACAGCCGTGCACTGCACTCCCGTACGGGCCACGGCGAGCCTCCCACTGTGTGATTTACGGAGCATGCAGTGCCTCCAGCGCTGTTCGGATCGGCCTCAGCATTATCAGCGTTTGGAGAAGCAGCTATTCAGACGGAAACAGGCAGGAAGCAAAGCCCACTCCTGTTTGATGTATGGTGACCCTGTGACCTCGCTGAGGAGGACAGCTTGGTAGGAGTCAAGCTATGTGTGTGCAATTAACCCTTTCAGTCTTGACTGACAGAGTCAGTTATGTTTTTATGCCCGCTTTCTGCCCCCCTGCAATGTTACCTGGGTGCCACTTATACCACCACTCCCTTCCTCTTGACCTCCCATCTCTTTCCCATGTACAACCACCAAACTATATTTGCCAAGTCACCTTGCTTCCAAATTATGTCCCTGCTGCCATTCTATCGATGCTTCCTTACATTAACCCTGACGGTGCGTTCACACAAGGCTCACATTTATTAAAGTGTCTGCGACAGTTTTCTGTCTGACTTTGCACTGAAAAGAAGGTGCAAACTGCTTGTAAATGTAATTATGAAGTGTCTGCGACAGTATTGTGTCACAGCAGCTGTGTCCGCTGTACCGCAAAATCCAGCACAAAACAGCAGTAACATATTTATTACTGCATCTTGACCGAATTATGTCAAAGGTGCATAAAAAAAGTTGTTGACACTTCCCGAGCAGTGCAGGAGGTGTCAGATTCATGAAGAACGTGCCCCAGTTTTGATGAATCTGCCGCACTTGTGAGGAAACTGCACATAGTACAGGCTTCACTACTTTTGATAAATGTGGCCCACAGTGTTTGGACGTATGGGTAAGAACGCATGTGTTTTTCAAGTTACCATGTGTTTGGATGCTTTCAAATCGTATTCTTTCATTGTTAGAAATGTATGCAGATGTGAAAGTGTTAACTTGTCTAGCAATGAATAAAAAGGCTTTCAAAGCAGCCAAACACATGATAACATGTAAAACACATAGTGGGGTTAGGAGAGGGGGGCAAAAGTGGGGCCATAGGGCACGTTATCTGCCACAAAATTTGGGAGCTATAGCAAAGGGGCCCACTGAGGTTCTGTTGCCCAGGGGCCTACTCAAACCTAGAGCCGACCCTGGATCCTACCATATACTGCTTTATCTTACATATTGTGCTCCAAAAGGAAAAAAAAACAGGGCAGAACTACAAATGTGCGAAAACAAAAATGAATACAACCTTTATTAATATAGATTAAGTAACATTACATGGTAAAAAACATAAATTGATGCAAGGTACATACAGATGGTGCACAGAAAGAAAGCAGTCATGTCCGGACATACAGTGGAGGTATGTAATAAGAGTTGTAGAGGCATGGACTGGTTAGATAATGGAACACAACACCCACTAAAAACCTTCCAAGTTAGTACAATTCGCTCGTGTATAGTAATGGCATGTGCAATCAAAGGGAGGAAGGGGCGATTGTGGTGAAGTAAGCCAGTCCTTACCAAATGCAAAGTGTATGCGACTCCAATGTCCGGGGATGACTGACACTGTAGTAAAGCATATACTGCTTTACTACAGTATAGTAGTATATGGGGATTTTACACATGATATGGTACAATGTGAAGGCTTGTGAAGACTCAAGGCAAACAGCCCTCTTAATACAACCTCTGGCACACCATGACTTTGGGGAGTGTCATGGTGGGCTAAAGGGTGTTAATTCGGATCTTAACATTTTCACCAAACTGTTGGAAGGGAGGTTAGGATCATGGCTCCCACAATTGGTTCAGAAGGACAAAGTTGGTTTAGTTAAATATAGGCAAGCAATGATTTTAACCCCTACGCGTACAAGGACGTTATAGTACGTCCCTGCAGGATACTTCCCACACGGGGACGTGCTATAACATCCTGCTTCTGGCTCCGGCTCATTAGCGGAGGGGGCACCAGAAGCAGCGGCTGTCAGCTGTATATCACAGTTGACACCGCGCTGTAACACACGTGATCGGAGCAGACTCCGATTGCGGTTGTTAACTCCTTATGGATCGGATACGCTGTGCCTCTTACCAGGGGATCCAATCCACTTCTGGGCAGCCACCAAGGTCTGCCATTGCCTCGGGGCTGCACGATGTCCTGAGAAGTCAGACCCCTTCCGGACAGATTACAGAGCATCGCTGGTTCAAGTTTGTATAAATTAAAAAAAGTAAAGTCTACACCCCCCCCCCCCGACCCCACACACACACATATTTGGAATTGCCGCGTCCGTAACAATCTGTATAATAAAACAGAATCGTACTGGACCAGCACGGTAAACACAGAACCCCCCCCCCCCACACAAAAATAGATAATTATTAATTAGTCCCTTCCAAAAAATGCTCTAGAAAGTCATGCCTGACGAAGGCTCCGGTACGGAGCAGAAACACGTAGCATTTTATTGTTTTAGCAATCTTAAAAGAAATATCTTTTATTTTGTAAAATAAAAAAGTACTCCTTTTGAGCCATTTATACTTGCCTATCGAGGATTTTCTAAGCACCAACACTCCTGCCTCCATTCGGGTTTTTCTACAATGATCCTCTTCAGCCTCGGAGCCTGGTCCGAGTGCTGCTGATCTACAGGAGACCACCGGCTGCTGGTATTACACTTTACATATGCATTATGCCAGGGCCGGCTCCAGGTTTCAGTGGGCCCCTGGGCGACAGCGCCTCACTGGGCCCCTTAGCAATGAACTCATGTGGTGGCATTAAAAACGCAAAACCTTAAGATACCAATATTAATATACAGCCCCCCATGCTCCGTTAATATACAGTCCCCCAGGCTCCATTAAGTAATATACACCCCCCAGCCAGAATACAGTAATTATTATACCCCCCAGGCTCCATTAATATACACCCCCCACCCCAGGCTCCATTAATTAATATACCCCCCACCCCAGGCTCCATTGATTTATATACCCCCCAGACAGGCTCCATTAATTTATGTACCCCCCAGACAGGCTCCATTCATTTATATACCCCCACAGACAGGCTCCATTAAATAATATACCCCCCCCCCAGACAGGCTCCATTAATTAATTAAATATACATTATTAGTGGCCAGAAAAAAAAAAAAAAAACGCTAACTTACCTGAAGGGTTGAACACATCTTCTAAGTGACAGCAGCGTCTACTGTGCAGCAGCAGGGACGCTGGCCGCGTGACGTCATCACATCGGCAACGTCCTGCACAGTATTAGACGCTCCCCGGCAGAAGTACATCGGCCACGTCGATGTTACTTTGTTATGTGCGCGTCCGCTTGTGGTGCCGCCCCCTGTCAGCTGCGCCAGCACTGTGAGTGCGGCGCTTCTCTCAATTACATCGGCGACAAGCATGCCGATGTAATTGAGTTTTTTATGTTGCCAGTATGTGCCGTGGGCCCCTCTGGGGCCCCGGCACTTGCCCGGGTAAGCCGGGTGCTGGCGCCGGCCATGCATTATGCCTATGTAAATAGGTGAGTGACCAATTTACCCATCCATCCTTCCCCTTGTGCATTACTGTCTTCACGAGGTTGTGCTTTCTCTTTTTCTTCTCTCCTCTATTACACACCGATTGGATATCTTCTGACGAGGTGTATATAGAAATCCCAGTCTCAAGCAAAAAAAATGTTATGCACTCTAAAATAAGATCACTAAAAAGTTATGCATATGAAAAGATGGTTATGCTAAAATTAACAAGATTTTCTCCAAATTAGTCGAGCCGAGGCCCGGCGGGCGAGGCTTTGTCTGCGTTTTCAAACGCAGACAAAGCGCTACGTGTGGCACCAGCCTAAGGGTTAATGTAATGTCCAGTAGAGAGCCCCTGAAATAAATAAACCTAGTACTCGCCCTCCGTGGCTGACTCCTGGCGTCCTCTTGCGGCAATTCTTGAGGTTGCAAATGCATGACAAGACGCTTCAGTGATGTAGCCATGGTGTCCTAAACTGATTAGCATAATTTTTATAACTCTATATTGCCATAATCACGGCTAATAGAGTCATAAAATAGAAAGTCCGTAGAGGAACAGTTGCTCAGGAAGAGGTTAGTAGGACTAGAGCACCTTCGTCATGGTAAATTTCCATGCATTTTTATCTGTGAAAATCTGCAGTACAAAAATTGTAAACGCGCAAAATGTCATTTTTCATCATCCTCACAGTTTTCCTGTAATGGGACTTAAAGGATCACGTGGCCTCCACGTGTAACGGATGCAGATTGCTTACATTAACCCTTTATGTAGCCACGTCATTTATATTATATATATATATATATATATATATTGAGAAGTGACAAGCGCCATGTTTGCATCTTGCCTGTCACATGATAATGTATGTAAATAGTATGGGGTGCACCGGTACTGAGAGATGTTACCGAGCACGCTACATGCATGTACACGGCCAGCACTAGGTCTCGCCGCCTCCCGTTACCTTGCAATTCTTTGCACTTTTACTTTTCTCCATCTTCTGCTGAGACACGTGGGCAGTGTTTCTAAACTTTCGTTTGAAAACCGTCTAGTGCTCTCTCATTGGCGGGAGAAACGGAGCAAACGTAAAGACGTCACATCACGTAAGTTGTGTCCCTCCACTGCCGCCATTTTCTCGGAGACTGCGAAAATGGCTGCTGTATCAAGAAAATGCTAAAAGCATAGTTAAAAAGCGTCAGAAACAACATTTATTCTTTTTACCCTTTGTATATTTGTCACGTTGACGTTCCTTTTTTAAATTCTATGACATTTGTTTCTTATTAACTCTTGATTTCCCTGCGCATTTCCTTCTGTACTTCACATTTATGTAGTTTAGCTTTAACTGTAGCGGTAAGTTTATACCGGATAATACGGTAACTTGTCATGACGTTTTTTTTTTTTTTTAATTGAAGGGCGTTTAAAGTGTCCTGCACTGGTCGCTCGACATTTGATTAGTAGGTCTGTTATTTGGTTGTATGCGGCGCCTTGATCCCTTACATTGTACGGATGTTGCTTGCTCATCTCTGTATCTAGGACGTACTGGGCGATTCTTCCGCGCAGAAATGACCGGCGTCATATAAATAGCAGAGCATTATTATGATAGAAAAATCTAGCGCATGGTCTATTCAGTATGGTGACCAGCTGGCTGCTCTCTCCAGTATCAAATATGGCCGATGTGACTTCTGTAGCTAGTACATGTAATGGATGACCGATGCGTGAATTTGACGGTTCAAGACCATCATCGTAGGAAGCATGGCTGGTAGCAGACTGGAGAAGCTGGGGACTGTGTTCACCAGGTACACAATTTTCCCTTCTTATAGGGATTTGTATTTAGTGTGATTGTATTGGGTGCGTGAACCTGTATCAAGGGTCTGACGTGTGTCAATGAATGTCCTCTATACTGCGTGCAGTAACAATACCAATACTGATGTATAACATTCCTGGTTATTCCTGTTGATAGTAGTAACTTAGTAGGGAGAGACGTAGAATAAAACTCATGGTGCCCGCATCACTAAAAATGGGGAATTTGTAGGAGTTTTAAAAATAGATTCCCTTTTCCTAGACTTAAAGAGGACCTGTCACCCCAACCCTAAAAGACCCCCACCAAACATGTCCCCCATAATCCTCCCCCAGCGCTATTCTAGCAATGACATTTTTTTTAAAAATGTAGTTTTAATCGATCCGACCTTTTACCAAATAAGAGGTCGGATCCTTGCATCCTGTCCCCTGGCAGTTGGCCATATTCATGAGGGGGCCGGCCGACACAACCACTCCACACCCCTGTAAGATTATCCGGCAGCAGCGCATATATTGCTCGCTTATTCACAGCGCCGGCCAAATGTTATATATTCGGCCGGGGCTGTGAATTAGCACGACGACAGCGGCGGCGCATCACAGTGAGCCGGCAGCGATTGTGCAATATATTCTTACAGGTACACGCTGAAAGGGGTGTGGAGGGGGAATGTCAGTCGGCCCCCTCCTAAATACAGCTGACTGCCAGGGGACAGGATACGAGGATATTTATTTGGTAAAAGGTCGGATCGATTAAAACTGACTTACCAACCTAAATTAAAAAAAAAGTAATTGCTAGAAAAAGGATGGGGGAGGATTATGGAGGACATATTTGGTGGGGGTCTTTTAAGGGCGGGGACTGCTTACTAATGCTACAGACAACAGACACAGCAGTGTTAAGCTACATTCACACTACAGTATGGGGGACGTATATATGGCTGATATACGTCCCCCATAGACGGCAATGGGCGCACGGCGCCCTACGGGAGCGGTATGGTGCGGCTCCGTACCCGGGAAAAAGATAGGACCTGTCCTATCTTTACCCGTAATACGGCGCCATGTATCCCTATGGAGAGGGGGTGAGCTGCGCTCACCTCCTCCTCCTTTCCCCGTGCACTGCCGTTGCCCGCTACGGTACAGTACGGGCGGGCCACGGCAGTGTGAATGTAGCCTTACACTGTAAGGGGTCGGGCGTATTCATGAGGGGGCGGGATTAGGGGCGGTGACTGCCGCATGAAGATCGGCAGTCACTGCTGGCCTATGGAGTAGGAGGGACGGTCCAGGGAAGAGTCAGCGACTCAGACCACCCCTGCAAAAATACGCTCGACCGCTAACAGCCCGGTCCGGCATTTTCCATTGTACAGCGCTGCAATGTTTGTTAGCGTTATCGGAGGCTACTTTATGAAGCAGCTCCTAGTGCAGTTTTTAGAGGTGACAGATCCTCTTTTAAAGTTCATATGTACTGCTAGGTTCAGTCTCTGTAACTGTGCTTCTACCTTTGTTTTGTAGAACACGAGATCTCATGCGTGCTGGTGTAATAAAGCAAAACGAGAAGCCCATCTGGTATGATGTATATGCTGCCTTTCCACCGAAACGGGAACCAACCTATGAGAAGCCACCAAAACGCAGGAGCAAGCTGCCGGATAATGTGCCTGCCATTCTATATAGCGAAGATGTCATCCGCGCGTGAGAATTTATTTGCTGATATGTTCAATAGAATTTTTTTGTAATTCTTGATTGTGGCTGGCCCTTGCTGATGTTAAAGGGATGGATGTTTTTTAATCACCATTCTGTAGGCTGGAAACTTGCATCGTTCCAAAGGGTATTATGGCAGAGATGTTCCATTCTGATTTAGAAGTGGAACGCATGTTGAAAGTAGAATGATAAATCCCCACTAATCTGTGTTCAGCGTAAATGCATGACTTTTCAAATTCATCACAACAGCTGAGAAAAGAAGATTTGCCTAATTGCATTACTGTCATATATAAAATAAAACATGTGTTAACAGCCATGTAATTAGGCAAATCTCTTCTCGGCTGTTGTGATGTGTTTGAAAACGTATGCGTTACTGACACGTCTGAACGCGCACTCACCTGCACAAGTTCTGATCAAAGCTGGTGTCTTGCATTTTGATACTTTTTTATGAGGTTGTCTTTCAAAATGCTCAATATGGCCACAACATCTTGTTTTTCTTCTCAGAAAATTTTATGAGACGTATGGAAGTGCAGGAATATTTCATTTGTACCGCAAAAACTTCAAATCTGTATGTCAAAGGTAAGAACGTTGTGATTTATGAAACCTAAATTGGGCTACTGCTCCCTGCACACACGTGTGTTCATCACGGGCCACAATGAAACTGTGATCCATTTGTGGCCCATGTGTCATTGGGGTATGAGGTCACAAGCAAATGACATTAGAAGACATTGCCAAACCACAAACCTTGGCTAGGGCTCACACACGGGGCAGTGCAAACCAAAGTTGTGTGTGATCCAATAGAAATGTATTTAGTGTGGTTTAGTTGGAGATGTTTATTTTCTTTTGGACAAAGAATCAGTAAGCAGATTTTCAGCTCCACATGATTTTCCTTGTACTTACTCCACACCACTTCAACTGGGCTGTAATATAGCCAGATTTTATTATCTGTCCTACTCTTACCACTCATGGTTTAACTCTGCAAATCTTGGACTTTTTGAAATTTTGTTTATCTTTTGTCTAAAATGACTGAATTAAAAGAACGGGCCATACCAAAACATATCAACAATGATCAGTTTTGTTTACTATTTATATTGGAAAAAAAATAAAATGGTGTTAACAGAAAACCATTGTCAGTCAGTCTTGTGCCTCCCGCTTGCACACATAAAAATGACAATTTGTCTATGTTAAGGCCAAGGAAAGATCATACATGACAATGTTGGCGAACCTATGGCCAACAAAGCCCTTTCTGTTGGCACCGAGGCCGTCACCTCCAGCACAGAGTTCACCAGAAAGGACTCCAGGCCTCCTCCTGCCTTCTAAGGTAGTCAAGGACATGCCAAGCTCAGTGCTATTTTAAAGTAACACCTCCTTAGCTGCCTTACACTGTAGGTGTAGTGGGAATGTGTGAAAAGAGCTGGATTATCATTGGAGCTCCTGCTCTGGTCCAATAATTCTTCCTGTTCAGGAGACCCTGGAGGAAAACTAGAATTATATTCAGAATTTCTCCTTTATATTGTATTAGTGTCATCAGGATGCTGATATGATTGAAAGTAGTAACAGAGCAGGGAGCAATAAGTTACTTCTTAAATTACCTTTTTGGCTTTTTGCGATAAATAAGTGGGTTTTTGTTGTATTTTGGGCACTCAGCCTCTAATAGGTTTGCCATGACTGGTATAAGGTGTCCTTTACCTACAAGGCAATTTGTTATATGTCAACCAGGATCTGACAGACTACGTTTAAAGTGTAACTGTAAAGCTATAGTGATTTACCAAATTGCTATATGTGATTCCCCCTTTGAAAACAAATAGATTGATGTCCACTTTGTGCTGCTCGTCCTTTTCAGAAAATTATGGCATTTTCTGTTCTGAAAGTGCTTGACAAAAATCTTTCTCACCAGAGTTGAAGCCGGCGGAGACTGTCTACCTATCTATGCCCTCAAGCTGAGGCCAGTTAGCTTGCTCACAGATCCCATGATGCATTTTGTTCTCTCTCAAATTAATGTAGCATTAAATCCATTTAGTTTCCCACATGTAAAGCCAGTGAACACTCAGGATGTGTATGGTCACCAGCCTAGCAGCTTCCATCACACGGAGGAGCAGGGGACATGCACAGAGCACATACAGGATGTATATTGTGACAGCCTGGCATCTTCCATCACATGGAGGAGCAGTGAACATGTAATAAGTGGAAGAAATCATAAGTAAACCAGTTACATGAAGTCTATAGCCTGTGCTCTGTGAGCACAAAGTATTAATAGCTCATCTGTTCAGAGCTGATTCTGCCGATGACAAGGTTAGGGAAGTGAGAAGAGCAGAGTCAGATAACATTCTGTAGAATCAGACTGGGATGGAGAGACTGCTAGAGAATAGGGAAGATCTTGTACATCACTATTCTGTGCAGGAGACATCTGTATCAACTGTTCTGTACACTTCCAGCTCTGCTACATTCACTGTCACATGACCTCCTCTGTAAGCAAGGAGCAGAAGCTCCTCCCCTCCCATGAAACTGACCAGAAACAAAGTGTAAGCCAGCTACAGTCTCATAGGGCTAATCAGCATAAAGATAGGAGGCAGCACTGAGGTAATCTGAGAGGGGTAGCGAAGAAGCTGCTGCATTTAGGTAACAAAGGTAATGGGCAAAGTTGTTTTACATCCCATTGATTTGTGGAAAAAACTAGTTACTGTTTAAGGACACAAACATATATGGCTTGTCATAACAATTTGCCATTTGTTTTTTTTGTCTTTTGCTCATTAAAGGTTTGTAGAAACATACACGGCACTCCAAAAAGCAGGAGAAATCAGTGAAGAAAAGTTGTTTGAGGAGTCATCAAAAGCACTGCTTGCAGAAGGCATTATTTTAAGGAGGGCTGGATACTCTGGTGTAAGTAAATTTGTCATACAAATCATTTTATCAAACCAAGGACCACAAGCTACAGTCTGTGCTGTCCTGCCCAACACTTTCATCACTGTACAATTCCGTCCCTGACTCCTTGGTAAGGGGTGGCAAGTAGTGGTATGGCCATGTCTGGGGTGTGCATTATTATCCTTAATCTTCTATGGGATCTGCATTATTATTGATTATCTGGTCATTATAGTGAGTGGTCACACAGCTGAATACACACCATTCAGAAATAACTTGAAAAATAAGAAAATACGTAACTCATGATTTGACTGGATGTTCCATTCAGATGACCAGTTTTAAAGGAAGTACATTATAGGTTAGATCATTTAGTAGTTATCGGCTGGTGTGTGGCCCTTGACACCCTTAAAAATGATCTTGCACTACAGTGAGAGCAGTTGGTATTGGTTGTTCCACTGCTTTGCGGGCAAAGCACTCATACACTCCTGAGAAATTTGTCTAGCAAGTATACTATACTTGGAGCTTGGAAACCCCTATCCGCAGGATAGGAGACCGTGTCTTTTCACTGAGTAATCTAGCTAGTGGGGCATCCAGATATTTTTTTTTTTGCAGATATTTATCACCAATTCTGTGTAGTTATAGGAAATTTGCTATTGTTTTCATGCATTGTGAACCAAACATGCCTTGAGAATGCTGTAGCTACACTGATGCAGAAACATATCTTGTTTAATCCCCAAATTAAGTGGTTTTGCTGAAAAAACAATTATAAAACTATGATAATGAGGCTCTGTCACTCCTGTGGCTGGCCCAGTGCTTCTCTTCATCCTAATTATGTACTACTCCAGAGAATAATTTATTCACTGTGTTGTCCCTGAGAAGCGGAGGTAATCAATCACTTTACCATCCCCCTGCTGCTTTGTGAGTCATCCAGCTCAGGTTGATTAGTCTTTTTTGGACAGTTCGGAAAGCTCGGTGTAATGTGTTTATAAACAGCATGCAAAGCAGCTTTCCCAAGGTCCTGAATTTTATATATAGTTTTTTGAGCATAACCACTCGGATCAGTGATGAAATAAGATATGTTTCTGCATCAGTGTCACTACAGCATTCTCAAGGTATATTTGGTTCACAATGCATAAAAACAAATGGTAGAGTTAATGTAACAAGACCCTTCTAAGTAGCTTTCCATAGTGTTGGCTGTTTACTGCAAATAATACAGAGAAGTCTTCTTCCGGACTCCTCTTTTACCTTTACATGAAAAAGGATTGTCAAAAAAGCATGACTCTCCATCCTTCATTTGTTAAGTACATTCATTCATTTGTTTTACTAATCCTTAGTACATCTGGTATCCATTCTTTTTCTAGGCTTTAAACCGGCAGTCTGCTCCTGAAAGTCAGCCAGGATCCTCAGTGAAATCTGCCAATGAAGAAACTTCCTCTGATGCACAATCCACTGTTATGTGACTACATTTACAATGTGGATGATTTGTGCTATGAGGGAACAGTTAATGGACAATGTGAAAATATTACATATTAAACAGTAATTCAGGTTTCTAAACTTGTTCTCTGCCTGTTATACTTTTCATGAGGTATATGTGGAAGCTAATATCCTCTGATTAATGGAATGGCATTATGCATGATATATCAGTGTGTGTTTCACAACGTATGGCAAACTTTATGTCAGGACACAACAGTACCCAATACAAGCAATTAGTACCACTGACTCAATACTTCACATTTTCTCTGCCCCTGCAGGTTAATAATTTTGTGCAAAATGTTTTCCATAAAACACTTTTCATCTTGCGATCAGCAAAAACATGGCAAAATATTTTGGCGTACTCCTCTTAATCCATAAGTCCATAAATGTTAAAGCGCCATACCAGACACATAGCAGGCTGTTTCACCGAGGGCTCCGCATACCCTGTGCCGTTTCGGAGGTCACGTCTCCTTCCTCAGAAACCGCACAAGGTACGAGGAGCCCTGGATTAATTTCATGCTGGGTGGCATCTGGAGTATTATAGCATTTTATTAGGGGGATTGTTGCAATTCCTGGCCGTGGGCTATCTCATTGATATTTTTTTTTTTTTTTATGACAAACTAATGTGCATACTCAAAAAACGCAAGTTAATTTAATTTATTTTTATTATGTATTTAAAAATAAAAATAAAGTACAACAATGACTAGTATGCTCACTAATTCATAAATAATATTGATATATGTAATTACCAAATGTACAAAACCCTCATCTAGGGCCTAACCTCTCCTATGTTAACCCCATCCCGACATTTGACGTAATGGTACTGCATGGCGGGAGGTGCGTTCCCGCAAAATGCAGTAGTATTAAGTTAAACTTCTGGCCCCAACTCCTGAATGGAGCCGGGGCCAGAAACTGCGATTGGAGAGGGATTGGGTATCAAATTTTGTGCAGCGTTTTAGTATTTTATCCACTGAGAATTTGTACATTTTTTGAAAAACACATTAATTTAGCCAAAAAATTTTTACTTTCAAAATTTTATCTGATTTCGTTTTAACCCCTGTAAAACAATTAAAGGGTTAACAAACTTCATAAAAGTTGTTCTTCATACGTTGAGGGGTTTATTTTCTATAATGGGGTAATTTATAGGGTTTTACTTATGTAGGCCTCTCAAAGTGACTTGAAACCTGAGCAGGTCCCTCAATAGCAGGATTTTGTGTTTTTTATGAAAATGTGAAAAATCGCACCTAACGTTCAAAGCCCCATAGCATCCTACAAAAATAAGAGTATGCATAAAAAACCATGTCCACATAAAGTAGACATTCGGTGAATGTTAGTTATTACCGTATATACTCGAGTATAAGCCGAGACCCCTAATTTTACCACCAAAAACTGGGAAAACCTATTGACTCGAGTATAAGCCGAGGGTGTAGTATACAGCCAGCTAGCCCCCTGTAGTATACAGCCTGTCCCAAGTGGTATACAATCAGCCTGCCCCAATGTAGTATACAGCCTGCCCCAATGTAGTATACAGCCTGCCCCAATGTAGTATACAGCCTGCCCCCAGTATGCCTAGCGAATAATAAAAAAAATAAACTTAATACTCACCCTCCGACGATACTCACCTTTGATGCTTAGTGGCGGCTCCCGGTCCTCGGCGGCGGCTTCTCTCTTCTATCTTCACTTGCCGGCAGTCGCGTCCAATGCGATCTGCCGACGGGCGCACAGTGCGATGTGGCGGTGTCACCGCACCCGGTGTGGTCTTCTGCTGCTGTAGCCCATCTACCTCAAAGTTCGACGTACTGTGCGTTCAGAGATGCTCTTCTGCCTACCTTGGTTGTAACGGGTGGCGATTTGAGCTACTGTTGCCTTTCTATCAGTTCGAACCAGTCTGCCCATTCTCCTCTGACCTCTGGCATCAACAAGGCATTTCCGCCCACAGAACTGCCGCTCACTGGATTTTTTTTCTTTTTCGGACCATTCTCTGTAAACCCTAGAGATGGTTGTGTGTGAAAATCCCAGTAGATCAGCAGTTTCTGAAATACTCAGACCAGCCCTTCTGGCACCAACAACCATGCCACGTTCAAAGGCACTCAAATCACCTTTCTTCCTCATACTGATGCTCGGTTTGAACTGCAGGAGATGCCGCCATGTGATTGGCTGATTAGAAATGAAGTGTTAACGAGCAGTTGGACAGGTGTACCTAATAAAGTGGCCGGTGAGTGTATAAGTGGTAGCTCCTAACCAACCTGCATGTTATATAGGGGTAGCCACTAGACAACCAGCATGGTCTATTGCAGTGGCAACTGTGCCATGTTTTACTGTGATGGCTACTGTTATAAAACATGCTTGTTGCTTAGGTTAATAAATGTGTGCCACAAAGATTACAGTAAATAATCTGATCGTTACATAGGGAATTCTACACCTGCCTATCGGAAGTTCCTTAGTCCCTCGTCGATAGCATCTGTGTGCAGAGAGATGCTGACAGGATCCCGAAGCGCACAGCCGCAGACTGAAAAATTTGCATAGGGAGGTCAAAGATGATTAGCAAAATCAAACACAAACAGAAATGGGGTCTAGGCAAAATGCAAATCCATAAGCACATCTGAGAAATGAACATATAAATGAAGAAAAAGAGTAAAGGTGTCAATCTTTATTGAATACATATATACATAAAGATTGAGTGAGTGCCTGAGGAGTCCCCTGAGGAAGCCCGGTTGGCGGGCGATACGAGTGGGGCACTTGCGATCTCCTGTTTTCCTGCAGATAGCGCTGTGGGACAAGTTCATTTATTGTGTTGATGAAGGCAGGCGGCCGTTCAGTACCAATTAATGGCGTGCTGGCCCTTACAGAGCCGGCGCGCATGCACACTAGGAGACGGGAACCACAGCGGGAGCTAGGAAAGGTGAGTGAGGCTGCAGACTGGCTCTGGGGGCACAGCAAGGCACATGAGATATGGGTCGCAGGAGCATCTGGTGTATCGCTTTAGCACATGATCTGACAGATCAAACCCACCCATGTATTTATTGTAAGCCAGGATGCAGTATAGCTTGGCGGCAGCGGTGGTGGTACCTCATACAGGGGTGAGGGTGCTGGAGTCCCCATGAATTGTGGGCAAAACAATGGCATCCCTTTTGTCCTTAAATCATGGCCAACATCATGATTGCAGAGTGCCTTGATCTCCCCACTTTCCAAGTGGCGCCTCACGCCCCAGAACCTCTGGAACTAAGGGATTGGAATATTGGAACACTGGTATAAAAGTTATCCACATACAGCTGGTAACCCTCCTTCATCAGTGGGTTCACAGTGGGTGCACAGATCGGTCAATTAGAGCACTCTGGGAGATGGCATGATGCTGCCAGACATGGCTCCTTCCACTGATGATCGGTACTGTCCTAGACAGCAACAATTATCGCCATGTGTTGCTCCCATTAACCCCTGTGATGCCCATTGTGACAAAGGGGTTTCTCCTGGGGGCAGAGAAACCCCTCTGCACCATGAGGCAAATTAGATGGCAGTCCGCATCACCAAGCAGGGTCGAGGGTAGCCCTACTAGGTATCCCAATGCAAGAGGAATTCCAGGGAAAGCTCCCAATTAATCAATAACTTACCCTTAGGGGATTGGTATATAATAGAAACCCATCAACGGAATTGGGGACTAAATTTACAGTTTTGTAGGCAACCCATGTCGAAGGCCTTTATTGTGTCTAGGGAGGCTAGGGCTCAATCTTCCTTATATTATTGGCTGATCTGCGTAACTACTTTAACCTGTCTGATGTTGTCTGTGATGCACTTACCAGGCAACAATTTTGATTTATCAGGCTTGTCACAACAAAATGACCTCGCCCTGCGCCTAATTCCGGACCTCAGAGCGCGTGTGCGTGCGTGACAGCTTCAGGAAATTTAAAGGCCCAGCATACTTTAATTGGCGCTGGCCATTTCCCAGAATTCTATATAAATCTGCCTCTTCCTGCACACCCTGCCGGATCTTTGAGCCTATGCCATTGAGAAAGCTCCCCTGCAACATTCCTGCGTTCCTGTTTTCCTGCTTTCGTGTTCCTGCGTTTCCGCGTCCCTGTGTTCCCTTTTTCCTGTTCCCGTGCTCCCGTGTGTTCCAGTCCGTTCTTGTGTTCCTGTTCCCATCTGCCTGGGCCTCTCGTGGCTGAACCAGCATTAGACTTGACCTTGCATCTCTGCTGCCTGCCCTGACTCAGTGCCTGAACCTGATCACGAGACTCCTGCAAAGGTACCCCGACCTCAGCTGCCACAAGGGCTAGTCCCACCTGTGGAACGACCTGGTGGTATCACGCCGCAGCAAGAACATCCCGCTTTGCAAAGGGTGCTTGTGGCCGGCGGGAAGTGGGCAGGGCAGGACCCCGCCAGATATATAAAGAGAGAAGTATGGCAAGAGTGGACAGGGAGAGAAGAAGCGCTAATAGTGTCACACCTTTAGGAGTGAAGATAGGATAGGGGTAGATATTACGCTCACCCTGTGTTGTTGTGCTAGAATAGGCACAACACTACGAAATGACGTTAGTCACAAATGTTCCTGGTGCCGCCTCCTTGTGGATGAGCTCCTGTATGGTGTGGCCGCACCACTCAGGATAATCTTGACAGTGGTTTTGGAATTGTGATCCAGTAAAGTGGCGCACTCAAAAGATATATAAAGAGACTGTGCGGCCGTATGATAAATAACCTCCTATGTATAACAAAATCTCTCCGGTTTATTTATCTACAATAGAGGAGTAGTGTAAATCTATTAATTGTCTTGGTTGGTCACTGTACCATAAAATTATGTTAACTTTATTATATGGGTCACTAGGATTACGGCAATACACTATACATATAGCTTTTTATGGTTGAATACAGAACTCACATATTGTTAGAAATTCATTTGTTTTTGCCTTGCCAGGATTGCATAGTGATTATCACGGTTACACCCGTGCCTGCTGCCGCAGTCCCTGCTCCCCCTGCCCTCACTTACCTCTCCTGGCTCCGGCGGTCCGTACTGTGGCTCCTGGCGTGTAGGCTGCATGCTTCTTCCCTGCAGTTGCGCGCTCCCGCCACTAGGGGGGCGTGCCTGGACTTCTCCCAGCCTTAAAGGGCCAGCGTCCTCCTTATTGGCTCTGGCATTCCCGGCTCGGCTATATAGCCTGGCGACTCCCAGCATCCCCTGTTTGATCTTCAGGTCATTCTACTGGAGTGAAAGCCGTCCTGAGCATTTCCAGACGCCTCTGTGATTCCTGAGCGTTTCCTGGCGCCTCTGTGTTCCTCTGCTGTTCCCATGTTCCTGTGGTGTTCCCGTGTTCCTGTGTGTTTACGTGTTCCAATCCTGTGGCAGTCCTGTAATCCTGTGGCGGTCCTGTAATTCTGTGGCGGTCCTACAATCCTGTGGCGGTTCTGCAATCCTGTGGCGGTCCTGTAATCCTTTGGCGGTCCGGTATCCTAGTGGTCTTCCGAGGTCCTGCCAGTCGTCCTTCCAAGGTCCTGCCATCCCGAGGTCCTGCCTTCCCGTGGTCCTGCCTGCCCCGTGTTCCTACCTTGGCTGCCACCGCGGGCCTAGTCGCACCCATGGAGCGACCTGGTGGCTCCCCGCCGCAGTAAGCCCATCCCGCTTTGCGGCGGGCTCTGGCAAAGACTAGGAGTCCACTTAAACTCCGCTCCCGGGTTGCGGCTGGCATCTTTATCTCCCGCAGTGGTCCAGGGAGTCCACAAGACTTTAGTCCTAAGGGACTATTCCCATAGACTGTGACAGTGATTGTGACATCACAAAGAACATCCACAGAGGGTCGCCCTTGTTTTTCAAACTTTTTCGTAATATCTTACTTTGCATGAATATATTTTTCCATTCTGATAACATGGGCTAACTTGTGTTAAGTTGTTTGAAATTTTGGAGGGGAGACATCGAGCAAGTGGGCAGCCGGTACCTTCCTTGCCTGATATAGGATTTTGGTAGTGGTTAATTTTTGTGCTACTATCAACAGAAGCTCCAAGATGTACCCAAAATACCTACGAATGGTGACAGTGAAATTGTAACTCTAAAGAGCCTCTATAGTAAAACAAATACTTTACACCAAAACCTCTGCAGTCTTCGGCAGACCCAAAACGTGCAATAAATCAGCTTGGTCCACCATGCATTGTGGACATTTAGCATCCATCTGGTAAACCATTTACTGCAAAAGTGCTAAAGTACGGTATACTCGATTGTAGGATAAATAATTGTGAACATTTATTCGCAACCTTCGAGACACAACAGGCAAGGATCTCCTCCACACCTCTTCCATTACAACTTCTATCTCTGCAGTCAGGACATTCCATCCAGGGAATTTGGTATCAGAAAATCAAGGATGCTGACCTTCCTTGTTTGAGTAAATTTAGGATTGCAGAGTGTTAAACCAACAAGGATCTCACAACCACCCTGCATCTCCAATGCATGTCCTAATTGCAGATACTTAAAAACTGAGTTTGCGGGAAATCGAATTCAACTTGCAGCTGGTAGAACCATGTTAATGTGCCACCGCTGTATAGCTGAGAGGTTTATACTATGCCCTTCTGTTCCCACAAATCAAATCCCGCCAACTGGTATAGATCCCATTTATCTGAGTTACACCAAAGCAAAGTAACCTTAGTAACAACCACTATGCCCTGAAGGCCACAACACTTACACTATACCAGGTGCATCATACGTAATGTCGGCAAACTGTCCTGGTGTGACCGAAATCTATGCTCCTCCAACAGTAAGTAATGGGTCCCATCCCACCAGATGTTGTTATATTCACCCTGATGACTCTCCTTGTCTCCCTGCACCCAAACCTTTAAATAGTTAAAGCTGAGCAGCCTAGTATGCCTGGGGATTAGCTACAGCCAGGACTCTTTCTTCCTTGGATAGTTGCAAAGTTTCCAATTTAATCCTCAGGATTCCCTTACCCTCTAAACATACAATTGATTGTCTTAAAGGACACCTGTCATCAGGTCTGTGTCACTTGTCCTGTCACTACTACCTGTTGGAGCAGCTCACATGGAGCCCATCACAGCCTTTATCTAGTCAATTCATACATTAATCATTATAAAATCATCTTCTCTTTATTATATAAATTAGGCTGGTCACATGGTCAGAGGCAGTGATGTCACTCCTGTTACCCCTCCCCTCTCCTCCCCCTGCTCATGTCTGTGTGTAATGTATAGTGAAGCATAGTTAGTGTATCTGCTGACATGCTGCATCCTCCTAATACACATGTGTGAGACACAGACACAGTACACAAGTACCTGACATGTTCTGCTATAACATGGCTGCATTCTGGAGCTGTTGTATCTTTCACATGCACACACAGGGTGCAGGAGGCGTGAAGGGATAGAGGCAATGCTCTCTAATGGCAGTTTATGAAAATATATTTAGTTTAGGGGGGTTGTTTTGCCTGACGGGTTCTCTTTAACCTTTAAGGACGCAGGGTTTTTCCGCTCATTTCTCGCTTTCCAACTTCAAAAATCCATAACTTTTTCATTTTTACGTGTACAGACCTGTGTGAGAGCTTAATTTGTGCGTAACAAATTTTACTTTCCCGTAATGTTATTTATTTTAACATGCCCTGTACTGCGAAGCTGAAAAAAAAATTCCAAATGTGGAAAAATTAAAAAAAAAAACGAACATGCATCACGTTCTTGTGGGCTCAGTTTTTACAACTTTCAGTCTTCGCTCCAAATAACACGCCTACTTTATTCTTTGGTTTGGTGCGATCGCGGTGATACCAAATTTATATAGGTTTTATTGTGTTTTAATACATTTTCAAAAATTAAACGAATGTGTACAAAAAAGAAAAAAAAAATTTTGTCATCTTCTGAAGCTAATAACTTTTTCATACTTTGGCGCACGGAGATGTGTGAGGTGTCATTTTTTGCGAAATGAGACAACGTTTTCATTGTTACCATTTTGAGGTCTGTACGACATTTTGATCATTTTTTATTTCATTTTTTATGTGATGTAAAAAGGTGTAAAAGTCGCATTTCGGACATTTGGGCGCCATTTCCCGTCTCGGAGGTCACTGCCGGCCGTAACCGTTTTTATATTTTGATAGATCGGGCATTTTGGGATGCGGCGATACCTAATATGTTTGTGATTTTTACTGTTTATTATGTTTTATATCAGTTCTAGGGAAAGGGGGGTGATTTGAATTTTTAATATTTTATTAATTTTTTTTATTTTTTAAACTTTTTTTTTTCTTTTTTTTTTTTTCACTATTTTTTAGACCATCTAGGGTACATTAACCCTAGATGGTCAGATCGCTCCTACCATATACTGCAATACTTCTGTATTGCAATATATGGCATTTTTGCAGGTCATTCATTACAATGAGCCACTGGCTCATTGTAACGAATCTCCAGAAGCCATGTAGCCTTGTGTCATGTAGCCTCGTGTCAAAAGATGACGTTCAGGGGCGCGGCGATTGGCGCGATCGGTAATTAGCGGTGGGGGTTTTCTGCAAAATGCAAAAACCCCCACCTTTGTATGAAGAGGACTCAGCCCGTGAGCCCTCTTCATACACTCCTTATACCTCTGCGCCGTAGAGCTACGGTGCAGAGCGTTAAGGGGTTAATGAAATACCACGGAATTTAAATGGGGGGAATAATGGAATATATACAGGAATTCTGGCATATAAATAATTTTAATTTGACTAATCCTCCCCACCACCCCGAGAGTTTTTTTCCCAGGTCTCCATCTTCATTTAAACTTTTTAGTGTAACAACTACATGTTCAATGGTAAGAAATCAGCTACTCTGCGACATAACTGTATACCTAAGTATTTAAAGTTTGACACAATCAGAAGAAGTTCTGCTGCAGGGTGGGGGGCAATGCCTGTTCTAAAGGGTCGATCAGCAAAAAGGACAACTTGTCTCAATTCACCGTAAATCCTGCATACACCCCAAATTCATCAATCACTCTGATAGCTTGTGTCAGCTCTGCGTCCCCCCAAAATAGTAATAATAAGTTATCTGCATATAAAGCTTACTTCTCCTACAACCCGCCATACTTAAAGCCCACCACACCAGCTTCATCCCTCAATGTTGCCGCTAGCAGTTTGATGGCCAAGGTGAAAAGCAAGGGAGACAATGGGCATCCCTGCCTTGATCCCCTGCCTAACATGAAAGATTCAGAAAGTATATTATTGACACAGATATGAGCTTGTGGATCCATATACATCAATCGAATGTATACCAAACCCCAATTTCTACAACTACTTTTTTTTAGAGCCCTGCCTCTGGAGTCCTATATGTATAGAAATGGATACAGAAAAGACATGGACATTTTAATCAGCACTGGGACATGATGGAAACTTGACTTGTTTAATGATTTTTCTACGATGTGTGACTTGTGTTTCAGGATGTCAGAGGGTAAGGAATGTCCATTTATCATCTCATCCTTAGTGAATTATATTGGCTGCATGGCATCATACAATTTCTGGTCACGGAATGTTGTGTATAATGGCTCCTCCCCCACACATTATGACATCACATCCCTATATTAGGAGCTGCGGAACTTACAATGACTTGAGGGTTTTAGTTGTCAGTGGAGGTAAGTTTTCTATGTCAGGTGCTGCTCTTTCCTTCATTGTTTTTTGCAATTTCTTCTTCAATTTCATGTAAGTCTCCTCCATGTGATGGCCAAATGTCTGTGTATTTGTCTCCCTCCATTACTTAGTAAGATCAGACCTCTTATTTTATTTCATGAAACAAATTTATCAGCATATATCCATACATATGTTATCCATCCAGGGTCGGACTGGGGTACCTGGGGCCCACCAGTGAAATTGATTTTGGGGGCCCACCTACTACTACATATCAATATTCTGGGATAAGGGAATTTCTAAGCACTAGCGGGGGCAGAGGATAAGCTAAGCCCTTTCTCCTGCATTAATGTTAGGGATAGTATAAGAGTCACACCTGGTTTCCTGGGCTTCTGCTGGTGGCTGGGCTGTTGTTAGGGATAGTATAAGAGTTACCCCTGGTGTCCCGGGCTTCTGCTGGTGGCTGGGCTGTGGTTAGGGATAGTATAAGAGCAGGGACGATTCTAGCATATTTGCTGCCTGAGGCGAATATTAAAATGCTGCCACCCCACCCCCCCGCCCCCGCTCCCTGTTAAGTAAATGCTGAAAACTTTACTAACAAGTAACAACCCTACAGACAGCTCCCTGACACTGTGTGACTGACTACAGGATCTGAGAGTCATTAGTGGCATCTAGTACCTTATAGATGACAATCTCTTCCATCAGGAGGACTTTATTCTGGGTTCTCCAATCCATGATGTATCACGGCTGAATTCATGGCCGGATATCTTCAGCTATGTGCAGCATCTCCACCCGGCGCCCCTAAAAATACCACAGTCACTTACAGTATAAAGTATATACCCCTCACAACACAACTGACCGCACTCTCCACACATATAAAACATCCCTTCATTATATATATTCTACTGGAATTATAGCATACACAGCACCAATCAATATAAAACACCCCCAATTAATTAATACAGACCCCTAACATTTAGTTTAAATGATGCAAAGTAATCCTAAGTATGGTATCCTATAACTAATATATCCCACCCTGTTATTATGTTACATGAATTTACATACAGTGCAACCCTGACCAATGTGAATATATAGCACCCTCTAATATACAGCCCCCCCAGCTTAGTAATATACTGTATCCCATATACAGCCCCCCAGCTTAGTAATATACTGTATCCCATATACAGCTCCCCAGCTTAGTAATATACTGTATCCCATATACAGCCCCCTCCCAGCTTAGTAATATACTATATCCCATATACAGCCTCCCAGCTTAGTAATATACTGTGTGAGACACTGAAGGGGTTAATTGTGGATGGGCGGTATGTTTCCCCTAGGTTTTGCTATTATGCAAAGCCTTAATGCTGAGGTTGGGTGTCCAGCACCTTGGACACAGGTGATGGGAGCAGCCCAATCAGTCTTTTTTTTAAACCGCTCAGCAGAGCTGAAAGTGTTGTCTCTCTGGAAGGAGGCTGGAGAGCACACAGCCCTGACCTCTGTGCCTGGAGCAGCCAAGTGATTTTTTGTTAGTGGTGAGTTAGAGAATCACTGTATAGTTAGCACCCTGACGGGTAGGATATTATTTGTTTTGATGCCTGAATGTGAAGGCTGTTTTATTTTGTTCCTGCTGCAATAAACACAGGCTAGACCTATTTTGGACTGTACCTTGGTGTCACTGTCTTGAACTGCATCACAGCACCCCGCTACCACGATCTCTACTGGGCCAAATCTCCCACATATGGTGCTTCGGATTGCGGGCAGTTCAAAAGACACACACCTGAAAGGCTCGCTACATCCTGCAACATTGCATGGCCTGGGTGAAAGCAGCAGGCAAATTGCAGGATAAAGCCAAGATGGAGGACTTTATTAAATACCTGCAAGAAGAGTCCCAGGCTAATCGGCAGCAGCAGCAAGCCATGCTCCAGCAGCAGGAGGAGAGGTCCCGCCAGCAGCAGGAGGAGAGGTCCCGCCAGCAGCAAGCCATGTTCCAGCAGCAGGAGGAGAGGTCCCGAGCCATGTTCCAGCTGATGATGGAAAAGTTTTCTGGCATTATGGCAGCACCGCAAGCAACAACTACTGAGGGGTCCCATACTGGTTTGCAAGGGTACTCGGATGTCCAGCGTTCCGCACGGGCTGCAGTACAAAAGGCTTTACAAAAAATGACGGCGACCGACGACGTGGAGGCGTATCTCACTGTGTTCGAGCGAGTAGCTGAGCGAGAGGAGTTACCAGCTGAGCAGTGGGCAGATGTCCTGGCACCGTTCCTGACAGGCGAGTCGCAGAAGGCTTACTACGACCTGAGTGAAACAGAGGCCCGTGAGTACCCCCAGCTAAAGGCAGAGATTCTGGCTCGTCTTGGGGTCACCATTCAAGTTCGTTCCAGCCGGGTCCACCAGTGGGCTTACTCAGAAAAACTACCCCCACGCTCCCAAATGCATGACCTGATCCATCTTGTCCGGGAGTGGCTACAACCAGAGGACTGCACCCCAGCACAGATGGTGGAGAGAGTGGTTCTTGACAAGTTCATCCGTTCTCTGCCCTCTCGGCTCCAGCAATGGGTTGGACAGGCCGGTCCCACAAATGCTGAGGAACTTGTGTCCCTAGTAGAGAGATATCGGGCTACGGAGGATCTTCTACTTCCTTCTCCCACACGAAGCAGTGCCAGTGACAAGGTCACCAAACCAGCTGGTAAGACTACTACTGCAGAAAAGGGGAGACAGGTCAGGTTGGGAGGGGGTTCATTGGGGGGCTCGGATACACAGAAACCCAACGAGGCTCGTGACAGAGGTCATAGCCGTATCCAGTGCTGGCGATGCCATGAAATGGGCCATATTGCTGCCAACTGTCCCCTGTCAGTGGAGCCAATGGACTGCAACCAGACCCGGCGAATGTCCCTGTTTGCCCGGCCGGTTCTGGCAGCCGAGTCGGTCACGGATGCAGAACCCCAAGTGTGTATGGTCACAATCGGTGGTCACACGGTGGAAGCCTTGCTAGACTCAGGGAGTCTGGTCACCCTGGTGCGGGGAACTTTGGTTGATCCTGGACTGTACAGTGGGCGTAAAGTGGGAGTGTATGTATACATGGGGACACTCGCGAATATCCCACTGCCGTCATCAACCTACATACACCTTGTGGTACTATCACCCATGAAGTGGGGGTGGTGGGGACCCTGTTTCATGAGGCTATTATCGGCAGAGACTTACCGGTGTTTTGGGACCTCTAGAGACGAAGACCCACCTCAGGTGCTGTTGCAGATAATGGACATCACGTGTGTCCGGCCTTGGCCCCTGAACCCTTTGAGGCCAATGTACCCACACCAGCAGTAGGGGTGACCCCATGTGATGAATTCTCTCCCCTAGAGGTCCTAGCTGGTGAGGTCGAGGGCCACGAGGAGGTGGCCGACATGCCGGACCTTGAGATTTCCCGTGAAAGTTTTGGGGCTGCACAGCTACAGGACCCTACCTTGTTTAAAGCACGGGAGAATGTTAAGGTGATAAATGGGGTACTCCAAATACCAGGGGCTGACAAAATGTACCTCCGAATGGTGATTGTTGGGGAACTGTTGTACAGGGTCGACCAGATACGGGGTGAGGAGGTTGAGCAACTTGTAGTACCCCAATCTCACCGTAGGCTGGTGCTAGATTTGGCACACAAACATGTGCTGGGAGGGCACTTAGGTGCTGAGAAGACCCGAGAGAGGATCCTGCAGAGATTTTTCTGGCCCGGGGTGTGGGAGGAGGTAAACCGGTATTGTAGCTCCTGCCCTGAGTGTCAACTTACTGCCCCGGTGTCCCACTTCAGGAGTCCTTTGGTCCCGCTACCAATCATAGAGGTGCCATTTGAACGGATTGCAATGGATCTGGTTGGCCCCATAGTTAAATCCACAAGGGGGCACCAGTACATCCTGGTTATCCTGGACTACGCTACGCGGTATCCCGAGGCGGTTCCATTAAGGAACACCTCCTCCAAAAATATTGCTAGGGAGCTGTTCCAGGTATTCTCACGCACAGGCCTCCCCAAGGAAATCTTGACTGACCAGGGTACCCCATTCATGTCTAGGGTAATGAAGGAGATGTGTAAGTTACTGCAGGTTAAACAGCTCCGCACATCTGTGTATCATCCTCAGACAGATGGCCTGGTCGAGAGGTTTAACAAGACCTTGAAGGGGATGCTAAAGAGGGTGGTCAGCAAGGATGGGAAGGACTGGGATAGTTTGTTGCCCTATTTGATGTTTGCCATACGTGAAGTTCCCCAGTCCTCCACGGGTTTCTCACCCTTTGAGCTGTTATATGGCCGTTCCCCACGTGGGCTTTTGGATGTAGCCAAGGAGACCTGGGAACAGGAGAGGACCCCCCACCGTAGTGTGATTGAACACGTCTCCCTTATGCAGGACCGCATAGCGTCGGTAATGCCCCTTGTATAGGAGCACATGACAATGGCACAAGAGGCCCAGTCTAGGGTCTACAATAGGTCAGCCAGACTCAGGACCTTTAACCCTGGCGACAGAGTGCTAGTTCTGGTGCCCACCGTTGAGAGCAAGTTCTTGGCAAAATGGCAAGGACCATATGAGGTCATGGAGAAAGTGGGGGAGGTAACCTACAAGGTATCTCAGCCGGGGAGGAGGAAACCCGAACAGATATACCACGTGAACCTCCTAAAGCCATGGAGGGAAAGAGAGTCCCTGATGGCCATGGGAGTAGAAAAAGCGTCTGTCCCCAAGAAGGTGACACCGGAGGTAGGTGTACCCGATGCCAAGGTGCCTGAAGTACGGATCCCGGAATCCCTCTCCAGGGCCCAGATTCAGGAAGCGAAGGAGTTTGTGCTCCGAAATGTGGATGTGTTCTCTAAGTTACCGGGACGTACTTCAGTCATCAAGCATGACATCGTAACCGAACCCCACATCCGGGTACACCAAAAACCCTACCGGGTCCCTGAAGCGCGCCGGAAAGCCATATCCGAAGAAGTCAGGCAGATGTTAGACCTGGGGGTTATCGAGGAGTCTAAAAGTGACTGGTCGAGTCCTATTGTGTTGATTCCCAAACCTGATGGTTCCCTACGGTTCTGCAATGACTTTAGGAAGTTGAACGAGGTGTCCAAGTTTGATTCTTATCCCATGCCCAGGGTTGACGAGTTGATAGAACGACTTGGACAGGCTAGGTTCTTCTCCACCCTTGACCTGACGAAAGGGTATTGGCAGGTACCCCTTACTGACAGGGCCAAAGAGAAGACCGCTTTTGTTACCCCTGATGGGCTTTTTCAGTACGTGGTACTCCCCTTTGGGCTACATGGGGCTCCCGCCACATTCCAGAGGTTAATGGATCTTGTGCTAAAACCTCACCGGAGATATGCCTCGGCCTATGTGGATGACATCATAGTTTATAGTAACGATTGGGAGAGTCACCTGGCCAAGGTGCAAGCAGTGGTAGACTCCCTGAGGGCAGCAGGGTTGACAGCGAACCCCCAAAAATGTGCACTGGGGCTGGAAGAGGCCCGTTAGCTGGGATACCGTATTGGGCGAGGTGTCATCAAACCCCAAGTAAATAAAGTAGAGGCGATCCAGCAGTGGCCACGACCTATGAGCAAGAAGCAAGTGAGGGCTTTCCTAGGCATAGTGGGCTATTATCGCCGATTTATCCCCGATTTTGCTACCATAGCGGCACCCCTGACTGACCTGACAAAGGGTAGCAGGGCGGTGATGGTAAAGTGGAGTGAAGAGGCTGAGGGGTCGTTTCAGCGACTGAAGACGGTTTTGTGCGAGGGACTGGAGAAATCCCGGTGGGCCGACTCGTTTGGGGCCGGTCCGGGGCCGGTCTGACACTGGTGGGGCCGGTGAAGAAAAAAATAAAAACATGAACTTACCCTGAAGACCGTAGGAACTGGAGGCCGGGCGCAGCGCTGCAGGGACTTCCCCCTGCTGTGCTTGTGTTCTCTGATGCCTGTGTCACGTGACACGCATCGTGACTTCCCCCGCGCGGGCCGGCATCTCTTCCAGCTAGATTTGAAGGCCCCAAGCACTGTTGTGAGCTGACAACTAGATACAGTCAGCTCACAGAGACCACACAGACCCCCTCCCCCCCGCGATCGCCCCCCCCCCCGCGATCGCCCCCCCCCCCGCGATTGCCCCCCCCCTCGTGATCACACCCCCCACTCCCCCTGATAGCTCCCCCCCCCTCTTCCCTGGATCACAAGAAGAAGCCTTCTCTAAGTGCAGGAAGAAGACCAGCTTTGACAATAAGAAAAGAAATTACAGGGTAAGTGCATGCATGGGACTGTATGGCTGGTGGGTATGTTGCATGGGACCGTGTGGCTGGTGGGTATGTTGCATGGGACTGTATAGCTGGTGGGTATGTTGCATGGGACCGTGTGGCTGGTGGGTATGTTGCATGGGACCGTGTGGCTGGTGGGTATGTTGCATGGGACCGTGTGGCTGGTGGGTATGTTGCATGGGACCGCGTGGCTGGTGGGTATGTTGCATGGGACCGTGTGGCTGGTGGGTATGTTGCATGGGACCGTGTGGCTGGTGGGTATGTTGCATGGGACCGTGTGGCTGGTGGGTATGTTGCATGGGACCGTGTGGCTGGTGGGTATGTTGCATGGGACCGTGTGGCTGGTGGGTATGTTGCATGGGACCGTGTGGCTGGTGGGTATGTTGCATGGGACCGTGTGGCTGGTGGGTATGTTGCATGGGACCGTGTGGCTGGTGGGTATGTTGCATGGGACCGTGTGGCTGGTGGGTATGTTGCATGGGACCGTGTGGCTGGTGTGGCTGCGGTGGATGTTACATGGGACTGCGTGGCTGGTGCAGGCTGAAGTATATGTTACATGGTAACAGTAATATACTGTATCCCATATACTGCCCCCCAGCTTAGTAATATACTGTATCCCATATACATCCCCCCCAGCTTAGTAATATACTGTATCCCATATACAGCTCCCAAGCTTAGTAATATACTGTATCCCATATACAGCCCCCCAGCCGAAATCTGGACCCATATAAATATATAACCCCCCCAGGAAAAGAATAATCTGGCCTCATACAATATATACAGCCCCCCAGTATAAAATTATTCTGGCCCCATATAATATATAGAGAACCTCCCCCCCCCCCCCCCGCCCCAGTTTAAATGTATCTGGCCCCATATAATATACACAATCCCCGCCCCAGTTTAAATGAATCTGGCCCCATATAATATGTACCACAAAATATATACAGTACCCCCCCCCCAGTATAAAACAATTCTGGCCCCATAAAATATATACAGTAACCCCCCCCCCCCCAGTATAAAACAATTCTGGCCCCATAATACAATATATACAGTACCCCCCAGTATAAAACAATTCTGGCCCCATAAAATATATACAGTATCCCCCCCCCAGTATAAAATAATTCTGGACCCATACAATATATACAGTAACCAAACACCGCCCCCCCCCCCCCGCCCCCAGCATAAAACAATTCTGGCCCCATGTAATGTATACCCCCCCCACAGTATACATCAATTATGGCCACATATAATGTATACAGTACTCCCTCCCCCCTCCCACGATAACGACACCTCCCCTCTCCCCCACATAAAATAAATGACAGTACAGGAAAAATAATAAAATCATACTCACCTGAAGGCAGCTGCTCCCTCGGCGCGGCTCCGGTCTTCACGCGGCTCTTCTGTGAGACGCGGCTCCGCACAGTGACACAGGCGGCGTGACGTCATGACGCCTGTGTCACTGATTAGAACGGAGCGACGCAGCTGCCGGAAAGGCGCTGCGTCGCTCCGCATATAAATCACGCCTGTGTCTTAAAGAGAAAGGCGCGATTTATTTAGCTGGTGGGCGATTCGGGCGTTAATGGACGCCCGAATCGCCCACTTTAGAGCGGCGAATTCCGCCGCCCTTTACATGGTTCCGCATTCTGCCGCCTGAGGCGAGATTTTCATCTCGCTTCATGGCAGATGCGGCCCTGTATAAGAGTTACCCCTGGTGTCCCTGGCTTTCTGCTGATGGCTGGGCTGTGATTAGGGATAGTATAAGAGTTACCCCTGGTGTCCCGGGCTTCTGCTGGTGGCTGGGCTGTGGTTAGGGATAGTATAAGAGTTACCCCTGGTGTCCCGGGCTTTCTGCTGGTGACTGGGCTGTGGTTAGGGATGTAAGTGTTCGCACTGCACCAACCTTCCAACAAGGAAATGCTGAAACCGTTTACAAGAACTGATGACAATAACCCTACTCTGGTGTCCCGCACCACATAGACAAGTCACACCCGGCTCTCTGACCCTATAGATATAACAGTACATAAGCTGAGAGCTCTCTCACACTAGAAGGTTAGTCAGTGACTACAATACTGATCTGACACAGGAAGAAGTAGCATCTTGTACCTCACAGGTGACTTGTCTTCTCCTTCACAGAATCGTTGCAAAATCTGGTTGCACATTTTCTGGCAGATGTGTTCAGCTCTGGGAAGCAGATCCCACTCACTGCGCCCCTAAAAATGCCACAATTACTTACAGTATAATGTCACCTGGATACAACAATGTCATACACACTGCCCCCTCCATATTTAATTAAGGGCCCCCCATGCACACTTCCATCCCCCCCGCCATATTTTATTAAGGCCACCCATGCACACTGCCACCCCCCTCCATATTTTATTAAGGCCCCCCATATACATTGCCACCCCCCTCCATATTATATTAAGGCCCCCCATGCACACTGCCATCCCCCCTCCATATTATATTAAGGCCCCCCATGCACACTGCCATCCCCCCCTCCATATTATATTAAGGCCCCCCCCCATGCACACTGCCACCCCCCCTCCATATTGTATTAAGGCCCCCCCATGCACACTGCCACCCCACCCTCCATATTATATTAAGGCCCCCATGCAAACTGCCAACCCCTGAATATTTTATTAGCCCCAAGCCCTCTCCATATTTTATTAAGCCCCCCCTATATTTTATTAAGGACCCCCCCAACTCCATATTTTATTAAGGCCCCCCCCTCTCCTCCATATTTTATTAAGGCCCCCCCTCCTCCATATTTTATTAAGGCCCCCTCCCCTTCTACATATTTTATTAAGGCCCCTCCTCTCCTCCATATTTTATTAAGGCCCTCCCCTCCATTTTTTATTAAGGTCCTCCCCTCCCCCATATTAAATTAAGGCCCCCTCCCCTTCTACATATTTTATTAAGGGCCTCCCCTCCCCTCCATATTTTATTAAAGCCCCCCTCCTCCATATTTTATTAATTCCCTCTCCCATATTATATTAAGGCCCCCTCCCCCATATTATATTAAGGCCCCCGCCCCTTCTCCATATTTTATTAAGGCCCCCTCCCCTTCTGCATATTTTATTAAGGCCCCCCTCCTCCATATTTTATTAAGGCCTCCCCTCCTCCATATTTTATTAAGGCCCTCCCCTCCCCCATATTATATTAAGGCCCCCTCCCCTTCTCCATATTTTATTAAGGGCCTCCCCTCCCCTCCATAATTTATTAAGGACCCTCCTCCTCCATAATTTATTAAGGTCCCCTCCTCCATAATTTATTAAGGCCCCCTCTCATCCATATTTTATTAAGGCCCTCCATCTCCATATTTTAGACAAAAAAAAAATCGTTTACTCACCTGCTGTGTCCAACTTCTGACGCGGCTGCCGCTAGGAGAGTGACGTCACATTGCTGTCGCGCGATGACGTCTAGGATCTGAGTGTGCCATGCGCTGAAAAGCTTCCGCCGGCATCGCACTCAATGTTCCGGCTGCACTGCAGTCAGTGATAGTACTCGAGCGGCCGAGTACTATTGTCAGGGGCCTCTGATGGATTCGAACGGAGGCCCCTGCCATAGTGGCAGGAGTCGAGGGCCCACCGGGGGATTCACGGCCCCCCCGGCGGGCCAGACCGAACCTGTATCCATCTATCTATTATTCCATCTATCTATCTATCTGCAGATAGCACTTAGGGTAGCACTTTCATCTTCTCTTCCCCCTCATTTCAGTATTGGTAGAGATAGTGAACGGTATAAATAGCGATAGAATGAAGAAATTTGCAGAGGAAAATGATTTCCCAGATGAGGAATGGAGGGAGCTTGTAGAAAAGGCTGAGACAGTATTTTGGCCGTCAATGTATGGAGAAGTTTTATTTTGGCCAACTCTAGAGATGATCGCAGAGGAACTTGAGAATGATGAAGAGAACACAGAGAGTGAGGAGGAGGAGAGTGAAGATGATGGAGTGGAGAATATAGATACAGAAGAAGAATTCTTCTATAGGAGAAATCATGTAATAAGAGCCTGGCAAACCTTGGATTCACTCCTGCCTGTAGAACATCATGTAATGGATGCCTGGCCAAGTGTGGAGTCATTCACATTAAGATGGTGGATTCCGAAATTCCTAAGAAGAAACATCAGAAGCAGCAACAGCCCAAATACAGAACACCGCCATCCGTTACGATTCTTGTGTTCCCTCTTCTGTTGCTGCACTATAAAGACATTGGAATAAACCCCAATATATTTCTCTTATAATCAGAGATCTCAGAGAAATAAAAATGGTGAAAATATATGAACATCATTATTTACATCATTAATGATTTCCATGAGAAATATTTCCATCAGATACATAGACCCCTGATGTGACATCTGCCGCACCCGAGATAAACGTTTTAAAGATTCCAGGATTCAAGAGCAGGTTCTTAATTTTATAGCCACAAAAATAAAATACAATAATTCCTGCTGCTGAGGAAGATTGCAGAGGGCATCAATTTCCACAAGCCTTCACACAGGCTCCGGAGACCGCAGGTGGACTCGACTATCAAATCAAAATTAGTGGACATAGATAGATAGAACAAGTTGCAATTGAGAGGAAAATAAAATAATTACAATTTATTTCCTTGATTTCTTGTCTCTTTTTTTGTAAAGAACAGGTGTGAATAGGTGTAAGGAAACTCACATTCACACACGTATGGGGGACGTATATACGGCTGATGTATATACAGCGTGTATACGTCCCCCATAGCCAGCAATCGGCGTATGGTGCCGTATGGGAGCGGTACAGTGCCCCACATGTGTGGCACCGTACCTCTCTTTAGCCAGGAGAAAGATAGGACATGTCCCGTCTTTCACCGGAATATGGCGTTGTGCGCCATATATTACTATAGGGAGGGGCGGGGGTGAGCTCCTCCTCTCCCCTAGCGGCGACGTGTGCCCACCATGCTATGGTACGGCAGGCACAAGTCTGTGTGAATGTAGCCTTATAATGTAAGACAAGTGACCGAAATCTATGCTCCTCCAACAGTAAGTCAAGGGCCCCATCCCACCAGATGTTGTAATATTCACCCTGATGACTCTCCTTGTCTCCCTGCACCCAAACCTTTAAATAGTTAAAGCTGAGCAGCATGGAAGTATGCCTGGGGATTAGCTACAGCCAGGACTCTTTCTTCCTTGGATAGTTGCAAAGTTTCCAATTTAATCCTTAGTGAAATTGTCTTGGTGAAATACCAGGGAATCCAATTGGGGTAATTATGGAATATATACAGGAATTCTGGCATAACAATCATTTTAATTAGACTAATCCTCCCCACCACCCTGAGAGTTTTTTTCCCAGGTCTCCATCTTCATTTAAACTTTTTACTGTAACACCTGCCTGTTCAATGGTAAGAAATCAGCTACTGTGCGACATAACTGTATACCTAAATATTTAAAGTTTGACACAATCAGAAGAAGTTCTGCTGCGGGTTGGGGGGCAATGCCTGTTCTAAAGGGTATAATAATAAGTTATCTGCATATACCGTATTTTCCGGACTATAAGGCGCACTTAAAAGCCTTGGATTTCCGTGGAAATCCAAAGTGCGCCTTATAGTCCGGTGCGCCCTATGTATGGCACAGGGCACAGGGCACAGGGCAGCGGACCATACTTACATAGGTCCCCGCTACCGGAGACCGGAGACAGCAGATCTCCAGCGGGAACTGCAGACCACGCGGCATGAACAACTTCTGCCGCGTGGTCTGCAGTTCCCGCTGGAGATCTGCTGTCTCCGGTAGAGGGGACCTATGTAAGTATGGTCCGCTGCCCTCCTCCACCTCCCCCTCACCTTCCCCGCGTTCCCCGTCGCGTCTCGGCGTCGCGTCCCGTCGGGTCTCCGCCACGCCCCCGGACCTCCGCCACGCCCCCGGACCCCGCGCCTTATAGTCCAATGCGCCTTATATATGGAATTATTACATATATAAGGCGCATCGGACTATTGCGCCTTATAGTCCGGTGCGCCTTATAAGGCGAAAAATACGGTAAAGCTTACTTCTACAACCCGCCATACTTAAAGCCCCCCACACCAGCTTCATCCCTCAACCTTGCCGCTAGCAGTTTGATGGCCAAGGTGAAAAGCAAGGGAGACAATGGGCATCACTGCCTTGATCCCCTGCCTAACATAAAAGATTCAGAAAGTATATTATTGACACAGATATGAGCTTGTGGATCCATATACATCAATCGAATGTATACCAAACCCCCGGTTCTTTTTCAATAGGTATTAGTGCACATCAGATAGATGGGAGGGTGCTTGAGGATTAGGGATCCAACTGCAAAACATATATAGACAATGTAATCCAAGAACACCAATATGCTGAATCAGGTTTTTATTAGGATATATGGCCAAAATTCATGCAAACGTTTTCGGCTGGCGTAGCAGCCTTTATCAAACACATAGGCCTGCTGGGAAATAAGGAGGATTGCAGTGTGATGGCGCCTAGGAAAAGTACAACAGTACTCCAGGTGAATTGGCGCATGCAGTTGATGAAATCTTGGTAACAGAGA
The DNA here is from genome assembly GCF_040894005.1 of Engystomops pustulosus. Lineage (NCBI taxonomy): Eukaryota > Metazoa > Chordata > Amphibia > Anura > Leptodactylidae > Engystomops > Engystomops pustulosus. Next base: position 115,071,447 of record NC_092412.1, read on the forward strand.
TTCACCATATTGCTTAACTCCTTAACAACCAGGCCCTTTTTGGTATTTGCATTTGAATTTTTCACTCCCCACCTTCAGAAATCCATCACTGTATGAGGGCTTGTTTACTACGTAACAAATTGCACTTCATAGTGATGGTATTTAATATTCCATGCCGTGTACTGGGAAGCAGGAAAAAAATCGAAATCTAGTGAAAGAAATACATTTGCACCGTTTTCTTGTGGGCTTGAATTTTATTGCTTTCACTGAGGGCCCCAAATGGCACATAGGGGATATGGGGATACCAAATTTGTATAGGTTTTATAATGTTTTCATACATTAACAAAAACTAAAACCTCCTGTACAAAAAAAAATTTTCATTTTGCCATATTCTGGCATTAATAACTTTTTCATACATCAGTGTACTGTGTCATTTTTTGCAACTTTTGATGATATTTTCAATGCTACCATTTTTAGGACAGTACGACCTTTTGATTACTTTTTATTGAATTTTATTTACGACTTTGGGTGCTATTTTCCATTACGGGGTTAACAACTGGGAATAACCGTTATTATATTTTGATTGGTCCAACATTTAGGGATGCGGCGATACCTAAAATGTTTATGAGTTTCACTTTTTTTTTTAATATTAATACCAGTATTTACCGTATATCAGGGGGGTTATTTGAATTTTTAGGTTTTTTTAATGTAATTTTTAAACTTTTTTTTAATTGCCATAGTACAGTCTCGGGTCCAGGGGCGGCTTCAGCACCCCGCATACCTGGTCAAGTGCCGGTGACAGGGCCTCAGGTGGTAGAATGCGGAGCCCTTTAAAGAGCGGCGAAATTTGCTGCTCTAATGTGGAAGATTTGGGCGCCGGTTGACGTCCGAATCACCCCACCAGATAAATAAATCGCACCTGTCTCTTTCAGACACAGGTACGATTTACATCCGGGCTGACGCAGCGCCTATTTATTTATTTGGTGGGGCATCAACCGGCGTCCAAATCGCCCCACCAGATAAATAAATGGCATCTGTCTGGAGGTAAGTATCAATTTTATTATTTTTAATGTACATTTATTAATTACATGTGGTTAATAAGGGAAAGTGCAACATCCCTGCCAATGCATGGGCAGAGGAGTAGTTACGAATAAGCCCCTTGTACCATCCAGTACATATAGAGGTAACTGTGCAGCGGTAGATACTGCCTGGATAGGCACGGGTTAATGTTATTTAATGTTATCATCCAATGATGTTCCACTATTGTAACTGGAGTGTGATTGGAGAGTGAGATCACCTGACCAGGGATTAACAAAAGCCTTAGTCCGGGGAGAAGTTAGCTCTCTTAGGCCCAGCTCTCACCAGATGAGGAGCTTTTTAGGCCCAGCTCATGACAGAGGAGCATCACCTCAGAGCACAAGCTCTTGCTACAGGCCTCCTAGGCCTCAGCACATCAACTACACACTTAGTGACAGAGACAGTGTGTGCCTCACACATCAAGTGAGCTCACATAGAACGACCAGGATTAAAGCTGCAGCTTCAAGAATTGGACACAGCTACATCCCAGCCTGCAGCTGCATCCAGGCTGGTGACCGAAATCCTGAGGTCCCCTCTCCAAGATCAATCAAGTAATCTGCCTTTGTAAAGAATCGTTTGGCCTGTTGCTGCTGTTGGTTCGAATAAAGAACTGTAAGTTACTTTTATGCACAACATTGGCTCTGTCTGGTCCCTTCTACGGTTGTATCACCATCAAGGGCGCCCCATCTATCATACAGGTACTCATACTACAGACTCTAAGGGTTGTCCCAGGGTGAACCAGTACCACAGCCTCTCCCTTTGTCATTTATTTTTATAGGATGTCATTTTTATTTTGTCATCATTAAAAATTGTACATGGTGTACAGTAGGTCCAAACACCTGTTTGGACCTACTGTACACCATATACAATTTTTAATGATGACAAAATAAAGGAAAGAATCATTATTTTATCTGGATGTGCTACGGAACTCTTCTTTTTTTGGATCTGTGTTGTATATTGATTGGTGTGCTGTGCATGCTATAATTCCAGTAGAATATATATAAGAGATAATGAAGAGATGTTTTATATGTGGGGAGAGTGAGGTCAGTTGTGTTGTGAGGGGTATATATTGGTTAGGAGCACAGTGTCATACCTCCCAACTTTTGGGTGAGAGAAAGAAGGACAAAAATCCCTCCCCCTTTTTTCTAAACCACGCCCCTATCCCCCTGTCCTCCAGCCACCTATTGTAGCCTCCTGTCCTCCAGCCTCCTCCTCTAGTCTCCTGTCCTCCAGCCTCCTTCCATGGCCTCCTGTCCTCCAACCTCCTCCTGTAGCCTCCTGTCCTCCAGCCTCCTCCTGTAGCCTCCTGTCCTCCAGCCTCCTCCTAATGCCTCCTGTCCTCCAGCCTTGTCCTGTAGCCTCCTGCCCTCCAGCCTCCTCTTGTAGCCTCCTGTCCTCCAGCCTACTATGCCTTACTGAAATCACTGAATTCAGGAAGCAAAAACTAATCTGAATGTGTCCATAAACTAAACTAAAATAGCTTCAGTGAAAAATCACTGATGTGAAAAGAACGCCAATGTGAAACCCCCCTATTAGTGATGACTAACAATGTCACACACCACACATGCTGCTACTTAAAAAACATATCTACATGAGATGAAGCATTTTTCCCAATGTGTTTCAAAACATGATGCGAACGCATTATGTGAACACAGCCTGAAGCTGGGGGTAAGCACGACAGGAACCAATAGGGGGCGTAAGCCCTATTAATGCCTAGGATAACATCAACACCAATTACGGACCTGTATGTATGAATAGAAGTATTCAGCTACTTTTTCACTATATTTTAGAGCCCTGCCTCTGGAGTCCTATATGTATAGAAATGGATACAGAAAAGACATGGACATTTTAATCAGCACTGGGACATGATGGAAACTTGACTTGTTTAATGATTTTTCTACGATGTGTGACTTGTGTTTCAGGATGTCAGAGGGTAAGGAATGTCCATTTATCATCTCATCCTTAGTGAATTATATTGGCTGCATGGCATCATACAATTTCTGGTCACGGAATGTTGTGTATAATGGCTCCTCCCCCACACATTATGACATCACATCCCTATATTAGGAGCTGCGGAACTTACAATGACTTGAGGGTTTTAGTTGTCAGTGGAGGTAAGTTTTCTATGTCAGGTGCTGCTCTTTCCTTCATTGTTTTTTGCAATTTCTTCTTCAATTTCATGTAAGTCTCCTCCATGTAATGGCCAAATGTCTGTGTATTTGTCTCCCTCCGTTACTTAGTAAGATCAGACCTCTTATTTTATTTCATGAAACAAATTTATCAGCATATATCCATACATATGTTATCCATCTATCTATTATTCCATCTATCTATCTATCTATCTACAAAAGGAAAGTCGGGGGGGGGGGGGTGACAGGGAACGCATTTAAAAAAAACGAGAAATGCAATGGATATTTACGCTGAAAACTTTAAAAACTGATGGTTTGAATGTGGTTTATAAACTTAGCACACTGTAGGGAATATCCTTCCCCCACCCTGGTTTGTGTCTCCCTGTAACCATGATGTGTACGTGAAAGATATATAATTAGTGTACATTTACCCCTTGATAATGGAGTTTTCTCTTCTATTTCTTTGCAGATGGATTTATCTTGTATTTTCTCAGCCAGTCACGGACGATACCTGTGTGTTCCCTTCCTCACTACACCACCTAGACTTGATTCTATATATGTCTTTTTCTACGTTTTCTGTATAGCACACATTTATTTTGTCCATTATACTCTAGGTGCTGTCTGCCGTAGTGCGTTCTGTGATTTCACAAAAGAGGTCATTAAGCAGGGACCACATTTTCATGTGACACCCCAGACCCAACTCTCTCCCCTGCTGTATCCAATTGGGGGCAGGTATTTCTATTAGAATTTGCGACACAATTGGCGACAGCTCATCACTCAAAAAGGGTAGTGTGCATATATTATCCCAGTAACGGTGTCTGTCTATACTTACGTGCAGCAATTCTGTCCCGGTAGCTATACGCTACGGACATGCTGTGTATACGTTACCATGACAGCACTGGGACAGCTGACCGGCTCATCCGGCATTCTGGCGCATGCGCAGTCCTGTAAACAGGGCTTGCGTTCCACCCGTGCGTCTCAACCAGACGCTGCTAATACTCAACACTACAAACGAGTCAGTAAGGTGATCAGAGGTCGGGTAACACGCGCTGTTACGTCTGTTAGCCACATTGCGTGGCTTTTTATTATTATCTTTGAAGTAAGCACTTGGGCACTTTGTATATTAGGTCTGTATTATAAACCCTAACGGAAATCACTGAAACTAGCACCAGCAATATGCCCTAAGATTGATTACACTGTAACACTATGTATACTATGTACTTTTTATTATATTGTTGTAAAATGTAATTCACATTGATGTTATGCACATGAATGTGGGGGCGGGGTTCTAAAGTCACATGACGGGTAACATTGTGTATATATACCCGCCTCGTGCACTAATTGTTTTGCTTGAAAAAGGCTCCTTGGAGCTGAAACGTTGCTATGACTTGACATGGAATAAAGAAGGACCACTTTTTTACACCAATTGAACGTTTGGAGTGCTGCTTATTTTCTATATTTATATCTATCTATCTATCTGCAGATAGCTCTTAGGGTAGCACTTTGATCTCCTCTTTCCCCTCATTTCAGTATTGGTAGAGATAGTGATCAGTATAAATAGCGATAGAATGAAGAAATTTGCAGAGGAAGATGATTTCCCAGATGAGGAATGGAGGGAGCTTGTAGAAAAGGCTGAGACAGTATTTTGGCCGTCAATGTATGGACAAGTTTTATTTTGGTCAACTCTAGAGATGATCGCAGAGCAACTTGAGAATGATGAGGAGAAAACAGAGAGTGAGGAGGAGGAGAGTGAAGATGATGGAGTGGAGAATATAGATACAGAAGAAGAATTCTTCTATAGGAGACATCATGTAATAAGAGCCTGGCAAACCTTGGATTCACTCCTGCCTGTAGAACATCATGTAATGGAGGCCTGGCCAAGTGTGGAGTCATTCACATCAAGATTCCGGATTCCGAAATTCCTAAGAAGAAACATCAGAAGCAGCAACAGCCCAAATACAGAACACCGCCATCCGTTACGATTCTTGTGTTCCATCTTCTGTTGCTGCACTATAAAGACATTGGAATAAACCCCAATATATTTCTCTTATAATCAGAGATCTCAGAGAAATAACATTGGTGAAAATATATGAACATCATTATTTACATCATTAATGATTTCCATGAGAAATATTTCCATCAGATACATAGACCCCTGATGTGACATCTGCCGCACCCAAGATAAAAGTATCAAAGATTCCAGGATTCAAGAGCAGATTCTTAATTTTATAGCCACAAAAATAAAGTACAATAATTCCTGCTGCTGAGGAAGATTGCAGAGGGCATCAATTTCCACAAGCCTTCACACAGGCTCCGGAGACCGCAGGTGGACTCGACTATCAAATCAAAATTAGTGGACATAGATAGATAGAACAAGTTGAAATTGAGAGGAAAATAAAATAATTACAATTTATTTCCTTGATTTCTCGTCTCTCGTTTCTCGTAAGGAAATTCATATTTACACGTATGGGGGACATATATACGGCCGATGTATATGCAGCGTGTATACGTCCCCCATAGCCAGCAATGGGCGTATGCCGTATGGGAGCGGTACAGTACCCCACATGTGCGGCACCATACCTCTCTTTAGCCAAGAGAAAGATAGGACATGTCCTATCTTTCGCAGGAATATGCCGTTGTGTGCCATATATTACTATAGGGAGGGGCGGGGGTGAGCTCCTCCTCTCCCCTAGCGGCGACGTGTGCCCACCGTGCTATGTTACAACGTGTGAATGTAGTCTTATAATGTAAGACAAGTGATTTATGGATTGTCCTGGCTGATGACCTTTGTCCTTATACACACCAGGGCTTATGACTGTGCTAGAGAGCTAAGCAGTGCTATGTGATACTTTTCATTTTGCAGCAGTTTCTGAAGTAAACGTTATGATAACACAAAATTTAGAGCACAACTACTTTCCACAGATTGCGAACCCTACATGGCACATTTCTAGATGTCTAAAACATTTATCAAAAATTTTCTTGGGTCACAGCTTGGGAAATTTAAAAAGGCCTAGAGCATGACATCTGCAATAAAAAATGGGGGTTCCCATTTAAGATTTGATTTGAAATTTTTGATTTAAGATTTGATTTGAAGTTTTGAGGCCAAATATTTGAAAAAAATATTTCACATTTTTTTTTAGTTTTTCAATCCGGTGTGTATTCCGCAAGATATTCCACCGACCCATCTTTTTGTTACACCCTGTATACTTTATATATCTAATGGGGCCCATGCTTCCTCCCTTCCTATTTGGATTAGCTCACCGGATATAGGTGAGCATCTGCTATATCATCTGATATAGCAGGAGACTAAGAGATCACTTTTCCAGCAGAATAACGCAATCCTACAAATCTAGAGTCTGACTGCACATTAGCAATAGTAACAATCAAGCGCCCTGTCCTCTCTTCCTCCTCATAATACCTCTGGCGCATAAATAAACGCTTATTCTCTGCCTGCTGTTTGTTATACTCAGTTAAAGCAGTTTGTACTTCCTGCAAACTATAATATACTCTATATATGTTGCCTCTGAGGTACTTACTCTATCCCTAATAGCACGACACAAAGCTGCTTTATGTTTGTTAACTGTATCTCTTTAAACCACATGCCCCTCATAAACATTTTCAGACCATCCCACAATCTTAGTGAAGACCCCAAACCCCTTAGTGGCGATCGCTTAGTGGAATTTTTTTTTTTATTTGCACCTTTATTTTTTTCAACTTCTTTTTTACTGTTGGATTTTGTCCCAGTGTGGGACATGAACAAGTTATCATTTGGGTTAAACAGCCGGGTTTGCAACTTACCGCCAGAGTCAACTGTACGTCATGGTGCTGTAACTTCCTGAACCTTATGATGTACAATTGCTCAGGGTGCGGGAAACCTACCACTGCTGAAATCATGCGAGCATACCACCCTGTAGGCTACCTAATACTGATGCCGGCACATGTTTAGTTAGGCTCTGCGAACTTTAGTTTAGCTAAAAAAAAAAAAAAAAAGAGCCCTCTAGTGCTATCCTACGTCATCTTCAGGCTTTCGATGGCTTCCAATGTTTAATTATTCCCGCCTCCTTCATATTACTCGTCCTTCTTCAGGTGCCGAGAGCCGTGACGTCACCAAGCTCTTGGCATCAGCATTAAGTAGCCTGCAGGGTGGTAGGTTTCCTTTAAGGGTGATTTTAGTTAATCAGTGATTTTTCACATAACTCATTTTGGCTTATGGACACATACAGACGGGTTTTCTCTTCCTCTCTTCAGTCTTTTTCACTGATGCCTTACAGAAACATTCTTTCATAAGGGAATTTTCACATTTTATTTTTTTCCCACTGATAGAATGTTGTCAGTGGACACAAACAGAACAGGTTCTAAATTAAGTGGAAAATACTAAAGTGTAAAAAAGACCTTTGAAAATAATGGTTCGGTAAGACATCATTGAAAAATCACTGAAACCATAAAGAGAAAACCAATCTGTATTTCTCCATGAAGTGAAAATTCATTTATGTGAAAAAAAATCATCAATGTGAGTCCATATGGACAGTCCCACATTTTTTAAAGGGATACTAATCCTAATGTATGTAATTTTTTGACTTTGCAAAAAGTAATAAAAATGCCTTAACATTTTTCTATCTCAAAATTTTGGCATTTGGCACATATAAATAATTTTGGTAATCCTAACTGACCTGAAGTGAGAAAGGATTATTCTTATTTCATGTCATATGATGAGAAAAGATGCATATGTGTCTTTTTATACAGTGTATGTAAACTGGTTTCAACTGTATGCATATGGTTTAATAGAAAAAACTGTTTTCCAATAGCAACCAATATAACGATTTATTACAGATGGTCCCCTACTTAAGAACATCCCACTTACAGACGACCCATAGTTACAAACGGACCTCTGGATGTTGGTCATTTATTGTACTTTAGCCTTAGGCTAAAATAAACAGTTATAACAGTTATAAAAGGTTTCTGTAACTAAGTTTTGTTGCTAATCCTGTTTCTTATCACAATCCAACATTGTTAAAATCCTATCGTCACCAAGACCAAAAAAAACTTGGCTGGAGTTACAATTATAAAGAATATAGTTCCGACTTACATACAAATTCAACTTAAGAACAAACCTACAGAACCTATCCAGCACGTAACACGGGAACTGCCTTTATTACTCTGCTAATTTTCTAATTTCTTTTGAGTTTATTAGTAATCACTATCATACACATAATCCACAAGGTGGCAGTGTAACATTAGAATCAGTAAATATAGCCACACAATCCTGACCTATTCTCAGAAGAGATGGAACCCACTCAAGTGATAATTGTAGAAAATATTGGTTTATAAAATAAGTTTCTACAAGATTGGGTAGCTTTCTGTTAGAACATTCTTGCATCTTACTTAGCTTTAGTTCATGAGTTTGAGATGTTGAGCTCATCTAACGATTTTTATATTTTGTTCATCATAAAATGGGATACATTTATAATCCACTGTACTTGTATTCTTTGTTGTATTAAAGATGACAGTTTCATTGTTTAAGTCTTCTGGGTGGGCACATGGGGTAGCACTGCATTGCCTTTCACTTATCATAACTGTGTTATGTGCTGTCCAGCACATGACCACGGACAGGTTACTATCCCATGTTAGGTCTCCTAGCTTTCAAAAAGCAAATTGTGAGGAATTGATTCATAAAGTACTAGTACTACAAAATTGTAAACAACACAAAATTTTGGTCCAAGGGAAAAAAGGCAGAAAAAAATGTAACATGTGTCTTTAGTTTTTTTCTTACTGTGCAAACTGCAAGTTATCCTTCCATATTAATCTGATCTTCCAAAATGAATGATTGGCCAAAACAGAGTAACACCTACAATTAGAACAAGTCAATTCAAAGCACAATTTGTGAAAATATAAAAATAATCTTTATTTAATATACTTCATTATATGAATAAAATAAAAGATCAGTATCAGGGAACCATGAGAACATCACTAAGGGACACAAAATTCATCATAGGGACACATGTCAAATACATGCATGGGTAGTAATTAATAGTACATAGAAAAGGCTATATGACAACATCACAACATACTGCACAGATAATTTTCATCAGCGTAGAACACTTTTCTAATACGTAGAAAGTTCACAATAAAGTGCCAATGCATCCAAGTAACAAGCTAAAATTAGAATTAATTCACATTATGGCTGCCTAATGCCTTAACATCAAATAGTATAAATTCATTGCTTACGTAAGTCAACCTGTATCTTATTGCGGGGACAAAACACCCCTACTCGCATCTCAGTGCTAGCCTTCATCCATGGGTGGTATCTAACTCTATGGGGTGCACACCATATGAAAGAGCACCATCCCCTACTCAAGGGTCAGATGGTAGGTGTTCACCTTATGGAGAGATTGCCAATAAAGCCACCGTAAAGGCGTGTGGAGACTTAAAGCCTAGGGAATTCTTGGAAGTATGCAAATACATCTTCTAGGGTGTTACGCTAAGCTCGGTCGGGAGACCGTCACCGCCCCGAGTCCTGCCTGTCTGAAAAATTTATCAGCAGAGAGCAGCTCGGCCACCTTCAGAGGGGCGTCTGTTGCCTCGGCACCTGCAAGGGTGTTAGTGATACATGACAGCAACCTCTTGACCTCATCGTCCTCTGTGGGCTTCTGGGAGGAGAGGTCACTGTAGAAATCGCTGACAACTCCCATGACGGCCCTCTTCCCCCTCTGCATCCATCCGCTTTCGTCTCGTAGTTCGTTCAGGGGCACGTGGCCAGCGTGGACTTTCCTGAAAAGGAAGGAGTTACACTTCTCACCCTTCTCCAGATTGTCCACTTTGGCACGAAAGATGATTCGCTTGGATTTCTCCTCGAAGTGCCTCTTCAGGCCCTTCTTGGTATCCTCCAGCTGTTCTTTGAGGTCCCAACGGCAGCGCTGGAGGTCCTGCAGGGATCTCAGCTGTCACTGGAGGTCTCTGAGGCCTCTCTTCGCCACAGCCGCCTGTCTTTGTCCTGAAAGAAACAACGGATTTCTACTTTAGCATATTTCCACCATTCGCTTACATTTGTCATTTCTTAGAACTATGTAGATGTCCCTCAGCTCTGCCTACACTCCCTCATCCGCCAGCAGGGCACTGTTCAGTTTCCTGGAGCCCCGGCCCGGCGGGAAGCCACACTTTGGAGGACCCACACTGCCTGATCGCCTTAGAGGTGAACATAAAGTCAATCCTAGAACGGGAAGCACAGTCAGAGCTGCTCCAGGTGTAATTCACGGAGCCGTCCCCAACGGCGTCCCTCAGGGATGCTTCCGTCACTATCTGCACAAGGAGTTTGGATGTGGCGTCCAGCTTGCGCCATTCTTCCTCTATGACGCAGTTGAAATCGCCGGCCAACACTGCTGCCCTAGTGGTGGCGAGTTTCAGCCTGAGGTTCCGGAAAAGCTCCAGTCGTTCCCCCTTGTGATTAGCTGCACGGGCTCACCAACCAGAAGTCAGTCGCAGACGAGCTCCTGGATGGAATCAAGCGCGAAGGTGCTCCCCCGGAGGAGGATGGCGGTGCCAGCAAACCTGCAATCGCCCCCACTAGACCAGTAGGAAGGACCGTTATTTCATCTCCTAGTCAGATGGTCGTATGACCTAGAGGAGGGGATACCACATTCCTGTAACATATACACATCGCACGACTGGGAGGCAAGGTAAGTTAGTGCAGTCTGACAACGAAACTTATCTCTAATGCTTCTAACATTGATGGAGAAAACTGTAAAGTTAGGTAACTAAAGCGGTATCGTCCCTACCTGACCCTCTTTTTCTTCCCTCATGATGGCTGTCGAGTCGGGCGGCTTGTCTTTGTCTCCGTCTGGAACCTTTTTGAGGTTCTCCAGCATCTCGTCCAGCTGCCGTTCTTCTGCCGTCAAGTTGATGGAGCTGGAGAGATAGACGTGTTCCTTGAAACCGGCTTCCAGCACCTCAAAGAGCTCCTCCGTTGCGTCCTTCTCTGCTGCAGGGGATGGATCTGTCGCCACCTGCAGCAAGTTCGTGCATGCTTCCTCCTTGCAGGTCTTCATCACGTGTAGTTCAATTTTAACCAGGCAGGAAGTAATTAATTATATATTGGCCAAATAACGTAGACACAAACAAGTATAGTTGTATCCACGGAGATCTGATGAGACATTCGTGTATCTTTATTTTATACCCTTTTTGGGTACACTTTATTGAACTAATATGTAAATTTCGTTATGCGGCTACTGGGGCGTGGAGTAGCCGGGCACGAGGCTACACAGCGCGGCTACTCCACGCCCCAGTAGCCACATTACTCCTCCTACCCTGTTGCGTGCGGCGCGCAGCTCCTCGTAGCTGCGCGCCCTCGTCCTAACCCGAGAAGAATTAGAAGAAAAAAGTGCATTAACTAACAAAACTAACTACCCAATATGTAAACATCTAGCGTATAGAAATGCATATATATTTAGAATATAGGAAAAAGAAACATTGTAAAAGTATTACTTCTCGACTGTATGTATGTTTGGGAAAAATTTGGAATAAAAATTTACATAATAAAAAAAAAAAAATCACACATGCCATTAGCTGTGCCACAAGGGCTCTGGTGTATCAAAACACTCACCAAACACAAAACAGTCACCAAAACCTGTAAGAAGGAAATAAAATCAGCCAAAATATAAAATCGTGGCCAAAGATAGCAAAACTAATCCTAAGAATGTTTTAAGTATATCAATGCTAAAAAAATATGGATCAGAGCAGGTTGGACCCTTTTATTCTGAAAATGGGGCATTGGTGACTGGAGACCAAGAGAAGATGGAGATACTAGATGGGTTTTTCAACTCCCCTTATACAATAGAAAGAACTTCTGACGTGGGTGGTGCCAGTACGGGTCATGCATTATGTAATATACTAGACTGTCTGAATGTAGACATGATCCAATCTAGGCTCAATAAAACCAATGTGTACAAGGCTCCTGGAACAGATGGGTTAAACCTCAGAGTTGTTAAAGAACTTTGTTCTGTTATTGCTGTACTGTTGTCTTAAATCTTCATGGATTCCCTAATGTCTAGTACGGTGCCAAGTGACTGGTGCAAGGCGAATCGTGTGCCAATATTTAAAAAGGCTCTAGAACTTCGCCAGGCACTTACAGGCCTGTAAGCTTAACTTCCATTGTGGGGAAAATATTGGAAGGGTTAGTAAAAGGATGTCCTGGAGCTGGAAAGGATTCAACAAAGAGCCACAAAAATAATAAGGGGTATGGAGGGTCTCGGTTATGAGGAAAGATAAAAAAAATATAGATTTATTTAGTTTGGAAAGGAGACGACTATGAGGGGACATGATTCATTTATACAAATATATGACTGGTCCATACAAAAAATATGATGGAAAGTTTTTCCAGATTAAATCAAATCAAAACATGAGGGGGCACTGTCTGGAGAAAAAAAGGTTTAATCACCAGAGGCGATTACGCAAGATACGTAAGATGCGCAAACCTACATTAGTGGTATGAGAACTGTAAATCTGTGGAATAGCTTGCTTCAGGTGCTGGTCACAGCAGGGAGAGCAGAGAGCTTCAAGAAGGGTCTAGATGCCTTTTTACATCAAAATAACATTAATGGTTATGTTATATAGAACAGTTTCCCCTTCATCCAATCCCTTACCTTCCTTGGTTGAACTTGATGGACATGTGTCTTTTTTCAACCATATAAATGATGATGCTATGTCTTAGACATACCAGTGGCAAGTGATCCGGAATTCTGTACTGATGGCCTCCCAGGGGCTAGACACTTCAAGGAATTACATAATTGTGATCCTAAACACCTTCGAGTTTGCGGCATAGACCATATGAGAAGTTACATTAGGGGGGGCCCCATTGCACAAATAACAAGCACAATGTGAATCAAAATGGATCTGGACCCTGCAGACACTGAGACCTTTAGGACTTAATGAGACTCTGAATTATGCATCATGCCTCTGACCTCTGTTCGCAATTTTGTATTTTTTGCACACCACTTAGTATATTTTTGATATTGTGATATCACACCACTGCACTCTATAATGGTGGGTTGGATATTGACAGATTGAACACTGGGTATAATGAAAATCACATAGTGTGGAAAAGAAAAGATATTCCTTTAATATAGTGTTATTTAGACACAATGGGGCACATTTACTTACCCGGTCCGGAGGATTGTCTGACAACAATGCACTGTGCCACGATTCAATCGTTTTTAACCAACTGTATAGTGCTTTAAAACCTTCTAATTTTAATGCATATCAATAAAAAATTGCAGTTTTACATTCAAAAATAAATCCTTTAGACAAATGGGTCTTAGTGGGGCCGCTAGGCCCTTTTTGTAAATAGTTGTTTGAATTTGAAGACCCAGTCAAGAGTTAGACCACGAAACTATCAACTATACGATTCAATCGTGCGCTCGATTTCCTGAATGTGTCACTTCCCTGATCAGGTGCATTGTATGCGACACAATTTTAAAGTTAAATCCTGTGGTTTGTCAAAATAAATTGGATCGTCCGATGGCACACCCCTCGATTTGTGTCACTTGAAAGCCGGCTCCACTGCGCCAAAATCTGGTCGCTTGCGCCAAAATCAAAAACGTCGGAATATCAGACTAAAGTGCAGTCCATGGGACCTTTAGTATATAAGCCCCAATGGGTCACATTTATCAAAAACAGTGCAGACTGCGCTACGTGCAGTTTACCTGTGAAATGTGCAGGATGTGCCAGCTTCATAAATTGAGGTGCATGTTTGTCATTAATTAGGTGCTCCCTGCACTGCATCAACAGATTGCACCAACTTTTTTGTCCGCCTTTAACAGGTACTTTCGGCACCATTATGTTGGACACTGCATGATAAATGTGGCGCAGGGTCTGACTGTGCATCGGAAGGCCCCTTTATGTGCAGAATTTTTTATAGTGCAGTCTTGACACAAATGTGTGGTGTGCACTTAAAGGGGTATTCCCATTTCTGCAAATGACTGTTATTGTATGTATTATCAAAAGTTATACAATTTTCTAATATACCTTCTGCATCAATTCCTAACAGGTTTCGAGGTCTCTGCTTGCTGTCATTATACAGAAAGCTTCTACGTTTACTACCAGTGGACAGAAATCTGACCATGGTCACACAGGTGCACAGCTCTTTATAACACAGAGAGCAAGCATAGCTGTGCGTTATAATGAGCCACATACCTGTGTGACCATGGTCAGATTTCTGTTCACTGGTGTTAGCATAGAAGCTTTCTATGGAATGACAGCAAGCAGAGATCTAGAAATCGGATCCATTGTATGTCTAATGCTGTTGTACAATGATTCTATGTGTGATGTGAAAATGATCATATCTTTCTCCATATGGATGCCCTCGAGCTTTTGTAACAGATAGGTCCCTTACACACTTGCGTTTTTCATGCGCGTTTTCTGCGCATGTTTTTCACGCGCAGAACTTGCATTGCACTCTGACCCATTGTAACCAATGGGTCTTTTCAGACTTGCATTTTTTTTCACGCACACACGCGCGTTTTTTTAACGCACGTTTCAATCTCGACCTGCTCTACTTTTGCAAGTCACGCACGTGAAAAACGCACCATACAGGCATTTTCTGCGCATGAAAAACGCTTTGGAATTGCATTGAAATTGCATCAAAAACGCACGTGAAAAACTGAGACACTGAGCAAACTCTGACTGAAAACTGATTGCACTCTGATGCAAAATGTGCGTTTTTCACTGACCAAACCCTGATCGCACCCTGATCAAACTCTGACGTGATCTGCAACGCAAGTGTAGAAGGGGCCTAATGCATCCTCTTTCTGCTGTTGATCCTCTGTTTTACAGCATAAAGAAAGTGAAGAGCTGCTACAAGTGCCAGATGCTATATTACCTGTTAGGCCCCTTTCACACCTGCGTTTTTCACACGCTTTTTCTGCTTTTGACGCGCAGAACTTACATTGCACTCTGACCCATTGTAACCAATGGGTCTTTTCAGACTTGCATTTTTTTTTCACGCACACATGCGCATTTTTTATAACGCACGTTTAAATCTCGACATGCTCTACTTTTGCAAGTCACGCGCGTGAAAAACGCACCATACAAGTCTATGGAGATGCATTAAAAAACGCATTGCACTCTAAGACACACGCAAGTGTAATGCAAGTGCAATGCGTTTTTCACGCATCAATTGCCATAGAAAAGATAGAGCTCAGTCCTGAGTCCATTTCACGCACATTTTCTGTGCATGAAAAACGCATTGAAATTGCATTGAAATTTCATTGAAAACGTGCGTTAAAAACTGAGACACTGACACTTAGGCCCCTTCCACACTTGCGTTGCAGATAACGTCAGAGTTTGATCAGGGTGCGATCAGGGTTTGGTCAGTGAAAAACGCACATTTTGCATCAGAGTGCAATCAGTTTTCAGTCAGAGTTTGTTAAGTGTCTCAGTTTTTCACGTGCGTTTTTGATGAAATTTCAATGCAATTCCAAAGCGCTTTTCACGCACAGAAAATGCGCGTGAAATGGACTCAGGACTGAGCTCTATCTTTTCTATGGCAATTGATGGATGAAAAACGCATTGCACTTGCAAGTGTCTCAGAGTGCAATGCGTTTTTGATGCGTCTCCATAGACTTGTATGGTGCGTTTTTCACGCGCGTGACTTGCAAAAGTAGAGCATGCTGAGATTTAAACGCTTGTTAAAAAAAACGCGCGTGTGTGCGTGAAATAAAATGCAAGTCTGAAAAGACCCATTGATTACAATGGGTCAGAGTGCAATGCAAGTTCTGCACATGCAGAAAACGCGCGTGAAAAACGCAAGTGTGAAAGGGGCCTGATCTGTAGCTGCAACTACTACGCAGAATAATGCATCCTCTTTCTGCTGTTGATCCTCTGTTCATTACAGCATAAAGAAAGTGAAGAGCTGCTACAAGTGCCAGATGCTATATTACCTGTTACTCATGTTAGCACATCTCTTCTCCTCAAAGAAATGTTTAAAGCTAGGGATATGGGCACCAAATACAATGCAAATTTTATCCCTAGCCTAAGATACAATACACCAAAACCTTGGACCAAAAATACAATAAGAAATGTATAATATTCAAAATTAGAAAAAAAACTATTAATCACAATATCAGTGTCATAGGAAAAGACACTAAAGACACTGAATAAAAACAGCGTGTATAATGCCAATATCAGCAGACTGTGCCTACTAAGTGCATATTATATAGGGAATATGGGATTGCATTTAAACAGACTAGATGGAAATAACAAGATATAGCACAAAAAATGCATAGCCCACATCCAAACCTAGCCCATAGTTACCATACCAATGTTTCCGGCATACACTGTGAGACCCTGACATGTGTTTCGCTGATGGCTTTATCAAGGGGAGTGATCTCTTCTCCTAACAGATATTGCTAATATTGCTTATATTGCTATAGCTCTTTGGTACATTGTTCCCTGACTATAACCCTTTATTATTGGAAAAAGAAAGTAATGACATGTTATAATAGAAATGCTGATTACAGCTGATTATTGCAGCCTAGTACTAAAGTACAGTAAATTACCAACATCCAGAGGTCCTTTTGTAACTAGGGGTGTTCTTAAGTATGGGACCGCCTGTAAATATATAATCTGCAGGTCCGCGCCAGCTCCGTGTGCGCGGCCCGGACAGTGCACAACTGTGATGTACCCTGGCCAAGCCATGCGCACGGAGCTGTCGCTGACCTGGCGCCAGCAGGAATAAGGAAGAAGCACTGCAGACGGAGCTGTTGAGGCCCTGCCGCGAACATGAAGATAGTAGAAGAGCTGCCCTGGCCATCGGAATGGTGAGTACTGAGTTTATGTTTTTTATACACCCAAGTATAAGCTGAGTGGGGAATTTTTAGCACAAAAATTGTGCTTGAGTATATATGGTAGATAAAAACCTTTCAAGTTACAGCAAGAGCTACTGCCATCCAACATTTATACCCTATAAATTTGTTAGTTGTAATAATCATGTTTTAATGGCTTTGAAACCTACCAATTTATGTGTTTTACCCATGAACAGATAATTTTACCAGCTCTAGCTAACATGTTAATTCACCATCATTTTAAAATTTTTTATTAATAATTTTTTTTTATTTCTTATTGGAAACTGTCCATAGAGTTCCTCCTTAGCAATGTTCTATGAAAGCACCACAGAAAGCTTCACTGGGGAAGCATTTTAACAAGTGCTAAAAGCAAGGACACGAAAAAATCAGCTCACATTGAGTGTAATGTTTTCAGCCTGTGTAGCACACACTCTGCAGATAAAATTGACTGCACTCAACTGGAAATAATGCCCCAATCCACTAACTCCAATAATCCACTTTCATCTGCTACTTCACCCTGTTCGCCTCTTCCTTTGAGCCAGTCACAGAGAAAGAAGTGTCCAGGCTCCTTTCCTCTGCTCGCCCCACTACCTACACTAGTGACCTTATCCCCTCACATCTCATATAGTCTCTCTCCCCAGTGGTTACTTCTCATCTCACTAAAATCTTCAACCTCTTTCTCTCTTCTGGTAGCATACTGTTGCCACCAAATTACTAAAGAAAGCTTCCCAGGACCCATCCAGTACTGCTAAATACCGAGCAGTCTCTAATCTCCCTTTTAGCTCCAAGGTCCTGGAACGCCTGGTCTATTCTTGACTAACCCGCTAACCAGCAACATTCTTTTTTTTTATATAATTGTATTTTTATTATCATTTTTCAAAAATATATAACAAACAAATAATCACTTACATATTTCACATTGAAGTTTTTCAATATTAAAACAACTGAAAAACAAGAAAAAAATCTTTTTCCCAATAGGATGTCAACAATTTAAATCTTCCATTTGCGTATCAAAATGTGAAATCTAACAGCATAATATGTTTACAATAGTAAAACAAATACCAAAGACGGCATCAACACTATGCCTAACCGTTCTAGAGGGGTCGGGGAAAAGGGTACAGACAAAGGACAGTCATACATACTCACTAGGACAACAATTAACACTTGGGTAGAAACTAAAGGGACGGCCTTGTCACTTTCCTCCTCCTGCTCGTTCTTCTATCCAGTAACGGTCCCAACGTTCCCAGGTTTTGTCAAACAGTGGGATACGATTATTCAGAGAGGCAGTCAGATATTCCATACTGCAAGTTTCCCTTACCCTAGAGAGTAGGTTAATTCGGGAGGGGGGAGCTTGCCTCTTCCAGAATTGCGCTATCAGGCACCTCGCAGCCGTGAGTATGTGCAAGCTCAGTTTTGTGGTCGCCTTGGCCATGGGGTGCGGAGAAACATTCAGCAAGTGAAATAATGGGGAGAGTGGGATATCCACCGCTACTACCTCCCGAAGGAGAGTCTTTACCTCCTGCCAAAAAGGCTGCAACCAGCAACATTCTTGATTCCCTACAATCTGGTTTCTGCTCCATGCATTCCACTGAAACTTTCTAAAGTCTCCAATAATCTCCTCACTGCCAAATCCAAAGGACACTATTCTCTCCTCGTTCTTCTGGATCTCTTGGCAGTGTTTGATACTATGGACCACCAGATCCTCCTCAGGATGCTTTGATCCATTGGCCTGAAGGACACTGCACTCCCTTGGTTTTCTTCCTAACTTGTTGACCACACCTTCGTTGTCTCCTTCCTTAGTTCACTCACGTATCCTCTTACTTGCACTGTTGGGGTTCCTGAGGGCTCAGTTGTAGGTCTTCTCCTCTTTTCCTGCTATACTGCCCCATTGGATAAACCTTGAATAGATCTAGTTTTCAGTATCATCTATATGCTGCTGATACCCAGCTGTACAAGTCTGCACGTAATACAACTCCTGCCTTACTGCAAAACACCAGTGACTGTCTCTCTGCCATCTTTAAAATCATGTCCTCTCTCTTTTTAAAACTTAATCCTACAAAACGGAGCTTCTTGTCTTTCCACTCTCTACTAACCAACCTTACCCTGATCTCACCATTTCTGTCTGTGATGTCATCATAATCTTGAGTCAGCAGGTCCACTGTCTTGGAGTTTTGCTGGACTCTCTGATCTCTCCTTTATACCATATATTCAATCTCGTTCTCGCTTTTGCCGGATGCACCTTAAAAAACATTTCGAGAATCCGACCATTTCTTATCTCTAAGACACAAATTGTCGTTCTGATTCACTCTTGTCTAGACCACTGTAATTCCATACTAATCGGTCTTCCAATTACTAAACTCCTCTGCAATCTATTCTTAATGCAGCAGCTAGGCTTGTCTTTCTGACCAAACGCTACACAGATGCCTCCAGTCTATGCCAGACACTGCACTGGTTGCCCGCCACCTTCTAAATACAGTTTAAATTAATAACCCTCATCCACAAAGCTCTTCATAATGCTGATACCTTTTCTCTCTCATCTCAATCTATCATCCAACCCGTGCTTTTCAATCTACCAGTGATCTTAGATTATTCTCTTCCTTAATTCAAACTTCACACTCACGTGTCCAGGACTTCTCCAGAGCTGCACCAATTCTCTGAAATTCCCTACCCTGGTCTATTAGACAAATACCCAACCCCAAATCTTTAAATGAAGATTATAACTGAATGAAACTTTAACTCTTTATTAACCAATTCTGGGTACTTCCCCTGTTTGTTATCTGGAAAATGCTTCTCTGCAGTCCTACCGACTTTGGACTTTGTATATAAGATGGTGGCTGATGGCTCGTTCAAGCAGCATTTTTTTTTAAATTAAACTATTTTAATCCATTCCCTTATAAAAATGGCTGGACCATTATACAAGCTTTATACCTCTTTTGTCACCTCTACATCCTCATAGTTTGTAGGCTCTTGAGAGCAGGGCCATTATTCCTATTGTTTTATATGACTGTTGTTGTTCTGTAATGTCTTATTTTATTTGTATATGTTCCCCAGAATCTGTAAATCGCTGTGAAATTTGAAAGTGCTATATGAATAAAGATTGTTATTATTATTATGCAGACTGAATACAGATCATCTTTTGCATTACACAGTTGGAGCATTGCTAAGAAGATACTTAATGACCTATTTAAAATTCATCAATAAAATATATTCCAAAAATATTTATAAAACCTCCCCTATATAACATGGCAACTACATTTTGAGGACTGATCACAAAGTACCATGTGGTTGTAAAGTTAGAAAAGACATTTTTTTCTGCTTTATTCTTAAGTATATAGGCGAAAAGTTAATTTAGCAAAACAACCACTTTTACTACCCTTCCATTAGAGAAACCAATCTGTGTTGGTATTGTAACTTTATTTTATTTCGATAAACTGGTTGCGCCATAAAAAGCTACTTTTCTATCTCTAATTATATCGTCAGAAATATATCTGTATTGATCTTTGATTTATTATGCTTAGAAATTACAAAAGCAACATGACAATAAGCTGCTACATTTGTCAATGCTTAGATAGCTGGTTTCCGGACCTTTTGTTTCTATATCCATAATTTCTTAAAAGCCATTTGTTAATAAAATATTTTCCTTACAATTTGTTGCAGACCTAGAGGGTGAACTATAGCATTCTATGCCTGAAAAGATTGCATTCATATTTATCCTACAGCTTGTACTGTTTATGCTTTTGTTTAGGTTAGAGCCCAAGGGCTGAATAAAGTGGCTGCATTTTCCATCTATTAACATCCTTCCACCTAAATTGGGTTGCATTGGAAGGACATCCCAGTGTACACAATGGGGCACATTTACTTAACCGATCCGGAGGAGATCCCGAAAGTGCATTGTCTGACAACAACACACAAGAAGATCGTTCGCCCGATATCCTGTATGTGTCGCTCCCCCGCCCAGGTCTGCCGGAGTTCACCATCTTCCTTCCGGTGCATGTAAGTGCATGGCTTACGACACAATTTTTAAGTTAAATCCCACGGTTTGTCCGAATGCATCTAAATCTGATTGCGTGCGACACAATTGCCTACTAAATACCTGTCCCAGCAGCGTGATCCCAACAGAAATGCGGCCGTGGGACCCTTAGTAAATAAGCCCCAATGTGTGTTGTCTGGTCGGGACCTCATTGGCCAATTATTAGGAATATATTTTCTCATGATCTCTTGTTGCCCTAGTCCGCTTAATGAGTGTGTCTAGAAATCTTCATTACTAAGTGGAAATTGTCTTTAAATCAGCATGAACATGAACCGCAATAACTGCTGTAATAGAATTTAGTAGTTGTTCCACTGTCTTCTTATAAGAACATTTGAGTGGCTTTATCTCTTGGAATGCATGAACACAACTGAAGAATAACATCTAAAAGTTGACATCAAAGGGTTTCTTTTTACTGTTCACTGAACAAATTACGACAATAAAGTGTATGTTTGACTTTGGAAATTTGTTTAAAACACTTTTGCTGTTCTCTTTTATATTCGAAAATTTGAGTTTAGTATTTGGCTTTGTCTTTTTAATGCACACTGGAAACCTATTACAGCACAGTGGAATACCGAGTGGTAAAATGTACAGTACATTTTGTTTTTGCTTACAAATTGACCCATGTCGGTGCCCCGTAGCTTCTGGTGTTGACAACTGTAATTTTGTCTCAATTTTCTATTTCTAACGTACAAGTCTGCACTTTTTTCTGTTCTGTGAAAGCATGCAATTTAGGCTTTTTTTTTCAAATTTGCAGTATAGCGATATAAGAAAATAAATTTGCACAGTGCTGAAAAGCATTTACATGTTTTTTTCCCACTGAAACCAAGACTTTATCAGAAGGTTCATTTCCTTCTTAGGCATTCTCTATTTGCCTCAAACCCAGGAATCGTTGTAATGCTTATTGACTTTCTTCTCTCATGGTTGTACTCGGCTTTGTCTGTAACATCCAAATAGGGCAAACTAAATATAATTCAAATCACATTTTTCTGTCTGTCTTTTAACTTTTCAGAGGCTGGTTGATGTCTTTTTTAATGTCAGTGTTTTATGTTAAGTCTAAACAAAGGGAAACATGCATTATAGGGGGTGTCTGAGATGGGCTTTAATATTGGCAATAGTACACAAGTGCTGGACAAATGAAGCATAACTTACCTGTTAGATTCTTGTTGATCCTATGCCATGTCAAAGGTAGTCTACCAGCTCCCAAATCATCTCATAAGTAAAAATAGTATTATGTGGGACACCTCTTAAGCTTTCTGGACATGCCAATCCTGTTTCCCCAGAAATTTAATTTGTACAAGTGTGCTCCTTCTACCTTCATAAGAATGGAATTGCAGTTCAGATCTCCAAATCCAAAGAATGTTACTTTCTGTTGCAGAAAAAGGAACCATTTAGTTTGCTTATTTTGAATTGTCTTTTAATTGGGGATCAAAATCTACCTTTGTAACTCCTATCCTGCATATATGGTATGGGCACATCACAGTATTAATACTCTTATCCTGTATATATGGGTATATATTTTTAAATACATTATACAGATTTTATAGACATGCATTCATTAATATACACTGCTATATATGTGTATATATATACACTCACCGGCCACTTTATTAGGTACACCATGCTAGTAACGGGTTGGACCCCCTTTTGCCTTCAGAACTGCCTCAATTCTTCGTGGCATAGATTCAACAAGGTGCTGGAAGCATTCCTCAGAGATTTTGGTCCATATTGACATGATGGCATCACACAGTTGCCGCAGATTTGTCGGCTGCATATCCATGATGCGAAATCTCCCGTTGCACCACATCCCAAAGATGCTCTATTGGATTGAGATCTGGTGACTGTGGAGGCCATTTGAGTACAGTGAACTCATTGTCATGTTCAAGAAACCAGTCTGAGATGATTCCAGCTTTATGACATGGCGCATTATCCTGCTGAAAGTAGCCATCAGATGTTGGGTACATTGTGGTCATAAAGGGATGGACATGGTCAGTAACAATACTCAGGTAGGCTGTGGCATTGCAACGATGCTCAATTGGTACCAAGGGGCCCAAAGAGTGCCAAGAAAATATTCCCCACACCATGACACCACCACCACCAGCCTGAACCGTACAAGGCAGGATGGATCCATGCTTTCATGTTGTTGACGCCAAATTCTGACCCTACCATCCGAATGTCGCAGCAGAAATCGAGACTCATCAGACCAGGCAATGTTTTTCCAATCTTCTACTGTCCAATTTCGATGAGCTTGTGCAAATTGTAGCCTCAGTTTCCTGTTCTTAGCTGAAAGGAGTGGCACCCGGTGTGGTCTTCTGCTGCTGTAGCCCATCTGCCTCAAAATTCGACGTACTGTGCGTTCAGAGATGCTCTTCTGCTTACCTTGGTTGTAACAGGTGGCGATTTGAGTCACTGTTGCCTTTCTATCAGCTCGAACCAGTCTGCCCATTCTCCTCTGACCTCTGGCATCAACAAGGCATTTCCGCCCACAGAACTGCCGCTCACTGGATGTTTTTTCTTTTTTGGACCATTCTCTGTAAACCCTAGAGATGGTTGTGCGTGAAAATCCCAGTAGATCAGCAGTTTCTGAAATACTCAGACCAGCCCTTCTGGCACCAACAACCATGCCACGTTCAAAGGCACTCAAATCACCTTTCTTCCCCATACTGATGCTCGGTTTGAACTGCAGGAGATTGTCTTGACCATGTCTACATGCCTAAATGCACTGAGTTGCCGCCATGTGATTGGCTGATTAGAAATTAGGTGTTAACGAGCAGTTAGACAGGTGTACCTAATAAAGTGGCCAGTGAGTGTATATATATATATATATATATATATATATATACGGTTACACATATATACATATTATACACTCATGTACACACATTTTAAAGTATGCAGAGTTATCACCAAGATGGCCGCCACAGGATCCCATGATCCTTTAGTTCTCAGTAACTCCTCCTACCTCTTATGCTCTGGTCCCAGTGGTGATGTAACAGACTGCCCTGCTCTGTTACCATATTAATGATCTGTGTAACTGCCATCACTGCACATTGCCTCACTGAGCTGATGTCTCACCACAACATTGGCCATAGTGGATGCACTACAACCAACCAACTACAGCCAAACATAGTGATGATCACATAAACTGCCCAGGTAGGAGCAGAACAGGGAATGTGGACATGTGACCAGTGGCCATCTTCTGTCCTGTGTCTCCTCTACAGAGAGGAAATCAACGGACTGATTAAAGGGCCAGTAGCATTCTAATTCTCCATTACTGTGTATGTCACCAGCATTTTCTACTAAGGGGAACAAAATTTTAAACAACAACTAATCACATATTAGTTTATATAAGAACCCATTTGTATATGAACTTTCTGATTTCTGGAATACCCTTTTAAATATTTTCTCCTGAAGATCTGTCCAGCGGTTTTTTTCCTTGAACTGCAGCTCTTCTCATCTCAGGGGGTCAGAAGGCCATAAAGATAATACACAACTGATGTTGAGCTGCTAATTTCACTGAAGAGAAAGGACAGGAGAAAAATTTTCTGGTCCTCCTGTGCTTCCATAGCCTCCCCTTCCCTGGCATTCTTTTCTGTGAGCTGACAGCTCATAATGATGTGCTACATAATATGTAGCACAGCACATGCTTCATTCTTTAGTGTCTATGTGTTGCCCACTGACACTCTGGGTCCCATAGCAGTGGCTAAAGCTGCTACCCCCGTAGTTACACCCCTGCTATGAGTGCCTCAGGGGAATTATAATGTGGATCTTGTAATATGTAATTTTCTTTCTTAAAAGCTTCAGCTTTCATACTGCAATGTACACTATCTCTATACCTACTGCAGATATTCTAAGAAACTTACACTTGAAAAACTCAACCTCCAATGATACCTTTCACACATCCTCTTATACCTCTTTATGAATTTAAAGTTAAATGCACATGTGCATAGTGTGCAAATTCTCCACTGCATAATACAATACCATTTAAGTCTATGAAATTCAGAAAATCTCATACAAACTGCATATTTTTACAGTGTTGACATGAACATATGGTGCAGAATTTAAAATCCACAGTGTTCATAGATACATTCTATTCTACATTTCTTTGGATGTCAGAGGTCATTTTTTCAAATATACGGTATAAAATTCTGCTTCATTTGTAAAGTAAAATCAGGCTGTAGTGCTCTATATTTCAGCCTGTACAATGTGTGTCTATGGAGGCTCACTACAGGCTTACATCTAATTTCTCTGTGCTTTTACACAACTCTGAACAGTGAGGATTAACCCTTCCACTTTCTGCTTAATGTTAGTATAGCATACTATAACCAGGGAGAGAGAATAGGGTTAACACCCACTAAGAGTTGTATAAACAAAAGCTTAGCAGAAGAAAGAGAAATGTAATATGGGGCACTTTGCTGCCTGTTTACTTACAAACTAAGCAGAAATTCTTAACCCCTTAGTGACCACTCATAAGGGTTTGTACATCACACACTAAAGGGCCTTTGGCTAGGCCGACATGTCTTTCTGATCCCCTAGAAAAGAAACTTTGAATTATCAGCACAGACCATGGGGACAAGATGTCTGACGTTCCGGGCTGCTAATTATGCACGCCTCCGTGCCTCCCTCTCACATACTTGGAGAGGGAGGTGACATCATGTAAGGGGCAGGAATTTACATGAGGTGCGGGGATGTGCATAATTAGCAGCCCAGAGTGCCGGATATCTCATCTCTGTGCTCCAGGCTGCTAATTATAAGGAGCGGAGGTGAGTATTTCAAGCCTTTTTCTTGTTTTTTTGAACTGGTTGATTTCCTTTAATGTTATGCAAAATATCTTTCCAAAATACATAATTTTTACAGTGTGAAGGGGCATGTGCAATAAACGTGGATGATAGTGTTGTATTTATGGGTCATGTATGCTGCTGAAAGGTACAGATGGGCATAAAGCAAATGTGTGTGGGTGCCTAAAGCTAAACCTTTGCCCTGGGCCCTGTGAATCTTTAGTTATCACTTGTACAATGGTACCTCAGAAAGAATAGTGGTCCAGAAATATTAAACTGGCTGCACCAGTGTTCTGTCAAACTTTGATCTGGAAAGAACGTCTTTGGAACTTGAACGGAACTTGAACATGTAAACCCATAATCATTTATGGAACCTGTTAACTATTTAAAATTCTGTTGCAAAGTCTCCATGTGCATTTACATGGCTTCAGCTGTGTGTCAGCTCTTGGGTCATTTAAATGCCACTGGCAGGGGAGTAGAGCCGAACTTCCAATGAAATTCAGGGTTAGGTCTGGGGGGATCTGAACCTACAAAGTTTGACACAAACCCTGACAGTGCATATGCTAACATATGTAAAATGAATTACTGCTGAAGATTTTTTCATTCAACAAGCAATTTAATGTCTTTAGTCCCGTGTAAAGCTAATGTTCCACCCGATCACCCCATTAAAAAAGAGCTCCACAAATTTTCGGTTCTCATGAATATTCTAAAGCTACATCTGTACTGAACAATGATTGTTATTTGTAAGTCTTATAATTGTATTTTTATATAACATTTTGTGTCTAAGAAACCTATTAATGCACAATGTAAGTAGCCATTCTGTACTTCAAATGACAGATGACAGATAATTGTGGACCTTAGATGGCAATCATTGGAAGTAAATGTAAATTGCTTGACAAAGTCATGCCTACTATCGTCCTTGTGCTAATGCATAAAACTACTATGATGTTTCATTAGTGTTAGTAGTGTTTACTAGAGGGTGACATTGCTGTCAGCAATTTCTTCAAAGAATAACAAATGGTAGCAATCATTTAAGATTTCTTCCGTATTTTTAAATTTTTAAGATGTCTTTTTAATTTTTTTTTATATCTGGTGTATGCAGAGAACTTTTTAAACACTTCTTTCCGCTCATTTATGCATTGTCTAAAAATCTACCATAATTAAGTGATATAGCAGCCACATCAGTGAGTGCTAAATGAGCTGGCAGGGGACAGGGCATGCTGCTGATGAGACAGGATGCATACACTATAGGGGGCAAGAGGAGAAATCAATTTGTTGTGCTCATTATAGAAAAAATGATTTCTAATCTAAAACTGCTCATCCAGTGAAGCGGACTCCAGCTGTGCGGCTCAGGACCTGGGCAGAGACCTGCCACAGGAATAGTTGGTGGATTCAATAAGATAGCACATCTGATTAATAAAGTTTAAAAGAAAGAACGGAGAAGAAGTCAGACTTCCTAGGTCTTAAACTTAAAGAAAGCAGTTGTCTCATACAGGGTACTTTAAGTTACTTTAAGTGTAATACACTCAGTACATGTGAATCCAGGCAGAAAATCTTGATGATCAAATGTTTATATGAAAAAGGAACCAGATGAGCTTGTTCCTAAGTTATTCCTGTTGTAACGCACATTTATAATATCACCTTTTGTCATTTCACATTGGCCATACAAGATTTATTTATTTTTTAGTTACCTACATCACTACGAATTTCCTAATGTTCCTCTAAATGCTCCATTCACTTTAGTCAGATGAAATGCCTTTTGTAGCCAGAGACTCTACAGGGAGTGTTGAAGCATACTATTACCTCCCGCATCCTGGCTTGCAAAGGGAATGATTTGCGTAAAAGAAGTATAGAGGATAGAAAAATAGGGAATTCTTAACATGCAAGAGAGTGTTTCATATTTCTTTCTTAAATCTTACTTGATGTAATTTATGTAATTTAAATTATTTTAATGTTTTAAAATAAACTACAAAAAGTGTTACAAAAGCCACTCCGTGCTGCAGCTTCATAGGCTGTTTCACGGTCTCCACCTCCCCCTGCTCTTTCAGGACTTCCCCCTCCCTCTCCCAGACGTAATCCCACTGGTAATCCAACAATGTAAGCTTTAGCTGGTGATAGGTTCCAATAGCCTAGGTTGTGCTGATTTTAAATATGCCTTTGTAAGCAGGGCCGGCTCCAGGTTTCAGTGGGCCCCTGGGCGATAGAGCCTCAGTGGGCCCCTTAACAATGAACTTATGAAGCGACATTAAAAAACATTCACATACGCACAGCTGTACAGCACATATACACACATCCAGTATATGTAACACATCCGCACAGCTGTACAGCATGTATACACACATCCAGTATATACAACACATCCGCACAGCATACATACAGACACATCCAGTATATACAACACATACACACAGATATACAGCATATATACACACACATCCAGTATATACAACACATACACACAGATATACAGCATACATACACACATCCAGTATATACAGAACATACACACAGACATACAGCATATATACACACACATCCAGTATATACAGCACATACGCACAGATATACAGCATATATACACACACATCCAGTATATATAGCATATATACACACACATCCAGTATATACAGCACATACGCACAGATATACAGCATATATACACACACATCCAGTATATATAGCACATGCGCACAGATATACAGCATATATACACACATCCAGTATATACAGCACATACACACAGACATACAGCATATATACACACACATCCAGTATATACAGCACATACGCACAGATATACAGCATATATACACACACATCCAGTATATACAGCATATATACACACACATCCAGTATATACAGCACATACGCATAGATATACAGGATATATACACACACATCCAGTATATACAGCACATCCGCACAGATATAAAGCATATATACACACACATCCAGTAAATACAGCACATACGCACAGATATACAGCATATATACACACACATCCAGTATATACAGCACATACGCACAGATATACAGCATATATACACACACATCCAGTATATACAGCACTTGCGCACAGATATACAGCATATAGGGACATATATAAAGCATACATACACACAAATCCATTAAATACAGCACATATACACACACATCCAGAATATACAGCATACACACTGGTATACAGCATATATACACCATACACAGCATATATACACACACATCCAGTATATACAGCATACATACACACACATATACATGCATTTACATATGTAGAAATCTACTCACCCCAGCTGGATGTCACTCGGTCGGGACTTGGTGGCAGGTGAAGTGGATCGCGTAAGAGAGGGCGGTCGGGTCGGAAATCAGGCGCGCAGGCCGGGCCGGACGCGAGGCGCTCTGCCAGGTCGGGCATGAGGAGGCAGGCTGGGCCGGACGCGAGGCACTCTGCCGGGTCGGGCATGAGGCAGCAGGCCGTGTCGGACGCGAGGCGCTCGGCCAGGTCGGGCATGAGGAGGCAGGCCGGGCTGTATGCGAGGTGCTCGGCCAGGTCAGACAAAAGGCGGGCGAGCCGGGGAGCGCAGGGCGGGCCGGTAACATGCGAGGTGGGCGGGGCTGCTAAGTATCTTCAGCAGCAGTCAGGGGAGGTAAAGGGACGGGATGGGAATGGATGGTGAATTATACTTTGCCCCCGGGCCCGTCCCACTACCTCTGCGCCCACCTCTGCAATCAGCTGAGAACCTGGGCCCCGTAATACGGCGCCACATCGTTGTCGTGGGCAACTTTGGAGCTCTGGGGCCCCGGCACTTGCCCGGGTCAGCCGGGTGCTGACGCCGGGCCTGTTTGTAAGCATTCTGAATCATTTCAGTAGTTTATATAACTTTATTTCACATTAACTGGCTCCCTGCCAGTACCGTGTGGGGAATTACGAGATGATGGGGGTACCTGCAACCTTTGTGCCTGTGTCAGTCTCTTTCCTCCACACTCATGCAGCTATTTCACCCCCACCACTTTCTGTGCATTTTGTAGGCAGGGGAAGGAGGGGGATGCTGAGGAGGAGAGGAAGAATACATGCCAAAACACAGGCACATACAGACTGGAGCAGCTGCCCCTCCCACAAGACTTACGGTCACTTTAACCCCTTAACGGCCAGGCCCTTTTTTGTTTTTGCATTTCCATTTTTCATTACCCACCTCCAAAAATCTATAACTTGTTCATTTTTCAGTAAAGAGCTGTGTAAAGGCAAAATTGCACCTTATACTGACTGTATTTACAGTAATTATCTATGCCCTGTAGAAAAAAATTCCAAATGAAGTGAAATTGGTGAAAAAATTTCATTTTCTGCTTGCTTTTTACAGCTTTCACTGTGTACTCCAAATGACACGTCTCCTATATTTTTCAGTCGGTACCATGACTGTGCAACACCCTCGCCGATGCAATGGCGAGGTAGTGCTTGCGAATACGTCCCACCTGCATGTACCTACATTACATTACATGGTCCTGATAGGACATAGGGGTATTGCAGTGGTGAATCCTGCCTGGCAAGGCAGAGGTTAAGTATTTTGTATGATGCAAGATGCTATTGTCCAATCATATGTGTTACATCCTGTCCTTTGTAAGCTGAGATGTGATTGGAGGAGCAGCCACCACCTGACCAAAGGGAGGTAATAAAACCTCTGGCCAGGAATGTTCTGGAGACTAGATTATTCTAGTAAGGATTCAGAGAGATTCTGTTGTAGGAGAATCAGTGAGTGAGTGAGTAATCTCTGTCTAGCCCATACCAGAGCAGGAAGAGCCTAGCCCCTGCCTCTGAAGAGTGGAGCATTAGACTAGAGTTAGTGTAGTGAGGAAAAGGGGTATCATCTTACCTTTGAAGGTGATACCTGAAGCCCTACAGGACAAGCTGAAGCTTCCAACCAGGACACAGCTGCCTCCCAGCCTGCCCTCTACATCCAGGCTGGTGAACTATCTCCTGAGGCTCCCTCCAACTCACATCTCGGCACCCTACCTACCTGTTAAAGGCACGTTTGCTGCGGTTCCTGCGGTTCAAATAAAGAACTGTAAGTTGTTTTCTTCAACTTCTGTCTCCGTCTGGTCCCTGCTAATACGGCTGCCTTCATCACCGGCACCCTGTCCATCACCCAGAGACTCACACTCGGGACAGTAAGGGGTTGCCCCAGGGAGATCCGCTATAGCAGCCTCTCCCTCATCATTTCTTGCCAACACCACCCTGCTGGAGACCTGCCAGGCTGTAGGACAGCCCTCCGGTTCCCCCGTACCAAGCACCGTGACAATAGCGTGCTTAGGCCGCAACCGCCAGCCACTCCGGTACCGCGGGCCCCGGCTGTCTCCAGGCCTCACCTCAAGGGCTAGGCCCCGGTGGGGGATGTTGCAAGTGGCGTCACGAACAGGATTTTACTTCTGTGCCTTATTACGGCATTAAAGACTTTCCTTTACTGGAAAAAGACTGTGCTGCCTAATCCTGCTGCCATCCGGGTTTAGGCCCAAGGACTTGTGTGTTTCTGGATTGAACTGTGTTATACTGCTGCCACGTGCTGTCGAGCGCCGCTCCAGCACTCAAGAGGTTAATCCTTGCAAGAACTGTACCAGCTCTGCTACATCCGGCGCTGCCGCGCCTAAAGATTTTTACCTCAGAAACTGTGACGCAGCAAATAATTCAAGCCCGCCAAAACCTTCACTGGCGGGAAACCCAGATGACGCATCAAGCTCCACCCACGCGCGAAGGGCGCGAACCCCGCCTCCTGTGGCGCAGGAAAAATTAGAGCCCGCCACAGCTCTTGGCGGGAAGGACTTGGACTCCTCCCACTGGCTCGAGGCGGACTTCCTGCCCTGCCTCAGAGAAGCGCCAGAACTTGAGTGGACTTTGGACAGTGAGGACAACACCATGTGGGGTCCTCCGCCTTTCCCTCCTGTGGAGCGTCCGGAATTTTACGAGGTCCTAGAGACTATGGTGGTGGTCTCTGCGCAGCCCGTCCGAAGACCCTCCGCTGGACATCGGCTGCACCGAGGATTGACTCGGGCCTTTGTCACCAGGACATGTTACCAAACGGTGACGCAGTACCAGATCCCACCCGGGCGGTTCCTCGTCCCTATCCCGGCTACCATCCCGGTACCGCGGGCCCACGTGGAGGCGCCACGTGGGGAGGCCCCGACTCCTGGCGAGCCAACGCCTGGGCCTAGTGTTGCCGCTCCACCTGCTCCGAGGCCTACTACTCCGGCTGCGCGGCCTGCTAGCCCCGCGGTGGTGGTTCCTGATCCTCCGGTGGTTCCTGCTCCTGTTCCGGCACCTACCTGTCGCCCAAGGAGATCCGAGCCTGAGCCGGAGCCACGAGCCCCAGCACCGAAACCTCCGCAGCATCAAGGCCGAGGTGAGGCCGCCCTCCGGCGACTCCGAGACGCTGTCTCGGACCAGCGACGCCGAGAGAAGGAGGCCCAGCGGTATATGGCCGGCCGATCTACAGCTGGAGCTCGGGTCGAGAAGAACCGCACCACCGGCATGGTCCGGTTCTTCGACAAGCGGAAGGGCTATGGCTTCGCCACCCAGGACTACACCGGACGGGAAGTATTTATACCCCGCCGGTCCGTCAAGAGGCCTGATCTGCCGGAGAGCCAGCACAACCTCAAGCCAGGCGAGTGCATCGAGTTCTCCCTGCAGGAAGGACCTCGAGGACCCTGGGCGGCTGGCATGATCCGGATCCCCGACTCCGATGAGGACCGTTACTTCCCGCAGGACGACTGGTATGAGGACGACGAGTGGCCGGAGTCCCCGAACACCTCTTCTTCCTCGGCTGCAAGTCCCCGGGCGGTGACCCACGTGAATGCCCCATCCACAGTAATTGTGAGTACGGGTCCCATTGCCATCCATGGGCCGGGCATGATACAGGGCGCCACCCCCACCGGCTCCCCTGCCGGGAGCATTGCCAGGTCCCACGGCTCTTCGGTGGGAGAAGACATCCCGGCTAGCGAACCTTGTCCGGAGGTTCCATCTAGGCCCCCATCTCCCCTGGCTGGTTACCAATGGGGTGATGACCCGGCCCCGGAAGAACCGGAGCTGGAAGGAGCCGCGGCGCGGCCGCTGGGCTCTGTCTATTTCTTCATGGACCCCTCCGTGGTCCCTGGCTCAGTTGAGCCCCCGGCTGGAACAGCCGACACCCCGGGCGACAGCGCTCCTCCCCCTGAAGGTCCGGAGGATGTTGCTGCACCTGCAGTACCCACTGCTGCCACCGGGTGTCCCCAGCCGGCACCTATTCCCGCTGAGGATGCACAGGATTCCCTGCAGGAGCTGGACCCTGTCTTTGCTGAACCCAGCGATACTGACTAATCCCTGAAGGGCTGTAGCCCGCTTCAGGTACTGTACTATGTACATATTGTATATTTCTCCATTTTCCCCAAAGAGCCAGAGACTTTCCTGAGACTCTCACCCCTATTTATCTCAGTCAAGAGACATACCTTGAACTGATTATTGTCCTGTGCTATGATAGCACCCTTCCTCTGCCACAGCAGAGATAATTTCTTCAAAGGACTCTGTCCCTCTACACATAGAGGAGACCCTTTGCTTCTCAGTGCACTTTTCCCCACATCAAGGGCTGTACCCAGAAGATGGACTTTGTCACTAGAGACCTTCTGAGAGACTTTTGCCAGATACTACAAGGGAAAAGTGGCCATTGACTACTATTTTGCACTTAATGCCTTCCTTTTAGGTATGGACATTCTGTTTGCACTTTTTTTATGCCTTTTCTTTGCAGGAAAGAGACATTTACTATCGTGCTACCATGAGTAGCCTATCCACCTCTGTAACGTTTGCAATGTTATAAGATGTGTACCCATTGGGCTCCTAAGCCAATGTGATTTTTGCCAAATATTTGCACACTGTCATATCTGCCAGTAGTCTGCATTAACCCTTTCATAGGCTTTTCAGGTTGTAGTGTGGCTGTGTCGGACCGTCTTTTATGTGAAACACTGACCGCTACCTGATCCCTCAAACTGAGGTTTGCACATGGGGGTGTTACACAGCTAGCACCTGGATGCCACTCATACATGGGTAAGGTTGTCAGTCAGGAGGTACTCGTGTCGCATATGCTCATGCAATGCAGATAGACACACTATATAATTGCCGCCAGGGAAGAAGCGTTGATCAAACAAATATACAGGCCTTGGTGCAAGGAGTGGATTACAGGACATGACACCACACCTTTCCTACTGTACAGTTCGGTTTAATGGCGTCAGCGACCAACTGTCATACAGCTACATGTTTTTTGTCTTAGTCCGACACCAACCCAGGTGCCTGTCTCCAGGACCATGGGCGGTTTGTCCCTACACCTCACATAGCCTGCACTTCCCAGAAGTGCCCTTAGCCCCCTCTGTGCCCCAAACCATCTGTAGTCGAGCCGAGGGCGGCTCTTTCAATTGCCCCCGGGGTATGCAACACCCTCGCCGATGCAATGGCGAGGTAGTGCTTGCGAATACGTCCCACCTGCATGTACCTACATTACATTACATGGTCCTGATAGGACATAGGGGTATTGCAGTGGTGAATCCTGCCTGGCAAGGCAGAGGTTAAGTATTTTGTATGATGCAAGATGCTATTGTCCAATCATATGTGTTACATCCTGTCCTTTGTAAGCTGAGATGTGATTGGAGGAGCAGCCACCACCTGACCAAAGGGAGGTAATAAAACCTCTGGCCAGGAATGTTCTGGAGACTAGATTATTCTAGTAAGGATTCAGAGAGATTCTGTTGTAGGAGAATCAGTGAGTGAGTGAGTAATCTCTGTCTAGCCCATACCAGAGCAGGAAGAGCCTAGCCCCTGCCTCTGAAGAGTGGAGCATTAGACTAGAGTTAGTGTAGTGAGGAAAAGGGGTATCATCTTACCTTTGAAGGTGATACCTGAAGCCCTACAGGACAAGCTGAAGCTTCCAACCAGGACACAGCTGCCTCCCAGCCTGCCCTCTACATCCAGGCTGGTGAACTATCTCCTGAGGCTCCCTCCAACTCACATCTCGGCACCCTACCTACCTGTTAAAGGCACGTTTGCTGCGGTTCCTGCGGTTCAAATAAAGAACTGTAAGTTGTTTTCTTCAACTTCTGTCTCCGTCTGGTCCCTGCTAATACGGCTGCCTTCATCACCGGCACCCTGTCCATCACCCAGAGACTCACACTCGGGACAGTAAGGGGTTGCCCCAGGGAGATCCGCTATAGCAGCCTCTCCCTCATCATTTCTTGCCAACACCACCCTGCTGGAGACCTGCCAGGCTGTAGGACAGCCCTCCGGTTCCCCCGTACCAAGCACCGTGACAATAGCGTGCTTAGGCCGCAACCGCCAGCCACTCCGGTACCGCGGGCCCCGGCTGTCTCCAGGCCTCACCTCAAGGGCTAGGCCCCGGTGGGGGATGTTGCAACTGGGATACTAAATTTATAAAGGTTTTAAACATTTTTCATAGTAAAATTAAAATCTCCTGTACAAAAATAAATCTTCATTTTACCCTCTTCTGGTGTTAAGTTTTTTATACTTCAGTGTATGGAGCTGTGTGTGGATCCAGTCAGATCCAGTCAGGCTCATTAGCATAATTTTAAAAGTTGATTTTAGAAGGATGGAAAACACATATAACAAGATTACCACAGTCACTGTATATACTGCAATCATTTGGGGGAACTGCACTGTATGTTTTAGAATGACTCTTTGAGGGGAGCACAGTATATATTATAATTAATTCTGGAGTCACCATATCTGTTATAATTACTTTACTCTCTATATTTTATAAATATTTTAATGTAGCCGCATTTATTGATGAGGAAACACTCTTTGAGACTTGCTGTGCTATGTAAAGACCTAGAAACCACTCTTATAGCAAGTACAGTAAGGACTGCTAAAATCAGAGATAACAGTAACATATCTTGCACATGGGGCTTGTTATCACTCTTGGAACTTTACAGGAGTAATGTGTCTATTTCAGTAGTTCATTATAAATAATATAGGCGTTTGGGCGCTGGCCCAGGGGCCAAGCCTTCTAGGAGGGTTATGGCCACCCAAACCACCTACCAGATTTTATAGGTGAAGGAACTTCACCTATGAAATCCTCATGCAACTGTTCCTACTCTCATTACAAATGTACCCGAGAGCCATTTCAGGACTTTTGAAGGTCTTACAATGCTCCTGAAACCGCAGATTGATAGCAGGCAGAGATGACTTATTCTCCATCCTCCAAAATGCTTTATTCTGGTACCATATGTAGGAAGTGAATCCAGACTAGTAGGGGATATAATATTCATACAGTCCAGGGGCCCTGGCAGTCTTACTCCGGCCCTCATCTTATTTTATTTTACTTTACAATAAATATAATAATTAGAATATTTTTGCAGCCGTGGTAAACACTTAGTTTTCATCACTGACATGAAATCTACAATTACGAATTCTCTATTAGCTATGATATAGGCCCAATATATATCTAGGGCAGGCGTATTACTGCATCATCTATGTTGTGACTTTCAAATAAGGTCACTTCATCAGTTTTCAGCTGTTGGAGTGCATCTTTCTGCCACATGATGGTGCTGTAAGATTTGATGTAATATCCATAGCGGAAACAATGACAAAGCAGTGGACTAAATTTAACAAATGACTGATGTAGCCAGTGGACCAGTATTAACAGATCTTCCCTACCTTAATTGAGATTCATAACTAGGATCTCTTCCACTTTATCAGTACTTCATCTAAAGTCACTAAAATTAATTTTCACATTTCAGATAGCATCACCCAGAATTACAGAGTGTAGTATTTGGTTCACTTAAAGTAAAAGAAGGTTAAATTATTGATCTGTCATGATTAGTGTTGATTAACAGATTATTTTCAATAGAAAAGTCTGACCAAATATTAATTGAAATGTCACCTGATTGTCCAAAGCAATTTCTGTTGCTGGTCATTAGCTGTCAGTAATGTTTACTGCGTTCACTGTCCTGCAGCTCAACAAATAAGTCTTTTAACATTGCTGTCTTAACTGTTCAGCAGGGCTCCAGCAAGCTAAGATGTCCAAAACTCTCCATCATTCTTGGTAAACTCTGGACGTTAGCGTGTAGCTATCTGTGGATGTAGACCTGCTTTTATTTTATCACCTGCTATTATACTCTCGGTAGCCAACTAGCTGTTTCAGGTATGCAGCTTTAAAGAATATATCATAATCTTGACATATTTGGTGCATTCAGGACATGCCCCTGGCTCTTAGAGCAATGTTCTGTCCACCTGACTCCTTCATGGCTGTACCACCACATCCTTCGGCAGTCCCTTTACTCTCTTAGGCTCACCCATGTGAAGTACGTAAAGGCTCATTTGGCTATGAGAAGGTTTATATTGCTCATAGGTAGATGCTTTCTTAACCCCTTAAGAACCCAGGACCTTTTTCGTTTTTGCATCTTTATTTTTCACTCCCCACCTTCAAAAATCTATAACTTTTTTATTTTTCCATATAAAGAGCTGTGTATGGGCTTGTTTTCTACGTTGCACTTCATTGTGATGGTATTCAATATTCCATGCCGTATATTGGGAAGCGGGAAAAAAATTCCAAATTCTGTGAAAACGCATTAAAAAATGCATTTGTGCCATATTCTTGTGGGCTTGGATTTTACAGCTTTCACTGTACGCCCCAAATGACATGTCTACTTCCTTTATTGGGTCAATACGATCACGGGGATACCAAATTTCTAAAGGTTTTATAATGTTTTCATACATTTACAAAAATGAAAACCTCCTGTACAAAAAAAATTCTTCATTTTGCCGTCTTCTGGCGCTGATAACTTTTTCATAGTTTGGTGTACGGAGCTGTGGGTGGTGTCATTTTTTGCGACTTTTGATGAGATTTGCAATGCTTTGATGAATTTGCTATTTTTAGGACTGTACAACCTTTTGATCACTTTTTATTTTTTGAATTGAACTTTTTATATTTTTCAAAATGGCAAAAAAATGCCATTTGTGATTTTGGGTGCTATTTTCCGTTACGGGGTTAAACGCAGTGAAAAAACATTGTTATATTTTGATAGATCAGGCATTTTCGGACATGGTGATATCTAATGTGTTTATGATTTTTACTGTTTATTTATATGGCTTCGAGGGAAAGGGGGGTGATTTGAATTTTATTTTTTTTTTAATATACCGTATTTTCCGGACTATAAGGCGCACATAAAAGCCTAGGATTTCCTTAGAAATCCAAAGTGCGCCTTATAGTCCGGTGCACCCTATTTATGGAGGAGGGCAGCGGACCCTACTTACATAGGTCCCCGCTACCGGAGACCGGAGACAGCAGATCTCCAGGGGGAACTGCAGACCACGCGGCACGAACAACTTCTGCCGCCTCGGTCTGCAGTTCCCGCTGGAAATCTGCTGTCTCCAGTAGCGGGGATCTATGTAAGTAGGGTCCGCTGCCCTCCTCCACCTGAACGGATCCCCTTCCCCGGAGACCGCTCACCTCCGCTCCGTTTTCTGCTACGCCCCCGGACCCCCGCCACGCCCCTGCCACCCTGCGCCTTATAGTCCGGTGCTCCTTATATATGGAATTTTTCCATATATAAGGCGTTTTCTACTAATGCGCCTTATAGTCCGGTGCGCCTAATGGCCCGGAAGATAGGGTATATATAAATTGCACATTGTAATAGATAGCCTAGAT
Organism: Engystomops pustulosus; assembly: GCF_040894005.1. Taxonomy (NCBI): domain Eukaryota; kingdom Metazoa; phylum Chordata; class Amphibia; order Anura; family Leptodactylidae; genus Engystomops; species Engystomops pustulosus. The sequence continues at coordinate 115,109,940 of NC_092412.1, forward strand.
CATGATCGCCTCGGATCTGTGTGTGACCCAAGGCTGTCATGGCAACAGATCACCAATCCCCGATGATGTCACGGAGAGTGGTGATCGGAGCCAAAATGGTGGCGCTCTTTAATGCCGCCTGGCAATCCAGAACGGCTCACTTTTGCCAAATAAGAGTTTTAAAATGTGCAAGTTAGCCAGTGGCGCTACAGCTTATATCACCAGAGTACTCTGATAGTTTCTGCTTATAATTTATTCACCCCCTCTCACTTGTCTAGTCCCGCCTTCTACCTCCTGATCCTGCCTGTTCAGATTGCAGAGAGCCGTTAACGTTAGGGACCAGGCATGACTGGATGAGTGAGGGGGAGTGAATAAATTGTTAGTCGAGTTTCTTCAGTAATGTAATCTGAAGCACCTTGCATAATTTTTGAAAACTCATTTTTGGAAAAATCATTCTGTTCTGGATTATAATGAAAGAATTTCCAAACATTAGAAATCCTAAGGAGCATGTGAGTAGGACTAGTTGAGCATCAGTCAGTCTGATGGTAGATGTCCTTTAACTCTAACCACATCGTAATAGATTTTCTATAGATTTCCAAGCAATTCTGATGTAACTTCATAGAGAAACAAAAAGTAGCTAGCTCATAAATTCCAGCAACTAACTTTTGATTTACTGGCAGTGATTTTGATGACATTTTCTATGGACTGCAATCCTAAGTATAGTGATTTTTTTTTTAATGGTGAAAGATAAAATGTCTAGCTTTAGCCCCGGCTTTAAAACCCTTTTACACAGGTCAATTATCCATAACAAGAATATTTGAGAATTGTTACCCAAATTTGGCCATGTAAAAGATTTACCCAAATGATTGACAAACACAGATTGTCTGCAGCTCAATGTTGTAGGTTAACAGATGTACTGCTGTCAAATAATGCCACCAATAGTCCTCCATGTGATAGTAGAAGCTTCTGCAAATTATTATTGAGTGTTTAATTGAGCAGTTTTATGTGTGATCTGCTCTGTATACATAAGATGAGAAAAAATGTACAGTAAACTTTAAGGTGCCAACACACACAAGACAAATATCCATCGTGTATGGGAATCCCAGTCAGTCGACTCAATGGATGCGTTTGAGTCTCAATGTGCAAAAAGCAATTGAGCCTGTGCTGTGTAATTATATCTTGTATATCCTTGTATTGTTGAAAAAGGGATTTTGCCCTTCTTTCTTGTCCTTTTTGTAGCAACTGGGACATATTTATCAGGACCTCTGCGCACGTCAGTGCTTATTGCTAGCACTTGCGATTATTTGCCCCAATCCACCACTTTTACGCCAGTGGGCCGTGAAGGGGCATGAAGGGGAAGGTCTTGGCTGGCCGAGCGGAGGTTACAGCCACTGTGTGGTTGTATGGTGGCCTGCTATAACTCTATCCAGTTGCTTTATACATTTGCAGACACCTCCAGCTTGAACCATGTCAAATCTCTTGCTCTGAATCTGACATTGTCACAATGAATGCTCCAATTGCTAAAGCTTAAATTACTGCCCTCTCCCTATTGAGAGCATGTGTATATGGCAAGCGTTTAATCTTGAGCTCTTTTGGGTAGATTTCAGTTCTACAACTTCCCATTTCTCTACAAGTCAGCTCTTATTGCAGATTTATATCTAAAATTAATAGTTATTATGCAAATATTATGTTTTGTATGTAGAACATATATACCAGCAGTGGTACTCTGATAATATACAACTCTGCTAGTTGTATTTTGCTAATCTATATGTGGAAATAGAACTAAAAGTGGGATAAAATTGAATTAACAAGCCATAACCCATTGCTGCATTTTTTAACTAAGAACTGTAAGATTGTAGCTTCTTTGTCATTGCTGTTTAATGTACTGAGCAAGTAGAATGAATGAAAAGCGTGAAAGCATTAGCCAAATGGAAGTCTATAAAGTATACTGTACATAGACACAAAATTGATCCCTTTTCAAAGGATTTACATTTGCTGGAGGCTGCATTATGCTTGAAATTAAGTTATGTCCCATATACCACAGCTTCTCCAGTGACATGAAAGCAGGACATCTTTTGTAATCACTAAATTTAGAAAGAAAATAATTCAATTACATTTATTACATGAATTCTATTCTGTAGACAAATGTTAAATATCTTGATTATTATGAATGTCACAAGCTACTATTTTATGCACAATATTGTATCTTGCAAGACGAACATGCAAAGTTATGTCTCGATAACAGACCTTTGATGCATGGTGTGGTTATTTTGTATCATAAATTATATCATAATAAACAAAATAGGAATAAATCCACGCAAGCTACAGCAGGATCCTAGGGGTTGACAAAAACCTGAAATGTTTATCATCCTTGTCAATATCACACAATGCACATAATGTTCAGTATATTGACTACTGTTCCCATCACCCGCGGAATCCATGTAGTACGAAGTGGGTTTTGTTTGATCATAAACTCATAGGGGGTGCTCGTGCGCAGGCGTATGATATCACCCACCGGGTGTGGAAGTGGCGGATAGGGAAAAATAATTGCAAGTGCTAGCAATAAGCTGGCGTGGTGCAGGAGCCTTGATACATACCCCTATAATATATATAAAAGGACATAAGGTGGTCATATACCTAACATAGCTGTTGGATAATAGCTAATTTGGTGGTCAGTTATTCTTCCATACTTCCTAATACACATGCATATGTGGTTTGGATGACTGGGCATGTAAGCATTAGTCTTTGTAGAGAAATGTTGAAATCCAACGTTAATAATTGATTTTTTAACCCTGACAACTACCAAGGGAGGAAAGTCAGGACACTCCAATACGCAGTAGATAGTTGACTGGCAAAAGATTGTTGGATCCATCTCAATGGCATGGGCACACAACTGTAAAAGAAAGATGTTTGATATTACTTGGTTGGCTTATAGCCAACATTCCAGGCATGTGTTATCTAGAAAATAGAGAGGAACTGATAAAGAAAGTATATTGTAAAATTTTATTTTTCAAAACAAAAACAATATGAATAATTTGTGGACAACCCCTTTAAAGAAAGTCTACCATCATAATCAAGAATGATAAACCAGGGGTACTTATAATACTGGTAGATCCACTGGCACCGTGATTGTGATAATCTTTTTATATTTGTTATCCATGGCTTCCTTCCTCCTAAAAATTTCTAAAAATTCACTTTAAAAATGATGTTAATGAGTCAGAAGGGCTCTCATTACCAGAGCCCCGGGCTGGTTGCACAGGCTTGTAAACTGTACAAGGATCTTCGGATCTTTCCCCCCTCTTATTGTGTGCTGAAACGTTCCCTGCTACCGTGATATAACCTCTACCATGTAGTAGGTTGGGACATGTGGGTGGGTCTACCTTAACTGTTCACTGTCGTCCTCTGTCCTTTTATTTTCCATCTTATTGTCTGTTCCAACTGATCCAAGCAGTGCAAAGGACTGGGTCGGCTTATTCTCGAGTATATACAGTAATTAATTTAAAAAAAACATGGTCATTAGAGGTTCTAAAAATTAGGTAAATGCATATATGACATATATGACAAATAACACTGTGATATCCGTTTTTTCTAACAAAAACAAGGCTAAAATGCAGAAGCTTTGGCTACTACGTTGAAAGGAATTAACCCATTGGCCATGCTTTGTTTTTGTGTTTTCATTTTGCACTCCACACCTTTAACCCCTTCAGGATGTGGATGTTTTTGTTGCTTAACGCTCAGCCCCATTTTTTGTATTTTGTCTCGTCGCTTTATATGGTTATAACTTTTGAACACTGTTACTTATCAAAGCGATTATAAAAAAGTTTTTTCCCTGCATGTTGTACTTTATTTTAGTGGTAAATTTTGACTGATCAGTTTTGCATTTAAAAAAATAAAAATTGATGAATTTTTAGAAAAATTTGCCATTTTCAAAATTCAAAATCATTGCATTTTCAGGAAGATACTTTTACCACCTGTCACGCGGCTTACAAATCGAATATTGGTTTTCCGTATTTTTAGAAATGACTATTTTGGGGATAATTACTGCTTTTAATGAAATTTTAAATCTATGAAATTAAAAAACCCTATATATATACTCATTTTCAAATGTGCACCCATCAAACTATCAGAAACAGCTTTTAGGAAGATTGTTAACCCATTGAGATCTTCATAGTAATTAAATCCAAATGGAGGTGTACTTTAGAATGGTCAAATTTTGTTGGTAATACTTTCATTTATCCATTAAAAGACTAAACCCATCTTACAATTTGTTATGCAATTTCAGTAGTACAGAGACCTCCCACATGTGACTATTAATTGTTTTATGGGCGCACAGCGAGGCACAGAAGGGAAGGAGCGCCCTGCAGCTGCCAGGATTTTAGTTTCCTCATTGGCCCATTTATAGGCTATAAAATTTTAGTTTTTCCGTTATTGGGGCCATATGAGCGCTTTTTCCAGTATTGCCATGTGGGGGTTGTTATCCCCTATTGTTAAAAATTTATTAACTTTCTTTTGAGGGCAGGAGTAGAAAAGCATCAATTTTGTACTGGATTTTTACTTTTTGTTTTTTGGTGTTCCCTGTATAGCCTTATATTGTAATCATATTATCTTTATTCTATGGGTCAACACAATTATGAGGATACCAGACTTGAGATATTTTTTCTTACGTTTTACTAAATTTGACAAATACAACCTTATGTGGGGAAGAAATCTATGATTTTTGCACTGTTGTCTTCCAAGAGGGATAACATTTTTTTACCTTTTTGGCCACGGATGACAGCGTGTTTTTTTGCGGGACATGTTGTACTTTGCAACAGTATCATTCTGGAGTACATATGTTTTTTTGATCACTTTTTATTGCACTTTTTGTGGGATGAAATAGGTAAAATCATAATTTTTGGTGGGTTTTAAAGGTTTTTTTTTTTTTTACGGTGATCTTTTTTAATTCTACGGGTCATTACCGATGTGGTGATGCTATATATGTGGGGTTTGTGTTATGAGTTAGACATATTTTAGCATTATATCTTTCTTTATATGGGTATTTTTATTTATTTTTAATTAAGAACTTTTTTTTTTACTTGTTCATAATAATACCCTGCAATAGATATATTTCAGGGTATTTGCTGTGTCAGCCTATGCACATGGATAGGCTGACACTGTGCTCATAATATACCGTCACAGACAGGATCTTAAAGGCACTGCCTGAGTACAGCTGTGGGGTCCTAATCGGGCCTCAGGGCTACCATGACAGCAATCGGCCCTGGGGAGGGAGGTGATCGTGGGGAAGATACACCTGTCAGGCAAGTTAAATGGCATGGTCCCACTGACCATGGCATTTAACGGGTAAAACACCCGCAGTCGGAGCTCACTCTGACCAAGGGTGTTACACTGGGGTCACACACTGGTCACAGCTGACACCCAGTGTATTCCATTTCCAGCTCAGCTCTGATCTTGAGCTGAGCCGGCATCAACTCTGCATCCTATGTAACTTAGCACTCAGTGTAACCGATACATGGTATGCAGAGCTTTAAGAGGTTAAAAATCTATTACATTTTTAGTTTTTTTTCCCATGTACAAGGCTAAGAGTGGGCTTGTTTTCTGAGTAACAAATTGTACTTCATAGTGATGGTATTTTATATTCCATGTAAAATGTTGTGTACTTGGAAGTGGAAAACAATTTCCAAATTTGGTGAAGTTAGTGTGCAGAGATGTGTGAGGTGTCATTTTTTGTGGGACAAGCTGACATTTTCTTTACTACCATTTTGGAGACTGACTGACCTTTTGATCACTTTTTATTAAATCTTTTATAGGTTGCACAATAGCGAAAAAGTTATCCAGCCATCTCTATCCAGTTGATTGTTACTGCTGTTTTGGCTGTTGTTGGGTTCCTGAATAAACAAACTGTAAGTTTAATGATTGACATCCTATGTCTCCAAGTGATCCCTGTGCAAGGCTGACAATCCCTACATCTACATTGGGGTTTCCTAAGGGAAACATCTGATTCTTTCAGCGTCTTCCTCCTTTACTTTTGCTTCCACTTGTCGTAGACCTGTCAGTCTGTGGAAGAAGCTCTTGGCCCGGTACCCACAGACCTGTGATCCCAGACAGTAACTAAACAGGGTTCCGATAGTTATTTAGGTACTTAGAAATCCATCTTCCACAAGCCAGAAAAAGGCTACACCTCAGTGGGGGATATTGCAGCTTCAATGTTAAAAATAATTTTGTAAACTTATATGCAACTGACCTTATGTGAGTCCAGTGAAATGAATGGGGTCCATTATACGCAGTGTTCTCTGCACTGCCCTGGATCCTTGTTACTGATTGACAGGTCTCACTGCTAGCACAGGCTGGGGTGTGGAACATTGTTAGAGCACTCTGTTACATTATTGGGGATTTCATGTCTTGTGACTAGGGTGATGTTTTGATACTGCCATGTGATCACATATGGGGTAGATATTGCAAACAAAACTGGGTAAAGGATCTTAGATGACATCACCCTGGTCACATGACATGCTGAGGCATGGGAAGAAGTACATGGAAGTGGCTGGCTGAGCAGGACATGCCCCCTCTGATGCCAGGTAATATGATGATTTATGGGGATTTTTTTCCTTATAAGAATTTGGCCTGGCTTTTCTGATGAATTTGCTTGCATTCCCAACTTGGAGCAAGAATAGTACAATAGTGGCTCCCTGTGCTTCATATCACGCAGCATTATTAGTTTCCTCAGCACTCCTGTCACGGGTGTCTCTGCAATCCACGCTTTGGATCGCAGGCACACCCATGCCCCTTTGGCGGCATGATTCCCTGCCCTCACTTACCTCTCGACACTCCTGCTTCCTCTTCATCAGTGCACGGCCCCACTCCCTAGGGCGTACTCAGGCTTTTGAAGATTTAAAGTGCCAGCGCTGATTGGCGCTGACCACTTCTGGGTTTTCCATAAAGGCCGGCTGCTCCCATCAACCCCCGCCGGATCTTTGAGCTATCAGCCTTAGAGAAAGCTTCCATTGTGTTCCCTGTTCCTGTTCCCGTCTCCATTCCTGTGCCTGACTCTGAGACTGTCTGCTGAGATAGTACTTCGACTTCAGCTACCACCGCGGGCAAGTCGCACCTGTGGAAGGACCTGGTGGCACCACGCCGCAGCAAGACCATCCTGCTTAAAGGCTCTGGTGAAGACCAGGTGCCAGGTGCCGGCTAGTGTCATCTCCCGCAGTGGTCCAGGGGGTTCACAGACCCCGACCTCTGTAACACCCATACTGCTAATCCTGTAGCAGGAGTCCAGGCAGGGAGAATGGTGGTTACCCCCTCCTCCTTTCTGTTGGGGCCCTCCCTATAATCCTGCCCAGAGAGGGCCTCATACAATAACTGGCTGTTCTTCCTGACTGCAAAGCGCATACATACTCAGCTGTCTGTTTTCAATGTAAAAAGTGTAGTAAGCTTCTGTCAAACAGCCTTGACAAGAACTTACTAAGGCAAAAATGAAATGATCAGGCATTTAAACTGAACAGTCTTGATTCTCTCTTTCCCCCAACGTTATGTGTCAGAGAAAGGTTAACAGCTCTCATCTATGAGGGCCTTAGATGCAATAGTAGCTTAAGTACCAAGACTAAAACTAGTATAAAGGAACGTTTTATTTTTATACTTTATATTTACGTTATATTTATTTAATGCTCATCATGACATGCAGTTATATTGTATAACATCTTCCAACCTTATTTTCAGATATTTCATGACATTGCTGCCAAGGCCCCTTCATGCTGGCAGTCAGTGGGGTTCTAGCTCATTGATGACTTCTTCTGACATGTTTCAATGATATGTCAGATGTCTTAAAAAGTAACCTTTGCTTAAATATTTTAGCTAAGCTTTCTCTGTGAAACATCTGTGGGTGAATTAGATGGCGAGGAAACATAAAAACTGCATTTTTCAGTTGACCCGAGAGGTGCAGACAGCATAGCAAAACATGCAGAATAATATGCTGACAGGATTTATTTGTCATTTTAATAGATGTGCTATAACCCCTATTGCTTTGTTCACGTGCACATCGCAGTCCGTGCCAGAGATGAGAAAAGCTGATTTTGGCTGTGAGATAAAACTGAGCTTTCCTAATTTGCTTGAAGCCATGGCCTTACCATTGAAACAAGTGTACAGAATAAAAATACAAGCCTTTCTAAATCACATGTGTGACATTCACACCAAGGTCAATTCCTAAGGCACCAGGTTTCAAAGCCTCTTTAAAGACTCTTTAATTAATTTGGACTTAGGTTAAAATTAACACGAGCCTTTAATGTTGCTGCCAGACAATATTCAGCTATACACTTGCATCTGATCGAATGGCTTCCTGTAGATATTTTCCAAGTCTTCTTCTGCCTATAAGTGACTCATCCTTAGATCAGACAAGCAATAGATTTACTTTTCATTAGAATTATTGAACTGCGTTTCTGCCATTCCATTTACCCAGATATTCCATTTTCCAGGGTACGTCATCAGTATTTTATAAGTTTGGGTCAAACATTATAAAGTTCAAATGTCCCCGGGTCTTTAGACCCGGTCAAGGTTAAATCCGTTCACTATCCTAGGTCATGAGGCTGGGTTACAAGTAGTTCAGAAATACATGGATGAGACTTATTAAAATCCAATCAGCTTTGCAATGAAGGAGAGTTATCCCAGCTAAAGGTTGCAATATTCAGTGTATAACAATGGGGCACATTTACTTACTGGGTCCTGTCACGATCCCGCGGTGCGTTGTCCGACGAAGATTCGGGTCCGGCGCGATTCACTAAGGTTGTGTGTCCAGTTTCCTGCAGGTGTCGCTGCTGTGCCGAGGTCCGCTGGAGTTTACCTTCTTCCTGCTGCATGTGAGTGCTTAATCTTGCGACATTTTTGTTTTTTAAATTCCCGGTTTTTCCGAACCTGTCAGGTTGTCCGACAGCCACGCCCCCCCATTTCCATTGCTTGCAAGCCATTGCCGATGCCTCACAATTCGATCGTGTGCACCAAAAACCTGGGCCAATTCCGGCGCAAAACAGTGCAAAGCGGAAATATTCGGGAAAGCCTGGCGGAATCGCGGTCTGTGGACCCTTAGTAAATGTGCCCCAATGTGTTAAAAAGTGCAACTTTTTAGCATTTTGTGCCCACTTCCTAGTTTTGAAAAAAGTGAGCAGAACAGGTCAGCTAATTGGGCAAGCCAGGGTGGGGTTCTACTTCTACCCAATTCATTTACTATATTTTGCCACTGAATTCCAATGCTGAACCATTTTGTAACTGACTCAAATGAAACACCATATGTATTCAACAATTCATTTGGTATCTATATGTTATCTGTATCCATAGGTTATCTCTGAATTGTTAGGATATTGCTGTTATATTGGACTTTTATTTTTGCCGTATTACCTTGAATCTATAGTATGCCTATATCTGTACCTGCTATATTTTCACCTGATATACAGTATCTGATGTAGTTCAATAAGATGAGTACCCATATTTTATAAGCTTTAAAGTTAAGCCTTACACGCATGTACTGGTATGTTTATAAGTGTTTCTATACAAATCATTGTACCATTTTTATACAATAAAGTTTATTATTATATAATAAAGCTTATTTTTGGCCCTTTCTTTAAAATGATTATTTTGCAAATCCCAGTAGCCCATCTTTACTAGATATTGTCCACACAATACAGTTGTTGAGCCCACCTGTATTTCTTCTACTGTAGAAATGCAATAAATTTGGTGGTTTAAACCCATGTTGCAGAATGGAATCAGATTTACTGCAGTGGTAACTTCACAGCAATTCGATAAGCAACAGTAACAAGCTGCAATCATCTTTTTTTTTGTTGAGGATACTTTCGTCATTTTACTGCGGCTGACTAATTTCCGCATCATAATATGCATAAAAAAATGACAGGTGTAGCATCCGTGCCAGCATCGTCTTCTGTCCGCATAATGCGGCTTATAAGGCATTGATTTTCTTATGTGTGTTGTGTGCGTGAACTATAGCTAAGGATACTGCTGTATTGGGACTAATTGAACCACATCTAGGTCCTCTGCAGCTAAGCTCTGTCCAAAACAGAGTGATCAATGGACGTCCAGTCAGTTACTGGGGCAGTGTCCAAGAACTTCTTTATATATCTGCCTAATTCCATTACACCATGCTGGATTACTAGTTTCCTTATACCTTACCCAGTCTGTGCTCACTATCACTTTGCTATTCTGTGTATCTGACCTCTGCCTCGTTATTTGACCATTCTTGTTACTCCTTTTTGTGCAGATTTGACGCAGTTCTGTCGACTTTGCTTGCCTGTCTGTTATATGTCCTTCTTTGTTGGGTCTTCTTTCCTGTGCACTCGGTCAGTAAAGGGATTGTTGACCAGAAGTCCCTAACAAATAGGGTTTTGGAAGGCTTTTTAGGTATGTATCAGGGGTTTTGGGTGAGTGTAGGGTTTGAACACCTTTCTATACCATTGACAACAAGTTACTTATTTTCTTTGGGCTAAAAATCTGTAGTGTGAAAAATATCTGTGCACATACCCTAAATGTTATAAATCTAGTTTTTATTTTTCTAAATAATGTTATTTGTTTTCCACTTTTTTTCAAGCTTTTCCTGCTAGAGATAAATAGCATTCCCTTATTCAGGAAGAATTGCAGCATTTACAATGGGTGTTGTGAATCTTTCACAAGAAGATCAGAAAACCAAGTTTCATTTCAAAAGCTACCTAATATGAGCTCATATATTTCATTTTATTAAGACTTTTAAATACATCAATTGCTATTTACTGGGATGATATTTTAGAGATATGCAAATCATGCACAAGATAGCAGGAAAGCTTGCTCTATAGTTTTAATTAACGGAATTAGTTGCTAATCTTGATTATGAATCTGCATTCCTCTGAAGCATGGGGCTTCATCTCCCTATGACAGACTATAAATATGGATGTGAATACCTGGGGCCATATTTGAAATAACACGTGTATGAAAATTTTAGATAAGATTGCTGGTTATAGTGCTACTGGTTCTTGGATGAAAAAACAGCGCTTCTAAATTACACATGCCAACTTCTTGTGGATGTCAAACAACACTATGGTTAACTTACATAGAGGTGTTATAGGGATTCATGGCAGTTGCACAGTAATTTAATAACCGTAAAGATCTTACCCCTTCCTGTTGGTTTACATTTTTTTATGCCTATTTACATTTTTTCCTTTCAAGAGCCATGCCTTGTTTTTCTATGTTCTATTCATACATCTATATGAGGGATTGTTTTCTTGTATTTTTCCTGTCACCATGCAACGCGCCCTATAATATTTTTAAAAACCTTTCTGTGCAACACTGTAATATTAAAATTTAATTCCATCAATATTTTTTTTGTAATCTATTTTTGTTTATGTTAACAGTGATGCCTGAATAGGTAACATTTTGTAAAAGTGCCTAAAAGTTAATCTACCTACACAAATCACATGCAGTTATATAGGATGCAAAATACAGTTGAAAAATACTGCCAGGGAGCAAACATGAACAGGAATGGGACCTTCTCGTTTAAATGAGGTGGCTCATTCACATGGCCTTGGAAATCACAGCCTTGTGCAGGAGCCCATTGAAGTGATTGGGAATGCATGCTAGCATGCATCCTACATTCCTAGTAAGGTGCATATGCCTGTTCAGAATTGGACTAGATAGTCAAAGTGAGCCAGAATTATCAAAGTTTCTAATGTTGAATAATAAAGCTGATTAGCTGACTATGTAACAAAGGAAGTCCCTTCCATCTGTCTAGCCACTTATATGCCTTGGCTATTGACCGCACAACATATAAGGAGTTGAACATTTCAGACAAGAGTTATCTACAATCCAAGTGATTACAGGCAAGTGTGATTTGTACAACACATGCACTCACATTTGACTGTTGGCCAGCAATTCTTATAATGATATATACAGGTCCCATGTATACAGTAGTGTGAAATCATTGCACACAATGAGGCACGGTTTTTAAAATGGAGGTTTGTGTAGGATTGAAATACCTCCAGTGCCATCATTTTTGGATTTTCAAGAAGAGGAGAAAGTTTCTAAATTGTAGGCACCATACATTTGCATACCATGTGACTACAGCTGATAATTATTGAGCCATAGAGACTCAGTTTACTGATCATGGAGTCAGATTTTGTGGATGCTATGGACTCCATAAGGTAAATGTTGTAGTTTTGGCTGGTCTTCAAATAGAACAAAACATTCTTAGCATTTATTATACAAAAGTCTTGTTTTCAGGGTGAATAGAAATAAATGTTCTTTTTACTATGCAGCAGGGATCCAACCAGGTAGAAAATCAATGACAAAGCTAGCAAATAATGCAAATTCATTTCAGCTGTGCTAAATCTGCATCTATTATCTCAATCATGCTCACTCGCATTAGACAATGTTCTATCATGAATTAATTCCTACAAATGTGATTAGACGACCTGTTGAATTCTGCAAAGTGTAATGTTTGTGACTTAAGCACAGCGCTATCTAAAATAAAATGTATAACTTTTTGTAAGAAAAAAAACTGGTCTCTAAATCCATTTCACTTATTTCAGAACTGTTGATTTTGTTTCTTTGAAAGACAGATTGTCTCCAGCAAGACATGCTTCATTGAGGCCGAGAATATGCATAGACATCTGTATACATTCCTGTATATGCAGAGTGAATAAAAATGGAAGCTCTGCTGAGACCATAGGTAGGCCATCAATATCAGATGGGTTGTATTGCAATGCTTGAGCCTCATCATTGTTTAGACACCAAAAAACCTATTTAGTAACAGCTATACAGAGAATTGCATCTTTTTCCCGTTTAGTTTAGAGTCACATTGAGGCGTTATTAGATATCTAAAGAAAAACTGACTGGTGGTCTACACAAAAAAATTGGTTAAGATGCAGTCACATGGGCAAATGAAGGATGGCATCAGAACAGACATTTCAGGAATTCAAGAATTCTGGAATTCTGGAAAAAACCCTTGGAGGCTGAATACCAACCTCCCAACTTGCCTGCGAGTGTTGGGAGTCATGGCAAATAAATGGCTTGTTGAGGTCACTTGTTTTAGGTAGGCAGGGCCCATGAGGCCTCCGTTTGACCATAGCAGGTCCCATGATCCCTCAAACTTCTAGCCAAGCCAAGAAGGATTGGGAACCGATGACCTCTGTGACACTGGAACAGAGAACCATACCATTTTTTGTTGCTTATATCTTACCATTCATTACGTGGAAAACCTCTTTAATTCAACAATTAAATGAAATCTTAAAGGAAAAGGGTCTTTGGATGGGTACCATGTAATTCAAGTTTGCATGTGTACATGGTCATCAGGATAGGTCATCAAAATCAGATAAGTGGGGAGCTGACATCTTGATCAACACCTTCAGTTTCTGTCCTCTGTATTTTGGAGGCATCACTGAACAACTGATCGGTGTGGGGTCCAGATATTGGATCCCAACTCATCTGATTACAATTACCTGTTTTTTTGATGAGTCAACATTAGTATCAGTTAGCCCATAGAAACCCTATATAGGATAAATCCATTATAAGACATTTTTACTGCATATGTATCTAATATATATTATTTATTTACTGTATATGGTTTTATTTATAGAAAAATTAAGTAAAATTATTTAATATAATAACAAGAATTACTCTTTAGACACTTAATGATCTGGTGGATACAAGATTTATGAATGATGTGGGGCTGATGATGATTTTATTAGTATTGAGAGAGACCAGAATGCAGGAGCCAGCTAACCATTGCAGTGTGGGAATGGGACTAGCAAGTTATTGGTGAAGTATTGTTTATTAAGAAAAAAAATGAACCCCTTGTTAGCTGTATAGACACATTCTTCCTCACATTGTATGAAAAAGGAATTCACAGAAACCTATGTGTGAGATATAATTAATTAATGGAATCCACATAATTTGTCTTCATGTCTATTGATAGGCAAAGTGTTTGATTTATTTAAGTGACAATTTGAGCGCAACCTTTATTTGCATTTTTATAACGTCAGGAGGTCTAATAAAGTTCCCTTTGGTCTATAGGGCTCTCTTGTACTGTGCTGTGAAATATGTGGTATGATTCATAGTATGATATGTTGCCTTGATTGTGCCACTAAGCTCATGAGCAAAACACTATAACTTACTGAGTACTACGTAATTGCTTCAGTCATGCTGAGGCTTATGAAATACTAATAGATCAAGTCACCCCTTTGGCTCTTAAATAATCGATCAATGCTAGTTAAGAGTTGAGTACTTAAGGTGGCATTATTTATAAAGTAATGTCACACATCCTAGAAGTGAAAGCGTCGCCTGAACCTTTCACCTCTAACATTTTATTAATTCTAAGCCAGAAACATGACTCAGAAAACGTGCTAGGAGCACAAAGTGTGGCATGCGACAGACAGAAAATAGCTCTGTATACTTTATGAAAAGCTATATTTTCATGTACTGTGTTGGAGTTAGAGACATTTTATTTAACCCTGTATTATATGGCATTTAGTGATTTGTAGCTTAACCTACTGACCTCTATTCAAACATTAAACAGAATGCACAAACAGGAACATTGCTATGCTGTCTTTACATATAGGCCACGTTACCGCCACTTACTCTGCACATCAACTCCCCCAGTTCACCGCTTTAGGGTGGATGAAATTGGGGCATATATTTAAAGAAGGAAGGGGCTCATTAGCCATGTGCATCACAACTTTAGTAGAAAATAAGATTTAACACCATACAACTTTTTATGACTACAGTTGTTATGTGTTTTTATTCTGGTGGCCATTTTATATACCAACTTTTATGGGGATAGGGGATATATGATCTGTTCAGTGGTAGTCCAACCACTGGGACCCCCATTGATGACAAGAATGGGAGTCCTGTTCCCATTACTTGACATAACAACAGATCAAGAATATGTCCTGCTGCTCCATTCAATACTTTTGTAGTGTGACTGTTCATAAGGTTTGAAATAATGTCTTATGTTTTATAATCTCTGCTCCCCTCTTATTTACCCCTTCCTATCGTTCATCTAGTCCAGGCCTTTCCTATCTAAACCTAAATTATTTGTTGTTTCCAATGCCAGACCTTTCTCTGGGAAAGACAATGTTAAACCTGTCAATTTCCTGGTTGTTGACATCCAATATTGTGTTTCCACTCTGTTGACTCTGTTGAATTTGTATGTGTTTTGCATATACACTGAGACTTTGGTGTAATAATAACATTTTAAAATATGTGTAAAATATTTTTAATTAAAATACTTGAAAACACACATCTTAAAGGAAATACATTGCTTAATTTAACCTCTACAAAGCAACACCATTTTGTAGAGGTTCCTTAATGCAGACATATCTTTTAAATGCATGTTAGCTGGCTCGTTCATTTTAACAATTCATTTTATATTTATGTTAATTTTGTTGGTAGAGCCTCTCCAGTCTGTGCATGAGGCACCCCACAGTACTTCTCACTTGCTTTTTGCCTCCACTGGTGCTGTCCCCTACCAGTTTATAGTATAAGCTTGATATACTCTCATATGCAACTTACTGTTGTGAGTAGCAGACGACAGAAGGTTGGGGCTAGTTGAGGGAGAAAAGCACTACTTAAAAAGGCTTGCAAAAAGCACTACTACCACATTTACAGTGCCTTGCGAAATTATTTGGCCCCCTTGAACTTTTTAACCTTTTTTAGATTTTGGGCTTCAAACATAAAGATATAAAAAAAACAACAAGTGGGACCCATTTGTAAAATGGAACAAAATTTATTGGATATTATTGAATATTATTCAGCCCCTTCACTTTCAGCAGTAGTGTAACGATAGCGGTCGCAGCAGGGGTGACCACAACTGGACCCAGTGATGGCCGGGGGCCTGCAGTCTGAGGTGTAACAGCAGACGTAGCCACATGACACAGCAGCCCGCCTTCTCCAACTGCAGCCCATCCTATCCGCAGCCAACAATGTCATCTGTTGTCGCCCATCCTCCTGGCCCGCCCATCCTAGACCATGCGCCCGCCAAGCCACCCTCCCTCCTGCTCACCAGCACAGCCAGCCACTCTCCTGCCCACTTACAAAGCTTGCCTGCGGTTGCCCTTCCCCCCGTTCTCTCCCTGCCCCCACAGACGGCATCCTGGATGCCCCGTCCGTGGAACAGAACAGATTCTGGAGCACCCGCCCGCCCAAACCCTCGCTACTCCCACCGAATGCGACAGCTGACTGTAAGTCCTTCTATGTATGTGCTGTGTGCGTGTATGTTCTGTGTGTATATGCTGTGTGAGTGCATATGCTATGTTGTGTATATGGTGTGTGTGTGCCCTGTGAGTGTATGAATATGCTGTGTGAGTGTGTGTTTTGCTGCTGTAATCTCAGTAAAAGGTGGCGCTACAAAGTATTAACTTAAGGGGACTGAATAATATTGCACGCCCCACTTTACAGTTAATTATTTTTACCAAAGTTCCCACTTACAGTATCTTTATGTTTGAGGCCTGAAATGTGGCAAAAGGTAGAAAAATTCCAGGGGACAAATACTTTCATACATAAAATTAAATACATTTTGAGCACTGGCAGTGCTTTATAGAGGTTGATTTAAGTTATAGATTTTCTTTAAAAATGGGCCTAAGCAGCACTTGGTGATAGAGTGATTCTCTACTCTGCAATAAAAAAAGGGCTCAGGTTGGACTCACCTGCAGATGACACATGGACAACAAACAGTCCTTTGGACCATTGTTTGCGTCCCATGAAAAGCACACATTCTTATTAATGTAGCTGGAAATTCCATGTGTAATATACATAGGGGGAGCTTTCTCTTACCTATGTCTAGTTTTCTTGTAAATTTAGTTTTTTTTGCCTAGTATTAGCATCTATTTTGCCTAAGGTATTTTTTATGTCTGATAATTAGGGTGTGTTTTTGTTAGTCTAACAACTTTGTCTGGTGTGTTGCTGGGATTTTTGTTTTTAACCCCTTCCCGACGCGCGCCGTACTAGTACGGCGCGCGCCGGGTCCCGGTGCATGGAGAGGGCTCGCGGGCCGAGCCCTCTCCATAGCCGGTAAGTCTTTGCTGCATATTGCAGCAAAGGCTTACCGGTAACACCCGCGATCGGTGCTAGCACCGATCGCGGGTGCTTTCACCGCGATCGCCTCCGGCAATGCTGCCGGAGGCTTCAAAAAGATGGCGCCGCATGGGCGCCGCCATCTTGGCGCGGATCTCCGCTCCCCGATGACGTCACGGGGAGCGGTGATCCGTTGCCATGACAGCATCGGGCCTCACGAAGGCCCGAACCTGTCTCGTTTTAACCTATTCATTACAATGTGCTATCAGCACATTGTAATGAATGAGGAGTAAAATCCCCATATACTGCCATATTGCAGTATGGCAGTATATGGTAGGATCGATCAGACAACCTAGGGTTAAAGTACCCTAGGGAGTCTGAAAAATAGTTAAAGTAAAAGTAAAAAAAAGTTTAAAAAAAAAAAATTATATTAAAAAAACCTAAAAATTCAAATCACCCCCCTTTCCCTAGAACTGATATTAATATTAATAAACAGTAAAAATCATAAACACATTAGGTATCACCGCGTCCGAAAATGTCCGATCTATCAAAATATAATAACGGTTTTTCACTGCGTTTAACCCCGTAACGGAAAATAGCGTCCAAAGTCAAAAATGACATTTTTTTGCCATTTTGGAAAATATAAAAAAATTAATAAAAAGTGATCAAAAGGTAGCACAGTCCTAACAATGATAGCAATGAAAACGCCATCAAAAGTCGCAAAAAATGACACCACCCACAGCTTCGTACACCAAAGTATGAAAAAGTTATTAGCGCCAGAAGATGGCAAAATAAAAAAAAAATTTTTTGTACAGGAGGTTTTAATTTTTTTAAATGTATGAAAACATTATAAAACCTGTACAAATGTGGTATCCCTGTGATCGTAGCAACCCAAAGAATAAAGTAGACATGTCATTTGGGACGCAGAGTGAAAGCTGTGAAATCCAAGCCCACAAGAAAACGTCGCAAATGTGTTTTTTCACCATTTTCACTGCATTTGGAATTTTTTTCCCGCTTCCCAGTACGCGCCATGGAATATTAAATACCGTCACTACGAAGTGCAATTTGTTACGCAGAAAATAAGCCATAACACAGCTCTTTATGTGGAAAAATAAAAAAGTTATAGATTTTTGAAGGTGGGGTGTGAAAAATGGAAGTGAAAAAACTAAAAAAGGCCAAGTCGTGAAGGGGTTAAAGTCACAAATTCAAGTGGAAAATGAATAACCCAAAAGCAATAAATTTCTACTTAAATGTGGGAGAAGAAAAGCCAGTGCAGTCACCCACAAAGATAAAACAGCTTTACTCAGGACAACAGGATACAGAGAGGTGCGGCACACACCACAATACTGACAGACCGCTTTGTATTGTAGTGCTTTGTCAAGCCTGTGTTTTTTTCATATAAAAACTTCAAAAAGGTCAATTTTGCACCCTAAACCACAGGTTCATAAGGACCTGATTGAGTCCAATCCAGGCAAATAACAAAGTAAATTTTTTGTTTCCATATAAAAACTTCAAAAAGGTCGATTTTTTACTCTAAACCAACTAGAGTAAATTAAACTAAACCAACTGGTTTAGAGTAAAAAATCGACCTTTTTTAAGTTTTTATATGGAAACAAAAAATTTACTTATTTGCCTGGATTGGACTCAATCAGGAGATCTGGTGCCAGTGCCTCATCTCGAGATGTGGGAAGTTAAGCCGGTGTTTAATATAAGTTGCCTTATGCTTAAAAATCATACAGGGCCATTTGATACAGTAATCCACCGGTCCATAAGGACGTTAGTGTCCCAAATTGCCCTGACAGGTTCCCTTTAAAACTATCACTTTTCAGAAACATCTAAAGTTAAGGCTATATTCACACATACGTATGGGGGACGTATATGCAGCTGACGTATATATGGTGTATATACGTCCCCCACAGCCGGCAATGGGTGCGGCACCGTACTGCTTCGTACCCGGGAGAAAGGTAGGATATGTCTTATCTTTCGCCGGAATACGGCACCGTGCGCCATATATTACTATGGAAAGGGGCGTGGAGAGCAGCACTCACCCCCTCCCCTCCACGGCACCGATGTGTGCCTGCCGTAACATAGCACGTCTGTGTGAATGTAGCCTTACTAGCACCGTTCTGGATGTGGAATTACTTGGTCTGGGGTACAACTTCCTAATTCAGCTAACCATAATGTCTCACCTACACGTGGCCTAATGTCATTTCTAGCTGTATTGCATCACATCGATGTTACATACAGCTGTGGTAAACACAAATGTGATATTACTCAACATTACTACATAGCAACATTTCCAATTTACATCCCATAATGCATATCACAATAATTTCCACTGCAACAATGGTAACCCAAAGCAACACAGACTATAGCAGTCGATCTAAATGACCCAGTAAGTACAATTATAGACAGTACAGTTATTAGCTGGGGACCCAGAAAGCATTAGGATGTAAATGACATGGAGTTAAAAAGAAGTGCATAATTTTCAAAAGTATGGAAAAAAGTTTTTACTGGCCCAACAACCTTCTTTATCTAAATCAGATGAATGTAGTGTGAACAGAACATACATAACTATATAATGACTTTGGTCATCTTAACAGAAATAAATATATAGCCATTCGTTTTACTTGGCATTTAGAATTTTTGTACAACCTGCTATTGCTACTAAAAAATGTATAAAGGTTAGTCACAGCATGAAATTCTCTTGATCACTAAGAGCAAATACAAGTAAAAAGGGATAGACCTTTTCATTGGTTCTAAGCCCACGTCCCACTGTTTGTTTTCTGACACAGGTGGCATCTCTGGGTGGCTTGTGTTATTTTAGAAGGGCTCATTAACATAATATTTATTCAAGTGTAATGGAAAGTTACTGCCAGACCTCAAGCTTCACAGTGGACCAGCTTTACCAAAGTACAGGTTCAAATCCAGCACTACACAAATAAAACTAACCCCATTAAACTTGTATTGTCAGGCGTAGACATTGAAGATTGGCCTAATAACAAAAAATGGGACTCTCTACCTGGTTTTGCTTTTCCTTTTCTAACACGTCCAGCTGAACCAGAGTAGAAAGACTTTACAGAAACACTTGCAGTACTATAAGTTTAGGGACTCATACTTTGGTTACAATGGGCCTTTCATTTGGTTATTTTTCAGGTACAACTTGCGTAGATTTATACAAATATTTTTATGGAAAATTTCTCCCCTCTGCCAGACAAAAAGGTAATAGTTTGATATTACCAGTGCCAAAGGTTAAAGGAAACCTACCATTTGATTTCATGCATTATGAAGCAGACATAGAATGGTGTTGCTACACTGATGCAGGATCATATCTTGGTTAATCCCTGAGCTGAGTGGATTTGCTGAAAAATCAATTATACCATTCAGGACCTTGGGAAAGGTGGGACAGACTGTCTTACACATTACACGGGAGCTTGGAATTGCAAATGGCTGCCATGTAAAGAATTACTAATCATGACTAGTCAATCACTAATCAACCTGAGCTGAATGACTCATACACAGCAGCTGGGGGATGGTGCAGCAATTGATTATTCTGTCTGGCAGGAAGAGAAGTGCAGGAGATGATGATACAATCAGAGAGATACTCCCCTGATATGAGAAGCGGTAAAGCAAGCGCCAAAGCAGATATAGAAGAATATAGCTTCATTATCATAATGTTATATCTGTTTTATCAGTAAAACCACTCAGCTCAGGGATTAACCAAGATATGATCCTGCATCAGTGTAGCTACAGCATTCTCAAGGTACGTTTACTTCATAATGCATCAAGTCAAATGGTAGGTTTCCTTTAAAAGGCATTTTTCACCACCTTCACAAATTCAGCAATTTACAGGTTCTCATAGAGGCCTATTAACACAATATTTATGTGTGTGCATTTCATTGTGATGCTGCGTTTATTATCCCTGTTCTGTGAGACCCCACTAGCATGGCTCCCATCTGTGAGAATGTAGTGGTGCCACACCACTAATCATGCTATTTATCCCAACCTTATGGTACCCATTATACCCCAACAGCTCTTTTCTATTCTTAGTGTTTATAATTGTATAATGTTTTTTAACAATGTATTGGGAAAACAATGCTGTGCTGTTACTTCAATTTATTGATTACCTATGACAAATGATTTCACTATATGTATGTTGTCCCTGTTTTTTACCTCTGTATTATGTGTTATCATAGACAGTACAAGAATATTCCACACAGGGCAGCGTGTCTTCCAAAATATATATTATAACGGTAAAAGAACAACGCGTTTCGGCACTGACCAAGAGCTTTCATCAAGTAAAAACATTAAATAAAACTTAATGGCGTTCATTTACTAAGGGGCCGTCGGACGTATTTTCGTCAGGTTTCCTGACTATTTCCGTTTTGCGCAGAATTGCCCTGGGACTTTGACGCACGTGATCGGATTTTGGCACATCGGCGCCGGCTTGCACGCAACAGAAATCAGGGTCGGGCTGCCGGACAAACCGATGGATTCGGACAAGCAGCGGAATTTAAAAAAGGAATTGTGACGCAAGATCAAGCTCTCACATGCACCAGGAAGAAGCAGGTGAACTCTGGTCGACCTTAGCGCGGAATCGACGGATGCAGTAACTCGGGCGCACGAGCTTAGTGAATCGTGGCAGACCCGAATCCTTGTCGGACAACGCACCATGGGATTGCGACAGGACCGGGTAAGTAAATCTGCCTAAATGTGTACAGAATAGAAGGACAGACTTTTATACATATATGGCCTGGATGATTTGTTCCCACCTAAGGAAGTACGTCAGGACCGTCTCAAGTTGTCTGCCACCCGGAGAGATTGGAGGCTTACATACATGACTGCAACAAGGTGAGTAGGATACTGCTGGTTGATAGCCCTACACTTAAACCTTGCACCGTCTTTCTCTTCTCTCAATATAGCAATCCAAGCTCGTATTTATGTGGTTTCATGGTATCACTATATCTATTATTTTCTTCATTTGTATTAGTTGCTTTGGGAATGTAGCTTTCATTGGCCCACATGTAAGAAGTGCAAACTGCACTAGGTGGAGTGTGCAGGGTGCGGCAGATTCATGAATTATAGCACACTTTCTTCATGAATCCGATGCCCCCTGTACTGCTTCAGCAGAGTGAACCAATTTTTTTGGTGCCCCTTTAACATAGGGTGTGCGACACAATTCTTTTGGACACTGCATTATAAATATGGTGCAGAAACATGTGTCACAGCATATATAGTGCAGTAATTTGAAGCGGAAACTTCTTAAATACATGTGCATGCAATTCTTTCTGGTGGAAAGTCAGACAGAAAACTGGCACAAGGGCCTTAATAAATGTGGGCCAATGTCTCATGTGATCTCCAGAAAATAATCTGTATAATATCAACTCAGAGCAATGAATTCTTTTCAGCCTTCAGTATTCATGTTTTGCTCATGCTAAAGATCCTCTCAAATCATAAGTTGTTTTTGTTTAGACTTTTTACAAATAGAATCATGGCTAGAACTGAAGTATTGCTGATTTTTTTTGTGGTCCTCATTGAATCTGTATGTGCTAAACACATTACATCCTTTTTGGAAACACAAGGAAGAACAGTGATCATTAACTAGGATGATGCCTTTCTCAGTTACATCTTCTAATTCATTTCAGGTAAATTTGTATTTGCTTCCAACTTTTTTCTTTCCATATTTCCAGTACATTCCATATATCTCTATTCTGCTCTTTTTTAAAAATGCAATGTTCTCTTTAACTCTGCACATTATGTTAATGAATATTAACGAGTTACAAAGAAGCATCCCCTGATCCATGAATGACAAGTGGGGATGAGTGGCACTGCGTCTCCTCTTTGCAGCAAACAAATCTGCTCACAATATGTGATGAGAAGTGACATGCAGCACAGGAATAGGAGAAATCACCTCGAACTCCAGTCTCTTGTAAGCACATGCATGCACATGAAAACAAATTCTGACGTCTAGTAATGTTATTATCCAAGAGAAATTAAAATCAAGTCTGAACCTATAATGTTTCACTGAGAGGGAATTGGGGTTATATATTCCTGCGTGGTAGAGCATTCTATTTCAGTCATAGCATTTAATTATGATTGGTATGTTAGTGCCCACCAGAGCATAACAAATTGTCATTATGTTATTCTGCTGAGTCTAATTTAATTGGCAAGTTGTCACAAAAGCAATTATCCATCATTTATTTTGTTGCCATAACCACATCTTGGAGAGCACCTGCTGTCTAAATGTAAAACTGCTCCAAAGTGGCCACAATTCCTGCCACTTTCCCAACAATTCAGGGGCATTTCACTTGTTTTTGTGCTATTGCTCATTCCCTGCTGGAGGGGATAAGGACACATTATGATGCATTGCAAACCCATGCAGCAGTGAGAGGTGTTAAACATAGTTCTGATTTCTGCTGAGCGTTTGTAAAATTTCGCAACCTTTGTTTTTAATGTACAGAAAAAAAATGATTACGCAAACTAATTCAGCTTGTTTGAGACATTCAGGTCAATGAGAAGTCTATTTTACGAGGGCTATTTATATATACAAATACCTGGTCTTGCTTTACATTCTGTGAACATTGTGAATATTTATGAGGATCATTAAACCCTATATATTTTCTGCTTTTCATAAATTAACAGTTCTAGACATAAACCTGTATAAAATAATGTGTTCAAATCTTAAAGAGAACACATATGCTTTAATATTTTGGAACTTATTAGTACTACTATAACTATTATTATATAACATTTTTATGCATTTTTGAATCACCTCCTTAGAGATACTGCTGGCTGGGGCATAAAAAGGGGTGTTTATCTACACATCACACTTATAATGTTTTACTCGATATCCTCAATTGACAATGACCAAATATCAATACGATTGCTCTAAATTGAGTGATTTTTGATGATAATAGGGGGGTACATCTGACCAATAAGGTTAGACCAACAATACTGTAAATTCAAGCTATTGAGATATTATATATATATGGCTCTGGAAATGTGAAAAGGCACCAGGCACCTATAAGAGCATTTAATCTGTTGTCTATTATTTGTTGTCTACTATTTAAAAAAAAATAATTAAATTAACAAAAAATTTCCTTTTTGGTAGCTGTATTAAAAATTTGATTTTATTCCACTCACACAAAATTTTATTTTAAGACTTATTACCAAAATATTTTTAATTTTAAAAGGTAGATATAGTCACAGGTGCTCCCGCGATCCCTGTCTCGGATCGCGGGTGCACCCGTGCCTCCCCGGGGTCCGGTGGCCGGCTTCCCTCACCTTCCCCGGCTCCCGCGGCCTCCTCTGCTGCTCTGCTGCTCCTGTGGCTAGGAGATGGGGATGCGCGCGCGCCGGCTCGCTAAGATTTAAAGGGCAAGTGCGCCATTAATTGGCGCTGGCCATTTAACTAATTCTATATAAGCCTGCCTCTTCCTGCAAGCCCTTGCCAGATCTTTGTGCCTCACAGCCTGAAAGAAAGCTATTCTGTGATTTGCCTGCATTCCTGTGTCTTCTGTGTTCCTGTGTCTCCTGTGTACCTGACCTCCTCCGTGTTCCAGTGTTACCTGACCTCCTCCGTGTTCCAGTGTTACCTGACCTCCTCCGTGTTCCCGTGTACCAGTGTTCCTCCGTCCTGCTGCCCCTGCTTGGACCTCCTGTTGCTGACTCTGGACCGGACTCTGACGTTGCACCCCTGCCGCCTTCCCTGACCTTGTGCCTGGACTTCGACCACGAGATTGTCTGCGGTCTCTGTACTTCTACCTTGGCCGCCAGTGCAGACAAGTCACGCCTGAGGAACGACCTGGTGGTACCACGCTGCAGCTTGTCTATCCCGCTTTGCGGAGGGCTCTGGTGAAAACCGGGTACCACTTAGACTCCGGTCCCAGGTAGTGGCTTGTGTCATCGTCTGCAGTGGTCCAGAGGATCTACACCTGCAAGCCTGACAGATATCCTTAAAGCTGCTTTGTAACATTTTTGCACATCTCTTGTGTGAAATATATTTAAGCTATAGCAGAGCAAAGAGTAATATACTTTTTGCTCTGTCATTCGGAATGAAGCAATGCATTAGGGGGCCACCAGACATAACTCTGCTTTGGGCCCCAGAAATATCAAACTTGCTACTGTATATGAGGAACTACAAGGCTTGATATTTCCTTTGCTTCTAAAATATTAAATAGCTAATTTACCTTTCACCTCAACAGAACATCTCCAGAACATATATTTGCAGGCAATCCTTTCATAATAGGATGTAATTTGCCATGCCATCTAGGCACTGAGACCTTCACTATTCTTTAGGATGCACTTTGAAAAGGAGAGTGAAAAGTCAACAGCCCTACCATATCCCCTTCTTTGTATTTTGGGGGTCTCACCACCAATCATAACATTAATAGCACTTTAAAGAATATCTGTAAAGTTACTGACAAAAAAATTAGTTTTATCACAGTGGGAAAGAGCCTTTGACAAGGATTTCAACAATACCGGTATCATGCTATATCTATCATCATTTCTTAGTTTATCATATTCGGCTATTCCTGAAGTGGACGGCATGGCCTGGTTGTGACATCAGCTAAGGGCAGCACTGAGGGCATCCATATGAATCAGGACAGCATGTTTGTAACTAGGGAATCTGAAGCAAGTGATGAGTCATGTGCTTGTGACATCACTCAAGGTCCTTTGCCAGAACACTAAGGACTTTCAAATGATCCAGGACAGCATGTTTGTAATTGGTAGACCTGAAGCATGTAATGATTCACATTCTTGTGACATCACTAAAGGTCCTATTTTTTGCGCTCCTCTCCAACAGCCACTCCCAGCAAACCTCCTGTTGTCTCTTGCTGTTCTATACGGTCTCCCAAGGTTACTAGGACCCATGGCAAATGGAGATTGGCATGGCTAATTAGAGTAAATTAGAGAATTGCTTATTTTTGCTTAGTATAGAGTTAGGCAAAAGTGTTTACACTTTATAGTTGTACTTTAATCATTATGTTCCACAAATGCATTCTCCTGAGATGACCAACTTTGAAAAAAACCACAGAGAAGATGTAATGTCAAACATTTTAAGTAATGTTGTTTTCTTCCCTGATGCTTACAGTTCTTTCAGCACTCATTGTAGGATTTGAACTAAGATGAAAAGTAAAAAGGACACATTAGTGAAAGCCAAGATCAAGATCTTACAAAGACAAAGAGCAGACAAAATTTTTTTTTCTTAAGAAGGACATTTCACTGCATCCACCATTATATCCCTTTCACTCCACTAAACAACTCACCTTTCAGATGTAAAATCTTGTCCAATTACCTAAACAAAAAAATGGACTTGCATGGTTCTAGTTGCTATAAAGCCCAAGATAAGGGTATCTGATGTAGCGCTCATGCCTCTTTTTTTTATATAAATCTTTTTATTGTTTTTGAAAAGACAGTGACAAGTTGAAGGCTCAGGGTACAATTTTCCTGAGGCAAGGATGACAAATATACACAGTACAGCAACATGAGTACAGCTTATCAAAGGCAAAGAGATATGTTGTCAACAATCAAACAGTTCAACAAAACTGAGTACACATTAAACAGTATGTGTGAATTTTGACGTGTACATATTGCGCTCGCTTATCCATCTGTGGACCATTAGACATTAGCATTGAGCAACTAGAGATGAGTGGGGACCATATCATAGCAAAACAGTCTACCCAGGTTTAGAGACTCAAATTATATGACCCTTTCTTGCTAGTGGGGTGTGTTTCTTATTGCGGGTTAGCTGTTGGCGGGTTAGTGTTTCTAAACGCCCACCACGGGAGCCATAATTTATCAAATTTGTCATAGTTTCCTGATTCCCAACTAGCTAGCTCCACTAAGTGATAAATGTTATCCAGACGTTCTAACCATTCTCTAATGGTGGGTGGCTCCTTTTACAGCCATATGGGGGGGGGTGTAATCAGTTTGGCTGCCTGATAAGTGATAAGTGAGTGCTCATGCCTCTTAAACTGACTTATTTTAGACAAAAGGTGACTCTTCTCAGCTCACTTGCTCATGCCTTTGAAGTAAATGGCTAGATTAACCCCTTAACAATACATAATGGATCTATACACTCACCGGCCACTTTATTAGGTACACCATGCTAGTAACTGGTTGGACCCCCTTTTGCCTTCAGAACTGCCTCAATTCTTTGTGGCATAGATTCAACAAGGTGCTGGAAGCATTCCTCAGAGATTTTGGTCCATATTGACATGATGGCATCACACAGTTGCCGCAGATTTGTCGGCTGCACATCCACGATGCGAATCTCCCGTTCCACCACATCCCAAAGATGCTCTATTGGATTGAGATCTGGTGACTGTGGAGGCCATTTGAGTACAGTGAACTCATTGTCATGTTCAAGAAACCAGTCTGAGATGATTCCAGCTTTATAACATGGCGCATTATCCTGCTGAAAGTAGCCATCAGATGTTGGGTACATTGTGGTCATAAAGGGATGGACATGGTCAGCAACAATACTCAGGAAGGCTGTGGCGTTGCAACGATGCTCAATTGGTACCAAGGGGCCCAAACAGTGCCAAGAAAATATTCCCCACACCATGACACCATGCTTTCATGTTGTTGACACCAAATTCTGACCCTACCATCCGAATGTTGCAGCAGAAATCGAGACTCATCAGACCAGGCAACGTTTTTCCAATCTTCTACTGTCCAATTTCGATGAGCTTGTGCAAATTGTAGCCTCAGTTTCCTGTTCTTAGCTGAAAGGAGTGGCACCCGGTGTGGTCTTCTGCTGCTGTAGCCCATTTGCTTTAAAGTTCGACGTACTGTGCATTCAGAGATGCTCTTCTGCCTACCTTGGTTGTAACGGGTGGCGATTTGAGTCACTGTTGCCTTTCTATCAGCTCGAGCTAGTCTGCCCATTCTCCTCTGACCTCTGGCATCAACAAGGCATTTCCGCCCACAGAGCTGCCGCTCACTGGATGTTTTTTCTTTTTCGGACCATTCTCTGTAAACCCTAGAGATGGTTGTGCGTGAAAATCCCAGTAGATCAGCAGTTTCTGAAATACTCAGACCAGCCCTTCTGGCACCAACAACCATGCCACGTTCAAAGGCACTCAAATCACCTTTCTTCCCCATACTGATGCTCGGTTTGAACTGCAAGAGATTGTCTTGACCATGTCTACATGCCTAAATGCACTGAATTGCCACCATGTGATTGGCTGATTAGAAATTAAGTGTTAACGAGCAGTTGGACAGGTGTACCTAATAAAGTGGCCGGGAGTGTATGTCATAGTATTGTTATGCCACATGTGTATGTAAATCGATTAATGGGCACATAACAGAGTGCCGAAGGAAATCAGAGCCATCATGAATTTGGAGGGCACATTTTTTTGAAACATTGGCATTTGCAGAGCCTATACCATACAAGAACAAGAGAAATCCCCAAAAATTTGAAAACTAAACCCCTAAGGAGTTAAGTAACACTATTTTTGGGTTTGCTATACTCCATTGATTACATTTTATTAACTTTCATGGCGGGAATGCAAACAAATCTATTCTGATACAAATTTTTTTTTTTTTTTTACACTGTATAGCATAGATATTGAGAACTATTATGGCAATTCCCCAATTTATATAGCTTTTTATGTTTGAATAATTTTGCAGAATATAATTATAATTTTTTCTATATACGTAAAAAAAATGTATCCCTTTTTTTTACTGTCCCACTCTGGGATTTGAACAAGTGATCATCTGATCTTTTGTTCAAACTAATACACTGCAATACTGATGTATGGTGGTGTATTAGAGTAGTCATGCTATGCAGATGCATAGGGTGACACACACAGTGACAGAGCCTGTCGGAAACAGGATCTGTCACTCAGCAGCTGAAGACAGTCTGGGGCTGCCATGGAGACTATTTGCACCCCAGAACCTGAAGCACAGGGGGTGGCAATCAAGGTGGGGAAAGCACTACATACACAGAGTCCATGTTTGACCACCTCGCCTGCAGCCACAATCGTGACTATCACAATCCTAGCTGTCACATACAACCGGGCTCCCACGCACTGTCACTGTTTACAGTTGTCAAGTAACAGTTTTGCGCAGGA
This sequence comes from Engystomops pustulosus, assembly GCF_040894005.1. NCBI lineage: Eukaryota > Metazoa > Chordata > Amphibia > Anura > Leptodactylidae > Engystomops > Engystomops pustulosus. Next base: position 115,139,033 of record NC_092412.1, read on the forward strand.
CAAAAATGCATGTCCTGGTGCGGGAACTACCCACCCGGCAAGAGGTTAATTTTTTGTGTTTTGTTTTATATACTGTATAGCATAGAAAACATGTTATTTATGTTCTGTGGGACAGAACAATTATGGCTATATTCTATTTAAATAGATTTTTTAATGGTTGAATCATTTTGCTGAATAAAAACGCATTTGGAAACAAAAATCACTTGTATTTGCAATGCTGTCTTCTAAGAGGCTTAACATTTAGGTTTTTTTTTTGTTGATTAAGCTGTGTTAGGGCTTATTTTTTGCATGATGAGGTGTATTTTTTATTGGAGTTATTGTGGTGTAAATGTAACTTTTTGATCACTTTTTTTATAATCGAGGATGGAATCGAGGACGGAAATGTTTGTGCTTGTTCGTTAAAGGTTTAAAGGAGTATGGAGAGAGCTCAGGGGCCAAGCCCTCTCCATATATGGCATGTGAAAGCAGAAATCACCTGAGATTGGTGCTGGAATGTATTACAAATCCAGTAAATTTCTACTTACAGTGGGATTTCAGTATATTGGATCAGTGATCAGCCCCCAGGGTTCAAGTACCTTAGTAGTCCTATAAATAGTAAAAAAAAATCACCCCCTTTACAGATAACAGCAATATGTATTCTTGTGTCAAAAATGAACACTGTATCAAAATATAAAAATAATTATCAACTATTTTTCGCCATTTTGCCAAACACAAAACTTTTAACTAAAAGTGATCAAAAAGTGCTCAAAATGCTAGCAATGAGAAGGTCAGCTACTTCTGCAAAACATGTCAATATACTGTACATCAAATTATAAAAAAGTTTTCGACACTATATAAATTTGGTATATAAATAATCAAATTGAACCAAAAAATAAATGAGAGGTGTAATTTTAAAGTACATTGGAAGACAAAAATATGAAGCCCAAAAGGATCTATCCAACTGAATTTTTTGTCAATGGAATTTTATGTGGAATTTCCCCAGCTTCCCAGTACATGATATAACTATTAAATACTGATACTTGAAAGTACAATTTGTGTGGCAAATAACAAGTCCTCAGAGAGCTTTTTACATGGAAAAATAAAAAAGCAATGGCTTTTAGAAGATGGGGAATTAAAGGGGTATTACCACCTGGGCATAAATATTACATTTTAAAAACTGCCATATACATACATTTCTTCAATTCGATGTATTTAAAAAAAACACCTGTGTGAAGATAATTTTCCATAAATGTAATCACATGGTCCCCTAGAAACAGAGAACAGATGGATACGACCACCACTGCTGTAGTAATTGTACAAAGAAGCAAATTATTTTGAATATGAAATGTCTGGGACTAAATGCATGTCTCACAGATGTCCTGTGGTAATGAACGCTGAATCCAGGTGTTTGGGCTTCTCATAAGCGCATGCATGGCCACCACTGCCAGAGTGTGTTGGTGGTTGTATCCATGCATTGCTATTTTGTTACTTTGGGTAAACATGGCTACATTTATGTGAAATTATCTTTGCACATATACATTATTTTGAAGGCCATCTACCACCAGGATGAAGGAATGTAAACCAAGCACACTGACATACTGGTGTGTACCCCCTGTGGTAGGATCCACTCTTCTTCAAGCTTCCTATGCCCTTGTTTTTAAGAAAAAAATGTTAATGAACGATTATGACCATATATACTCCACAAAAAATGTGCTTGAGTCTCTGTACTCACCTCTCCGAAGCACCTTGCTTCTTCTTACTTCCGATGCCCAGGCCCCATCTTTGGGCCCCTGCATGATGCTGGGACATGCATTATGAAGTCAGCCGCTTGACTGACGTCAGCAGGCGGTCTGTGTTAAATTGGCTTTGTTTTTTACTTGTTTTCAACAAGTCATAAAAAGGCCCAGCACATACGCCGACAGGGGATTTGATTGACTATGCAACTTTATATTTGACTTTCTTTATCAGTAGTTCTATGTTTATACCAGATTAATAAAGTGATGGGTATAGCCTGGTGTGATTTTTTTAGCAGTAAAATGCACAAAAAGCCTACATGCGACTATTTGAGACGTTTTAAGCCAAAAAGTCCCCTATGATAAATAACCGCGATTTTTAATGAGGAATGAAGACACAAAAATATCTTAAATCCCTAATACCCCATTCAATAATGAACACTATTGTCCAGCAAAAACCCTCTATAACTAAAGCACATTCTTTTATCTATATAAGATAGAATGCCTGTGAGAAAAAGTCCTGTGAGAAACACATACCTTATGGGAAAAAGCATAAAAGGAACAAGAAAAACCCTATGTGGCTAACTAGTCTTGTAAGGAAAGCAATAAGCGAGAAAGATAAAGCGTTTAAGGTGCTAAAACGTGAAGGTAGCGATGAGGCATTACAGGATTATAGAGAGAAAAATAAATCCTGTAAAAAGCAGATAAAGGCCGCAAAAATAGAGACTGAGAGAAATATTGCCAGGGAGAGCAAAAATAATCTCAAATTATTTTTCAAGTATATAAATGATAAGAAACTAAAAACAGAGAGTGTGGGTCCCCTTAGAAATAACATGGGGGTCATGGTGGAAGGAGATGAGGAAAGGGCCAATCTACTGAATGTCGCCTTCTCAACTGTCTTTACCCAGGAAAATCCCCTGGTGGAAGACACAATGAGGAATAATGTTAATTCTTTTTATAATGTCAACAGTTTAACCCAGGAAGAGGTACGGCGCCGCCTCGCAACCACTAAGATAGATAAATCACCTGGGCCAGATGGCATACACCCCCGGGTTCTGCATGAATTATGTACGGTGATAGACAAACCGTTATTTTTAATATTTGAAGATTCACTGAGGACTGGTTATGTTCCACAGGAATGGCGCATAGCAAATGTGGTACCAATATACAAAAAAGTATCAAATAGCGATCCTGGAAACTACAGACCTGTGAGTCTAACTGCTGTGGTGGGGAAAATATTTGAGGGGTTTATTAGAGATGCTATCCTGGAGTATCTCACAGAGCACAACCTTATAACCCAGCGTCAGCATGGGTTTATGAGAGATCGGTCCTGTCAGACTAATCTGATTGGTTTCTACGAGGAGGTAAGTTCAAGACTGGATCTGGGGGACGCTGTAGATGTTGTATATTTGGACTTTTCAAAGGCATTTGACACCGTGCCACATAAAAGGTTGGTATATAAAATGAGACTGCTGGGAACAGGAGAAAATCTGTGTATTTGGGTAAGTAATTGGCTTAGTGATAGAAAACAGAGGGTGGTCATTAATGGCACATTCTCAGATTGGGTTGATGTTACCAGTGGAGTGCCACAGGGGTCAGTATTGGGGCCACTTCTTTTTAATATTTTTTATTAATGACCTTGTAGTGGGTTTGCACAGTCAAGTTTCAATATTTGCAGATGATACTAAGCTGTGTAAAGTAATAAATACTGAGGTCGATAGTTTAGCATTACAGAGGGATTTGTGGAAGCTTGAGGGATGGGCAGAGAAATGGTTGATGAGGTTTAATGTAGATAAATGTAAAGTTATGCACTTGGGCCATGGAAACAAAAAGTATAATTATGTTCTAAACGGTCAATTACTTAGTAAAACTGAAGCTGAAAAGGACTTGGGAGTATTGGTGGATGGTAAACTTAATTTTAGTGACCAGAGCCAGGCGGCTGCTGCTAAAGCAAATAAAATAATGGGATGTATCAAGAGAGGAATAGATTCTCATGATAAAGACATAGTTTTGCCCTTATACAAATCCCTGGTCAGACACATGGAATATTGTGTACAGTTTTGGGTACCAGTGTATAAAAAGGATATAGTAGAGCTGGAACGGGTGCAGAGGAGAGCAACCAGGATTATTAGGGGAATGGGGGAACTAGAATACACTGACAGATGAAAAAATTTGGGATTATTCAGTTTAGAAAAAAGACGACTGAGGGGAGACCTCATTACAATGTACAAATACCTGAACGGACAGTACAAGGATCTCTCCAAAGATCTTTTTATACCTCGGCCTGTGACCAGGACAAGGGGGCATCCTCTACGCCTAGAGGAGACGCGATTTTACCATCACCATAGACAAAGGTTCTTTACTGTAAGAGCAGTGAGACTGTGGAACTCTCTGCCGCAGGAGGTTGTTATGGCGGACTCTATGTACTATGTACATGGAGAGAAAAAATATCACGGGTTATGGGGATAAAACATTTATTTAATTCTTAAAGGTTGGACTTGATGGACTTGCGTCTCTTTCCAGCCTTATATATTATATTATATTAGAAAGAAGAACGCTTAAAGGGGTATTCCAGGAATATGAATGTCTAACCCAAAAACCCATGATGATATGAATAAATGAATACAACAATACTCAATGTCATTAGTCACAAAACGGAGCTTAAATAGTTTGATTTTATGATTTACAAAATTTATGGCCTTTCTAAAGTAGGTGGAGTTATCACTAAGATGGCCGCCACTGGAAACTACAAGTTCCATCATCCTTTAGTTCTCAGTAATTCCTCCTCCCTCTTACGTTCTGCTCCCGGTGATGATTAAACAGACGTTCTTGCTGTGTTACCATAGTAATGATGTGTAACGGCCATCACCACAACACTGGCCATACTGGATGCACTTCAACCAACCGACTACAGCCAAACTTAGTGGTGATCACATGACCTGCCCAGGCAGGTGCAGCACATGTGATGTGGACATGTGACCAGTGGCCATCTTCTGTCCTGTGTCTGCTCCGCAACGGACCGCACGGAGGAAATTAACGGACTGATTAAAGGGCCAGTAGCATTTTAATTCTCCATTACTGTGTATGTCTCCAGCATTTTTCTGCTAATGGGAGCTAAATTTTAAATAACAACTAATTACATATTAGCTTCTATTGAGTACCCATTTGTATTTGAATTATGCTGATTCCTGGAATACCCCTTTAAATCAAAGACAAACATCTTAGCTGAAATACATGACTGTGAATAAGTGAACCTTGAAACTTGGTTATCATCCCTCTAAATAGAAGATCAAAGTACATTTCAAATTTTAAGCGTGGATTTCACTTCACACCTCTGCACTATGAAAGCCAGTCATTTCCATCCTATTCATCCATGTCAATACAATAACTAGTCTAGTAATTATTGTCATCCTATGGTCAATACTTCACATTTTCCATTAATCTGCCTACAATATAAAAGTTTAATCACATTGGTGGTACATGTGTTGTAGCAGCTAATGGACATAAGAAGTATTAAAAGACTCAACTACATAGAGTGGGGAGGGGCTGATGGGAATTGATTAAAATGTATAATACTTGATGTTTCTATAATCTTTAAATGTCCATTATATGTAGGGGGCTGAAATTATAGATTTATTTGGGTAGTTCTATTGATCTACTAAAAGGTCAAGGCTGGGTATTTCATTGACCTGAATAGACTTTTTTAAAATAAAAAATAGAGTTAAATAGTATAATCCTGTTGGTTTGGCATCTGAGAGGGAAGAGGAGCAAGTGAATAAATACTTTTATATGAAAAAGATTCAATATCACCTGTACCTCGGGCTTTGTAGTTATATAGGTATTCCTATATAAATGTGCATATAGAAATATCTGTAAATCACTGAGGTGGCCGCCTCCATGACCACTAAGCAAAGAACGAGAAGAGATTTAACTGTAAGAAAAATAAGTTATACTGAATCATTCCCAATGACACTATGCTGTCACAACAGTCCTTGAGAACTTTGTAACAGTGAGAGACTTTGTGTGTTGATAGTTGCAGCATTTATGTTTTGGGATTTTAGAATGGACTGGTGCACGGAATCTATCAACTGAACAATGCAGTAGAAGGGATTCTGATTGAGTTTTACGGCAGTGACTCATATATGAGGGGGATCTGTGTTCAATCAAGAGATCTCACCACAGCATCAGACACCGGAGTGCTCCAAATTTGGCTACAATTCTGGAATTTAAAAGGATTTTCAGTAGTCTCCTACAGCTCTGAACCATACTTCATGTGCTTTGGGACAATTTCACTTTTATGCCTGATTAAAATTGATGGTCATTTTTTTGATTGATGGCCTAAATGGGTGGTATCATTCATTAGTTCTGCACTTAATTCAGAACATTAATATTGTTGAAGTTTTTCTTTAATGTGAGGATAAATTTGTAAATATTATCCTAGTATTTGGGATTTATGCAAATGTATACATATTGTATGAAATTTGCATGGTGACTCTTTGTTTCAGTGGGTTTTCTATGGGTACTACTCTCTCCCCTTCTTTAAAAAACATACCAATAGGTTGGTGTCACTCCATGAAGTTATCTTGATGCATATGAGATTATATTATACAAGTGATACAATACAATCCAAAGTCAAAATATCAGTGTAACTTTTTGGTCACAGGACCTGCATCAAACACAGACTGCAAGAGAATATAAGAGAGCAAAGCAGCATGTGCCATAGTAGAAACATGGCCAGTAAATAGATATTTTTCCATTTATTTGACTTTTTATAAAGAGGAAATATGAATCCATCATTGAAGGGACACTGTCAGTGTGATTTGGGACTCTACACCTGCTGTAGTGTTTCCTATAGTTCCTTGGCTACTTAAAAAAAAAAAAAAATTATATAAGACGCATGGTAACAGTTCTACTTATGAAGACCTTGGCAATTAAGGTCACCATACAGATGTGTGGAGACTTATAGCCATTCATGCTCTACTAGGGGATTCTGGGAAATACGCCAATACGTTTTCCAATTTGTGACAAAGAAAACCATGCCTCTTTTGCTACCTGTTAAGGCAAGGTAAAGCACCCTTAGCAACAAGCATGACTTTCAGGAAGCCTAATGACATGATGTGGTATTGAGGATAACCAGTATATCTGTTCCAGAATGAACAGATTCCCAACTGTATACAGCACTGTTTCCATGAGGTTGCATCTCTTCAGTACAGTGAGTGAGAGGCATTTGACTTGGGTTGAAACAGCACTGTCTACAGTTGTGAATTTGTTCCTTCTGGAATAGATACACTGATTTGGCTTTAATCCCAAAAAGTACACCTTGGGTTCATTGTGCATGCACCATACTTATGGCACATGTGTAGTGAAGTCCGATTGTACCCTACTGGCTCTGCCAAATGGCCATGCAGGCGCAAGGGAAGTAACTGTTTGGGGGTTTATTGTAGACACAGATTTAACTAATAAAGCTTCTTTTGAGACATAAATAATCTAAACATTAGACACTGTGGTTGGTTCAGTGTTCCAAATCATCCTGACCGGTTCCCAAAATCTACTTTACAACAGTGTTGCATATTGTGTGTATACTGTGAAATCTGTTTGAGGCCACCAATCAAAATGACATAGAAAAATGATCTTATAGGTGAGTGGTCTTCTCAAAGAAAATGGCCAATATGCATATTGTGGAACTGAATCTGATCCATCAGTTTGGTCTGGGTAAGGGATTGCCTCCTCAAAGAAGTCCTTGCTGATACAAAATGCAGCATTTGTTAAGTCACATATACATATATACATATAAAATCAATATACATCTGTCAACTAAAAACTCAAATGTGCCTTAGACCACCCAGAATCATTCTGTCAACACTGCTTGTGCCATCACTGTCCTTTTTTTTTACAAAGCAGAAGGGCATCAGAGAAAGGTCTTTCTAAATAAAAACATTGTCTTTCTGTTGAGTCATTTGAAAGCCGCTCTAGCTTCTTGGCTATCTTCCAATCGCTTAATGCATGCAGATCTATACATGCTGCACTGTGTGTCTCTGATAAACAACGACCTAGAGATTAACAAGATTTTATGCAATAGTGTGCCAGTACTTTTTAAGCAATTAAAACAAAACAATGGGGTGCCCATCATACACTTACAATATTATACATGATATTCATTGCTGGGATTATGCTCATGACTTCATGTTTTCCTTTAATAATGTCAAATTGTTCTGGGAATCTGTAAAATCTACAAGGTCAGAACTGGAACCGGGGATGGTATCATCCAACTCTATTAGGAATCGTCATAAGAAGCTTATGTTTAATTCCAGCAAAGTAATTCAAAACTGAGGGAGTTTATTTGAGACATATGGCGCATTGCAGTAGCTGTGTAACAGAGCAAGGCCCAACAAAGAACGCCACAATCACCTTCACAAAGTATGTTCTTCTATCAGAGATTTACAGATTGCCAGCTCTGGAAAAATACCAGCAAAAACTGAAAGTTTACCTGAATGTCACATTTATAATGACTCTCTGCAATTTGAAGATATCTGATATATGTCTGTAATTTAGTTGTTTCTGAGCTGCCATATGGAGACCTACTCTGACACCCCATGCCTATCCCTGGATAGAACTTTGGCCTGGTAGAAAAATAGACAGAAACTTCCCGAGTTGTCAGACCACATATAAGCATAGGTTTCTGTCTATTTTTTTTACCAAGCCAAAAGTCTGCTGCAATTTCAGAGTGAAATGCATTTTAACAGGAACCGACTAAGAAAGAAGCCAAGCAAGTGGAGAAAGAAGCATTTTGTTGGAACATGGAACAACTTTTTTCATGATAAATTTTGATCATACAGAAAAAATAGCATTAAATGTTCACTGAACAAGATTTTATTGACAGTGGTCTCTTGGCCAAGAACCTTTTCAAATAGCATTATTTCAGTGAGAAGAGTACAAAGTGTTTGGATGTGAAATGAAGCTTGTCCATCCATTCAAAATTGAAGTGTTGGACATATCAGTCAAAATGTCTCGAGGTCTGTCAGTTCTGATGCAACAAATGCTGAAATGGGAGTGGCTCATATGTTTTGTAATATCACAAATGTAATGAAAGCGCTGTGCTATGTGTATTAGACAAGCTTGGAATGGTGTCCTTGACTTCAATATTGTTATTGAAGTGATGGCTCAAGTTTTCCCAAAAATTACAATATTTTGACAGTACAAGGATCAAGGAAAGAGGAAGCTAAAGGATCAAGAAGTTTTAGGAATTGTCAAAGTTGGTAGAGGACGTTTCATGTGGTATGGGGTTGTTTCACAGCTAAAGGTGTTGGATACTTGACTGGGAGCAAAATTTATCTCAATTCAGAGTTATAGGTTGACATAGAGACTAGACAAGAAATGTATCAATGGCAATAAAGTAGCTGGATTGGTCCCCACAATCTCTAGACAGGAACCCAATTGAACACTTGTGAAAAAAGCAAAAATTAGATTTACAAAACAATTAAAAATGTAGTTAACATTTTTAACAGCAAAACAGTAACATTGCAGTTACATTAAAGAGTATGAATAAAAAATAAAAATTTAAATTTAGATTTTTAGGAGCAAAATAGCAATTGTTTCAAGACAAATTTATGTATAAAATAGCAAAGATAATTGTCTTGCAAATGATGTTAGTTTCATGTTCAAAGGTGTGATGAGATATGAAGCTTGAAAGTAAAAAATTTAAAACATTGTTATACTTTTGCTCGATAGTATAACTACATGATAATGCAACTAACCCTTCTTTCTTGAGAGCTTATCTGTTTCTGCAAACTATAGTGCATACCATGTAACATTTTTATAGTACAAAATTGAAGTACCCCCCCGAAACGTGAGGCGTGCTATTTACCTCAAACAACCACTTATTTCTGTAAGACGCACAGTTTTGAAAGCTGCTTTGCCATTTCTATATTTTCAGGTAAATAGAAAAATGATTAAATTAACAAGCATATAAAGAGTGAGTCATTTTCTGACCATACATTCACTTGAAAAATTTGAGTGGCTTATAACTGTTTTTTTTTTTACTAAAAACACACAAAACATAACAGTAAGACATAATATTGATTTTAATAACATTTCTAAAATGTGCTTTATACTCTCTTGTTTAAACCACATTGAGGAGATTCATTATGCATTCTCTGCCAGTTTTCTGGCATAGGCATACAAACCTCCCCCTCCCTGCCAGTTTTCTGGCATAGGAACATAAACCTCCCCCTCCCTGCCAATTTTCTGGATTCTCAAACCCCCACACTACTTTGGGTATGTCCGGAAAGAGAGAGAGTGGGGAAGTCTTTTGGCGGAGGGCGCTCAGGGACTTGAATGCCTGGGCTGCCAGATCTACTATAGTGTAATAGCGCCAGCGGTGGGAATAGTAAGACTGGCATTCAAAATGCCAATCTTAATGAATTCTCCCTATTGGTTCTCAGGTCTGAGGGATTGGGTCAGAAATGACATCCACAATGAACAAGACATCATCACTGGTGGCCTGAATATAGACTACGTGTTTTGCTATCTATAACCTGCCCTTTCATGTTGGACAGCCCATTAATTGTTGGGGGTTTCTGCATTATATATATAGAATTCCATATATACAAATTTGCATTGTTTTTTAAAGATTAGTTTACACTGTTGTGTTTTAGATTTAGTATGTACATATTGATAGGATAGAGTTTTTTTAATTATAATATTATTATGCTAAATTTATATACTTATTTCTAACTGCTACAATGTTTGGCCAGAAACCTATTGCAATCTATATATATATAATTTATCAATATCCAAAAAAGAAACTGCAGTCATATTGCTTACCATTTTCTGTACTGACCTTTATTCACAATCCTTTATTTTAGGCTGGAGATGTAGTGGGATTTCTGTTGGTTTCTAATGGAATCACCTAAGAGCTTTTTTAGCCCTTAACAGCTTAGCTGAACTACTTAGGATGCAGTCTTCTCTGCTGTTCTATATTCTGGGAAAAATAATTATATCATACATACGATACTACAGCCGGAAAGCCTGACTGGAGTACAGGTCTAATGGCTTGTACTCATAGATGGGGATGTAGCAGACATTCGACTTTTTAACCGCAAAAATGCCCACATCAGACCCATCAGAGTTCTCATAAATTCCTCCCATAATATCATAGATTCCTGTGATGCTGCTAATGGGGGCTGGTTTTTTGGACACAGAGGAACCCTGGGCAAGACTGTAAATGGGGGTCTGTAATACAGAATTACTGTACTTATTATCTGTTCACGTTCAGATATTTCAGAAGGAGGAAGTACTTCCCTGTTCTAATCACAATAAACATAACTATATGGTTGTCCAATAATATCATTATACCAGATAATAATGTACTGTGCAAAAAGATGAAAATCACACTTACCGGTAATTGGATTTCCATTAAAGCCTCCACAGTGGCACCACAAGAGGGTTCCCCCACTCCCAGGGACAGGAAAAAAGGACGGGAACCCTGTAAATTTAGCCCCTCCTAACAACTCACCAGTTTAGTTTCAGAGAACCTTAATCAGGATGTAAGCATAACAATTTTATTACAACTTATACATTTGCTTATGCATGTCAACATAACTTATCTTCCGATCGGAAGTACTAAAAAAATAAACAGTATAATCATGACACCAGTATAATCATGGCGGAGGGTAATACCTGTGTGGCACCAAAGGAGCAATAACAGATAAATATTCCAGGCGGGAACCTCAGCAGATAACACATTCCGACCAAAGGATAGGTCATAAACAGAAGGAATGTATAATGAAGAAAAAAGTTCTAGGGTTAGCTCAGGTAGCTGCCCTACATATTTGGTCTAGCAAAGCCAAAGCTCCCTCAGCCCAGGAGGTAGAGACTGCACAAGTGGAATGGGCCCTGAGACCTCCACAAAGCGGTAATTCTTTTTTTTTTTTTTTTTTTTTAAGAAGAAATTCTTTATTCAGTAATTAACATGTTACATAAAAACATAGACATCTATACAATATAACTTCCACTGGTTGTTACACGTACAAAAATTCCCCTCAGATAATCCTTATACAGACAATTATCCCAACAGCCGTCGTTACATCCTTCTTACATTGCATAACTGTCTTTTTACCCAAAATGTTGCTGCAAAAACCACTTAGAACGGCTTGTCCCCCGAGTTATCAACAACCGGGGACACAACCTTGTGCAACCATAATTCCTCTAACCCCCACACCCCCCCCACCCAACCCTCCAGCAGGAGATAGGAAAAAAAAAAAAAAAAAAAAAACCTAATGCCACTTGGACCAAGTTTTTTCCCATTTGGTTCTCCGACCTTCAACCCTAGACCGTATTTTCTCGTATTGAGCCACTTTTAATGTTAAATTGTACCAAAGAGTTTTTGAAGGAGGTTCCTTAGCTCCCCACTTGCGGGCTACACAAACTAGTGCTAGATTCATCACCTTCGCTATTAAATTTCTGTCGGCGCTGTCGACCCCCTCGTGGTCAATTACCCCTAGCATAGCAGTCCTAACTGATGGAACACATTGCCAGCCCAAGTTAGCAGATGTATATTCAAAGACTTCTAGCCAAAATACCCTCATCTCTGGGCATTCCCAGGCGACATGAAGGAAACCAGCGTCCAGCCCATTACACTTATAGCAGCCTGAATCTTCACGGACTTTCATTCGGTGTAGTGACCACGGAGTGTAGTAAATTCTGTAAACCATACTGAACTGTATCACCCTAAAATTCCAATTGAGTGAACAACCCTTCATATTCCTATAAATCTTCGCCCAATCAGTGCATTCAAGTGTCCCTATCTCCTTCTGCCATTTTACTCTCGACCCATGAACAAATTTATTTGAGTACTCCTTAGTGACGTGTCTATAAATTTTAGATACTATTTTACTAGTGCTCGTGGCTGTTCTAATCAGCTCTAAACACTCGTGTGTTTGTTTCCTTAGTTTAATCCCGTGTTTACCCCTCTTAAGTGCATGAGCCAACTGCATATACCTAAATATATGGTTCCCTTGCAACCCGTGTTTAATCTTTAATTCTTCAAACGTAATCACTTTATCCTCAAGTACCACTTGTGATATGTGCTTCACACCTCTTTTAACCCAAAACCCACTGTCCGGTAGAGATTTCAACTCTGGCAAATTGTTATTGAGCCACAATGGTGATTCATCTAGAAAGCCTTGGATGCCTAGCATCTCTTTTACAGATACCCAAGATTTATGAAAGGAACTACAGATATCCCATTTAGAAAACGGTGCCTCGAGAAACAAAGAGGACTCCAGTAGCTCAAAAATGCTGCCAATTTTACCCTCCGTCAGTTCTACCAGCTTCACCAAGGTAGAACTCTTCTCCCATCTGACGAAATTAGCTAACTGGGCTGACAAATAATATCCCTTAAAGAACGGGAGACCTAAACCCCCTTCTCCTAACTCGTTTCCTGCCCCACATCAGATCGTTCAGCATGGCCTCCAGTAGCTTAAAAAAAGTTTCATCTATCCAAATTGGACAGGCAGTAAGTGTAAACAAGATCTTGGGGAGCAAAATCATCTTAATTAACCCTATCTTGTCGGCTTTGGTAAATGGCATTTTACTCCAAGTCCCAACCTTGCGCCTAACCTCCTGAAGTAACGGCCCAAGATTGGCGCTCTCAAAGTCTCTTAATTTCCTGGTAACCATCACGCCCAAGTATTTAAACTGTTCCCTGCACAGTAATAACTTATTGCTGGAGAAATATTCCTGGACCTCTGGGCTTAATGGCAGAAGTATCGACTTCTGCCAATTAATATCCAACCCTGAATATCTGCCAAATTCTTTAATTAAATCGAATACTCTCGGGACCGACCGCAACGAATCGCTCAGATATAGTACCATATCGTCTGCGTAAAGGCAAATTTTGTCCCCCATGCCACAAACCCCTCCCCCCTTTATCCCAGGGTCCTTCCTAATCATAATTTCCAGGGGTTCTATGTACAAAGCGAACAAGAGTGGGGATAGCGGGCACCCCTGGCGGGTGCCTCTAGATAGCGAAAAAAAATCAGAAAAAAAATCCCCCACTTTTATTCTGGCTATAGGACAACTGTACATGCTTTTAACGAACCCAATAAAACCTCCCCCTATGCCAAACCTGGCCAACACCTTCCAGAGGAAGCTCCACTCCACCCTGTCAAACGCCTTAACCGCGTCTAAAGACAGGATGGAGCGGAGATCCCCCCGGTCCATATCTATAGCTGAAAAAATCCTAAGCATACATTCACTGATCCTTCTATTGGGGATAAACCCTTTCTGATCGGTGTGAACAATATCCTGGACTACCTTCTGTAATCTGCATGCCAGGGCCTTCGCCAATATCTTCAAGTCAGTATTTAATAACGATATTGGACGAAACGAGCCCATTTCCAGCTCATCTTTGTCCTTCTTGGGAATTAATATAATATTGGCCTCCGTCATCGTCCTAGATACTGAACCAGAAAGGAACCCTGCCTTGAAGGTATCCAGCAACCGTGGCAGCAGTGCTTTCTCATGTTTCCTATAGAAACTAAAGGGAAGCCCATCGGGGCCTGGGGTAGAATCTCTGACGCATAAATTTAATGCCGCAGAGATCTCCCCCAGCGTTAACTCGGAATCCAAATACTCCCTTTGGACTTGGGTTATTGATGGAAATGACACCTTTCCTAAAAAGTTGTCTATTTCTGTCCCTTGTACTGCTGTCTGTGTAGTATATAAGTTAGAATAGAACTCACTGAACACCCGTGCAATCTGACCCGAGGCATTCTTTATGGTGCCATCCTGATCCCTAATAGCCGTAATAACTCTGCCACCAGCCCCAGAGGCTTGTACCATACCTGCCAGCAGTTTACCGGGTCTACTTCCATCCACAAAGTGTTTCTGGCCCTGGAAAAAAATTCTATGCTGGGCTTTTTGATCCAAAAACTCCTGTAGTTGCGCCCTTGCCTCGTTAACCTTTACTCTATTTGCTTCCCCAGGTAGATAAATAACCGCTTGTTCTGCCACCGCCAGAGCTTCCTTTAACCTTTTTTCCTTAGCTCCAAAGGTCTTCCTGGCGTAGCTGATCTTATTGCTATACACTCCCCTAATATATGCTTTAAAAGCATCCCATACCACTCTCCTGTCCTGCTCTTGCGGGTTTCTGGACCAGAATTCCTGGGCTATGGTCTCCATATCTATCTGTGATTCCAAAACCGGAATCCAATAAGGATTCAGCCTAAAGCTGCGTATTTTATCTCCTTCATGTGCCTTAACGGAGATCATAACGGGACTGTGATCTGATATGGGGCAGGCCTCATATGACATTTTTAATATCCGCTTATAGAAGCCTGAGTTAACTATACACAGATCAATACGGGATAAGGTACCATAAGAACGGCTCATGCAGGAGAAGGCCCTGCGATTCCCATAAAGACTGCGCCAAACATCTATCCACTCCAACTCGTCACAAAACCTAGCCAGTGGAGCCCTACTCTCAATCCCAGTAGTTAACTGACTATCCAATGTCAACTTATCTCGACTTTTATCCATAACGGCATTAAAATCACCCATAATCATTAGGGCACAGTTTCCTTTGTCTTCAATAAAACCCAGAAGATCTTTTAGCACGTTAAAGGAAAAGGGGGGCGGGATATAAATAAATGCCAGTATAACCATACTACCGTAAAGTTTCCCAAACAAAAAAATATATCTACCCTCTTTGTCCACCCTTTGCTGATATATATCAAAGTCGATACTTGCGTGGATCAAGACTGTGACCCCTCTGGAGTAAATGCTGCCAAAGGAGTGAAATTCACGAATTGCCCATCTCTTCTTCTTAAATCTATACGAATATTTTTTAATTAAATGTGTTTCTAGTAGACAAATAATAGCCGGCAAGTGTTTATTCACCATATCAAAAATTTGACATCTTTTGACCCTGTCACTGGCTCCCCGGATATTCCACGCCACTATCCTAAAAGTGTCAGCCATTCAAAAACAAACAAACAACAAACAAAAAAAAAAAAAAAAAAAACAAAAACCCTCACTCTCCTGCTGGAAACCCCCCCCCCCCCTTTTCCCCATATCCCCCACCATGACCCATCCAACATCTTCTCAATGGGTCTCTTTACACCTCGACGCCTACCTCCCGCACCCTTCCAACCTCCCGGCATGTTGGAATCTCCTTAGCTTCGAATGCCTTGTCTGTCTAACCATTCAGATGTTTCCTCTGGGCTGGTAAAGAACCAGGTGCGCTCCTTAAAAATGACTTTTAGTTTGGAGGGGAACAAAAGAGCATATTGTATCTCAGCCTCTGCCAGTCTTTTCTTGACTGTTTTGAAGTTTGCCCTAGCCTTCTGGGTCTCTCTAGAAAAGTCAGGGTAAATGTATACTTTCTGTCCATTAACAGTCAATCCCTGCTTTTCCCTACCTTTTTTCATAATCAAGTCACGGTCTTGAGAGCTAATTAGCTTGGCCAGTATAGCTCTAGGAGGAGAGCCTGGCGCCAATTTTTTAAAAGGAATCCTGTGTGCCCTCTCAACACCGAAGACTGAAGAAAAGTCTCCTTTCCCAAAGGTGTCCTCCAGCCATTTCTGTATCGTTTTGGATAGGTCCCTAGGTTCATCTCCTTCCGGATAGCCCACTATTCTTATATTCGACCTCCTAGACCTATCCTCCAGATCTGTTAGTTTGGACTGTAGGCCTATGTTTTCCTTTTTAATTATGTCTAGATCAGTTTTAAGATCTTTAACCTGTACCTCCAATTTCTTATAGCTGTGGACCATATCTTTGCTCTTTTCCTTTATTTTATTAATTTCTTCACGAATCAATTTAATATCTATATTTAAACTGCTGATCTGTTCGTTAACATTTTCTATCGCCACCTTTGATTCGTCCACTGAGCTTTTAGTGTCTCTGACCGCTGTCAAAATTTCAGTCAGCAGCGCATTTAATTCTTGAGGGAGACCTTCCCTCTGCATGGTCTCCAGGGTAAGACACCCCTCCCCTCCTGTAGCCCCATCTCTCACTGTGTCCTTTGCCCCTTGCTTAGTTTTAGAGGGGGGTGATTTCCATATTTTATCCAGACTCCCTCCAGATTTCCTCACATTAGCTTTGGGAGGCATTGCTGACTGTTTGCTAGCAAAAATAACACAATAAGCGTACAGCCACAGCGTAATCAATAACAATAACAGTAAGCTGATTTACAAATCTAGCAGGTTTAGTTGTTAGCTCAGTATGAGATGGTTAAACGTACTTACTGAGCTGCCAACATAGTAGACAGCTTAGACCTCCGAACCTCAAAGAGTCACACCTCTAAAATAAGACTTGCTTTAGTACATTAATTACCCCCAAAGCCTTGTTATCGGCAGTGGTTCCTAGAGAACAACACAAAAACAAACGATACTAGCAAAGCTAACACGGTAAGCATACACATCATAGAGGGTGACAGTGACAATAAGCTGCAGCAGACAGATTTAGTTGTTAGTCCAGTGTATGATGGTTAAACATGCCTATTAAGCTGACATAGTAACAGATAGCTTAAACCACCAGATCTCAAAAAAAAAACAAAAAAACAACGGCACCTCAAAAATCAAAATTGCTTCGGTGCCTTAAGTCAGCAGTAACCCCTAGAGGAAGAAAAAGCAATGCTAGCAAAAATAACACAATGAGCACCCAGCCGCAGCATAAGAGGTAACCGTGGCAGTAAGCTGATTTACAAATCAAACGGGTTTAGTTGTTAGTCCAGTATAGAGTGATTAAGCATGCATATTGAGCTGGCGTAGTAATACACAGCTTGAACCGCCAGGTCTCAAGAAGCAACACTTCAAAGCCAGATGTTAATGCAAGTTAGCGTTGAAAAAAAAAGATGTTTGTTAGTTCAGCCTGAACGTTAATCAGAGGTTATGTCCACAGCAGAAGCGGATCAGGTATTAATAGTTAGCTTAACACAGTCCTCCTTGCTCAGCAAGGCTCCTCTACTGCCAAAATAATTTTTCAAAAAGAGATTGCAGGTTCAGTTTCAACATCAGTGTATATCAGGATTAAACCTGGGTCTCACCATACTCTTCCCCCACCGGGTCTTCAGAGCTTCCTGACACTGAAAATCTGCGAACCACGAACCAACCTTGGCAGAATGTTAGCAGCAGTTATTACTACACCTTCATAGTTTTCAACACGGCTTGGCGTTGCTGGCATTGCTTGGCGTTGCTTGGCGTTGCTGGGCCTTATAGCCCTGGACCCGATCGCGCTGCGCACTCCCTCTGCGGCCTTCTCATCCTTCGTCACCCAGCAAGCAAAGTGTGCCTTATCAGCCCCAGAAGGAGGGGTCGTCCTCGGCACCCGCGGCCACAGGCATCGGCACTCAGTGGTGGTTCCTGGCGCTCATGGACGCCACTCGCATCCCCGCTGTATCGCGTGGGCGCCGGGAGAGCCGGAAGGGGCGGAGCGTGCGGCACTGACGAGCACCTCACGTCATGCCGTCATGCGTCCTCAAGCGGTAATTCTTTGATTTGATAGCAGGAGGTAATATCCATTCTGATCTACTGGGCAATTGTCACTTTGCTAGCAGATTTACCCCTATTCTTTCCCTGGAATTGGACAAGAAGACGGTCAGTGGTTTTAAATTAACTTGTTTCCTGCACATATTGGAGAAAACACCTACGTATATCCAGGGAATGGAACTCTCTCTTTCTGTTCCATTGGAAGGATTGGGGACAGAAAAAAGGCAGGCGGATCTCCTGTTGACAGTGGAAAAATAAGACCACCTTTTGTAAAAAGAGGGGTGATTCTTAGTACAATACAGTCTTCTAACACCCTGAAATATGGGGACTTACATGAGAAGGCCTGTATCTCACCCACCCAGTTGGCTATAGTAATGGCCAATAAAAAAATGACTTAAGGGTAAGGTTCCGGAGAGAGGATTCTTGGAGAGGTTTAAAAGGAATACCTGTCAAAACAGATAATACCAGGTTAAGATCCCAAGGAGGAAAATAAGGAGAGACAGGGAGACATAACCAATAGGCTCCTTTAAGAAATATTTTAACTAAGGGAGACTTTGGAGCAGATGATTGGTCCCATCTGTCCTTGGAAAAACACTCTCTACATCCGAAGATATATCTTGGAAGTTACAGTCTTTCTACTCATCAACAAAGTACATATTACCTTTCCAGAAAGGCATTTAGTTTTTAAACAGTCTTGTTCAACATCCAGGCTGTTATACAAAGAGGCTCGTGTAGGTGTGTTAGCTTTTTCCATCACATTTGTCATTTTCTTAATATAAGTCTTAAAGATAGATATCAGAGATCTTCTTGAACCACCTTTTCCATACATTTCTTACACAGTGGGTTTTTACGAGATGATGGGAGCTATTTTTTTACAAATTGTGCATGACTTTTGAGGCTTAGGTGCCTACAAGGTACAAGTAGAAAACAGAAACAACATATAACAATGGGATCAAACATTTTTACCCATGAACTCTAATAGAGGAGAGACTGACTGGACCAGTCAGCACAGGAGCACACTGCAACCATCCTGCTAGCCTACTGGGAGCATTTAACTTTGAATTTAATGCAAAACTGTGTCTCCCACTGGCTCAGCCCCCTTCCTGACACCCCCCCAACCAGCCATTCAGGCCGGCAGTAAATTATCAATCCCGCCTCTCCCCTCAGCAGTGTATGTTGCAGGGAGGAAACAGGGACACCTGTCCCTCGTGTGGTACAGGTGCTAGATCCTGCTACCATGCCATACATGATGGCTTGGGGAATTGTCTGGGGCTTCTTGCGTGTAAGGGGTTATGATGGAGGAGCAGGAATGCAGGTGGTTCTGCTGCCCGGAGCCCCTGTGCCCCATGCCACCTCCGTGTACTATTCAGAGGCCTCCAAGCTGTGCATCTCCACTAGTTGTGAGGAGGGGCTATATTTAAAGGGTTCCTGTCCTTGTTTCCTGTCCATGGGGGTGGAGGAACCCTCTGGTGGTGCCACTATGGAGGTGTAGGGGAAACACTATATAAACATCAATACTAACACTACTTTAGGCCCTAAACATATGACCGTAGCATGACCATTACTATTGCCACTTCATAATGACACAAAAGTTAAAAAAAAAAAAGTTTAAATCATCCCCTTTCCCTAGAACTGAATACTTAAATAAACAAAAGAAATCATAAATATATTAGGTATAGACAGTGTTAGTATAAACAGTTATTCCCAGTGGTGAACCCTGCAACAGACAATAGCAACTAAATGTCCAAGTTGCTTTTTTGCCAAAAGGTCATACAGTCCAAAAACTAGTAGTAATGAAAATGTCCTGCAAAAAATCCCTCATAAAGCTCTATACACCAAAAATTTAAAAGTTAGGGATTTTTAAAGGAAGGGAGCAAACAAGACAAGTGAGTCAGTTTAAAACACATGAAGCATGAACCAGAGGACGTATCAGACTGTATAAGCATACAGTGAAAAAAGCTGCTGGGGACCCAGGGGTGGTTGGTCCATCTGGTAAGTGCTCGCTACTCACAGATTCTCTGCTTCTTTGCTCTAGGTCCTAATGCCAGTGCATAATACCCACCTCACAAGTTAAAGCAGCAAGCGAAGATTTGGGAGTGTTGAGTACTTATCAGCTGAACTCACCGCTACATAAGTTCCAGCATGAGGACTTCCATGTCCATGAGTTGAAGGACAATGCCAGCACAGGTACTTGAAACAGGAGACTGGGCATTAATTCCATGCCATTTCTGCCAGCAATTGCAGTGAAAACACTATAAAATTGTACTCCCCTAAATTGTGCAAACAGTAAAAACAGATCAAATACGAGCATTGACAGATTTAAAATAAATCTATCATCAAAATCCATCATGATAACCCAGGGACACTTACTCATAGATCCAGGCACCGTGATTGTGGTAATCTTCTTATATTTATTATCTATGGCCTACTTCCTTCTAAAATCAACTTTTAAAATTATGATAATTAGCTAAAAGGGCCCTGAGGGTGTTTCCAGAACCACTACATGCTGTAGCTTCACAGGTTGTTAGACTGCCTCCCCCATATCTCCCAGCATTCCCCCCTTCCCTGTTTCTGATTTTATGTCAGCAGAGGGCAGAGGAAGTTTGAGTACACAGTGGGAGGGGGGAAGTTCCCCTTGCACACTGTAACAGCCTGTGAATCTGCAGAATGGAGGGGCTTTGGTAATGTCCCCAAAACCCTACTGGCTCGTTAGTATAGTTTTAAATCTTTAAAAATGAAAAATAGCAAAGGTCAATAGATTAGGAACATTTCTGAAGATAATTGTAAGCTGCTAACATGCAATAACTCTGGATCAGTGCAAGATAAACAATGCAAAATGTCTGTTAAAACCTCATGTCATCTGCTAAATGATACTGAGGAACGGACTGTTCTTAAAATCCCTATAGAAAAGCAAAACAAAATAACAACAAAATAAATATTGCCTGTAATCACAGAGAGACGATCACAGAGGGACAATTACATTTCACATGAATGTAATCTAATATAATTCAGCACGTTTGAAAATGGGATTTATTGATGTGATGTTCGATGGTTATGTTGTACTTATGGTTTACCAAATGGGTTGCTAGATACTGTAATAAAAACATAGGAGTCTAATAATTCCCTATTCCCAACCTTTACTTACAGTTTAAACCACTATCTGCCAGTAAGTGGTGCTATAATCTCAAAGTTAGGCTTGATTTATAGAAAGTTATAGGCTATTACACTGCTGTGCAATCGCAACTATTAATCTGCTAAATTTATCTCTAGATTACGATAGACCCTGGAATAGCTGGAATAATTTTCACATGCTCATAGAAATTCTCACACTGTAGAGACCAAGTCTGTATTCATATACAAATTTGTCTTTCTCTACAGGCTGGAATCTTAAAGAAAGTTAATAACAAACAATATTTTTATTTTTTTAACCTACTATTTTTGGAAACTGAGAGAAAAGCTGTTATTTCCAGTGTAGGACCTCCCTTAAACCACAATGAAGTAATAATTTTTCAGGGCATGTGTAAATAGCAATATTCCTTACTAGTCCATATTCACACAAATGTGCTCTATCCATAAAATACCATGGTCACATTTTTTGGATTTTCCACATTCCCCCATCCTCTTCAACCATCAATGTTATTTCCTTGATGACCCATGATGATTAAACTTAATTCTGATAACATCACACAACAAAATAAATATAATATATGGAAAAATCCCAACTTAACAATGAGACCAAATGATAAATAATTGTGTGTTCTTTGAAGAATCATTTTGTGTACTGTACCTCTACTTTAAGAATACTCCAACCATGTTTTACACTTAGGAAAAAATAGACTGGTTATTATGTAAGAGTTTTACAGTGTGAGCCTAATATAAAGTGTGGACCTGTTCTGTAAATAAAAATCCATGTGCAATGAGTACAACCAAGTACTTTGGAGCTTAACAGATGGCTGGCTGGTTTAATATAAATTGTCAGCTCTATTAACTGTAAATCAAGTTCAGCAGTTAGAAACATGGGGGTAAAGAATGATGTTTGAAATGCACTACAGGAGGGGAGAGAGGACAATAGAACTATGACATCACAAATGTCAGGGTTGACGTGTGAAAACATTTGCAGCTGCCATATACATGTGACTGCTCAGCGACAGCTATTGCACCACATGGTACAAGTTAAAAGATAGGGCTGTCAGCAAAGCAAGTTCCCTGGTAACAAACAAGCAATAAACATAACTCTCTGTGCTTCCACATGTCTCTTTCCAAGGAAAACACAGGACACAATGTTTCGCTACAGCTTGCGCGGTCTACTCCCTGACCCAAGGAATAAAGAACCTTGTTCTCATCTGCTTGCCAAAAGAGCCTTTGAAGTCATCCCAACAAAACAATGTCACAAATTAACCATTTAATCACTTTATATTATTTGGATACTCTTATGACTATTTTTTTTTGCATGTACATATTTAATTATGAACTATTTCGATAAACCCCAGCTTTCATATTTTAGTGTCTTAAGGCACTATATACCTGGGAAGTATATGTTTTAACAGTGATTTCACTTGTCACCTATTCAAGAGATGCATGGTTTAAGAAAAAATGTTGCCAGTATTTGTGATTAAATTAAAATTGGAAACAGTTTTAATATTTACAATTTGGTTAACACTGCAGTCAGTCCCCTACTTAAAAACACTCGACTTACATATGACCCCTAGTTACAAACGGACCACTGGATATTGGTAATTTATAGTACTTTAGTCCTAGGCTATAATAAACAGTTATCAAAGGTGTTTGCAATGAAGCTTTATTGTTAATCCTGGTTCTTATGACAACCCAACATTTTTAAAATCCAATTGTCACAGAAACCAAAAAAGTACTGGCTGGGATTACAATGATAAAATATACAGTTCCGACTTACATACAAATTCAACTTAAGAACAAACCTACAGACCCTATCTTGTATGTAACCCGGGGACTGCCTGTATTTGAGACAAATGGACAACCCCCTCAACAACAACAATAATGTTCCATAACACAGTACAATATTCAGGGAGGTGGTTGGGTTCAGGGGCCCTAATATTTATGTCCAAATAGATTTTTTCTATTTATAACTTAGATGTGATTGACAATATGAAATGTATTTCTATTTAAAAATGTTACATTCAGTAGCTATTGATGAATACCATCTACAGTCTGAATATTATATATTTTATAGACAAGGAACTCAGACCAATGTGAGATTTTCTATCTATAAATCCTATCATTTACAATGAATATGTATGTAACAATGCTTATACAATATATCAAAGACAGACCAGGAGAATGCCAATGAGAGAATTGAGACAATAACAATATCCTTATAGGTGTCAGAATGGAAGCTCTTAGAGAACTTTACAGATCTATTTAGAATCCAGTTTGAGGATTGCACGAACAGGCAGATATAGTAGATGAACTTGAACATGGCATTACTCTAGGCTACTGGTAAGATGGTTGCAAACAGTCTTAGGGCTCATTCAGACTGCCATCTATGGGGATGTATATTTTGCGGCCACATATACGTCCCCATAGACGGCAATGGTGGCCCGGTGGCGGTACACCTGTCTGGCACTGTTCGGCGCCACACATCAGGAAAAGAGCATGCCGGGCAGGCATACTGCCATGTGAATGTAGACTTACTAGTGGAAACAGGCATAGTGGTTACACAATCCAATTAAAAGCAACTTCCTTGCTGAGTACAGAATAGTATCTCAATGATGGAGTAACTTATTAAGCTGGCTCCTTGCAAATAACATCACCACATGTATGGTTTCTGGTACTGCTTTTTAAGACTTTTTGTCACAGTTCAAAAAGTAGTACCCAGTAGTAATAAACCAGAAAATATAGTGTTATCCTTCCCCATTGTTTTTGTAGCACACAGTCCTTTGCAAAACTGTATTCACACTGACACAAGGTAGATGCCCCTTATCAGTTATAATTAGTAGAAATTGAAAGTTTGCATTATCCCTAGAAATTGTATTATAAGGTGGTGTAGTTTTGTACAGACTGCCAGTCACAATTTGGAAAAATAAATTATATAATTATAATAATTTTCAGAGATTCTGTATTCAGTAAATCCTACTACAGAAATTCTAGAAATCCGTGACCAGAAAAACAACAGATTAAAAAATAAAACACATTGCAGACCTGGCCGTTGTGCAGCATTGTTCTCATTCCAACCAACAGTATATCCATAGTAAAGCTCAAACTTCGCCAGGTCATCACCGTTGAAAATACTATACGCACTGCACAGTCCAATTTTATAAGTGTAACAGCTTTTACTTACATACCCTCAGATATAGTAGGCCTTCTCATAAAGACATCCAATACATGTGAAAGCGTTCCTTTTCCAACAAAAGGTTTCGCCTTCATAAAAATTCTGAGGTCTTTATTAAAACAGCTGACTTGTAAAGGTAATCAGAAACACAAATATGCAAAGCACATATAGTTTTATTCATTGGCACTTCAAAATTCTTGATACTTTGGGGCAGATTTATCAAGCTGTCTGAAAGTCAGAATATTTCTAGTTGCCCATGGCAACCAATCACAGCTCCCCATTAAAATATTCATGAGCACTGGTAAAATGAAAGCTGAGCAGTGATTGGTTGTCATGGGCAACTAGAAATATTCTAACTTTCAGACAGCTTGATAAATCTGCCCCTTTGTGTTGCTTAATTACATAAAATATCAATAAAATATATTTCGATTTTGTGGCTGTAATGTTTAACCCCATAGTGACCGCTGTATTGTGCTTTTACGGCAGCCATTAAGAGTACTTCTTCCGACATGGTCCTGCAAGTGCTGGTGTCGAGCTGTGTCATCACAGCGTGTAAGTGTGTCCCCCATGCATCCAACCCCCCGTGAGCTTACCCGGGGATATGATACTTCCTGCTGAAGCCCCGGGTCCAGTGTGTGCCTTGCGGCTCCTCTTCTCTCCGGGTTCTGCCTCCTGGCAGGACCCGGCTGTGACTAACAGTTACTTACATTGTACACTGCAATACAAGGGCTTGAACAAGTGGATGAACGCTGGTTCAAATACAATAGTGAAAAATAAAAAAATGTAAAAAAAAACCCTGTAAAAATCATTTTATAATAATTAAATAAACAAATAAAATAAAAGTGCCCTAATCAGCCCAGTTACATATAAAATCAAAATAAATGTATATAAAACACAATAAAACCTATTTTATAACGTACTTGGTATCACCATGTCCGTATTAATCGCTAACATAAATCTAAATCAATATTGAACCCGCTAGACGTATAAAAAAAACCCTGAAAAACTTCCTGTAATATACAATTTTTCATCAAATACCCTCAACTAGCCCTCAAAATAAGCCCTCAACTAGATCTGTCAACATAAAAATACAGAACCTGTGCCCTTGAAAAGTTGTAGTCTGTAGCAGTAAAAAAAATGTGATTTTCTCCAATATTGATAAAATTGAGCAAAGATAAGAAAAACTATATAAATGAGGTATCAGCGTAATCATAGTGAACCAGAGAATACAGATAAAATGTTATTTTTGGGTAGTTTAACTATCTGCCTGGAAAGCAAAATATTTCAAACTTTGAAAATGAAGAATTTTTCTGAACTTTTTGCCAAATTTTCTTTTTTTTCAGAATGACGCACAAAACTTATCGCTTAAATTTTAGATCTAACATGAATTACAATGTGTCACGAGAAAACAGTCTCAAAATAAAAATCTAAAAGTTAGAACCAAATATCGTGACACAGGTCATATTCTAAAAATCGAGTCTGGTCACTAAGCTGAAAACAAGCATTAAAAGGGTTAAAAATAAGGAAAACATGTATGAATATTTATGCAACCCACAACATCAAGTATGTGTCTGTGTGTCTCTATGTGTGTGTGCACTAAATTTGTGCCTGACAATTCTATGCACATCAACAATGTTCACGGCTCTAATCCATGTGTCTTCACTCTCTATTTTTTGGATTTAGCCTAAATGATTGGATCATTTTCTTAGTTTTTTTCTCCTAAAACAATGTGGCAAAATGTTCTATTGCCACGGTTATAACATGACAAGGAAAATTTTTGACCCTTGACCCTTGTGTCGTAAAAGTGCTATGAACACAAGTCCCAAATTTTGCCACAAGTCTCGGTTTTGGGGTGGTGTTTGAGAGTTTGGCTGCCATTCTCCTTTGTCCCCTTTTCATCATCAAACAAGTCTGACCACATAACTGGTACAGTCTAGTTATATTTTTTCTTTTGATCACTGCACTTTGTTGCTTATGTGTGTTAATCCCAAAAGATTAGCAGCTACAGTGATATTTAAACCATCACATCTGGTACCAGCACGTCAGTCAGATCCAATTTCTTTACATTCCCCTGTTTGTTTTGAGAAACAACTCAGCAAATGAAACTCTTATCCATTAGAAGAAGTACTATTACATCAACTGAATACATAAGGCTCAGAAGATTATTGCAAGTAATCCCCATATATGTTTTAGTCTACATAATCCACTATAATGAGTCTAAATTTGTAAAACGTTTAGATGTAATATACCAGAAATGAAAATGATTACGGTACGTTTCCACATTTCTTATACATTTATTCTCTCTACATGGGTTTCTCCTAGGTGTGCAGAATGGGAGTGTACATGGGAGTGTATAAGACAGGCCATGTAGACACAAAGTGCACAAGCTACCCGTTTTTACACTGGACACTTGTCATTCAGAGCATGTAAGTGTGCTACAACAGAGCTCATTGGACCATGTTTGGAAAATGAGCTCTGCAGTGCAGTGCAGCTTCCACTTGCTTAATAAAATCCCTTTGTGGGAGCATTTTCTCAGCATGTTATACTATGGTGTCAGGATTCCATTTAATCTGGTGAATACATCAAAACAACAGCATGTAGATGGTTAAAGTATGGCTTCCAATACTAAATGCCAACAGTCAGCATTTCTTTCTGTAAGCCTCACTGCAGAAGCTCATATATCTAGTGTTCTTAATAGAAGTAAATGTTTTGTGTTTCCAAAATGCAAAGCTAATATATATTAATATATATATATATATATATATATATATATATATATAGGCAGTCATGTGTTCCTATGCCTTCATAATTCTTTTTCTAAAGGACAAGCCATTGGCAGAGATTCTTCAACCTTAAATCAATGTTTAGGTGAATTTATGATTATAGATCAGCCCTGAAAAGCACCTGTATCAGTATTATTGACAATTGCTCTAGTATAGGGACTGTACAAGTGACAATTAAAACATCACTTTTATTTTCACTTTTTAAAAAAAATTCAATATGTGATCCCGATTAGAAACGAAGAAATTAGAAGTCTATGTTGACATGATGATATGAAAATATTCTCTGTGTTTACCATATGACACCCATTCTGGATCTGGCAGAGACAGTGCATTTAGCTGAGCCTGCAGGGTACGCATTGCTAGGTCCCCCTAGTAACACTATGTAACTTACGCCGATGTCATTGCAAGCCACGACTCGACTTCCGGTATGGATACTGAGAATTGTCCTTGATCCAGCCAGTCATTGATTAGCAGAATAGGATGACAATGACTGTAAAGAAAAAAGAAAAATCTGGTTCGCTCACCCAATCACCTTCAGACAGCCTTCAACAGTCCATGTGGTGATGCACGCCATTAGGTCCTCAACTCCACAACCACGTATATTGCAAAAACAGGAATTGGCGGCACTCTCAGTGAACCACACTGGTACTGTGTAACAAAAGCTTCGTCTTTTTATTTCAGCCGGGGTGCATCACAGGACTGCACGTATATATATATATAGTGAAGACACACCCCAAAGCTTTTGTTGCACAGTAGCGGTGTGGTTCACTGAGAGTGCCGCCAATTCCTGTTTTTGCGACAATGACTGTAGGTGGTATCTTGTAGGTATTTAAGCCTGGCCATTGTCGAATCAAAATGCTGCCAGTCATGCTGCTGGTTTTACTCCCTTATGAACCATGTTAAGATGATGAAACTTGTAGGAGTTGTAGTGTGGGCAAGGAAAGCGTGTCATTTAGTATAAGGGGAACAGCGCTAGGGTGAGATGAAAATAGGGATCGGAGATTGTTGATTGTTGATGGAGAGAATCCCTAAATAAAGTTTAGGGAAAGTTTCCAGGGGGAAGTTGCCTTTGTCGGCCCATACTTTGCATTATACATTATCCTGACACCCTGCACTGATTTGTTCTTAGTGGATTTGTGTGTATAACAGCAACCATAACACACAACTATATACTCATATATATGGTTACAGCAACCTTAGGACATAGTAACTGCTTTTAGGGTCAGCAGTTTTATAGATAGCAATGACCATAATACATATCACTTACATATGGTCAGCTGCCCCTCTATGGATTCATGAGAAATTTTATATGGATGGATTCCAACAAGTATAATCCATTCTGTGTTAACCCATAGAAATGTAGCAAAAAAACAATAAACAAAACAAATATTTTATTGTGAGCGGCACTGCTGAAACCTTGGGAGTGTAACTAAGGCCCGTTCCACACTTGCGAGTCTGATGCGATGAACTCGCATCACACTCGCAACGCATGCTGCCGGGAACGCACGGCCCGAACGCTGCACCGTGGGAGTGAACTGACATGCTGAGTTCACTCCCGCGGTGCAGCGTTCGGGCCGTGCGTTCCCGGCAGCTTGCGTTGCGAGTGTGATGCGAGTTCATCGCATCACACTCGCAAGTGTGGAACGGGCCTAAGATGGTGAAACACATTGATTTTATTCACCCCCATTTTTTTAAAGAGTGAAAATAAAAGTGATGTTTTAATTCTTTCTTGTACAGTTTCTATACCAGATCAATTTTGAGATTCTTCAACCTGTTTACCCCAGAATTCTGGAGTAGTTTTTGTTTTGAAATGCCACATTTAAACGATGTGAGGCCTTGGCACCAGATAATTCAGTCTGTGCAGGGGAAAATTCAGACATAAACTATACCACCTAATAGCTGGTCTAACGTAGACTCTACAGTTCTGAACTACTCCAGATACATCATCCAGCACTATTTATCTGGCGCATAATACACCTGTGGAGTCTAAATCTGCTCTCATCTCTCTCAAGAAGAGCTTGTGAGCCGGTAAGTAAGTATAGACATGTGTTTGGAATATAGAGAGATGAGAAGGCTGATGCTAGCAGTGGTGCACTATGTCTGTTTAGAACATAAAGATTATTCATTTTGAAATCTGTTGTTCATGTTGATATCCATTTTGATATATATTTATATGTATTAGACTCATCAATGCAATATATTGCTAGAGGAAGGGTTAGAATCAACTTTAAGCTTATTTGTTTTTTTAATTGTTTCATATTTATATTCAATAAAGATTTTCAGTATTTGATATTTTTATAGAGGCTCATGTATGTATATTATTTGGTATACCTGTCATTTTCCGGGAAAAATTGTAGTATGTGTTTTATGCAAAAATACTCAGACAACATGATGGTTGTAGGTTGTCTAAAGGACTGTGTCGATACAGAGTGTAAGGAAACTATTGAATCATTTAGTATCTGGTGTGGTTAGTTTGATTAGTTTTGATTAGTTTCAATCGGTCCACCAAGGAGATTAAGGAGCCAGTACTCTAGTTACAAGTTTTTCTAGATGACAAGTTAACCTGGCAAATTAATGGTAATAAGTGTTATAGGAAGGTCACTTCGGTCTTTTAATGTGCAGAGACAGCTCATAGTTCAATTTTATCAGGCAATTGTGATGGGTTTCTTTTTTATACAGTAGTATGTTGGGGCAGTTGTGTCTTTGTGGCCAACACAAACAAATAAAAAAAAAATAATGGACTGTAGTAATGTAGTATTATATTTGTATATGTCCCCCATGATTTGTAAAGTGTTGTAGAATTTGATGACGCTATAAAAATAAAGATTATTATTTGAATGAATATATTATTCAAAAGTGGGGCATATAGATTTAAAAATTCTTTTGTACTGACAGCTTTGTCATTAGCCAACTCTGAAGAAGGTGTCTTATGAGCTAAAGTCTATTGCATTTCTTTGTGTTCCCTTGTTGTGTATTTTTTTATATATGTATTTATTGTATTATCTTGCATGGTATGTCTTATGTAGCTATAGTGACACATTAATTTTAAAGTTTTCTACTCTATTCTATACTGTTGGGTTGTTTTAAGGTTGGCTGGTTACACTGAAATCAGTACATTTAGCACTTATTAGTACCAGTCTGGACCCAAATGTACTAGCATGCTAAATTCAAGGAGTTGCACAGGTAAATCCAGCCTTCATTTCAGGCATTGAGGGGTTTGTGTGAAATTGCCCTAGCTAATGCTAGTAAATGTGTAAGAAGACCACATCATTTTTCTCTAGTGCTTTGTGCAATGTAATTTTTTTTTGTAAGAAAAATAAAAGATCTTCTTACAAGGATTTTTTTAGTATCCACAGGCAAAACACCAATTCAATTGAATCTGGGGATAAAGTTGTGACTTCCCAGCACAAACCATTAACATTGATGGTGGTGTCATAATGCCCATTGCCAGTAACACTGCCCAACATGCCTCTCTATGACCCATTCTGTGGCCTAAGGTCAAAATACATGTTGGGTCTAAGAAGATATTTAACCCCTACGGGACACAGCATCTTTTGGCCTAAAGGACGCGGCCCCATTTTTCAAATCTGGCCTGTGTCACTATAAGTGGTTATAGCTTTGGAACGCTGTGAGATATCCAGGGGATTTTGAGATTGTTTTCTCGTGACACATTGTACTTCAAATTAGTTTAAAAATTTGGATGAAATCTTTTGCGTTTAGTTATGAAAAAAAACAAAATTTGGCAAAAATGTTGAAAAATTCTTTATTTTCAACGTTCTAAATTCTCTACTTTTGATTCAGAAAGTCATAGCACCCAAATAAATTCATAACTTACATTTCCCAAATGTCTGCTTTATGTTGGCATGGTTTTTTCAGATTCCACATATTTTACTAGAATGTTATGAAGCTCAGAATTTGGGAGCCATTTTTCACATTTTTTGTAAAATCGCCAAAACCTGTATTTAGATGGACCTGCACAGTTTCTAATTGACACTGAGAGGCCTAAATAATAGCGAGACTCGTAAATTACCCCATTGTGGAAACTACACCCCTCAACGTATGAAAAACCACTTTTAAGAAGTTTGTTAACCCTTTACGTGTTTTATAGGGGTTAAAACAAAATGGAGGTGGAGTCTGCAAATTGTAATATTTTTTCACAATACACTCATTTTGGGTGGAAAATTAAACATTTGTAATGGATAAAATGAAAAAAGGCTCCACAAAGTTTGATACGCAATTTCTCCCGAGTACACCGATACCCTACATGTGGTGGTAACCTGCTGTATGGGCGCACGGCCGGGCATAGAAGGGAAGGAGGCGCCATCCGGAGCAGATTTGCTGTCACATTGTACAGGCTATAATTTTTTTCTTTTTTTTAATGAGGACCTATAGGGGCTTATTTCTTTTGCCACATGAGATGCACTTTTCTAATACATAATTTTGGGGCATCTATAGCTAATTGGTGAGATTTAATTAACTCTTTGTTGGTGGAGGAAATGAAAATCATCAATTTTTAGGAAAATTTTTATGTGTTTTTTTTTTTGGCCGTTAACCATACCATGAAAATAGTATATTATTTTTATTCTTTGGGTCGCCACGTTTATGAAAATACTTCATTTATATATATTTTTTTATTTTTTCCCATTTTTACTGAATAAAAAGTAATTTGGCAAAATTGTTGTTAATTTTAGCATCACCGACTTACATATGCATAACTTTTTTATTTTTCACCTCAAAAATCTGTTTAAGGGCTTATTTTTTGCAAGAATGATAGCTCTTTTTAGTGGTCTTATTTTAGATTGCGTAACTTTTTAAAATCACTTTTTTAGAGCATTTTTAAAGGGCATTAATAAAAAATCATCTTTATCAGAGAGAGTTTTTTTAGGTTGTTTTTTACGGGGTTCACTTTGCGGATCTAATAACGATTCTGTTTTATTATACAGATTGTTACGGACGCAGGGATACCAAATATGTGGGGGTTTTGTGTATTTTATTCAATTGTACTGAATAAAAACTAATTTGGAGAAAATCTTATTCATTTTAGCATCACCATCTTTTTATATGCATAACTTTTTTATTTTTTGGCAGATAAATCTTGTTAGGGGCTTATTTTTTGCGAGAACAGTTGTTCTTTTTAGTGGGCTTATTTTGGAGTGCATAACATTTTTTAAATCACTTTTTAGAGCATTTTTTATAGGGTATTAATTAAAAATTATCTTTTTTCGGAACGTTTTTTGCGTTTTTTTCCTCCGGCGTTTACCGTGCGGGTCCAGTAACAATTCTGTTTTATTATGCAGATTGTTACGGACGCGGCAATACCAAATATGCGGGGTTTTTTTGTGTTTTTATGTTTTTTATACTTTATTAAGTTTTTTTATGGGAAAGTGACATTTTAGGGGCTTATATTTTTATGTATTAATTTTTTATTTATTATAATGTGTAGTGTTAACTGTTTTTGCATATTTTTACTTATACATACTTGAACTTAAACCAGTGATGCTCTGATCACTGGTTTAAGTTCAATACACTGCTCTACAATACTATTTTATTGTAGAGCAGTGTAAACTGTCTGAGCAAGCTTGCGCATGCTCAGACAGTTTACAGCCAGACCCGGAAGGGGTCTGGCTGCCATGGAGACCGGGCAGCTCCGGGGCACATGCCAGTCCTCGGAGCTGCCCGGCAGAGGATCGGATCCCCCGGTAAGCGGCACGGGGGATCCGATCCACAGCGCTTACACCCTTACACGCCGCGGTCATGTTTGACCGCGGCGTGTAAGGGGTTAACACCCGCGATCGGAGCCGGCTCCGATCGCGGGTGTTAGCGCAGGCTGTCAGCTGTACTAGACAGCTGACAGCCGCTGCTTCTGGTACCGGCTCCGTTCGTGAGCCGGTGCCAGAAGCAGGACGTTATAGAACGTCCCCGTGCGCTAAGCATCTAGCCCCGGGGACGTACTATAACGTCCTGGTGCGCCTAGGGGTTAAACAAGTATCTAAACAAGAAAATCCACTATTTTCACTGAGCCCTAGTGTAGATTTGCACGTTTGGCACCAAACAATCTGTGCAAATTGATCAGAAAAGGTGAAGACTAAAAATGTGTGTTGAAGGTGTTGAAATGTCATTTTTAACAGTCCTTTTTTGGATATTTGACTTTGATGTGGATATGGGACTATTGGATTTCCTTTTCAAAAGTGGATCACATTGCTATTACTTTACATGAATGAACACCAAGTAACAGGGGGCACATACTGATTGAATGGATTGTTTCCAAAATAAAATAACACCATGGCGCAGGAAGGTGACAGGAAGGAAGAGTATCATCGTCCATCCAAGAACCATATACCTTTTAAAATTTTTTGAGGCTTTGCTCATACATTGTACCCTTTTCTCTAGTCTAGTGGTTCTCAACCTTTGTAATGCTGTGACCCCGCAATACAGTTACTCATGTTGCGGTGACCCCAAACCATGCGATTTGCGGTAAAAACACAATAAAATCACGGCTCCAATGGCTTTAGGCGACCCCTATGTTTTTGTTGTTCGACCCCTGCTGGGGTCATGACCCACAGGTTAAGAACTGCTGCTCTAGTTTTATATTGGTGTTTATTCTAGAGATGTATTCCTCCACTGTGGGTGCAGAGGGTGGCAACCAGTGTTGACTGATTAGCTTTTGGGCTTGGTACAACATTCTACCTATGCTTATAGAGACTACATTTGTCAAGTCTTCAGCACCTAGGAGGCCCAGAACACACACTATTGGGGAAGCCGGTAGGTTTACACCGTGTAACTTAAGAAGCAAAGGTAAAACTTCCTTCTAATAGGAATCAAATTCCTGGCACTTCCACGTCATATGCAATAAAACCTCTATACAGGTTTACTGTGTTATGCTTTTTATAATATTTAGTTATTTGACCATTGGTGGATTTTTTCTTTGTATGGATTTGTTTTAATTGATCTAATATTAATCTAATATAGATCTAATAGTGTCATTTTATGCTTTCTACATTTTGGTTTAAGTAAATAATTATGGTAGTTCATTAGGAATTACAACGCACTGGCTTTAATCCAAGACAAGCAAAACATCCAGTTCTTTGCACTACACTGTATACCACATAAATCAGTGCAAATCAATAACTTGGCTTTGAAATAAAGAGATTTTAAAGCCTTGTGAAATTTTGTTTAACATGGCTGTCACTGATGTGGTGTAAAACTACATAAAGAATTGTAGGTAATTTATAGCAAAGTAATTGTATAAAATAATTAGGAATGTACAGTATGTGCATAGAAAGAAAATACAAATCAAATACACAGCAGGGTTTTCTTGTTATTAGAATAATGTAAAATCTACATACATTTTTGGAAGTCTTGTTAGAAAAGACTACATGATTAAAAACTAATTAAACATGTGCAGACTTGTCTTGATATTGCCTTTGTTCATTTTAATATGTCATATTTTGGCAGTGCCTGAGCTACAAGTAGTATATAAAGCTGGGTAGCTGGAATAATCTATGCAATGGGGTTTTGGGTATAAAGTGTTAGTCACAGGGATAAGTTGTATACCACAGGCATCTAAGTCACTTGATAGAATGATGATCTGACAGCTTTAATGAGCAGAGTGGGATGTTGTATCTTTGTACAGTGCTCAAGAGACTAAATGAAGAATCATGATCTGCTATAATAAAGCAACTTTGGTACCATCCTAAATAGCCCATGTGTAGGTTGAGGTATACAGATATTGATAGCCATGTCATGAGTAATTTTGAATAGTTTTTATAAAATTTACTTTAACCCCTTAAGGACCAGGCCCTTTTTCGTTTTTGCATCTTTATTTTTCACACCCCACCTTCAAAAATCTATAACTTTTTTATTTTTCCATGTAGAGAGCTGTGTGATGGCTTGTTTTCTGCGTAACAAATTGCACTTCATAGTGATGGCATTTAATTGTCTATGCCATATACTGGGAAGCAGGAAAAAAATTCTGAATGCAGTGAAAATATTGAAAAAACGCATTTGCGACGTTTTCTTGTGGGTGTGGATTTTACGTCTTTCACTGTGCGCTCCAAATGACATGTCTAATTTATTCATTGGGTCAATACGATCACATGGATACCAAATTTGTATAGGTTTTATAATGTTTTCATACATTTACAAAAATTAAAACCTCCTGTACAAAAAAAAAATTCTTCATTTTGCCGTCTTCTTGCGCTAATAACTTTTTCATACTTTGGTGTATGGAGCTGTGGGTGATGTCATTTTTTTAAACTTTTGATGACGTTTTCAATGCTTTTATTTTTAGAATTGTACGACCTTTTGATCACTTTTTATAGAATTTTTTATATTTTTCAAAATGGCAAAAAAATGCCATTTGCGACTTTGGGCACTATTTTCCGTTACGGGGTTAAACACAGTAAAAAAACATTATTATATTTTGATAGATCGGGCATTTTCGGACGCGGCGATATCTAATGTGTTTATGATTTTTACTGTTTATTTATATTTATATCAGTTCTAGGGAAAGGGGGGTGATTTGAATTTTTAGGTTTTTTTTAATATAATTTTTTATTTTTTATTTTTTTTATTAAAATTTTTTACTATTTTTCAGACTCCCTAGGGTACTTTAACCCTAGGTTGTCTGATTGATCCTACCATATACTGCCATACTACAGTATGGCAGTATATGGGGATTTTGCACACCATCTATTACAATGTGCAGATCGCACATTGTAATAGATGGCCAAAAACATGATAGCCTCGGATCATCGTGTGATCCGAGGCTGTCACGGCAACGGATCGCCGCTCCCCGATGACGTCCACGCGCCGCCAGCTCATTAATGCCGCGTTTAAAGGGTTAACACCCGCGATCGGTACAAGCACTGATCGCGGGTGTTAGCGGCGGATGCTTGCTTCATTGTGAAGCAAGCACCCGGCGTGTATGAAGAGGGCTCAGCCCGTGAACCCTCTTCATACTACCCCATGCACAATAAAACGTACGTCTTATTGCGCTATGGGGTTAAATAATATGGAAATTGTGACCATCTAAGATAACAACAGCAAATGCATGTCATAAATGTCTACTTGGCAATTGAAAATGTGCAAAGTTTTCCAGGATGGGTAAAGGAAAACCATGTCTCTTTTAGCTACCTTGTAACACAGCTCCCTTAACATCAAGCATCTTGTAGGTCATCCTTGATGGCAAGGGTAGCTAAAAGAGGCATGGTTTTCCTTATCCCATCCTGGAAAACTTTGCATATTTTCCCAGAATCCCCCTAGTGGAGCATCCATGGCTATAAGACTCCACACGCCTACATGGTGGCCTTAATTGGCAGTCTCCTTAAGAAGAACTGTTACTTACGGATACTTGGCAAGTGATGGTGTTCTCTGTGTAGCTAGCAGGAGAGCCTTGTGCAAGCATAGCTCAATAAATGCAAACGTCTCCTACAATAAATAAAGGCGACAGAGGGTAATCCCATTTGAGAGACTCCGGGAGAAATGTATTAATGTGTTGCAGGCTCTGAAAGTGCTGATCTACCCAAAACTAGTATAGTGCTGCTTCAGATTCATCATTTTGATGATGAAAGTGTGGCAGTGTAAGACTGTCGAGTTCTAATATAGAAATACAACGTTATTAATAGAGTTATGATTTTTCACAGTTCCACAGGATAAGTCTAACATATAGCATCAGCCTTTGTCAAAGTCACTTGAAACCTGAGTTGGTTCCTCAAAATGAAACTTATAGAAATTTTCATAAAAATGTGAAAAATTTATTCCAAAGCTCTAAGCTTCATAACAAACTAAAAAAATGAGAAGATGCTTAAAAAAATGATGTGAACATACAACAAACATTCAATAGATGTTATCTATTAAGTCATTTGGAGGGTATGACCATCTGACAAGCATAAGCTGAACATTTTAAAATTTTAAAATTTATTATATTATAATAGTGAATTTATTATAAACAAACACAAAACATATCAACCAATTTTTAACTAACATTAAGTACAATGTGTCACAAGAAAACAATCTCAAAATCAGTTATTAAGTTATTATAAGTTATTACCACATTAAGTGACACATGCTGGATTTGTAAAATAGAGTATAGCTAGGAATGTGAAAACTCCCTTTAAAAACCCCTGCCACTCAAGCCTGGGTGCTTTGGTGGTCCATTTTATAAATTGAAATGAATTACCGTAGTTTACACAAGATTTAAATAAAAACATTAAAATAAAGAAAAAAAAAGTTACAATACTCAAGCAGCTCCATAGAGAAGACTGAGTAACATGGCATTATACGGGCGCAGTGCCTGTTTAGAAGAGCTTAGAAACGAGTTTAAAGATCATTAGCAGAAAATTAGGATGACTTGCGTGGATTCACAAGGAAACAAACCCTGTGTTCAAAGACAGTGGCAATCACATCACCATGTGCCCTTTTCCTGCTGATAACAGGATTAAAAGCACAAAGGAACAGCAGCAATTAAAGACAGAAATGACGCCCTTTATCTTCAAAATCCTATTAAAAAGAAAAGAAAACAAGGAGAATTGTAAACACACCTGTATATTTCTTTGTATTAATGTCAATTTATATATCACCCTGAAACCAAGAAAAATTACACATTTTGACATCAATTGGATTTTCACAGTATTATTTATATCTATTTTTTTCAGAAAAGTACAAACAATTGTTATTTAGTGAGTCACAGTAAGCACAAAGGGATCTTCAGAAACTTATTGGCAGGTGTAAAACAAAGAAAAAAGCATTCTCCAAATCCAGAATTTGCTGCATTCACTGATTGCTAACAGCGTTCAAGGGCAAAGTCTTGATCCCAGGGGAAGAGATTATATTAGTCATCTTTCAGGCCGTCATTTGATGCAAAATGAGAAATTATCTACTTGTGTCATGGTGTCTTATCTTATCCTTCACCGTCTCAAGAACACCAAAGAGAAGGCGGGTGCCACATGCCATGCCCTGTCTGTCTGGCTAAACCTTCTCTCCTTAGACTTTATAGGCACACAACAGTAAGTAAAGGGATGTTTCTGAAAGTACAACATGCAGCTCTTTCTGAACGGAACAGCATTCACCGCTGCCTGGCAAACACAGATACCACACATGAACATCACCACAGTCATTTATAGACTGAATGCCAAGCTCTGTC
Organism: Engystomops pustulosus; assembly: GCF_040894005.1. Classification (NCBI taxonomy): domain Eukaryota; kingdom Metazoa; phylum Chordata; class Amphibia; order Anura; family Leptodactylidae; genus Engystomops; species Engystomops pustulosus. Next base: position 115,177,468 of record NC_092412.1, read on the forward strand.
CCCTGTGAGGAGGAAGCAGAATCAAATAATGAGATACCCCAGGAGAAGAGCTTGCCATAAAGATATTTACTCAGCTCTGACTTCACACCAGATACAGAGGATTTTAACTGGTTGGCTCATGTACTTTAAATCCTCTTTGTAACATGTTTGTTTATATCAGAGTTGGACAAATGCCGGATACTAGGTTGCCATGGATACTAAGAAACGCTTTTCTGCAACTATATTTTGGGCCAACTCCTAAAAAATGTGTACTTTCTACTTACTTTTCCTAGCCTTTCTGACAAACTGACTAAAGAGCGAATTTTAGTAGTATTTAAAGGGAAACTCCAATAAAAAAGCTTTTCATAATGTGCTTAGGACACAAAGTGGATGAGTCTCTTTCCTTCTGAATGACCAATATTTTCACCAGGTAGTCTACAGAAGATGGGAAGTAATAACATGTAATGGTAGAGATAAGAAAATTAATTTGACATTAATTGACCATTTTTCTAACTTTCTCAAATTGACAGATTATTTTAAACCCAAACTTCAGAGATTTGTCTTACAAGAATTACCATGGACCAGCTAGACCTCAAGACTAAGAGACAACCAAAGGACAACCAACCGCTTCTTGCTGCTGGGTGAAATAGACACTCACACTGGGGCACACTTCCACTGAGAGTACACTCCTTGAGGTCCCCAGTAATGTCACTGTCCATATAAGGTCAGTGAAATCACTAAGAGAAACACCCTGTACATTGGCAGTGGTCAATAACTGGCTGCTGCTTTCAGGGGGAGGATCAGGGTGACATATCTCACTGTACAGTATACATTGGGATATGTCGTAGCTTATTTTGACAGTGCATTTCTTTTAGGCATACCTCTAAGCAGAAATTGGCCTAATAAACAACAACCAATTTATATAATGCCCTATGACAGTGATGACAACCCTATGGCACGGGTGTCAAAGGTTAAACTCAGAGCCTAAACCACTGGCACTCAAATCATCATCCTAGCACTGTGTACACCAGACATGGCTGAAGGCATGCTCCTGCAGCCCCATGCAGCCCTGGATGGAAACTACACTGATATTCCAAATCTCTCCTCCTTCTTTCAACCGTATAGGTGTCCTTAGGATTTTTTTTCAATTGAAAGCTGTGGCAGAGCTGGACAGATTACATAGTTTTGGCTATAGGTTGGACACTCGGTCTCTAAAAGGTTTGACAACACTGTCCTGTGACATATGCTGCTTTATTAACACTGGTCAGTAGAAAGGACAAGTGTATTATCTACTTTTATATCTATATACAATAAAATCCACTTAAAGAGCATTATAATCAAACGACTTTGCCCAATAGAGTTAACGGTATAGTAAAATACAAATTGTGTCCACTTAACCAGAAGAAATAATTTACAGCCTATCAAACACAGATTTGCAGTTTCTGAGAAAAAAGAATGAGTCTTTCTTATCAGAGAAGGATAAATATATTCCATAGCAGGGATTATTAAACAAAGAATGGAAGATGATTGACAACACTGAACAATGACAATAGGAAGAAAAAATGCAAAAAGAGAATTGAATATACAGGAAATTTTCGTAGGTTATGGCAGGAAAGGAAAATTCATTTCACCTTGAAAACAAGCACAGGAGACGCTGTCTTTATAGCATTCAGTGACAAATACTTCAGAAAATTCTTTCGGATCTTGGTACCAATGTATCAAAATAATCTGTGGATTACCACCGATAGTTTTATCCTTTGCACAGATAAGGTGGGTGTTTTTAAGCTGCACAGGGAAAAAGATAAGAAAGCAGGGGAAAAAGGAAAAACTTGACTGCATGACTAAGATGAATACGTCGTGCTAAAGGAAATCGAAGTGTGAAATAGAGATGGTAGGCAAATGAAATATTTAAAAAGATACCGAAGTTCAAGATTTCTAATATACTGGATGATGGCCGGATCATCCTAGCACATTTATCACCATGGTGGGATACTGCATAGCTAATGGAAGTCAGGAGCACAATTCCAAAAGGCCAATTTACTGCAAGGAGATGATGAAGGCTAATGTGACAGACACATACTAGTACTGGAGACATGGTCCCCCAAATGGTGGATAGATGTATCGAGACAATTCATCCCTGCTTAATCCCACTGCAATATCTTCAAAGTATCATGAATAGAGACAGTTTCTACATCAAAGAAACATGTAAGAAGCAGCCCATAAATCAAAAGAGAAATGAGCACATCTAAATTATTCAGATTTTGAAATGAGAATTTCCCTAAAAGAAGATGACTGCTGAGGAAGTGACCCTTATTCCAGTGTAGACTTTGCCTTCGGCAAATCAATTGAAAGGGTCCATAGATGGCAGCAACCATTAATACATAGTGTTTAGGAGGGTCATACACTATCTTAGCAGCTAATAACATGAAATCTCATTTGCGTAATTAATAGCCATTTACTGTCATTCCTGTAACCCAATGTTTTAAATTACTCCGAAGTTAAGCAAAAATTTCAACCGGATATTGCTCAGACTAGAGTATAAAAACCCTGATATCTCCAGTACGGAAGAATAAATATTGAGGTATTTTTGCAAAGCTGTGAAGATTTATGCTGATGAATTCACCTACTCAATATGCGGTGAATCAGTCTTTTAATGCAAGGGAATGGGGCTTAAACATCTACCCGACAAGGGTAGATGTGTTTACAGCATTCCGTGGAGGGACCTATATGAAAAGTGACAAAAATAAGAGGCACACCAATGAACGGCAGGGCTGATGAAATAAATGCATAATGTAATCTAACAGTAGATTGTAGTTGCTGCTGGTCCTGAGCAAGTGTCCTTGTCTGTCTTGATGACTCTGGGTGCATGAGCTGAAGAATTCTGCCATGATTACAACTGTTCCAGGCTTCAGCTCCCTCTAATTGTTGGCACAGTGTCAGTGACAGGCGCCACCAGCTCGGCTGCACTTTCTATCAAAACACAAACACTAAATATTTATTTTCTCCAGTTACATAACCAATTATATTCCTAGCCTGAAGCTTAGTATTCCCAGGCTTATTACACAGTGTTAGGATGTTTTGTAGTGGTTTATGAGCACCTCTCCATTACTTATGATAATAGGTAGCAGTGAAGGAAAACAGAATCTTCTGGATAAATGCACTAAATAGAAAAATTCTACACCGCAACACTAGAAAGAAATAATCTTATAGTAATAATTATACCATGATTATTATGCTGAAAGTTCAGAGCTTTTAAGACCTATATAATCACATTATAATAATGATATTTGGCAAGGCTGCAGAAATGGAGCTATGTTTTTTTGCATGCTAATTCATGGTTAGCTGATATTATTAATCGTTAGACTATGCATGCTGTTGCCTAATCTCATTGTGTTTCTAAAGCCGCATGTTTCTTTCCTCTTCCATATCTTTCCCTAACATACACATACATACTGGGACTCTTACAGGGTAATACAGCTGATATTTTAGTTGTGTCACAGGGTAATTTGTCCAAAATAAGGACCTATTTGTTTTATGAAGAGGGGTGCTGTGGATATGGGACACAGCTTCCAAAAAGTTCAAAGAATTTCTTGTGACAAAAACTCTAGTCTCAAAGAGATAATCAGTACATACAGAGGAGACAATAACTGCAAGAAAAGCCTAAACTGAGGAGGATAGCAAAAAGGCAAATTTGTCTTACATCATAAGAGTTATTGATTTGTAATAAAAACAAATATTAAATGAGTTTTGCTTTAAAGGCATTCTAGCCCTCACACATCCTGCTTTTGGCCATAAATTCCTGATATTTTAAGGGCTAGTGCGCACACAGTTAACCTGCCCATTTTGGGGGAAAATATTTGGTGTAATGAGATAAATATAAAGGCAAGTTCTTCTTAAAACATTCATTTTTGATTCAGCGAACAGAAAAATTAAAATATCTATTTATTAAAGGGAAGTCTGAGATACTATTTTGTAATACAGACTTCCAATTATAGATCCGAAATAGTTATCATGGTTCTTAACAGAAGCCATGACCCTTCTAATAGCACTTTTACGAAGTCTTGGTGAAGAAGGGACCTATGGCAGGGTAGGGGCATCATTGTTTGTGGATGTTCTCATGACTTGCATAGATCTCAACTCAAGACACACATTATCAGAGCCTCTTGGGTTGTCTGAGACAGTTGACAAGTACAGGACTGAATCTTTGTTTTGGAATATTGTGCAGCATTTATTACACATGGATACAGATGAGAAGAAACAGAAACGTAAAGTTTACCAATGAAAGTTCTGTGCACTTTCTCAGACTAGGGCATAGTCAGATAAAGTAATGCAGGTGTCATTTTGCATGTACAGATTCCATCAAGTAAGCGCTAATCAAGATAGACAAGATATGGTTTATTCCTGAGGGCCATCTGCTGCAGCAGACACCACTTAAAGCTTCATGCTGTGCTAATTATCAGTCATTTCACAAACTTTCTGAGGAGGTGACTGGCATTTCAAAAGCTTCCCCCCTCGCCCCCGAAGAGATTTAATAATCAAAATACTTAGTGAGATAGTGGCTAAAGCCTGAAGTGATCATAAAGTCACGGCAATAATTCTACTTAATGGATTCTTCATGGGGCGGCAAAGTCTATATTGCTGTGTATGATTGGTACATCTGAGTTATTCCTCTCTATTCCCTTATAATAAACATTGGAAAGAAAAGAAAAAAACTAGAAATCAGTTATCAAATAGTTATCATCAGGAGAGGACCATTTTGCAAAATGTGGACCAAAATGAATCTAAATTTCTTTGGAACAATTAAGATCTAGCATAGTTTAATTTACTAAAATATAGCTCAATCCAGTGTGGCAGCCATCAGTGCATGGTTCTACTTTATTTTGTGCAATGGACCTTACGTCTTCTGTTATTTAATCCAATACACATCCTTGTGTGCCCATGTGTTCTTTTTAAAGGGGTTGTCTGAGACCTGAAAAAAAATGATATGTGGCTGAGATGGGGCTGCTTAATAAACATTTACTTAGCACTGCGGTCCCTCCCTGTGTCCCAAGGTGCCGTCTTTCCTGGCCGTGCCCCTGTTTGTTTACAGGGGCACGGAACCTGCGCTCGGGCAACTCCTTTAACTTTCCTCTTGACTTATATATTAATATTACATTTCTGGTGCTTTCTAGGGTAGAATAGGGGGAATAGTTGGAGTACAAATGGATAAAGCGCTAACAGTATTGGGTGGAGCCAACATAGTCTGAAAAATATGGCATAATTTATGGCAGAAAACTACAGTTAATCATTTCTGCAACCTGGTACAGCATTTAGCATAGATTTCAGATTCCGACATGCAGACAAACACCACAGTAATAAAGGAGTTTTTCCATAATTGTCATTTATCTCCTATCCACAGGTTAAATGTCTTAATATGATGGGCATGGGGTAATTGGGGAAGGGGTAGCTAAATTCACAATGCAGTCTATGGTGTATGGCATGAAAATACTAGTCTACGAGGCTTCTGACACAGCTCACAAAAAGAGTCTATGTTGGAAGTTGACATAGCAGGGTATTTAAAGGGTATTTAAATTCCCCTTCTGACATTCCTGAGGTCCCCCTATGTTATCATACATATATGTGGATAAGGAATAAAAACTGCTTATACCCTACTATGAGGTATATTAACTTTACTCCAGCACTACTACTAATCAAAACCACTGTTTGGGCACTCAGTGGTTATTTTGGTGTGCATATTGTTTGTACATATCTCACATTGGTTTAGGAAAATTCTTAAAATGATTTATTTGGAAAATGATATTGGCAACCTACAGTTTTCTTAGTCTTGCAACCCCGCTGAAAACTTTGCAGCATCCCAATGCCATCTCTTCTATGCTTACCAAGCACAGTGCCCTACAGTTTGTTATTCACTTGAATAACACTTTCAACAAGACTATTTAATGGATGGACGGATACCCAAATGTTCTACAAAATGGTCTCATTAAAGTGCTGTTGCCACACTGAGCAGCTTGTTGGTGTCACAGGTGTACCCATGTACCTCTGTGTGCCCCTCCATTCCAGCTGCAACCTCACTTTACAGCTTGACAAATTGGGGGTCATTTACTAAGGGCCTGATTTGCGGTTTCCCGACGTGTTACCCGAATATTTCCGATTTGCGCCGATTTTCCCTGTATTGCCCCGGGATTTTGGCGCACGCAATCGGATTGTGTCGCATCGGCGCTGGCATGCACGCGACGCATGAGTGCGTTCAGATGCTTTTCAGCGCAGCAGCGCCACCTGGTGGACGGCGGAGGAACTACCTTGATGAATCCCGGCCGGACCCGAATCCACCGCAGAGAACGCGCCGCTGGATCGCGAACGGACCGGGTAAGTAAATCTGCCCCATTGTCTTTTTTTAGTGACTTTTCCCGTTTTTGCTACTTTTTTTTGCGACTTTTGTTGGCGCTCTTCAAGCGCACCTCAGTCTGCACCTTTTGCAGTGTGCCTCATGTATCTTAACTTTCCAGATGTTCCGTGCGACTTTTCCCCTTTTTTGCGACTTTTTAGGTGCAAATCTGAACCTGGTCCAGGGCAGGTGCAAAGGAGGGTTTCATGGACTCGATTTTAACATGTAAATTGGAATTATTTCACATGCTTTAACTGTTTAACATTTTGCACAGTAACCTCTTTCGTCAGAATTCTTACATTTTTGCATTTTTTTTTATTGGTTACTGCTAAGGGTCACACGTAGCGGTCTAATTGCGTTTTTAATGCATTTTGAAACTAATTACAACAGCTGAGGAGAGGTGATTTGCCTTATTTCATTACTGTTAACATATGCATTTACAAAACGCAATATAAATGCTGCGTTAATGCATGTGTTAACATTGCGTTATTATGCGTTTTGTAAATTCAAATGTTAAAAGTAATGAAATAAGGCAAATCACCTCTCCTCAGTTGTTGCAATTAGTTTCAAAATGCATTAAAAATGAAACATGTTCAATCCCAAATTAACAGTAGTTCCCACTCCTGTATATAACCCCCTCATGTGGCTTGTGTCCACTCCTGTATATAACCCCCTCACGTGGCTTGTGTCCACTCCTGTATACAGCCCCTCACATGACTGTGTCCGCTCCTGTATGTATTCCCTCACGTGGCTTGTGTCCGCACCTGTTTATAACCCCCTCACGTGGCTTGTGTCCATGTGGATTTGAGACATTTGCAACAAAAGTGTCAAAAAGAAGCCAAAATTTGCACCTGCCAGGATAGGAAAAACTGAACATGTATCACAAGTAAAAAAAACAGGATCATACATAAGGTTCAAAAAAGAGCTGCCAAATGTCTCTAAAATTCACCTCAGAGAGACAAAACTATGATACATGTGCCCCTATATCTTTAAAATATAAATCCATGTTAGTGATTGTTACCTTTGTCTTGTCTCTTGTCTTGGACAGTGACAATGACTTTTGTCTTGTCCATCAGTTTTACCCATGCTTACATTTTATGTATTGATTTACTTTTGTTATTTGTGATATTTGTGCCACAATAAAGTCTCAAAAGACCTGTAGATGTTGGCATTTTGCTGTGAATGGTATATTAGCCCCAATTACAGGGGGAATACAGCGCCCTGAGTTACTTTGCAGAGCTAATTTGGATTTACCAGGGACCCACAGTGCTATATGATGATACTAAAATGCACTACTGCCCATACATCTAATGAATTATAAGGAAATTAGGTTAATGATTTCTAATATAACTAATTGATACCTCATAGTACTACTATTGCATTAAAATTGCAAAAAGTATAGGTTCAGATGGGTTTGATCAATAACTTTTCTACCCGATATGCTCTTAATATAGTATTCAGTAAGCAGCAGCAGAGTCACCCGCACTCATTACATCCATACACTATCTGTATTTCACAGATATAGATCAAGAAAGATTTCAGCTGTCCTGATAATGAAAGAAATTATCAACACTGGTGACACATTATAGAGCCAGCTGTCAGACCACATACTTCTTGTAATACATCACAGCTGTAGCCTTTTACAACATCCATACTATACACACACACCATTCAGGCAATGCATTGTTATAACCCGAGACAGAATCAGATCATAAATGATAAATATTATTAACTAATATGAACAGAAAATAAACTAAACTGACTAGCCCTAAAAGCCCATACATGTTAACCTTTATGTAACCTTTTAAAGTCCATTGAGTCTGTGGGCTGTAAAGGTAAGGAACGCTGCTTTTGCCCTTGGGAGGGATTGCAGATCATGGAAGAGATTAAGATTCCAGTGTTGAGTTCTGGATCATTAACTGTGTATGCTAAAATAAAAAATGAACTGTTTAGGTGTGAAGTGATACAATTTTAATACCGGTAATTACCTAGATTGCTGAGATCTAAGGCAAAACAGAGCCATTATTAAATTCTGCTTATATATTTGGAATCCATGTACTTTCAACACTTGGCTTAATAATTATATCTATATTATAAACCATCAACCAATGTGTCTATGACTTAAAGGGTATCTGCCGTTCAACTTGAGCAACAACTTAGAATTACAATATTTAGTTGATGAGTTTTAGTATTGCATTAAGCTGCTTCTTTTAGGAGCCAAGAAGCTGGAGCTTAAGATGGTTGTTACTTACCACAATAAATGTTGATCAGCTGACAACATTACAAATATGTGTTCTGTATGACTGGACATGACTACTGTATTCACACAGACAGAAGCATGACAAGCCAAGGGTCTGTTGGTTCATTTGTAAGCTCCTTTTAGATTTATTTGGTTGATTATTTTATTTTTTTTTGCAATGTTGGCACTTACTTTAATTGTTGTATTTTACATATACACAAATGAACTATTGTAATACTTTGAGATTATAATTTTTTTATCCCCCTTGGTCCTGGAAGTTTTTTTTTCTGTTTGTTGTTGGACCCTTTTTAAAATGATAAAATTAAATATTTTATTTTGTACTTGTGTAGCAGTTGTTTATTGTGGGTTTTATGTTAATAAGGATCCATGTCCTCCTAGTGATACATTTTAGGTTGACCACAAATTGCCAGAATGTGCTACCACCAACTGTGGAAAAAATCGGATGGGATGAGCTCTGTCAAATAATTTTTGCCTTATTTATTGATATATTACCCTATGAGCAAAGAGTATTAACATACCTGTATATACTAAATGCTCTATGGAGCTCATGAAAAGTTCACTAGACCTGAATTTGAAAAGTGGCCTTATCTTTAAGTAGTATAGTGTTCTCCTTTAAAAGAAAAAAAAAGCTGGAAGAAGTTGTTATTTGCATGGAAATCATGTCCAACCAAGAAGTCTATGGAGCATGGTGGTGTCCACTGGAGTCAAGTGATTAAATCTTTTTAAGATACAATAATGCACTATTTAGAAAGCTCATACTTTTTTTTGGAGCAAAATTATAATGAGTTTTTAGCCTCTCTTTAGTATACACCCCTTCGTGCACCAGGGCATACCATAACGTCCTGGTGTTACGGGGGGTGTATGGATAGATCTTTATGGGCTGAGCTCTCTCCATACACAGCTAGTGTCGGCTGTATAATACAGTTGATGCCCACCTGTTAATGCCACGGTCGGTAAGTGTTAAGTGTCGCTGTCGAAACCGACTGTTGGCACCTAACTTTAATGGGCGCCACAATCTTGGTTGGCTGATCGCAGCCCCCTGTGCGGTCATCAGGTGGCGGTGATTGGTTGTGATGGCAGCCTACAGTCTCATTGAGACTTGTAGGCTTGCCATGTGTAATGATCTCTAATAGCCAGCAGATGTCAGGATATTCGAGATCAGCAGGAAAATTGCTATATACTGTAATACACTAGTATTGCAGTATATAATATTAGCAATCAGATCCTGGAGGGCCTGAAATAATGGAAAAGAAAGTGTAAAAAATTTAAAAAAAATGTTAAAAACTTAAAAGTTTAAATCAACCCCCCCTTTCCTTGATCACATATAAAATTAAATAAACAGTAAAAATCATAAATATGATAAGTATTGCCGTGTCCTAAAATGCCTGTTCTATCAAAATATCGAAAAAAAGATTATTCCCGGGCGTGAACACCGTAATGGAAAATAGCGTTCAAATGTCCGAATCGACACTTTTTCCCATTTTCCATCCATAAGTGTCATTTGAAGCACAAAATGGAAGCCGTATAAAAAAGAGCCCACAAGAAAAAGCCACAAATATGTTTTTTTTGTCAATTTCACTGGATTTTTTTCCCTGCTTTCCAGTGCATTGCATGGCATAAGGGCTTTTATACTTCCATGCAGAATTCTCATAGCATCATCACAAAATTCTCACCAAAATTTGACACACTACTTCAAGAGGTCATGAGGCAGGTGGCATGCCACAGTTTCTGTCTTTACTCTAATAGTGCCACAACAGACTGAACAAAATAGTTTCACACAACCTATCTGTCTTGAAATTGAGAGTGCAACAGAGGTACGGGAGTATAATTTAGTAACATGAACAAATTCACAAAAAAGTCTGCCAAAAAACTGGGCACAGCTTTATGTCCATTGTTTGGCTACATTAATGAGCGTGTCATGTGCATTGAGCAGGTAGGGGTTGGAAGGGGATGGTGAGGAGGAGAGAAAGATTACATGAGGAGATACAGGCACACAGGCTGCTGCAGCCCCTCAGAGCTTTATAAACTACTGAAATGATTCAGAATGCTGACAAAGGCAACCTGGAAACTGTCACCAGCTAAAAATCACATTCCTGGTTACAGGTTCACTTTAAATATAGCTTCTTGTGTGCCACATATCCTTTAGTACTATCCCTAGACGTGTCCTAATGTATCTAATAAAACCTTTTCCAAATATCTTCTCTATCCAGCTACTGAAAATCCCTGTAGCATTTGTACTTCTGGAGCCAAGCTGAGCTTATGTGTGCAGAAGAATAACCAATGCTCAACCTTTTCATATGATTAATACATTATTTCCACAAATCTGCACAAAGCCAGGTTTATTATCTTTTGAAGATTTGTGAGCTCACCACATGAGGACATGCCACTTTCACCCAGATATTTGGCAGTTACAACTAAAGATGTTTCTGACCAGATGGTTTTTTAACTAAATAAAAGGGAAAATGTTTCAATAAAATTGTCATTATGAGTGAATTAAGAAAGGTTATAAGGACTGTTCTAGATCTTAATGAATATATACATCAAAGGTAACCCTAATGTAACCCTTCATGATCTACTTATGAGCATTGATCGTACATAGTCTCAGAGACAATTATTATTAACCGCTTGGTGACATCCACTGTACATGTATGGCAGATGTCTCTTGTACAAGGATGGTCCAGTGTACATATTCCGGCTGATGCTAGTATAGAACACAGGTGAAACCCACTGCTAAACAGGTACAATACCAGTGTAACTGATAATTAATTTCCTGTCTTAAAAAAAACGAATCTACACAAAGATTGTTAGCGGTTTCAGGTATCAATCAGAAGAATAGGTTATCATTCTGATGCCATGTGGTTCTCTCTTTCTCCTTCTTAATCAATCTATATCCACAATCTTCAGTGTATTTCTACAGAGGATAAAAAGAGCATTTGTAGCCTGGATGTAAAAATTCCTTATATTGTAGTTTACTCATATGTCCATAGTATTAAATAAAATTTAAAATTTTGCACTAAAAAAGCTCCTGTTAGCAATTTTGAGGAGCATTTTTTGTTGAGGAGGAGTATGAGCTCCCATGAATAAATGGAATATTTAGCAAATTATACATTTATTTGACATAACCTGCATTAAGGACAGAATTCCACCTTTGCACTATGAATAGAAAATCTGTAACAATTATTAAAACATTAATGACTCGTGACCTAAAAAAAGTGTTACAGTGCGGTCAACGATTTTTGAACAAGGATCACAGGCATTATGCAGCAAACACCCACTCATAACACCCATGATCAGAGCTGGCAAGGCACCTGTTAAGCTTCACAGGCAAAGTACTGAAATACTGTAGTATAGCCATATATGGCATGAACAATCAGAACTCCTAGGGTTAAAGTGCCCAAGGGTGTCAACTAATGCAGTATAAAAAAGTTCAAAAAAATAAAATAATTTAAAAATTTAAAAAATTCAAACCACTCCCCTTTCCCTAGAACTGATATAAAAATAATAAACCAAAAACTGGCACAAAAATGGCTCTTGTGCACACGTGTATTGAGAACAGGAATGGATGTATGAGGATTTCATGATTGAAGGTTCTGCTGTGTGTATACACTCACCGGCCACTTTATTAGGTACACCTGTCCAACTGCTCGTTAACACTTAATTTCTAATCAGCCAATCACATGGCGGCAACTCAGTGCATTTAAGCATGTAGACATGGTCAAGACAATCTCCTGCAGTTCAAATCGAGCATCAGTATGGGGAAGAAAGGTGATTTGAGTGCCTTTGAACGTGGCATGGTTGTTGGTGCCAGAAGGGCTGGTCTGAGTATTTCAGAAACTGCTGATCTACTGGGATTTTCACGCACAACCATCTCTAGGGTTTACAGAGAATGGTCCGAAAAATAAAAAACATCCAGTGAGCGGCAGTTCTGTGGGTGGAAATGCCTTGTTGATGCCAGAGGTCAGAGGAGAATGGGCAGACTGGTTCGAGCTGATAGAAAGGCAACAGTGACTCAAATCGCCACCCGTTACAACCAAGGTAGGCAGAAGAGCATCTCTGAACGCACAGTACATCGAACTTTGAGGCAGATGGGCTACAGCAGCAGAAGACCACACCGGGCGCCACTCCTTTCAGCTAAGAACAGGAAACTGAGACTACAATTTGCACAAGCTCATCGAAATTGGACAGTAGAAGATTGGTAAAAACATTGCCTGGTGTGATGAGTCTCGATTTCTGCTGCGAAATTCGGATGATAGGGTCAGAATTTGGCGTCAACAACATGAAAGCATGGATCCATCCTGCCTTGTATCAACTGTTCAGGCTGGTGGTGGTGGTGTCATGGTGTGGGGAATATTTTCTTGGCACTCTTTGGGCCCCTTGGTACCAATTGAGCATCGTTGCAGCGCCAAAGCCTACCTGAGTATTGTTGCTGACCATGTCCATCCCTTTATGACCACAATGTACCCAACATCTGATGGCTACTTTCAGCAGGATAATGCGCCATGTCATAAAGCTGGAATCATCTCAGACTGGTTTCTTGAACATGACAATGAGTTCACTGTACTCAAATGGCCTCCACAGTCACCAGATCTCAATCCAATAGAGCATCTTTGGGATGTGGTGGAACGGGAGATTCGCATCATGGATGTGCAGCCGACAAATCTGCGGCAACTGTGTGATGCCATCATGTCAATATGGACCAAAATCTCTGAGGAATGCTTCCTGCACCTTGTTGAATATATGCCACGAAGAATTGAGGCAGTTCTGAAAGCAAAAGGGGGTCCAACCCGTTACTAGCATGGTGTACCTAATAAAGTGGCCGGTGAGTGTATATATATATATATATATATATATATATATATACACACATATATTTGATGGGTGGTTTGGGTGCCCAAGGCTACCACCCAAATCACATATATTGAAATCCACTACTGACCATGTGGGATAGGTGTGCTTTGACTTTACATACTGTATATGCAGGTGAGTAACCAGTGATATCCCTGTTGCTATAACATATATGATCTGTACATGCATGCATTTACATAGGCATCCCCACTAGCCCCACAGCCTCACACAAGAACAGCCTTCTGTCTGCCCATTGCTCCTGCTCACAAGTTCTAACCACTGCCCAGAGCACATAGAGGAAGGATGAAGAAAACACAGCTCTCCACTCTCGGCATTGCTGTACTAACATATTAGACATGGCAAGCACATGAGAAACTAAGCTTTTTTCAAATTTTCATAGGCCAGGACAAGGTGTTGAATAGAACAAACAGATGAGCACCTAAAATATATGGGACATAACATGAGTTAGAACCATGCATTAAAGATCTAATCTAATGGACACTTACAACCTGCAGCCCATCCCCTGGCCTTCAGAGCACCACAATATTGCATTGGATGTGTTATAGAAAAATTCATTTCTAGGCATTTGATGTAGCTGTGGTGCTAAGCCTGTATGCTTTTGAAACCGAAAGCAATGGGAGGTAAGTAGAGCCGTTGTTGGACTGCCACAACTCACCCTCTGTTGGTGCATTATTGTGGTATCAATGGATGACATGCTGCAAACTTTAGTGTTGGAATCCACAACAAATATATGTGATCCTTTCTTCCCTCAACTTTAGCAGTCAGGGGATATTTACATACAGGGGCACATTTTCTAAGGGTCCACACACTGCATTTTCGTCCTGTTTCCCGTCTATTTTTGCCGCAATATTTACACCGCATTTAACAGGGGTTTTTGGCGCACGTGATTGGATTTTCACGCTGACTTTCATGCGACACAAATCAGGGGCAAGGCTGTCGGAAAACCCGACTGATTCGGACTAAGCGCAGGATTTAAAGTTCAAATTGTGTTGCAAGACATGCACTCACATACACTGGGAAGAAGAAGGTGAACTCTGGTGGACCTCAGCAGGGAAGCGTCACATATCGGGCGTGCAATCTTAGTGAATCACACTGGACTCCTTCCCCGTCGGACAACGCACCTTAGGGATTGCGTCAGGACCGGGTAAGTAAATGTGCCCCACAGTATACACCCATTTATAAGATAAGAAGGAAAATATTCCCAAAATTGATAGGTTCTACAAACTCTAATTTGTGTTTGCATTTTATCTTGCTAACTCCCTTATAAAGTTTCTAAGTTTTCCTAAGAACAAGTAAAACTAAAAAGTAAAGACAAAATAGATAAAATACAATACATATTCAAATATCCCAATATGAACAAGAGAGGTTTGATAAAAAATATAAATACAATAAATGAATTGATGACAATCATCAATCAGTGGGCATCCACTGTTATTTCTAACATTTTCCATATCTGTCAATGTGTATAATTTATTCATGAGCCGTTAATTGTACTGCTCTCGTTTTTTCCTCATTTCTGTTATATAAGATGAAGGAACATCTCTGACAGGTTCTTTCTACTATTTTATTTTGAAATCCTTTATATATCTAAGATAACTTGAAGGAGTAATTGTCTGCACAAATGAACAGACGATTGATATGCCCACTGCAATGATAAGACGACAATTGCAGTAGCTGTCTCTATATATAACAGAATAAATGTGGCGAGAAATTATGATCCAATGTCTCTGTTTTAATATAGCCTCATGCAGGTGACCTTCATTGGGGAGGCATGTTGTATTGGGTACATGCTACAGAAGACATGAAGTTTATAAATCTCTTTGAGGCAAGTGTGAAATAGCACTGATAAATCACAAAGACAATATCACAGCTTTATGTACTTTGCCTTACTCACTATCTGAACAAAGGAACATTTAGCTCTGGGGGAATTAAAGAAGACCGGACAGTTGGGCCCAGTCTAATAGAGATGATTGCTGCTGTACATTACTGCAGCGTAACTTTCTAGACAATAATTTCTTTGTCCACTCAAAATTGCTGGAACCCATGACTGAACTTTGGTCATTCATCAACCTTCTGTCCTTATGTTGAACCTAGACGAGCAGCATTTTCTACAATCTTCTATTAATACACTCACCTGTCAAAGATGTCCTCTCATTATTTCCTACCACTCTATGGGATGGATTTCTTTACACTAAATAAATGTGCAATAGGAAACCAGGTCTTTGTGGGATGATTATTTTTGTTAGTTCATTTTTCTCATGAATTGGTAACCTGTCACATTTTATCATATACAATAAATGGCAGAAACGCGAGGGTTAGATCACTGTTGACATTCCAGACATTAAGGAAATTTTTGAAGACCCTTTATGTCACATGTCAATCCTACCCTTCCCATGCTGTTATCTAATGGTGCTTTCTGTCTCAGCCTTTGCACTGCCAGATCTCGGCTCCCCACTTTCCATAAGTGTGGCAGACTTATAAAAAACAGACAATATGGGCTGTCAGCTTTCATTAAGCATTCAAGGAAATCCTGTGCTATTCCAGGTGATTGTATACATTCAGCCAAACACCTCATTTACCAAGGTCTTGATTTTATTTTCTAAGCTCTACTGTCTCTCCTGCATATTTGCAATCTGCCTGGCAGACCCCAGGTTTCAGCCACTGCTATTTATCATTTTTTTTATTTTCAGAATTGTGGCATAACAAAAAGGCTTATAATGGGGAACGGGAGGATTGTCAAGTTTCATAAAGCATCCTAGGTATCTTTGCTGCTTTATATGACAATGTCAGCTCTGCTCGGAGTTCAATAAGCGGGTTAACAAGCTTTCACAAGGATATCCTGCTTAAATATTTGCAACATAAACAGCATGTTGTGGAGGATGAAACACTGGCGTTGTTTTTCTCTTCCCTTCTACTTCAATTTCTGTCTCAGTTATTGAAAGCTCACCAAAGAATCATAAAAGACAGGATAAGCCATTTCCACCTCTGAAGCTCCAACTCAAATAGAACTTGTTGTTGGAAGAATGAAATAATGTACACATAATGCAAAACAATATGCAATGTGTGATCCCCTAATCTCCATGATTGGAAAACATTATTTTCAAGGTGCACAAGTAAATATTAAGAAAGTAATAATAGTTGATGATTTAGAAAGTTGGAGCTGTCATGAATACAATGTTTTTACTGTATATTTGTTATTATTACCATATTAATTAGTAAATTATTAGAAGTAGATTCTGCACAACACTTATAGTGTTTAGTGTCTCACTCAGGAAACAGTCACTATAAACAGTTATATCTTTCTGATGCTGGAAGACAAAAGTGCACTAAATTATTTTAAAATTGCAGTATACATTTTTACACCTAGCACTAGCACATTAGCCTCAGTGGGACACATCAAATTAAAAAGAACCATAATTGTAGGGGCACTCACAATTGGTTCCATTTCCGATTACTTAAAGGGAACCTGTCACCAGGAGACACATTTTAGCACTCCCCTAGTCCCCACAGAGCATAGTACATACACTGCCAAAGTGTTTTTATAAAAAATAGGTTTTACAGAACAAAAGATATGTTATATTGTACCTTTCATTAGCATCTGCTGTGTGACTAGGCAGTTGCCAATTGGGAGGGGCTGGAAAGGAGCAGTTCCCCCCACCCTTGGGAAACATGTGACCTTTTCAAATATATGAATAACTCCCCACACTCGGGATTGGCTGTAGAGGAGCAGGGGGTGTCGCTAAGCCAAGTGATGGGTGTTTTCAGATATTTGAAAAGGTCACATGGAGAAGGAGAAGGGTGGGGGGGAACTGCTCCTTTCCAACCCCTCCCAATAGGCAACTGCCTAGTCACACAGCAGATGCTAATGAAAGGTACAATATAACATATCTTTTTTTCTGTAAAATCTATTTTTTATACAAAAACACTTTGGCAGTGTATGTACTATGCTCTGTGGGGACTGGGGGAGTGCTAAAATGCTAAAAATGTGTCTCCTGGTGACAGGTTCCCTTTAAGCAAAGGTAAAAACATGGATAGTATCTAAACTCTATGGCAAATTCCTATTCACGATACTGTTAACTTGGTACCTTATGGCCTTAAATAACAAGGGGTGTGTAGTTATTTATACAAACATGGACCCATGGTATGACAATTTCTCTAGCACTTAGTGGCTGTATAGCTCATAAAGCAGGAAGAGTGGTGCCTCCTACCAGCAGCCAGTGTTACAAGATTGTGCAATAGAAAGGATTAAAAACCTTTAGCTAACCTTTAGCAGAACTAAATTAAAGCCCTTTTCTGGATTCATGTTACATTTTTGTAACAAAACAAAAGGTTTTAGGCAAAAGGAAGATTTGAGTGTATGAAAGCCCCCCCCCCTCAGCTCCAGCAGATGATGTAAGTAAAGTATCAGGTTTGTAAAAATTAGGCTGGGTTCACATAATTTTTTGCCATATACTGTAAATACATGTCATGGGGATTCTCACCCGGATACGTTGCCCAGGAATCCCTCTTTCCCCCGAATGTGGGGGAGGTGGGGGGGAGTGTACATCGGCAGCAGTTGAATATTGGCTGCTGCCGATGTACAGGGGTTTTTCCCCAGTAATACGGACATCACCGAGACTCACCTCCTGCTGAGCGAGCTATGCACTCAGTACGCCTTGAGGGATGTAATATGCTGCTCCGCAAAGGCTTCTATTTTCTCCGCTGATCACATATATTGCTCAACAGGAGGGAGCAGAATGAAAAGATGTAGCTTGCAACAACTTTTCATCCAGCATTTTTTGCATAGATACGACTTATAGTGGTCAGACATGCCTCCATTTTCCATTATATGTCAATGTATATACTTAGCAGTTGACTTTGTATCCCTGTAGCGATACTCTGGGGCTCCATAGGTGATCAATAGTTATTCCTTGAAAAGTCCTATAATTTGCTATAAGAGTTTGTTATTTATTTTTAAATCAACAATAAAACTTCATTAAATGGCATTTGGAGATACAATGCCCACAATACAGCACATAAATGGTGGTCTTGCATTACCCCTCATAAAAGAGAAGAAAAAAACAGGAAGACAAACAAAAAAAACCCAACCAAGCACAGGCACCATATCCCACCCAAGGACTGCCTCTAATAGTGTGCCCAGATTAGGGCGAGAAAGACTCATATATGTCAGAGAGACTATGTCTAGGAGTTTTTTTTTAATATGTTGAAGTGCCCTTTGCCTGTGCTGACCTTTTAATTAATTAGTTAGGAGAGGGTGGTGTACATTTAGTTAGTAAGGGGAAGATGGTGATTAATTGATTAGTGAGTGGAGGCTACAAGACATTTTTATGGATAAGGGGAGGCTTCTGGGCATTTAATTAGTGAGGGGAGGCTGTTGGGCATTTAATAAGTGAGATGAGGCTGATTGAGGGGATACTGCTGCACATTTTATGATTGAGGGCTGTATTCCCCCAATACAGACATATACAGTTTACTCTACCCAACACAGAGAAATATATATTGTGAACCCAATACAGACATATATAAGGTTTCCCAACACGGAGAGCTATATACTGTGCCCTGATACAGGAACGTATAGTGTGCTCCAATAAAGAGAGATATTTAAAGTGCCCCCCTTGTAGAAATAGCTTTATGCTGTTCTCATTTATATACTGGCCCGTTTTAAAATAATTAAATCATTTTCCATGCTCCCACAGCTTCCATTGGGTCACAGAGAGGGCTCCACACAGGAGCTCAGAGATAGGGCCCTGTTCAGCGCACTCATTGTTAATAGCATCCATGTCATAGCAGCTCCCTGCCACCTTTTCCACATAGTCAAAGCCCCAGGTGGTTGCATGTCCTGTGCAGTGGTAGAAACGGCCATGACTATAACTAGGACCTAAGATTTGAGGTCTATGTACGAACAAGAAAATTGCAGTCATAAATCTGCAGCAGAAATCCATGTCTGGGAATAATATTTCTGGTATGGATTTGTAGTTTGATTTAACTCACATCTAAACACAAATTCAGAGCAGTCCAGGGTGCACCAGATTAATGAAGAACAGTAGACCAGTAGACTCTAGAGAGGCATAGTGCACATAGTGCAGTTTGCGCTACTTTTGATGAATATGGCCAATGGATCCAATCACTGTACAGTATAAGAACCCACTGTAGATGTAACTGGTAGAATCTGCTTCAATAAGAATCAATAGGAGGTGGATATCATGTGGATTTCAATGTAGAATATGTGTCAGGCTAAGTAAAATAATTCCCCAATGCATCATCTATCATAAGAAACTATAATGTTGTTCATGCACAATATAATCTAATGAAGGAAAATCTGAGTTGAAAAATCTCTCTGCTATAACCAAGGCTCAACACATATAGATAACATAATGCGTGCATATTAAGAATAATGGGATGTGTATTCATATATTCATATTGAAGTATGTGATGATATCGGTAATGGGATCATTATTTTTTATTTGTTTTATGTTGTCTGCATTGTGGCTAGAAAGTGAACATTTAGACAATATCACACAATGAATGCCATATGCAGAATAATAGAGTCACAAAGCGAAAAGAATACAGTATGAGCTATTTAAATTTATTAAACACATAAAAGTAGATTGAACGCATTATCTGTCTGTAGAGACAATAAAAGGAACAGCCTTGAAATGAAAGAAAAAGGTAAAACCAATGAGCTTTAATGGAATGAATGAATTCCTAGCTAGCAGTAGATAGTAGATATGGCAGCGCACAGGTACGTCGTAATATACTCATTTCTATAGACAAGTTGGCGAAGCGCCTCCATGGGTCATTTGGAGGAATGCTGATGTCCACACGATTCTGATCATTTATATTTAGGCTGAAATAAGTATTTTGGCTCTATAGGTGCTAAGAGTGAAGTGGTTAAAATCCGCATTCACTGCAATGACATCATCACAGCCATTGCAAACCACATGGGACTGAAACAATAACATAGAAGAGAAATATCAATACGTTCTTTCATCTAAAGCTTTTGACACTTCACTACCAGTTCATCCTCACAATCCCCTTGCATCCTAAAGATTAATTGATATTGGCCACTCTACTGGATTTCAAAACCCCTTCTGACCGCGTTTAAAGCTTTCTGATTTATTTTTTTCCCTAAAGCTGCTGTGGCTTTTATGGAATCTCACATGATTGTCCGGTGTGACAAATTGGTTTCTTAAAGCGGATTCTTTAAAGAAAGGGATGCAGTTTGACAAGACAAGAAACAGCTCATCTTCAAGACAGGAGAATAAATAAAGAAAAAAAATCCTCTTTTTATCCCCTAACTCTGCTGTTGCTCAATGGGTGTCTCGGTTGTCACTGATAATCTTATCTTTGTATGATAGGTAGGGAACAGGACAATGGAGACCTAACCATGCTGTAGGTCTGATAGGACTCTGATTAATAGAACTGTCCAATGGGCACACAGCACTGAGGAAGATGATTAATGACATTCCTTATGAACTTTGAACTCCCTGCAACAACATATTGAGAAGACAGAGGAGCACAAATACATGCCATATTATTACAACTGTGATTGATTCTAGCATCTTTCCTCTTGTCACAAATTGTGTTGACAAGAAAGCAAATTCAGCACAGTTGGAGTTGAAAACCCCTGATCCTACATACATCTCTGACACCTGAAGATGTAGATAGCCAAGACAGGAAAATATATTGTACAGTAGATCCTATAGGCCAATGATCACCAAATTTGCTTTATCTTGTATCATCTTTATTTCATATTTTTATAACATATACATACATAATGCGATTTTTCATAACCTTTATATAAAGAATACAACTTCCAAGCAGATATTAACTAAATTTCTGATACATTTTGTACAAAATAAAAGGTTTGAATGTTCTCTCTTCACTCCTCTCTTCTTCTTCACATTGGGCCCAAGGAGGACTCAGTGATGTCATCATGCAACAGTAATTCCAGGCAATCACTTTAAGTGAAATCATTTCTCCATAATCAAATGGGTTTATACAGGACCTTAAACCTAGAACCACATGCTGTTACTGGGCAGACTGGTTCGAGCTGATAGAAAGGCAACAGTGACTCAAATCACCACCCGTTACAACCAAGGTAGGCAGAAGAGCATCTCTGAACGCACAGTACGTCGAACTTTGAGGCAGATGGGCTACAGCAGCAGAAGTCCACACTGGGTGCCACTCCTTTCAGCTAAGAACAGGAAACTGAGGCTACAATTTGCACAAGCTCATCGAAATTGGACAGTAGAAGATTGGAAAAACGTTGCCTGATCTGATTTCTGCTGCGACATTCGAATGGTAGGGTCAGAATTTGGCGTCAACAACATGAAAGCATGGATCCATCCTGCCTTGTATCAACGGTTCAGGCTGGTGGTGGTGGTGTCATGGTGTGGGGAATATTTTCTTGGCACTCTTTGGGCCCCTTGGTACCAATTGAGCATCGTTGCAACGCCACAGCCTACCTGAGGATTGTTGCTGACCATGTCCATCCCTTTATGACCACAATGTACACAACATCTGATGGCTACTTTCAGCAGGATAATGCGCCATGTCATAAAGCTGGAATCATCTCAGATTGGTTTCTTGAACATGACAATGAGTTCACTGTACTCAAATGGCCTCCACAGTCACCAGATATCAATCCAATAGAGCATCTTTGGGATGTGGTGAAACGGGAGATTCGCATCATGAATGTGCAGCCGACAAATCTGCGGCAACTGTGTGATACCATCATGTCAATATGGACCAAAATCTCTGAGGAATGCTTCCAGCACCTTGTTGAATCTATGCCATGAAGAATTGAGGCAGTTCTGAAGGCAAAAGGGGGTCCAACCTGTTACTAGCATGTTGTACCTAATAAAGTGGCCGGTGAGTGTATATATATATATATATTATACACCCTGCCTGGCGTAGGAAAAACGCTGCGCAACTGGCAGCCCGATACATGAAGAGGCAGAAGCCTCTTCATGTATCGGGCTGCGAATTTGAAGCGGCGGGGCGATCATATCCTTTACATACAGTTCTGCTTCTGTATCATATCCTTTTCAGAAAATTGATTTTGTACAGTATACAATATGGGTGGAGAAGAGAGATTACATGTTGGCCAATTTAAAGGAAACCTACCACTTAGTATGGCAGGGGTAAGCTGTAAGTACCGAGCACCAGCTCAGGGTGAGCTGGTGCCGGTACTTACTTTCGTTAGTGTTAAAACCGCGGTATCGCGGTTTTAACACTTTTTAAACTTTAGGGCAGAAGACACTTCGGCGCTGCGCGCGACCGTGCGCGCGCAACATCTCCGCTATTTCCTATGGAGGCGCGCGCACGATCGTGCGCACGCAGCGCCGAAGTGTCTTCTGCCCTAAAGTTTAAAAAGTGTTAAAACCGCGATACCGCGGTTTTAACACTAACGAAAGTAAGTACCGGCACCAGCTCACCCTGAGCTGGTGCTCGGTACTTACAGCTTACCCCTGCCATACTAAGTGGTAGGTTTCCTTTAAGGCATAGCTATAAAACATGTTACATTCTCCCTCAAATTAGACATTTAAAATTGCAAATAGTAAATTTATTGATTTCTTTATTTTTACAAATACAAATATAAAGAGTGATAAAAGAGTTTTAATTATTATAATTAACATAACAATCAATATACACCATCAGGAAGAACAGTGATCAAGCAACTGCTCAAATCACCAGAATATATCCTAATGGGACTAAGGAGAGCCTACTGGGAAAATATTAGAATTTATTCTTCTTAAACATTTGCCCTTTCTTGACATAATTGATCAGTCACTAGTTGCTATTTGACAATTTTGTAAAACATCCATTGATAAGTTGTAAGTGTTTTATATCTTTACACTCTTTACTATAATTTAGTACCTGGAGAAGCATTACTCCTGATTTGCACCCCTGTAAATGATTTAGGAACTATAAATATACGTTTAATGACCTCCATGCATCTCCTGATGGCGAAAAACCTGGAAAGAGCCATCACTCACTATCAGCACAATTATGCATGGCACATTGCATCCCAGGGACCCATATGTCACATTCACTTAGCCTAATGAGAGGAAGGAGTCCCCAACCTTTCATGTTTCTTGGTAGGGATTTAACATTTCTCTTTCTATATCATTTTTGTATGCTTTCTGTTGGCTCTTGTAATTGTCTTGGTGTCCCTGAAACCTCTTGGAGTGATTTCAATTTAGTGCAATGGCACCTGCTGATGAGAACAGAATTCATTAGTAGCTTTAGGGTTTCCAGCTGCTGCTGAGTTCACCCTACCCAGCCCAGTAAATACCATATTCCTCTTTGGCAGATCCTCTTGCTGTGATTTAGGTGGTTAAAATCCTAGTCCACAAATCATTGAAGTGAGCGGATGAGAAATAGACCTTTGGTCTAGTGATGTACTGCTTCAAGCTTTACACTTGAAATATTAGCTTGCTTCTCTAATATATCACCCTCCCCAAGCAATTCTAAGCAGTAACTAAATTTAATTAGATTGACAGATTGAAACCTTTTTTATATGCTTAAACTTGTATATATGCATTAGTCATTTTGCATTTTAGTTTTTTGTAGTTGAATACTTTTGGCTATTTTACATATGGAAGTAACTTTGGATTTTGTGCCATACACATTTATAACTCTATAACCAACTTAAACTTTTTTGGTTTTATGCTCATTAATGTTTAGATTAATGTTTAGTCACACGTTGCAGTTAAAACTGCATCGCAATCAGCCTTAAGGTGGTTTTAGGTGCAGTTTTGTCATTTTAACAGGTAAAAGACATTTACGGAACGAGTGAATTTGATTTTGAAGGGGAAACCTGCTCCACAAATGTCATTCACCCATTCAGTTCATGTCTTTCACTTGTTAAATTGACAAAACTGCACCTAAAACCACCTCAAAACTGATTGCAATGCAGTTTTAACTGCAACTTGTGACCACACCCTCAATAACTAAAGTGAAGTTACTTGAATAAGCAATATGTAAAGCAAAATGTAACCCTTTGGCAAAATAGTGGCCAGGACAGCAGTTTATACTTTTTAAGATGTAATAAAAATCTTAAAGCATAACTTAGCAATATTTTGTTTCAGAAATAAAATGCAAGTGATTATAGAAAACCTTTTATATGCTTCTTTAAGTAAAACATCTTCTCTGTGCTTTGTATTTGCTCTTTCTCCTCCAGTAACCCTTCAGAGTCCCATCCAGACAGATAAGCAGGCTAAAGATTAACTCTTTGCATAGCTAGAGAATAGTCCCCCTGATGATTCAGCTCACAGGGTCTGTCTGTAAAGAGTTAAATAATTAAACACTTTCCTTTATTTTGTAGCTGGGATAAAGCAGGACACAGTTTTCTTTAATAAAATATATTCATTAAGACAGTATTATATAATATACATTTTTGAGAGGGAATACATACTTCAGAACTTGCGAACACTGCAACGGCTGGGACAACGATATCACCATTTAACCTCATAAATGCCTTGGCCAATAGTGACCAAAGCATCTAAGTGGTCTGTCAGTTACACTGACAGTTTCATCGGTCTGCTGAGATGTGATTGCACCATGGCTACCATCTTTTATCGACAAACATTGTGCAGATGGAGGCGAAAAGCATGCCTCCATCTGCCAGTATTTGTCAATGTATAAACGTGAATTTAGCCTTTTTTGCAGAGGGAGCATAATGAGTCATTATTTCTGCCCTGGCTACCCTACACCCAGAAGGAGGATTGAAGAGTATGGTTGTTCTCCAGAGACACATAGTAAAATATAAATTTTTTCATTCTTATTGCAATATGAGAAATACTAGGAATGAAGAAAATAAACCTGATAACATGTCAGACCAGGTAGTATAACTATATTATCTTAAGGGTTTCTGCCATTTAAAACCTCTGCATCAGCTCCCCCTTCCATACATTTTTAATACTATCCCCTACACTTGTCATCATTACCCCTGTGTCCTACTATGGTCAGGCTGTCAACATTTTCACTATCATGTTTGTTTAAAGGAAAACTAGCACTTGCATGGTAGTAATTTAAGCTGCATATACATACCTGTTGGCTTCTTCTCCCCAATCCGGGAACACATCTTGTTAGCCTTCACACGTCAGCAATTTTATAAAAAGAAAACCTTTTAAATATACTAATTAGCCTCAGACACTCTATGAAGGCTAATAATTAGGCTGGGTGATGTCACTGGCCTCTCTAGCAAGAGAGAGGAGGTAAGTATTGCTGCTGGAGGTGTGTACAATTATTACCCTCAGGCACTCTGGATATGTCACAGAGTGCCTGGGAATAGTCTTTTTTTACAGGATTGCAGGCAGGTGAATACTTACAGATGTGTCCTGGGAAAATATGCCGACAGGTATGTATATGTTGCTTACATTTCTACCACTCAATTAAACTTTTCATAATGAGACAATGGGGCACATTTACTTACCCGTCCCGTCATGATCTCCACTTTGCATTGTCCAACGAGGATTTGGGTCTGCCGCAATTCACTAAGGTCGTGCGCCTGATATCCTGCATGTGTTGCTTCCCCGCTGAGGTCTGCCGGAGTTCACCTTCTTCCCGATGCATGTGAGTGATTGATCTTGCGACACAATTTCGTTTTTAAATTCTGCGGTTTGTCCGAATCAGTTGGGTTGTCTGACGGCACGCCGCCCGATTTTTGTTGCATGCAAGCCGGCGCTGATGCACCACAATCCGATCGTGTGCACCAAAAACCCAGGGTAATTTGGTGCAAAAAGGAAATATTCGGGAAACCCGACAGAATTGCGGTCCGCGGACCCTTAGTAAATGTGCCCCAATGTGATAAATAAAATTACATTTCTGTGTCCCTGGGACTAAAACTAGCCATGTCTTTATGAAAGTGCTGAAATTTTATCTGAAGTTTTTGTGATGTTCATGCTCTTGTGATTCATTTAAGATGAAATGTTAACATGAAGTGGGAAAGGTTTAGAATAATGTGTTCCCTAAATTTGACACTCATAATTATGCTGTATGACAATATTGATGAAAGCAACATTTTGCTCATAAACCAACAAATACAACTTTATTTCCCAATTACAATATGGTTTACTAAATTGCCGTAGTGTTGTCTGTAATGCAGCCAAATTCCTAGATACAGTCGATATGGGTTAGCCTTAGCTAATAAAAATTCCCCACTCTACTTCATTTACTAATACGAGTTATATATGCTTGAATATTTTATCACTTGCAAGTGGCAAACTTACCTTAGTCATCATTCTATTATTAACCAGTCTTGTAATCCTGCTACATGCTAATTTGACTATATGTTTTCTCAATTAGTTGTTTCTGTGGAGGGATGAAAGAATTGGCTTAGAATTAGTTCACTGCTGTAGATATGACTTGTAATATTATAGAAAAAACATTATTAGATATATATTGAATGCTCTGGTAAAGTCTCTTCTAGAAGATGAGCTTCCTGCTCTGAACATGTCATATTGTTAGCAATGGTGCAAGGCTCAGATGAAAACAGAAATGGAATTCTAGGAAGAAGTGGATCAAAATAAATTCAATTTGGAGGCTATTCCTGGTTTACAATGTGTCAATGTGTGCCAGTGACTCACTGTATCAGTGAGTAGACAGGTACGCCGATAATCTGGAAAAGAAAATAGGAGGGCAAGAAAAAGGACACTGAAGAAATATTCAAAAGTGGAATAAAACAGTAATGGTTAATTTGCGAGCCATGGATGGAAATGACTGACCCTTCCAAATATATATTTCTAGAATGGTAAAAATTGGAAAGAGGCTACTGTATACATCTTTTATTTCAAATTATACACATTAAAATTCAATTATATAAGATGGAAATAGATATAAATAATACCAATTTACTTCCTGTAGCATCTTTCTATTCCAAGTAATCATACTTGTGAATTGAGAGCTGTTAAGCCTGAGGGCAAAAAATACTGAATATAAAATTTGCAGTGCATAAATCTGCGGTTTCCATAGCCAAAATAACTAAGCAATAGTCACTTATCTCAGTCACAGATATGCTTGCCTGCTTGAATGACATAATATACAGCAAGCTTGTGTACAACTTTATAGTGGAGTAAATGTAATTCTAATATCCAGCGAGGCTTGTGACAATACACGTAAGATGTGTGAACGGCACTTCATGCAAGAGTTCTTGTTATTTTACCATCCTAAATTGATTTTCCCAGTGGATACATTATGTAATTTACGTTATATTTCTTAATTTGACCATGGATTGTATTCAGCCTACACACCATTGTGTGAATTCTATTTATGAGAATGGTTTCTTCTCACACTGAAAGCCGTTATTCGACTTGGGCACCAAGGGCATTTTCCCTAGTTGTTCCATACTAGTCTACGAGCCTACTTTCAGTAGTATCCACAATGTTGTTCATTGTTTGTGCCATTCGATATTGCTATATGATCCATCCTCCTATATTTACCTTCTTTGGATACATAATGTAAATGTAAAGTGCATACAGATGTGTCCTAACCTTTCTTTTTGGCTCGCTATACCCAGTTTGTGTGTGATAAGAAATAAGCAGCTTGTTGTAACAAAGTGATACATTAATATAAAGTTATATGTTTATCCTATATGTGCCGATCTGTGGTCAACCATCTGTGGTTACGCATTTTACACTTTTACGCATTTTACGCATTTATACAGTTTGTTAAGGGTTGTACCAGCACATTTTATTGAGTTGGCTTGATTGAATTAAATATTGCAGCTCTTAACCAAGCTAAAGGGAACAAGTCACTATTAAGTGTACTCTGCCTGTTCTAAAGCAGAAGGAGCTCGGGTTCATATCAAAGCTTGCCTGTTTGAGTTCTCTGGCGTGAACCCAAACTTCAATAGAAGGCTTCAGTTCCGCCCCTCTGCCAGTAATGTCAGCAAAATTGCTGGTGGAACCTAAACCAATGGACCGCGAGTTCCCCCGAAACTAACATGGCTCAGCCTTTTTGGGAAGGATAATTACTCCCCACTGATGCCAACAGGAATGCCAGCAGCGTTTTTGTGCCAGTGTTATCACATTGCTGGTGACTTTTCCACAGGCATTTACAGGTGTTTCTGGTGGGTATTCGGGTCTGGTCTTGGGTAAGTTGAACTTCAGAAAAGTCACAAAAAAATCTTGTGGGGGAAATCTTGAACATAACTTGACATGTGTCCATATCTAACTTTGCTTTGTTTATGCTTTGAAAAAGTGGATAAGTCAAGTAAGCAGGCAATGATTTATTGGTAACTATCTCTGTACAGTCATACATGGTGGGGGGTTAGGGATGGAGAGAACTTCTCCCTGACTCAAAGCATAAAAGTAGCTGAGGTATACAAGAATAAATGTCATGATATGTTTGAATTTTCTACTACAAAAGTATCTGCTTAATACCCACTGCTCTTTACTAGACTGCATGTAGATTACATTGCATTGTGTCAGACTTCATTTAATTGGCTCTCATGCGGCTACGGACTCAATTTCAGATAGTACCATTTCTGCATTTTCATGGTGACAGGTTCCCTTTAAGGGTGTATGCATTTATATATGTTAAGGGAAGGATCTCCTCGTTTTAATTCCCAATGATCAGAAGTATGTCATCAGTTGTCAAAAATTTTGCTTGGCAAAAAGATTCATGAAGCTACTGTCAAAATAGCACAATGAAACTGAAAAAATTCTACTTGATTATATTCCCAAGTGATTCTCTATGTATTAAGATATTGATGCTATAGGCCCAATGTACAAGCAGATGGAACTTATGTATCTTTCCTTGTGTGCCAGTCTTTAGAAATCTTTTACAAGGCAGGTAAGGGCAGAGATGTTTTGGCCAGCCAAACTTAGCATAATCTTGGCCAGAAAACTAAAATGCCCTATAGCTTGGAGTCTCATGAAGGACATGCCAATCATTAAGACTGACATAGAAAGTGCCATTTTTAATACATCAGCCCCATTATTATGCCGGTGAAATGTGAGATGATGCATAAATTAATTCAGTCAGCCAACAACAATAATGTTCTACTCAGAAATGCCCAAGGTAGAAAGGCATTTCATGAATGGTAAAGAAAAAATGCCAATATTGTGGAAATCTAGTAAGCTTTGATTTCTATATGGATCTAAATTCAAAAGTAATTAGGGTTAGAGATTAGCTCGAAGAATACACAAGACACACTCCCTAATATCTTTAATGATTATTCTAGTTCATTAAAAACAAAAACACATATTTTTAACAAGATATCTGGCTCCGTTTACTGGGAAAACTCCACCTTCGTTGTGCTATTGGATCAGAAGGAGGCTGTCCTCTCTAATTCTGAGTGTGTGATCAGTACATAACATATATTGGTTTACATTCTTCCATTATTCCCTCGTACAAATATAAATCTACAATGAACAGTTTCTGGCCTTCAAACTAATTCAGAAGGTATAATAAATATAATTCTACAATTATGATGAATTATAGTAGTGTATACTGACAAGTAAGATTTATTTTTTGAACTTTAAAATTACCCCTTATAGTACCCCCTTACATTTCATGAATAATAGATTCGAGCTGATTCTTTTTTTCTGCTTATGACATCAAGTATGTATGCTTTTATATACATAAACACTACTGCCACAAGACTGTTCAGTGACATACTTCCATTATCCAGCAGATCTTCAGGTGTATGTAACAAAGTAACCATTGCAAGTGAGACACATGTAGCTCTTTGAATACAAAGGCATTCAGGGAAATTTATCAGAAGTTTCTGAGAGCAAAACTGTTCTAGTTACTCATGGAAACCAATTAGTGCTCAACTTTCATTTTATAAACTGCGTTGGGAAAATAAAAGCTGATCTCTGATTGGTTGCAATGAGCAACTGGAACAGTTCTGCACCGAGACACTTTAGATAATTCTTCACATTGTTTCAGGACCATTTGCTTTGACCTTGAATATGAGACTATTTCCTACTATCACAGCTACTGTTGAAACCAAGATCCTTCTTACACAGATTAATTGTTCCTCTGACGTCAGGTCGCGTAAGTCACGTGACCAGAGGCGCGCGGTGCAGGAGCTACAGAAGGTGAGCGGATCGCCATTAGGAGTGAAGGAGACGTCAAGAAGACATCAAGGGTAAGTATATAGGGTTATTATTTGTATAGGGAAGGCAGCTAGGGTTTTTTATTTATTAGTAAAGGTAGGCTGGGGCTTTTTATTTGTTAAGGGGGGCCTCTAGGGCCTTTTAATTAGTAAAGGGGGGCCTCTAGGGCCTTTTAATTAGTAAAGGGGGGCCTCTAGGGCCTTTTAATTAGTAAAGGGGGGCCTCTAGGGCCTTTTAATTAGTAAAGGGGGGCCTCTAGGGCCTTTTAATTAGTAAAGGGGGGCCTCTAGGGCCTTTTAATTAGTAAAGGGGGGGCGCTAGGGCCTTTTAATTAGTAAAGGGGGGCTCTAGGGCCTTTTAATTAGTAAAGGGGGGCTCTAGGGCCTTTTAAATAGTAAAGGGGGGCCTCTAGGGCCTATTAATTTGTAATGGGAGACCGCTAGGGCCTTTTTATTAGTAAAGGGAGGCTGCTAGGGGCTCTTGATTAGTAAAGGGAGGCCGCCAGGGGCTTTTTATTAGTAAAGGGAGGCAGCTAGGGCCTTTTTATTAGTAAAGGGAGGCCGCCAGGGGCTTTTTATTAGTAAAGGGAGGCAGCTAGGGCCTTTGTATTAGTAAAGGGAGGCAGCTAGGGCCTTTTTATTAGTAAAGGGAGGCAGCCAGGGGCTTTTTATTAGTAAAGGGAGGCAGCCAGGGGCTTTTTATTAGTAAATGGAGGCAGCTAGGGCCTTTTTATTAGTAAAGGGAGGCAGCCAGGGGCTTTTTATTAGTAAATGGAGGCCGCCAGGGGCTTTTTATTAGTAAAGGGAGGCAGCTAGGGCCTTTTTATTAGTAAAGGGAGGCAGCTAGGGCCTTTTTATTAGTAAAGGGAGGCAGCTAGGGGCTTTTTATTAGTAAAGGGAGGCAGCTAGGGGCTTTTTATTAGTAAAGGGAGGCAGCTAGGGGCTTTTTATTAGTAAAGGGAGGCAGCTAGGGGCTTTTTATTAGTAAAGGGAGGCAGCTAGGGCCTTTTTATTAGTAAAGGGAGGCAGCTAGGGCCTTTTTATTAGTAAAGGGAGGCAGCTAGGGCCTTTTTATTAGTAAAGGGAGGCAGCTAGGGCCTTTTTATTAGTAAAGGGAGGCAGCTAGGGCCTTTTTATTAGTAAAGGGAGGCAGCTAGGGCCTTTTTATTAGTAAAGGGAGGCAGCTAGGGCCTTTTTATTAGTAAAGGGAGGCAGCTAGGGCCTTTTTATTAGTAAAGGGAGGCAGCTAGGGCCTTTTTATTAGTAAAGGGAGGCCGCCGGGGGCTTTTTATTAGTAAAGGGAGGCAGCCGGGGGCCTTTTTATTAGTAAAGGGAGGCAGCTAGGGCCTTTTTATTAGTAAAGGGAGGCAGCTGGGGCCTTTTTATTAGTAAAGGGAGGCAGCTGGGGGCTTTTTATTAGTAAAGGGAGGCATCTAGGGGCTTTTTATTAGTAAGGGGAGGCAGCTAGGGCCTTTTTATTAGTAAAGGGAGGCCGCCAGGGGCTTTTTATTAGTAAAGGGAGGCCGCCAGGGGCTTTTTATTAGTAAAGGGAGGCCGCCAGGGGCTTTTTATTAGTAAAGGGAGGCCGCCAGGGGCTTTTTATTAGTAAAGGGAGGCCGCCAGGGGCTTTTTATTAGTAAAGGGAGGCCGCCAGGGGCTTTTTATTAGTAAAGGGAGGCCGCCAGGGGCTTTTTATTAGTAAAGGGAGGCCGCCAGGGGCTTTTTATTAGTAAAGGGAGGCAGCTAGGGCCTTTTTATTAGTAAAGGGAGGCCTTTTATGACTGTTTTAGTGTCATTTTGTGCTATTTTGGTTGGTGGTGTGCCCCAGGATTTTCTAAGTATAAAAAGTGTGCCGCGGCTCAAAAAAGGTTGAAAATCACTGCTCTAAACTGTGCTTTGTATAGTGCTTAATATATTGTCAGTTGTGCAAAGCATCTATTTTTATGAGATCCATCGCTTTACAGTGGGCAGTGACAGAAGAGAGAAACAGAAATTCTTTTTTATATGAAAAAAAAGATTTTTAAAGAAAACTAGGCCAACAAATAGGGAGCAGTCTGTTTGTGGAAGGGAGATGCAAACATTTTTGATATGGATATGAATACAGCTGTATAAAGACGCAGACGTGCTACAACCCTTTATCAGTGTCAAATTATGAAAAATGATATGCGGAGAAGACCTGGTGCCATGAAATTCTGCTAGTGCAGAAACACCTTGGTTGGAATGCAGATATTTTTAGTGCTTCTGCTGCAGGGTCTCAGATCTATGGCAATTAATCAAGGGGAAATGTTCCTCCTTTTTTGTTGCCCCCCCCCTCCGAGTATCTACATAGATCTTCACTTATCCTTAAGGTATACAATGTTAATAAGCTTGTATTAGGATAATCACTGGATCAAATTCTTTTGAATGATTACCATGCTTGATAAATGGTAATAATGGTCTCACAAAATATTATCTCACAAAATGCATTGTGAACTTACTTTTAACGAGAACCTGTCATGCAAATTAACCCACCTAAAATAAGGATTTATTAAAATGCATTGCCCTTAAATGGTCCGTTTTCATGGCTGCAATGTGAGTACAGCACATTGAGTCCTGCATAGTAATGTTGCCCTGTGTCCTTGTTGCTGATTGTCATAATATGATATTTGGAGAGCTCTGTTACATCATTGGAAACTTAAAGTCATGTGACCAGGATGACATCATCAAAGGTCCTGTTACATCCGCAACGTCTAACCCAGATATGTATTTGATCACATGAAATCACAGGAGCTTCCACTGAGGATGGGGAGAAGTATAATTCCATGGAGGATGGGGAAGAATATAAGTCTATGGAGACTGCTGTGATTTCATGTGATCAGATATTTACACGGTTTATAGTTTGTTAGGAGGCTAAAGGACTTGTGATGATGTCACTCTAAACACAAGACATGCTGAACAGAGGCATGGGACATGGAAAGAAGTAGATAAGAGGGGCTGGTGAAGCAGGACAAGCTTTCTCTGATGCCAGGGAATATAAGATAAAGTTGATTTATGTGGATGCAAGGAAAACAACTTTTAGCTAACAGAAGGGTGTAAGTTTGTTAATAGAGCTCTATAGGAACCTGTCACTGGCTGTATACGTTAAAATTTGGTGACTAGTTCTCGTTAACTTCTAAACTATCTGTCAATTGTCCTAAATATTGTTATTTAATATGCTTATCTATATTATTATTATAAAAAATTATAAAGGTTATCATAATTAAAAAGGTTATGAAGCATCTTTAGTAAATGACTGCATTCACCATAAAATGAACTTAATCAATTATATATTGGTATAAAGAGATTTATGGTATTACATAAGCCCTGCTCATCTATTCATGCACAAGTGATCTGTTATAGATTTCTCTCCAATGACTTTATCAGCCTATGGCTTATAGATAAAAAGTATATCACACATCTGTAAAGCTTATTAGTGGGAATGAGCAAACCCAATAGCACGGGTTCGGGTCCTCAAACACTGTTTGGGTTTGGCTCATCCAGAAAATCTAGTTGATGGACTGCTCAGCAGCTCATCAACTAGCTTTTAGTCCCTATCATCTACAGCCATGCCCAGCACTGTATAAAAAGCACGAAGGCTACCAACTGTCTTATTGACTACAATGATTATTGTTGCTTGCACTTCATGGATAGTAATGAGCAAGTTTCAAGGCGGCGGGCAATTGACAATATGGAGTGAAGTTTGCTGCTCCTGGTGCTCAAACTCATTGGGGAAGATGGATGTGGGGATGGAAGTTTGTAGGTGCAGAGTGAAGGGGCAGCTAGTTGGTTAACATGTAGCAGGAAGGGTAGAGGGTAGCGTTGCATGGAGTCTCGTTCTGATCTATTGCACCCCAATAAGTTTTGCAAGCTGGCGGATGAGGGGGATATCAGCTCTGGGGTAGCAATGCTGCAACAAGACGCGGCCTCTAGCAACCAGGGGACTGTTTGCTCCAGAAAGAAGGGTGATGGGAGCACAGGCAAGACCAGACAGGTGCTGGTAGTGGGAGATTCCAAAGACTGTGCATACTGAACGTTGTGTTGTTTCCCGGGTGTTTGCATTCGGCATGTTGCTGATAGGGTTGACTAAATACTGGGAGCATCCTCTACACCATAGACAAAGATTCTTTACTGTACAAGCAGTGAGATTATGGAACTCTCTGGCTCAGGAGGTTGTTATGGCGGACTCTTTTTTTTTTTTTTTTTTTATTTATTAATTTTTTTCATTTTTCCAATAATATAATACCTGGCATCTTTTCACATTCAGCCTGAATCAATATTACAATACATCATTACAAAGCATCTTGCAGCTAACAGCATATCCTTAACTTCCAACAATACAAGCCATCAATTTATTAAAACAGATATCAATGTATATGATCCCCCTCTCCCTCCCCCTCCCTCTCCACCCTCTATCGATGCTGGGGATGTCTGCACAGTCATAATAAGGAAGCAGCGGGGTAGAGGATAGACCTCTAAAGCCTCCACTGGTTCCAGATTTGATTAAGTCTGCTGCCTTTCCTATATCGTTTCTCGTAGGCGCATTCGTACGATTTTATATGATGTACTAAATTACTCCATTCATTTACTGTTGGGGACTTGTTATCTATCCAATGTTTGACTAATACTAGTCTTGCAAGGAAGATAATCTTTAAGGCCAAGTCACTTTTTAATCTGTCGTCTAAAGAGATCGGGAGCAAGCCCAAAATCCCAAACGTGGCGACACGGGGAAACGCACATTGAAGCTGATCCTCCAGATTCGTAAATATCGCCTCCCAATAGGAGTTGATCTTCGGACAATCCCAAAGAACATGTAAAATATCGGCTTGGGGATTCTTGCACCTATTACAGTTAGCATTTTCGCTTAGGCCCGCTTTAAACATTAAATACGGTGAAAAATAAATTCTATATAATATATTAAGTTGTGTACATCTATGATTTAAATTTATCGTTGATCTAACCACATTCCTATAAATGTCTCGCCATTGTGCCGCTGTGATGAAGCCGACCTGCTTTGTCCATTTCTCTTGGCTTACGTGAGTGCAATTCTGATCAATGATGGACCTTAGTCGGTGATAAATATTAGATAAGTTAAGTCGTGACAATTCTAGATCTAATAAATCTGTGAAACTACCCCCTACGTGTAACGTAAACCTATCGTGGTGTGCTTCTTTTCTAAATGCATGTGCAATTTGATAATACCTAAAAAGATCCCTTTCCTCCAGAATACCCCTATCGCACCAAAACTGGAAGGAAGGGAGTGAACCATATTCCCCCAACTGCTCCAGAGACTTAATCCCCTTTTTTTTTCCAAAACTCGATATCTTCCATTTTATATAATTCTACAAAGTTGAGATTTCCCCACAAAGGCGTAAATTTAAAACCCCCCTTAATACCAAATAGCCTCCTGAGGTCTCTCCATGTATAGTCCAATAGCCTCGTCAGAGGGAATTTTTTTTCATTAAGACTCTTCAATTGACCAGACTCCAAGAGTGCAGGCAAAGACTCATATCTTCGCCCCAACCATGAGGTGATCGCGTGAAATATAGAAGTCTGTCTGTTTTCCAGAATAAACTGTGCCTGTGCCGCCAGAAAGTAATGGTAGAAGGAAGGAAGCGAAAGACCGCCCCTTTCCCTATCTAACATTAAAGTTTCTTGTTTAATACGCACCTTCTTCCTCCCCCAGAGTAATTTATTTATAATCGCACGAATAAACCCAAACCATTTCTTGCCTATCCAACACGGGGAATTACATAATATATACAATATTTGAGGTAGCAATACACTCTTTGTGAGGACAACTCTCTCTGCACGATTTAATGGGAGCGAATTCCATGTATTGACCTTGTTTTTAATTTTTGTTAGCAAGGGGGCAAGATTTAAGGTAACATAGTCGTCAACCTTGGGCGTGATCTTTAAGCCCAAATAATCACATGAGGTTGAGACCTTCAGATCAAATTGCAGATAATTGAGGTGTGCGTCGGTGTCTAGAGGGACCAGAATCGACTTATGGGTGTTTATTTGAAAACCTGAAAATCTACCAAATTCCTGGATAGCCTTCAAGGCTTTCGGCACAGATATATCAGAGTCCTTTAGGCAGAGGAGGACATCATCAGCGTATAACATAATCTTATCCATAGGCCCGGCGAGTCCTCCCCCCTCTATCTCCCTATCTGCCCTAAGCTTAATTGCCAGAGGTTCGATAAACAACGCAAATAGCAACGGGGACAGGGGGCATCCCTGCCTAGTACCCCTAGACAATGTAAAAAAATCCGAATAATCGCCGTTCACCCTAATACAGACCCTAGGGGCCCTATAAAAGAGTCTAAGCCAATCTACAAACGTGCCACCGAGCCCAAATCTGTACAGCGCCTCCCAGAGGAAGTCCCACTCCACCCTGTCAAAGGCCTTAGAAGCGTCCAACGACAGGATGGAGCGGGACCCCCCCTGGCCCATCTGCAGGCCCGCAAACAACCGTCTAATATTGGTCTTGCTCTGGCGACCAGTAACAAAACCACATTGATCTTCATGTATAAGTAATGGCGCGTACTCCTTTAATCTATTTGACATTAATTTTGCCACCAATTTAGCATCCGCGTTGATAAGCGATATCGGTCGATAGGATTCAGCTTCCAAAGGGTCTTTATTTTTTTTATGTATCAAGACTATACTTGCCTCGTACCACGAATCAGGCAGCCTACCCTTTCTTAGAGCAAATTCCCAAATCTCCACCAAAAGAGGTAGGAGAATAGTCCCAAATCTATTATATATTTCCAGCGGCAACCCGTCCAGACCCGGGGAAGAATTTCGTCTGGAGGATACAAGAGCCTCCTCAAGCTCCATACTAGTTACCGGACGCGATAACCTCTCTGCTCTCTCCGCCGAAAGAGATGGGAATTGAATATGATCTAAGAATTGCCTTATCTCCCCTAATGACGCCACCAAATCTGAGGAGTAGATGCCTTGAAAGAATTTTAAAAAGATTTCTCTGATCTCCTGAATGTTAACCGTAACCCCCCCAAAATCATTTTTAATAGCTGTAATTCTATTTACCTCTTGTTGTTTTTTAACTTTCTGAAGAAGTCCCCTTGAAGGTGCTCCACTCTCACAATGTGCCTTCTGATCCAAAAAAAATAATTTCTGCATCGCCTTATTTGCAGTTAATCTATTGTATTCCTCTTGTGCCTTATTAAAACTATCGTGCCGCTCTTTCGATCCATTCTCCAGAAAAGCCCTTTCCTTTTCTTGCACCTCCTTTTTAAGAGTCCTCTCCTGTCTGGCCCATTGCTTACGCAGGTATATAATTTCTGAATTTAGTATCCCTCTAAGAAAAGATTTCATTGAATCCCACATAAGCCCCAGGTCCTCCGTGGATCTATTGGCCGAAATAAATTTACAAATCTCTCCCTTAATTTTATCCTCATCTGTCACCAGAGTCAACCAATGCGCATTTAATTTCCAGAACCTGCGGACCGATTTCCCAGGACCGGAAAGCTCGAGGACCATTGGGGAATGGTCAGAAATAGAGCGATTGTCATATCGTATTTTCCTCACCCGATCAATAGCTAGATCATTAGCCAGGGCTAAGTCAATCCGGGAAAGGGTATTATGGGAGCGATTATAGCATGAAAATACCTGACGTTCCCCATTTATAGATCTCCACACATCTCTCCAACCCACCTCCTGGCAGAACCTAGCAAAGGGTGTATCTACCCCCTCTATACCTGCCAGGTTTCTTTTCCCTGTTCGATCTTTCTTGTCAGACATTACGGCATTGAAGTCGCCAAGAACCAGAACAGGGCAGTCGCCCACCTTCTCCAAAAAACGCAATAAGCTTATCAAGACATCGTATCTGAAAGGAGGAGGTATATAGACTCCTGCCACGACACATTTGATACCCTCTAGTATACCTAACAGGAATACATATCTCCCGTCTGGGTCACACCTTGATTCCGAGACTTGGAAGTCAACTGATTTCTGTACTAATATAGAGACACCTCTAGAAAAAGAGGAAAAAACTGAGTTGTAAACATGGCTAGCCCACCTCCTCTCTACAAAAGCCAAGGACTCCTTATCCAGATGTGTCTCCAATAATATCACGATTGCGGGTAATTGTTTAACAATATAGTCAAAGATAATACAACGTTTCAGGCGATCTTTTAGCCCTCTTATATTCCACGATATAAACCTAGTACCCATATAT
This sequence comes from Engystomops pustulosus, assembly GCF_040894005.1. Classification (NCBI taxonomy): domain Eukaryota; kingdom Metazoa; phylum Chordata; class Amphibia; order Anura; family Leptodactylidae; genus Engystomops; species Engystomops pustulosus. The sequence goes on from NC_092412.1 coordinate 115,216,247, forward strand.
GTATATAGAAAAAAAAAGGAGTACAGCAGGCAAAACTAAAGAACACCCTAAGACCTGGCCGCATCCCCAGCATCGAACCATCCCTCCCCCCCATGACCCCCCGTCCTGTCCTACCATGGTAGAACTCTTCCTACTTCAGCCACTTATCCGCCCCCCCCCCAACCCCGCCACCCCTATCGCCGACCTGTGCAAGGATAAAGTGAAAGATATGTATATATTCATAGTCCCTTCAAATCTAGCCAGTCTGAAGCCTGTTCTGGCGTATTAAAAAACTGGGACTGACCCTGGAATATAATTTTTAATTTAGCCGGAAACATCAATGAATAGATGATACCCTTATCTCTAAGCCTTTTTTTCACCTCCAGAAAACTTCTCCTTTTCTGAAGCGTGTCCTTAGAAAAATCCGGATATATTGCAACTTTAGCACCTTGGATTGACAACTCCTTTAACTCCCGTGCTCGTTTCAATATCATATCCCTATCTCTCGAGAGTAGGATTTTACATATAAGGGTACGGGGGGTATTCCCCGGGATATGAGGACCCGCCGGGATTCTATGTGCTCGCTCAATATCAAAATTCGGGGAGAGATGCTCCTTCCCCATTACCTTTAGGAGCCACTCTTTAATAAAACTTACAGGGTTCTCCCCCTCAGCTTTTTCTGGTATCCCTATTAATCTTAAATTGGCTCTTCTTGAGCGGTCCTCCATATCCGCAATTTTCCCTTTTAGGGCCTTATTCTCTATCTCCAACAAAGAAGTAATTTTTTTGAGAGTGCCTACCTCCTTCTCAATATTGGCCATTTTATCCTCTGTAATGTTCTGTTTGTCTCTTACTCTATTCAACTCCTCTCTCAAGAGGGAGACATCACCTCTCAAAGCTCCCACCTGATCTGTAAGGCCCAATATTGCTGAGTTGCAATTTTTTATGGAGTCTAAAATCTCTTTTAGCATAGCGTTATCTCCACCGACATTTGCGTCCTCCCCCTCCTGTTCCTCTCCCTCTAACCTTGCAGATCTTGGACCCTGTAACTTAGGGTCTTGACCCTCATTTTCCGAATTTTTCTGCGTAAGCAAACCAGTACGTGTTTTAACTGGGGGGGACTTCCATAATTTATCCAATTTTGTAACATTATCCCCTTTAGCCCCTCCTTTCTCTTTCTCTTTAGGGGAGGAGGCCCCCACAGACTTCCTTGAGGCATTTTTAGGAGGCATTGCTGACTTCGATCACTAACCAATATATGTACCCCTTTATCACAAATACTTTGCTTACAAATCAGAAACCGCAGACCCCAAATTTGCACAATAAGCAACAAACTAAGAGTTAATATGTAGGGTTAGTTCACAGCTGTTATCTCGGAGCTTGCAACAGAATGTTTTACCGTCCACAATATTAGATTAAATGAGATAAATGATACGAGCAGCTGTCAAATGACAGACCAATAGTAAGCCATAATTGGGAGGGTAACAGGCATAAGAGTAGATAATAGTGCCAAAATCAGAGTTAATGCCGACAGTTAGCCAAAACCCGGGTTATCTGCGTACATAGATGGAAAATGACACATAGTGGGTTAAACCAATATTACGCCCGCTCCACCTGGCGCAACACTGAGTTAGTGAGAGGTTCTGAACACAGTTAGTATTTAGCTAATGTCCCGAAATTGTTATTCAGTTGGATCGCTTAGAAGACACAGTTGCAGACAAATAGCAAGCAAGTATCAGGTCAATAGCAAGCTGACAAGAGGCACATGTTAGATTGATTGGAAGAAAGTCATAGTTGGTATCAATTGTAGGCAGCTTAATACGTGGGCAATGAGGTATCAACTGAATATTTTACCGTCCACCCTATTAGGTTAAATGAATTAAACGATGCGGGCAGCTGTCAGATGACAAACCAATAGTAAGCCATAATTGGGAGGGTAACAGGCATAAGAGTGAATAATAGTGCCCAAATCAAAGTTATTGCCAACAGTTAGCAAGGCCCGAATTATCTGCGTACATAGATGGAAAATGACAAATAGCGGGTTAAACCGATATTCCGCCCGCTCCACCTAACGCAACATTGAGTTAGTGAGAGGTTCAAAGCAAAGTTAGTTTTTAGCTAATGTCCCGTAATTATTATTCAGTTGGATAGCTTAGGAGACACAGTTGCAGGCAAATAGCGAGCAGATATCAGGTCAATAGCAAGCAGACAAGAGGCACATGTTAGATTGCTTGGAAGGAAGTTAGAGTTGATATCAATTGTAGGCATCTTAATACGTGAGAAAGGGGGTAACAGGGCCAGATACTTATCACCCATCCGGTCAAGCGACTCCAAACCTCCGTTTTCTCAAGGCACGTAGAGGCAGGGAACAGGCATCAGGGATTCTCAGTAGCTCTGCGGCCGGTCATGCCAACTTCATGGGCAACGCTCCAGCTACGCCGCCTCGACAGCCAACCCCAAACGCCTCCTCCAGGTCAGGACGCATCCGGTACCAAGCAGCAGCAGAGCCCACTCGTCCTTTAGACTGCTCCAACTTCCGTCCTCATGGAGAACCTCCGGACCAGGACTGGGCCGCCAACAAACTGTCTCCTCTGGCATGCGCTAGGCGCTGAGGCAACGGAACCCCCGCGGCACCGCAGGGCCAATGCGGCACTGATTCGGCCGGTCAAAAATGCTCCCCTCCCGGGCACCCATGCGTCAGCCCTCGGCGTTCAACAGCGATCAGCAGCCTCCGGCATCCATCACATGATCAGCGCAGGGAGCGGGGATGGGCGGTGGCCGGCTCGTGCAGCGCGACGTGCCTACGTCATGCCGTTACGCTGTACACTGTTATGGCGGACTCTATGTACATGTTCAAGAGAGACCTGGATGCCTCTCTGGAGAGCAAATATATCAGGGGTTATGGGAAAATATAAAAAATTCACTGGTTATATACTATGATACTATGATATATCTTATATAGGTTTTTCAAATATGAAGCATCTTTAGTAAATGACTGCATTCAGCATAAAAACTATTTTGCAGCATCTTTACTCTGATCTCTGTATTGGATTATTCCTGTTATTCCTAGTAGAAATAGAAATAGGGGAATGGCTAATACCAGCCAGTCATCTTTTTATTGATAGATTTCTAGGATGAATAACCAAGGAACAGAGGTGAAAGGTCCGCTTTATAAAGCACAAAGTATGTGACATTATATATTTAATCGGTTGTATCCATGGATGGTAAATATGGAAAAAAGTAAAGTTTAAATGTATGTCATTCATGTTTCCTAATTTACTTTTAGATCTAAGATAGCCAAAGTGCCAGGAAGTAACATTCACAGAAGAGCAATTGACTTAATGACTTTCGCTCTAAGTGACTATTTTAAAATCAGTTACCACTGGTTCAGTAATACAGAAATATGTAACCCTTTCATAGTAGGGATATTTATTTTGCTGTTTAATAGAAGACAGGTTTTCAGCAATTTACTAATGGTGCTCAGATTCCAAATGAAGCCACAAGCACCAAGACAAAAGGTCATTTAGAGACTGTTAAATAAATAGTTACTAACCTTTGAAGCAATTTTTTTATTTCCGAAATAATTAGTACAAGTGATAGTATAATTGTAAAGTTTTTTTCTGCTCTTTTTCTTGCAGTGAGCTTTGTACACGGAAAAATGAAAAAGTTATAGATTTTTGAATCTGAGGAGTAGAGATGGGCGAATCGATTCTACTGATTCTAACTTCGGTTAGAATTTCAGGAAAAATTCGATTCGCCACGAAGCCGAAGTTTATGCTGATTTGCTGGAACAAAGTTTTTTTTTTTCCCCTCATGTTTCTGCTAAATGGGCGAGAGAACATCGTCTTATCTGTCACTGTATATCAGGTCCCTGCCCCCCCCCCTCTCCCAGCCCGGGAAGACAGCACATAATGTAGCAGAGCCGGGAGTGTACAGCAGCAGCAGCCCTGATGTCAGGTATCTGTCACTGCTGTCTGCATAGGCAGCTAAAGTGTTAAATACTTTAACTCTCATAGACCCCCTGCCAAATAGGCTCCCCCAACCTCCCCCCCCCCAGTGCCTGCTATTCTGCTTTTATTTTACTAGATGTGACTTTACCCCTTAACCACCAGGCCCTTATTTATTTTTGCGTTTCCATTTTTCATTCCCCACTTTCAATGTTTCATAACTTGTTATTTTTCCATGTCCAGGGCTGTGTGCGGCTTGTTTTCTGTGTAACCAAGTGTCCTCTCTAGTAATGGTATTAAATATTCTGCACCATGTACAGGGAAGTGGGGAAAAAATGCAAATGCAGTGATATTGGTGAAAAAACGCATTTGCGCCGTTTTCTTTTGTGCCCTGTTTCTACAGATTGCACTGTGAGCTCCCCATTTGACACCTCTGCTTTATTCTTTGGTCGGTACAATCACAGAGACACCAAATTTATAGAAGAATTATTATGTTTTAGATTTTAAAAAAATGTTAATCTTTTGTAGAAAAAAAATTCTTAATTTTGCCAGATTTTGGGGCCAATGACTGTTCTATACTTCGGTGTGTGGAGCTGTTTAAAGAGGACTTGTCACCCTGAAAGACAGCACTAGGAGGGCGCATTCACACGTTGCGTTTTGTCCTGCGTTTTCATTGCGTTTGAAACACATTACAACAGCTGAGGAGAGGTGATTTGCCTAATTAATTACAAATGCAATGTCAACTCATGTGTTAACAGGCGTAAACAGTAATGTAATTAAGCAAATCGCCTCTCCTCAGCTGTTTTAATGCGTTTCAAACACAATGAAAACACAGGCAAAACGCACCGTGTGAACGCGCCCAGATATGTTACTAAAGTAAGCAGCTACTAGTGCTAAGACAGACACAGCGGTGTTATACTGATAGCGTTACCGGAAACCTCCGATAACACTAACAAACACCGCTGCGCTGTACCCTAGAAACGCCAGACCGCTCTCAAAGGGTCCTACTTATTCATGAGGTGGGCAGTCCCTCTTCCCCTGCTCATTCCATAGGCCGGCGGTGACTGCCGTGTGTCATGCGGCAGTCACCACCCACAATCCTGCCCCCTCATGAATACGCCACTTTGAGAGCGGTCCGGCGTTTGTAGTGTACAGCGCAGCAGTGTCAGCGTTATCAGAGGTTTCTGTGTAACACCGCTGCGTTTGGTTTAGCACTAGGAGCTGATTACTTTAGTAACATCTAGTGCAGAATTTCTGGGTGACAGGTCCTCTTTAAGGTGTCATTTTTGCGGTATGAGATGACATTTACATTAATACCATTTTGGGGACATCTTATTGAGCGGGTGCACGGAGCATGTCACAATAATTCAGTGCATCCGCCACAGTGTGTGTTATTTGTGTCTTCCAGGACCGTTCCTGCTGTGGACTACTTCGGATTCGAAGGATTACGTCGATGACCGACATTTATAACAAATAAAATGGGCAACGAGGGTGTGTCTGCGTTTTTTGTTCAATTAAACTTATATTTGTTAAAAACGGTGTTATTTATTTTTTGCGACACTCTTCATAGTTTGCCATAGTAGTGGAGCCGGCTAGATGACGGTGCTCATTACTAAGGGCTGGCCTTAGTGTTTGCCTTAATTTTTTTGGCAAATTCACACTAATGCCCATACCATTACCCTGGTACCTGCCACCACCAGGGGTGCCGGGAAGAGTCGGGTACAAACCAGTACCTGACCGTTTATAGATGGTCAGGTAGCGGGGCGGCCGCAGGTTGTTATTGTTACGCTGGAATAGCCCCCTAACAGAGGGCTATCCCAGCTCAGTAATGGCAGCCTGCTGCTGCTTTTTTATATCTGGCTGATTTGAAAAATAGGGGGGACCCCACACATATATTTGCCAAAAATTGGAGGAAAAAATGGCATGGGGTGCCATTTTTCAAATGGTGTCAGTGGATGCGTTTGAGGTATGAGCAGTGGTGTGGCCAGGATGTGGTTAGGGGCGTGGTTAGGGGCGTGGCCAGAGTGTGGCTTTCGTTGGTAAAAATTCGCGTGCCGCCATTTTGTCCCTCTTTCTCCTCCGCGAAAATTGGGAGGTATGCGACCGGCAGGCTTATGTGATGTCACACAGCCCTATAAAACCCAGGCATTTTCTATCTCAGCACTTCACACTTCATGTTGTAGCGTCTAGCTGCTGCTATTGTACTGTGCAATTCTTGCTGCAATCCCTCGCTGTTCTCGGAGGGGGTTCTATATACCCCAAATAGCAGTTCTATTTAGTGACAAAATCGAATAGGAAGAAATCTGTTTGACTTTCATGCATCTGCAGTAGTGAGCTGTCAGTTGTGGGTTATCTGTATAACGCACATTGACATACCTTTTGGGGGCTCTAGTTTACAGCCATATTTACGTGTGAAATCCATATAGTTTATACAGTGATTTTCGCAGTTGTGGGGTATCTGTATAACGCACATTGCCATACCTTATTATGGCTCTAGTTTACAGCCATATTTACGTGTGAAATCCACATAGTTTATACAGTGATTTTCGCTGAAATTACACTGTCAGTTGTGGGGTATCTGTATAATGCACATTGCAATACCTTATTGTGGCTCTAGTTTACAGCCAGATTTTCGTGTCAAATCCACATAATCTATACAGTGATTTTCGCTGAAATTACACTGTCAGTTGTGGGGTATCTGTATAATGCACATTGCAATACCTTTTGGGGGCTCTAGTTTACAGACAGATTTACGTGTCAAATCCACGTAGTTTATAAATCACTATGTCAGGCAGAAAGGTGGCAGGTGGAGCAGGCAGAGGTTGGCAGCACAGTAAGGGGATGTCGCAGCAGGGGTGACTCTGTGAGGCCAGAACTGCCGTTGTCATCTAGTGGCAGTGTGTTGATCAACAACCCAAAGGTTGTTGAATGGTTGACTAGGTCATCCAATTCCTCAAATATAACATCTGACAACCCCAGTCCATGGGTTCCTCTGATACAACAATTAGTTGGCATGGCCCAGGAGCAGGTCAGCGGCCCTCACCTGTCTTCAACCAGGCTCTGTCCTGTTCCTTTCCAGCAGCCAGAGAGCTACTAGGTGGTCTGGGCTCAGCGCCACTATTCAGCGAGGAAGAAGTGTTTGAGGACAGTCAGCATCTGCTTTGCAGTGAAGAGGTGGGGCAGACTTCCGCTGCTTCCTGCAGTAGGCAGGCTGTGCATACTGACACCGGTGAGGAGAGTAGCAGTGACCGGGAAACGCAAAGTGACGATGATGTAGCTGATCGCACTTGGGAGCTGGGTGTAGCAGGGGATTCATCATCGTCGGGCGAAGAGAGTGTCAGCTTGCGGAGCAGGCAGCAAGTCGCTACTGTGGCTGTGAGTCAGCAGGGTGGCAGCAGTGCGAGGATGGGAGCCAAACGTCCGCAGGGTACAAATCCCGATTCACAGGCCCAAATAAGCAGTGGCACAGAGACTCAGCGAGGCAGCGGCGGTAGTAGTCACTCAGTGCAGAGTGTTGGCGGTAAAATTACCACCTCAGCGGTGTGGCAGTTTTTTGAAAAGACACCAGAGGAGCCGAGCGTGGGTATATGTCGTATCTGCGGGCAGAAAGTGAAGCGTGGCCAGGGAGCTAACCTTGGCACCACGGCCCTGCGCCAACACATGCAGTGTCACCATCCAATGGCCTGAGAAAAACGGGTGTCAGATGCGGTCCATCCTGCAGGCGCAGCAACAGCAGCAGCACCTAGTGCAGTGGTGGCGAACCTATGGCACTAGTGCCAGAGGCGGCACTTGGAGCCTTCCCTGTGGGCACCCAGGCCATCACCAAAGAATGAAGTTCACCAGATAGGACTCAAAGAATCTTCCTGCAGAATCTTCCTACAATGATAGTTGAAAGGAGGAGGGCAAATTCATCTGTGTTGGTGTCCTTAGGAGGCTGATTGAAAGTTGTTAAAGGACAAGGAGAAATAAATTACTGCTATGCTGGCACTTTGCAATAAATAAGTGGCTTTTGGTTGTAGTTTGGGCACTCAGGCTCTAAAAGGTTAGCCATCACTGACCTAGTGGCACACATGCTGTTTCAGCAAGTCAAGGCTCCAGCACCTCTGCTGAAGGGAGCTGTTTGTCTTTGACATCATCTCCCGGTCCAGATGCTCCTCGCTACGCATGGCGCCCGCAGTCATTGAGCGAGGCGATTATAAAAAGACAACTCTATGCGTGCAGCCATCCTAAGGTGCAGAAGCTGACAGTGCTCTTGTTCGAAGTTGTTGGTACTGCAGTCTCTCCTTTTCCAAGTCGTGGACTCTGCACCCTTCAGAGAACTAATGGCTTGTGCTGAACCGAGGTGGAGAGTTCCAAGACGTAATTTTTTTTACAAAAAGGATGTGCCAGCCCTTCACCAATATGTACAAAGGAAGGTGGGCCAGTCCTTGAGCTTATCAGTTTTTTCCAAGGCGGGGGCCATCGTTACCCCCAGGAGAACCCGCTTGTCCACCCGTAATGTGGAGAGACTGACCTCTGTCAAGATGAATCATGCTTGGATCGGCCAGGATTTCAACTCACCAATGCCTAATGCATCTGATTAGATCAGCCATGACGCCTCCTCCAAACGTTGAGAAATGAGTCGGGGTTCTAACTACCTGCCTCAGCTACTATTATGATGCTGCCACCGCCTGATGCCACACATCTTCTGCTAGTTGCACCATCTGCCTCCTACCATCTTTACCAGGGACTGGAATTGTCCGCCACTTCCACACTATATCATGGTGCCACTCTGCAGGCTCCTGCTGTTTCTGATGCCACCTTCACACTATATCATTGTGCCACTCTGCGGGCTCCTGTTGCTGCTGCTGCTTATGCCGCCTTCACACTATATCATTGTCTCACTCTGCGGGCTCCTGCTGCTTCTAATGCCGCCTTCACACTTTATGATTGTGCCACTCTGCGGGCTCCTGCTGCTGCTTCTGATAACACCTTCACACTATATCATTGTGCCACTCTGCGGGATCCTGCTGCTACTGCTTCTGATGCCACCTTCACACTATATCATTCTGCCACTCTGCGGGCTCCTGCTGCTGCTGCTGCTACTGATGCCGCCAACACACTATATGATTGTTCCACTCTGCGGGCTCCTCCTGCTCCTCCTTCTGATGCCACCTTCGCACTATATAATTGTGCCACTCTGCGGGCTCCTGCTGCTGCTGCTTCTGATGCCGCCTTCACACTATATGATTGTGCCACTCTGCAGGCTCCTGCTGCTGCTTCTAATGCCGCCTTCACACTATATCATTGTGCCACTCTGCGGGCCCCTGCTGCTGCTTCTTCTGATGCCGCCTTCACACTATATCATTGTGCCACTCTGCAGGCTCCTGCTGCTTCTGATGCCACCTTCACACTATATGATTGTGCCACTCTGCGGGCTCCTGCTGCTACTGCTTCTGATGCCACCTTCACACTATATCATTCTGCCACTCTGCGGGCTCCTGCTGCTGCGGCTGCTACTGATGCCGCCAACACACTATATGATTGTGCCACTCTGCGGGCTCCTCCTGTTGCTGCTTCTGATGCCACCTTCACACTATATCATTGTGCCACTCTGCGGGCTCCTGCTGCTGCTTCTGATGCCACCTCCACACTATATCATGGTGCCACTCTGCAGGCTCCTGCTGTTTCTGATGCCACCTTCACACTATATCATTGTGCCACTCTGCGGGCTCCTCCTGCTGCTGCTTCTGATGCCGCCTTCACACTATATCATTGTGTCACTCTGCCGGCTCCTGCTGCTTCTGATGCCGCCTTCACACTATGTCATTGTGCCACTCTGGGGGCTCCTGCTGCTGCTTCTGATGCCACCAACACACTATATGATTGTGCCACTCTGCGGACTCCTGCTGCTGCTTCTAATTCCACCCTCACACTATATCGTTGTGCCATTCTGCGGGCTCCTGCTGCTGCTGCTTCTGATGCCGCCTTCACACTATATGATTGTGCCACTCTGGGGGCTCCTGCTGCTTCTGATGCCACCTTCACACTATATCATTGTGCCACTCTGCGGGCTCCTGCTGCTGCTTCTTCTGATGCCGCCTTCACACTATATCATTGTGCCACTCTGCGGGCTCCTGCTGCTACTGCTTCTGATGCCACCTACACACTATATCATTCTGCCACTCTGCGGGCTCCTGCTGCTGCTGCTACTGATGCCGCCAATACACTATATGATTGTGCCACTCTGCAGGCTCCTGCTGCTGCTTCTGATGCCACCTTCACACTATATCATTGTGCCACTCTGCGGGCTCCTGCTGCTGCTTCTTCTGTCGCCACCTCCACACTCTTATAATTTTGCCACTTTGTGGCCACCCGTTGCTGCTGCTGCTGATGCCACCTCCACACTATACAATTGTGCTACTCTGTGGCTTTCCCTGTTACTGCCACCATGTTGCTGCCACCTGTGGGATCCTGCTGCTGATGCCACCTCCACACTAAATCATTGTGCCACTCTGTGGCTATCCCTGTTGCTGCCATCATGTTGATGCCACCTGTGGGCTCCTGCTGCTGCTTCTGCTGCCACCACCTCCACACTCTTATCATTGAGCCACTTTGTGGCCTACCCTGTTTCCGCCACCTCCATAATTTGTCATTGTGCCACTCTGCAGCCTACTCATGCTGCTGCCAACTGACCGCTGTTTCCCTGGAACACCCTGTGATTTCCATAATGCTGTTTTCACCCTCCATCACTCTATGATGTTGCCACTATGTTTGGTTTTCCCCTTCATTTCATCTGTCAGAAGGATGAAAAGCTTCAGGATTGATAGCCAAAAGCAGGAGTGGATACAGAACACAGAGGACATGAAAGTATCCCATTTGCTGCTCATCTCTATTGTGGATCAACTCCTGTTTGTTTTTGGCTTTAGCAATACTGATGGATTATTGACCGATTGAAAGAGGACACTGATGCGTGAAAAGAAGGGCAAAATGATTGTTGAAGTCAATGCAAAATTACTGCCGACATCCTCTGCACTCTTTTGGGGGGCTTTCCACATGTATCCGTGTTTAACAGAACAGGTTCTGTTGTAATCTATGGAATCGTCTGATGTCAGTGTAAAAAGAGTGCACTCTTTGACGTTATAGTGGGATCTTGGCCCTCAGCTCGGTCCTTTCGAGCTGGCACAGATGTTACCTTGTCAGGCTACGTTCCCGCTTTGCTTATTTGGGGAAGTTGGCCTATGTAAGTGCACATGGAAGTGAAGAGTGAAGTGATTCTTAGAGCCGCGGCTGTCATGTGCGAGTCATACTAAAACACAATATTGTTTGAAGACCAAACCACACTCCCTATGCATATTTAAGCATGGCACAACGTTCTAAAACACCATACAAGGCTCTCTGCAGCCAGGAAATGCCTGATTTTTAACGTAATTCGTTTTGATTCGATTCGGGTCAAATCAAATTTTTTTGAAAAATTCAGCAAATCGGGACAAAACGAATTTTAACAAATTCGCCCATCTCTAGTGAGGAGCAAAAAATAAACTCCTCTTTGTCCTAAAATACTCTTTGTCCTAAAGGGGTTAATACAGCGACTCAACAGAATTATGTCGCACACTGTGTGTTAAAGGTGAACCAAATAAAAATGGTGCACACTTTCAGAGCAGTGCAGGGTGCACCAGATAATAGAAAACCTCGCTCCAGTAATCAATCATCTGGAGCACCTTGCACATTTGAAAAGCAAACTGCAAATGGTGGTCTACACTACATTTGAGAAATCTGGGCCACTACTTATAAGGTTAAAGTCCTGCGTTGTAACAGTTAATTCTGCCCCTTGTGATGCTGCTCTCATTACTGCAGGTGGCGTTGCCTAAGGTGAGAGGCAAGTCAAAACCTAGATATTTTGACAGAAGAAGTGGCCTCTCTCACTTACAATTTTTGAGATAGAGCAGCCGGTCTGAGAACATAATGATATTAAAAAATACATGAAGAAGACACTGGGCCTTGTCACAAGAACATGTAGAACAAGTTCATCATCCAGATGCTCTTTATGGTCAAGGAATTTGGTAGATATTTTGGCTTGGACATAAATTGGCAGAAATCGATTTTGCCAATATGTCCAGAGGTGCAGGCTTTCTTTTCTAATAGTAACATATTAGTGTGTATGGACCAGTTTAAATATTTAGGCACGTGGTCACAAAAAAATTGACTTTGAGGGCACTAACTTAAAACCTTTGCTTCAATAGTTAGGAGTAAGGTAAAGACTTGGAGTAAAAGGCTGCTTACTAAAGCTGACAAGCTTTAATTAAAATGATTATGCTTCCCAAAATCTTATTTACATCGTCTGCCTGTCTGATTTGGATAGACAAAAATGTTTTCAAATTATTGGAGGCCAAAAAAAAAAGACATTAGTCAAATGTCAGTAAAGGACAGATATGTTTTTGAGAATCCTGCCTGGTGGAGAAATGTTACCTTTATATACAAAAGGCAATCATACCGCACCCCTGAACTTAAGATTACATGGATGAACAAATAGGGCCACATTTACTAAGGGTCCGTCGGGTGCATTTCCGTCGGGTTTCCCGAATATTTCTGATTTGCCCTGAATCGCACAGGGGTTTTTGGTGCACGCGATCGGATTGTGGTGCATCTGCGCCGGCTTTCATGCGACACAAATCGGGGGCGTGGCCATCAGACAACCTGACTAATTTGGACAAACCGCGGAATTTAAAAATGAAATTACGTCGCAAGATAAGCACTCATATCCAATGGGAAGAAGACCTCAGCGGGGGAAGCAACACATACAGGAAATTGGACGCACGATCTTAGTGAATTGCGGCAGCTCCGAATCCTCGTTGGACATTCCGGATCGGCGGCGTCAACGGGACGGGTAAGTAAATGTGCCCCATAGTCTTTATAAGTCCTAATAAAAGAGGCTTCGTTCTGATTTTGTTGATGGAAATTATCAGAGAAATGATTATCAGAGAACGGAAGAAACATTTCAGCAAACAAACTACTCAGATGGATGACTTTTTCTACTTTTTTACTGATATCTTGGTTGTAAGGAACCTCAGCAGATCCACAGTATAAAAACAACAGATGTAAAATACCATTGCAAAGAATTTTATACAGCCAGTAGGTGTCTCTACTATCCGTGTTACACTCAGTTTCATCTGATTCAGTCCCTTATTTTTTATTAACAAAGAGGAGTTAGTGACTTTGCTCAAGCCCAAATGTGTCTTATGCTTTGTTCTGCGGTTAAATAATCCAGTAAGCAAATCTTAAAATGATTAAAACAAAAGGAAGAGATAACTGAAAAAACACATAATGAATTAACCGATTGCGGACTTATGTCACATACACTTATGCATATTGCTCACACGGTCCATCTACTGATATTTCTCTTTGCTTTTCTTCCACATTTTATACAGCAGACATACTGCAGATAAGTGAAATACATTAAGGTATGTTCACAAATGTGTATTTTTCAATGAATCCACAGTGGAAAGCTGAGGCTGACAGACCTCCTACAGATGTGCCAGTGTTCCACACTCAAATTAGCCACATGGTGCTTTAATGAAGTTCATCTTCAGCTTTCCTGTACCGCATCTTTACAAATAATGATCATGCTGTACATTTCTTCTGGGTACATAAGAACAGAACATAAAATGTCCCTATATATTCTACATGTGACAAGTAAAAGTATTAACGATATTATGATAGCTCAAAGGAGGATAGATGGGTCTGGTCACATACCTCCACATCAGCAGCCATGTAATGTATTACAGAGTTGTAGAGGTGGCAGGAGTAGTGGTCAAGGCACTTTACAGAGAAGGAACTGAGCCACCAATGTCTATACAGGCAGTCATATATTATGTAGAGTCATTAGAAACAGAGTGAATGTTGATGATTATGGCTTACAGCCAAGGAAAACCCGAGCATTATCTTAGAAAGTTAAAATATAGTATGGGACCAACTTTAAAACTTTTTTTTGTAAACACAAATGTTGCCTAAATGAAATGTATGCACAGTTAATGCACTCAATACGGATTCCAGTTACATGAATGACTCCATCAATGCGGTGTGGCCTGGAGGAGATCAGCTGATGGCACTGTAGAGCTGTTATGGAAGCCCAGATTGATTGGATAGCAGCCTTAAGCTTCTCTTCATTGTTGGGCCTGATGTTTCTCATCTTCCTCTTGACAGTGTTAAGGTCAGGGGAGTTTTCTGGCCAATCAAGATCAGTAATACTGTGGTTATTAAACCAGAAATTGTCATTTGATGGTGTAGCACAGCTGTCTACCAGGAAATTTTAGTGCGCTTCATGATTGCCTCGGCTGACAAGATTTTTTGACACTGGAACAAGGATTAAAAATAAAGCTTCATTGCATATACTTTACAGTTTATCATTGCAACCTTGGAATAAAGTTCAATAAATTACCAGCATCCAGAGAGCTTCACCAGAGTTCACAGTAGGCAGAGTGTTCCACAGGGGCAGAACTTGAGGGGGTGCAGAGGGTGCGATTGTGACCGGGCTCTGGAGGCTTAGGGGCCCATAAGGTGTCACTTTCCCATATGAGAAGACTAGTCCTATAAAACATACATTATAGTTGTGGGGGCCTGGCACAGACTTTGCACTGGGGCCCTTCAGCTTCAAGTTACACCACTGGTGATCCATCTATAACTAGGAGTCTCTAATTGTCCATATACCAGTTAGTGGAGTATAAAAACCCCTGAGGTGGAAGCACATGAGTCAGTTTAGTCAGTCTGTTCAGACAGACTGCAGAGTCAGGAGACAGAGTGAGCAGCACACCTTCAGTGCTGCTACAACCATTCATCCCAGGAACCTCTAGTGCCTCAGGCCTACTGCCTAGCACATTGGGCAAGTCTGGAGATTTAAGCCCAGAACTACATCCTCCACCACTCGGACTCAGTTCCACATGAACCAGCCCAGCTTGCATCTACTATCAGGCTATGAGCAGCTCTCCTGTGGACCAACTCTCTATGACCACTCTAGCATCAAAGAATCTGCTGTTGACCATTTCTGGCCATTGCCTGCTGTTCAATAAAGAACTGTAAGTTGATTTGCACAATGTTGCCTCCATCAGATCCCTGGATACAGCTGCTTACCACCACGGGCTTCCCCATCCACCGTCCAGGGACTCATACTACAGACACCTCAGGGGTTGCCCCTGGGAGAAACCATTGAATAAGCCTCTCCCTCCATATTTCTTGCACACACCACTTACTGAAGACCTGTCAGGCTGTAGGTCAGCCCTCCGGTCCCCATACCAAGCACCATAACCACAGTGTGCCCAAGGCCTCACTAGCCGGCCACTCTGGTATTCTGGGCCCTGGCTGCCTACAGGCCAAAAGAAAAGGCTAGGCCTCAGGGGGGATGTTGCAAATGTATGGCTTTTGTAAGGCGGGGAGTAAACACAAATTGAGGGGTTTAAATTGGCTCCTGTATCACTGCATCTATATGTAATTACTGTGTGAGTCGAAATCTATTTTGATTCACCTCTCATTCTTATATAGTAGGCACAGATATGCAAAACTTTCATTTCTGCTACTGATGTATAGCACATATAAAGACTAATAGTCAAACCATAAACTATAAATTGCATATTGCTGTTAAAGGCAATTCAATGTTGAACCCTGCACAATGAAAGAACCATAGAAAGCATATGCCGACACAGAGTGTATAGACCAGTACTACACAAAGAAAAAAGTTTTGTTTCATACGGCCAAGTAGGAAATGTATTGAAAATCTGTATTTAAACACAATTGAGAAAACAAGGACATAGTGGACATATTAAAACAATTAAAAATGTACAGAAGTACAAATCACAGACAAGTAGTTGGATTGGGTATGGGATCTGGGTATGGTTACCAAAAATACACCTCATCTAACATAAGGTAATTCATAGACCACCCCTAGTAGTGCATCAATATACCAAAGTACCAACCAACATTAGATAGATATGAGAAACCGCACCAATCTGTAAGAAAATCAGCCAGTTTGAAAAATAAGATGCAGATCACTGAAATGCAAAAGCTGTCATACGTTACAGGTAAGTAGGATGCCACTGTCAATATGTAGAGAAGAGGGGAAAAAAAGGAGGAGGGGAACAGAGAAAAAAAAATGCTACCTAGTGCGAGGTTATCTTTGGTTGGTTTAGGGGTGCTTCCTGGTGAGAAATGTACTCACCTCTTCTGGTTGTGCTATACACAGGCACAACACTGGTTTAGGCATTTATGGTGAGCAACTGTTGCCGTGTCTCCACCCTCCACCTGGGGTAACAAAGGTGTGTGGCAAACGGATAGAAAGGGAGATTGCTGGTTGTAACTCCCTATGTAGGAAAAAGAGACGTCTGATGCTCGAGGGTAAAGTTTTTTGTTTATTCGGAAGGGAATTTTTTGGAGACAATGCGTTTCGCACTATGCAAAGTGCTTCATCAGGTCTAATACAATACACAATTATATAAGTAATAAGTTTAAAAATTAAATAAAATGCAGCACAAATGACAATAAAATAAATCGATACACAAATCAATATTTAAGCTAAAATGTAAACTTCATTAGAATAATACCACGTGATATGTATAAAAATTCTTGTGGGATAGGCTGGGACAGCTTAGCTGGGAAATGCCCTGCTCTTTTAAGAAGGAGAGATAGGCGCCGCCTGAGCCCTAAGGGAGCTGAAGCATGGCCGGACTTGGTAGCTGAAGGTAAGCCTGCGTCAGGGAACGTGACAAGGGGCGGAACCCGTCACCAACATTACACTCCATACTCAATCAGCTCCCTCCTCACTTCCTGTCATGTGCATTGATCATGCAGGGTAGGAAGATGGTGTGAAGGAGATGGGATATGGAAACTTTACTTCAGTGCTACATATATCAATTTACAACTTGCAAAAAGCTTAATGACATAATGTGTGATAAGTACATTTATTCAATAAGAAACACCAACTGTGGTCAGTGCCGAACATGGTTCTTTAGAGGTAAATTGATACTGTTTATAGGTTGTAGTTCTGAAAATAAGATATTGTGGCCATTAATCTTTAAAGACCTGGATAGGCCTAGAATTGCTAATTGCCATAACACCATATTTCATACATGGATACAGATGTGAAGAGAAATAATGGCTTGTAGAAATGTGATTAATAACATATTTACATTGCATTCAGATAAAAGTTTTTTAAACACCTTTCATTTGACATTAACATTGCTCCGGCAGACTTGATTCTAACTAAACTGAGCTCTTCTGTCATCAATTCTGATTGAATATGTGGATTAGCTCTAAGGCAAAACAGTTTATATTCAAGTCTAACATATCTGCACTAAGCAAATATTAGGAGTCTCAGGGGTTGATCAATATTTAATGGGGAAATTTAAGAAGATTGACTATGGGATGCACTTAAAAATGCAGCTCTTGCCCTAGGTGGAGTGTTCTGAAATATCGCTGAAGTGTTTATAATTATTCATATTTATCTCCTTACCATTTGCATTGGAGAGTCAGGAAGCATCTGGGTAACGGCTCTTTAAATACTTGCATTGGAAAAGGTGGCTATGAAACAGAGTCATTAGCTTCTGTGGATAATAACAATTTCCTTCTAATTTTCATTCAATGAGACAAAGACGTCAGAAAAGGCAAATGGGTTTCAGTGACTTTGCAAGTCTGCAAAGACATGCTTGGGTAAGGAGTTTTCTCTGTGGGGTAGATTTCCACTTATAGTATTCCCTGTAGGGAAAGCTCCAAATGGTTTATGTCAGCTAGATGTGAGAACTGAGAAGCTAATTCCACAGGTACTCGAATTTAGCTATTTCACCAAATTCTGTTGGGCCTTCAGTATTTTATCACCTGAAATGATGCAATTCCTTTGCTTTAGTAACTCCTTCACAGCTTATGTTATTTTATTGTATTATGTAGCATGCATTTTCTAAAATACTGAAAAATATATTCAAAGACCATGAATGACAGCAAATATAGACATTTTCAACTAGACAGTTATTACTCAGATAAAACATATTGAAATACACCCAATCCAGGAATTCTTCCAAACTGGTATATGACACTATTACCTTTTTTCTTTGGCATGTGACATTGTAATTGTCTTTGTATTGTTTTGTAGAAAATCTAACATCAAAATCAAGCATGAAAAATCAGTGTCACTCATAGATCAAGGCCTCGTGAATCTTCTTATGATTATTATGCATGTACGACTTCCTTCTAAAATCAGATTTTAAAGTTATGCAAATTATCCTGAAGGTCTTTTGAGGGTGTTACTAGAACCCCTCCTTGCTGTAGCTTCACTGTAACTGTAACTTATATATTGCTGCCTCCCCCTGCCCTCCTAGTACTTCTCCCCTCCATCTGCCTGATGTTATCTCACTGCAGCAGTAGACGTTTCAGCACACAGTGGGGGAAGTGCTCCTGTACACTGTAAAAGTCTCTGAATCTGCATTACAGGAGGGCTCTGCTAATGCACCTGAGGAGAGTAAAGCTATAAGCTACAGAAAGAAAATATTTTTATCTAGGGGGAGGGAGGAATACAGCAGAACTGTATGTGTTATAGGTTAGCTGAGTGTCATTGTGTGTTATATCTATCTCATAGATCTCATCACTGAGCTGTCTAATATCTATTTCTATTTGTTAGATACTAGTGAATGTTCAGAAGCTAAATGAAAGTTTATACATCTTGACCCTGATAATCTAGCCATATTGTCAGCACACAGCATCTCACAGCACAGAGGGATCATGAAGTGGCCACTCAGAGAGTCCCTGCCCACACTCTGAGTAATAGAAGCTAAAAGAGCAATAAAACTGAGTACAATTGTAAAGTGGGTTAAAAATTATCTTTATTGATTAAACATTACTAGGGGATTAAAATTTGAGAATTTCCTTTCATGGGCAACCCACTTTAAGCACTTCCCTAATTTGAAATGTAGTTTAAGGGTTTATTCACATATCAGTTTTTTTTCTCAGAATGCTATCCATGATTTTCCATGGACAGCATCCTGACTGCTTTTCCATCTTGCGTCAGTATTGTATCAAAATGCATTTTTGTCACGTTCATATGACATTTGTTCCTCAATTTTTCTTCACATCTACTAAACAAACCCCACAAACTAAATGTTTACATTAAGTAGAAGGCAAAACACCTGGTTCCCCAGCTTCATCAGTGAAAAGAAACTGAATGAGCACAAATGTTATCAGTTTTTACATGTTTTCCTTGTCAATTACCAATTTTAAATCACCCTTTTCTGCAAATTCTGGATTGTGTCTTTGTTTTTTCTATGTACAGTGATGAACTCTGGTGCTTGGGCCCTAATGGTGAAATTGATGCTGGGAGCCTATTCTACTGATACATTGAAATCCCCCCACTCCCTACCTTGGGGTCACCACATCCAGGGCCGCATCTGCCATGAGGCAAGATGAAAACCTTGCCTCAGGCGGCAGAATGCGGGTCCCTGTAAAGGGCGGCGAAATTTGCACTAATCGCGCCTGTCTCTTTAAGACACAGGCGCGATTTATATGCGGAGCGACGCAGCGCCTTTCCGGCAGCTGCGTCGCTCCATTCTAAGCAGCGACACAGGCGTCATGACATCACGGCGCCTGTGTCACTGTGCGGAGCCGCGGCTCACAGGAGAGCCGCGTGAAGACGGGACCCGCGCACCGAGGGAGCAGCTGCCTCCAGGTGAGTATGATTTTATTATTTTTCATGTACTTTAATTAAATGTGAGGAGGTTTCATGTTATAGTGGGAGGGGGGGGTACTATATGGGGCTACAAAAGTTTAATACTGGGGGGGGGGGGCGCTAGAGATATCATATGGGGCCATAATTATTTTATACTAGGGGGGGGCTATATATATTATTTGGGGCCATAATTATTTTATACTAGGGGGGGATGCTATATATATTATTTGGGGCCATAATTATTTTATACTAGGGGGGGGGGATGCTATATGTATTATTTGGGGCCATAATTATTTTATACTAGGGGGGGGGGAATGCTATATGTATTATTTGGGGCCATAATTATTTTATACTAGGGGCGGTGCTATATGTATTATTTGGGGCCATAATTATTTTATACTAGGGGGGATGCTATATATATTATTTGGGGCCATAATTATTTTATACTAGGGGGGGGGATGCTATATGTATTATTTGGGGCCATAATTATTTTATACTAGGGGGGGGGGATGCTATATGTATTATTTGGGGCCATAATTATTTTATACTAGGGGTGGGAATGCTATATGTATTATTTGGGGCCATAATTATTTTATACTAGGGGGGGGGGTGTGCTATATATATTATTTGGGGCCATAATTATTTTATACTAGGGGGGGATGCTATATATATTATTTGGGGCCATAATTATTTTATACTAGGGGGGGGGTGCTATATATATTATTTGGGGCCATAATTATTTTATACTAGGGGGGAGGTGCTATATATATTATTTGGGGCCATAATTATTTTATACTAGGGGGGTTCTGTATATTTTATTTGGGGATTTGGGGCTACAATTATTTTATACTGGGGGGGATGCTATATATATTATATGGGGCCATAATTATTTTATACTGGGGGCGATGCTATATATTATATATCACTATATCACTAAGCTGGAGGGATGTATATGGGATACAATATATTAGTAAGCTGGGGGGCTGTATATGGGATACAGTATATTACTAAGCTGCAGGGGCTGTATATGGGATACAGTATATTACTAAGCTGGGGGGCTGTATACCGGGTACAGTATATTACTAAGCTGGGAGGGGACAGTATATGTGGGGCAAGATTTTATTTAAGCTGTAGGGGATCTGTATATGGGAGCTGTATATAATTATTTGGGTGGTGAATAACGAGGCCTTTAAATATATGAGAGCAGGGATATATAAAAATAAATGTATATATATATTCATTAGGGGGTGCTATATATTTATTAGTTATAGGATACAGATTACTGCATCATGTAAACCAAATGTTGGGGGGGGTCTGTATTAATAAATTGGGGGTGTTATATATTGATTGGTGCTTAGCATGCTATAATTCCAGTAGACTAATATATATATATATATATAATGAAGGGATGTGTTATATGTGGGGAGAGTGCGGTCAGTTGTGTTGTGAGGGGTATATATTATTTAGGAGCACAGTGTTGTTATCCAGGAGACTTTATACTGTAAGTGACTGTGGTATTTTTAGGGATGCCGGGTGGAGATGCTGCACAGAGCTGAAGATATCTGGCCGTGAATTCAGCAGTGGTACGTCATGGATTGGAGAACCTGGAATAAAGTTCTACTGATGGAAGAGATTGTCATCTATAAGGTACTAGATGCCACTAATGACTTTCAGAACCTGTAGTCAGTCACACAGTGTCAGGGAGCTGTCTGTAGGGTTGTTAATTGTTAGTAAAGTTTAAGGATTTACTTAACAGGGAGCGGGGGGAGGGGGGTCAGCATTTTAATATTCGCCTCAGGCAGCAAATATGCTAGAATCGGCCCTGACCACATCACATGAACAAGGAAGATTTGGCTCACCAACACGATGCACATAACACTGCACAGGCTGAGAGTAGTCTCACATACCAGAAGTTAACAGTAGTCATCAGGCGCAGGATGAAGGAGCATCTAGTACATCACAAGTGACATGTCTTTTTATTGGGAGTCCAAAAGTGCTGTGACTTATTGCTGCAGAATTTGTGCAGCACATCTTGATGTTGGATACCTAAAAATACTGTCACTTACATTATTGTGCCACCTAGATAACAATGTTTCCTAAATTAAAGTAACCCACCACAACACAATTAACCAGACAGTGCCTCCAAATATCTAATTCTATGCAACCTGTAAAAAAACTACAATAAACACTAAAGCCACTAAATAAATAATTCTGTACCCCAAAAGATTAAATTATTCAATTAATTACAGTATATATGCTTCTATATAGTTCCCCTGTAAGTTATTTTAACCCCTTAAGGACGCCGCCATTTTGTAGCTTAAGGCGCATCCCCATTTTTTGGATTCTGACCTGCGTCTCTTTATATGGTTATAACGTTTGAACACTGTTACTTATCAAAGCAATTCTGAGATTGTTTTTTTCCCACATATTGTACTTCATTTTAGTGGTAAATTTTGGCTGATAAGTTTTGCGTTTATTTACAAAAAAAGAAAAAAATGATGAATTTTTAGTAAAATTTGCCATTTTCGAAATCACCGCGTTTTCCGGCAGATCGATTCACCACCTAAATAACTTGCCGAATAACATTTCCCATATGTCTACGGCTTACAAATCGAATAACGATTTTCCGCATTTAGGGCAGTATTTAGGGCAGTAGATTACCGCTGACATCCCGCGACCCCCGATGCTCCTGTGCAGAGCTGAACCGGCAACGTCTCTGCGCAGTAGCTGTAGTGCGCTGAGCGCTATTCGCGGGACTCAGTGCAGTACAGCTACGGCGCAGAGCGCTAAGGGGTTAAATATAGCCCCTTCAATGAATTATGTTACACATCTAGCCCCTTACTAATAAATTTTGTTTGACAGGGATCCCTCATATATTTTATATATGTATATATTGGCAAGCAGTGGGTGTTATTGCAGCTCAGAGAGTGCTGAGAGAGGTAAGTGTGAGCTCTTTATTATTCTTACACCAACCCCCCAGTCATACCGTTTGTTTCAAATTTCTAATCCTGGACAAGAGCCCTTTAACCCCTTCCTGACATGTGACATAGTATTACGTGACATGCCGGGTGCATGGAGAGGGCTCAAGGGCTGAGGCCTCTCCATAGCTGGTAAGTCTTTACTGCATATTGCAGCAAAGGCTTACTGGTAACACCCGCAATACTGTAATAAGGCAGTATCGTACAGACACCCTGGGTTAAAGTACCCTAGGGAGTCTGAAAAATAGTAAAAATATAAAAATAAAAAAAAGTTTTAAAAAATTATAATTAAAAAACCTAAAAACTCAAATCACCCCCCTTTCCCTAGAACTGATATAAATAAACAGCAAAAATCATAAGCACATTAGGTATCACCGCGTCCAAAAATGCCTGACCTATAAAAAAATGATACAGTTTTTTCACTGCATTTAACCCCGTAACGGAAAATCGCGCCCTAAGTAAAAAAGGCACTTTTTTGCCATTTTATAAAAAATTTAAAATTCTATAAAAAGTGATCAAAAGGTCGTATAGTCCTAAAAATTATAACATTGTAAACGTCATCAAAATCCACAAAAAACAACACCTCCCAAAGCTCCGTACACCAAAGAATCAAAAAGTTATTAGCCCCAGAAGACGGCAAAATCCCCCAAAATTTTTTTGTACAGGAGGTTTTAATTTTTTTAAATGTATGAAAACATTATAAAACCTATACAAATTCGGTATCCTCATAATCGTAGACATGTCATTTGGGGCGTACAGTGAAATCCATATAATCCAAGCCCACAAGAATACGGCACAAATGCGTTTTTTTTAATTTCACTGCATTTGGAATTTTTTTCCCGCTTCCCAGTACACGGCATGGAATATCAAATACCACCATTTTGAAGTGTAATTTGTTACGCAGAAAATAAGCCATGACACAGCTCTGTATATGGAAAAATAAAAAAGATTTTTGAATGTGGGGAGTGAAAAATGAAAACGCAAATACGAAAAAGGGCTGCAGCGTTAAGGGGTTAATCTTCACAAAGTGCCCCTAGATTATTTGATAATTTTTTGTAATATTATTTTGCTCCCTAAATTATTACTTTAAATAAAGCGGCTTACATGTGATGTCCCCTCTTATTACTTTACAAATGGTGCCTCACACCATAATTTTTCTTATAGTGACCCCCACCATTACTTTACTTACCTATCACTATTACTGCCAGGGGCCTCCAGCTGAGATGGGTGTCAGGCTTGCGGGTTGTGGATCCACTGGACCACTGCAGATGATGACTCAAGCCACTACCTGGGACCGGAGTCTAAGTGGTAACCGGTTTTCACCAGAGACTGTGACTTGTCTGCAGTGGTGGCCAAGGTTGAGGTACAAGAACGGCAATCAATCTCGTGGTCAAAGTCCAGGCACAGGGTCAGGGCAGGCGGCAGAGATGCAACGTCAGAGTTCAATCCGGGGTCAGCAACAGGAGGTCCAAGTAGAGGGGTACGGGAACACAGCACACAAGGCAGCAGCATGGACAATCACTGGTACACGGGAACATGGAGGAGCTCAGGTAACACTGGAACACGGAGGGACACAGGAACGCAGGAGACACAGGAACGCAGGCTAATCGCAGTAAAGCTTTCTCTCAGGCTGTGAGGCACAAAGATCTGGCAGGGCTTGCAGAAAGAGGCAGGCTTATATAGAATTGGGCAATATGGCCAGTGCCAATTAATGACGCTCTGGCCCTTTAAATCTGGAGAAGGAGCCGCGCACGCACCCTAGCAGTCGGGGACGCGAGCGGACCACGGAGGGGAGTGAGTCGCGATCCGGTCCAGGTGAGACGCGCTGGCGGTGCGCTGGTGGGGGCAGGGCAGCACGGGTGAGCCCGATACCCGCGTTATGGGTAGCGGGACCACCCGTGACAATGGGCCAGTCCAAGCCTGCCTATGTGTATGTATGAATATATTTAATGTTATCATAACTATTAATGACCCCCCCTTCCCAGAACATGTGCTGGATATACTATGAGGCTCTGGCCTAGTGATGTTTACACAAAAGATATCATTTTAAACACCTTATTTTACACTTTTACTCTGTTTTATGCTGTTTTAGCTCCAATAACTCAGTGATGGTCAGTGTAGGATTCAAGAGTGTGGGCAGGGACTCTCTAAGCAGACACATTATGATCCATCTAGTTCTATGTGCTGAAAATGTAGTTAGATTATCAAGGTGCAGCATTTAGCTACACTTTCATTTAGCTTCTGAACATTCTACTAATGTACACATAATAACACACAGTCAGCACTGCTATGCCCCCTCCCAGTGGATCCAGAGCATATCTTTTTTGTAGTGTTGCTGCTGTCTCCTCTGCACTCTGCTGGACAGGAAGTGACTCTGTCTGTATGTTCTCTGCTTCCTGCCCCTCTCCCCTCTCCTGAAATACAAGAGAAGCTACATGAATCTGCCCGGCCATAGTCAGGAGTTTATGGTTGTATCCAAGTACAACCAAAATGTAAACATCAAGACTAATAGAGACAGGTTTCAATTATATCTGTGAAATGATGTATTTTTGTTAATAACATTGAATTAGAGAATGTGTTATTTTGTTATTTTTTAATATATTTAACAATCTTGTCTTTGTGGGAATACCCATTTAACAAGCAAATAAATAAGAGGCCTGTGACATCTTATGGGTTACAGCTGTGATTTATACTGTAAGCAGTCAAATTCTGCGACAGGGCACAATCAATGAAGTCCAGAATATAGAAGCCAGTAAGAAAGCAGGAAGTAGTGAAATGGGGGCAGTGAGGAATCAAAAAGGTGAGTGCTACTCTTTTATTAGTAAGCAGTAACCCTCTCCATAAAAGTTATTTTCTCCCCTCTTCCCTTTCCAAATTGTCACAATGAGCCCACAAGTGCCATATAAGTAACAGTAATCTCCCAATGATAGCTTTTCCTGCAGTCACTTATTTTTCCCTCTTCCACAGGAAAAATTCAATTGTAACAACTCCCAACACACATTTCCCAATTTCTTGTACTGTACATCCTCTTCAATGGCATAGAAGTAAATTAAAGCTGTTTCACTGTTGCCAGTATATAAGACATCTTACTTATGTAATCACAAGATAGATATATATGAAAGTACAACATGCTAGATAGATAGTATACAACCACCAAAATATTTTACCTAAAAAAATACATAGCTATTTCACCATAAGCTATGAAGTGAAGAATGTCTAAATTGGTGATGCTTAATTGGCTTCTCAATTGAGTGACAGTAAATCAGTATCCATCCATCAATGGCTGAGTGTTATTGCTGGATCACTTATATAGTTGAAAGATACTCAAGGGAATCTACCTTTTCTTTTCTACTGTTTTTAGCATACTAAGTAGATAGTAGAAGAGAGCAGAGTATATATTAATCTAGTGTTATAGTAAGTTTTATTTAAATAAATATTTAGCATGTTTTACGTTAAATAAACAGGGATTGTTTGCACCACACAAACACAGACCAAATAAAATCCAATGATTCTACTCAGTCTTTTAAAGAGAACCTGTCAGGCAAATTAACTAAAAAACTACCACAAAAAACTAAATATTGTTCAATAAACTGCAATTAGAAAGCATTGCCCCTATCCCTTCATTGTCCCTCCAAATGCCTATAAACTTAAGCAATCGGGTCCTAAAGCTGTATGCAAATTACCTGATAAAGGTCCAATGAATCAGTATCATATTCAAGCAGTCCAACTTATTCATGAGTGTGAGGGCCCTCACACAGTGCTTGACTAATACAGGAGTACACAAAAAGAGAGGGGAGAGCCAAATGGGTGCGCTTGTAACCGGAAATAAGATAAGATGTCCAAATGTGATGGAATTCACACTATTTATTGATATAACATAAAAGTTACAGTGCTTGACTGACAGTCTGTATAATGATGTGACACTCCTGGTGCTGGCTCCTCTATGCACTTCCTGGTGCTGGCAGCCATGCCTCCTGCACCTTGTATGTGTATGAGATACTCCTATACACATGACTGACAGCCTGTATAATGATGTGACACTCCTGGTGCTGGCTCCGCTATGTGCTTCCTGGTTCTGGCGGCCATGTCCCCTGCAGCCTGTGTGTGTATGAGATACTCCTATACACATGACTGACAGCCTGTATAATGATGTGACACTCCTGGTGCCGGCTCCTCTATGTGCTTCTTGGTTCTGGAGGCCAAGCCCTGCAGCCTGTGTGTGCATGAGATCCATCTGCTCCAAGATGCAGCCATGTGCATGTCAGATTCATGTGTAGCTGATGTCTGTGTCTCACACATGTATATAGCAGCACATGTCAGGTACTTGTGTATCTGATGTCTGTGTCTCACACATGTGTATTAGGAGGGGGAGCATATCAGCAGATGCAGCACAGACACAAGCAATGCTTTAGTATACATTACACACAGACATGAGCAGAGGGAGGAGAGCGGAGGGGTAACAGGGTTGACATCACTGCCTTTGATCATGTGACCAGCCTCATTTACATAATAAAGAAAAGATGATTAATGTATGAATTGACTAGATAAAGGCTGGGATGGATCATTGTGAGCTGCTCCAACTGGTAGTGGTGACAGGTGTCCTTTAACCTGTGTAATATACCTTAGTTGTCAACAGTCTCAATTTTCTCTATTTAATTACCCCTGGTCACAGCAATTTTCTGTATTTGCATTTCCAATTTTTTGCTCTTCTCCTAAATGCCAGAACTTTTTCTAATTTTCTGCCAAACAAATTGTTCAGCCTATTGGCTTCATGTGATATTCTAACATCTGTGTCAGCATCATCCTCGGTCCATGGTGATGTAATTTGTTTTGTATATTTTGATCAGGTATTTTCAGTCACGGGAATAAATAATGTCTTTATTTTTTGTTTTATTTCTGCATTCTAGGGAAAAAGAATAACATTTCAATTTTTTCTGTTTTAATTTTTTTTTATTTTAAGATTGCTCATACAAACACTCATGTAACACCACTATATAGGTATTGTGAACTGTGGCACCTAAGCTTTATTATACAGCACCTGCCTGTATGGAAAATACATCACCTTTTGTGTGGTTTAACACCGTCCGATTGTATGCTACGCCTATATGCATACCATATACTTAGAGAATTGAAAATAAGAGGAGGTGCATACATTCAAGGGGACCCCTCCTCAGTTCATATCCCTATTCATAATGTGAACTGTACCTTAGTGTGGATCATTATTTTAAGTGTCAATCATGTGTGAAATAAATAAATCTGGAGAATCAATACTCTATTTTATTATGAATAAATAAAAGTGACGTCCCAACACCTATCTACTCCCTATCTTTACCCACTTTTCCCCTCTACCTAGACTTATTGAAGCACAGCGTCCATTCATTGTACAGTGGCTGTTCTTGGTATTACAGCTCAGCCGAACATATTTTACTACTTGAATTAGCCTATTGTAGTGAGAGCAGTGCCTATAGGAGCACCACAATCACATCAGAAATCCGAAGTGGTTTTAATAAATTTTAATCACCTATCTTGGGAATGGGTGATTGATAAATTAAAATCCTGGAATACCCCTTTGAGCATATATCCCTTGCAGAGGCACTGAGAGAAATTGCTACTTTTGATAAAGTGTACAGAGTGGCCAGGTTTGTTTTGTGAAAAACAACAATTTTCAAACTGCAAGTCAAGTAAAGTAGGATAATTGAGAAAAATTATTATTCTCAACTTATAAGTGATTAAGTAGTAAAACTTTAGTAGTTGGAAGCTATATATAACTTTTTAAGGTAATGTTTGATAAATCAGCATCAGTATCATGTTTACATACAAAGGGGAAAGAAAGCTAAATATCTATTAGATATGAGGGTGACTGCTGTGGCAGAAGACCTTCTGACCTGTAGTTTTTTAGCAAATTAATGAGCCTTAGTGTGTCTACGTAGATATTTGGACCCAGCAGTGTCATTTCTTGTAGCTGAAGCCATCCCCGCTTTATATACTGGAACGATCTATGCAGATATTATACCTTGGGGTATAGAGAACTGCAGATTGTACACATTGAAATCATCTGTTAAAAATGAATGAAGCAGCAATCTGAGTCACATTATGTGTCTTGTTATTGAGAACTACAATTATTCCCCTTAGAAAAAAAAGCAAACAAACAATGAATAAATAGGACCCTACAGGTATATATCACAGTCTAGAGCAGTTCATACATATGAAATGTCAATTAGATGTTGAAATAAAACTTTGATGCCCTGGATCAGAAAATTCATGTTCTTTCTATTCCCCATGCACAAAGTGTGAAATGATTCTAGACAATGCTGCTCATTGATTACAGCTTCCCGTCGTTCATTCATCGTCTTCACAGTGTGGACATTCTGTCTAATCTGAGCAACTACGATGCAGACATATGGTCACTGAAACACGGTTTATGTTTATTTCTATGCATTACATTGTTAAAAAATAGATATTTAAAATGGTTAGAAGTGCCTATCTTTTTGAGTGAATCACATACAGCACTGTTCCAAAGGTTAAGGGAGGTATGTTGTTTACCAAACTTATTTCATATTATCATTTATGAGTTAACAAAATGCACGAGAAAAAGTGAATGTAAAGTGAATAAACAAAAAAAATCTAAATCGTATTAATATTCCTTCATTTTTATTTTTATTTAGTCTCGCACACATTTTTTTAAGGATCTCAGCAGGGAGGTTTATCCACAAACCTGGGATAGCTAAGTGATGTGGGTTTGTTAAAACTCCACTGTTTCTTCATGTAAATCCAGACAGAACAACAATGTTGATATCAGGGCTCTGGAACTTGGTTGTGTTTGCAAAAAAAATTTTAACACTTCGAATTTTGAACTTTGAAACATATTTTTCCGTATGTGCCATGAACTTTTGCACAGTTCAGTATATTTTAAGTGCATCATTTGGTGATAGTGCTCTTTAATTTTTATGTTGGTATAAAGAAAGCTCAGGATGCAACTGTATGTAAGAAAACCGTAAAAGTGTATAGTGGCAATAAGACATTGAAAGTTTATGAAGTTTGGAATTTTACTATTCGAAGCTAGATAGGAATTATTTTTTGCTTTCTAGTAATTTTTGCTTTCATACGATGGTGATGGATTCTGATATTTTATTACACTGTACTTTTAATAATATGGAAAAAAGTATAAGACCTCCAGGTCCTCCGGTTTCCTCCCACAGTCCACAAAACATAATGGTAAGTTGATTTGATGTGAGCCCCATTGGGGACAGGAACCGATTTGGCAAGCTCTGTGTAGCCCTGCATATTCTGTGTACGCCATATAAATAAAGGAATTACTTTATTTAAAAGTTTTTAATAACCTTTAATCCTATATAGCGGTGATATGCCTCAATTCATTATGATGGACATACCTTTCAGTATGTATAACCTACCGTTATAATAAAAGGCTTTGCTAAGAACATTATATGTTTAGTATAGAGCGACTTTTAACAAGTAATAATAGAAAGTAATGCAAATCACAATCGATTTTCTACTTGTCTGGGCCAAAGTACCACTTATTCATGTTTTTCCATCAAGTCTGATGGGGACAGTGAAGAAAGGAACTTAGCAGATGCAGAATCATCATTCAATACTGAAATAAATGGCAAGTGTTATGTATTGATTTACTAAATCAAAAGCTTACTTTAATCCTTTGAAATGTATTAAACACATCAAGTGGTGAAATGTCAGTCCACAAACTGAACAATAGAATTAACTTTGTAAAATGGATCTGCTTGAAAACGAATACTGTTAGTTGTCTGACAAAAACTTTAGCCACAGTCAGGTAAACATTAACATAAAATTAACTTGTAATTCTTTTCTGTGTAATTAAAATATTATGAGATGGATCTTGACATCATTACAGCCATTACATAATATTAATTAAATATAGAAAGACATCTAATTAAATCTTAACCCCTAGGGGACACAGCCTATTTTGGCCTTAAGGACGCGGCCCCATTCTTCAAATCTGACCTGTGTCACTATAAGTGGTTATAGTTTTGGAACGCTATGAGATATCCAGGGGATTTTGAGATTGTTTTCTCGTGACACATTGTACTTCAAATTAGTTTAAAAATTTGGATGATATCTTTTGTGTTTAGTTATGAAAAAAAACTAAATTTGGCAAAAATTTGGAAAAATTCTTTATTTTCAACGTTCTAAATTCTCTACTTTTGATGCAGATAGTCATAGCTCCCAAATAAATTCATAACTTACATTTCCCAAATGTCTGCTTTATGTTGGCATGGTTTTTTAAGATTCCACATATTTTACTAGAATGTTATGAGGCTCAGAATTTAGGTATCATTTTTCACATTTTTTGTAAAATCACCAAAACCTGTATTTAGATGGACCTGCTCAACTTCTAATTGACACTGAGAGGCCTAAATAATAGCGAGACTCATAAATTACCCCATTATGGAAACTACACACCTCAACGTATGAAAAACCACTTTTAAGAAGTTTGTTAACGCTTTACGTGTTTTATAGGGGTTAAAACAAAATGGAGGTGCAGTCTGCAAATTGTAATATTTTTTCACAATACACTCATTTTGGGTGGAAAATTAAACATTTACAATGGATTAAATGAATAAAGGCTCCACAAAGTTTGTTACCCAATCTCTCCCGAGTACACGGATACTCTATATGTGGTGGTAACCTGCTGTATGGGCGCACGGCCGGGCATAGAAGGGAAGGAGGCGCCATCCAGATCAGATTTGCTATGTCATATTGTACAGGCTATAATTTTTTTCTTTTTTTAATGTGGACCTATAGGGGCTTATTTCTTTTGCCACATGAGATGCACTTTTCTGGTACGTAATTTGGGGGAATCTATAGGCTAATTGGTGAGATTTTATTAACTCTTTGTTGGTGGAGGAAATGAAAATCATCACTTTTCAGGAAGATTTTTATGGGGTTTTTTTTTTGGCTGTTTACCATACCATAAAAATAGTATATTATTTTTATTCTATGGGTCGCCACGATTACAAAAAGACCTCATTTATATAGATTTTTTATTTTTTTCCCATTTTTAGTGCATAAAAAGTAATTTGGCAAAAATGTTGTTACTTTTAGCATCACCGTCTTTCATATGCATAACTTTTTTATTTTTCGCCTCACAAATCTGTTTAAGGGCTTATTTTTTGCGAGAAGGATTGTTCTTTTTAGTGGTCTTATTTTAGAGTGCATAACATTTTTTAAATCCCTTTTTAGAGCATTTTTATAGGGTATTAATTGAAAATGATCTTTTTTCTGGAGCTTTTTTTTGTTTTGTTTTTTACGGGGTTAACTTTGCGGATCTAATAACGATTCTGTTTTATTATGCAGATTGTTACGGACGCAGGGATACCAAATATGTGGGGGTTTTGTGTATTTTATTCAATTGTACTGAATAAAAACTAATTTGGAGAAAATCTTATTCATTTTAGCATCACCATCTTTTTATATGCATAACTTTTTTATTTTTTGGCAGATAAATCTTGTTAGGGGCTTATTTTTTGCGAGAAGAGTTGTTCTTTTTAGTGGGCTTATTTTGGAGTGCATAACATTTTTTAAATCACTTTTTAGAGCATTTTTTATAGGGTATTAATTAAAAATTATCTTTTTTCGGAATGTTTTTTGCGTTTTTTTCCTCCGGCGTTTACCGTGCGGGTCCAGTAACAATTCTGTTTTATTATGCAGATTGTTACGGACGCGGCAATACCAAATATGCGGGGTTTTTTTGTGTTTTTATGTTTTTTATACTTTATTAAGTTTTTTTATGGGAAAGTGACATTTTAGGGGCTTATATTTTTATGTATTTATTTTTTATTTATTCTAATGTGTTAACTTTAGTGTTTTTGACTTTTTTTTAATTATACATACTTGAACTTAAACCAGTGATGCTCTGATCACTGGTTTAAGTTCAATACACTGCTCTACAATACTATTTTATTGTAGAGCAGTGTAAACTGTCTGAGCAAGCTTGCGCATGCTCAGACAGTTTACAGCCAGACCCGGAAGGGGTCTGGCTGCCATGGAGACCGGGCAGCTCCGGGGCACATGCCAGTCCTCGGAGCTGCCCAGAAGTGGATCGGATCCCCCGGTAAGCGGCACGGGGGATCCGATCCACAGCTCAAACACACTTACACGCCGCAGTCATGTTTGACCGCGGCGTGTAAGGGGTTAACACCCGCGATCGGAGCCGGCTCCGATCGCGGGTGTTAGCGCAGGCTGTCAGCTGTACTAGACAGCTGACAGCCGCTGCTTCTGGTACCGGCTCCGTTCGTGAGCCGGTGCCAGAAGCAGGACGTTATAGAACGTCCCCGTGCGCTAAGCATCTAGCCCCGGGGACGTACTATAACGTCCTGGTGCGCCTAGGGGTTAAATACAAAACATACAAATATAAACACTACTTTTAGGACTATGATATTCAAATTGCTTAGGAGTCTGAAGACAGTGAATACTTCATTTGACAGTGAATACACGTAGCAAAGAACCCTTTCCCTGTCAAGGACATATCTCATACTTCCTCACAGGGTGGCATCTGTCCTCTCTTCAGAGGGCTATAACTCAGGATCTCAGGCACCTAAATTCTCTTTTTTTCCTCTGAAAGAGGAAAATCACCTCTTTTATAGGAATCTAAAATTGTGTTTCCAGGGAACGGGAGATATTGTTTATTGTGAGACTTTCAGGTGTGATTTTACATACAAAAATCACTCCAAACAGCACTTTAACAGTTAATATCTCTGGCTGCCTGGTAGTTAGATAAAAGTGAGATTCTAGATGCCTCAGATCCAAATTTATAGCCCTCTGAATTGTGCACCCCCTCCATATTATTACCCACCAGGCTGCAGGGAGAATTTGAAAGAGACTGCACAGAGTAGCTACATAGACCTCACAGATAATGTAAATATGGACTTTATATGTTACTAAATTTTGATAAGGGATAATGTGAAGTAATTGTGCGGGTATTACAATGGTGCACATCTAAAAGTGACTTTAGTTTGATTAATGGATATATAGTTTTTATTTGGGTTACCATTGTGTAAGGGAGCGTACAATAATACATCTGAGTGAATTTCTGCAAAAATTGTTTAGGTTCCCTCTGCTGCATATTTTGGTGAATATGCACAAGTGGGGAATGTATGAATCCTCCCATTATTATAAATGATGGTGAAAACACAAATGCGTTTTGATTAGCATTTTTCCTCTAGTGTTTGCAATGCAATTTAATGCCCAACGTGAACACTTAATGAGAGCTTCACAAGATGCGACTGATTTGTGTTTTGAAACACATTTCAAGTGCATCTAGAATAACTCCTCCTCAAACATTGATGTGTCTAGACTTAAATGCTTGTGTCCTCTAGATGAAAACAAGGTTTTTTAATATGGCAAAACATTTTCCCACTTGCCACACACAAGTGTTTAAGCTTTAAACACATCTGTGTTCACGGAGGAGTTCTTCTGGATGTACTTCAGTTGTATCTTATGAAGATGGCCTTAAGGTCCAACATAAAGTCTATCTGTGCCACCACCAGCTCCCTCACATATTGTGGCCCCCTTTCATGTCTCCCTCATATTGTGGTCCCCTTTCATCTCCCCCTCATATTGTGGCCCCTTTAAT
The DNA here is from genome assembly GCF_040894005.1 of Engystomops pustulosus. Taxonomy (NCBI): domain Eukaryota; kingdom Metazoa; phylum Chordata; class Amphibia; order Anura; family Leptodactylidae; genus Engystomops; species Engystomops pustulosus. The sequence continues at coordinate 115,250,453 of NC_092412.1, forward strand.
GTCTACAAGAAGGCACTAGGAAAGTTTTTTTCTTCACTTGTTAAAGTCTTTTGATGTTAACTCCAAGCTTTTAGAAACATTCTTTGAGTTTCTGTGTAACAGCGGCCCTGTGTAACAGCATGGGAGCTGAGTAAATGTAAAAAGATTATCAAGAAGGCCAGGTCGTATTACAGTGGTGACAGGGGAAGAATGGGAGACTATTCTTTATTATCGTAAACTAAATAAGTTGGAGGGTATATTGCGTAATCAGTGTCACCCGCTTTATCATTAAGGCACAAAAAAGTTGTTTTAGCAAGAGATTTATCAAGATAAAATTCAGAACTGACAGGTATAAAAAATCCTTCATGTCTAGTGTTTTTCATCTTGTCAGAAACTAATTGTGTTGACTCTTGTTCTTAAATATGCAGAAATTGTTATTCATTTCCTCTTGTATGTTTCTATGTATTTATGCATGTGTAAGTGCTATGTTATGTTGTTTTAATTTTATGGAATGTAACACAATAAAATATTATCTTATCTTATCGCTCATCTGCCCTCATATAGCGACCCCTCATGTCCACTTCACATTGTCATCCCTCTTATCTCTCAGTAATATTAAGACCACTCATACCCCTCTAATATTGTGGCCCCTCTTATCTCTTCCTAATATTGTAAACTCTCATGTTGCAGCCCCTCTCTTTTCCTCCTCTGATTATGGCCCCCTCTCCATTAATCCCTCTTTTTGCGGCCTCTCATCTCCTTCTCATATAATGGCCTTTCTCCTTTCCCCCTTATATTATGGTCCCCTTACCCTCACTCATATCCACACATATTGTGGTTTCTCTCATCTCCCCCTTATATTCTTCTGCCCCTCATATTGTGACCTCTCATTTCACCCCTTTTAGTATGGGGCTGCTCATCTCCTCCTCATATTGTGGGTTCTCTTCCTCCCTTTATATTTTGACCCCTTATTTCCCCTTGTATTGTGGCCCGCCTCATATTGTCCCTGACTGAGTGGCGCTGGGCCAGTATGATCCTGCATTTAGACCTAAACAGTTTTGTTTAGGAACTAGTGACGTGTTTTCATTTCAAAATTGAATTAAAACGCTACATGTGAATGTGGCATGAAAAGTTTTATTTTCTCATTGCCATTTTTGCAGTCAATGTGCTTTAATATTTTTCAAGTCTCTACAAAATTTTACTGCGTGTGAACCATATGTCGCTATACAAAAACACTGGAAGCTTGCAAATGATGTCACTAGCTCATCACAGTCCCTTTGTCACCCAAATAGTAATCTGTTAATATCGACAGCGAACAGGTGATACCTGTGTTGCATATGTATTTATTACTTTCCATATGACTTTGATGGAGGGCAAATAAATGAGGACTTGAGTTAGGTGCAAAAATATAAGCTAGCACTCATGTGAAAATACATTTATGTGAACCAGGGATCACTGTGGAGCACCCCCGCTAGTCTTAAATAGGTTTTCTGGGGTTTTAGGACATTTGATAATCTATCAGATATGCTGACACCCCTCTTCATTTGCAGATTAAATAGGTCATGGCAGTATGCTTCAGCTTTATTCATTTCCTAGACCACATACCTGTAATTTAAGGGCTGCAAGCTGGTTGATTTGGCTGCTTAGCAGTCAATCAACCACATTGCTGCATTTTCCCTGAAGACAAACCCGAAGCATGAACAGTGTGGCTGTTCAGCTCTAGGGGTCATGGGCGCCGAATCCACCAAATTCGGTATGGACCCAAATTTGTACCAAGCATAAAAATGCCACAAAATTCCTGTTTTTCAAATATTTTAGCTTATAGCATGACATCATTTACAAAAGCAAAATATAAAATTTATACTTTTCACTGCCCATTCTTTGAACTGGAGCTGTTGGTCTGTCTATGGCTTTAGTTTTACCAATGGTATCTTTAGAATCTGATGTTCCTGGCATGACCGAACATCATGGGCGCCGAATCCACCAAATTCGGTATGGACCCAAATTTGTACCAAGCATAAAACTGCCACAAAATTCCTGTTTTTCAAATATTTTATCTTATAGCATGACATCATTTACAAAAGCAAAATATAAAATTTATACTTTTCACTGCCCATTCTTTGAACTGGAGCTGTTAGTCTGTCTATGGCTTTAGTTTTACCGATGGTATCTTTAGAATCTGATGTTCCTGGCATGACCGAAGAACAATCTTATCCCCCTCTATTATTGTCTCTGTGACCTCTCATTATCTAAGTAAATCATCAATCCGTTCATGTCCAAAAAGAAATAGTAAATAATGTAATGTTAATATACACCAAAATTTCTTCTCCCATCACCTAGAATACTATTTTGAAATCCCATTAAGTCATTTACCCCTGTTGGCAGTGAGGCCACAAATAAAAACATCCTGTTTATGAGAACATCTTTTCTGGTCTCAGTAGTGCAGCTATATAAGAGAAATCCATTGTAATGTAATAAAAGGTACTTAGACCATGTGCTATAAAACAGTCTGATACCTTTGCTGTTTGGCAACAATAACATATCACTCAGACTTTGCTCTTATGATTTTGTCTCTCAGGGGCCATATAGAGACTATTACAAGAATAGCAGTGTTGCCCTGGCTCTGACATTTCCTTATAAAATTGCATGAGCAGCTTGTAAAAAGCACTTCTCAAGTAAAGAACATTGTGAGCAGGTGGTTAAGCCCAATCAACTCTTCACAGAAGCTCTGCTAAGATTTGATGTACAGCACAAGTTGTTCTAAAGCCCTCAGAAAATCAGCCGCAGAATAACATTCTAAGTTACCAGAGGACCCATCATTTTGTCCCAAAATGGTTTTTTTTAAGCTTAAGGTCCGTTTGCTAATCATATGCTACTAACATCCTGCAGTGTAGGTTATATTTTACAAATAATTATTTTGTTTCCATTTATAATAGCCTTGCACATCTCATGATACATTGTCTATGTTATATACCACAAGCAAACTCTTTGTTAGTTTTGTATGTGTTCTACTAGTGAACACCCGATGTACCCTTACTTACATTTCCTTTTGGGTGGATATGATCAGATGCATATGTCACAAGTTAAAAGAAATCTACCGTTTGCTTTTATGCATTATGAACCAAACATACCTTGAAAATGCTGTAGCTACACTGATGCAGAAACATATCTTGTTTAATCCCTGAACTAAGTGGTTAACTGAAAAAACAACTATAACATTATGATAATGAGTCTCTGAGCCTCCTGTGGCCACCAAGGTGCTCTCCTTACCCTAATTATCCACTGCTCCAGTTTTGTCCTGCCCAGTATAAGCCGAGGTCGATTATTCCTGTCTGGACAGTTCGGGAAGCTCCGTGTAATGTGTTTATGTATGGCAACTAGCAGAGCCCAGCTTTCCCAAGGTCCTGAATTTTATCTTTTTTTTTTTAGCAAAACCACTCAGTTCAGAGATTAAACAAAATATGTTTCTGCATCAGTGTCGCTACAGCATTCTCAATATTTTTGGGTTCACAATGCATAAAAATGGTAGATTTCTTTAAAAATTGGAGATATTGTGGCACAAAGTCCCATGTGTCTACGTGTGGGCATGCAGTCCTTTTCTTGCACATTCCATTTTTTTAACCATTCACAGCTTAATCATACCATCAGTGGTGGCTTAAGGCTTTATTCACACAATTCTGATTCACGACTGTTAAAAATAGACATTTTCTTCAACATCTATTTTTATCTACCAGTGGTCCATTAAAAAATTGTTCAGTCGAGGTCATGCTCTACTTTTTAACAGATCATATATGAAATTGCTGTGTGAATTGTTCCATTAAAAATGTATTGCATTTAGTGCAGATGTGTTTTGTCCATAAGAAACACAGACCAAACACGGCCATTTTTCAATGTTGTGTGGATTAGCCCTAGGAGTATCAGAAGCATTGGGTGTTTCACAGTGCTTGGGTGTCAAGTTAGGGAGATAATGTGAGCTTCCCACAATTTATGTTCCTGCACTAAACCGCAGGCGACAACTGGGAGGTGTCAGAGAGAGACAAGACAGACAACAAGGCGAAGTCTAGCAAACTGGATCAAAACCAAGATTCATAGTATCTTAGTATAGAAGGCTGGAAAAAGACGCAAGTCCATCAAGTCCAACCTTTAAGAATTAAATAAATGTTTTATCCCCATAACCTGTGATATTTTTGCTCTCCAGAAAGGTATCCAGGCCTCTCTTGAACATGTACATAGAGTCTGCCATAACAACCTCCTGCGGCAGAGAGTTCCACAGTCTCACTGCTCTTACAGTAAAGAACCTTTGTCTATGTTGATGGTAAAATCGCCTCTCCTCTAGGCGTAGAGGATGCCCCCTTGTCCTGGTCACAGGCCTAGGTATAAAAAGATCTTTGGAGAGATCCTTGCACTGTCCGTTCAGGCATTTGTACATTATAATGAGGTCTCCCCTCAGTCGTCTTTTTTCTAAACTGAATAATCCCAAATTTTTTAATCTGTCAGTGTATTTTAGTTCCCCCATTCCCCTAATAATCCTGGTTGCTCTCCTCTGCACCCGTTGCAGCTCTACTATATCCTTTTTATAAACTGGTGCCCAAAACTGTACACAATATTCCATGTGTGGTCTGACCAGGGATTTGTATAAGGGCAAAACTATGGGGCAGATTTACTTACCCGGTCCGTTCGCGATCCAGCAGCGTGTTCTCTGCAGTGGATTCGGGTCCGGCCGGGATTCATCAAGGTAGTTCCTCCGCCGTCCACCAGGTGGCGCTGCTGCGCTGAAAAGAATCTGAATGCACTTGAATACTTGAATCTTTATCATGAGAATCTATTCCTCTCTTGATGCATCCCATAATTTTATTTGCTTTAGCAGCAGCCGCCTGGCTCTGGTCACTAAAATTAAGTTTACCATCCACCAATACCCCCAAGTCCTTTTCAGCTCCAGTTTTACTAAGTAATTGACCGTTTAGAACATAATTATGCTTTTTGTTTCCATGGCCCAGGTGCATAACTTTACATTTATCTACATTAAACCTCATCAACCATTTCTCTGCCCATCCCTCAAGCTTCCACAAATCCCTCTGTAATGCTAAACTATCGACCTCAGTATTTATTACTTTACACAGCTTAGTATCATCTGCAAATATTGAAACTTGACTGTGTAAACCCACTACAAGGTCATTAATAAAAATATTAAAAAGAAGTGGCCCCAATGCTGACCCCTGTGGCACTCCACTGGTAACATCAACCCAATCTGAGAATGTGCCATTAATGACTACCCTCTGTTTTCTATCACTAAGCTAATTACTTACCCAAATACACAGATTTTCTCCTATTCCCAGCAGTCTCATTTTATATACCAACCTTCTATGTGGCACCATGTCAAATGCCTTTGAGAAGTCCAGATATACAACATCCACAGCGTCTCCCAGATCCAGTCTTGAACTTACCTCCTCGTAGAAATCAATCAGATTAGTCTGACAGGACCGATCTCTCATAAACCCATGCTGACGCTGGGTTATAAGGTTGTGCTCAGTGAGATACTCCAGGATAGCATCTCTAACAAACCCCTCAAATATTTTCCCCACCACAGCTGTTAGACTCACGGGTCTGTAGTTTACAGGATCGCTATTTGATCCTTTTTTGTATATTGGTACCACATTTGCTATGCGCCAGTCCTGTGGAACATGACCAGTCCTCAGTGAATCTTCAAATATTAAAAATAACGGTCTGTCTATCACCGTACATAATTCATGCAGAACCCGGGGGTGTATGCCATCTGGCCCCGGTGATTTATCTATCTTAGTGGTTGCGAGGCGGCGCCGTACCTCTTCCTGGGTTCCTGGCCATGAGCCACAAAAACATAAAGCAGAAGAGTATTCAAAGTTCAGGCGAAATGTTAGAATTGCAACAATATGACAGGCCAGTATCATAAAATATTACAAGGAGCCAGAAATTATATAGCAGGTGCCTGAGATACACCCCCAGCTCAGAGAGGCTGCTGACCTGTCACTCAAACGGCCTCCCACAAAACAACATCCCTGGGCGTGGTTCCATAATAGATAAAAGAATAGTGTGCAATATTTGAGACATATATAGAGGTTCATAGTCTAAAAAGAAAACTGACTGGCAGCCATGCTATATGTAAAAAGAAAAAAAAGAAGACTTACCCCTATAACCCTGGCAATCAGTTCCAGCAATGTCGCTAGTATTCCCACTGCTTTTAGATATTGAACCACTTGACTGATGAGGCCAGTGATTTATTGGTGCAGTCCCCAGGGCTTCACCACCTCCTGTTCAGCCAGGAGTGAAGTATAAAAAAGGTGAGAACAGTGCCTTTGCTCTTGAAACAGAGAATAGGCAAGTTTACCTTTTTTTTTTTAACATACACCTACGCTAGCTACCATTATGTTTCCAATAATAACAGGTAACCCCTGTAGGTGCACTTTAGAAATTTAATGAGCTGTAGATATTTCTTTCATTAAACTACATAGTGAATGGCAATGAATATTTTTAAAATTTGTCTGAAGGGGTCAAAATCTGATGTTCCTGCTTTTTTAAGTTCATAAAAGCATCTGTACAGTGTGATCAATATTATTATTCCTGCACCCAGAGCCATTTAATCTTCCTTCCATAGTTCCAACAAAAAAAGAATCTGCATTCTGGGTATCTTCAAAGTGGTCAAGAATTTGCTTCCAGCTGTTGTTATAACCACGAACATCAAAACTGTTTAAAAAAGTAAATGATCTTTAAGCCATTTAGAGAATTATTGATATGTCATAACTGAACTCAGTGTGTAAAGATCTCTCCATTGACTGTGAATGGGTGGTAGTTATTCATTTTTAATAAGCTGTTATGCTACCTGTATTGCAACAGACAGCCTTTATTGGTACATTTCCATTTCTTAGTTTTACAAGCTCATGGTTTATATATGTGAGCAGAACAACTGATTTATTGAAGTTCTTTTATGGTGGCCCAGAGTCCCTCCGGATACATAGTGAAACAAGATTTGGCATCTCAATGAGTCTATTGAACAGATGAAATTTTAAATAAAGGCACATGGATTCGATGCACACTGAACGTCTATTACATTTCATACATCTATTTGTCATTTTTTTTATCTTGAATAGAATTTTATTGAGTTTTTCAGAAGAATTTTAAACTTGAAATCTAGTGCAGAAAGGTGAAAATTGGGATGGTAGGCACAACACAGACACTCAAGCCCCCAGTAACAAAAAATATTTGACAAATTTATGCACACAGACTGCAAATGTTGGAATGTAATCTCCAGTGCAATTTTCTTTATGTAAAATAGCTTTAAAATAATAAATATAAAAAATATGAAGACACCATACAGATACAGGAGTAATTCACCGTCTAGAATGCTCTATGCTATCTATGTGTATATCTGCTTCTTGGGGGGGAATTGCAATCTGCTTCTTTCCACTTGGGCATGTATTAAGTTTAACAGCATTTTCTTTCATATGCAAACTTTAATTGCCACAACTTCATGAAAATGTTCTTGATAATATAAAAGTTGCAAACATCAAAGAAGACAGAGGTGCTGCTGCAGAGGTGGTAAAGTCTCCTTAAAGAGTCTTCTTACACCCCATACCTGAAGCAGCTTCAGCGCACCATGCACGCGACCGTGCGCGCTTGACGTCACAGGCTCTCCGCCACTTCCTATGTAGGCGGTCGTAAGCTTGGTGCGCCGAAACTGCTTCAGATATAAACATTAAAAATTGTTTAAACTGCGATACAGCGGTTTAGGACAAAACGAAAATAAGCTCCGGCACCAGCTCACCCTGACCAGCTTACACCTACCATTTCAAGCGGTAGGCTTCCTTTAAGGTTCGATGCCAAAAATAAAGCCAGAGCTCAGGCTCAGTTCTAATGACTGGCATCAGATCCATCAGATCAGTATACATACAGTGCAACCTATTTGCACAGGGCAGGGGTAGTCTGCAGATAGGGGGCAGCTTCCATATAGTATAATGGCAAAAAAAGAAAAAAAAAACAGTTTTTTAGAGAGGGGTCCTCTCACACATACTGTGATGCTGCCATGTGTTCATCATTTTATTCTTATGTAAGCATTTTACAGCGTAGATGGACATGTTTTAGGGTGTGTTCACACGTGGAAGTAGCACATGCGTTTTCAAACACATCAGAATACCTGTTAGCATTCGGTTAACATACATATGAGTAAACGCTATGTTAACAATGTGTTGATTAAAAAAATGTGGTAACACTATATTAACACAATGTTAACATATGTTAGCTATGTAACAACTGTCAGGCTTGCAGGTGTGGGTCCTCTGGACACCTAGGGACGCTTCTCCCAAGAACCCTAGGTGCTGGTGTTTCCCGGACGTTGGGGTTGGATAGGACAGGACGCAAGGAAATGCTCAGGACTGCCACAATAGAGACAGAGGTGTCCCTGGCGTCTTCAGATACGCTCTTGCGGTGACAATTTGGCCCTGTCCACCTCCATAGACTCCTCAGCAGGTGGAACGACTGGAGGCTGGAAAGGTCTTTGGAAAGCTGAAGGCGTCGTTGACGGACTGGAAATTGCTCAAAACGTGACTCTTCGGCACGCTCCCTGAAGCGCACATCAATCCGGGTGGCAAGGGAGATTAGACCACTCAGGGAAGATGGCAGGTCACGAGCGGCCAGAGCGGCCTTGACTTGAGAGGATAGGCCTTTCTTAAAAGCTGCAGACAAGGCCGCGTCGTTCCAGGAAAGTTCCGACGCTAAGGTACGGAACTGGACCGCATATTCTCCCACGGAGGAATTCCCCTGATGCAAATTCAATAAGGCAGACTCAGCAGAAGAGGTCTGAGCTGGTTCTTCAAATACAGACCAGAATTCAGATAACAAAGCTGACAGAGATGCTATAACTGGGTCATTGCTATCCCAGAGAGGAGTAGCCCAGGCCAAGTCTTTCCCGGAGAGAAGGCTGATTATGAATGCCACCTTGAATCGCTCTGAAAAGAATTGGGTCAGCAGTAATAAAGCTCCTGCACATCTTGGGATCGCCATAGTATTTGCTGGGCATGGACAACCGCATTCTAGGTTCAACGGCAGGCAGACTAGACGGTAACTGAGTCGTTAAAGCAGCCTCAGGGACCTGTTTCTGGTTGGCTAACAGTTGTTGCAGCATGGCGGTAACGTGCTCCAGCTGATCACGCTGTGCAGCAATCTGCCGGGACTGGTGCATCACAATAGTAGCGAGGTCTGGCTTGCCAGGAGATGGAACCTTGGCGGGAACCATGGCCAGATCTTTCTGTCAGGCTTGCAGGTGTGGATCCTCTGGACCACTGCAGACTGTGACTCAAGCCACTACCTGGGACCGGAGTCTAAGTGGTACCCGGTTTTCACCAGAGCCCGCCGCAAGGCGGGTTAGACAAGCTGCCAGCAGGTCGTTCCTCAGGCGTGACTTGTCTTCAGTGGCAGCCTGCAACGTCAGAGTTTGGTCCGGGGTCATCAACAGGAGATCCAAGCAGAAGGGTACGGGAACACAGCATACAGGACAGCAACACAGAGGAACCCTGGTACACGGAAACACAGAGGAACTCAGGTAACACGGGAACATGGAGGGAGTCTGGAACGCAGGAGACACTGGAACGCAGGAGACACTGGAACGCAGGCAAATTGCAACAGAGCTTTCTCTAAGGCTGTGAGGCACAAAGATCTGGCAAGAGTGTAAGGAAGGTGCAGTGTTTTTAAAGTGGAAGTGATCAGCCAGTGCACCAATTAGCGGTGCACTGACCCTTTAAATTTCCTGAAGATGCCACGTGCGCGCCCTAGGAGGCGGGGATGTGCGTAGACGGAACCTGGCATCGACTCCGGAGCGGGGAGAGGTGAGTCGCAGTAAAAGCAGTAACACTGATTCTGTGATCAACTGAGTAGTTAGTGCATGTTCATATGAATGCCCTAAGTGCTATTGGCATTATTGCCCATAGCTGATGTCACAATCAGTTAGTTCCACCCCTTGAGGGAAAGTTGTGAGGATTTTACACATAGCCTCATATATCTTTTAGCCCTATATCTCAGGATAGGAAGAAGACAGAAGCATTATACATATATATATATATATATATATATATATCTTTGGAGTTGTTGTCAAAAGCATTCTCCAGCTGTACTGAACTATATTTTTGTCAAGACTTGTGCACTATCTTTTATATCTTTTATTCATGTCATACAGGGATCAAAAATATGGCAGACACCAGTGAACTACGGACCGTTTTGCTGCGCTTGTGCCTTTTCAATTTCCGAAGATCGCAAGCGGTGCGAAAACGGTCTGTAGTTCACTGGTATCTGGCATATTTTTTCTTCCTGTATGGCACGAATAAAAGATATTCACAGTTCGTGGTCAGTGCACAAGTCTTCTTTTCCTACTAATGAAATCGTATACTTGAAAATCCCTCCTGTTTGCACCACCATAAGACTGATTAAGCCGTATCCTGGGACTTGTGGTACTCCAAGTAAAGAGTCTGTGCTTTGTCCCTTTTGTGTGACAGTTGTGCCAGTTTGATTTCCTTCTTTTTGTTATACAATAATAAAATCGGACCATCAATTCAATAGGGCTAAGGTGCCAGATAAAGCCCGTAGACAACAGTGACACTTTTCAAGCAGAAAATTATACAGATCCTTATTGCTTTCGGACATTAATCTTGCTTTTCCGTTTTTTTTTTAAATCTTTCCACAAGCCATACCTTTTTAATGTTTCTGCTCACAGAGACATATGAGGACTTGATATTTGTGGAACAAATTGAACCATTTCATATTTTGTTCTGTATGCGGGGAAGCTGAAAAAAATTCAAAATGTAGTAGAGTTGACACAAAGTTTTTCCTTATTCCTATGGACTTTTATTTTACATATTTTCCTGTGCGTTACAAAAAATTCTTCCCCTTTATTTATACAGTACAATCAAGAAGATACCAAATTTATATAGGTTTTATTATTTTTCAATACTAAAAAAAAATTCGTAGTTTTGCCATATTCTGACACCAACTTTTTTCATACTTCAGTATGGAGTTTTGTAAGGTGTCATGTTTTGCAGGACAAAACTTTTATTTTTTACTATTATTTCAGACAGCTACAGTACTTTAGTGCATGGTTTTCTGAAAATACATGAAATATACTGCAATACAACTGTATATACTGGAGTATAACTCGACCTGAATATAAGCTGAAAAAAACTGGGAAAACCTACTGAATTGCCCCAGGATTTTGACGCACGCGATCAGATTGTGGCGCATCGGAAATCGGGGGCGTGGCCGAACGAAAACCCAATGGATTCGGAAAAACCGCCGCATTTTAAGAAAAAAATGTGTTCTGAAAATTGCACTTACCCTCACTCAGCCCAGCTCGGTGTATTCCAGTGCGTTCCGATGCTCTTCAGCGCAGCAGCACCTGGTGGACGTCGGAGGAACTACCTTAATAAATCCCGGCCGGACCCGAATCCACCGCAGAGAACACGCCGCTGGATCGCGAATGGACTGGGTAAGTAAATCTGCCCCAATGACTCGATTATAAGTATGGGAAATGCATTTGTCACAGCCTCGCCAGTACATAGCCAGCAAGCCACCAGTAGTACATAGCCTGCCAGTCCCCTTAGTGTATAGCCTGCCAGCCCCAGTGGTATATAGACTGCCAGCCCCCTAGCAGGGCCGGCGCTATGGGTAGGCAAAGGTGGCAATTGCCCAGGGCCCCCAGGGAGGGGAAAGGAGAGAATCTCTTCTTTCAAATGAATCTTGAATTTTGTTTCTAGGTGCTATGGATCCAGAGATATTCAGGTTTAAAGTGAGGATATCAGGTGCCATTTTTATATATAAATATCTCCGTTTTCCTACATTTTAGAAACACAAATTTATATTCATATAAAAGAGGAGACTCTCTTCTTTCATAGGAAAAAAGAAGTGAGGTTCTATGAGTCACAGAACCAGAGATACAGCCCCCTGAATTGTCTCCCCCTCTTCAGATTCTTAGCCATCAGGCTGCGGGAGCATTTGCTGCACACAGGAGCTGCTGCACCTCACAGATAATGGATATATTCACTTTATATGTTACTAGTACTACATTTTGAGAAGGGATTATATCAACTAATACTCATGTTTTTAACCCTTCTCTATGCAAATCTAAGAACACACTTTGGGCCACATGTATCAATCGTTTTTTTCTGTTGTTTTTGCGCATTTTCATTTAGGCGCACCGTTTTTGTGCCATTTTTGCGACTAAATGCCAAACTAGCTGCGCAGCAAAAATAACCAGCTTTCCCTCATTTATCCTAGCAATCCAGATGTTTTGATGCGCCTAATGATATTCATCACTTGCGACTTTTCATTTAGGCGCAAAAACGGGCGCAAAAACACTCCAGCCCGAAGCTGGCGTTAACTGAGAAGAAAGCACTGAGACCCTTTGCAGAACAGCTCATTTCTAGCAGCAAAGCTCATCCAGACACTGCAGACACTAGAACAGATCATACAGACATGAGATACTCTGCAGACAGGAGCTGCAGACTCTATTTACAGTTCATCACCTTCTATTTACAAAACATTCTGCAGAATCCTGAGCTCAAAGCAAGAGAGAAGAGAACATTACAGAATGTTGCACATAGTACTGACAAGTGTCCCCCATGTAATTCTGCACAGTATCACCATTGTGTCTGAGGGGGATACTGTGCAGAATTACAGGGGTGCAGCAGGAGACCAGCACTGGGGGATCCCCTCCAGGAGAAGCCCTGCTGAGGAGGTCACTGGGTGCTGGGTGTCACACACCTGGGTGCTGCTGTGAGTGTTATCTTCATTCTGGGCTGTGGGAGAAGCAGAGAGGAGCTTGTAGCAGGATGACATGTAAGTGCCTGAATCTAACATTGCGCCTAAACTGCGCCAAAATTGCGCCTAAACTGTGTTAAAGTAAAGTGATTAATAAGAGGCAGGAAATTACCTTATCACAGATGGTTGTAGCTTGTGATAATTCTGGAAAACAGTGCGCCCGAATTTAGGCGCAACTACTACACTTAGGCGCACAAAAGTGATAAATGTGGCCCATTCTCTCTTATTCCCTTTTATTTTGTGATAGTTATTTTTTGTTGGGAAAATTGACTGATACGATGAACATTCAATCCTCTTCGCTTAATGTGACTACACCGCGACCAGAACATGTCCATAAAGTTATATGTAACACCAAAAACACACACATGTTCTGGAATAAAGTTTTTATTTCCCCCCATCCTCCATTATTTACACCTATGTTATGACATTCTCACTTTCATTCTTATGAAGCGCGGAGGGTTCTGTTATTGTGCGGCTAATACAATGGCGCACATCTAAAAGTGACTTTTATTATCTCATTAGAGAGGTTTATGGATATATTAGTTATGAAGTAGATTTTCTTTATATAAGTATCTGGATTTGTACATATTTTAGAGGAAATTTTGAATGTTAATTGCCAAATGCATCGCCTGGTTGTCTGCTTTCAAAATTATATCGGGTTTATGGCGCCTTTACTTTTTATTCTGTTTTATTGATATATTTTGCAGGTTGTGACTGTCTAAAAATGTCTAGCTGAAAAGCAGATATCTAGTTATTACAGTTTTAGTGATATTATGTGGATTTATTCATGTGAACATATCAATAGGGCACATTTGTGAACTCTACAAATGTCCATGTTTGTATCAAATTTTTTGCCATCAAAGTCAAATTTTAAGTATTTTTAATAAAATGTTTCAATTTGAATCAAAATTGCATGAAGGCGTCTATGTCTATAAAATCTTTGATGCAATTTTGAAAATGGGGCAAGTGTCTGCTTTCAGAAAATATCGGTCCCTCTCCCCAATGGGCCTCACAGTCTAATCAACCTACCAGTAATTTTTTGGAGTGTGGGAGGAAACCGGAGGACCCGGAGGAAACCCACGCAGACACAGAGAGAACATACAAAATCTTTGCAGATGTTGACCAGCGCTGCAAGGCTGTAGTGCTAATCACGGAGCCACCATGCTGCCCATAAATCTCCGTATCATTTATCTATCTCCTATAAAATTCTCATATTACAGTTTGTTTTACCAGACTAAAGGAGCCTCTTGCTGACTGTGACTGGTCATAAAATAGTTTTATTTTGGGGCCCCACTTTTAGTTTTGCCCAGGGCCCCACTTTGTCTAGAACCGGCCCTGCCCCCTAGTATATAGCCTGCCAGTCCCTGCCCCCAATATGATGCCTGTAGAATAAGAAACAAAAGGTGTACTCCCTCGGCAGGTCCTCTTCCATACAGCGATGCTCCAGCATCAGGTCCGTGATCCCGCGCTGTCGGTTGCAGGCACCATGACGTCAGCTGCTCACTGACATCACAGTGTGTGCTGATGCCAGTGCACAAAGTAGAACGTCAGCGGCTGACTTCACAATCCCTGCAGCAGACAGTGCAGGGACACGGAACTGATGCCGGGGCATCGCTGTATAGAAGAGAACCTGCCGGGGAGGGAGGGGGGGGGGGCGTTCGGCGTCGGAAGGTGAGTACACTGTTTTTTTTTTTTCTTGACTCGAGTGTACGCCGAGGTGAGGTTTTTCAGCACATTTATTGTGTGCTGAAGAACTTGGCTTATACTTGAGTACATACAGTATATTGTGCAAATACGGCTTCTATATTACATTCTGTCTAGGCAATTATAGATTGCCTTATGACAGGTATGGGAGCCTTTAACAGGTTCTGTGCATTTTCATTTTATATACTATATAGCAGTGATGGCAAACCTTTTAGAGACCGAGTGCCCAAACTACAACAAAGACCCACTTATTTATCGCAAAGTGCCATCACAGAAATTTAATTTGTGATTTATACTCACAGTTTTCATTGATACCAGCACTCTGAGGACACCAATAAAGCAGAAAATAGTCCCAGGTAGTGCTGTCACTTTAAAATACCTCTGTGCACAGCAAGTCCTGGGCTGTCTGGGACTGCAGGAAGATGCCTGGAGTCATCTCTGGTGATGGCCTGAGTGCCCACAGAAAGGGCTCCGAGTGCCACCTCTGGCACCAGTGCCATAGGTTAGCCATCACTGCTATATAGCATAGATATCATGTTATTTATGTTCTTTGGGTCAGTACAATTATGGCAATATCCCATTTGTACAGCTTGAATGTTTGAACCATTTTTCTGAATAAAAAGCATTAGTGAAGAAACATCACTTGTTTTTGCATCACCGTCTTCTAAGTGGCATAACATTTAGATTTTTTGTTAACTGAACTGTATTAGGGCTTATTTTGTGTGATTGGTTGAATGTGCAAAAAATATTTTTATTTTTTTTGCCATGTTTTTTTCATTATTTTTTTAGGTATTTGCCCACTTAGCGGGCATTTAGGGGGCTTATTACTTATTACTTTTTATTTTATTTTTTTTTAATTTGTAAGCATTTTGTACTTAGTACTATAACAAAACATTGAAACCTTTTTCAGTGTATTTTCATATATGCTCCCATTATCATGTGGTTTTATGAACATTCTGGAAAGTAAAGAATTGATTTGGAGACAAAAGAGGCACTTTTCTACTTTTGATGATTCAATCTGAGAGAAGCGTTGGCATGTTTTGCTTATCTTTTATATCAGATGTAATTTTTTTACCCTTAATCATGCATTCTCAAAAACTCTGCTGTGTTCTGTCAGGCTCCTTGAATATGTAGAAGCGGAACAAAAGTCCCTCTCCACCTTTCCATATGAATAATTCTGTCATCTTACAGCTCTGACAAAAAGATCTGTTTGAAAAATAACACAGATATGTTTCTATTTACCTTACCTCCCTGCGAAGAAGCGTTTGAGCATCCCGGTCACGTCAGCCAAGATCAGAATCAAGATTGGAAAATGGGAGTTGAAATTTGAAAGAAAGACAGTAATGTCACCTGAAAATGAAAAAATGAAAGCAGAGGAAAGATCTGACAGAGCAGAAGCAGATGACTAGAAATATATAAGATTGCAGGACCACATACAAGTGATGTTAGGTCTAAGGGTCCTGCTTGTTGGCTTAAAACTTCCATCCTAAATCATTTGTTTGATTTGAACAATAATACTCCTTCCGCCACCTTTTTAATCCCCGCACAACTTCTGAAAAGACTCCTTTTGTCTGATTAGGGCTTGTCAGTGTGATTGATGTGCCCCGGCAGTCTGAGGTACATCCTCTCATCTTGACTGCTCGTTTTGATAACCAAGTTGAAAATGACCCTTACTGACATCCTCATCTTAAAATATCTGTGTTTCTTGTGGCCTAGATAATGTAGCACAGACTCACAAGGCAAAAGGTTTCACTGGGAGGAGATGACAGCTGATGCTATTATTTTCAGAATATTATAACTCATTCATATCTGATGTGGACAGTAACTTTAATATATATTTCTGGAAAATGGCAAGATGTTTTTCCATTTTCCATTTGATAGTGAGGATTATCCGGTGGAGGAGATGTCATTTTAATACAAAAATTGTCTTATTTACCAGCAAGCCTTTAACATGATGTTAAAGATCACATTGTGATAATACTACTCTGAGAAATTGACTGGATGTTCATGACTGGTTAGAGTAACCTAATTTTCATTGTTAATTACAAATGGAAAATTCAAGTGTCTTTGTTAAAGAGTGAAAATAATCTGATAAGATGAACAGAGAATAGGTTATATACTGTAAGAATTAAAGATGTATTCTAAGAATACCACTATTAAATTGGTGTGTTAAAATAATTGTTTTTAGAATTATTCACTGTCCATTTGGACTCCATTGTTTCATTGGACTGCATGTTGATTAGCCAATAAGTCATACAGAGCAGTACAAATTATGTTTTGTTGGAAAGGGTGCTCACGGGCTGTCACTGCCCTCCGATGGTGTCTCAGGGGGTGATAATACTTGCCAAGTTGGAATTATGTAGCAAAGACCTAGGCTATATGTAGAGGGCTCAGCCAGTTAACCTTACTCCATTAACGGCCCCATAACATACTATTCCGACATGGGTCATTAAGGGATATCCTGTGATGTAGGGGTCAGCAAGTGGTTAATCAACCTTGTGGCAGAGCAATTAAAAATTAATTCTTACAATGGTGTGAAACACAAATTAACTTTTTTTGGACATTGTTTTTAATATGATATAGCACATTTACAACCAGGCCTACTGATAAAGGGGATTTTGGGGATTGGGTTTTTGCTCAGTTCCTCTAGGCTTCAGTGGTTCTGTCCAGCCCCTTAGTTTGTGCTATTTACCATAGGCACCCACTCCAGGCCTTCATATATCACAGGAATAACATACAACCCTTGCAGATACTTATATACAAAAAGACTTTACTAACAACAAACATGTGACAAAGTAAATACATAAAATACAATACAAAATACATAGAGAACACAACTACACACATACCTCTTTTTCCTGACCCCTTCTGGATCCCAGTAATGTGTACCCTGAAGCAGGAGTCACATCCAGTACATGATCATATACATGTACATATAGAGACTCATGCACAATAGCATCTATATATTTACTACACATACAGGGCACTGATCCATGAGTGAATGGGATACGGCTACAGGTTGTACATGTAGTTACACTAATATATACACACTCACCGGCCACTTTATTAGGTACACCATGCTAGTAACGGGTTGGACCTCCTTTTGCCTTCAGAACTGCCTCAATTCTTCGTGGCATAGATTCAACAAGGTGCTGGAAGCATTCCTCAGATATTTTGGTCCATATTGACATGATGGCATCACACAGTTGCCGCAGATTTGTCGGCTGCACATCCATGATGCGAATCTCCCGTTCCACCACATCCCAAAGATGCTCTATTGGATTGAGATCTGGTGACTGTGGAGGCCATTTGAGTACAGTGAACTCATTGTCATGTTCAAGAAACCAGTCTGAGATGATTCCAGCTTTATGACATGGCGCATTATCCTGCTGAAAGTAGCCATCAGATGTTGGGTACATTGTGGTCATAAAGGGATGGACATGGTCAGCAACAATACTCAGGTAGGCTGTGGCGTTGCAACGATGCTCAATTGGTACCAAGGGGCCCAAAGAGTGCCAAGAAAATATTCCCCACACCATGACACCACCACCACCAGCCTGAACCGTTGATACAAGGCAGGATCCATGCTTTCATGTTGTTGACGACAAATTCTGACCCTACCATCCGAATGTCGCAGCAGAAATTGGAAAAACATTGCCTGGTCTGATGAGTCTCAATCTTCTACTGTCCAATTTTGATGAGCTTGTGCAAATTGTAGCCTCAGTTTCCTGTTCTTAGCTGAAAGGATTGGCACCAGGTGTGGTCTTCTGCTGCTGTAGCCCATCTGTCTCAAAGTTCGACGTACTGTGCGTTCAGAGATGCTCTTCTGCCAACCTTGGTTGTAACGGGTGGCGATTTGAGTCACTGTTGCCTTTCAGCTCGAACCAGTCTGCCCATTCTACTCTGACCTCTGGCATCAACAAGGCATTTCCGCCCACAGAACTGCCGCTCACTGGATGTTTTTTCTTTTTCGGACCATTCTCTGTAAACCCTAGAGATGGTTGTGCGTGAAAATCCCAGTAGATCAGCAGTTTCTGAAATACTTAGACCAGCCCTTCTGGCACCAACAACCATGCCACGTTCAAAGGCACTCAAATCACCTTTCTTCCCCATACTGATGCTCGGTTTGAACTGCAGGAGATTGTCTAGACCAGTGGTTCTCAACCTGTGGGTCGTGACCCCAGCAGGGGTCGAACGACCAAAACACAGGGGTCGCCTAAAGCCTTTGGAGCCACGATTTTATTGTGTTTTTACTGCAAATCGCATGGTTTGGGGTCACTGCAACATGAGTAACTGTATTGCGGGGTCACAGCATTACAAAGGTTGAGAACCACTGGTCTAGACCATGTCTACATGCCTAAATGCACTGAGTTGCCGCCATGTGATTGGCTGATTAGAAATTAAGTGTTAACGTGCAGTTGGACAGGTGTACCCACCCCCTATAACTCCACCTTAAGAGACCCTTAAGGATAGACCCCAGTGGGTGCAGGGAATCTCACACCTGGTTCATGGTGGCTTCTTACTGTTCAAAGCCTTTTGATATGTTAATGACCCAATGGCTTCAGTACACACTGACATCTCACCACAGAATATCAGTGACTGTGGTCAGTATATACTGTATCCATTTACACTATATGTAATATATATAATAATAGAGCAGAAGGTCCAGTTATGAATAATGTTCCCCTGTAACACATAGGTACAAAAAATAATAATATTCTGTAAGAGTAAAAAATTGTTTACATTTTAATAACACTTTTCTGGTAATTTCTGCTAATTAAAAGTACAAAGAAGGCTGGGAAAAAAGTATAATGTTCAATCTCATTGCCTTTCTAGTTCTGTCCTGTGTATAATGTAGAGGTGGAAATAAGAAGTAAGTAATTAGTTTAGTTATGGGGGAAGTAAAGTGGTACCTTATTATACATCATAATATAAAACTGTGATTATATTTTAGGATATATGTACAGCATTGTGTTATTATAATATTACCTTTTGGATCACATGATCCAACATCTTGTACAGAGGATGGAATGTATTTGTGCACCATGGGAAATATGCATGATGTGAAGATGAAAACAGTTAATATATTTTCCACATATTCAGCCTCTAGTTTAAAATAGATCAGATTTCGTGCAGCTTCATAGAACTATTGTGCAGGATTATTAATTGCTCAGGACGAGAAATGCCAATTTATATTTGTGCATTGAAGCAGGGAAATATAATGAAACTCTATATTACTATGATATAAAGCTGTAATTATATACACACAAAGAAATGATGTATGAAGTAGTACTGTTTAATAGTGTAAACACAGCAATAAACAAAAGTTTTAGCATAGTGACACTTGTCTATGACTATTGATAGGCAGGCAAATATTTGGATATTTTCGACATCCAGAGACTTATATTTGAATCATACCGGCAAAAAGAAGGATTTTCAAAAAAACCTAAGATGTGCCTCACAATGATAAAAAGTGCTCTTTGTTATAGAAAAAAACACCACTTATATACTCGGTTAGATGGAGGGAGCGTGCTCATTCAGTCATATCATTCAGTGACAACACTTTAGTACTGTTTAAGTACGTACTCTCATGATCCATAGTCCCACATCAGGGCTACTCCATTTATCACAGCTGACAGGGGATGCACACCTTGTCTGAAGTGGATGCACACATAGAAGTAGGGCATGATCGGTGCATCCCAGCCGGAAGGGTGGTGGCCTAGGCATAGATTCATGTAGTGACCAAGTAAGTATTAATCATGTTGGCAAGGGGCAGTCATACCTGCATTTGGCACTTTCCCTAACCATACTGAGCCAGTATGATTTTTCCAGAGAAACAGACCCCAACTGTGAACTGTGCTGTTTTGATGTTTTCACATCTTATCAGTAGTGGGGAAGGGAACTGCTTTGGCTAGGTGAAAGGCCGTTAATCTAGTAATCTACAATAGAAGGTAGTGGGGACAATTGTAGGGTCAAGTGATTTGAGTACACGTCTCTTTAAGCTCAGATCCTTTTCAGAAAGATAAACAAATAGTATCTATTTTTTAGGGAATTTTGAGTTTCTATATTTGTTTTTGAATTTAAGTTTTAATATTTTTCATATTACTTACGTATTTTTTTCCGGATGACTTAATTACTGACCCATCGCGGACGCTCCAACATCATTAGCTTTAAATGTAAAAAGAACAATTCATTAACCAGTTATCATGTTTTAATTTAGTAATAATTAAATGCAAGATAATAAATGTAGACAAGTGCACAAGCCTGGTATGGTAAAAGGGTTTGGAAGTTAAACAAGTGTGTCCTTGTAGGTCTAATAGCCTAGTTCCAGTTGTGGTGAGTACTCCTATAGTGCATAAAGATATTTCAGTATGCAATCTGAGAATTTCCTAGGATGGTCTTTGTACCTGCTTATAATTCATAATCCATCATTTTAAAGGGATCTTCCACAATCAGAATATAATGGATATTGTTTGTGTAATGAAAAGTCATACAATTTTCCAACATACTTTCTGTTCCAATTCCTCATGGTTTTCTAGATCTCTGCTTGCTGTCATGGGACACTTCTATGTTTACTTCCAGTAGATAAAGGCTTGTTTTAACACACAGCCCTGTTTACTCTCTCTGATACTAATGAGCCATACATCTGTGTGACATCATATGACCATGGACAGACTTCCATCTACTGAAAAATGAATGACGCTAGTAAAAAAATTAATGACAAGCAGAGATCTAAAAAGCAATAAGGAATTGATCCAGAAAAATATTCGAAAATTGTTTTTCACACACGTGTTCTGTGCATGCTTTTGATGCACAGAACATTACACTATGACCCATTGTAATCAATGTTTTTTTTCAGACTTGCTTTATTTTTCATGCACACACGCGTTTTTTTTAACGTGCGTTTAAATCTCAAATGCATCATACAAGCCTATGGAGATGCACGCATCATACAAGTCTATGTAGATGCACTGATCAATTGCCATAGAAAAGATAGACCACAGTCCCGACTCTTTTTCACACGTATTATCTGCGTGTGAAAAATGCATTGAAAATGAATTGAAAACACCAAAAAAAGTGCATGAAAAACTGAAACACTGAGCAAATTCTTACTGAAAAATGTTTGATCTCTGATGAAAAATGTCAGTTTTTCACTGACCAAACTCTGATCGCCCTCTGATCAGACTTTGACGTGATTTGCAACCCAAGTGTGCAAGAGGCCTTACTCGCAAATAAAAGGTGAATAGTTACAAAGGAATGATATTGTGTCGTGTTTTCCAGGCAAAGTATTGAGCTAATTTACTGTGTAACGTAATATTATTAACTAACCACAGAAAAGCCGCAAGATCTGTTATCATTTGAAATCACTATAATTTATTATAGCTTTAAGGGTATGTAATAAATAGTATTAGAAGTTCAGATTTCTTGATTGCAAGTAACTACAGCTCCTCAATCACCAAATTGGCATATATTAACATAAATGCATGTTTAATCTGTCATGAATGTGAATTAGCTTTAAAAGTAATATTGTAATTTGTGGATTTTTGCTTGAAAAATGTTACACTACATAAAGTATTTAATGTTGGTTCATAATGGGTAAAGATTAAGATTGTAAAATACAAGTCATTTCCCATATGAAACATATAATACCTTACCCATTATGTGGTAATGAAAACCAAATAAATAAAGATAAAGAGGGGTACAGACAAATGTCTGAAATTTATATTAATAAGGAAAGGATGACAAAGGATGACAAAAAGGCCACCATGATGTGTTGCAAATATAGGAAAATATATAGAAAAGAATATAACATATCATTACAAAGACCACAAATAGCCAGCATACTTCTCAATGATAGTATAATGTAGTTTTTATAGCATTTTCATAAAATAATTTTTTTTTTTAATGTATATTAAATTTAACTAGGGGACATAACCATTTGATCAGTTGATCACTTACATGGAATATTGTACTTCTCATATAAGTAGTCAGTGTAGTAGTGATCAAATATAGCATTCATTAGGCCCTGATGTAGTGACATCTTTACCCAGGATCACCTTATCCTTATCTCCTTACTCATTGCTTTTTACTGTGTCAGCCGGTAGAGGGAGCATAAGAGGAAAAACCAACACCCTACTACCAAGTTATCTCAGTATGTAGTCCATTGGTGGCAACAGGTTATCCTTGGTGGGAACTTTGGTGACTAATCTTACTGTGATATACTTTTTCAATCTTTACCCCAAATATGATAAAAGGGTCATAAAGAGGTGTATAAGTGTAGTACTGCCATCCTGTGAATATTAATATTACTTTTCTTATAATCAACAACTCAACTGACACATGCCTCAGATCTGTACATAAATGTTCAATCATATCAGACTCTTCTTCATTGCAGCTTATCTTGTATGTCAGCCATATAAAGCAATTATGATTACTGTCAGCTTTTACTGTTTTACCAATCATAAACAATTGGTCAATGTTCAGTTATTTTATGGACAAATATTCTTATGTCACTGGTCCCATAGATGATTTTTGTATATGAACCCCTCACAGGCTGAGCCCTCTTCATACATAGCGGGTTTTGGCTACATTATTCAGCAAACACCCACAAACATCCCCAAATTTAGTATGGGTTGATAGAGAAAGGGGTAAGCAGTCAATTGAAGACAATTGCATCACTGTAACTAAATTTACCTAACTGAGGGGGTGGGACAAGTCACATAAACGTTTGAACATCCCTTTCTCAATGACATAAGCCAGGGGACAGGAAGAAAATTCATGAAGGATAAATTATTAGGCTATACAAAGGCTCATTGTCAGTCTTTGGGGAAATCAATTTCATCTGGACAGCCTGTCCAAAGTTCTTATAATGAACCTCCTGGCCAGATAAATCTTCTACACCACTAGTAAGGTAATTTTTTATCCCTTTTATTTTACAACTGTCTGCCTGTACTGTTTGTATATTCTTTTTGATATTATTATCCGAAAAACTTTATATCTGCACTGCACATCTGTGTGTTAAATCCTTAAAACTTAAGGTTAATAAGGTTCTACTTGTAGTTTTAGACGAGTTTAAAAGGGTATTCCCACGAAGATAAGTTTCTTAAATGTGCTCAGGATAACAAAATAACACATTCTCTAATTCACTCTTATTAACAAAAATGTAGCATACTTTACAGATATAATTCCAACCTGTCTCTATCGGTCCTGGTGTACAAAATTTCAGTTGCCCCTAGACACAACCCTGTAACTTCTGAGTTTAGGGCTGGAGAAGCCAGCATGTGTATATAAACATGTACCATGATAATCTAACCATATTTTCAGCTCACAGAACTAGATGAATCATAATTATCTGTTCAGGGAACTACTACAATCTTGGGGTAGGATCCCTAGCTTGTTGCATATCTATGTTGTGAATGTGCAAACCATCTACATATCTATTGGTGTAATAGTTAAGTAAGCTTATAACTAATTGGGTTATCTGTATTTTGGGTTTCAATTATGTGGAGCACCCTGCACTGCTTTTGAAGTGTGCACCATCTTTTTTTAGGTACACCTTTAAAGAGTAACTGTAAAGGTCTTTTATTTTCCAAAAATCAACAGATCTAAGGATCTAAAACAACTTTGTCTATTATCTTGGTTACCTAAATCCAACAGTTTCCTTGCAATCCCCCTCTGGGTGCTGCAGTGGCTGCTTCCTCTGCCCGTGCTGACAAGCCCTGGAGTCCGTAGAATAAACAAGCTCTACAAATTCTATGGGCTCCTGTGAGAGGATGGGGCTGCTACTCCCTGCACATAGAGGAGGAGGTCATGTGGCAGAGCTCTCTCTATGTATGTAGCAGAGCTGGATGTTTTCCAATACTGTGGAAACAAATGTCTCCTGAACAGAATAGTAAGATACAAGATCTCCCCTGTTCCCTATCAGTCCCTCTATGTCAGTATGAGATTCTATAGAACTTTCTCTTTCTTTCTCTGCACCTCATTCTGCCGCCTTTCCCCCAACTTGTCATCGGCAGTATCAACTCTGTGCAGATAAGCTATTATCCCTTAGCGCTCACACAGCACAGGCTATAGACTGCATGTTACTGTGTACTAATTATTTCTACCACTTATTACATGTTCCCTGCTCCTCCAAGTGATGGAAGCTGCAAGGCTAGTCCCCATATACATCCTGTATGTATACTGTGCAGTGTTCAGTGGATTAACTTCTGGAAAACTAAATGGATTTAATGGTAAACTAGAGAACACAAAGCATCATGGGATCTGGGGGCAAGCTAAATGGCCTCAGCTTGAGGGCATAGACAGGCAGACATTAGTCTCTGCCCACTTCACCTCTGATTAGAAAGAGCTTTGTCAAACACTTTCAGAACAGAATATGCCATAACTATGGAAAGAAAAGGGTGAGCAGCACAAAGGTAGCGCAAAGTAGGCATTGTTCTGTTTGTTTTGAAAGGGGGAATCACATATAATAATTTGGTAAAATCACTATAACTTTACAGTTGCGCTTTAAAATACAGCAAGCAACACAATTCTGTTGAGTTGCTATATTTAACTCAGACTAAGCACAAACACGCCCCTGTAACACAACACAAAACTGGCACATACACTTCTTAAATACATATGCAAGCTCCAAAGATCTTCTTTCTAGTGCAAAACAGAAAACTGGTAAAACCAGAATAATAGATCTGGACCTATATCTTTCCAACTATATTTTTTATGTGGTTTTTATGGGGAAGGGTCACTGACTTTCTACATCTGAACATGAAAGCACTGTTTCAAAAGTTCAAAATGAAGATTGAGGCTCGGGGCAAGTTCCTACTGGGTTTAGTAGGTAGTGTGAGCATAATACAAAATACTGCATCATGTTTTAACCGTGTTGCCCAATTATTTAGAAAAGTCACCTGGGTTGAGGGTATATTCTGAAATAGATAGTTAAATGCTATATCAGACTCAAACTCAAATCAATCCAATGCCATAATCCACTGAAGAAATTTAAATGGCAATTTATACAAGGGATGCCATTAAAGACTTTCTCAGGCACCTGGCTCTTTAGATGCAGAGTTGGGTTGATTAGGATTTCCTTCCCTTTTTATGCTTATGCATCACAGGGATAACCTTATTGGCTGCAAAGCCCACCACTGTTGGTTATTAAGCGGCTCCCATTTTGAAGGGTTGGAAGGGTAGTTGTTATGCTAACAGTTTTTATAAGTATGTATTTTGAAATTTAAAGATGTTATTCAAAACTAATTTATGTTAATAAATATATAATTATGGGTTTCATTCAATCAGATTTCACAAGTTTAAAACATTCTCAGATTCATTTTAGGTTCAAGTAACATTTTTTATTTTTTGTAAATTTCTGTTACAGCCATGGACGAAGGCCAATAAATACATAAAGGTATATCATTCTGCATTATGTTATTTGCTACAGAAACTATGGGGCAACCTCTCCAAGGTGGGTAACCCTACAACACTCAACAAAATATTGTCCAACATTTATTATAGTGTTTTTACCAGTTTTCTATCTGACTTTGCACTTAGAAAACATGAAAACTACTTGTACATATATTATAAAGTGTCTGAGCCAGTTTTGTGTGGCCGACAAGACAGAAAAAATGTGCACATAAAGTGCTTAGACGGAGTTTGCTGACTTTTATCACTGACTTGCGCCACTATTCTGTCTGTGTCACAATTCTGCAGCATGAACAAAATGTACCAAAAAAATTGTGCACACTTGCAGAGCAATGCACAGGTTAGCAGATTAACGAAGGCCATGCACCAGTTTTCATGAATCTGCTGCACCCTGGGCACTCCACAGGCAAACTGCATATAGTACAGACTGCACTAGTTTTAATAAATGTTGGTCATTGTGTCTTATGACCGCAAAAACCACAAGAGGCTTTGCTATGCCATTATTGTCACAATTTTACTATTTGTTGTTGTGGTGTATTTCTTTCCCACATATAGAAGAATACCCCTTTTATTAGTATTTACATTAATATATAGACAACTTAGCTCAAAAATGTTTTTAATAGGTTTAGGAAATGTTGTTGACAGTTGCAGTAATCTGGGGTCATTTAACAGATGTGAAGAGACACCAACTCATTATATTACCAAGCTGTCTATCAACTACTAAAGTTAGAACCTCAATCAATCTGTTTAGTAAGCTTTCCGGAACAGATCTGCATGAACAGTCAAATTTCTAATAAATAAAATAGTGCTCAGATTCAGGTATGTGTGGGAATCTCTTTTAAAAGGGTTAAATGTAGGCATTTCAATATGAAATTCATTGAAATTCATAGAAAAATTAATGACTACAGCAAGGAGAGTCCAGGGTCAAAATAACCAACTAGAATCAAATTCCTGGTAGATTTGGGCTGCTCTATGTAAGAAAAGTGCTTATTATTAATATTATTATTATTATAGCTAAACTTTTATCATGGAACACTTTAGCTACTTATTTTGGCCAATATTAAATTTCAACTGTAGCTCCAAAGGTGATAAAATGGTGCCTATTCATTTTGATCAAATGATATTGGCAACCATTTACCAATAGTATCTTTCGACAACCAGGAATGTGGCAGCTTTATCATAAGTTTATTACATGCTAATTCAAGCAAATAAATTTGCTCCAGCTGTGGAGCAGAAGAGATTAATAACCTCGAAGATCACTTTACTGCTTTGATGAGTTTCTTGAACAGAGTGGAGTATATTTAGGTAGAGCTTCTAGATTAGTTGAAAAAAAGCCCTTTAATTATTAGTGACACTGTGCAAACGGCTTCATCTGAGTGGAATACCAAATACTTAACTCCCTGACCTTATTATTCAAATAAACACTTCCTATTATAGCAACATGACTCCTGCGTCAACACATCACATCAACTTCCTCTGTGGCAGATTTCAATGTCTCCGCTGTGTCATCTGAGAACAGAAGGGTTTCATTACCATGTTAAATCCACTTAGAGCTGCAGGGGCAAGAAGTGTTGCTATTTGGTCCCTTCACAGCACTGAATGGGTTATGAACACAGGATCTAATTTTGGAGCTATCAAATTCTATTTAATGTGAATGCCCAGGGCACTTAGGAAGGAAAGCCCAGATAGGCTCTGACATCTATGTCAAGAAGGAAATTTCCACACAACAAAATAACTGGTAGAGTGACCACTAAAGAACTTACTCTACTATGTGTTGTATTTTGTGATATATAGTGTAAGATCTAAGCTTAAAAGAAAACAAATTGTATCACTTAGTACTAATGTGACACTATACACCATCTTCCACAATATAACAAAAATGGAAACTATACAAAAGACTTACCATACCCTCCTTCTGCATACTTTCTTCCTCATCTTTACATCTTGTGTCTTCGGTCCCTGATTGAAGTGGATCACAAAAGGGAAGGAATTCCTATTTTGAGAAAAAAAAAATCACATGACTCTACAATTCCCTTAAGCATAAACCTACCCTTAGTAATAATTTCCATCTTTAGATACATTTGTATTTACAGTACAGCTTGAGACACAGCATTATAAAAATTAAGATTTACAGTAGCTTTCTAGAAAACGTCCATGAAAATTCCATTTAATAGGGTTGTTTTGTATAAATAGCATTTTTTTTAACTATAGCTTGGAAAAATCAACTAAGGTTAACCATTTCAATGCAGTGGTCATTTGCACCACCATATTGGCCTTCAACTCCTGTCCCCATGGTGTCATCGGAGGCAGAGATTAGTCTCTCCGATACTTTGCCAGGTGCTGGCTCGGACAGACCCTGCTGTACCGCTATATGCTTCTGATGCCACACTAAAGTTTGAATAAAGGCTTCTTTTATTTCACCCATCAAGCTGGATCATAATTTTCTAGACTGCAACAGGTGTCCAGTAAGTTTCCCATATACTACAATACAATATTATTGCAGTATATGGTATGAGCAATCAGATCCCTTAGGGTTCAAGTTCCTTGGGGGTTCTAAAGAAATAAAAAACTTAAGAACTAAAAAAAACAAAAATGTAAGTTCCCTATCCATTCACCTAGAACTGACATAAAAGCAAAGATAAAAATGACAGCTATCCTTGTGTCCCAAAATGCCACAATGATTAAAGCATTTAAATAATATTTTCAAGTGGGGAAAGCTAGAAAAGAAAAAGAAAAGTAAATGTTGTTTTTCTAATAACATTTTTTAAACAATCTGGTATCTGTGATTGTACCAAACCAAAGAATAAAGGAGATGTGTTATTTCTAATGCAAAGTGAAGGCTGTAAAAACTGAGCCCACAAGAAAATGGTCACAAATGTATTTAATCAATTTTACTGCATTTAGAATTCCTGTCATGACATTGAGAGAACCAGGTTGGAGAACCAGGTTGTCCTTCTCCAAGACTTCCAAATTGGCAACTGCTTGGTGCATTGGTTCAACACCAGGAGGACCCATTGTCTCTGGAGTCAGGGCTACAGGAGGGCACATAGATTTTAAGAGATTCCTGGTTTTGGTACAAATTATGCTGTGACCGGGGCCAAATACCATGCCATGCTGGCAAAGATTCAATTAGGTCAGTCACGGGTTCCAATACCTCCCATTTTGAGATGATTACATTTTTTAGAAATGTCCTCATTTCAACTGAAGAGCCAAGCCAAGATAGATTCTGTCCAAGGATAGATGACAGGATAATACAATATGTAAGGAACATAGTATAGCAATGCAATAGCAAGCTAGACTAGTAAAACCAGCCAGGCAGATATATAAAAGAGCCGTCCATCTCTCAAATTAACTGTTTGCTGGACAGAGCTGAGCATCAGAAGTACTGGGTGTGGTTCAATCAGTCCCAATATATCAGAAACCTGAGGGAACCTGAGGGTACAATCACAAGATGTTTGTTCGCGTTAATGCCATGCACTGGAGAGGAGGAGAGTGAGCAAATGGCGCGGCCACATATGGGTCTCCATTATGTTTGTGTGAATGAGCCGTTAGCCACATTTTACATACTGTACATAACACAGAGAATATCAACGCCTTCAAAGTCGCATTCTGCGAACAGTAGACAATGATGCCAAAGATGTTACAGTATGCTACTTCCAAGCTCTTTATTCCTCTGCTCAAGGCTGAGTTTAGTATTTGCATCCATTTTGGAAGAAGTCTACAGGGGGATATATTACTATTCTTGATGGCTGCCTTTTAGTGTCTTCCTAGGTGCAAATCAGTGACGTACACTTTTTCAGAAACACTCACACTGCTGTGCAACTTCATAGAGAGAAAAAGAATGGCAGTACTATGCACCTAAAAAGTCACACATCAGGTGATGCCTGAAAAGTTTCACAGCAGTGGAGATCGCCTGAATAGGTGCACAACACTGTCTTGCCCTTAAAAATTCACAAAATGAAAGCCAGCAATTTAGAAAGAATAGTTATATATATTACCTCTTGTGAGTTTTCTTCAAGTGTTTGTCAGAAAGCTAAAGCCTTGCTTCCTGACCCAGCCCTGATATCACAGTATATCACAAGACATCAGAAGCGACACTCGTTATATACATTATATTCCTGTATGTACTGTAGGACAGCATGTACTGTACCAAAGCAGTGGGCCACATGTATTGTTAGTTTGTACTTTGCAGTTTGCCTCACTAACATGCAAAATGCGACCAATTCATGAAGTTTCGTGCAGTTTCATGAATCTGGCATCCCCTGCGGCACCCAAAGTGCATGAACCGGTGCATTCAGTTTAATGGGCATGCGCCACAATTATGTCTGACTTTTCATCTTAAATGTGGTGCACAGTGCAAATACACACCAGAATTCCCCTTTATGTGCACAGTATTGTGTTGCAGTGTGCACAGTGCTGCGGCAACACAATACTTGCAGAAACACTTCATAAATACATAAGCCAAAATACTGATGCAGACTGCTTAATAAATGTGCCCATCGTGTTTGATTTCAAAACGTCTAATAGCAGCTTCTACCTAATGCAATTAAAAACCAGGGGTATTGATATGTTTTTCAGGAATAAGGGACCTATAAGCCTTAAATGAGCGTTTTGATACCAGAAATTTAACAGCAATTTTACTAGATCACAGAGGGAATCTTTCTCATGGATTAAAGAGTGGAAAGACCTGACAATTTAAATGTCTGATAAAAGGGCTCGGAGAGTATCATGGGTAAAGAAATGTATAGAACAGAAATGTTGTCCAATATTTCCACATATTGTAAACTTAAAATTAACCTTTTATGCACACTTGGAATAGACAGATTGATGATGGAGTCTCATTAGTTGTATTAACCAAATAACAGGCCGAATTTCTGGTAGAATCAGATCCCAAGACCACCATAATAGATGGGCTTTCAAAAACCCACAGAAATCAAGGTGGTCTCTGGAATTGGGTCTAGGAATAAGAGACTTTGTGAGTGGACAGACCACTTCAGCCTCTGGTAAATAGAGTACCTGGGTTTCTGAAAGACAGCAGAAATGTTCTGGCTGCCATATTGAAAATTGTTGAGCATGACACACCTACATATGACTTACAGAAAATACTCACATATATACAGTATATAGACAAACCTAAGACTGGCAACACAATATTGATAACACGCCCACCGTACTATAAAATCAATACCTGTTGGGGAATTAATGAGGATTAACAGATGGAGGCACAACAGACATCAGGTAGATTACAAAAAAGACCATTTTTAATTAATACCTTTAAAAAAAATGCTCTAAAAAGTGATAATAAATGTTCCGCAGATTTGTCAGCCGAAAAATAAAAAAGTGATGCATATGAAAACATGGTGATGCTAAAATTAACAAGATTTTTTCCATGTTTTTATTCAGTACAATTGAATAAAATACACAAAACCCCCACATATTTGGTATCCCTGCATCCATATCAATCTGCATAATAAAACAGAATCGTTATTAGATCTGCAAAGTGAACCCCGTAAAAAAACAAAAAAAAAATTTTTAAATTAATACCCTATAAAAAATGCTCTCAAAAGTGATTAAAAAATGTTTTGCACTCTAAAACAAGAACACTAAAAAGAACAATCCTTCTTGCAAAATATAAGCCCTTAAACAGATTTGTGAGGCGAAGGATAAAAAAGTTATGCATATGAAAGATGGTGATGCTAAAATTAATAACATTTTTGCCAAATTACTTTTTATTCAGTAAAAATGGGGAAAAAATAAAAAATCTATATAAATGAGATATTTTTGTAATCCTGGCGACCCATAGAATAAAAATAATATACTATTTTTATGGTAGGGTTAACAGCCCAAAAAAACACATACAAAAAATTTCCTAAAAATTGATGATTTTCATTTCCTCCACCTACAAAGAGTTAATAAAATCTCACCAATTAGCTATAGATGCCCCAAAATTACGTACCAGAAAAGTGCATCTCATGTGGCAAAAGAAATAAGCCCCTATAGGTCCACATTAAAAAAAGAAAAAAATTATAGCCTGTACAATTTGACAATGCAAATCTGCTCTGGATGGTGCCTCCTTTCATTCAATGCCCGCCCGTGTGCCCATACAGCAGGATACCACCACATATAGGGTATCGGTGTACTCAGGAGAAATTGGGTATCAAACTTTGCGGAGCCTTTTTTCATTTAATCCATTGCAAATGTTAAAATTTTCCACCCAAAATGAGTGCATTGTGAAAAAATATTACAATTTGTAGGCCGCACCTCCATTTTGTTTTAACTCCTATAAAACACCTAAAGGGTTAACAAACTTCTTAAAAGTGGTTTTTCATATTGTGATGGGTGTAGTTTCCATAATGGGGTAATTTACGAGTATCGCTATTATTTAGGCTTCTCACAGTCAATTAGAAGTTGAGCAGGTCCATCTAAATACGGGTTTTGGTGATTTTACAAACAATGTGCATAATGGCACCAAAATTCTGAGCCTCATAACATTCTAGTAAAATATGTGGAATCTTAAAAAAACCATCCAACATAAAGCAGACATTTGGGAAATGTAAGTAATGAATTTTTTTGGGTGCTATGACTATCTGCATCAAAAGTAGAGAATTTAGAACGTTGAAAATAAAGAACTTTTCCATATTTTTGCCAAATTTAGTTTTTTTTCATAACTAAACACAAAAGATATCATCCAAATTTTTAAACTAATTTGAAGTACAATGTGTCTGTCAGCACCTGTCCAGCAAACGCGCAACCACTACCAGGCTTGGCGCTAGCTGTCAGCCTGGGTAAGTGGTGGCGAACTCACCCTGCGACGTCCGTGCGGGCTAAGGCCCTGCCTAAAGCAGATAAACCGCCCTGATAAGGGCAACCCCACTATCAGGAACCTAGCTGATGGTCCCTGAGCGACCCTACAACATGACAGGGGAAACTTACTTTGTCTGGCAGCTGCTGGATGGTGGAGCGGACAGGTAACCGGAATACAGGAATAGACCAGTGTTTACACTGGCTCACAGAAACCAACACAAGAATGAACAGGCAGATAAACACAGGTCAGATCCAGATACAGGTACAAGTGGGATATACACAGGACAGGTCAAGATCAAACGGGTTATGTACAGGTCAGATCAAGATCAAACGGATTATATACAGGTCAGGTACAGATACAGGCAGACAAACGGGAACAGGTAAAACTGAACTAGAAACACAGGGAAGACAAGACTCAAAATAACCACCCCCCGTCTGATGGGAGCAGGCAGGTATGTTTGCAAATGTGCTTCCAGCAGCACACTAGAGGAACTGTCAATCAGGCTAGTAACCCTTGCTGGGCAGGACAGAAATGCAAGGAGCAGGGTGTGGCTCAGTTAATCCAAACACAAAAATTAAGCCACAGTTCAAACACAAATAAACGCCATGTATTCCGCCTACTGCGGATAGAGCGACGTTCAGGCACGGACGTTACAGTGTCACGAGAAAACATTCTCAAAATCCCCTGGATATCTTATAGCGTTCCAAAGCTATAACCACTTACAGTGACACAGGGCAGATTTGAAAAATGGGGCCGCGTCCTAAAGGCCAAAAGAGTCCCGTAAGGGTTAATTCCAGCATTAAGGGTAATGCTATACAATCAGTAATGGGTTTACATCACATTACATTTAGACAAATACAAATGCAAGTACAGGTGGTCCCCTACTTAAGGACACCCGACTTACAGACAACCCATAGTTACAGACAGACCCCTCTGACCTCTGGTGAAGCTTTCTGAATGCTTTACTATTGTCCCAGATTGCAATAATCATCTGTAATATGCCTGTAATGAAGCTTTATTGGTAATCCTTGGTCCCATTACAGCAAAAAATGTTTAAACTACAATTGTCACTGGGGCCAAAATTTTTTTTGCCTCGATCTACAATTATAAAATATACAGTTTCGACTTACATACAAATTCAACTTAAGAACAAACCTTCGGACCCTATCTTGTACGTAACCCGGGGACTGCCTGGTACAAATACAAAACTACAGTAATAAGGAAACAAATGGAAGGAAGAACCTGTACGTGGGGCAATCTACATGGGAAGGTAGATGGAGACACAAGGGGAGGGAGCAGAGCAGTGCAGTTATTGGGGCTTATTTACTAAGGGTCCGCATACACACTTTCCCCCTTTTTGGACTTTCTGTTATTTTCGGGGATTACACAGCTTTGACAGGTATTTAACAGGTATGTCGCACATGATCGGATTTTGGTTTTTGGGTAAAAAAAAACATTTGATTGTAAACTGTTACGGTAATGTTCGAACTTTTACTTGCTAGACAAGTTTCACCCCCACTGTATTGCATGTAGGTAATTATTTTAGTGTGAAAATGTAATTGTTTGATGTAGAGATATTTTTTTCAGTTTTCTTCTAAGGGTCCTTGATTAGAGAAAAATGTTTTCCTATCCAGATTCCTATGGGTAGTTTTTACTTTGAAATTGTTCTGTCAATTTTCCAGTCCTCTGCTCTGGTACAGTTATGTAGCAGTCTTCTATATTGCACATAGGGAACATTTAGAAGCCACCTTACTTGTTTCTATTCAAGAGTATGATATGATTTCTTGCTGTTGTAGTGCTTATGATTTCTATTTTTAGGTCTAAAAATTTGACCCTTTCATTACTAATTGCTGGAGTTAATTCCAAATTAAATTCTTCTGAATCCCTAGACAAAATTGGTAATCATATGCTATGAGTGCCGTTAACTGTATCAATGTGAATACTTAATACTAATACTAATTTGTCTCACGTAGAGCTCGAACTATAGGTAATATGGTGTCCCCATCCTTGTATACATCTATGGATAATAGGACACAGGCAACATGGCTTAGCACCAAAGGCTCTTTTAAGTGTGGCACTAACAGATGCACTATTTGCCGTTATATGGGAAATACACATACTTTTTCTAGCAGTTATACAGATAAACATTGGAATATCAAGACATTTATTAACTGCAATACTAAGTATGTAGTATACCTTGCAGAATGTACAACATGCAGACTACAATATGTGGGCAGTACTATTCGTCCACTTAAGAAAAGGATTTCGGAACATATATCCGATGCAACCAAACCAATAGAGAAACACATCTCTGGATTATCTAGACATTTTGCACAAATGCACGCTGGTGATGTAACCACTTTGTCTGTTACCGGTGTAGAAAGGGTTACCGCACCGAGTAGGGGCGGAGATAGAACCCATAAACTCCGGAACCGCGAAATGCTGTGGATTTTACAATTGGAGACTAGAATGCCCAAGGGTCTCAACAATAAAACAGACACAATGTATCTATATTAACATACTAATGCCATGTTGTATATTTTACATGTTTAAACTTGTAATTTAGCTGCTCTGTTAACAAATTTGTTTAATGTTATGTCCGCACAATGCAAGACACGCATGTGCAAATTAGATTGATTACCCATGACACCTGCTGTCAGTCCTTTTTAAACCAGTGTTGTGTGCAGTGTTCAGACCATGACTAAGAACCTTATTTCTACGTTCGAAACGCGTAGGTCTTTTGGCTCAACGCCATGTGCACTGTACTTTTAATGGATTTGTATTAAAGTTCAACATTTTTAGCCGTATGGAGTGCCGGTCCTAAATCTACTTTTCTCTTGGAATGTGAATACTTACCTTGCTTTCACCTTCTGTTCCATTTCTACTCTTGATTCTGGGTTCCCAGTTTTTCTTATTATCCTTAGTTCCTGGGTCACTTGAGTCGGCTACCCACAATAATTTTTCTCCTGATCACTTGGAGTCATTGTGTGGTTCCGCAGATCACATGACTTTTTCCCTCATCATAATTTCTATGCAGGTTGCTGGCAGTGGCCATGTGATCAGGCAGATCATGTGACTGCTATATGCAGCTGAACCATAGGTATGTAAGATGGCTCCAGGATGGTATCTAATCAGCCAGGGGGACAAGTTTTCTGATTTTATGCAGGGGTGTAACTGCAAGGTGTGTAAAGAGACAAGCACAAGAATTTGTGTACACAACTGTTTTTAATTATGCAAGCAACTTTGTATAGCGTACAGTCATTCTTTAGCCATAAGCACTTATATGGGCCGTTAACACGTTGGCCCATGTTGAAGTGTTTTAACCTTCCAATATGTACCAGTAATAATTATTAATGGAGACAGTAGGGCTGGATCATCAAAATTCTTTCCTGCCATTACCCAACCAAGACGAAGTGGAGTGATCCCAGCACAATTATTGAGGGTGATGCTATACTACTTTTACATTGGATGAAGTATTATAATATTTATTGTCTTAGAAATTGGAGCAGTATTACAGTAGTTACATTATTGTACACAGGTGGTAATGTTATAGTAGAACATAGATGACTTATTAAGGTACATAGGGGACAGTATTATAGTAGTTTTATTCCTGAACATTATAGTAGTAATATTGTATGCATAGTAGAAGTAATATCTTACAGGTACAGTATTAAAGTACAGGCAGTCCCCGGGTTACATACAAGATAGGTGCGGAGGTTTGTATATAAGTCCAAACTGCATATTTTATAATTGAAGTTCTAGACAAATTTTTTTCTTTTGCCCCAGTGACAAATGGAGTTTCAAAATTTTTGCTGTAATTGGACCAAAAATTATCAATAAAGCTTCATTACAGACACCTTACAGCTGATCATTGCAGCCTGGGACTATAGTAAAGCATCCAGAGAGCTTCACCAGAGGTCACAGTGGGCAGAGGGGTCCGTCTGTAACTATGGGTTGTCTGTAAGTCGGGTGTCCTTAAGTAGGGGACCGCCTGTAGTTATATTTTTCAATAGCATCAATCTCTCTTGGCTATGGTTATTAACTCCTTCTACTTCAGCTTACCACACTAAATTGTGCTGACCTCACCAACAACATAGGACCACTGATACAGTTATTCCAGGGCCATTCAAAGTCCCCTATCCATTTTTGGTTTCCTCAGCAGTGCTGAAAGCACAAAATAAATGAATGATGAGTTAGATGAAATTCAGGAAATGCTCAGACTTTGCTTTTATTTACAAGAACTTTTTCCTGTGACTACGAGTCTATAACATATTAGGAAATAGCAATGTGAGCAATTCCCTAATACAAATGTGTTACTTGGCAAACATAAAATTCTCTTTGACATCTCTGTACACATCACAGTTGGAGGATTGAGCATTATATTAAATGGAATGTGCCAAAGTTGGAGATGTTCTTTAGCACATTTTTGAAACAATAATATAAATTTAGTTTATATACTATATATATATATATATATATATTATACTATACTATTCTTTCTGGCATGAAGTGTGACTACCTTAAATTAATAAACTTAAACCATCAGACTGAATTTAGATGGAAAATGTGGCTGCTTAGTTCCTTTAAAAATATATTAAAGGAATGCCTTAAAGTCTTGAAACAGTCTCTGAAGATTGTAATGGCTCATTTGGCAGAAGGCAGTCTCTATGGCTCACTTAACAGTTTATTACCTAATAGCTAATTGCATTTTATTTCAGTTTGAGCCACCTACTTTTTTTTACCTTATCATGGGAAATAATAACAATCATAATTCACATTAAAGTTTCTTATCTTTGTGTGTGCTTAGTATATACATAAAATTTTATATGCAATAAACTTACTAAATGGTACATGTATAGTATAATAGCATAAACATAAAAAAGAGCACAACTATAATTATGGCTATGGATACGTTGAATTGGAGACACATATCCCTATATCTATTTCCATATCACAGATACATATTTTATCTGCCATGCAACCAGATGTTGAAGCTAAACCATGATTAGAGGATATAAAAGATACACTTGACAAGTCTAATACACACCAACATGTTTACTTGTAAGGTTCATTTAAGGAAAATCCCTATTTTAGAATTGGAATACATCAGTTATCTCCAACTCCAGATGGCCACAGTACGTCACACAAACAACAGATGCCAGGTAACTACTATTTATATTTTGAAACCACTGCTAGAACCAGTTAACACAAGAATGCTGATCAACAAAAAGTATTGGCAATGATATGTTTTTGTGAAAAAAAGGTTGTTTAATTTGTGCTTTAGTAAAAAAATGTATTATTATGAACATTAAGGAAACATTAAAGGATGCATAAAAATATTTCTATAATTTATTTTTGTATATATATGTATATGAATATATAATTTTTCTTTTAATAGATCAGGGAGAAAGTTTTTTCATTTACTAAAAAAAATGAATGGCTTTGGGACAGATTGTCATGGAGATGCATGGCACATAGCGCCGCAACACAAGGAAAGATAGGACATGTCCTGTCTTTTCCCCCATGTACGGAGTCGCACGTGTGCTGCACCATATCACTCTGTGCGGCCATTGCCGGGCTATGCGGTTGTATATATGGACGCAAGCGTGGGGCCGTATATATGTCCTCCAATGGTCGTGTGAATGCAGCCTTATACTGTAGTTGTACACTTTATCGCAGATAATGTTTTTAAGATATATACATATATATATATATGTATGTGAGAAGATGAGTTCAGAAGATTTTAAGTATATAAAATTGACAGTTATAAAAGGCATTAGAAAATTGATTGTTTCCTTACTCTCAGAATTTGTTGTTTTAGGTTTGATTTGGTATATAGTTTATACAGGAACAGGTGAAAAACTAGAGAAATAAAAAAGACAAAACAGGCAGGGTCATGCATGATCCAGAAAGCTAGGGCAATAAACAGTAATATAATTATAGAAGCAAGGGGGAGATTTATCAGTAGTGTATAATTGCAAAACTGTTCTCATGGCAACCAATCAGAGCTCAGCTTTTATTTTACCACAGCAGTTAATGAAAGGAAAGCCAAGCTGTAATTGGTTGCCATGAGCAAGTATATGTTTTGCTCCCTGCTAATTCTGA
The DNA here is from genome assembly GCF_040894005.1 of Engystomops pustulosus. Taxonomy (NCBI): domain Eukaryota; kingdom Metazoa; phylum Chordata; class Amphibia; order Anura; family Leptodactylidae; genus Engystomops; species Engystomops pustulosus. The sequence continues at coordinate 115,289,292 of NC_092412.1, forward strand.
TAAATCTGCCAAAAAGTCTTAAAAGGCACACTTATCATCCCTCATCAGAGGGATTGTAAATCAAAAGCATTTAGGATTCAGCAGTAATTGAAAAACGTGAAGTCCTTTGTGGGGTACTAGGATCTATAGTATCTCGCTATTCAGTTCTTTACTCTGATGAACCTGAAAATCCTATAAAGTGTATAGGCCAGCCTGAAACCATATGTTTAAGATTAATATAACCATACCCACCTCTGGATTACCATATGATCCACATAAACATACAAGGAATGTATGGTTAATAGAAGGGATCAAAGTATAGCTGGGATATAGAAGGAGGGGGAGATAATGAGGGGATAAAAAGCTATGTCCTCTCGCTTACCAGAAACTGGTAAAACCACCTTAGGCCACACTTAGATGACCATTGTGGGGATGTATACTGTATATCCACGCACAGGGAAAAAATGCTCTATATTTCCCCGTATTTACAGCTGTACACCGCTGTTTCCGGGTGAGCACACGCACACACACCCTTAAAAGATAGCAAGCATGTAAACATTGTGGATTTAAAGTGAACTCAGGTTTGCCAGATCCATTTGCTTTGATGGATAATAGGTTTAACTAGGTTTATGGCTTTGACTTGTACAAGTATTTATTGTTGTATTTTAATTAACTTACATTAATACATACCTGGATTTATAATTTACTTGTGCTACTCATATGAGAAGTCTAAAATTATTTCAACCTCTAATCTGTTTACGATGCTAAAATAACTGAAAAAAATACAATTTTCCATAAATCTTAACCAAGTTGGGTCTGTGTTTATACAAAAAGTTTGTATTTACATAACAATCCAAATAGCTAATGTAATTTTTCTGTATCCTAGTAGGATATGAAGTATTCCTACCTTAAATATTACGATTATCTTATTGTAGGAATGATGTTAGGAACTACCTCTATCTCAAGAATCTGTTTACCATGTAAACAGCTGAGCTGATTAGACAGAATGATCAGTTTCTCTACAGTAAGGGTAAACTGAGTACACATTGTTCCCTTTTTTTCTACACTCTTTACCAACTTATTAATTTTGCATAGGTTTTTAGATTTCTCCTTCAAGGTGTCTGGCTAAGGTGAGGAGTTTGACAGATTTAAAATCAATGTGAGTGTAACATCTCCAGCCCCAGCATAAACGATTATTTATTAATATTACATTAATTCAACTTATATAGGAAATGTTTCAAAATACAAATTTAAATAAAAATTTATTTATAGTATTACAAGCTAAGACTCTTTGTAAAAACATATTATTAGAGGGCTAAAATAAAATTACCTTACCATATATGTTGTCACTGTAGAGAAAAAACAGTAATAGGCAGCCGGGTGTTCTAGTGGTGATGGAAAATAAATTCTCACCTCTTCCGGTGTTCACCAATGTCTTTTATACTAGAAACTTTTAACTTACCCTATGGCCCCTTAGTTACTATGGCTGAAACTGTGCTGTATATTTTCAGTGGTAAGTTCCTCCTCTAACAAGTGTACCATTGGGCATGTCTGCCATCATCTTAGAGCTGCTAGACAGAATAGAAAGACAATATGGAAAATGTACCTTTACAGTATGCCAGTTTTTTATGTTTTCAACCATATTTGCACATTTCTGCAACTTTTACCAGCCCACTTCACTTTAGCCTTCTTTCTTAACCACTTCCATACTACATCGTAAAGCAGTAAGGGGAGTATGGAGAGGATTTATGGGCAGAGCCCTCTTTATATGCAGCTGACACCCACTGGTAACAGATGCGGTCAGTGCTGGCAGTTACTGCAATACTACAGTTGTACTGCAGTTTATTGTATACGTGATAAGATCACCTAGGGATAAAGTACCCTAGGGGTCCTGAAATAATAGTAAAAATTAAATAAAAAAGTTTTTAAAAAATCTCACCCACTTTCCTTAGAGCACATATAAAAATAAAAAAGTAAAATAATAAACATGTTAGGAATCCCTGTGTCCCAAAATGACTGTTCTATCAAAATATAAAAATTATTATTCCTAGTACTGAAACCTGTAGAAGAAAATAGCCTGCAAATGTCTGAATTGCCATTTTTTTGCCATTTAGCAACACATAAAAATCAAGAATCAAGAATCATGCTACATAATTGTGGCGCACAATCCAACTAAGCACTAACAAGCCCCTTTAGGTGCACATTGGGGGTCATTTACTAAGGGCCTGATTCGCGTTTTCCTGACGTGTTACCCGAATATTTCCGATTTGCGCCAATTTTCCCTGCATTGCCGGTGAATTTGAGTGCATTCCGGGGAACTTCAGTGCAGCAGCGCCACCTGGTGGACGTCAGAGGAACTACCTTAATGAATCCCGGTCGGACCCGAATCTACGGCAGAGAACGCGCCGCTGGATAGCGAATTGACCGGGTAAGTATGTCTATCATTATGTCTATCTTGTCAGATACAGTGCAGCCGCGACACAAAGCTGGCGCAGACACTTTATAAATACATGTGCAAGCAGTTTTCAGGTTTTTTCTAGTGCAAAGTCAGACAGAAAACTTGTGCAAACAAAAAAAATAAATGTTGGTCACGGATGTCATTCGAAGCATGAATGAAATAAATTTTTCTCTCTAAATATTCTCTGCTCGCTGCACTCTAGCCCTGCCCCCCTGCAGTCCAGGAGGAGGCTCACAGACACTCACTCACTTCCTACCAGCATTTCATTGTGAGGACAGAGAAGCTGAAAGCTACAGGCAGATAAGTTCTTTGTCTGGGGAGGGAGAACAGATATGTAACAGAGCTGACAGTGTGTAATAGGAATCTCATGGATCTCATCATCTCTGATGTGTCTTATATCTCTTTCTATGTGTCAGAAAATATGTTCTGACTAGAATCTTACTCTGAGTGATAGGAGCTAATATAGCAATAAAACTGAGTAAAATTATGAAGTAATGGTTAAAATGATCTTTATTGTGTAAACATCACTATGGGATTGAGATTTGAGCATTTTCTTTTGTGAGAAAACCCTTTTAAGATTATATTCCTATAGTGTTATGTGCACATTTTATCAACTCTGCACTGCTGTACAATCCCTGGCCTATCATCTGTTTGTTATCATTAATTCCTTTAACAGTTGCATGGACTACGACATGAAAGCCTAAATATTCAAATCCAACATAGGTCTAGAATAACAAAAGTAATAATATTTCCCTTAACCAACAAAATAAATATGTTTAAAGATAACTATGATTTTTGTATATATTTTAATTTCTTTATGTTAACACCTGCACTTACTGTCAAGATAATCAAGTAAAAAGTAGGAAGAGAAGAACAGAAGGCCAGCTTGGTTCAGATTTTGTGCTCAATAAGCTTTAGATAAAATTTCTTAATAAATGTAAATCTGCCACCAGAGACTATGAATCGATTTGGTTCTGCTATCACTCTTATTTATTTTATCATTAAAAATTGCTCATCAGCAACTAATGTTTATTTTCTTTCTTACATATACTAGAGGTCACTGTTCCATTTGAAAGGCCTACAAAGTTAGACTAGTTCTACCTGTTTTGTTAAATTTCAGCAACATTCCACTAGAGACACACTTCCAGACAAAGAAACCTTTGGCTGATGCAGGCGATAATTTTCAGATAGCTACTTTATGAATAGCAACAATGTGCAGCAACTCCCCTAGGTAAGATCTTACCATGTCACATTCTCTATCTTTGCTGAGGGATCTTCATGTCTTTGTCCTCTCTATACAGATAACTTCTTAATCATATAACGCAGCTACAAGATTCTGAAACAGAATTTCTGATCAATATATATTGCAGAGGATATTCCACTGAGACAACATTTTTTTATGCACAGATTCATTGACAATCAATTTCAGCAGACTCACTTGTGTGGTAGATATAGATCTGCACTGCGTGTTATTCAGCTGTTAACTCTATCCATACAAAGGAAATGTGTTTCAAGACTATCTGGAAAGTCATTGGGAAAGACTACAACTGCAATGGAAACTTCTCAAATGATTTGCAAAATAAAAGTTTGGAGACTTGGAAAAACCTTGGTTTACATGCTGAAGCTACAGATGTTACACTTGTTAAAGAGAACCCGTCAGGCAAATTAACTCCCTAAACTAAATATATTTTTATAAACTACCATTAGAAAGAATCACCTCCATCCCTTCATTGTCCCTCTACATGCCTGTAAACTTAAGCAATGCGGTCCTAAAGCTGTATGCAAATGACCTGTGAGATGTCCATTATCATATTCAATCTGTCCAGCTTATTCATGAGAGGGAGGCACAGCCACACCCCCAGTGCTTGACTGACAGCCTGTATAATGGTGTGAGGTATAATGGTGTAATTTTTGCACTTTACAGAAATTGAGATGGGATTAAATATGTTGCCCTGGGCAATATTCAGTTTGATAATGGTATTATTGGTCCTCCATGTGCTTCCTGGTGCTGGCGGCCACGTCCTCTGCAGCCTGTGTGTGTATAGGAGATATACAACACGTCCAGGCAGCCATGTTATAGCAGAACATGTCAGGTATATGTGTAGCTGATGTCTTGTCTCACACATGTTTATTAGGAGGGGGAGCATGTCAGCAGATAGAGCACAGACACTAGCAATGCTTTACTCTACATTACACACATACATGAGCAGGGAGAAGGGAGGGGTAACAGGGGTGACAGTGACCATGTGACCAGCTCCATTTACATAATAAAGAAAAGATGATTTTACAATGATTCATGTATAAATTGACTAGATAAAGGCTGGGATGGAATTATTGTGAGCTGCTCTAACAGGTAGTGGTGACAGGACAAGTGACAGAGACCTGATGACAGGTGTCCTTTAACATGACGGAAGGAGCATTAATATATGGACTTAACTCACCAAAGAGGATGCCCCCTGTATTAAAGGACACCTGTCATCGGGTCACTGTCACTAGTCCTGTCACCATTACCTGTTGGAGCAGCTCACAAGGATCCCATCACAGCCTTTACCTAGTCAATTCATACATTAATCATTATAAAATCATATTTTCTTTATTATGTATATGAGGCTGGTAACATGGTCAGAGGTAGTGATGTCACTCCTGTTACCCCTCCCCTCTCCTCTCCCCTCTCCTCTCCCTGCTTATGTAAGTGTGTAATGTTTAGAAAAGCATAGCTAGTGTGCTTTATCTGCAGGCAAATTTAACTCTGGCCTGTCTATTTTTGGAATTGATGAATGGTTTGCATCTAGATGTGAACCCTTTGTATTTACTTTCATGGAGTCTTCTCTTTACTGTTGACTTAGAGACAGATACACCTACTTCACTGAGAGTGTTCTGGACTTCAGTTAATGTTGTGAACGGGTTCTTCTTCACCAAAGTATGCGGCGATCATCCACCACTGTTGTCATCCGTGGACGCCCAGGCCTTTTTGAGTTCCCAAGCTCACCAGTCAATTCCTTTTTTCTCAGAATGTACCTGACTGTTGATTTTGCTACTCCAAGCCTCAGGATGTTCTGCTTCACCTCAATTGAGAGTTCCTTTGACCGCATGTTGTCTGGTCACAGCAACAGCTTCCAAATGCAAAACCACACACCTGGAATCAACCCCAGACCTTTTAACTACTTCATTGATTACAGGTTAACGAGGGAGACGCCTTCAGAGTTAATTGTAGCCCTTAGTCCATTGTCCAATTACTTTTGGTCCCTTGAAAAAGAGGAGGCTATGCATTACAGAGCTATGATTCCTAAACCCTTTCTCCGATTTGGATGTGGAAACTCTCATATTGCAGCTGGGAGTGTGCACTTTCTGAAAATGGTTTTGTAAACAGCTAAAATAACAAAACTTGCGTCACTGTCCAAATATTTCTGTCCCTAACTATATGTTAGTGTTATTACCCATGCTTTCTTTTTTACAACCCTCTTCCAAAAGCCATCACATTTTTGTGTGTTTCTTAAGAGTTGTATTAGGGCTTAATTTTTGTGGGATAAATAGTTCTTCCTAACAGTACCATTTAATATACTATCCAATGTAATGGGAAGCTGAAGAAAAATTATGAATATCATGAAGTAGGAAAAATTCATCTTGTCATATTCTGACTGCCTTGCATAACTTTTTTATGTTTTTATTTACAGAGCTATGTGTAATATGCTATTTGTTACCCATTTTTTGGCAGAATGTAAAAATTGGTGTTCCAGAACCTTATATTTTACAGACTCCTATTTACAGACTGACGTCTCTGCCAGCTATGATCTCTGGTGAAGCTCTCTGGATGTTGGTAATTTACTGTACAAGGGTGGTACAGTAAGTACCTGTGTTTGACGTCAGAGGGCGTTCCTAAGGGAAGTTGGTGTTATCATCATGTGCTGCCATCTGTCGAATGAAGGCAAAACAAATTGCATACTAATTGATAGGTTAGTTTGGATTTGGTTTCGTGATTTTCGCTAAGATGGAAAAAGAGTAGTATCGTTCGGTAATTCGTTTTTTTTGTTTTTGGATGGGAAAAAATGTGAGGAGATAAAAACAAAATTGGATGCTGTTTATGGGGACACTTCGCCATCTATGACCACAGTTAGATATTGGTTCAACGAATTTAAACGTGGGTGGACATCCGTGATGATGAGCGACCAGGACGCCGGTTACAGAGGAAATCATTCAAAAAGTCCACAACATGATACTCGCTGATCGACGAACGAAAGTGCGCAAAGTAGCAGAGTTCGTAAGTTTGTTGACCGGAACGGCAATTAATATTTTACATGATAAGTTGGCGATGAAAAAATTGTCGGCCCAATGGGTGTCGCGATTGCTCACGGTCGACAACAAGCAGATGCGGCTCTTAACTTCAAAGCAGTGTTTTGAGTAATTTCAGCGAGATCCGAAGGAGTTTTTGCATCGAGTTGTCACCGTTGATGAAACCTGGATTCATCATTACACACCAGAAACTAAGCAACAATTAAATCAATGGCTTTCTCCTGGTGAATCTGCTGCAAAGAAGGCGAAAACGGTCCCATCAGCCGGAAAGGTCATGGCGATGATTTTTTAAGATCGGCGTCATCCCCATGGATTTTTTAAAAAAAGGAAGAACGATCACTGGGCAATACTACAGTGAGTTATTGGACTGCTTTGACAAAAAATTGAAGGAGGCACAACCACATTCGGCGAAAAAGAAGGTGCTGTTTCAACGCAATAACACACCAGCACATTCATTCGGAGTTGTCGCCACCAAACTGCATGAATTGGGTTATGAAATACTGCCGCAACCCCCATATTCACCCAACCTGGCTCCCTGTGACTTTTTCTTGTTCCCTAACATGAAGAAATGGCTCACGGGAAAAATTTAGCTCAAACAAGGAAGTCATCGCCAAGATAGAGACATATTTTGGAGAGTTCGACAAATCCTATTTTTTTGAGGGGTTAAAAAAAGGACAGGAACGTTGGGAGAAGTGTATCTTTTTAAAAGGGGACTATGTTGAAAAATAAAAAAACATTTCTAGCACAGGTACTTCTTGAACCGTATTTTTTCCCTAAGCTGCAAAGATCGACTGTAAAAGTTATCAAAGTCTGTCACAATAGTTTATTGTTAATCCTTGTTACAGCAAATTTTTGAAAAGCCAATTATCATAGAAAAAAAAATTTGGCTTTAGTTAGACTTAAAAAATATGCCTCTTCCAACTTATATATAAATGCAACTTGAGAACAAACCTACAAAACCTATCTTGTATGTAACCCTGTGACTGCCTGTAGAACCTATATCTTCTAGTAGGAGTTAACTCACAGGAGACTTGGGAGTCTTTACATTACATTAAGACAATTACAAATCAGGAGACAGGTGCATTGTGCGGGGCCCTCTCTAATACTTTCTTTTTGGCTGCATTATTATATGCAACTTTATTGAAGAAAAGAAAGATTCTGGGCTTTAATTTGTAATCTGTACTAGGTTCCAAATCAATAAGAAAAATGTTATATTTCTAGTCTTATTTCTTAGTGGATTTCTTTATTTCATAGTTTATTTCTAAGAGATTTCATAGTGGATCCCTATGGCATGAAGACATGCACAATTGAAACCAGAAGTTTACATATATTATATAAAAAAATGCATACGCATGTTTTTCTGAGATGAAATCAGAATAAACCTTTCCTGTTTTAGTTCAATTAGTATTACCAAAATGATTAGCATTTTCTAAATGGCAGAATCAACAGCAATAACTTTTTTCCCCATTAAAAGAGCTGTACATGGGCTTGTTCAATTTGTCTGTGAAACAAATTGTACTTTTTAGTGGCACAATTTAATATTCCATGAACAGTATTCTTAACTTCATAAAATATATGGCATCACGAGGAATGCACAGTATGGCAATACTGAAGCAACAACTCAATACAACAGCCAGGAAGTTGAAATTTGGGCGCAAAGGGGTCTGCCAAATGAAAATGACTCAAAGCATACTTCCAAACTACTTAAGAAGGTGGTTTAAGAATAATAAAGTCAATGTTTTAGAGTGGTCATGACAAAGCGCGGATCTCAATTCTATTGAAAATTTAAGGGCAAAGCTCGAAAGTCAGGTGCAAGAAAGGCGGCCTACAAACATGGCTAATTTACACCATTTACATCAGGAGGAATGGGCCCAAATTTCTACCAACTGTTGTGAGAAGCTTGAGGATATCCAAAATGTTTGATCCATGAAATACTAATGAAATGTATGTGAACTTTTGATCAGGTCTGCGAGCTGAGCTCACTGACTCATGACTGAAGGTGTAAAACAGAAATGCATTGCAGTATTTTTTTAAAAAATATTCACTTTGTTACTAGCATTCAGAAGTAATGAAGGGGGTAAAGATTAAGAAAATACTCTACTCTCTTTTGTTTCACATGTTTTGCCATTGTTAACTGGATTCTGGATTGTAGAAGTATATTTGTATTAGTAATAAAACTGTGTTTGGATTTAACAGGATAATATTAGTGTATTTGGATTTCTATAATGTATTGAAGCCAATTGCACATTGATATAATTGCAGAAATATACTGTTATTGATATTTAACCCCTTAAGGACGGAGGGTTTTTCGGCTAATTTCTCGCTCTCCAACTTCAAAAATCCATAACTTTTTCATTTTTACGTGTACAGACCTGTGTGAGGGCTTATTTTGTGCGTAACAAATTTTACTTTCCCGTAATGTTATTTATTTTAACATGCCGTGTACTGCGAAGCTGAAAAAAAATTCCAAATGTGGAAAAATTGAAAAAAAACAAAAAACACGTTCTTGTGGGCTCAGTTTTTACGACTTTCACTCTTCGCTCCAAATAACATGCCTACTTTATTCTTTGGTTCGGTGCGATCGCGGTGATACCAAATTTATATAGGTTTTATTGTGTTTTAATACATTTTCAAAAATTAAACGAATGTGTACAAAAAAGAAAAAAAAATTTTTGCCATCTTCTGACGCTAATAACTTTTTCATACTTTGGCGCACGGAAATGTGTGAGGGGTCATTTTTTGCGAAATGAGGCGACGTTTTCATTGCTACCATTTTGAGGTCTGTGCGACATTTTGATCATTTTTTATTTCATTTTTTATGTTATGTATAAAGGTGTAAAAGTCGCATTTCGGACATTTGGGCGCCATTTCCCGCCTCGGAGGTCACCGCCGGCCGTAACCGTTTTTATATTTTGATAGATCGGGCATTTTGGGACGCGGCGATACCTAATATGTCTGTGATTTTTACTGTTTGTTATGTTTTATATCCGTTCTAGGGAAAGGGGGGTGATTTGAACTTTTAATATTTTATTAATTTTTTTTATTTTTTAAATTTTTTTTTTTCTTTTTTTTTTCACTATCTTTTAGACCATCTAGGGTACATTAACCCTAGATGGTCAGATCGCTCCTACCATATACTGCAATACTACAGTATTGCAATATATGGCATTTTTGCAGGTCATACATTACAATGAGCCACTGGCTCATTGTAACGAACCTGCATAAACCATGTAGCCTCGTGTCAAAAGAAGACCCGAGGCTACCATGGTAACCGATCGCCGCCCCCCGATGACGTTCGGGGGCGTGGCGATCAAAAAAAAGATGGCGGCGCCCACGCGACTTTGCGGGCGGCGTTTACAGGGTTATTAGCCGCGATCGGTGCAAGCACCGACCGCGGTTATTAGCGGTGGGGGTTTTGTGCAAAATGCAAAAACCCCCACCTCTGTATGAAGAGGACTCAGCCCGTGAGCCCTCTTCATACATCCCTTATACCCCCCTTAAGGGGTTAATTGAATTTATCTGCAATGTATATATATATATATATATATATATATATATAGTTTATATATATATATATGTATATATATATATATATATATATATATATATATATATATATACATTTCTTCGTTTGGATGTTTATTTAAAAAATACCTGTGTGAACAAAATTTATCTATAAATGTAGTAATGTTGCCATTTAGAAATTAAAGGGGTATTCCCATCTGGGCATTTACATTTAATTAAATTCATTTGCCTTATGTAAACATTTCTTCAATTGGATGTTAATTAAAAAAATGTTCCTGTGTGCAGATAATTTCTCACAAATGAAGTCATTCTATCCCTTAGAAACCAGATAGCTTCCTCGGATACGACCACGTCACACTCTGGCAGCGGTGGCCAGACTTGCGCTATAGAGCGCTGCCGGACCACCAGGATTCAGCGATCATTACCACAGGACGGCTGTGCGACATGTAGTAACTCCTGGACATTTTATATACAATAACTTTTTGTTTCTTTGTGCACTCAAATCCATCAGAGGTGGCCGTATCCGAGGAAGCCATCTCGTTTCTAAGGGACAACATGGCTACATTTATGAGAAATTATCTTCACATAGGAACATTTTTTTTAATAACATCTAATTGAAGAAATGTTTACATATGGCAGATTAATGAAACTGAATTTGAGTGCCCAGATGAGAATACCCCTTTAATTGGCTGTCAATCTGCTGGAGTGACAATGAAACAACGTGTTTTTGTATATGAAATGTCTGGGAGTTACTGCATGTCTCACAGCCATCCTGTGGTAATGATTGCTGAATCCAGGTGGACAGGCAGGACTCAATAGTCTGACACTGCTGCGGGAGTGGTCATATTTAAGGACAGATATAAGGGATGACATGACTACTTTTATAATTGTTTTAATAACATGCAACTGAAGAAATATATGTATATGGCAGAAATTAAATAAAATTTGAATGTCCACATGGGAATACCCCTTTAAGGACAACATCCTGTAGTATAAACATTGTGATAAGTGACTCACTTGAGCTACAAAGCAAATCGCATTTTCGCTACTAGTAAGAATAACTGTATATAATGATAGTAACTTCAGGCTGTAATGTCAGCTATATCACCAAAGGGGGAACAGATAGGAACTTTGGTTTCTTTTGTCACAGAGCCTTGAAAGGGAAATATGATGTTTGAACTGCTGCATCTGTCTCTTGTATTCTTTTATCCTTGGAGAAATAATAGCAATGCTGGAAGATTACTGTGTAAATATCAGCCACATAACTGGTTTTGTTTGTCAATATTCTTCAGTTTCTATAGTATGTGAGAACTGGACTAGATCCTGCCTGTTAATCTTACAAAGCGTCCATTATTTGTGCACTAGCAGTCATCTGGTACAGATGCGGAGTATGTATTTTGAAGAGATGGGATTTCTACAATATGAACTGGGCAGTAACCCAACTTGGGGGTATCTTGTTGCTGTGGAAATGAATACAAAGGGTTCTGGTATTACCAGTAATTTTTAAGATAAACAAATGTGTATTCATTCAGTTTCTAAATTGTATACTTAAGCACTCAATAGCATAACCCATTCTCTCACTACAGTACTGAAAAGATTAACATTTCCATTCACTGTGCTCTGAAAAGCCTGGCAAGCTCCATATATTTTCCGTTATGCTTGTATAAGCATAAACCTAAAAATAAGCAAAAAAGTCTAAAAATGTTCACAACTGAATTTCTCAGTAATCCAGTACAGTACATGAGAGGTTAGATCTTCTATTTTAAACAGTTATGGCTGTTTCATTCATTAATAGTTCAGATAATTTTTTACAACACATCTTCTCAGAATAAAATGGCCCACATATATCAAAAACAGTGCAGGGTGCGCCAGATCCATAAATTGTGGTGCATGTTCTGCATGAATCTTGAGCCCCCTGAACTGCTTGGGAAGTGTGCACCATTTTTTGGTGCACTTTGTTCATGCTGCAGCATTGTGGCGCACGTTGGACAAAATTTCAGACACAGTGCAGTCGCAACACAAAACTGGTGCAGACACTTAAAAGGGTATTCCCATTACAGCAAGTTAATGTCATTCTTTTTTTGATGAAAAGTTATACAATTTTCCAAAATACTTTCTGTATCAATTACTTTTTACTAGATCTCTGCTTGCTGTAGTTCTATGGAAAGCTTCTATGTTTACTACTAGAGGACAAAAATCTAATCCCTGGTCACACAGGTGCTCAGCTCATTATATCACAGACGGTAATTATAGCCATGCACCTGTGTGACCATGGTCAGATTTCTGTCCACTAGTAGTAAACATAGAAGCTTTCCATAGAATGACAGCAAGCAGAGATCTAGTAAAAAGTAATTGATACAGAAAGTATTTTGGAAAATTGTATAACTTTTTATCATAAAAACAATAACAATGAAATTGCTGAAATGGGAATGCCCCTTTAATAAATACATGTTCTTTCTGGTGCAAAGTCAAATTGAAAACTGGTGCAAACACTTTAATAAATGTGGCCAATATCTCTATCTCCTCTGATTAGTCCTCCTGCCTTCTAAACTGTTCAGTTCACTGCTCAGATATGTCAGCTATCTATGTTTATAGGGTGTGGAGGTGCAGCCATACAGGAGAAACACGAATACAGAGAACAGTAGGCACATTTCTCAAAGATTTTCAGTCAGTATTGATCAGAAAAGATGGGAATGATATCTTACCAGATATTTTCTTCTCCACATAAACTTCTTTTCATGAAAAGAGTTAAAATCAGCCTGAAAACTATAACAGACAGTTCAGACTGTGTTTTTGCCATCCATTGTAAGTTGAGATGAGTGGACCCGATGGTATGGTTCCACTAGTTGCTAGGGATGTTAATTTTCTGGATTGTCCAGGTCAGAGGGTCGAACATGAATCTCTAGTTATAAGGATACATTGGGCACATACCTGATGATGGATACATTGGGCACATACCTGATGATTCTCAGCAATCTATTTATGTTAGAGAACACAATGCACATACCGTGGGACATATCATTTTGTGCTTCCTCTGCTCCCCTGGAAGTTAGAAAGGAATCCCAGCACTGCGAGGTGGCGTCACAACTTGTTCTTTTATTATAATCCAAGATAATAGTAACTTGTAAGATGCGTTTTGGCTCATCTGAGCCTTTTTCAACTGGTAAGGTACACTCAATAATGCACAAAATATATACAAAATATGTTTTGTTTCCAGTGTTAACAGATAACTTCCAGATTAACGGATCACATTATCTGACACGCGCAATACTAACAGTCATGTGATCATGTATTTCAGTCATGTGACTGTTATATTGACAAAAATCACATGTGTTAGTACAGGTTCCCAAATAGGTATAACACAGTATATAGTAAATTGAGCTGCATCGGTTAAGTGAAATGTTAGTATATACTAAAATTAAGTATTAGTAGACACACACTATAAGTATTTGTACATAAACTAAGAGTAAATCAGTTACAGTATGCTGACAGTTGTCAAGGTACAGATATTGACCACCAGACTCCAGAGGCAGTGGACCCACTGGACCACCACGGACCACACCTGGGACCAGAATCTATGTGGAATTCTGCTTTCACCAGAGCCCACTGCAAATCGGGTTGGACTTGCTACAGCGTGGTACCACCAGGTTGTTTCACAGGTGCGACTTGTCTACGGTGGTAGCCAAGGCAAGGTACAAAGATGTTAGGCAGAATCGTGGTCGGGGACAGGCAGGAGGTAGAGACAGGCAGCACAGGATCAATGTCAGGAACAAAGTAGGAGGTCAGGACAGACAGCATGTAGTCAAGGTCAGGAACAAAGGACAGGCAAAGTACAGAATCGTGAGACAGAATGCTGGTCGGGGACAGGCAGGATGTCAGGACAGGTGGCACAGGATTGGAGTCAGGAGCAAGTTAAAAAGTCAAGGTAGGCAGCGGAGGAGCGTAGTCAGGAACAGAACCGGGTCACAACGGGAATTCAGCAAACAGTTGCAAGACATAGGGATAAAGCTTTCTCTCAGGCACATGGCACAAAGATCCTGCAGGGGGCATAGGAAGAGGCAGTCCATTTATTAGTGACTAGCAGCACCAATTAGTAGTGCACTGGCCCTTTAAATCTCATTAAGGCAGGAGACGCCACTGGAGCCGGGAGAGGTGAGAGACACCGCGGCCATGTTGCAGGGGTATTGAAGAGCACATGGGTGGAATACCTCTATATCTGGATAAGATCCTGAATGATCTGCCAGTTTTTCTTGACTATATTGTTCACCTTATACATCAATGGATTAAATTTATGTACAAATGGTAACCTTTTTACCCAATAGGGCCTAACTTTAGTTCATGGGAAAAACCCTTTAATGATGTTTATGGTGCATTAAAAGTTAAACTGACCTTATTAATGAACAGACCTTTACATTTTTATAGCACTCTAGTTCTATTAATTGATAACTACTTACTTTTTTACCTGAAAAAATAAATACAAATAGAAATTTTCTTTCAGCCCCCTTAAATATGAACAGCATCTTTACTAAGGTGGGTTAAAAATGATGGCTGTAATTTATAATGCTCTGAACAATAACTAATTGTTCCCTGTTACATCACATTAAATTGCATTGGGAATCTGTAACTAAAAATGTTCTGGCACCATATGCTCTAAACCTACACTCACAGAAAACAGAGCATCATAGAAAATAGAGGTTCTAAAGTCAAAACAATAAATGCAACAGAAAATCTATTATACAATGCTCTATTTTCAAATGAGTCTGATGAGATCCAGTGGGGTGTCTTTGATATTCCCAAGTGCATCTTTGTCTATGTATGTCCTTAACCCAGGTTTAACCATCCAAACTGCTTAATGCAAAAAGCTAATGCTTTGAGATATCCCTGCAAAGGGCAGATGCTAAAGAATTGACTCAGAATAGGCTAATTTGCATGGATGTGTCCAGAATTCTGATTATATCCTCAGTTTAGGAACAATGTGATGTCTCATAGACAAGAATGCAGCCATATAACGTACCAGAAAGCAAAGTAAAATAAAAATTCATGATTTTGTGACAGTTCATTTTTTGGATTCCTGCAAATTTGTAGCTAAGCTATTTATAGGAAAATCAATAAGAAATAATTTGAGAACGATCTAGGGTTTCAAAGCTTTCATGACTGAGTAAGAAATCCAAGGAAGAAAAAAACATTTAAGGATATTTAAAGGGACCAGAGAGTTTTAAATGATCTTCATATTTATCTCTTCAATGGAAAATGTTCAAGACAATCTTTGGTGATAAGATGAAATATGTGTTTTTGTAGTTTTCTTCAAAATCCTAAGAAATGAAAACGCAGATTCTAGCATCTATGTCAGTTTGAATGCCATGGTGCATCTGTCACCCTGTGCCTCCCAGACTTGAAGAAGCTAAAGAATTAAAATCTCTCCCAAATCAACTAACTGTAAGCATTAAGCTGCCCATGACAGTTTTGACTTAACTCAACATAGCTTCTTCAGCTACATTAAGTATGTAGAAATATAAAACAATCGCTTCTTTTTGGTGACTGGCTAGGATTCTATTTTCAAATACTACATACCAATACTAGTTGACAGAATGCAAATTACAGTACCCACCACACATTGGGTGATGCAAGGTGAATCAAACTGGTCCAATATCCTGGTCAGCTAATTTCCAAAGGATACACCTGTTTCCATCAGTAGTAGAAAAGCCATACACAGGTTATATAGATTGATTATATAAGTATGAAATATATTTTTACAAATAATAAACATTGTACTTCTGGCATCATTAAATATTCTTTGCAATGTTCTTGATACAGAAATTCACAAAATAACACATTTTTTTCTCTGATGAGCTTTGTTTTTTTCAGATTTCACAGTGTTATTCAATTGATACAACCCTTAATTCTTTGGGTCTATATAAACATGAAGATACCCAAATATATATACTTTTGTTATGTTTTAATACCTTTAAAAACTTTTTAATCAATTTATATTAAATATTTCATGGATGCCAAAAAAGCAGTGCGTAGAGTAACAGTAGAAGAATAACAGTGCAGGCATCATTTAAAGGGGTTATCCGGGTTTAAACATTTTTTTATGGCCGGGCTGGGGAGGGCTATTTAAACATAATAAACATGTACTTACCTCCTCCGGTGCTGCCGATGTCCCGCGCCGCGGCCCATCTTCTCCGTGCGCCGGTTTCATTACACCGGCCGGATGCTCCCATGCGCACCATCTCCCAGCGCTTACAACGCTGAGAGATAGGGACGGATGGGAGGAGCCGTCCACAACACGGACCGGAAGCTCCCTGTGCGCGGCTTCCGTGCCCCTGTTTGTTTACAGGGGCACGGATCGAAGTGACCGCGGTGCGGGACATCGGCGGTGCCGGAGGAGGTAAGTCCATGTTTATTATGTTTAACTATCCCTCCCCAGCCCGGCCATAAAAAGATTTTTAAACCCGGATAACCCCTTTAAGTACAATCACAAAAAAAACTTTCACACTCAGTATGACTGAGTGTGTCCTCAAATAAGGGGGTGTGTCCTTAAAGTGCAAGTGCAGTTGAGATCATAAACATGCATTGTTATTTCATCATAAAATTTATATACAATAAAGTGCATAAGTAATACAAATGTATATAAACATCTCCATATGTTATACATACAATAATAAAGTGCATCATAGTCAGAACAAAGTGCAAGTGTTTGATTTGAACCTTGGAGTGCTGCCTGCCTTTTCCATTCGTTGACTACAAACCAGGATCAAGCCAAAATCCTTGGAGGCATTGCACCCCTCCTTTACTGTGCGGACTTGAACTTTTTCCTTTTTCCGTATCGGCGCCGGCTTTCATGCTACACAAACCGGGGGCCTTCCCGCTAGGCGGGCGATAGTGGGCAGTCCTGGTCTCCCCCTTTGGATTCTCTTTAGGTAATATGATTAATTACTAATATTAACTACAGGCAGTCCCCGGGTTACATACAAGATAGGGTCTGTAGGTTTGTTCTTAAGTTGAATTTGTATGTAAGTCGGAACCGTATACTTTATTATTGTAACCCCAGTCAAAATTTTTTTGTCTCTGTGACAATTGGATTTTAAAAATGTTAGATTGTCATAAGAATCAGGATTAACAATAAATCTTAATTACAGGAACCATTGATAACTGTTATAGCTGTTTATTGTAGTCTAGAGTACAGTAATTTACCAAAATCCAGAAGTCCATTTGTAACTAGGGGTCGTATGTAAGTCAGGTGTTCTTAAGTAGGGGACCGCCTGTATCTAGGTTTACTTATCTATTTGTCTTAGTATTTGGTGGCTACACTACTGCACGCGGCACTTTATTTGTTACCATTGGGTCATTGTTCCCCCATTCCAAACTATATTGAATTTATTGCTGTCTGTTAGAGATGAGCGAACATGCTCGTCCGAGCTTGATGCTCGGTCGAGCATTAGGGTACTCGAAACTGCTCGTTACTCGGACGAATACTTCGCCCGCTCGAGAAAATGGCAGCTCCCGCCGTTTTGCTTTTTGGCGGCCAGAAACAGAGCCAATCACAAGCCAGGAGACTCTGCACTCCACCCAGCATGACGTGGTACCCTTACACGTCAATAGCAGTGGTTGGCTGGCCAGATCAGGTGACCCTGGGATAGACTAGCCGCTGGCCGCGCTGCTCGGATCATTCTGTCTCTGGATGCCGCTAGGGAGAGAGCTGCTGCTGGTCAGGGAAAGCGTTAGGGTGTTCTATTAGCTTACTGTTAGGCAGGAGTGATTCTCAAAGAACCCAACAGCCCTTCTTAGGGCTACAATAACGTTCTACTTTTTTTATTTTAATTTGCATCTTTTACCATTTTGTGAGGAATTAGCAGGGGGACTTGCTACCGTTGTGTTTAGCTCTTAGTGGCACACATATCCATAGCAAAGACCGAAGTGGGAAAATTCAGTAGGGGTTGGATTTCTATTAGGCAATAACTCAGTGTCATCTCATCTGGCATAGTAGTGTGCTTCCTTTGATACTTGGCTAGAAAATAGCCATAGGAGAATACAAACAGCTTCTTGAAGCCTACAGTAGCGTTCTATATATTTGATTTCTGGTTGATCTGCTGGTGGCTGTAGTTTCTGCAGTGCATGTACTTGCCAATTCTGAGCAATTTGTAGTGAGACTTGCGACCGCTGTGTTCTGCGCTTAGTGGCGCACATATCCATAGCAAAGGCCGAAGTGGCAAAATTCAGTAGGGGTTGGATTTCTATTAGGCAATAACTCAGTGTCATCTCATCTGGCATAGTAGTGTGCTTCCTTTGATACTTGGCTAGAAAATAGCCATAGGAGAATACAAACAGCTTCTTGAAGCCTACAGTAGCGTTCTATATATTTGATTTCTGGTTGATCTGCTGGTGGCTGTAGTTTCTGCAGTGCATGTACTTGCCAATTCTGAGCAATTTGTAGTGAGACTTGCGACCGCTGTGTTCTGCGCTTAGTGGCGCACATATCCATAGCAAAGGCCGAAGTGGCAAAATTCAGTAGGGGTTGGATTTCTATTAGGCAATAACTCAGTGTCATCTCATCTGGCATAGTAGTGTGCTTCCTTTGATACTTGGCTAGAAAATAGCCATAGGAGAATACAAACAGCTTCTTGAAGCCTACAGTAGCGTTCTATATATTTGATTTCTGGTTGATCTGCTGGTGGCTGTAGTTTCTGCAGTGCATGTACTTGCCAATTCTGAGCAATTTGTAGTGAGACTTGCGACCGCTGTGTTCTGCGCTTAGTGGCGCACATATCCATAGCAAAGGCCGAAGTGGCAAAATTCAGTAGGGGTTGGATTTCTATTAGGCAATAACTCAGTGTCATCTCATCTGGCATAGTAGTGTGCTTCCTTTGATACTTGGCTAGAAAATAGCCATAGGAGAATACAAACAGCTTCTTGAAGCCTACAGTAGCGTTCTATATATTTGATTTCTGGTTGATCTGCTGGTGGCTGTAGTTTCTGCAGTGCATGTACTTGCCAATTCTGAGCAATTTGTAGTGAGACTTGCGACCGCTGTGTTCTGCGCTTAGTGGCGCACATATCCATAGCAAAGGCCGAAGTGGCAAAATTCAGTAGGGGTTGGATTTCTATTAGGCAATAACTCAGTGTCATCTCATCTGGCATAGTAGTGTGCTTCCTTTGATACTTGGCTAGAAAATAGCCATAGGAGAATACAAACAGCTTCTTGAAGCCTACAGTAGCGTTCTATATATTTGATTTCTGGTTGATCTGCTGGTGGCTGTAGTTTCTGCAGTGCATGTACTTGCCAATTCTGAGCAATTTGTAGTGAGACTTGCGACCGCTGTGTTCTGCGCTTAGTGGCGCACATATCCATAGCAAAGGCCGAAGTGGCAAAATTCAGTAGGGGTTGGATTTCTATTAACTCAGTGTCATCTCATCTGGCATAGTAGTGTGCTTCCTTTGATACTTGGCTAGAAAATAGCCATAGCAATAGGATAGGATTGTTTGGTTTTAAAAACTCAAAAAAAAACAAAAAACACAAAAAAAAAAAAAAAACACAAAAAAACACCAAAAAAAACAAAAAGAAGTAAAAAAAAAAAAAAAGTTATAACTCTCATTTTAAAAATGTTTAACCCGAGGGCTAGGGGTAGAGGACGAGGGCGGGGACGTGGGCGTCCAACTACTGCAGGGGTCAGAGGCCGTGGTCCTGGGCGGGGTGAGACACCACCTGCTGATGAGGGAGCAGGGGAACGCCGCAGAGCTACACTCCCTAGGTTCATGTCTGAAGTTACTGGGACTCGTGGTAGAGCACTGTTGAGGCCAGAACAGTGCGAACAGGTGATGTCGTGGATTGCTGACAATGCTTCGAGCAATTTGTCCACCACCAGTCAGTCTTCCACGCAGTCCACCCATGTCACCGAAATCCCCACTCCTCCAGCTCCTGCACCTCAGCCTCCTCCCCCCCAGTCTGCCCCCTCCCAGGAAAATTTGGCATTTGAACCGGCATACTCTGAGGAACTGTTTTCTGGACCCTTCCCACAGTCACAAACCACTTGTCCGGTTGCTGCTGAGCAATTTTCCGATGCCCAGGTTTTCCACCAGTCACAGTCTGTGGGTGATGATGACCTTCTTGACGTAGTGGAAGTGTGTAAAGAGGTGTCCGACGATGAGGAGACACGGTTGTCAGACAGTGGGGAAGTTGTTGTCAGGGCAGGAAGTCCGAGGGGGGAGCAGACTGAGGGATCGGAGGATGATGAGGTGACAGACCCAAGCTGGGTTGAGAGGCCGGGTGAACACAGTGCTTCTGATACGGAGGAGAGTCCTCGACCAGAACAGGTTGGAAGAGGCAGTGGTGGGGCCAGACGGAGAGGCAGGGCCAGAGCTGGTGCATCAGCGCCACTGTCAACTAGTGAAGCTCCCGTGGTGAGGGCTCTTGCGGCGAGGGCTAGATCTTCAGAAGTGTGGAGGTTCTTTAAGGAAACACCGGATGACCGACGGACTGTGGTGTGCAACATTAGCCAAACCAGGCTCAGCAGGGGTTCCACCACTACTAGCTTAACTACCACCAGTATGCGCAGGCATATGAATGCTAAGCACCCCACTCAGTGGCAACAAGCCCGTTCACCTCCGGCCGTGCACACCACTGCTCCTTCCCCTGTGTCAGCTGCTAGTCAGCCTTCTGCCCAGGACCCTGGCACAAAAACCCCATCGTCGCCTCCACGATCCTCCACAGCATCCACCAGCGTTCAGCTCTCCATACCCCAGACGCTGGAGCGGAAACGCAAATATAGTGCAACCCACCCGCACGCCCAAGCCCTTAATGTGCACATCTCCAGATTGCTTAGCCTGGAGATGCTGCCCTATAGGCTAGTAGAGACCGAGGCCTTTCGCAACCTCATGGCGGCGGCCGCCCCTCGGTATTCGGTCCCCAGCCGCCACTACTTTTCCCGATGTGCCGTCCCAGCCCTGCACCAGCACGTGTCAGACAACATAATCCGTGCCCTGACCAACGCCGTTTCTGACAAGGTCCACCTGACCACGGACACGTGGACGAGTGCTGCCGGGCAGGGCCACTATATATCTCTGACGGCACATTGGGTTAACTTGGTGGAGGCTGGGACCGAGTCTGACCCTGGGGCTGCTCATATACTGCCGACGCCGAGGATTGCGGGGCCTACCTCGGTCCAGGTGTTTCAGGCCTACTATGCCTCCTCCTCCTCCCACCCCTCCTCCACCTCCTCCTCCGAACTACCATCCGTGGGCACGGCGCCATCAGTCGGTAGCTCTAGGCACAGCAGCAGTGCCGTCGCTAAGCGACAGCAGGCGGTGCTCAAACTGCTGAGCCTAGGCGACAAAAGGCACACCGCACAAGAGCTATTACAGGGCATCACGGCGCAGACTGATCTGTGGCTGGCACCGCTGAACCTCAAGCCGGGAATGGTTGTGTGTGACAACGGCCGTAACCTGGTGGCGGCTCTGCAACTCGGCAGACTGACACATGTGCCATGCCTGGCCCATGTGTTAAATCTGATAGTTCAGCGTTTCCTCAAGACATACCCCAATCTGTCTGATTTGCTCACGAAGGTGCGCCGCATCTGTGCGCATTTCAGGAAGTCCAGCCCAGATGCTGCCACTCTCAGGGCAGCGCAGCGCCGCCTCCAACTGCCCGCTCACCGACTGTTGTGCGACGTGCCCACGAGGTGGAATTCAACACTGACCATGTTATCCAGAGTTTACCAGCAGCGCAGAGCGATTGTAGACTGCCAGATGTCAACTTCCACCAGAACTGGTAGTCAGGTCAGTCAGCTTCCTCAAGTCTACAATGAGGAGTGGACGTGGATGTCTGATATCTGTCAGGTGCTGAGTAACTTTGAGGAGTCAACACAGATGGTCAGTGGCGATGCCGCCATCATCAGCCTCACCATCCCGCTGCTTGGCCTGTTGAAAAACTCTCTGGTCAGCATGAAGTCGGAAGCTTTGCGCTCGTCACAAGAGACAGGGGAAGAATATTCCCTTGTTGATAGCCAAAGCACCCTCAGGTCTGTTTCTCAGCGCATATCGGAGGAGGTGGAGGTGGAGGAGGATGAGGAGGAAGAGGAGGAGAATGTTGGCGAGACACAAGAGGGGACCATTGTTGAGTCCTTTACTGTTCAGCGTGTATGGGCAGAAGAAGAGGAGTTGGAGGAGTTGGAGGAGGAGGAAATGGACAGTCAGGCCAGTGAGGGGAGTGAATTCTTACGCGTTGGTACTCTGGCGCATATGGCAGATTTCATGCTAGGCTGCCTATCCCGTGACCCTCGCGTTCAAAGAATTTATTCCAGCACCGATTACTGGGTGTTCACTCTCCTGGACCCACGGTACAAGCAAAATCTTTCCACTCTCATCCCTGCAGAGGAAAGGAGTGTGAGAATGCATGAATACCAGCAGGCCCTGGTGCACAAGCTGAAACAGTATTTCCCTTCTGACAGCGCTAGCGGCAGAGTGCGTAGTTCTGCGGGACAAGTAGCGAGGGAGAGTAGGCGAGCAGGCAGCTTGTCCAGCACTGGCAAGGGTACGCTTTACAAGGCTTTTGCCAGCTTTATGTCACCCCAGCAAGACACTGTCACCTGTCCCCAGTCTCGGCAGAGTAGGGCTGATCTTTACAGAAAGATGGTGAGGGAGTACGTAGCTGACCATACCATCGTCCTAAATGATCACACAGCTCCCTACAACTACTGGGTTTCAAAGCTGGACATGTGGCACGAACTGGCGCTGTACGCCTTGGAGGTTCTTGCCTGCCCTGCCGCTAGCGTCTTGTCCGAGCGGGTTTTCAGTGCAGCTGGTGGCATCATCACCGATAAGCGTACACGCCTGTCGACTGACAGCGCTGACAGGCTGACGCTTATTAAAATGAATAAAGGCTGGATTTCTCAGAATTTCCAATCTCCACCAGGTGAAGGAAGCTCAACCTGAATAATTGATCCACTCCTCCTCCTCCTCATTTTCCTCCTTCTCCTCCTCTTTGTACAGTAAAGCAGAGGAAAATGGCTATTTTTTGACAGGGCCCACTGGCTCTTGCTATAGTACTTCATGCATTTAATTTTTCTGGAGGGCCACCTACCCGGTCCTCTGTTTGAAACAATTTTTGTGAGTGCCACATACAGGCACTCAATCTATTCCATTTTACTGCAGGGCCACCTACCTGCTCCTCTGGTTTGAAACATTTTTGGGACTGCCACATACAGGCACTCAATCTATTCCATTTTACTGGAGGGCCACCTACCTGCTCCTCTGGTTTGAAAAATTTTTGGGACTGCCACATACAGGCACTCAATCTATTCCATTTTACTGCAGGGCCACCTACCTGCTCCTCTGGTTTGAAACATTTTTGGGACTGCCACATACAGGCACTCAATCTATTCCATTTTACTGGAGGGCCACCTACCTGCTCCTCTGGTTTGAAAAATTTTTGGGACTGCCACATACAGGCACTCAATCTATTCCATTTTACTGCAGGGCCACCTACCTGCTCCTCTGGTTTGAAACATTTTTGGGACTGCCACATACAGGCACTCAATCTATTCCATTTTACTGGAGGGCCACCTACCTGCTCCTCTGGTTTGAAAAATGTTTGGGACTGCCACATACAGGCACTATCCAAATTAAATTGTCTCCATAGCAGCCTCCACACGTTGTCTCCATTGCTACCTCCAAAAGTCGTCCATATAGCTGCCTCCATACATCGTCCCTTTATCAAACGAGGTGTGTCAGGCAGAAATTTGGGTTGTTTTCATGGATTCCACATCAAAGTTGTTAACTTTGTCGCCACCCTGCTGTGTTATCCACAAAATATACTGGCAAACTTTTACCATTTAGGGATATTATTTCAGCGCTTCTTGCGCATCTGTTTACATTCCCCTCACCCGGCATATCCTAAACTTATAAGAACGCTACTACACTTGATCTTATACAAAAGGTTCTTAGAAGTGCTGTTTGGGGAGTAGCCTAGAGACAGGGGCTTGAATTGGCGAAAGCTCGCCTGGCAGCGGAGCGCCAGCTCCATGCGCATCATGCGCTTCTTGCGCATCTGTTTACATTCCCCTCACCCGGCATATCCTAAACTTATAAGAACGCTACTACACTTGATCTTATACAAAAGGTTCTTAGAAGTGCTGTTTGGGGAGTAGCCTAGAGACAGGGGCTTGAATTGGCGAAAGCTCGCCTGGCAGCGGAGCGCCAGCTCCATGCGCATCATGCGCTTCTTGCGCATCTGTTTACATTCCCCTCACCCGCCATATCCCAAACTTATAAGAACGCTACTACACTTAACTTGGTGCAGGCTGGGACCGAGTCTGACCCTGGGGCTGGTCATATACTGCCGACGCAGAGAATTGCGGGGCCTACCTCGGTCCAGGTCTCAAAGGCCTACTATACCTCCTCCCACCCCTCCTCCACCTCCTCCTCCTCCGAATTACCATCCGTGGGCATGGCGCCATCAGTCGGTAGCTCTAGGCACAGCAGCAGTGCCGTCGCTAAGCGACAGCAGGCGGTGCTGAAACTGCTGAGCCTAGGCGATAAAAGGCACACCGCCCAAGAGCTATTACAGGGCATTCCACATCAAAGTTGTTAACTTTGTCGCCACCCTGCTGTGTAATCCCCAAAATATACTTGCAAACTTTTACCATTTAGGGATATTATTTCAGCGCTTCTTGCGCATCTGTTTACATTCCCCTCACCCGCCATATCCTAAACTTATAAGAACGCTACTACACTTGATCTTATACAAAAGGTTCTTAGAAGTGCTGTTTGGGGAGTAGCCTATAGACAGGGGCTTGGATTGGCGAAAGCTCGCCTGGCAGCGGAGCGCCAGCTCCATGCCAAGATCCAACTAACATAGTTTTAACTGCAGCACCTTTAATCTACTACTAGTTCACTGCCTCCATACATGGTCCCCTTATCAAACGAGCTGTGTCAGGCAGAATTTTGGGTTGTTTTCATGGCTTCCATGTTAACTTTTTCGCCACCCTGCTGTGTAATCCACAAAATATACTGGCAAACTTTTATCATGTACCGATATTATTTGAGCGCTTCTTGCTCACCTCCTTTGGTTCCTCTCTGCCACCCATTGGTTTGAAGCCTGAGTCCATTTAGGGTATGTTGCCATGCCACTCTCTAGCCTGCTGCCGCTGCCTCTGCCTCTGCATGCCGTCCCCTATAGTGTCAGGGTCAATTATTGGATGTTTTACATGCTATCTAGCTTCATTCTGTCACTCTGTCATGGCCATGCTGTTGCCCATAATTTTGGCATAATGGTGCGATTAAGCAGCCTCAGAGGCATCCATGCATGCTGCCCCTGCTGTTTCCTGTCCATTTCCGTGGTGTTTCCATCCTTTTCTGAGGTTCCCAGGTGTTTGGCCAAGCTTCCCTGTGCAGAGCCTTGGTCCCCTTGAAAAATGCTCGAGTCTCCCATTGACTTCAATGGGGTTCGTTATTCGAGACGAGCACTCGAGCATCGGGAAAAGTTCGTCTCGAATAACGAGTACCCGAGCATTTTAGTGTTCGCTCATCTCTACTGTCTGTGTATTAACTTTGTTGATAATTTATTTGTAGCTCCAGTTTTTACTAAATCAATACCGTGACAATTTGTATATCTAATATTACTCTTTGTGGGGAGACCTTTCTTGTTCTTATCCCCTTCCATTTGGGGTTTTTAAATGTTTTTATCTATTCTTTGTGCATTAATAAAATTTATTTGTTATATTTACACATGCTTCTTGTAATGTCCATTTGTTTTCAGATGTGATTGTACAATTGCAAATTATGCCCCCCTCTTCTCTGTAAGTAAATTTAAGAAGATCACCACAGTCACAGTGTCTGGATCTATCAGTAAGTGTCCTTTTTTTATTATGCTTGATTTTGATGGTAGATGTCCATTAATGTTCAAAAGTTATAACCATAAAGTAACAGATGCAAGTTTTGGAAAAACAGGGATATGCCAAAAGGCCCAAACTGGCTACCTCCTTACGCAGTTAAGAAATTAGGAGACCCATCAACGCCTGTTAAATATAAACATACCTGTAGACATTTGCCATAATATATAAAGCCCATGTAGCAGTCAGATCATTCTGCAGTTATTCATAAGTATTATGCACCACTGTACTTTACTCTATTAGGACCTGTGACCACATTTTCATCAAATATTTGAACTCTGGTTCGTGATTTAGCCCTGATATTCTAGGGCAGTGATGGCAAACCTTTTAGAGGCCGAGTGCCCAAACTACAACAAAGACCCGCTTATTTATCGCAAAGTGCCAGCACAAATTTAATTTGTGATTTATACTCCCTTCTCTGTCACAGTTTTCATTGATACCAGCACTCTGAGGACACCAATAAAGCAGAAAATAGTCATAGGTAGAGCTGTCACTTTAAAATAGCTCTGTGCACAGCAAGTCCTGGGCTGTCTGGGACTGCAGGAAGATACCTGGAGTCCTCTCTGGTGATGGCCTGAGTGCCCGCAGAAAGGGCTCTGAGTGCCACCTCTGGCACCAGTGCCATAGGTTAGCCATCACTGTTCTAGGGTGCATAACTATTGGATTCGGAACAGTAGGCTGGTTCCCTTACTTGTATGCTATGCCCCAGTTGCATTGGAAAACATGTAAACAAATAAACACAAATTTTAAAAAACACCATCACAGGAATTTATTAAAATGTTAATATGAGCTAATCTGAATATTTCAACAAAAATACTATATATTACAAAACCAGCCTTATTTTACTTCTTTGGAAATGTAATACCAAATAGAAGTATAGATGAAAAAAAATCATTAAACTTAACATTTGTGTCAGGCTTCTGGGGTAGTGAACCCCCTTGACTAAGCCGACACCTAGGACCGGAATCTAAGTGGCACCCGGTCTTCGCCAGAGCCTTGGTTTTGCTTCGGAGTGGTACCACCAGGTCGTTCAACAGGCGGGACTTGGACTTGTCCGGGTGGCAGCCAAGGTCGGGGTACAGGAACGGCAGGCAATCTTTTGGTCAAGGACAGGCAGGAGGTCAAGACAGGTGGCAATGGTTCAGGGTCAGAGACAGAGCAGGAGGTCAGAGGTGGCAGCAGAGGAGCTTAATCTGGAACAGGTCCTAGGTTGCAACAGGAGGTCAATACACAGAAATAACTTGCAGGAATCACCTTTCTTTTAGGCATTGAGCACAAAGATCTGGCAGGGTGTGCAGAGAGAGACAGGTTTAAATAGATTTCTGGGAAATGGCCAGCGCCAATTAACAGTGCACTGTCCCTTTAAATTTCCTGAAGCTGTCACGTGAGCGCCCAATGAGTCTGGGTCGGACGTTCACAGCCCGGGGATGGGAATCAGGAGCGTGGAGAGATGAGCAGTGCGAACTCTGTGCCAGTGAACATGAAGGGGTAGTGGTGCTGGTCGGCGGAGCACCCGTGACCCCCGTGACAATTTGTTAACTGTAAAGCGAACCTTTCAGCAGGAATGTGATTTTTTTGCCGGTGACAGATTCCAATAGCCTATGCTATGCTGATTTTAAAAATGCCTTTGTTAGCAGTAGTCAACTTGCGCATCCCATGCTGCTTCTCCTTCAGTTCTTTATTTCCAAACATGGATAATGGTAAGAAATGTTTATTTAACACATGTGTTTTATGTCGTTTTGTAGATAAGCCATATCTACTTCTACTCAATATTGGAAATAGCCAGATTGTATTTACAAGCATATTCAACTATTTTCAAGACTTATTTCTCAGCAAACCATTAGCAGGTTCTCCCACTATTCTATGCAGGATATATCTCTTTGTTATATCTCACAGCATCTAGGAAACCAATGCTGAGGACACGCAAGAAGCAGAAGAGACTTGTTTGGGCTATTGAATACAAGGGATGGACATTAGACCAGTGGAAATCTGTGCTGATGGTCTGATGAGTCCAAATTTGAGCTCTTTGGTTCCAACCACCGTATCTTTGTGTGACACAGAAAAGGTGAAGGAATAGACTCTACATGCCTGGTTATCACTATGAAGCTTGGAGGAGGAGGTGTGGGGGTGCTTTGCTGGTGACACTATTGGGGATTTTTTCAAAATTGAAGGCATACTCAACCAGCATGGTTACCACAGCATCTTGCAGCGGCATTCTATTGCATCAGGTTTACGTTTAGTTGGACCATCATCATTTTTAACAGGACAATGTTCCCAAACACACCTGCAGGCTTTGTAAGGGCTATTTGACCAAGAAGGAGACTGATGGGGTTCTACGACAGATGACCCGAATCCAATTTTATTTGAAAAGCTTGTTTGACACTGAAAACTTCAGCCTTTATTGCCAGAAGGTGACACCACAGGAAAAGTGTTTTTGTTCACCAGGCTAATGGCCTTGGTACATCTGATTGCCCATAATGAATTTTTGAAGTTTTAATGGCAAAACTGGAAAAGTGTATATTCACTGCAAATGTTACATTAAAGTAACCATTTGTACATGTACAAAATCTAACTAAACACTAATTATTTTGGATTTTGATTATTTGTCTGGTAACTCAGTTTGTAAATGGTGTGATTGTGGGTTTGCAGAATTTCAATGAAACCAATTTCATTGAGACAGAGGTATCTACCCTAAAATAAATGGCTGCACAGCTATAATACACAATGGGGCACATCTACTAAGGGCTTTGCGCCAGTTTTCTGTCAGACTCTGCACGTTTTTAGTGAAAACTGCTTGCACATTTATTTAAGAAGAATCTATGCCACATATGTGTTGCATGCGACCCTTTTGTGGCACACACTGCATTATTCTTCATGTGACACAAATTTCTGCACTGAAGGGGGCGTTCCAGTGCTCAGTCACCAGATTTAAAGTGCAAAGTCCAACAGATTTGTGTCGCACAGCCCATGTTAAAGTTGCATCAAAAAAAAGTGGTGCACTCTGTTGGGGCAATGCAGAGGGCGCCAAATTCATGAAGAACGGGTGCCCGAAATCCTGAATCTGGCGCCCTCTGCACTATACACAGGCAAACTGCATATAGTGTCATTTGCACTGTTCTTAGTAAATGTGCCCCAATAACCTGTATGTTGTACTATGCATTTTATTATAAGAAGCCCAGTTTCATATAACATTCCAAAAATGACTCAAATTACATTCAGTTAAAAGTAATTCAATTCACAACCGTAATAACTAATAATGCAGTATTTTTTTATTTGTACACTAAAGGTACAGGAGACAGCGATAATTTATTAAAACAGGTTGGTGTAAAAAATGAAAAACCCTCAAACAGTAAACTGCACCAGCAATCTCTGATTAATATTGTATAAAATAACCTGTTTACAGTAACTGAACACTGAAATTAAACATGATTATGCACTTTGTGAGTCTTAGCTGCTTATGATTCATCTAGTGCAGGACTATAAATTAGCAGTGGAAAAAAATAGATTAGCCGCTTGCTTGAAATCCATCTAGTAAGGTGCCCCAAAGTGACTGCAGAGATAATAGCCACAAATTAGCTAAACAATATCTTCACAAACATGAAAACCTTATAAATTATAGAGCAAGAAAACTGTTATTTTAACCTCAGCTCTAATGAACATTCTACTAAGTATAACAACATTGAAAACATATTGACCTTGTTGAATTCTGTAAACTATTAATATTACTAAATAATTACTAAATATTACTAAACTAAATTACCATCTAACATTTAAAGCAATGCAAAACAAAGGATTCAGTTATGAAGGTTAAAAATAGCTCTAGTGGTGGTGGTTAGAAACTCCCAAATCCCTGGACAGCACTTGCAGGAAATAATGATGAAACCAAATGAAGGCATTCTTATGCAAGAGGAATAGAACCCAGCATCTACAGACTGAGTACAGTAACAGGGCAATAAATCTTCCAGACTTTCAAAGAGCTATTAATGTTTGTAGACACTTTAAGTGATGATTTCATAATGGTTTCCCATCTATCTATGGCTTTGCTGTAGATGAGGGTCGTTTGGTTAATCTGTGTTTCAGTCTTCATTGCCTTTTAACTAGCTTTTAATCAGTAATTATTGCAGAGTTGCAATGGTATGCATACTCCTGCTCTCCGATCCCCGGAATTGTGCCAGTCAATATGTCATGTCAATTAGTTTATGATGCGTGGGTTGGCATATGGGGGTGCCACTTGTATTTCTAGTTAAAAGTATAGTGTTTTCTACTTATATCAATATTTTCACATTCTCATTCTTAAATATTAAGATTCTGGTGAGTTTTCTTTTAATTTTGCTTGTTGATTCATGAGATACATACTGTACATGTGTAATGGCACCTTGTTCACCCAATATGGTTTAAAATGCTAAAGTATATAAAAATTACAATAAACAATGCCAAATATTTTTTAACATTTTTGTTTATGCAGTCAAACAGAAGGCTGAACATTAAAAAATCAGCTTTACAGTAATGATGAGTTTCATTCATTGTTCGTAGGTAATGGTGTGTGGCGGTTTCTTCTATTTTTTCTGTATTTTCTGAACTGTAATTAATGATCTGGTTAGCCCCAGAGAAAGCTTCCTTGAAAAAGTACCAGCAAAGTCTTCTTTATCATGTGATACCATCAGAGAATTGAAGGGCTGACCTTTGAACCATGCCACAAGAAATAGAATAAACAGGGGTAAGTGTGTGAAATACAAGCATTGATGTCTCCAAAAAAGCGTCAGAAGGCATCAATGTAATAATTTTTGCCCCTCCATATCCCATTCATGTACGACGCAGTTCTTCTAAAAGAAGAGCAGATCCTTGCAGAGGTGTTCTCGTCTGTATGTGAGTGTCCTTGGTTTACAATCCTTCATCCTGGTGGTAGATTTCCTTTAAATGATATAACTGAACATCCAAAAATTTACTTACAACTATACTCAAAATACATCAACATATAACTTCTAAAACTATATTCTTTCGTAACTACAACTAAAAATATTACATAATCAATCTTGTCTCATATTTTTGGGGGGTCAGATGTCCCATTACAGTTCAAAACTGGAACTGAAAATAAAAGGCTTTTACCTGAGTGAACACTATCAATGTAAACCAGCAACAAACTGTACAACTTTATTGTCTGCTAATGTTTCTCTTTTGAGGAAAACAAAGATTAGACTTATAGAATAATTTCCATATTAGT
Source organism: Engystomops pustulosus (assembly GCF_040894005.1). Taxonomy (NCBI): domain Eukaryota; kingdom Metazoa; phylum Chordata; class Amphibia; order Anura; family Leptodactylidae; genus Engystomops; species Engystomops pustulosus. The sequence continues at coordinate 115,320,652 of NC_092412.1, forward strand.
GTCTATTGTTTTTATTTCATTTTCAACAATATAATTTTTTAGATAAAAGTTGCGGCATGGTACTGTATTTTTAGGATGAAAGCTGGCCATAAAACTAACTCTCAGTACACTTGCAATGTGTAATATTCAGATGGCATAATACAAAAGCAGTATTGTAACAATTGATTTTTTTAAAAAAAAACATTGAGTGCCTAAAATTGGTGCCGTCCACCATACCTGCCATAATGTTGCAGGACACTTTGCACGCACCAGAGGTCTGAGCTTAGTGGCTTCCATGAAGAATTTTGAGACCACCTCCACCTTAAGAACATCTCAGTTTATACAGTAAAATAATGATGAGACATTGAATAGCATGGGTTGCATATCAATTTGGCACTGTATACCGGGGGGTTGGGGGGGGGGGCTATAGAAATTAATGAATGGGGCACTTTATAGTGGTGATGTGCGTATAAGTTAATGAATGGGCACTGTGAAGCAGGGGGCAATATATAAACTAATGAATTGGAGTCTGTACAGCAGGGAAGGTCTATACAAATGAATGTAGAGTACACTTAATAGAAAGGGACTAAACAACCTTCTTTCCTACCAACGATCCCAAATCGATGGTTGCTTCTTCTATTTACTGTGTCCTTCCATATGTGGCAAAGATGTCGCACACCCACCTATGGCAATAGAATAGGAATACGACCTGCTTTATCTTTACAGCTCATATAATCAGCTGTTTTAATTAAAAAAAAAAAAACAAGTGGAGGAATAGCCATTTAATACTGTACCCCCACAGAAAAGAGTTAATACATTTCTATCATTATGCTATGTTATTATTGACCTTAAATCAAATACAACTCTTACTTTAAGAAAACATAGATTCACATGTCAAATGAAAAATAAAAAGTTGTGTCTTATGAAAGATGAGCATGGAAAACTGAAAACGTGCTCTGCCCTGAGCCGAAACGGAATATTCTCAAGGTGTCCAATTAGTCTTATAAATTGCATCACATGACTGATTAACTGATTTCCTGATAGACGTCATAGTAATGGAAAGCAGGTTATATCTAGCATTTGATACTCAGTAATCGTGCTATAATTATCTTTACAACTTTTTTAGCATTGAGCTGTGCCAACACATGTATGGCAACATTGCAGCAATCTTTGAACAACAGAATCCATACACTTGACAAATACCTCCTCAGAGCTGTTTATAGCGATGAATCTATCAACACAAGAGGAAAAGCTCCTTCTGGCCTTTGCAGATGGTCCCCCCACATAAGATAACAAATCTACCAGATAAGAAAAAACATACAGCTTTAAAATGCAAATTAGCAGCCGTTCTAATGGTTTCACTTGACTAATGGAGCCATGATTATTTTTGCTTCTCAGATGCTGTGCAGTAATTCTTTGCAATCCTGTTTACATAAATAAACGGTTCATGTTTTCACGTCCTTTTCCACCATCACAACAGAAGAGTTTTCTCGGATTGTCAATGACACATTCATACCCTTCGGCATTTTCTTAAACAGTTGCTTAGCAGATATAAATGTGACTATCTGCAATCTATTTTTTTAATGGGTAACATATGACAGAAGTTTGGTCATCTGTGCACAGGAAGATAAATTGCAAATAGGAGCAGGTGCCTCACACATGACATTTATGTGCAAGAAATATGTCATACAATACTACAAGTATATCTAATGTTTGCAAGGCAGGAGTTGTAAGACGATTGTTTTAAAGGTTATACATTTTAAAGTCAGAACAAACCTCTGGTAAGCAACCAACCAAGTGATTGCAAAACTGTACATACATAAATTGCCACAGGTCTTACATTGTGATTGCAGTGAAAAAGGCTTTCAATATAAGTTTCTCTGAAAAGTATTATTAGAATAACCAACAAAATTGTGTAATACTTCTGGTTTAAACAATGCAAGACACTGGGTGCTGGTTACAAATTGCTAATGCAATTGGGCCCAGGACCCCAGGCATTTGCATTGCGTTTGTAAATGCAATGCAAGCAGCGCCTGTGATCCCAATCCCCAAAGTGAGTTCAGAAACGACTGCATAGCATTGCAAAAGTGAAATACTGCGTTGTATTCTGAGAAATTCATTACTTAGTTTCTTACATGCAAATTAATAGACAGTGAATGCTAACTAAAAGGTTATAACAGTCCATTAAAGGGGTATTCTCATTTTAACTATTTTTGGGACCTGCACCTATTTCCACTGACCTCCTTCCCGCAGCTGGGCTGAATGGAGAGAGTACAATGCATGTGTGGCCATTCTCCATTCAGCTATATGGGTGTGCCAACAAAAGAATGCTGCGGGAAGGAGGCCAGTGGACCAAACAGCAAGTAGTCCTCTTTAACTCGATACATCTTGAATATCTTTTCAAGAATACTGTAGGGGTGAGAGTTTACATGCAATTCTTTTCTTGCTAAAATTTCTAGTGGTTAGGTTTTTCTTGATGTCCAAAATCCTTTATATGAATGTGAAGTTACACTCAGGAAATCTTGTGTAAATAACATTTTACTTAGCAATAGTAGCAGATGACATGAAGAACTTATGATTTTATGTCTAGTAAAGGATGTTATGTCGTTGAAAAAAAACTGTAAGGCTATATTCACACTGCCGTTGCCCGCCCGTACCGTACCGTAGCGGGCAACGGCAGTGTACGGGGAGAGGAGGATTAGGTGAGCGCAGCTCACCCCCGCTCCTCTCCATAGGGGCGCCGTATTACGGGTAAAGATAGGACATGTCCTATCTTTTTCCCGGGTACGGAACGGTACGGTGCCCATAGGAGTGTATGGGGGACGTATATTGGCCGTATATACGTCGGCCGTATATACGTCCCCCATACGTTAGTGTGAATGTAGCCTAACAGTTATTGGCCACTGTGTGATGATCTTGTAAGCAGCAGTTACAATGCACTTGAATCTATACATAGTCCTGTACAGGATTAAACAGGACATGGCAGTGCAGGTTGTATGACATAAACACTATTAACCCTTTCATTAAGGGTCTTTGTGACACAAGCAAAATTACACCTTTTAATATGTTGCATTTAAAGGTGACATTTTTCTTGGTCTCTTTTCCTAATCTAAAAAGTTTGCTTTTCTTAGAAGGGGCTTTCTAATTATTGAAAACTGGAAACAACATCACTTAGTGTTTTAGGATTTGTTTGGAGAATCATAGTCCAAAACTTGGAAAAAAGACAGTTTTCTAAATTTTTCCCTGCTTTGTTTTGAGGTAGGTCGCTAAGAAAATTATTATTATTTGATTTATGGCCTGAAAAGGGAGCATCATTTCGAATTGTCTGCCTAGGCCTCAACATTGGCTTGTCCTGACCCTGCTTACCCCAACAGTCTTTTGCTTACAAGCAGGCATTCTCTGAGTTGAGAAGCTAAAGCATTCTTTGTTCTGTGTTAGCCAATGGTTAAATAGATAAAAGTAGTTGTCCTCAGTAGTTGATTTTATTGGCTAACTATAAAGGATGATGACAATTGCAGCAGAACAACAAATGTAAGGAGAGAATACCAGTAGCAGTAAATATTGTAGTACTTGGAAAGTAAGATGGTTTTACTGTCCCTTGATTGGTATCTGGTGCATGACTGTAATGACCCCACCAGATCAGATTCCTTAATAGTCATAAACTTACATAAATCCATAGTACACAGTCATGTCCTATTGGAGGCCTCTGTATTGGTGAACAGGGCAGAAACTCAGAACAAGGATGAACTCTCATAGTCACACCATAAAAGAGGACTGATCTCCCTGTGCCAAAATACTTATGCAACCCTGACCACAAAATTGTGATTTGAAAGAACATGTATTAAGGGCAATTTCAAATCTCAGAGAGATAGGAGAGGCTTGAAGTCAAAGTCTACTATAACATTTAACACAATTAAAACAGAAATTAATGTCTCACATGGATTTATGTCAGTTTATGACTCTTAGGGAAACTATTCCTCAGACCTGGTAGGGTCATCACATCCATGGACCAGATCTCAATTAAGGGACAAAAAATCATACTCACCAAGTGCTTCAATATTTACTGCTTTTGGTATTTACTCTTCTCTACTTACATTGCTTGTCCTGTTTATTATCACTTGTCTCATCATCCAAAGCATTACTTTATTCATTTGTGTATAAATTTGTGTTCTATTCAGATGTTGTCTTATACCATGGCTGATGTAAGGCAAATTATTCTTAAAAGCTTGCAATTATCATCATCATAAAGAGCAATCATAAAAAAAATGTAGTAAAGTCAATGTTACTTTTCTGGTAACCCTGGATACATACTATACTACCAAATAACCAAGAATGGCATGATTAACTGCGATATAGCAAGACATGCTTAAAGTAGCTCCGCTACTCACCCGCCCAACCTGCCATTGGGCATCCCTCCACTGGAGAATCACGACTGGCCTACTGCCAGCAGGGAAGTGGATCGGTACTTTCGTCAGGTCATAATTGACCTGTATACACCAGGCGGCAATGTCCCTGCCTACATAGGACCGGATACCGCACCTCCATCTAAGCGGCACCACCTCTACATACAAGAGCTTTGGTGTGCTCTACTGGGGCCATAAACTTGGTGGCGTGAATAATAAGCAGACTGCACTATGGGAAGGTGAAGCCCTGAAGTTCCCCAACAAGCAGGCTTCTCCCTGCACTGTTGCAAGATCGGACTGGTGAGTGCTATCCATGTGGCGCACATGTGATGCATGAGTACGAATTCTCCCGGCCATGTGCTAGTAGGCCTAGGCTCTCTACGGGCCTTGATATTACAGACCAGAATGTCCCAGTAAAGGCTTGGGATCTCAACAGATACCAGGCCTGTAACCCTGCTGGGAAGCCACGTGGGAGGGCACTTTCATAACTTCTGCCAGGTGTTGGGAAGTATTATACTGTCCTACAGATTCTACTGCATAACTGCAACCCACATCCAGGACTGTCCACAGCCTTCCGTGAAATATGCTTGCAGGCAACTGTGTCGCAAGTTTTCTTCATTCCTTTATTTGTATAATGAGCCCACAAAAACGCTGCAGAGAAATTAAAGGAGTTTGCAAGAACTCATCTTGTGGACCACACAAGCTCCCCTCTCCCCCAGTGCTCTGTCTAGACTAGAACTACTTCTAAGCCAGATCTCCCAGGTGTGTCCTCCAACATGGAAGAACCAGCTGAGGAACTTACTTTGAAACAAGTCACAGACCAAGACTATCCACAATAGATACATGCAAAAGTTTAATGACTCGGAAATTGGAGGAGGTCAGGGTTGATGTCAGCCTCCTGCATCAAGACTTACAGAATTTACAGAAGAGGGTACAATACAATGAGGAGAGGATCTTCCAAGTGAAGGACCATACTTCTCAGATGCCAAGGGCCACAAAAGATTTTACCTCGACCTCAGAGCAACTGAGACATAAGGCCTGGATAACTACCTATGGTCCATAACATATGAGTGATTTGATTGCTTGAGAAGTCTGAGTGGCACTTTCCCCAGGAATTCTTTGAAAGATGGATCAAACACTTGTTCACAGAAGCCAAATTTTCCTCCACTTTCCCAGTCAAGAGAGCTCACAGAGTACCAGCTCGCCCAATGTGCCCTGATGATTCAAAGCACCTTTTCTTGCAAGATTCACGAACAGCAGAGATATAGACAAAGTCTTGAGATTAGAGTGGACAATGCCAAAGTGTCAATTTTCCCAGATTCCTCTGTGGAACCTCAAAAGTACAGAGCTGCGTTCATAGATTCACAGGTTCTGCAGGTAGTGGATGGTGATAGAGCAGTATTCTTTATCTCTCCTGGGAAGATGGCAGAAGATTGGCTACGCTCTCCCCTCAGCGCTAACTTTGGCCTTTATAGGGCATGGTTGCTGGCCTCTACAGAACTCATAGATGTCAATCCGAAAAAAACACGAGAGTGAACAATGGTTCTTACACACTGCATCCTACAAAGAGGTTCCTTAAAATATTCCATTCTTTATTAAGAATTAATTAAAAAGAAATATAGACAAACAATTTACAACATTTATGAATATCTATAAATAGTTTAGATCGTTCTTGAAGGTCCACAAAAAATCTATGGTTTTAAATTGTTAAGGTATGAGTGGCAGTATGCGTGGTAGTATGAGTGGTAGTTTAATATAAAATGTAGCAGCACACATTGCACTTTTTTGCACATGCACTTTTTTATGTGTTCACTGCGATTCTTTGCACAAATGTTTTTGCACATATATACCTCTGAGTATATCCATTGCTGAGTCGGGTGGCCGATCTCAATATATGACGGCACCCTGCACAGCATGGAATACGATAATGTATATATTTTTGTTCACCGATAATAATAATTTTTTGTCATTACTGTATTCAATGTTCACCAGATCATATATCTTGCATACCGTGCACTAGGCACTTTAGGGCTGTAAATATTAGGTTCATATTTTATTATTTGTTGTCGTCAATCACTGTTTATAAATTTACACTCATTGCACTTTATTACACTGTGGATCAACCATGCACTGTCACTTTATGATACCCATGACTGTAAAAGGATGCGGATTTGGCGTTTTCCTGTTATTCACATGTTTCCCCCCCCCCCCCTCCCTACATTCATTCTCCCACACATAATTCTTTTATACGCAGAGTGCACTGATACCTGGTCTCCTGGGCCTCCGCCCACCGGTCCGTGGCGGCGCTTCGCGATCCCTGGGTAACATGTTCCCAGACTCGCGATCGCGCTTGCCGCTGATGCGGGGGCGGTACCAGGAGACAGGCCGGGAGATGTGAGTGACGTCGGCACCCGGCTGGATCATGTGATACCGGTGGCCCCGCCCCCACGATGACGCGGTCGTGGGCGTGACGGTCCCCGTGTGTCTGGTTCCGGCCGGTAAGGTGGGCGTTCCCACTCTCCCACGTGATACTCGGCCAGCACATAAAAAAGGAGAGAGTACACTCACACTCACACAGGCCCCCTGAGGAAGCGGTGGCACGCGAAACGCGCGTCGGGGTTTCCATTCTACATACCTTATATACTATGGGTAAGCAAACTTACTTTTGAATTTTTTCCCTTTGGACATATAATCATTATGACTGGATACTTTCATTATACCCATTTGTATATCTTGACTCCCCTTCTCTTATGCATGGGCACTTTCTTGAGTTGAGCGATCTTTTACATTTGCAATTTCTCTTTGCATCTGATATAATACCGGCAGCTATCGCAGTGTATGTATAATTTGTGCCTTACGCAAGTATAAACATTGGTATTGTAGTAATGGTTTTTTGTGGACCTTCAAGAACGATCTAAACTATTTATAGATATTCATAAATGTTGTAAATTGTTTGTCTATATTTCTTTTTAATTAATTCTTAATAAAGAATGGAATATTTTAAGGAACCTCTTTGTAGGATGCAGTGTGTAAGAACCATTGTTCACTCTCGTGTTTTTTTCGGATTGAGATACAATTTATGGAGTGGGTTCGATTATTGAAAAGCAGTGCGGAATCACTGCTGGACTTGTGTTCTGTGTTGATAATTTGGTTTTGAGAACTCATAGATGTGTTGCTCATTTTATAGTACTGGATAACCCCTGAATGCCTCACTATGCTGTCCTTTATGAGCTGGCCCCAATAGTCTGATGGTACATCTTATTACATATCTATATGCGTCGGATAAGGACCTTTTACCCTCTGACAATTCCTCTGCATCAGCTTTGTACATTCGCTGTAATCTAATGTTTTGTTTATATAAGTTTGGTTTAATAGATTTGTAGATGCACCCCCCATTCATATAGTTTATGCACTTTTCAACTCCCCCACAAGCTGTTATGGGCTCCATCCCCATCTGGGGAGAACTGCCTAGCAGTCTCTCAACACTACTTGCTCACAATAAGATATGATTGACATTCGAATATATTCCTGGAATATCCAAGGTCTTGGAACTCCAAGACAATGACTCAAACTATGGGACCAAATTATATCCCCAAATTCTCATGTGTACTATATCTCCGAATCTTACTACAGATGGAACCAATATATTGCAAAAAAATGGGCTCAATGGGCACAGCACCTTCGTCACAGCTTGACATCCAGTGTTCTGTCACTTTTGGTCCACAGGACTATATGCTGAGAATCTCACTTCAGTCAGACAGATTCGGAGAGGCGATTTGTTTACACACATGCACAGCATCTATAACCTGCCTCCAGCCTCCAGAAGGGTCTTACAAAAAGCTGCTCTATTCACAGCCTCTTATCCACATGCCATGACTATATGCCTGGGCGACCTCAATATGCTACTTCATCCCTTACTTAACTCACAACTTTTGGTAGCTGATCCCCACCCTCCATCAATGCCAACTATCTTAGAGACATTTCTATAAGAAATGGGGTATGTAGACTATTGGAAACAGTAATTCCCCACAACTCCATTCTTCTTGTGCTACAGCCCCTTATATCATTCTCTATCCCATATTGACTATACAATAGGCTCCCCAGCCCTGTTGACTCATTTTCATTCCATACAATATCTCACCAGAGGGTTGCCACACACTCTCTGATGCTATGTATTGTGGGGCGGGTAGTCAGATTGGCTGCACATAAGATACGGATTCACTTCCGTTAGCTAGGTCTGATAGGCCCACAGGACAGAATCCCCACCCAGCTGTCCTCCAGTTTTGGAGGCACACCAACATACCCAACATGTGGGTTATCATTGGGAGACTCTCAGTGTATTCTTATGGGTATGCGTTCATTTCCCATATTAAGAAAAAATCTAACCACAGGTTTACTGAGGTGGCTGCGCTATGCAACACTCTGGAACAACAGTATGTAGCAGATCCTCAGAAACTAACAGGCCAGTATGGCTGAATGTGGGACACTATCTCACTGCCCTTGCAGAAAAAGCCAATTCTAAAGAGTTTTAAATAAACAAACAGCCTTCCAATTGGGGAATCAATCTGCCAAACTCCTAGCCCATATAGCTATACAGACCTCTGCCTCCTCTCGTATACTAGGAGTTATTTCACAGACTGCAAAGACCCTCCAGGGACAGAATACTATAATCACCAGATGCACGTAATTCTTCACAGACCTGTACACTTCTTCAGCAAACAATTCAGATCCCCAAATACAGACATATCTAGAGTACCTGGATTTGCCTACTCTTTCAGCGGACAAAAATCCTATTAGAGAAAAATGGTCCTATACCATGACATAGAAAGCCACATGCCATAAGATAACAGGGCACAGATCAGTATACAACCATCCGCTCAAAGAACTAACATTACCGATAGGAAGAAAACAAATTGAGCACTAATGGGAATGGTAAAACCACAATTTTATTTAATGCAATTAAAAAATAACGTATGACAAACAAGATGATTACATAGCAAGCATATGTGGGTGCTGGGCAGTGAGCATGTTCAGCAAACTATGAATATATCAAAATATAATAGGCAAAGTGCAAAGTGCATAGAGCTGAACATGAAATGAAATAGTGTCAAAACATCACAAACATTAATAATGCACACGAACCATAGAACATAGTGGTATACTCTTTCAGCAGGACAGGCCCAAATCCTAGATGAACCTATATCCATCGAAGTGGTTGAGGAGACACTTAATATAATAATAATAATAATGCCCTACGTCTTGATGGCCATCCAGATAAGTCCATGACAGATAAAATACTGCTTATGCCTGAGCTCTTATTCATGTATAATAGAGCCTCTCGTGATGGCTCCCTCCCTGAATCTCTTACTGAAACCAATGTCGTCTTATTGCTTAAACCCGATAAAGACCCACTAGGTTGGGCTTCCTATAGACCCATTGCATTATTCAATACTGACTACAAGAAACTCACATGCATACTTGCTACCAGACTAAAAAAAAGTCAGAGTCTCACGCGTACATTCAGATCAATTGGGATTTTTGCAGTTCGGTCGACTACAGATAATATTAGACATGTGCGGGTGTTGACGCAGGTGGGCCAGATGACTGGGGAGTATTGGGTTCTGGCCTAACTTTATACAGCTTCTATTCAATTGAGTGGCATTTTCTTATGGGCTGTTTCATCGGCCCCCTTTACGTCAGTGGATTTCCATCTTATACAAATCCCCTAAAAGCAGGCTATTGATTATGGGTGAATTCTCACCAGAATTCCATTTACTCAGAGTCACACATCAGGGCACCCCCTATCCCCTTACTGTTTGCAATGGCCATTGAAACCCTAGTGATTGGACACAGCGGAGATACCATATATAATTAAGGACATAACCATAGGCTCTAGGCAAGATAGGGTAGATCTGTATGCAAAGTATATGATATTGTTTTTCTCCAGCCCCTCTTCTTCTCTGCCCTGGCAAGGCCCATCCCATATTTCAGGACTAAAGGTAGTCACTTTCTTGAAATATTTAGGGATAGTTGTTGTCACCATACTTTTGACATTTATCAGAACAAAATTTAATGCCTGGAAATCATTACCGCTTTCTGTCGCAGGGCAGATAAATCTGGTTAAGATGATAATCTAGCCTAAATGTCTCGTCTTACTGCAACAATCAGCAGTCCCCATTCCTAGTTAAGGAACTGCACTCCAACACAGACTGACCGCCATTCAACGCCCCAAATCCCAAGTATGTCACTCGAAGACTTTTACTTGTATTATGTTGCTAGTAGAGATGAGCGAGTATACTCGTCCAAGCTTGATGCTCGTTCGAGTATTAAGGTACTCGAAACGGCTCGTTGCTCGGACGAGTATTTCCCCTGCTCGAGATCGAGCATTTAATTAAAAAAACACAGTGAAGAACAGTGAAGAATAGAATAAAAATAGTGAACACAGGATCATTTAAGTGAAAAACACAGTGAAAAACACAGTGAAGAATAGATTACAGATGTTCGGCACATCTGCTTACTTGTCGGAAGATACGGCGGAACGGTGCGAACAAAATAGCATGTGAAGAACACATTGAAGAACACGGTGAGCAGGACAGGGACACCAGGGAGCAGCACAGAGACACCGGGGAGCAGCACAGGCAGCGGCAGGCACGGAGACAGCGGGGCAGCGGCAGGCACGGAGACAGCGGGGCAGCGGCAGGCACGGAGACAGCGGGGCAGCGGCAGGCACGGAGACAGTGGGGCAGCGGCAGGCACGGAGACACCGGGGCAGCGGCAGGCACAGAGACATCGTGGGCAGCGGCAGGCACGGAGACATCGTGGGCAGCGGCAGGCACGGAGACATCGTGGGCAGCGGCAGGCACGGAGACATCGTGGGCAGCGGCAACACGGAGACATCGGGGCAGCGGCGGGCACGGAGACAGCGGGGCAGCGGCGGGCACGGAGACAGCTGGACAGCGGCAGCACGGAGACACCGGGGCAGCGGCAGGCACGGAGACACCGGGGCAGCGGCGGGCACGGAGACACCGGGGCAGCGGCGGGGACGGAGACACCGGGGCAGCGGCGGGCGCGGAGACAGCGGGGGACCGGCGGGCGCGGAGACACCGGGGCAGCGGCGGGCACGGAGACAGCGGGGCAGCGGCAGGCACGGAGACAGCGGGGCAGCGGCAGGCATGGAGACAGCGGGGCAGCGGCAGGCACGGAGACAGCGGGGCAGCGGGAGGCACGGGGACACCGGGGCAGCGGCAGGCACGGAGACAGCGGGGCAGCGGCAGGCACGGAGACAGCGGGGCAGCGGCAGGCACGGAGACATTGGGCCAGCGACACAGAGACATCGGGAAGGGCAGAGAGATCGGGGAGACTTCAGTGGAATAAGAGGAGCGGATCCCGGGACAGCGTATCTCCCGACAAGTAAGCAGATGTGCCGAACATCTGCAATCTATTCTTCACTGTGTTTTTCACTGCGTTTTTCACTTAAATGATCCTGTGTTCACTGTGTTCACTGTCTTTATTCTATTCTTCACTGTTCTTCACATCTGCTAACTTGTCGGGAGATAATATACGCAGGCACGGAGACATCGTGGGCAGCGGCAGGCACGGAGACATCGTGGGCAGCGGCAACACGGAGACATCGGGGCAGCGGCGGGCACGGAGACAGCGGGGCAGCGGCGGGCACGGAGACAGCTGGACAGCGGCAGCACGGAGACACCGGGGCAGCGGCAGGCACGGAGACACCGGGGCAGCGGCGGGCACGGAGACACCGGGGCAGCGGCGGGGACGGAGACACCGGGGCAGCGGCGGGCGCGGAGACAGCGGGGGACCGGCGGGCGCGGAGACACCGGGGCAGCGGCGGGCACGGAGACAGCGGGGCAGCGGCAGGCACGGAGACAGCGGGGCAGCGGCAGGCATGGAGACAGCGGGGCAGCGGCAGGCACGGAGACAGCGGGGCAGCGGGAGGCACGGGGACACCGGGGCAGCGGCAGGCACGGAGACAGCGGGGCAGCGGCAGGCACGGAGACAGCGGGGCAGCGGCAGGCACGGAGACATTGGGCCAGCGACACAGAGACATCGGGAAGGGCAGAGAGATCGGGGAGACTTCAGTGGAATAAGAGGAGCGGATCCCGGGACAGCGTATCTCCCGACAAGTAAGCAGATGTGCCGAACATCTGCAATCTATTCTTCACTGTGTTTTTCACTGCGTTTTTCACTTAAATGATCCTGTGTTCACTGTGTTCACTGTCTTTATTCTATTCTTCACTGTTCTTCACATCTGCTAACTTGTCGGGAGATAATATACGCGCGGAACAGTGAAGAATAGATTGCAGATGTTTGCATACATCTGCTAACTTATCAGAAGACATGACTTTGGGACTTAAAATTACCGCTGTGGAAACCCAACCCCAAACCCCCCTTTCACCATTGTTGGGTGTAAGGCCACAGCGGCTGCATTTATTATAACAAAACATCATCATTAATCAATAACATTGCATAACATTACAATTTACATTAAATTCAACTAGCAAAGGGGTTCCGGGGGGCATCTAAATTGCCATCAAATCCGTTGTCATGAAGTCTCACTTGTCCCCAGCCGTATATGCGCCTGACCAGGGACCCAAAATGGAGACTTCCGCACCTCCTGAGATCCTTGCTCCCAGGAATTCACCATATCTCTGTTAAACAACTATTCGGGGGACTGGAACCCCCCGTGTTACCAGCTCCCCCGTCTCAACACCTCCTTTTTGCCCCCGAGAACCCCTCCTAAAACCGACGCTGCGACATTAGTTTTGGCCCCCCATCTGCATCCCCTATTTTTACAAAGGGGCGGGTGGGCTGGAAAATTGTTCTTTTCTCCCCATATTCCAGTGACAGACTGACACTACCTCATGTCAGTATATTTACAAATATTCCCAAACCCTCCCCTGTACGTGACTGCTCCAGACTTACTGTAAACATCTCCCCCTCCCGACCTTCACCTAACCCCTTAGATAGCTCCAATTTAACCCCTTGTCATGCCGCTATAGCGTTACATTGCATTCACTTCATTGCTCCTTTCTTTTTCAATTAAATAACACATTTTATTCCCGAACCATGGTCCCTTTGAAAAATGCTCGGGTCTCCCATTGACTTCAATGGGGCTCGTTATTCGAGACGAGCACTCGAGCATCGGGAAAAGTTTGTCTCGAATAACGAGTACCCGAGCATTTTAGTGCTCGCTCATCTCTAGTAGCTAGGCAATTACAATACCTGGGTACAGGATGGGCCCTCTGAATATCATTAACATATCAGTGTCATTATCTACAACTCCAAAACGTGTGGTCTTTTCTGAAGGCTCCCCCAGTCTCATTACTCCTATGCTACCAAATACATATCTTACACTTATAAGATTTTTTTTTGGAATGGTGACGCACACCCAATATGGCTTGTCTGAAATCTTACTCTTTGGAAGCCAATTTTTGCACCGCATTTGGAGTTTTTGGAAATGTGTAACTGATTTTCTTTCTGACTAAATTTCTTTAACAGTATCGTACATGCCAGAAATATGCCTCCTTGAGAACATTATTTGAGAATATTCCTACAGGAATCTCTTTTTATGGCCAGGAAGTGTATTGCCTTGGCCAGGGCCGGTTCTAGACAAAGTGGGGCCCTGGGCAAAACTAAAAGTGGGGCCCCAAAATAAAACTATTTTATGACCAGTCACAGTCAGCAAGAGGCTCCCTTTAGTATGGTAAAACACACTGTAATTTTGGAGAATTTTATAGGAGATAGATAGCTGATAGGGAGATTGATGGGCAGCACGGTGGTTCAGTGGTTAGCACTACAGCCTTGCAGCGCTGGTCAACATCTGCAAGGAGTTTGTATGTTCTCTCTGTGTCTGCGTGGGTTTCCTCCGGGTCCTCCGGTTTTCTCCCACATTCCAAAAAATTACTGGTAGGCTGATTAGACTTGTGAGGCCCATTGGGAAGAGGGACCGATATTTTCTGAAAGCAGACACTTGCCCGATTTTCAAAATAGCATCAAAGAGTTTATAGACATAGGCGCCTTCATGCAACTTTGATTCAAAATGAAACATTTTACAAAAAAATACTTAAAATTTGACTTTGATGGCAAAAAATGTGCTCCAAACAGAAACGATTTACCTTCACATCTCCTAAATGTAATAGATGGACATGTGTAGAGTTCACAAATGTCCCATATTGATATGTTCACATAAATAAATCATCATAATATCACTAACACTGTAATAACTAGATATCTGCTTTTCAGCTAGAAAATTCACACAGATCTATCATTGTATGATCCTTACACAATGGTCACCCAAATAAATAACTATATATCCATAAACCAAGCTAATGAGATAATAAAGTCACTTTTAGATGTAGCCATTGTATTAGCTGCACAATAACAGAACCCTCCGCGGATCATAAGAATGAGAGTGAGAACCTCATAACATAGTTGTAAGTAATGGAGGATGGTGGGAAATAAAAACTTTATTCCAGAACATGTGTGTGTTTTTGGTGTTAGATATAACTTTATGGACATGTTCTGGGTTTGAATGTTCATTGTATCAGTCAATTTTCCCAACAACAAAAAACGATCACAAAATAAAAGGGAATAAGAGAGAAAGTGTGTTCTTAGATAGTTCTGCATAGAGAAGGGTTAAACAACATGAATATTAGTTGATATTATCCCTTCTAATAATGTAGTAACATATAAAGTGCATATTTCCATTATCTGTGAGGTGCAGCAGCTCCTGTGTGCAGGAAATTCTCCCTGTAGCCTGATGGCTAAGAATCTGGAGGGGGGTGGGCACTTCAGAGGGCTGTATCTCTGGCTCTGTGACACATATAACCTTACTTCTTTTTTCCTATGAAAGAAGAGAGTCTCCTCTTTTATATGAATCTAAATGTGTGTTTCTAAGTTTTAGGAAAATGGAGATAATAACTGTTGAACTGCTGTTGGCAGTGATTTTTATATATAAAAATGGCACCTGATATTCTCACTTTAAACCTGAATATCTCTGGATCCATAGCACCTAGAAACAAAATTCAAGATTCATTAGAAAGAAGAGATTCTCCCCTTTCAGGGGGCCTTGGGCAATTGCCACCTTTGCCTACCCATAGCGCCGGCCCTGGCCTTGGCACGGCCCTTATACCCCGACCCTGAGAATATGGAAGTCTAATATTAATCAGACACCTCTCTATGAATCTTTGATAAACAAACATAGAAACTGTTAAGACATATTTATTCATATATGGGGTATGTTGTGCGACTCAAACTGCACAAAATACTTACCACACTGATAGCGCAGTTCCCTGTCCAACCTCTCAGCCTAGTCAGCCCACAGAGATGGTGATGTGACTCTGCATGTCTTCTTTTTCTATGAATCATCCTGCTAGCAATATTTTCACTGTCAAGGAATGTAGGCATTACCCATATATGCAATGTTTTTATCTTGAGTCTTTTGGGTTCTCAACTAAGAACACCCTGAAATATGGTATGCCTGGTTGCTAAGAAATAATGCATCTGTCAATACTTGTGATGTCCCTGTTGGCTAATACCCTGCCTAAAGCAGACAAACAGCCCTGACACGGGCGAACCCACTATCAGGAACCTAACTGACGGTCCCTGAGTGACCCTACAAGATGGCAGGAAAACCTACTTCGCTGCTGGATGGTGGAGCGGACAGGTTACCGGAATACAGATATAGGTGAGTGTTCACACCGGTAACAGAAACCGACACAAGACAGACAGGAAGGTGGGGTCAATCTAGGAGATACTGAGGGGCGAACAACAGATACAGGCAGACAAGCGGAGTCAAGCAAACTGGGTCAAAACCAAGATGGCGGCAAAGGTACAGATTCGTATAGCAAGTCCAATGGTCAGTAGACAAAGCAGAAGTCAATACACAGAATATGGCAAGAGCACTGGATACACAGATAGACTGCAATAACCCGCACCTAATGAAGGGCTGGGCAGAATATAAGGCAGTAATGGACACTACCTCCAGCACTGACTGGCTCAGCTGTCCATCACTCAAACCACAGCTGCAGGCAAAACGATTACAGAGACACACCCAGCTTTCCCAGGATCAGAAATGGAGCTGTCAATCACAGGCAGCTCCTGGTGTGGTTTTTCCAGCAAGAAGCCTGAAACCTGATCCCATCTGAACAATATGCAAGTTCTGACAGCATCCATGAAATATGTGCGTATAATCTGTCATATATGTTTTTGTTCTCACCCTTTGAAATTTTGTGAAAATAAACGATGTCTTAAAATAATTACCGTATATACTCGAGTATAAGCCGACCCGAGTATAAGCCAAGACCCCTAATTTTACCACCAAAAACTGGGAAAACCTATTGACTCGAGTATAAGCCGAGGGTGGGAAATGCATTGGTCACAGACCCCCCCCCCCCAGTATATAGCCAGCCTGCACCTAGTATTATACAGCCAACCCAGCCTGCCCCCAGTAGTATACAGCCAGCCCCAGTAGTATACAGCCTGCCCCCAGTAGTATACAGCCTGCCCCCAGTAGTATACAGCCTTCCCCCAGTAGCATACAGCCTGCCCCCAGTAGTATACAGCTTGCCCCAGTAGTATACAGCTTGCCCCCAGTAGTATACAGCTTGCCCCCAGTAGTATACAGCCTTCCCCCAGTAGTATACATCCTTCCCCCAGTAGTATACAGCCTGCCCCCAGTAGTATACAGCCACCTCAGCCTGCCCTCAGTAGTATACAGCCTGCCCCAGTAGTATACAGCCATCTCAGCCTGCCCCAGTAGTATACAGCCACCTCAACCTGCCCCCAGTAGCATACAGACAGCCCCAGTAGTATACAGCCTGCCCCCAGTAGTATACAGCCTGCCCCCAGTAGCATACAGCTTGCCCCCAGTAGTATACAGCTGGCCACCAGTAGTATACAGCCTGCCCCCAGTAGTATACAGCTTGCCCCCAGTAGTATACAGCTTGCCCCCAGTAGTATACAGCCTTCCCCAAGTAGTATACAGCCACCTCAGCCTTCCCCCAGTAGTATACAGCCACCTCAGCCTGCCCACAGTAGTATACAGCCTGCCCCCAGTAATATACAGCCTGCCCCTAGTAGTATACAGCCACCTCATCCTGCCCCCAGTAGTATACAGCCTGCCCCAGTAGTATACAGCCTGCCCCCAGTAGTATACAGCCACCTCAGCCTGCCCCCAGTAGTATACAGCCACCTAAGCCTGCCCCCAGTAGTATACAGCCAGCCCAGCCTGCCCCCTGTCGTATACAACCAGCCCTGCCTGCCCCCTGTTGTATACAGCCTGCCCCCAGTAGTATACAGCCACCTCAGCCTGCGCCAGTAGTATACAGCCCAGCATTAAAAAAAAAACTTATATACTCACCCTCTGGTGTCCCCGATGTGCAGCGCTGCTCCCCGATGTCCACGTGGCTCGTCTTCTGGCTTCCGCGCCCGTCTTCTGTCTTCTCTAACATTGTGCTGGGCGCCGCCATCGCTCTCTCCTGGCCGGTGCCCAGCATGATGCGCCACTGCTGACGTCATACTAGCCACCTCCCAGGAGAAAAACATGGCGGCGCCCAGCACGCTGTAAGAGAAGAAAGAAGACGGGCGCGGAAGCCAGAAGACAAGCCGCGCGGACATCGGGGGAGCAGCGCTGCACATCGGGGCCACCGGATCTACTCAATCTAGAGCAGTGATTTTCAACCTTTTTTGAGCCGCGGCACACTTTTTATACTTAGAAAATCCTGGGGCACACCACCAACCAAAATAGCACAAAATGACACTAAAACAGTCATATTATACATATAGTTAATAATATAGATTCTAAATTTATTTTACTCATTCAGTGTGAAACCTGGGCCTGTTTCGATAAACACAAAAGGGATATCCTGGCAGGAATGGTGGAAGGACACACACGAAGCTCCTTCTCAACAGTTCTCAGTTTCTCCCTGGTTTTAGTATATGGTGCTGATTATTATGTGGCTCATATACTGCAAAATAAAGGGGTACAATGAGAAGTACTATGGCCATGAGGCCAGAGTACGAGTGCCAGCTCATATACTAAGCATATGAGCTGGTACTTGTAGTACTCCAGCCTCATGACTATAGTATTTCTCATTTTACATTTCTCTGGGAAACAAAACACAGGGGGCACCATAGTTTGGGGAACTTTCCCCGCAGCACACCCGACCATGTGTCGCGGCACACTAGTGTGCCACGGCACACTGGTTGAAAATCACTGATCTAGAGTATTGCCACACAATTGCACTCCTGGCCTCCTGAACCTTCATGGGCCACGTCGGACATAGCAAGCCAGGTATGTGTTCTTAGTGGTGATTAGCTGATGCAGGTTGATTGTCCCACCGGTCAGACAATTTTTCTCTATTGCTGGTTTGTTGACTGATTTTAGGAACTCATTATTAAAAGTTATGTTTTATAAACTTTGAAGCACTGTTTGGATTTTGGCTCTTGCATCTAGTGGTGTTGACGGGGCTGGGGGTCTACTCCATCCTCCCCTCCTTTTCGTACTTTGTGGATTTACAATATTGATACTATAAGGCTTTTTCTCCATCCACCGCCCCTTAAACAGTGAATCACCGATTACCCAGAGTAGGCATGTTTCGTTCCTAGGCATGGGCAATATTATGGGGACCTTTGAGTCTCAGGTGTATTGGTTAATTGTTCCATACACTGTTTGGTAACTTATTATGTGTTAACATTATAAATATTTAGATTCCATTTTGAATCTTGTCTGTAACCAGTGTTTTTTTGCACTTCTATAAACAGTTTTCAAAAAACAAATAACCAGAACCAGTACAGTATTTTTCCACAAATACACCATGAGAGAGCAGCACTGTACTTACCATATAATTTCAAAGAAGGGAGACAGAGCTCCCGTAAACTTAAATCCATACATAATTTCAGAACATAGAAAAAGAAAATAATCAGCATCCTGCCTTCCACAGATACTTATTCACCCATGATACATCTGGGGCGCTTCAGTTGCACATCTCTTTAGAATGGCTACAATGTGCAGCTGTAACATTGCAAATTTATGATGGGTGTTAAATATGTTTGGATTTAAGGGATGCTGCAGCTTTCTTTCTTTTTGGATGTACAGTATTAATCCGTGTATCACAGTTTGGGAAAGTAATTGTTTTGTTTGTGGATCAGTCCACAGATAATATTGATATTCATGGAGCTCAAACTAATACCCACATCCTTAGTAGTCCTATTTTCACTAGGTCTCTCTTTTCTGTGGCATCTAGGGGCCATTATTACCACATCATGGTCCATTAATGGCAATGTAGGATAAGTTAAACTTCAGGCAATAATCCATGGTCTTGTGAGGAACATTATAATTTAATGTGTCTTTGCTTTTTCATGGTAAATTATATCATGACATATATGATATAAAGTGGACTGCACCAGATGTCAGCTGTTTCACCTACTAGGGCACTGTTTTTGCCTATTAAACTTTTATAGCAGATACAGTGAATTAGTTTAGTAGCTCATGCACTCTTAATTAAGTTTTTGTTGTTGTATTACATAAGGTTTGCTTGAGCTAGATATTTGTTATGTACATGTTTAATATTTAGCAGTTTATCATCATATTATTTTTCTTTTCTTGGGGGGGGGGTTGAGTATCCTTTTTATGTACTCAATATTTACAAATCTTGCAATTTAAGAGTTACTGTTATCGCTCCCTAGTTTAAGTACAATATTTCTAAAACTAGATAGGCCATTTTTAAATTCTGACTGTTTTCCCAGGTTATTGTCTTAAATATTTTAAATACCTCCTAGTTATGTACAGTTCTGATCAAATTATCTCATTTTAGCAGCAGGAGCCTTGTGATCCTAAATGTGCAAACAATACAAGTGTTCCACTGTTTCCATACAAAGCCGAAAACAGAGGTTGTTTTACATTCACTGCATGTACTGTAAGCCTATGAAGCATTTGTTACCACAAATCAAATTCTTCCATTCCTCTTAGCATAAATGGCACACATTACACCATAAAAAAATATTGTTGTTATATTGGCCATTGTGATTATAAACAATATACTGTAGATAAAATTAAAATGGTTGTCTAATCTGCATTCAATCTTGCTTTATTGGAACATATATATAAATATATATATCTCAGGGAGGATTAACTCTGGAGCGACAAGCAAAAGGAGCCCCACATGCAGTCAAAGACCATGACACAAAAGTTGTGTTAACAAAACAGAGCTGTTTTAAAGGAAACCTACCGCTACAGATCTACCTATTGAGGGAACTGACACAGGCCAGCGACTGCACGATCTCAGCGCCAAAGCTGGAGCTACTGCGAATGTGCAGAACTCCGGCTTTGCAGACGAGTGTGTGCAGCTCGTTGTAGCTGGACGCTAAAGATGTCTGAGTATTATTATTAAGGTAGATCCGGTGGAAGTTGCATCTAACATATGTAAGAATAGCCCTTTTCAGGGCTAATCCTTTATTCCCAGTGATCTTTTCTGATCTTTAATCAGGGTAATATGCAAATTTTCTAAAGAGGCTACAAGGGCATGGAGTAGCTGGAGCTAAGGCTACACGGCGCAGCTACTCCATGCCCCAGTAGCTTCTTTGATCCTCCTACCCAGACATCTTTAGCGTCCAGCTACAACGAGCTGCACACACTCGTCCGCGAAGCTGGAGTTCTGCACATTCGCAGTAGCTCCAGCTTTGGCGCTGAGATCGTGCAGTCGCTGGCCTGTGTCAGTTCCCTATACAGTAGAGTAAGATGCATTGTGAAAAAGGCTTTTATTTTTCCTTAACCCTATCTAGTTCGTTATAAACTCTACCTATGATTGACTTATTCTAATATTGCTAATGTTTTTGAATTTATCTTTATAGCCTCATAATATATATTGATACATTGCACACAGATTAGTTTTTCTTTGTGTGAATGATATTTAGACCCTCAAATTCAGAAACTGGGAGTCATTTACTAAGGGCCCGATTCACGTTTTCCCGACGTGTTACCCGAATATTTCGGATTTGCGTCGATTTTCCATGAATTGCCCCGGGATTTTCACGCACGCGATCGGATTGTGGCGCATCGGCACTGGCTTGCACGCGACAGAAATCGGGGGCGTGGCCAAACGAAAACCGGACGGATTCGGAAAAACCGCCGCATTAAAAAAAAAAAAAGTGAAGATCAGTGCATTCTGGGGAACTTCAGCGCAGTAACGCCACCTGGTGGCCGTCGGAGGAACTACCTTAATGAATCGCCGGAAGACCCGAATCCTCCGCAGAGAAAGTGCCGCTGGATCGCGAATGGACCGGGTAAGTAAATCTTCCCCACTTTTTTTTTGTTTCTTCTCTACACACACCTAGCTTAATGAAAGTCAAGAATGACCAAAACGTTGCCACAATTATGATCTGAATAAGCTTCTCCACCTATGAACAAATGAAAATATCATATTGGGGAGATTTTCAACCTTTGTTTATAGCTGGAGTTAAACTTAACAGAAAAAGAGCGTGTATGGTGACTTTTCTCTTCATCCATAACCAATTTAAATGATACATGGATACATGGTTTCTTAACACTATTCTAACACCCTTAACCACTTTGTGACTAAGCCATTTTAGGGTTTTAGGACCAAGTAACTTTATAACTAACATTTCCCAAATGTCTTCTTTATGTCAGCATAGGCTTTTTATGCATCCTCTCTTTTTTCTAGGTTGTTAGGAGGTTCAGAATTTTGGGTGCAATTTTTCTAATTTTTATGAAAATCACCAAAACCCTTATTTAGAGGTATTTGCTCAGGTTTAAGTGACTCAGAGATGCCTAAATAACAAAAATCATGTAAAATCATGTAAATTATATTTTGTAAATTTTTATAAATGACATCCATCAATGTATGAGAAACTTTTGTTTACAGGGCTGTTTTAGGGCTTGTTTCGGTGGGACAAGCTCTACTTTTTCTTGTTATCATGTTGTGGTAAATGTTACTTTTTGATCACTTTTTCTTCATCACTGTAAATATCTGTCTCCCTTTCTCAGGCATATTGAAACCTCTGAATTGAACAAGGTTACTTTAAGTGCGCTTATAAAAAAAAGTTTACAGTGAAGAGCTTGGTAAGTGGACAAGGAGTGACTATGCTTGACTTTTATTCAGGTCACATTATCTAGTGTGCTATATAATCTCAGTGCTATATATGCCTGCTTCTTGAGTGTAGATTTTTAACACCTTCTTCCTAGATTTGGTTCCCATTTTCTGCTTTTGGAGAGTGGAGGATAAATTGTCTTGGAAGAGGATAATTTGAGAGACTTTAGATTGGATAAGGAAGATGCTTCACATATACAATGGCATTACCTCTTTTGTTTGGATATGGGCATCATATCACTCATTCCTGGGTGGCTCATCAACTGTGGGCTTTAGCTGAACAGCAAAAAGTTGTTCTAGTGTCACATATGTGATGTTTCTTCCTAATTAGCTTATAAAGATCTGGTGGCTTCATGGAGGAATAACTCCAGCAATCCTCTGATATGCATATTATTTATCCCCCTTCGATTATATTGATATTGCACTTACGTGTTGGATGTGGTCTTGACATTAAGAGAAGGATTTTGCCAACTTGGAGTTATATTCCACTTTGTAGGTCTGGTTGCCTTCCCTGATACCTATGTGCCTATGAGACAAACAAATCGCTTCGTTTTTGAAGATGCTTGGAGTGTTGTGTTCTAGAAAATTGACCACAAGAAGACCCTTCAGGGTATGAAATGTCCTCTGTGTCACTACTTTTGTCTATGCCAAGCAGACCAAAACAGTGAAAGTCTTCCAAGCTCTGTGCCATGTCTAACAGCTCAGCAGATCCATTATGGATAAGCAAAGCTGTTTAGGTCAGCTTGTCCATATGTACCTCTTTACTGCAAGGTATATTTCAGTACTTTTCATTCCCTGCTTTGACCATGGTGATGAGGTGTGAGAAGTTTGTCAAACCCAGGTATCCATCAGCCTGTGGCTAAACAGACATGGAGATAAAAGTCTTTATAAACATAGTTTGTGACTTAGGGGGGATACATATTATTAAGAAGGCAGTCCTAAAACACTGGTGGGGGTTAAAATTCCTTAATCATTTAAAAAACGTTGTTGTAAAGTAAGCTGAGGAACCAGATTTGTGAATATGTAGGTGCTACCAATGAGCTTTCGAAAAAAACGAATTCTCTTCATCCGACATGATGTTATGCATAAATCATAAAATTCACAGCATTTTATACTTGCCAGTGATCATAAAAGGACATTTAAAAAACGTTAAAACAAAAGACTGGTATATACACAGGCCTATTATTTACAACTCATTTTGTTCCATTTTGTCCTTGACAGCCTGAATTGGTATATTCATTTCCTGGCAGCCTTGGTTGATTTCCACCACACCCATCTACCTCCTGTGAACTCTGCTCTGGGATTCTGTGGATCACATTTCCTTTGGGTTTCCGTTTTGCGCCGGATTTAACAGGGGTTTTTGTCGCACTCAATCAGATTGTGTCGCAAAGTGCCGGCTTTCATGCGACACAAATCAGGGGGTGGGCCATCGGACAATCAGACGGATTCGGACAAACCGTGGGATTTAACTTTAAAATTGTGTCACATAAAATGCACTTACATACACCGGGATAAAGATGGTGAACTCCGGCGGACCCATGTAGGCTGGTACACACAATGATGCTGTCAATGTGCTGCTGCCGGCAGTGCTAGAGGCCACGTCCAGACCCAGGGACTGTCAAAGAAATGATTGGCACCCGCAAAAACCGGCGTGGGGTAGTGGTGCGCGAACTAGACGCCAACCTTGATGTAGATTTTCTGCCAAGTTCAGCAAAGGATTAATGTAGATAAATGTAAGCTATGCACTTGGGTTAAGAGAATTATAATTATGTGTTACATGATAAATTTATTGGTAAAACTGATGGAGAAAAAGACTTGGGGGTATTAGTACTCAATTTTAATTATCAATGCCAGGTAACTGCTGCTGAAGCAAATAAAATTATTGGATGTATCAAGAGAGGTATAGATAGATTCTTACTATAAGGACATAGTTTTGCCCAATTGTTGATCCAACCGCACATAAAAAAGCGGCTAGGTGCAGTTTGCCTTTGGAGTGTGCAGAGTGCACCATATTCATGAACTGATGTACACTTTCTTTATGAATCTGTTGCCCCCTGCACTACTCAGAGAGAGTGCACCTACCTTTTTTTGGTGCACCTTTAACATAGAGCTTGCGACCCAATTCTGTCAGACGCTGCATGATAAATGTACTGCACGGTCCGACTGTTCACTGGAACGCCCCATTCAGTGCAGAATGTTGTGTTGCATCTCGTATGTGCAGCCGCAGCACAAATTTATAGCTGACACTTTATATATACATGTGCAAGCAGTTTACACTGAAAAGAATGTGCAAAGATAGACAGTAAACTGGTGCAGGGACATTGTGTATAGTGTATAGAAAGGACATAGTAGAACTTGAACAGGTGCAGAGGAGAACAACCAAGATTATGAGAGGAATGGGGGACTTTAATACAGTGATAGATTACAAAACTTTGGGTTATTCAGCATAGAAAAAAGGTGACTAAGGGGAGACCTCATTAATATGTACAAATCAGGGGCATATTTAGATTGAATGGGTCCCATAGCAAACTTTTGTCTGGGCCCCTCCCCCCTAGCATCCATGAATGCTGTATACTTCACCTGATTCGGTGGACTACATCTGTGACCCTGCTAGTTTGTTTTAATAAAATGGTTGACAAGGGTGTGTCAGGGAGTTTTTATTTTAATAAATTATATTTAGTAAAAAAGGGTTTGTTTTTTTAAGTGGCTAACACTAGGCCCTAGTCCTAGTGTTAGCCACTGGGAAGTTTTGAGTTAAAAATAAAACACAATTTTTTAAAATTAAAATAAAAACTCCCTGACACACACTTGTTACCATTTTATTAAAACAAACTAGCCAGGTCCCCTCACTAAAAACACATCCCAGCAGCAGCCTCCCCTCATAATAATAATAATAATTCTTTCATTTATATAGCGAACACAGATTACGCAGCGCTATACAGAGCTTGCCAAATCGGTCCACTGATAAGATGTCCAGCTGCAGCTTCGCTCACTAATAACATGTCCAGCAGTGACTTCCCCTCACTATCAAAAAGGGGAGAGAAGGCCACAGCATCCAATATGATGAAAAAAAGTTAAACCTTTATTCACACAGGCATAGAAAAAAGTGCAACGTTTCGATTCACAATGAATCTTTCCCCTCACTAACAACATGTCCAATAGTGACCTCCCGTCACTAACAACATATCCAGCAGTGGCCTACACCCACTAATAAAATGTCCAGCACTGACCTCCCTTCGCTAATAAGATGCCCAGCAGCAACCTCCCTTCACTAATAACATGTCCCAGCAGTGGCCTCCCTTCACTAATAACATGTCCAGCAACGGCCTCCCCTCACTAATAACATGTCCCAGCAGTAGCCTCCCTTCACTAATAACATGTCCAGTAACAGCCTCCCCTCACTAATAACATGTCCCAGCAGCAGTCTCCCCTCACTAATAACATGGCCAACCAGTGGCCTCTCGTCACTAATAACTTGTCCCAGCTGCGGCCTCTCTTCACTAATAACCTTTTGCATGAGCCTTGGCTTCTCTTCTTTCTTTAGATTTTGTACCTCACCACCATCTTTTACAGCAAGTTTGTCTGACTTTGCCTTGTTGTCTGTCTTGTGTCTGGGACACAAGCTTTCTCAACTGCATATGTATGAAGATCCAGTGGGGATCTTCAAGCACCGATGCGCTAGGAGACGGGCACGGGGGTATGCTGGAGTCAGATCAAGGATGTGTCAGTGGCGGGAGCGTAGCGCCGGCAGGCAGAAAGGGGCATGGGAGCACCCATGACAGATCCTGATTAAAAGTTAATATACCCCAGTTCTTGGCCCCTCTAACATGAAACAGCTTGAAATATTTTGTGGTACTTGTTGATGAGGCTCTTTATTTTCTCAGATGGTAACGCTGCCCATTCTTCTTGGCAAAAATCGTCGAGTTCCTGTCAATTCCTTGGCTGTCTTGCATGAACTTGATCTCTCCCTAGAGAGGCTTAACAATATTGAGTTCTGGAGACTGAGACTCCAGAAACTTCACTTCGTTCTGCTGTAGCCAATGACAGGTCGACTTGTGCTTTAAATCGTTATCATGTTGCAATGGCCAAGTATGTACCTTGCACAGCTTCCTGGCTGATGAGTGCAAATTTGCCTCCAGTACTTGCTGATAATGTGTTGCATTCAACTTTGACCAGGTTTGCTGTGCCTTTGTAGTTCACCCCATATCGTCGGCAACCCACCTCCAAAATGTACAGTAGAAATAGTGTTCCTTCCATCATAGGCCTTGTTGACACCTCTCCAAATGTAACATTTATGGTTGTGGCCAAAAAGTTTGATTTTGGTTTCATTACTCCAAATACCTGATGTTTTGAAAATTGTCTCTGTGCTATTTGGATTATTGTAGGTGAGATACTTTGTGGCATATGCAGAGTAATGGCTGGGTGAAGATACCAGAGGATTCACAAGTAGTTAGTCAATTGGGCTTTACCATTTGGGCTTGTTGACCTGACATTCTAAGCACCGATCAGAAAATGCTGAAACAACTGGTAACACCAACTTAGCTAACAAATTATTGTAAGTAAAAACATAGACACAACAGAGTTATTAGAAAAGATGATCCAGAATTGTAATTTCAAGTGAAGCAAACATTGTTCAGCTGCAAGTGTTTCCACCAGATATATTCACTACAGGGTAAGAGCATAGCTGGTCATTTCAAATACCATTGTACAAACATACAGCATGTAAAATAAAATCATATATAGCATTTAAGTTCCCTCTAGGACCAATTCTAAAGTAAAAAGCACATCCATAATTTAATCAGCTGCTCTGCATTATTACAGGCTCTAAGCAGCTCCAAAATGTTATATTATGTTAAAAACATTCCCTTTAGACCAATTCTTTAATGATAAATTGCATCATTAATCTAATCAGTTTCTTTGCAATATAATATGTTATATTATGCAGTATCATCGACCTAACAGAGAAAAATGTGTATAAATTGAGCAAATATTCCAAAGAAACTGCCAGTGTTTTGCCTGTGTGTAACACCTGCCTTGCTTTCAGAGTCTGGATTCGATTCAATTACAGTTTAGATGAAATGAACTGTTTAAATACAACGTTTCAATCTATTTGTTACTGAGAAAGGAAGGATCATTAAGAAAAACTCATTGAGGCACAAAAAAAATGATATGTGCTGGCAGCAATTCTGCTGCCAAACAAAGGCTTTGAAAAATCTGGCACAATATATTAATATCCAACAGTAGAGGGCGCTGAAGTAAATGTGCTGGAGAACAGCAGTAACAACAGCTGGGAGGATACTGATCTGGACCATTACACATAATACAAAAGCATATCTCAGTATTAAAGGGGTTTACCCATTCAGGGGCAGATTAAGACTGCTTGGCCCTGGGCTGTATTAATATTATAGCCCCTAAAAATCTTGATTCACTTCCTACATGTGATACTACAATCAAGTTTCTTGGGGTATGGAGGATATGTTCCTTCTTCCTGCTTTCCATCTGCAGTTCAGGACCCTCAAATGTCCTGAAATAGCTCTTGTGTACATGTGTATTGAGAGCAGGAACATATGTTTAAGGATTTCATGGGTAAAAAAAAAAAATATATATTTGGTGAGTGGTTTAGGTGGCCCAGGGCCCCCTAGAAGGCTTGGGCTCCGGGCTACCACCCAAACTGCCTATATTATAATCAACTACTGTGTCCATGAAAGAAAGTTCTCAAATTTTAATCCCTCAGTGATGTTTACACAATAAAAATCTTTTTAACCCCCTTACTATACAATTTTACTCAGTTTATACTCCTATAACTCAGTGATGGTCAATGTAATATCCCAGAGTGTGGACGGGGACTCTCTAAGCAGATACTTCATGATTCCTCTCTGCTATGAGATGCTGTGTGTTGACAATGTGCTTAGATTATCATGGTTCAGGGTTAATCATGGTTCAGGGTTTATCTACACTTTTTAGCTTCTGAACAGTCTCCTAGAAAAAGAGAGATGAGAAAGATCGGAGTCATGAGATGGATATGAAACAAAATCACACACTCCAGCTCTGCTATTTTACCTAATACACACACTATGCTGCTTTCCTGTGTCTGTATTGTACTGGCTATCTCCTACTTCTCCCCCTTCTCCTGCAATGCAAGATAAGCTAAAGGGAATTTTCCGACTGTAGTCAGATTTACGGTCCGATCCATAGACAACAACAGGACTGAAAGATACAGGTTGGAATTGTATCGTGAATTGCTGTTTTTTTGTTAATAACATTGAATTAGAGAATGTGTTATTTTGTTATCCTGATTAGATTGTGAGCCCCATGGGGACAGGGAGTGATTTAGAAAGTTTTGTGCAGTGCTGCAGCAATCTATTAAAATAAAGGAATTATTATTATTAAAGTATCATAAGAAGTATCTTTAAGTGGTAATACCCCTTTTAAGAAACATGAATGCAAGTTTATTTTAATAGATCCTTAGTATAATTATACAAGAAAGCTTGTTTCAACCATGACCTAACATAGCTATGAATTCAGGGGAATAACATTTCTAGAAACATATGTTTAATAATATGTTACCAATGGGCATTGGTAATAAAAACCCTTTCTAAATAACCAGGTACAGACATCTCTGTGTATCTGCATCCAGGACAAAATCTGCACAGATACGATATATATTCTCTTCCAGAGATATATTTCACACATTCAGGAACAGTAATTTCTGACAAATCTCTGTTCAGACAAGAACCTCACTAAGTATAAAACAAACATTGCAGCAGACACAGCTGTGACTGGACCCCAAGGGAGATGAGGCTTCATCTGCAAGTCTACTGAGTGTAGATTCAAAGAATCTATTAGACTATTTAATCGTAGAGATGCTTATAACACCCTTAGCATTACTGATTAGTCATAGAATGTGCTGTACTGTAGACTTCTTCAGTGACTTTTGAAAGTTAATAACATAGGTTGCTTTGGGTGTGATGAACTCAGTAAAGAAGTTGGATCTGAAAATTGCCAACTGAGACCACGTGTACGAAAAGTAAATACATAAGATAAGACTTTTGTAACTTTCAAACACTAATTAATTTAATTGAAAAGAAATGCAACTCTGAAAAAATATTAATAACAATATTATATATATATATATATATATATATATATTGTGGAAGATTTGGCCCGGTAGAGACCGTGGTAGCGGGGTGCTGTGATGCAGTTCAAGACAGTGACACCAAGGTACAGTCCAAACAGGTCTCGCCTGCGTTTATTGCAGCAAAAATAAACCAGCCTTTACATTCAGGTATTTGAATAAACAAACAAAAACCTACCCGTCAGGGTGCTAACTATACAAATAGTCCACTAACTCACACTATACAAAGATCACGTGGCTGCTCTAGGCACAGAGGTCAGGGCTGTGTCCTCTCAGTCTCCTTCCACAGAGAGACAACACACTCAACTCTGCTGAGTGATTTTATGCAGGCTCATTAGTCTGCACCCATCACCTGTGTCCAAGGTGCTGGACAAACCCACCTCAGCACTAAGGCCTTGCATAGAAGCAAAACCTAGGGGAAACATACCGCCCATCCACAGTTAACCCCTTCAGTGTCTCACATACCCTCCCCCTCTGTTTGACCCTGTGGGGACGAACACTTTTGGCCATCAGACAGTGGGTACGGGATAGGGCATCGGCATTCCCATGCAGCTTTCCTGCTCGATGTTCCACCGTGAATTTAAAACTCTGGAGCATTAGGAACCACCTTGTGACCCTGGCGTTCCTCTCTTTGGCCTGACTCATCCAGGTGAGGGGAGAGTGATCAGTCACTAGTGTAAAAAGGCCGCCCTACCAAATAATACCTCAGGGATTCCAGAGCCCATTTTATCGCCAAGCACTCCCTCTCAACTATACTATAGTTCTTTTCAGGAGGTGTGAGCTTGCGGCTCAGGAATGTTACAGGATGTTCCTCACCCTCCACCACTTGGGACAGGACAGCCCCCAAGCCCACGTCAGAAGCGTCAGTCTGCACAATAAAGGTCTTGGTGAAGTTAGGGGTGATCAGTATCGGTCCCTCACACAAAACCGTCTTAAGTCGCTGAAACGCCCCCTCAGCCTCTTCACTCCACTTTACCATCACCGCCCTGCTACCTTTGGTCAGGTCAGTCAGGGGTGCCGCTATTGTCGCAAAATCGGGGATAAATCGGCGATAATAGCCCACTATGCCCAGAAAAGCCCTCACTTGCTTCTTGCTCAAAGGTCGTGGCCACTGCTGGATCGCCTCTACTTTATTTACTTGGGGTTTGATGACCCCTCGCCCAATACGGTACCCCAGGTAACGGGCCTCTTCCAGACCCAGTGCACATTTTTGGGGGTTCGCTGTCAGCCCTGCCGCCCTCAGGGAGTCTACCACTGCTTGTACTTTGGCTAGATGACTCTCCCAGTCGTTACTATAGACTATGATGTCATCCAAGTAGGCCGAGGCATAACTCCGGTGAGGTTTTAGCACAAGATCCATTAACCTCTGGAATGTGGCGGGAGCCCCATGTAGCCCAAAGGGGAGTACCACGTACTGAAAAAGCCCATCAGGGGTAACAAAAGCGGTCTTCTCTTTGGCCCTGTCAGTAAGGGGTACCTGCCAATACCCTTTCGTCAGGTCAAGGGTGGAGAAGAACCTAGCCTGTCCAAGTCGTTCTATCAACTCGTCAACCCTGGGCATGGGATAGGAATCAAATTTGGACACCTCGTTCAACTTCCTAAAATCATTGCAGTACCGTAGGGAACCATCAGGTTTGGGAATCAACACAATAGGACTCGACCAGTCACTTTTAGATTCCTCGATAACCCCCAGGTCTAACATCTGCCTGACTTCTTCGGATATGGCAAGCCGGCGCGCTTCAGGGACCCGGTAGGGTTTTTGGTGTACCCGGATGTGGGGTTCGGTTATGATGTCATGCTTGATGACTGAAGTACGTCCCGGTAACTTAGAGAACACATCCATATTTCGGAGCACAAACTCCTTCGCTTCCTGAATCTGGGCCCTGGAGAGGGACTCCGAGATCCGTACTTCAGGCACCTTGGCATCGGGTACACCTACCTCCGGTGTCCCCTTCTTGGGGACAGACGCCTTCTCTACTCCCATGGCCATCAGGGACTCTCTTTCCCTCCATGGCTTTAGGAGGTTCACGTGGTATATCTGTTCGGGTTTCCTCCTCCCCGGCTGAGATACCCTGTAGGTTACCTTCCCCACTCTCTCCATGACCTCATATGGTCCTTGCCATTTTGCCAAGAACTTGCTCTCCACGGTGGGCACCAGAACTAGCACTCTGTCGCCTGGGTTAAAGGTCCTGAGTCTGGCTGACCTATTGTAGACCCTAGACTGGGCCTCTTGTGCCCTTGTCATGTGCTCCTTTACAAGGGGCATTACCGCTGCTATGCGGTCCTGCATAAGGGAGACGTGTTCTATCACACTACGGTGGGGGGTCCTCTCCTGTTCCCAGGTCTCCTTGGCTATATCCAAAAGCCCACGTGGGGAACGGCCATATAACAGCTCAAAGGGTGAGAAACCCGTGGAGGACTGGGGAACTTCCCGTATGGCAAACATCAAATAGGGCAACAAACAATCCCAGTCCTTCCCATCTTTGCTGACCACCCTCTTAAGCATCCCCTTCAAGGTCTTATTAAACCTCTCGACCAGGCCATCTGTCTGAGGATGATACACAGAGGTGCGGAGCTGTTTTACCTGTAGTAACTTACACATCTCCTTCATTACCCTAGACATGAATGGGGTACCCTGGTCAGTCAAGATTTCCTTGGGGAGGCCTGTGCGTGAGAACACCTGGAACAGCTCCCTAACAATATTTTTGGAGGAGGTGTTCCTTAATGGAATCGCCTCGGGATACCGCGTAGCGTAGTCCAGGATAACTAGGATGTATTGGTGCCCCCTGGAGGATTTGACTATGGGGCCAACCAGATCCATTGCAATCCGTTCAAAGGGCACTTCTATGATTGGTAGCGGGACCAAAGGACTCCTGAAGTGGGAGACCGGGGCAGTAAGTTGACACTCAGGGCAGGAGCTACAATACCGGTTTACCTCCTCCCACACCCCGGGCCAGAAAAATCGCTGCAGGATCCGCTCTCGGGTCTTCTCAGCACCTAAGTGCCCTCCCAGCACATATTTGTGTGCCAACTCTAGCACCAGCCTACGGTGAGATTGGGGTACTACAAGTTGCTCAACCTCCTCACCCCGTATCTGGTCGACCCTGTACAACAGTTCCCCAATAATCACCATTCGGGGGTATATTTTATCAGCCCCTGGTATTTGGAGTACCCCATTTATCACCTTAACATTTTCCCGTGCTTTAACCAAGGTAGGGTCCTGTAGCTGTGCAGCCCCAAAATTTTCACGGGAAATCTCAAGGTCCAGCACGTCGGCCACCTCCTCGTGGCCCTCGACCTCACCAGCTAGGACCTCTAGGGGAGAGAATTCATCACATGGGGTCACCCCTACTGCTGGTGTGTGTACATCGGCCTCAAAGGGTTCAGGGGCCAAGGCCGGACATACCTGATGTCCAATATCTGCAACAGCACCCGAGGTGGGTCTTTGTCTCCAGAGGTCCCAAAACACCGGTAAGTCTCTGCCGATAGTAGCTTCATGAAAAAGGGTCCCCACCACCCCCACTTCATGGGTAACAGTACCACAAGGGGTATGTAGCTTGATGACAGCAGTGGGATATTCGCGAGTATCCCCATGTATACACAACACTCCCACTCTCCGCCCACTGTATAGTCCAGCACCAGGGTGACCAGACTCCCTGAGTCTAGCAAGGCTTCCACTGTGTGACCACCGATTGTGACCATGCATACTTGGGGTTCTGCATCCGTGACTGACTCAGCCGCCAGAACTGGCCGGGCAAACAGTGACACTCGCCAGGTCAGGTTGCAGTCCATTGGCTCCACTGACAGTGGACAGTTGGCAGCAATATGGCCCATTTCATGGCACCGCCAACACTGGATACGGCCATGACCTCTGTCACGAGCCTCACTGGGTTTCTGGGTATCCACGCCCCCCAATGAACCCCCTCCCAACCTGACATGTCTCCCCTTTTCCGCAGTAGCAGTCTTACCAGCTGGTTTGGTGCCCCTGTCACTGGCACTGCTTCGTGTCGGAGAGGTAAGTAGAAGGTCCTCCGTAGCCCGATACCTCTCTACTAGGGACACAAGCTCCTCAGCTTTTGTGGGACCGGCCTGTCCAACCCACTGCTGGAGCCGAGAGGGCAGAGAACGGGTGAATTTGTCGAGGACCACTCTCTCTACCATCTGTGCGGGGGTGCAGTCCTCTGGTTGTAGCCACTTCCGGACAAGATGGATCAGGTCATGCATTTGGGAGCGTGGGGGTAATTTTTCTGAGCAAGCCCACTGGTGGACCCGGCTGGAGCGAACTTGAACGGTGACCCCAAGACGAGCCAGAATCTCCGCCTTTAGCTGGGGGTACTTACGGGCCTCCGTTTCACTCAGGTCGTAGTAAGCCTTCTGCGACTCGCCGGTCAGGAACGGTGCCAGGACATCTGCCCACTGCTCAGCCGGTAACTCCTCTCGCTCAGCTACTCGCTCGAACACTGTGAGATACGCCTCCACGTCGTCGGTCGTCGCCATTTTTTGTAAAGCCTTTTGTACTGCAGCCCGTGCGGAACGCTGGACAACCGGGTACCCTTGCAGACCAGTATGGGACCCCTCAGTAGTCATCGCTTGCGGTGCTGCCATAATGCCAGAAAACTTCTCCACCATCAGCTGGAACATGGCTCGGGACTCTTCCTGCTGTTGCTGTAGCATGGTTCGGGACTCTGCCTGCTGTTGCTGGAGCATGGCTTGCTGCTGGCGGGACCTCTCCTCCTGCTGCTGGAGCATGGCTTGCTGCAGCTGCCAATTAGCCAGGGACTCTTCCTGCTGCTGCTGCCGATTAGCTCTGGCCTCCTCTTGCAGGTATTTAATAAAGTCCTCCATCTTGGCTTTATCCTGCACTTTGCCTGCTGCTTTCACCCAGGCCATGCAATGTTGCAGGATGGAGCAAGCCTTTCAGGTGTATGTCTTTTTGAACTGCCCGCATCCTCCACCATATCTGGAAGATTTGGCCCGGTAGAGACCGTGGTAGCGGGGTGCTGTGATGCAGTTCAAGACAGTGACACCAAGGTACAGTCCAAACAGGTCTCGCCTGCGTTTATTGCAGCAAAAATAAACCAGCCTTTACATTCAGGTATTTGAATAAACAAACAAAAACCTACCCGTCAGGGTGCTAACTATACAAATAGTCCACTAACTCACACTATACAAAGATCACGTGGCTGCTCCAGGCACAGAGGTCAGGGCTGTGTCCTCTCAGTCTCCTTCCACAGAGAGACAACACACTCAACTCTGCTGAGTGATTTTATGCAGGCTCATTAGTCTGCACCCATCACCTGTGTCCAAGGTGCTGGACAAACCCACCTCAGCACTAAGGCCTTGCATAGAAGCAAAACCTAGGGGAAACATACCGCCCATCCACAGTTAACCCCTTCAGTGTCTCACAATATATATATATATATATATTATGTATGTTATATTATATAACAATACAATATTATGGTTTGTGATGTTTCCCCTGAAGGTTATGCAAGTTCAATTAATTATTTTCAAAGACACTCCCTGAATGCATGGGTTCCGGGAGGCGCAAGAAGTGAGTAAGAGTTGTCCACACAACATCTAGTATGGCACAACACTCGCCCACAACCCTGATCGGCTAAATATCCCCTTTACTAACCTCAGTGAAAAGTGAAACATTGCCTTTTCAACACAGTAGACTATATACAGAGTGGACCATGCACAACCACCAAAACAAGGTAAATGTCAGCACACAAAGCAAACTATAGAATATTCAATGGGAAAAAGAAGTGTGCCAATAGACAAAATTATGTAAAAAAGTGACAAATTTTTATTTCAACAATAGAAAAACTCCATCAAGGCATGAAGGACAAGTTAAAACAATTAAAAAACATACATGAGTCAAAATGTTTGGCACAACCAGGTAAGGTTCACCAAACAAACACCTCCTCCATACAGTGGAACCTGGCCCCTAGTATGATACAAGTACAATAGAAGGATGAATAAGGCCCAAGCTGTCTAATGACCCTGAACACATAACAATCATAGTGCGGCTATAGGATAAATGGGTAAGTATACATTACAAGTCAGTGATCAGCAGGCAGGCATCAGTACAATAAGTCAACAGGGCGGCTCAGCAGTAATGGAGGACGTGGAGGAACACAGTAGACTGCCACTTACTCTTGTTTGATATAAGCCCGGTTTGTAACATGATCACATTGGGCCAGGAGTCAACCTCTGTAGTGTATTTATAACCGAGACATGGACGTGGGGAACACAGGTTAAATTCATATATTTAATTGCCTTAAGGGGAAAAAAGCAATACACATAATATATTAACAGAGTATATATTACAAGCAGAGTAACACAAGTCTAAGCAATTCAGTGAGCCAGTTGCCTTGTGTCTGATTCATGGGGAAAGGATAGTTCACACTTGATTCTTCTTGCCATTTTGTTGTTTTGGGATTGTAATATCCCAGGGTGAGAACAATGGCCATGGGCAATGACCTGAGTTATATACACATAGCTTCACATCCATAGGTGGGCTCTAGAGAACCTCTCGCTTGGATCAGGACCTTCAGGATCCAGGACC
The DNA here is from genome assembly GCF_040894005.1 of Engystomops pustulosus. Classification (NCBI taxonomy): domain Eukaryota; kingdom Metazoa; phylum Chordata; class Amphibia; order Anura; family Leptodactylidae; genus Engystomops; species Engystomops pustulosus. The sequence goes on from NC_092412.1 coordinate 115,356,868, forward strand.
TTGGATGAGTTCTAATTTCTCAATAGGAGGTTATAGCATTATGGTTTTGGTCTCATCAGACCCGAACGGATCTCCATTGTCTTTTGTATCTCCTCTTCAGAGGAACAGACTTCCAGACTGAGACCCAGGTGTGCGATGGCCTCGCTGTCCTGATCCAATATATCTATTTGGTCTAGGGCTGGGATGGACCATACATCCATAACTGGCATATGGAGTTCTTAAGCATGTGTCCCTCTGTCCTTCTTTGTGATTTTTGGGAAATCTCTGAAGGCTGTATGTGCTACTAGGCCAGTAGAAGTATTAGTTATGCATTCATGGGAAGGCTGGGGTGTTGGGGATGGTAGTGACCTGTGCACTGGCACTGAAAAACAAAGTGTCCCCTTCCCCCTTGCTGTATTCGCATGTATTCATCACAGAGTTCAATAGGACAGAAGTCGTGTTCATAAAAATAAGCTTATACACCCTATGCAGAATTCTTAAAAACATAATTCATTAATAAGGAGTATTAGTTAGGTATAGCTATTAGGTAAGCAGAATCACAAAAACATGTTGCTGCAGTAAAGTGCACTTTATTCATGCTACTTAAATGTGGCAGAGACACAATTGTGGCCCACGCCGGATAGAGTTGTGGTGCAATATCTGACGGAGCAATAACATGCCCCTTTTAGTGCTCATTTTTACTATCTTGTCGGACACAGTGCAGCTGCGACACATCTGGCGCAGACACTTTAAAAATACATGTGCAAGCGGTTTGCAACTTCTTTCTAGAAGAAGGTTTTTCTGTTCAATAAAGTTTAATTGAAAATGCAAGAATAAGAATGTAGCATACAAGGAAAAGTATATGCAAACGGTCATATTGCTGCTTTAAGCTCTAAGAGTAATGCACTAAAATTGTTGTATACACCGGTAAACAAATTCAAATATTAAAATAAAAACCTTAACATAAGAAAGTGATAACAAGTAAGGCATATGGCAAAAGATGCAAAGAGGTGGTGGGGGAGAAGATTCCTTGTCTGTACTGAATTTCATGTGTTTGGCATCCACGCACCGAGAGCCCAAACATGCACCACTGTTTGGGATGCGGGTCTGTTTTTGGAAAAAAGCATCAAGGTGCTTGATTGACTGCTGAAGTGGCCAATCAATCAGCTTGCAGCCCTTCAGCTATCACAGGCATGTTTTCTGTAGGCATGCCTTTGATTGGCTGGGCTGGACATTTGACTCTGCAGTTTAAGAGCAGATTCAGATGTCCAAATGCCATTAACCCCTTAACACTCCAGGCGGCATTTAAAAGACGGCGGCGAGCGGGCGCTGCCATCTTTATTACGATCGCCGCGCCCCCGAACGACATCGGGGGCGGCGATCGGTTGCCATGGTAGCCTCGGGTTTTGCCGCGTCCCAAAATGCCCGATCTATCAAAATATAAAAACGGTTATGGGCGGCAGTGACCTCCAAGACAGTAAATGGCGCCCAAATGTCCAAAATGCGACTTTTACACCTTTTTACATCACATAAAAAATGGAATAAAAAATTATCAAAATGTCGCACAGACTTCAAAATGGTAGCAATGAAAACGTTGGATCATTTCGCAAAAAATTACTCCTCACAAAGCTCCGTGCGCCAAAGTATGAAAAAGTTATTAGCTTCAGAAGATGGCAAATTTTTTTTTTCTTTTTTGTACACATTTGTTTAATTTTTGAAAATGTATTAAAACACAATAAAACCTATATAAATTTGGTATCACCACAATCGCACCAAACCAGAGAATAAAGCTGAGGTGCTATTTGGAGCGCACAGTCAAAGTCGTGAAAACTGAGCCCACAAGAACGTGACGCACGTGCCGTTCTTTTTCAATTTTTCCACATTTGGAATTTTTTTTCAGCTTCGCAGTACACGGCATGTTAAAATAAATAACATTACAGGAAAGTAAAATTTGTTACGCAAAAAATAAGCCCTCACACAGGTCTGTACATGTAAAAATGAAAAAGTTATGGATTTTTGAAGGTTTAGAGCGAGAAATGAGCGAAAAAACCCTGCGTCCTTAAGGGGTTAAATACAAGAGAAAACAAGGGAGAGAGTGCTGCTCATCGTACGATCAGTCAGCTAGGCAGGGAATTTTCAAAAATCAGCAATTGTTCTTCTCAGGAAACTTGGGCGAATGGGGACACTGTTTTTATTAGGGACAGATGGAGATCGGAAATTGTTGCCCTTACAAGGGCACTATGAAGATCTATATTAGGCTGCACAAGGAGGAGCAGGAGGAAGTGGCCAACACAGAATGAAGACTACTATGGCCACAATGTGGAACTCCATGTTGACTTCTGCTTACCTAGGTTTAAACTGGTGAGAAGATGATGCAACTGAAGGTACTTATTAAAGTTTCAGATAATTGGTGGGGCAGTACAAGGTCTGATAAAAAAACATAGCGTGGAACTTTTTGTAAAGGTCCCCAAAGATACCAGTGTTTATCCATGAACCGAAATCTGAATAGCTCCTAAGTGTGGGCAGTTTTTGTACCTGAACGGTAATAACATAGGGGATTGAAGCAGACCTGTAGATACAGAAAAACTTGCTTTCATTGGAGGGGTGACATCTGGCAAAGAGGTTGGGGATCCAAGAGGGTCACATAAAATTACAAAGGGATTGAAAGCCTTCAATATGTAACTCTATCTCCACTCCCGGTAAATTGAGGTGTATGTCACACTATGATTTTTGTAACATTCTTTTTTGAGACATTTTATCTCGAAAAATGCCTTTTGGGCAATAAACATGAGTTGTACGATAAGAACATATAGGGAAGGATGTGGGGGAAACAATGGGTGGGAAAAATAATGTGAGGATGTCCACATTAAAAATAAAATGGATTCCAGTAACACTGTGTCACTGTAAAAATAACTCTAACTAACCCTAACCCTGCTATCCCCACAACCCACAGCTGAATAACCCCACTAACAGAGCTAACCATAGCTCACTCACTAAATTTAAGACTGTTAACCCTTTCCATGTGTACACTATGGTACAATAGCACTAGTACCCTATAATACTAATAGTACCCTATAGCACTGACTCTAGCCCTGATAACTCCCCTAACCCTGCTAACCTTATGCATGCTAACTCTATGGCACTAACCCTATCCCTGATAACTGAATTAACCATGGCCCACTTTCACTAAACCTGCTAACCCTTTCCCTGTTACTTCTATGGCACTAACCCTAGCAATGCTAATCTCATTAAACATAGCTCCCCGTTACTTGCTAACCCTATGGCACTAATCATAGTCTGTTAATCCTAACCTTAATTAATATCCAATAAGCAACCCTCTCAGATACCCAGACCCTGCCTCCTGGTAACCTAGATCCCACCTCCTATGAGAACCCAATATTCCCTTCCTTGCAGGGACCCCAGGCTTTGCCCTAAGAAATTTGTAACACATAAGAAACATGTTTTTATAATGAATAGGAATCTGGAGGTAATGTATAATTATATGTTAAGTTATCAAATTGGATTTTATTTTTGCCACACTTCACAAGCTCTAAATTAGTGATTGCTTTATTACAGCACCAATACTGGACTAGGTCCTTTTTGATCATGGGCCCCCCATCCGAGTTGGAAGCTAAATAATCCTAAAATGGAGTAAGCAAAAACACTTAATTTATTAAAAAAAAATTTTTATTAGCATCAATTCTTAAAAAATACATAGCTACATAAAGTTAAAAATAAATACCAGGTGTTTAATTTTTACACAATAGCCTAGGATCAGGTAAACAAAATATGGGAAGTGTTAACAGTAAAAAGTTTCTAGTTCCAAAGTCTAGAAAATATCAGTATAAAGGGCATATCAGTGATGGCATAACATTGCCACCAAAAAACCCATCCAGTATACCTTATAACATTACATAGGCAAGGACTAACCCATAGTTATTGTGTGAACACCACAGGCTCCCCAACGATCATTTCGTGACAGATGCATCTTCAGCGGGTGTTAGCTCTAAATAGCGGCAGTTGTAAAATTTCTCTGCTGACACAAAATGTAACAGAATACTAAAGTTGTTCACATCTTTCTGCTTTAGTACCAAATTTTATTGTAAGAAAAGAAACACATGAATAGAATAAGTATTTGCTGCATAATCACTTTAAAAGGAAGGTATGTGTTCTGATGGGATCAGGTTTCAGGCTTCTTGCCGGAAAACCACACCGTGAGCTGCCTCTGATTGACAGCTCCCTTTCTGATATTTGGGAAAGCTGGGTGTGTTTTTGAAGTTGTTTTGTCTGGAGCTGCGGTTTGAGTGATGGACGACTGAGCCAGCCAGTGCTGGAGGTAGTGTCCATTACTTCCTTATATTCTGCCCAGCCCTTCATTGGGTGCTGGTTAGTACAGTCTATCTGTGTATCTTGTGCTCTTGCCATTGCGTTTCTTGCTATTCTGTGTATTGACTTCTGCTTTGCCTACTGACCATTCTATTTGCTATAGGATTCTGTACCTTTGCTGCCATCTTGGTTTTGAACCGCTTCCGTCTGATTCCGCTTGTCTGTCTGTATCTGTTGTTTATCCCTCAGTGTTGTGTCTCTCCCAGTGTTATCCAGCTTTCCCTGTCGCAGACCAGTGTTAGATTTCTGTGCACCAGTGGTCTATCTCAATATCCTGTTACCTGTCCGCTCCACCATCCAGCAGCTGCCAGACGAAGTAAGTCTTCCCTGTCATCTTGTAGGGTCACTCAGGGACTGTCAGTGGGTTCGTCCTAGTCAGGGCGGTTTATCTGCTTTAGGCAGGGCCTTAGCCCGCAGGGACGTCGCAGGGTGAGTTCGCCACCACGTACCTAGTCTGACAAGCCTGGTTGTGGCTGTGAAATTGCTGTACAGGTGCTGACAGTATGACTAGAAAGGGGAGATTTGTTAAACATATTTACAAACTTGTGTTTTTTCAATCTGGCCAGAAGGCATAATGATAAGGCTGCCATTTATTGTTTCTGTAGGGTTTTTTTTCTATTCAGCATTCAACTCATTTACTTCACAGACAGGATTACAATAGAAGAAAACACCTCTATTGAAAACACCATAATTGCCTCCATTACAGACAATAAATTATGTCACAGCTTATCTACACTTCTTATCTGCTTGAAAATACTTAGAAAACCCTCCATAGACAACTTTTGCTCACTATCAAGCTGCTTGAAAGCACAGCCAATAAATACAGTTATTAGAGCAAAGGCTAAATCCCATCCAGCATAACAATGCTCCCTTACCTCGTGTCTCCATCTACCCTCTCATATAGATTGTGAGCCCCTATGGGCAGGGTCTTCCTTCCGCTTGACTCCTTATTACTGTAGTTTTGTATTTGTACTTAGATTTGTTATTGAATTAATGTAATGTATGTGGACCCCTTATTGATTGTACAGCACCATGGATTTAATGGTGCACAATAATAATAATAATAATAATAATAATAATAATAGTAATAACAATGACCAGAAATGGAACAGAAAAGTTGCAATCAAAAAATAAGAGCAGTAAAAAAAAGTGATACAATTATCTGGTTTTAATCAGTAAAAGCAAATATTGGCATTCCCCTAAGGCTATCATTTTTCAACCTGCATTTCAGCTGTTTAATGTCAGAATACTACATTTTGAATGTCTATGACAGTGGTGGCGAACCTATGGCACGGGTGCCAGAAGTGGCACTTGGAGCTATTTCTGTGGGCACTCAGACCATTGCCCCAGGACAGAGTTCACCAAATATGACCAAATCCACCAAACCTTCCTGCAGTCCCAGGCAACTTAAGAGATGCTGCTCTCAATGCTATTTTAAAGCCACACTTCATTGTCTGTTCTAAATCCGGGAAAAGTGAGAAGGTGTGAACAGGACTGCAATATCTTTGGAGGTCCTCCTGCAGGACCCACTGTTTTTCCTGTACAGAGAAACCCTGGAGAGAAGCTATAATGAGAGTCTGAATTTACCCTCCTTCTTTCAACTGTATTGGTAACCTCAGGGGGCCAATACAATTGAAAGATGTGGAAGAACAGGTAGCAATAAGTTACTGTTTAAAAAGCCATGTTGGCACTTCACAGTAAATAAGTGCATTTAGCTTGTAGTTTGGGCACTCTGTCTCCAAAAGGTTCCCCATCACTGGTCTATGATAATGTTTAGGGGAGGCCACATTTTTACATTTAATTCTTGTAATTCAACAATACGTCACCTGTATATTTTCATTTTCACCTCAAGATGTTTACTTCCTCTTAACAATTGTTAAGTATTCATTTTTTTACCACCATTTTCTATAATATAGTTGTACTTTATGGTGGTGTTTGTGGTGCAATATGGTGACACTAGCAGGCAATGTGTCATTTTTTTCTAGCATGCCCATAAGAAAATGACTGTCCTTAAAAGTCCAGCAATAAATAGCCTTAGCTATGTTTGAAACATACAAATGGACATGGAGCTAAAAACATGGGGTTTATACATGTCTCCCCTGTGTATCCAAACCTGTTCGGCTTATTAAAGGACATCTACCATTAGAGTACCTGATGATAGATGACTATTACTTAACTCCCCATCCCCTTGTGTCCCAATCTTAATTTCTTATTTCTTTACAAGGCCCCATTTCTGTAAAAAATATGTTCATACAATATGCAAATGATCTTGTGGTGCTCTGCAGAGCACTATCAGACTCCACCGTAATATAAATTATGCACTTCCCATGGGCTCTGCAGAGCACCACAGGAACATTTGCATATCATACAGACACATTTTTACTTACATATGGCCCTGCAAAGAAATAAGAAATGACGTTTGGGACACACAGGGACAGGTCAAGGAAGTAAGTAATATTCATCTACCATCAGGTAATCTAATGGTAGATGTCCGTTAAATTATATTGTATTCATGTCCTTCAGCTGTAGATACATCTGAATATAGGTTTTTGAGTCTTACAAAGACTTTGATGGGGGGCAAGTCACTGAAGAGGCATTTTTCCCCTTAAAAAAAATTAAAAAGCAAAACAAAAATAATATATAGTATACACCCAAACTTTGTACCACTGAAAATACAAAACATTGTGCAAAAACATGTTTCATACAGCAAATTGAACATAAAAATAAAAAGTTATTGATCTTATCAAAATATAATATTACAATATACGATTGGATCTTTGAACCTCAAATAGACAACAAATAGCTCAACGAATATCGATTCTGCATCTACCATCCTTAAGACTAAAAAATCTCTTTTGGAAGTGATTCAGTAACCAATAAAATACTACTTTGTCTTTTTCTTAAATGGATAACTCCTTTCTGTGACTGACAGTCCTCTATTTTATGATATTTATTATATGATTGTATCATATGAATGTGTGCAAACAGAGATGGCATACAAATGCGCCATGTTAAACACTACATGCATTTTTGTTTGGAGAGCAGAGATCACACGTCCCTAGATATGTCATGTATAGTTGTGGAACATTTATAAAAATCTGATGCAGAAATTGTCAGCAGGCAATTGTGGAATTCCAGCTCGAGAATGCTTTAGTGAGTCACAGTAGTGACCAGCAGCACTTCACCACCAATGACTGAGCCTCCATGAGGGACATTTGTTTAGTGTTGCACTGCTTCAAATAAGCCACCAATATGTTCAGCACTGACGATGCCATCATCACCTCTACCATCCCCATCTTTCACCTGCTTAAAATAAGCTCTTCAGGCTATGAGAGAGGAGGATGTATTGGTGGCAGACAGGGAAGAAGAGGAGGAACAGGTGCCATGCAAGTCCACACAAGGCTCAAAGGATAGGTTCCAGGACCATCAGTCTCTAATCTGCAGCGTCCAGGTAGAGAACAGTTTTCGAGCAAGAGGAGGAGGAGTTGGGTGACACCCAGAGAAGCTCACTTAAGCTTGGCTGGGGTGATGCAGAAGAGGAGGAGACACCTCCCACTGATAACAGATTGTTCTTGTCTCTGGGTAGCTTGGCCCACATGGGCTACTTTATGTTCCATTGCCTGTGCACTGACACCCAAATTGTCCGGAAAATCAACAGTGTTGAATACTGGGCAGCTCCCCTGCTGGATCTACTCTACAAGGATAGCATAGCATCCTTTGTTCCAATAATAGATTGTGAGACTAAAATGAGGGAGTACAAGCGCCCTTAGGGGTGAACAGTAATGGAGTAACTTTCCTTCCCAAATCAAGAGCTCAGTGGCAGCACGAGCAGGAGGAGTAGGAATTAACCAGCACAGAAGGAAGACCATCATGGCCACAATGTGTAATGTAATGTTAACTTCAGCTCAACCTCCGCCACCCTCAGATGGGGCACTTACTACCAGGAAACAGAATGTGACATGGTCCACACGTCTGCTGGTACTGAAGTATGGGTCCTGCCTGTTCAAGTTCTGGGTGGGAAAATTGGACATCTGGTCAGAGCTTGCCATTGCAAGTGCTTTGCAAGTGCAATTAGTCATCATGGGGTATCTTATCTTTCATTAAGATTATCTTCATAAGAATGATTGAAAGATAGATGTATAGATAATAGATAGGAGATAGATAGGCAGATAGATAGAAGATATATAGATAAATAGACAAAAAGCTAGATAGATTAATGAAAAATAAGAAAGTCCAAGGCAGCACAACCTGTATAGCTGGGTGCAATATCTGTAAATCCGTGGCAAAGGATCCAATAATAGTTTCAGGAAAGGTAGCAGCACTCCAATTAGTGTTTCAAGGCAGGGTGATCTTTATTTCAAGGATGCGACATTTCGGTGAGTGTCCACCTTTGCTTGAAAAAGGTGGACACTCACAGAAAAGTTACATCCTTGAAATAAAGATCACCCTGCCTTGAAACACTAATTGGAGTGCTGCTGCCTTTCCTGAAACTAGATAGATTAATGGTTAGATAGACAGATATATATATATATATATATATATATATATATATATATATATATATATATATATATATATTTGTGACAGGACCGGGGGAAAAGTGTTAAATGGTGTGTATGTTTCTCCTAGGTTTCTGTCCTATACCTTCTAGGAAGCCAAAACCTAGTCTGGAGGACCTGGCTGGTGCAGTTTGGAGTGTAGTGCTTGGTCCCTACTCCACTCACCACTCCAAGTGATTGAGGTGATTGGGGCTAATCACCAGCAGCTCTGAGATGTTGCTTTAAAAAGTCAGAAGGTGCACAAGAGGAGATGCTCTCTCTCTACTCCTGGGAAAACCTTATGTGAGTTGCCAATTGCTGTATGCTGTGGTTGGGAAGCTGTACATTAGGTACAGTTTCTTGGTAGTGAGGAAACTACTGTATTGTATAGGATTTTTTTTTCTGTATTGTTTTGTTTTGCCATTGTTCCTGCTTCAAAGAAGTTAATAAAACTGGTTGCGGCCAGTTGCACCCAACTTGTGTGGAGTGGCCTGTGACCGTGATGTGCCAAAAATTGCTCGTCTATCCCAGGAGACGGCGATCCCAGAGCTAATCCCGTTACAATTTCAAAATAGACAAATTATAGAAGATAGATAACTAGACAGATAGATGATAGATATATAAACAGGAGATAGATAATAAGCATTTTCACCCAGGCATTCAGCCTAGAGGTATTAAAAGAGCAATACATCATCTCACCACAAAAGTCCACATGCAGGTGGCCCCTTTAGGACAGGGGGGCCTAGGCAAAAGCCCAGTTTGCCGGCCCAGAACGTCAACTTCAAATCTTTCAATTCCACTTTTCCGAAATATCAACTTCGAATCTTTCACTTCTGTATTCCTGGAACATCAACTTATTACTTTGTTTATTTTTTTAATGTTATGTTATTATTTATCTCCTGGTTCATTATGGGCAGGGCAACTGCCCTGTTATTACCACCATTTTGCAGCCCTCTAGCCCAGAATTCGGGCCCCTAATTGAACTTTTGTACAAAATTTCCATCAACCCAGTCATCTCTATTCATCCTCCCTTAATTATTTTTGTGCTGTTTAAAATAGAAAAAAAGAAATAAGGAATTACAAAATTAAAAAGGAATATTGAAATTAAGGTACTAATTAATTAGTACGATATTTATAATAGATACATTGGGGTCATTTACTAAGGGCCCGATTCGCGGTTTCCCGACGTGTTACCCGAATATTTCCGATTTGCGCCGATTTCCCCTGAATTGCCCCGGGATTTTGTCGCACGCGTTCGGATTGTGGCACATTGGCGCTGGCTTGCACGCGACGGAAATCGGGGGCCGTGGTAGAACGAAAACCCGATGGATTCGGAAAAACCGCCGCATTTAAAAAACTTGCACTTACCTTCACTAGGAATAGGCCAGTGAACTTGAGTGCGTTCTGATGCTCTTCAGCGCAGCAGCGCCACCTGGTGGACGTCGGAGGAACTGCCTTAATGAATCCTGGCCGGACCCGAATCCACCATAGAGAAAGCGCCGCTGGATCGCGAATGGACCGGGTAAGTAAATCTGCCCCATTGTTTTAAAATAGTGTCTAACACTGCTTCAAAAACAAGCTAGACTGTGCACTTTAAATAAGCGTTTGACAATTTATATTGTTATATTTCAAGACCAAGCGTTAAAATGACTGCATTAATGTAGATTATAGCTTCTATTTAAAAGCAAACAACAGGGAGTTGAAGGCCAAGATTTGCAAATGGAAGAGTTGTTCATTCTGTACCTTCACAGTTCAACTGCAGCTCATTTGCAATATTTATGTCTACTTAGCTCAGTCATTGTATAGTTATTTTGGTCCTCCTGTTCTCACTTTAAATCTATATTTCCTGAGGGTTTTTGTCATTTCCTGACTGAAAGAAAACCTTTTACTTTGACATATGAGTTTAAAATTGTCCGTTTAACATAATCAATGCCTAGGCAATGAAACCGTTCCTTTCTCAAGTATTAAGTGACGCAGCATACTGCTTGTGGATTTTTTTCAGTAGTGATAATCACCAATAATGTAGGCTAGTAAAATCAACAAATCATAGTGTGGAGGAGTAAGACTATTGCTGGATTATATCTCTAAAGGAAAGAATATGGTAGTTCAAAATGAACAGATAGGATAGAGGTATAGACAGAATATTGATTATGTATTTCATATTCTCACTGCTCTTACAGTTAAAAAAAAGAAAAACCATTCCCTAAAATAATGGTGAAAGCTTTAGCTTTCTTTAAGGCATATAGGATGTCCCTTGTCATTGTCACAAACTTCAGGTATTCATCAGGGATGAAGGGCATTAGAGAAAATTGATGAACGTAAGATTTCTGTGTGGCCAACTACATGTGTGGCTGCAAGAAGGATTCATGGTGGGGGTAATGATGAAACTAAGAAAAGATAACTATAATCCAAGCATCTCACTCGCAGTAACTTGATGTAATAAATATGGCTTTTTCATGTGCTCTCTGTAGATGCATATGGTGAGTACTGTTGTTTTTGTCATAAACAGACTGATAAATGTACCCCACAGTGTCATAAGGAAAAGAAAACTATTTGTGAAATAGCATTAGTGATCATTGGAAATCTATCTATAAAAATAATTTTATATACAAAAAATTCTCTGACGAATATGTGAATTATTAGCCCAAATAAATGTCTCCTATTGCAATAAAACAATCATAAATAATTTGGTTTAGTAACTCAAAATAAGAAAAACGCCAAACAATCAATTCATAGAATATTCTTTGAAAGAAAGGAGTTTCAGTTGCATCCTCTGAGATCTTTATCAAGCACCAAAATAATGTGTTCCTTTATCCAATTCAGTTTCTAACAACGATTTATCAATTGCATTTGTGTCACAATTAGGGGATTTGCATTGATAAACAATAAATAAGATGCAAAAGTGATAAATAGACAGCTCTAGAGTGCCACTTAATCTTTAGCATTTGCATGAACACCGCGCTGCCTGCTTGATAACTATAACCTCCAGAGAGCGCAGTTCATTTCAAGTCTACAGCTTTCACGCTATTGATTGTCTTATAAGGATGTTCTTTAGAAGGATGATGTCATTATTGGATGATTTCATTATTGATTGAAGATTATAGCAGGTGATCTTGATTGTCAATATCAGAAAGAATAAAATATTTAGAAAGGGAATCCATATGCTGAGAGAAATGGTAGCCAAGTTTCTAGTCAGTGTATTATTCACAAAGCAGCATTGTAGCACTCATTTCATATACTTAAATACACATAAATATTGTCATTATGTTATCGTATCTGGTTGTTTAACAAACAAGATAGTTAACCGTTTAGCTGTCACTTTCTGTACACATGTTGGTAATTGCCTGACCGCTATTTAAGGCGGAAGACGGCTACCTCACTATGCTTGATATTGTCTTGATTGAATAGACGAAACGTTGCATCATGGAGGTGGAATAAATTCACTTAACTTCATCTACGGAGTGCTGCTTCATTATCATTTTCTTCAGTATGATGGCGGCTAGATATATTAGCATGGGCGCCACAATCTGGTGCTCTCATACTTTTAAAGTTGATGCTGCCCTCCCCCATACGCAGTCATAAAGCTGATAGGCTGAGGACTTCACTCCGTCAATGAGTGGGAGGGGCTATGACATCATGGAGTTGGAGGAGCTATGACATCACATCTCCTTGTCACAGAATGGGCGGAGCTATGACGCCAGAGTGGGAGGAGCTATGACGGCACTTTCCTCCATCACGAAGTGGGCAGAGCTATGCCGCCATGGAGTGGGAGGAGCTATGCGTACATGGAGTGGGGAAGCTATAGCCAGGGACTCACTTGCCACACCTCCTCTCTACTCCTCCGCTCTGACAGTATTTCACCATAGAGTGGGAGTAGTCATGTCCGCCACTCCTCCTCTCCGACATTGTTTTGTCATTGTGTGGGAGTAGTAAACCTCTACCAGAATGATAGACATGATAGTGTGGTACAGCTCATGATCCAAACCATACGATTTCATCTGTAAAATATGGCTGATGGAGTGTGATGTATGGGTATATATGGCTGCCACTGGCAATGGGTCAATGAGTCTTAATTAATGATGATGTGAAACAGGACAGAAGCAGCCGGTTGAATTCTGAGGTATTCAGAGACATACTGTGTGCTCAAAGCAAGGAAAATAGAGGCAAACTTATTGGTCGGCATTTTATAATACAGATGATTCGAAACATTTTATAATACAAATGATTCGAAACATAAAGCCAAAGAGACCCTGGAGTTCATTAAAGCATAGAAGTGGAATATTCTTGAGTGGCCAAGTCAGTCAGCAGATCTTCAATTAAGCATGTATTGTCATTAGTGGAGTCCATTGTGCTAACCGGATTATAAAAATAAAGCTTTGCAATACAATTATGCAGAAGTTACCTCCAGAAGTCCCTTAATCTTAAATCAATGCATGTATGTTTTGATGCCTAATAGGATGTTTCTTGAACTGCAACTAGTCTACAGCCAGAGTACTTATCACAGAAGCAAAAGGGACAAAAACCTGCTGCTGCATGAATTTACTAAAATTTAGATAACCTGTACCTAACGGCAAATTTACAGCAACACATAACAGGTGTAGATTTCAATTTCTATTGCATAGAACATGAGGAGTACAAATGTTGATGTCTATACAGTAGTTAAAGTGTGACCAGAGACCTACAATGGAGAGGTTTTATCAAAGGTCCTCAGCCAGTTGGGGAGGTTGATCTTAAATGTTGAGCAGGCTGAGCAAGGTTTGAAGAAGTTTGCCAAGTTTACCAAGTCAAGGGCCAGGAGTTCTTCCATCTTCATAAGATCTCATAACCACATTCACTGGAGGAGGACAGACAGCAAATTTCCAATGGCCAGGGATCACAGTCCTAGCCACTGTCAATAAATGTTGGAGGAGGCCTTTTTTCTTAGAGAGGACATGGTACCAGTAATTTTAGAGAGAAGGCCCTCCTTAGGAGAAAAGGGGATGGGCGAGTGGTATACAGATCAGTGGTATACAGACTTCTAGAAAGGCAAGAGTTTTGGGCATTTCCACCATATGTGGAAATAGAACCATTAGCAGTTCCATGGCACCGACAGGTTGCTAGTATGAATGGGAAAGCCTCATGGAGTAGCTTGGGAATTGGTACCAACAAGGCAGTATTTTATAGTTCTTTTCATGAGAGAAACATGCCACAGGAGTTTGGGGTTTAGGATAAAAGCTTTCTTCCAGTCATTATCTGAAAGAAAGGTAATATTCTCATGGTGTTACAAAGGAGGGCCACAGGGGAGGAGAAAGTCAATAGGAAATTGTTCATAGTGGAGAGCACCCTAGTTGGGGCCTCAGGGCCAAGGTAAGAATGAAAACCCATCTTAGTGCTACAGAGCAGTGATCTATCTATAATTGTCTATATCAAAGTGAAGAGGCAGCACTCCAAGTAGTGTTGAAAGGGGGTGAACCTTTATTCCATGAACCGCGACGTTTCGGTGTGAGTTTACACCTTTCTCAAGCATATAATTGTCTATATAAATTAATTTATGTAGGTATGCTTTATGCAGACAGGATATGTAACCACACTACACAACATTTATTGTCAGTAGTGATCATGTTTACTATGGAGGTGATCTCCATTGTTATCTTGTCTGTTTTGTCTGTGATATCCTATTATTTGGCCTTGTGCCAGAGTAAGAATTGTAGTATATACCGTATATACTCGAGTATAAGCCGACCCGAGTATAAGCCGAGACCCCTAATTTTACCACCAAAAACTGGGAAAACCTATTGACTCGAGTATAAGCCGAGGGTGGGAAATGCATTGGTCACAGACCCAGCCAGCCTGCCCCCTATAATATACAGCTTGCCCCCAGTAGTATACAGCCTGCCCCCAGTAGTATACAGCCTGCCCCAGCTGCCCCCAATAGTATACAGCCTGCCCCCAGTAGTATACAGCCTGTCCCCAGTAGTATACAGCCACCCCAGCCTCCCCCAGTAGTATACAGCCACCCCAGCCTGCCCCCCAGTAGTATACAGCCACCCCAGCCTGCCCCCAGTAGTATACAGCCACCCCAGCCTGCCCCCAGTAGTATACAGCCACCCCAGCCTGCCCCCAGTAGTATACAGCCACCCCAGCCTGCCCCCAGTAGTATACAGCCACCCCAGCCTTCCCCCAGTAGTATACAGCCACCCCAGCCTGCCCCCCAGTAATATACAGCCACCCCAGCCTGCCCCCCAGTAGTATACAGCCACCCCAGCCTGCCCCCAGTAGTATACAGCCTGCCCCCCAGTAGTATACAGCCACCCCAGCCTGCCCTCCAGTAGTATACAGCCTGCCCCCAGTAGTATACAGCATGCCCCCCAGTAGTATACAGCCACCCCAGCCTGCCCCCCAGTAGTATACAGCATGCCCCCAGTAGTATATAGAGTCCCCCCAGTAGTATACAGTATGCCCCCAGTAGTATACAGCCACCCCAGCCTGCCCCCCAGTAATATACAGCATGCCCCCAGTAGTATACAGTCAGCCCAGAATTTAAAAAAAATAAACTTATTTACTCACCCTCCGGTGGCCCCAATGCGCAGCGCTGCTCCCCCGATGTCATTGCAGCTCCTCTTCTGGCTTCTGGGCCGTCTTATGTCTTCTTTAACATCGCGTTGGGCGCCGCAACTGTTCTCTCCCGCACGGCGCCTAGTATGACGCGCCGCTGCTGACGTCATACTAGGCGCCGCACGGGAGAAGAACAATGCCGCAAGATGTTAAAGAAGACAGAAGACGGCACTGAAGCAAGAAGAGGAGCCGGGAAGCCAGAAGAGGAGCCGCGATGACATCGGGGGAGCAGCGCTGCGCATCGGGGCCACCGGAGGGTGAGTAAATAAGTTTTTTTTTTTTTTAAGTCCATTTTTAATTATTTTAAAGTATTGACTCGTGTATAAGCAGAGGGGACGTTTTTCAGCACATTTTTTGTGCTGAAAAATTCGGCTTATATACGAGTATATACGGTAGTACTTTTATTAAATATAGATAGATAAATGGGTTTTTTTATAAATAAATCATACATACATACATAAATAATAGTACAATTTCAGGTGACACATTCCCTTTAAATTATAATTAACAGGTCTAAGAAATATTTAATTTTTTTTACTACGTTGATCTGGAAAAACAAACCTCTCATTTTGTCAGCCTTACAGGAACTGACTGTAAGCTCCAAATTTCTTATATCCTCTACAGCTGAAAGACGGATAGGAACAAAGAGTACATTTGTAGCGGGTTCATCATACATCAATAATACATTGTTGGATTTTAAATTTCTTGTTACACTTTAAACATAAATGTTTATGACTTGAGGAAACGGAAGTAAATCACATTTGGATGACAGTTTTCTTTTTTATCAGATAACTAATTTGACAGGCAACCAGGGAAAAGGAAAGTTTTGCTTATTCCACAACACTGTTTGGACTGTGATTTGATTTCAGTTGCTGGGAGGCAAAACACAAATGTTTATATTTTATTTCCTTCAGTTTATAAGAAAAATTTGATATTTTCCCAGGGACACTAGATAATATCACAGCAAAGATGCCTGGAGCGCTTCACAAAGACAAACCTCCCATTTAACCAAAAAGAAGTCATACGTCACAAATGTTTGCTGCTGACTGGGGTTAACACAAAGATGCTCCCATGTCACCATAATACTAATAGACTATAGAACTTCTTATTCTTTATATTTTAAGCTGCAAAGTTCTACAGAAATTGTTTCTTTTTAGTATGTTATATGTGTACTCATTGGAACCCTTGGTGGGTGAATTCAAAATAAATAACTTAGTCAACAATCTATTCATAGATTTTTGCTAAATCTTAACAGTTTCTATTATTAAAAGATTTTAATTCAAATAAATTAATTGCAATAGTCCAAGACTAGAAGGGTCTGATTTTTCCATAAAAGCAGAACCACTTTTGTCCATCTGCTGTGTCTCATATATATATAACTTTAAAATAAAAGTTAAAATATTAACTGCAACAGAGACCTTGTGGTCTAAGTTATGAACTGTAATGTATGCAGTAAATTGTACATATGACGCACCATTAGAAACGTTAAAAAAAGATTTCTGGAACATCTTGGCGACATTAAAAGCACAAAAAATCCAGTGAATTAAAAAAAAAAAAAAATTCTAATGCAGCCAAACATTAGAAACAACACAAGTCAATACACAGAGTTTGGGAATAAATGCAATAGACCAAGTCAAAACATCACAAAAAGGGGATCCTGAGGGTATCTTGTCCGCTGCATGTTTCAATACAATGACAGAATGATGTAAAGTAACAATTATTGTTGTTCAGTTTCTTATGAATTTCATACATGCTTACTCTCAACCACAGCATAAACACATCTTTACCATCCCAGAATCTGTTCACCCAACTCCTACGATGGGCACACGGTGGTCAACTCCCACCAACAAAAAAATAGGTTGACATAGGAAGGCGCACAACATGCACCCATTGCAGTGTCGGTAACCTGCTTATAGAAGGTACAGTCACACAAAATATATCTAAAGAAGTACAAAATGCAGTAGCTCCAGGAGGAAAGAGTATTTTTGATCTCTAGTGCTCTCCTTGTTCAGGAAGTACCCTATGGCAGCCAGTACATCTTTGTGTCCAAAGTATAAAGTGCTTTATCATCTAGGTATACCATGGATGTCAGGTTTTCCAATTGTGCAATCAAGTATGAAGAGTCCCTCAGAATTCATTACCATGGGCTGTAAGAGAAAGTCAATATAAAAAGTAGGCACTGTTAGTACTCAAATTCCTTTTCGTTTTGGCTCAATCAAGTAGATGATCAAGCTTTTTCTTAAATGTGTTAGTTGGTCTGATGGGAGGCATTTATAATGTTTTGCATTAGATAGTTAGGGCTTTTGTTGCTTATTGTTCTATGGCCCATAGAACTGTTACCCACTTTATCTGCTTGGCACTATATTATTGGGGTCACTGTGTTCAGTAATGCATTAAAGGGGGCAGTTCAAAACATATACAACAATATCTCTGAAATTTAGTTTAGCCAAGATCAAATTAATGTTTTAGGTTTTATCTCTGGCCCACATAATAACTGTTGGATTATGTCACCACTGAGAATAGGGAGACTGTCCTCTGGCAAAGAGAGTGCAGCTGATGAAACAGATCCTGCACCTCTAACTGTAGCTGATGTCCTGCATGTCTGATAATGTGTGCACGCAGTAAGATGGATGTGTTAATTATTTTACAAAAGTGACTATGATTATAGGTAATTATTGTGGGCACCGTCTGCACTACTAATTAATTATTGTGGGCTTTATATGCACTTATTCTTTATTGGGGCCACTGTATGCAGTAACTCATTATACAGATTAATTAATTATTGGGGCACTGTGTTCAGCAATTTGTTATAGGCTGCAGTGAATGCACAAATTCATTGTAGGGTACACTCACTGTATTAGGGGGACAATTCATATATGTAAATTTGTTGGGCTCTATGTAAAATAATTTGGGTTGTTGTATACTTGTTCTGGCACTGTTTTTGTTTTGAGATTCTGGTAAAGCAGCATCTTAGGTCACACTTAGGCCAAATCTTGTTAAACCAGACATCTACTATAACATTAAGTTTGACAGGGTAGCAGTATCCTGTCAGTTGCAGTACTATATAATTGAAAATAATGCTTTCATATTTAGACCTTATTTCCTGTGAAATATTTTCACTTCCAACATATATTACGCTGTCCATTTTCTTTGTCTAAGTTGTTTAAAGGGTTGTACGAGAGTTGTGAAAAAAAACTAAAGGTGGCCGGAGCAGTGCTGGATGCAGCTTCCGGCCGGCCACGCCTATCCGTCCGTATTCACAGCATTGTGTATGGGGGCCGGAAGGTCAACAGGTCCGGCCGGAAGCTGAATCCAGCACTGCTCCGGCGACCATGTTTGTTTACATGGCGCCCGGACCGGAGCGAAAGCAACGCGGGACACCAGAGGGCGCCGGAAGGTAAGTAGATGTTTATTTTTTTACGCAGCCCCCTCCGGCCACCTTTAGTTTTTTTTCACAACTCTCAGACAACCCCTTTAATACAATTTTGGATGACATCTTGAAAAAGTTTTATCTGTTTCCACTTGGTTTGATCAGAAACTGTTTTTTATTTCTTTTTTTGGCTGTGTACTCTTTACAAATAAGAAATTAGAGACAACTAAAAACCGATGACCAGTGATTGTGCTAGGTGATGGACAATGACCTATGTGTAAGTCATAAACCTAGCTCACATTCATTTGAGAGGGAGCTGAACTGCAGCACTTTAGCATGGCTAGTAAACTTAGTATGTGGCTTAATTTGTCTGGCTCAATATACTATTATACTAAGCAGCTGAGGACAGCTGTAAGGTTTTATGAAATATAATGCTTGTCTATGCAATTCCAAGAACTCACAAAAGTAAGGCGATTGTTATATCCCTTTTTATTACTTTCCATCAATTCTTATGATTTGTTAAGTACAGTAACAGCTGCCATTGGGGAAGGTGGGGTGGGACGGTTTTAGTGGGTTTGGGTTCAGGTGGTCCTGACTAGTAAGGGGCCTAGGACTTCAACACAGTCTCTGCTGCGAAGCTTGAGCTCCCTCTCATCTATTTTCAGTGCAGCAGGGTGTTTACATGTGCACAAATATGCCTCAATCGATAAATAAATCAGAATCTTTATTGTAATTTCAATCGACAGTATATTACAGCAAATACATAAATACTAAAAAAAAACATTAAGAAAGGACATCTAAAAACAAACGCAAATACGGTTAGTGTGGTAAAACTGGAGGGGTACACTATTACATGTATATACAACGCTGGTGTTGGCCTAGCACTATCCAGCCAATGTAACATTATATATGACAGGTACTGCTATTGCGACATGCCCAATTCAGAAAATTAATATTGTACAATGTATTAACACATATTCAAACATATGTCACAAACACAAAAGTATTAACCAGTACCCACCAGACGCCATGACAGCCCTACCAGTACACACTGTCCGACACCCCAACGCGCGTTTCGCACCCTTACGAAGCAGTGCAGTTGTGTGACCATGGTCAGATTTATGTCCACTGGAAGTAAACATATAAACTTTCTATAGAATGACACCAAGCAGAAATCCAAAACCAGAAACCATGAGGAATTGATACAGAAAGGATATTGGAAAATGGTATAATTTTTCATCAGACAAACAATGATATTAATAAAGGGGAATACCCCTTTAATCTTCAATAATCAACAACCCCATGTGTCATACCTTTGGTGCTATACCAGTCCTTCATATCAAAAATTATAAATTGACTCTGGGTCAGAGAGAATAACAGTTTGTGTTACACAAGTAATCTGCTATCCCCTGAACCTTAACAAGAAAAGTAAGTAATGGCATAAACCGAAAAGACACCATGAGCAGTAAAGATGGAGGAACCAGCTTAATTTGTTCTGCTTCCTAAATATTATTAAGCATTATTACTATTCCCCACTTTCCTGTTGCTGAACACATCTTGCTATGTTACTGTGACATTAATAAGGGATTTTAAAATGAATGAAGTAATCTACCTGTCAGTACAATGTTGTCTATACATAGGTCATTTGTAATGGGACTATAAACCTCTCAGGAGTGTTTAAAGTGGCATGCCCTAGGAACAATCAATACCACTGCTTTGAGTGCATATATATTGTAAGATTCTGGAACAAGTAGGGATATATGGAAATCAATATCTTGTTAACTGTATTCTACTTTATCCTGAATGGGTATGATTCCCTTTAAGGAGAACATGAATTATAAGATACATTTGTATTACCAGTGGCCAGAATTTCAAAAGAAATAGCTTGCAGTCATATTTTTACAGCTAGCAAACCGACCTGGAAGCAAGCATTTAAAAGCACTGCTTGGACAGATTATAGGCTATTATAATAGTTTATAATTCATAGATGGATCAGATATTTGGTTAATAATAAATTGGCATTTTAATTATTGCTTCAGTTATAATCATGAATACATAAAAGGAGATCTCATACCACCACCAATAACTCCAACTCTTTGGATACTTTAATAGATGCCACTTCATGGCATTCATTTTTTGGGTACAGTGTAGATTGGAAATAAAAAAAATCCAATCAGTCATAGTATAGCAGCACAGTATCGGTAAGATTGTATGGAGGCAGGTTAGGAGATGACTCTTTTCTATATATGTCCATAAACAGCAATGGGAAATATGCAAATTGGTTTTCCTAGACGGGATAAGGAAAACCACACCTCTATTGTTACCTTGTATCAAGCATGACTTTCAGGAAGCCTAATGACATGATATGAGAGTAAAAACAAACCAGTGTACCTTTTCCAGAAGGAGCAAATTCCCAATTGTAGACAGTGCTATTTTGCAGTGGTTGCATTTCTCTAGTACTATGTAGGGAACTGTTGAGTTTTTTGTGTGAGATGTTTTTGAATAGGTTTAGGGTGTAAGAGTTCTCCTTATGTAAAGTCTGCCAATTAGCCTTGCAGTCATGTGGAGACTTATAGCCATTGATGCTCTTCTAGGGATTTCTGGGAAATATCTGGGTCCTCTTTAAGAGCAGATGAATGAAGAGGAGCCATGAGGAAAATAGATAAGGAAGGAAAGTTATAAAAATAGGGCAAGAAGAAGTGTAATGAATTTGGTGTGGCAGGAAGAAAGGGAGGAGAGGTGGAGGACATATTTAGAGCATGTGGCATGTAGGCCAGCTACGCCCACCGGGAAATAAGGGTTGTTGGTGTGAAGGGACGAAACCAGGAAAGTTAGAGGAGTTGTGGGGTATCCTTTAAAAGCCCCATATGTTCTGTTGTATTACAGTTGTGTAATTTAAATCAAATAAAATGTGTTTTTAAAAAAAACTGATGTGTGCAAAGGGCATAATGTGTGCAGAGGACAGATTTCCCCAAAAATATGCAATAAAGCAGCACTCTAAAAGGACAGAATTCCTCTACTATATATTTTCAACTCATGCCAACAGCAGAAAGGAAACCCTAGTGATTAGGATAGGGGGCCTTAAAACAATGATAACTCTCATACTATGTTTATGTAAATTATGTCAATTTTATTGGAAATGGCAATACATTTTGAAGGATGTAGACCTATCCATGTAAGGCCATTTTTGCATTGGTCAGTATTTTGTATTTGTACACCATTCACAAGCGGAATCATACTACTCTGGTTGGGAATGGTACAAGGCAAAGCAACTTGAAGGGGTATTCTTGTTTTTCAATTTAAATATTTATGACATAGCTACAGGATGTAATGCATTCCATAACAATTGAAATCAAAACTGTAAAATATATTTTGATTAACATATACCATTGGTAGATCCTTGTGACTGGCTGACAAAGGCTAAGATAGGTTGAAATGTTCATGAAAAGTTGTACTTGGATTATTTCTTGTATGTTACATAAAAAGAGTTATAGAGTGTTAAAGTGTATTCAATTGCAGAAGAATACCAGCCCTCTAACATAAAAACGTTTTATTTTATTGAGTGCATTAAATTAGTTAATACATCTTTCTTTGCCAAAATGACAAAAATACATCTTGTATACCCCTACAGAGCAATAATGCCCCCTTGAAAACATCATGCCCTCCTTACAATTGTATTACCTCTGCTGCATTGTGAAAATAATGCCCCTGTTTTATTGTTGTCACAATATTATAATTTAAAGAAAATCTACTATCAACATCAAGCATGGATAAACCAGGGACACTGATTCATAGATCCAGGCACAGGGACTGTGGTAATCTTCAAATATTTTTTTTAATATTTTACCCATGGCTTCCTTCCTTCTAAAATCAACTTGTATAATTATGCTAATGAGCATGGGGCTTTGGGAGGCATTTCCACTGCCCACAATGAGCAGAATACAAAAGAATAAGAAAGTAAACTGTAGAAGTGTTTAATACTGTGAATTAAAAAGGAAAAATGCTCTTCCTGCAACTGAGTGATCATCAAATATTAGTCCAAAACATTTGATGATTGTGTCCTAGGGAAAGTTATAGATTTTTCTTTTTAATGAATAATCCACAGTTCACTGTAAATCATTCAGGAATTTGCCTTACAATATACATGTATATGAAGCGTTGTATGACCCGGAAATGCCTGGAAGTACATTAGATGAGTAAGGCCAGTTATATTACAAAGTATTAAGTATGACATGACTACACATAATTCTGATAAATGACAGATTCCAATCCATTAAATTAGAACATTAGCTTTTACTGCACATATTAGAAATCGATTATCACTTAATTACTTAGGTTGGTCTTTCCGGCTAATTTATGGTGTTCTTGCACCAGACTTCCTGGTGAAGGGACACAAGTGAAATCCACATTTAAGACCATCGCTGACGTTGAATTTCATGTTGTCATTCTCTTTTGAGCCATGACAAGACTTTAGCATTGTGGCTGGCTCTATTATGCTGTGTAACTATGGCTGGCACTGATTTTGGAAAATATGCTTTATAATGTTATGATCCATTTTTACTTTCTTTGATATGGTGCTGAAAGAGCATATTTTCCAGCATATTTGGTGGAACAAAATGCATGTAAAAGCATAATAACCCCTTCCCTGTCCCATACCACAATAGTACAACGCAACAATCAGGGAATTCCTGAAAATACAACATACTATTACGGTGCTAACTATGATCATGGGCTGATATGACTGTGGCATCTAAGAGGCTCAACACACACCTCCTTCAGGGGTGCCAATTGTCCCTACAGCAGCATCTCTATAACATCCTTTTTTAAAAAAAAAATAGATAGGGATATACTCTATTTAATTTGTTTGAATCAAGAGTTAAAAAGCCTCCTAAATGTTTTTTTTAAAGTCTGATGGGTATAAATGTAAAATGTAGGGATTTATGGGGAGATGTAAATATATAGCCCCTTCACCATAAAACTGTTCTGTTAAAAATCAATGCTGGAAATTTCCTTGAAAATTTTTAAAATAATGTTAGATTCAGATATCCTTAAACATAAATTATATTCAAAGAATGATGCTAACAGTAAGTTAACAAATGGTACATTTAAAAAAAAAAATCATGAAATTTCCTATTTTTTCATAAATACAAAATTTGTTAACCAAAGTGTATCACAAAAAAATCTCAGTTAGATATGTGTTGAAACAATGGGGCATATTTACTTACCCGGTCCATTCGCGATCCAGCGGCGCGTTCTCTGCGCTGGATTCGGGTCCGGCCGGGATTCATTACGGTAGTTCCTCCGGAACGCACTGGAGTTCACCGAGCCAGGCTGAGTGAAGGTAAGTGCATCGGTTTTTCCGAATCCGTCGGGTTTTCAATCGGCCACGCCCCCCCATTTCCGTCGCGTGCATGCCAGCGCCGATGTGCCACAATCCGATCGCGTGCGCCAAAATCCCAGGGCAATTCAGGGGAAATCGGCGCAAATCGGAAATATTCGGGTAACACGTTGGGAAAACGCAAATCGGGCCCTTAGTAAATGACCCCCAATGTTATTTCACAATATAGCGTTACAAAGTTATATTCTATATTGGGGAAATTTATCAGAAGTATCTGAGATCAAAACTGTTCTAGTTGCTCATGGTAACCAATCAGAGCTCAGCTTTTTTTTTTTATAAACTGCTGTAGCTCTGATTGGCTGCCATGAGCAACTACAACAGTTTTTCTCGTAGACGTCTGATGAATCTCTCTTTGTCTATGTGTGACTGTGTTCTAAATCCACCAGTAAACCCACCAGTAAAGACCATGGGTGTTAACAGATTAAATGCCACCATCATCCGCCAATGATGTCATGAAATGCATTAATTTAAATGTCATTGGTGACTTTTCTGGCAGCATTTTAGCAGTCAACGCCCATGATAGATGCAAGCAACGATTGGGGGTGAGGACGAATAAGGCCAGACCCTAGCTTAAGTGTCTTCACTCAACCCTAGTTGTGGAGCAAGCTGTTTCATTTCATATTGAATTAAAAAGATTTGGTGGGAAAAAAAAATGTCTCAGTGCAGCTTCCATTCAATCTGTATACAAACAGGGAGAGACTGGAGGAGGACCAGAGATACCAGGAAGGACCAGGGAGGTAAGAACATGTTAATTTTTTATGTAGTCCACTCCGAGACATTTTTAAATGTCTCGGACAACCCCTTTACCCAAATTCCAGCTGAGTGAATGCTGGAAACATCTGTTTCTATATCTAAGTGCACCAAGGTCATTAAAGGTTTTTGGCAATTCTATAGCTGGAATGGTGATAGGGGCACTTATACTGGCCCTGCTTATGGGTCAGGGAAAGTTAATAAAGGGCATCATAATAGAGTTTGATAATGGACAATTTTAACAATATGTCAGAAAAAGCATGATAATTTATTGAAATTCATTACAGCTAAATGATAGGTCATTATGCCATATGTCCCATTGTGAATTTCATCAAAATATCAATATTACGTAATACTAAGTAAAGTAGCATTCTGAATACAGAGCAGTATGTATGCAGGAAACATATGCCATATTTAGGAAATTGCCTGCTATGCCTGAGTGTGGCCTATTCTTCCGAATTCCCTTCACAATGATGGATTTGTTTTAGTGCATGGGTTTTTCTCTCCAAAAAATAATACAGAGGTTAACTATGTAATCAGTATGAAATTGCAAGCAATCAGATAATATTGAAATGAGAGGGATAAAGGAACGGATACCATCTGGGCTTTAAAGCCAATCACCGGTAAAATATCCCTCCTTCCGCATGAGGAGAATAGAACATTATTTATCTTTTTATACTAGAAGTGGTTTTCAAATTGTGAAACCAATTTCATTCTGGAATAGAGAGAAATATCCATAAAAGTCATGAGTCTGTGGTGTGCGTACAGATCATTTACTCCTCCTTCATCGCAAGTTTGCATGAGATGAGTGTCTGAAGTGATTTATAGCTTAAATACAGGAGAGATGACTGACTTTTCTACATTTCATTCTGGATCCTCTTTTCAATTTATGGCTTAACAAGATTAGCAAAGGGTTAGAAAATTCTTAGGGATAGTTCATACAGATGTGATCTTTTAGTGGGCAAAGGGGTGAACTGCGGAATGTTATTTGGTCTCTGAGGAACTTTCTTATCTTGGGAAAATAGTGGCAGTGTACATATGAGTGAAAGCAATACTTTCAATTTTTAGCCAGAGTTGAAATAAGAGTTTTATATACTTACTAGCTGTAGCTCCTGGGGTTGCCCGGGATAGTAAATAATTGCTCTTAGCTACCACAAAATATAATGGGTTAACAAAAAATATTTTATATGTATCTATACACTGTCTCAGACTGTCTCTTTCAGTGATTGTCTGCTGGTCGGTGGCAGTCTCTTTCAGTGACTGTCTGCATGGCGCCGGCAGTCTCTTTCAGTGATTGTCTGCCTGTCTGCAGCAGTCTCTTTCAGTGACTATCTGCCTGGCACCGGCGGTCTCGTTCAGTGACTGTCTGCCGGCAGTCTCCTTCCTCTCCTGCCTGCCTGGCACCAGCAGCGCTTTCCTCTGCTGTCTGCCTGTTGGCGGCAGTCTCTTTCAGTGTCTGTCTGCCTGTCACCGGCAGAGCTCAATTTTCATTTTTGCACAGCTGTTTATAAAATTACAGCTGATCTCTGGGTGGTTTCCATGGGCAACTGGAACAGTTTTACCTCAGATATTTCTGATAAATCTCCCCCTATCTCTGTATCCCTATCCATCTTACCTCACACATAAGCATCTTATACTCATTGCCTATAGCAAACTACAAGCTAAATGGACTTATTTACTGTGAAGTGCCAACATGGCTTTTTAAGCAGTAACTTATTGCTACCTGTTCTTCCACATCGTATTGCCCCCCTGAGGCCACCTATACAGTTGAAAGAAGGAGGGTAAATTCAGACTTTCATTATAGCTTCTCTCCAGGGTTTCTCTGTACAGGAAAAACAGTGGGTCCAGCAGGAGGACCTCCAAAGATATTGCAGTCCTGTTCACACCTTCTCACTTTTCCCGCATTTCCAAACAGAAAATGAAGTGTGGCTTTAAAATAGCATTGAGAGAAGCATCTCTTAAGTTGCCTGGGACTGCAGGAAGGTTTGGTGGATTTGGTCATATTTGGTGAACTCTGTCCTGGGGCAATGGTCTGAGTACCCACAGAAATAGCTCCGAGTGCCACCTCTGGCACCCGTGCCATAGGTTCGCCACCACTGGCCTATAGTAACCAATAACAGCTCAGAGCTCATATTATTGACCTGTGGCAGGACAGCAACTAATCACTGCTTAGCTTCCAACTGCCACAGCAGCCACAGCAGTAGCTCCTGTATAAGGTGGGTAATAAGTGGATTTTGGAAAGTGCAGGGTGAAAATTTTGGCTCAAATGTGACGGTACAGATTCCTTTAGCAGACATACATACATGCATACATGCACACACACATACATACATACATACAAATTTATATATTAAATTTCTAAAAACAATAATTGCTACCATACAGTGACCTCATAATGCCACAATAACATGACTAAATACTATTATTATAACATAACTATAATATTAGAGATAGCATTTACAACTCGGACTTGGTTCCTGAGGGGGTGTGGTGATAAGAACTATGAGAGAGAGACTCTAAAGTTCTTCTGCTATTCTCTCAGGCCCCAGGCCAGGAAATACAACATAAGCATTGGTCACCCAGACCCCTCATAAAATTGATGGAGTAGGGAGGGGAGACTCTCTACATCCTTTCATCAATTCAACTATAGGTTATGGCTACTCACTGAAGCTCACAAGTATTAATCCCCATCTTGATTTATAGATCAAAGGATAATGTGGCATAATTCATATACACAAAAGAGGTATATATATTTAACATAGTGGATTACTACAAGTATAAGCAATTTGGTGAGTCAGTGTGCTGGATTTATGGGAAAAAAGTTAGTCCACACTTCAAGATCCTTCCTGATTTTCACACCCCTTAGTTGGCTGTAGAAAAAATCCCATCTTGGATCAGATCTATGACCTTTGATGAGTTCTAACTTCTCAATAGGAGATCATAGAATCATGGTTCTCATCTCATAACATGAATCCGAATCTCTAGATTCTTTTGAGACCAGACACGACCTACTTACCATGCTCCCATTAAGAATTTTGTATATCTACTTTTCCAAGACTGACAGAAAAGACTGAGACCCAGGTATGCCTTGCTGCCTGGATCCCAGAAATCAGTAACATAACTTGAATCTGGAGGGCCCCAGTGCAAAGTCCGTGCCAGGCCCCCTGACTATAATGTATGTTTTAAAGTAATAGTCTTCTCATATGGGAAATTTCCACCTTATGGGCCCCCAAGCCTCCTGGGCCCAGTTGCGATTGCACCCTCTGCACCCCCTCAAGTTACGCCCCTGCCAGAAATATATTTGGCCTCTGGCTGGGAAGGACCATAACTTTATAACTGGCATATTAGGTTTTTTTGTGTATAAAGGAGATATTTTATGAAAGCCTTGGTACTGATAGGACTGTGGAAGTGCTAGTTGCTTGCTCCCCCCACAGGGTTAAACACCCTCTCCAGTCTGTCTTACTGACTACATTAGGCTACTCAAGATAAGGCTGGGGGGTATGTTGGAGATAAGGGTGTTGCACTGATGACTAAAACAAAACCTACCATGTGCCCTCTCTCTTGCTGTATATTTTTGTATTTTCATCAAATGTGGGGTAAGAAAAATTTTGCCTAAGTGCTTGAAAGACAGCACCCTAAACATCACTTGTATGTTTTTTTGAAACAGAAACATAACTTTGGACAGTGCTGTTTCAACGTTTTTTGCATCTCTTCAGCACATTGTAAGAAACTGTTTTGACTAGGTGGGAGATCTACAATGTAGATAAGGCAATATAGAATTTGGATTAAGCTTCTGAGGTCTCATATTATTAATGTTGCAATTTAATAGCTGCAAAAATAAGAATAAAAAGATTGCAAACAAATTGAAAACTAGACATTAAGTAATAATTGCAAAATAAATATAGATGATATGCAAAATCAGCAAGCAAAAAATACACTTTGTGGTTTTAAAGAACAAATTAAGTTAAAGTATAGCATAAAAGAAAATTATATTGCTAACCCAGCTGAAAAATAAATGGATTTTTAGTGTAAGATAATAAGCCAGCTTTTTGGCAGTTTTTCTTTAGACAAGCAAAAACTGTTAACTTCCTAGCCCTAGCTGAGCCTCGCCCCCTATCACACGCTCCAGGCAGTTGGAAGAAACAATAACAAAGCAAATAGATTAAATGGTCTGTAAATTTTTAACAAACTTTGCCAAGGGTTTCTTTTTCCACATACTTTGGTTATTTGCATCCTATATTCTTATCTGATTTTACTATGAAATATTTGCTGAATTCCTTGATGCTAGTAGAACTATAGAAGTTAAAGATACTAGGAGCACTATACAGTGGGAAGGTGAGCAGTGAACAGCAGCTAGTTCTCCCTTCACCTGCTATGAGTTTGTTAAGATGGAAAAAACACAACCTAGACAAGACCTGTGAATCTTTCAGTCTGATGTTAAGGTTTGTAACTGATAACAGTTGTGTTTTGGTGTTCTCAACCTACCCCATGATAATTCTGCTTGGTTTTCATGTTGTCATAGCCAACTTGGACATGAGCTGCAGTCAGTGGGGTGAGAATTCTAATCTTCAGAACAATTTAAATATTCCAAACTGATGGTAAATTGACCATTATTATGAGGCATATTCATGCTTTGTGGCTAGAAAAGTAAACACATCCATTTCTATTAGGCATGTTTGCCAGCTGTTTGGCAAAAAATTGTGCTTATGTTTATGTATAGAAAGCAACACATAGTCACCCGGCATGCAACCAATATTACCTTAAAACCACCAGGGCACAAGTATTATAAAAATTAACTTTTATTAAATTTCAATTAAATAACAACTGAACTAAAGTTTCTTAAAATACACAGTGGGCAGTAGCTGGAAAATGATATTGCAACAGGATTAGGGGGCTCTGTGAATGGGTATTCATAGACAACTTATGCTAGAAGGGTTGATCAGTTCCCTCTCTTCTAGCAACAGATGCTGAGGTGAGCATCTGAAAATTGGTAGGAAATGTTCATAGATTCCTCCCAACTCTTCCTGTTATGTAAAAGACCTCTCTGTTTTTCTAACTGAGAGGCTATCAAGTGCAGGCTAACCTAAATGTAGCATCAACTATTAGCATTTTCCTATGCAATGTCCACTGCCAATTAAAACATTCTGCTCAACCAGACCCTCCTGACATGTTTTGCCAAAACTGGCGTCATCAGGGGTTTTAGGACTGACTGCAAAATGGTGAGCATGTGTTAGAGGTTTATATAAACTATCAAGAAGGACTCATCAAAAAGCGCCACTCATCATGGGGAGTAAGCCCCTATGGGAATGGTTTCTAGAAGTAATGAAAGTTGTAAACATGTATTAATAACTTGGATAGGCTAATAAGCCCCACAGTATCGTACCTGAGGCCGGATGTTTACATATATTCCACCCGAGTAGGGCATTCTTGGGAGATTCGCCCAAATAAGTCGCCAAGGGGCGTGATTCCTGATACTGACCAATCATTGAACAGGAAGTTGGCGCTTGCACATTAGTATCAAATTGGTGCATGCGCATTAGAATCAATTTCCCTACGGCAATAAGAAAGGGCAGGCGCATGCACACAAGCAATTTATTCATATATTGTAAAGTATATCAAGCCAAGAAGACTACTACATTTACCAGGAGAAACAGAAAAAAGTATGGTAAGTATTATTAATTTAAAGTATTCTCCTCAGGAAATAGTGGATACAAAATGAAAAGGTATCATGATATTGAGCATTCCCCTCGAAAAGTGGCTGACAAATAATCTTATTAACCCCTTCATGCTCTGTAACAGATATATCCGCCACGGAGCTATGAAGGGTGTATGAAGAGGGCTCACGGGCTGAGCCCTCTTCATACAGAGATGGGCTTTGCTGCAAAGTCGCCGGCAGCACTCAAAATGTGGCGGCGCATGGGCACCGCCATCTTACCCTCGATCGACGCTGCCCCGAACGTCATGGTAGCCTCGGGTTTTCGTGAGACCCAAGGCTATCTGGTTTCTGAGTATTCGTTACAATGAGCCTGTGGCTCATTGTAATGTATAGTGTGCAGAAATGCCATATACTGCGATACAATTATATTGCAAAATATTGTAGGAACGATCGGACCATCTAGGGTTAATGTACCCTAGATGGTCTAAGAAATAGTGAAAAAAAAAAGGAAAAAAAAAGTTTAACAATGTAAAAGATTAATAAAATATTAAAAGTTCAAATCACCCCCCTTCCCTTTTACACCTTTTTACATGACATAAAAACTGTAATAAAAAATTATCAAAATGTCGCACAGTCATAAAAATGGTAGCAGTTAAAACGTTGGCTCATTTTCCAAAAAATGACACATCACACAGCTTTGTACACCAAAGTATGAAAAAGTTATTAGCGTCAGAAGATGGAGACATTTTTTTTCTTTTTTGTACACATTGTTTAATTTTTGAAAATGTATTAAAACGCAATAAAACCTGTATAGATTTGGTATCACCGCAATCGCACCGAACCAAAGAATAAAGTAGAGGTGTTATTTGGAGCGAAGAGTGAACTTCGTAAAATCTGAGCCCAAAAGAACGTGACGCACATGCAGTTTTTTTCAATTTTTCCACATTTGGAATTTTTTTCTGGCTTCCCACTACATGGCAGGGAAAAATAAATAACATCATGAGAAAGTAAAATTTGTTACGCTCATTAAATAAGCCCTCACACAGCTCTGTCCACGGAAAAATGAAAAAGTTATGGATTTTTGAAGATGGAGAGCGAGAAATGAGCAAAAATACCCTGAGCCCTTAAGGGATTAATTCAAAGGGATGCTGACATGATAATGACATAAGGTGTAGCAATCCCCTCTGTGTTTAATAAATCCTGGATTTTAAAATAAAAAATGATGAATGATAGAGGGAGAATATTTACTTTATAAGTACTAACCCCTCCTTCTTCATGACGGAATCATGATATAGTATTGAAGAACAGATAGCTACACTAAGTGGGGTGCTGAAGAACAATTATACATTCATAGAGCTTAAAGTATAGAGGTCAAGAATAGTTGGACATTGCATAGGAAAATGCTAAGAGTTGACGCTACATTTAGGTTAGCCTGCACTTGATAGCCTCTCAGTTAGAAAAACAGAGAGGTCTTTTACATAACAGGAAGAGTTGGGAGGAATCTATGAACATTTCCTACCTATTTTCAGATGCTCACCTCAGCATCTGTTGCTAGAAGAAAGGGAAATGATCAACCCTTCTAGCATAAGTTGTCTATGAATACTCGTTCGCGGAGCCCCCTAATCCTGTTGCATTATCGTTTTCCAGCTACTGCCCACTGTGTATTTTAAGACACTTTAGTTCAGTTGTTATTTAATTGAAATTTAATAAAAGTGAATTTTTATAATACTTGTGCCCTGGTGATTTAAGGGTAATATTGGTCGCATGCCGGGTGACTGTGGGTTCCTTTCAATGATTTAATTGATTCCCTATCCACCACAGGCTATAAAAGTGTTTTGGGTCCAATTGTGCTACCGTCCTATTGCTTTAAATGGGAGGCTGGTTGTTTTTGGTGATTAAAATATGTTTATGTATACAGTCCCTTTTTAACACCTTAATGACTGTGGGATCTGCTTTTTACAATTGTCATTAAGATTACTTTTTGATGAAATACTTTTCTTTGGCACCACAACTGAAAAAGATTTACGAACCTAGCCTTCTGCTGGGGCTGGGCTGTGTTATCACAACCCAGCCCCGGCACTATCAACCGGGATTGGAAAACCTCCGATCCTGGGTGTTTAACCACTTTGACTCCTTAGACATAGACTGCTGTGTCTAAGCAGGTGCAGAGAGAGTGAGCTATCTTTGGCACCCATTGGCAGCCCGCAGCAGCGTTCCTGGGTGCAGATGATGTCACAATTCAGGGTTCGCTGTAGCATGTTTGCATTTGGCCATGCCAGAGGCCTGGCCTAAAAGATGCCTGTTAGAAGCTGACAGTATGGCAGTGTAGTGCAGTACAAGTAGTGCAATGGAGTAGTCCAATAGATTATACTCAATGTTCCCTTGCAGGACAAAGTAAAAAAAAGATTTTTTTTAAATAGAAAGTTTCATGTAAAAAGTAGAAAAGTCTAAAAAAAAAAAGGAAAAAAACACCAACACGCAAAAATTGCCCACCACTTTGAAAAAAGTCCATAAAATAAGGTTCCCCAACACATGCAGAAAATTGTTATCTTAAAAAAAAAACATCAGATTACTGTTAAATGTAATTCACAGAAAGAGTTAATAAAAGTTCATCAGTATGTATATGAAACCCATAATTTTGTTAATAAAAACTAAATTTCTCCCCCCAAAACGAGACTTCATACAAATAAAGTGGCAGAAAAATAAATGTAATCCCTGTATAAGACATTAACAAAAAAAAAACAGAAAGCCTGGTAATTAAGGTGGCAAACTGGTGCAGAAAGTGTTTAGTGACTAAGCGCACACATGTGTGGGTAACAGTCTACAATAGAGATGAGCGAGTATACTCGTCCGAGCTTGATGCTCATTCGAGTATTAAGGTACTCGAAACGGCTCGTTGCTCGGACGAGTATTTCCCCTGCTCGAGATCGAGCACTTAATTAAAAAAACACAGTGAAGTGCAATGAAGAATAGAATAAAAACAGTGAACACAGGATCATTTAAGTGAAAAACACAGTGAAAAACACAGTGAAGAATAGATTACAGATGTTCGGCACATCTGCTTACTGGTCGGGAGATACGCGCAGAACGGTGCGAACAAAATAGTATGTGAAGAACAATATA
Organism: Engystomops pustulosus; assembly: GCF_040894005.1. Lineage (NCBI taxonomy): Eukaryota > Metazoa > Chordata > Amphibia > Anura > Leptodactylidae > Engystomops > Engystomops pustulosus. The sequence continues at coordinate 115,390,662 of NC_092412.1, forward strand.
TATGTGTGAAGAACACATTGAAGAACATGGTGAGCAGGACAGAGACACCGGGGAGCAGGACAGAGGCACCGGGGAGCGGCACAGAGACATCGGGGCAGCGGCAGCACGGAGACATCGGGGCAGCGGCAGCACAGAAATATCGGGGCAGCGGCAGCACTGAGACATCGGGGCAGCACTGATACATCGGGGCAGCACGGAGACATCGGGGCAGCGGCAGAACGGAGACATCGGGGCAGCGGCAGCACGGAGACATCGGGGCAGCGGAAGCACGGAGACACCGGGGCCGCGGCAGCACGGAGACATCGGGGCAGCACTGAGACATCGGGGCAGCACTGAGACATCGGGGCAGCATGGAGACATCTGGGAGCCGGCAGCACGAAGACATCGGGGCAGCGGCAGCACGGAGACATCGGGTCAGTGGCAGCACAGAGACATCGGGGCAGCGGCAGAACGGAGACATCGGGGCAGCACGGAGACATTGGGGCAGCGGCAGAATGGAGACATCGGGGCAGCATGGAGACATTGGGGCAGCACGGAGACATCGGGGCAGAACGGAGACATTGGGGCAGAACGGAGACATCGGGTCAGCGGCAGAACGGAGACATCGGGGCAGCGGCAGCACGGAGAGATCGGGAAGGGCAGAGAGATCGGAGAGACTTCAGTGGAAGAAGAGGAATGGATCCCGGGACAGCGTATCTCCCGACAAGTAAGCAGATGTGCCGAACATCTGCAATCTATTTTTCACTGTGTTTTTCACTGATTTTGTGTTCCCTGTTTTTATTCTAGTCCTCACTGCTCTTCACATCTGCTAACTTGTCGGGAGATAATATACGCGCGGAACAGTGAAGAATAGATTGCAGATGTTTGCATACATCTGCTAACTTATCAGAAGACATTCTTTTTCAATTAAATAACACATTTTATTCCCGAACCATGGTCCCTTTGGAAAATGCTCGAGTCTCCCATTGACTTCACTGGGGCTCGTTATTCGAGACGAGCACTCGAGCATCTGGAAAAGTTTGTCTCGAATAACGAGCACTCGAGCATTGTAGTGCTCGCTCATCTCTAGTCTACAACAATCTACTACAGGCCATTCTGCATATAATAGACTTCCATACCATTAGGTCATGACAAGTGAAAGGCATTGCAAACCATTAATACTTATATTTTTCCGTTAACTTTTCTTACATGGAGCTAACTCGTGTTGAATTGCAAGTTTCACATAACTACCCATAATCACTGTGTGCATTTGGAACAATGTTTGCTCTTCAATTTTTGTTGAGAAATGCTTTTTTTTATTTTCCTTAGACATGAAAATGTGTTCATAATTGGCTTTTTTCTTGTCAGTCGTATAATGGAAGCCTAAATTTGTGCTATTTTAAGCAATGCATTTCAGTGTTCATTGTTTCACGGCAATAATGATGTTTCAAGGCTATTCTGAAGCGGAACTGATGTAAAAGGTTTAATTTTCATTGTACTTATTTTGGCACAATTTTAAGTCATATTTGTCCTGATGTAACATAAACATTGTAGGTATAACCGTAAGTATTCCTCAACAATCCTTCAGAAATCTCTTAATATAAATGTAACCTGTTCAGGCCTTTAATATGTTGAAATGATTGGGATAAGCATATCATAAGATTTATAAATAGATACATAGACAGATATTTGGAAATCCAAGGCAGCACTGTATTAATCAACTCAGTATTGGAGGGTAAAGGTAAGCAGAGTCCACATGTTCATAAGTTACGGTGGCTGAGTGAGTAGCACTTCTGCCTTGCGGCGCTGGGGTCCTGGGTTCGAATCCCACCCAGGTCAACATCTGCAAAGTGTCTGTATGTTCTCTCTGTGTTTGCGTGGGTTTACTCCGGGTCCTCCGGTTTCTTCCCACACTCCAAAACATACTGTTAGGTTGTTTGGATTGTGAGCCCCATGGGGACAGGGACCAATTTGACATGCTTTGTGCAACTCAGCGTAATCTGTGTGCGCTATATAAATAAAGGAATTAATTAATTAATTATGATTGTGCTAATTTACTCTGTAGCTCTGTTAATTCAAGAAAATTATAAAAGGTGGTGATGGTCACAGATAGCTCGGGAGTAAGTATCCCCCATGACCAACGCCCCAGGAGAAAAACAGACTCTAGATAGAGTCTAGATAGACTCTAGATCTGGTCTATCTAAGAAATGAGTAAACTGGGTAAAGCAGATGCTCACATTCAGCCGCAGTTCACAACCTTGGAATATGCTAAACCAATATGCATGGAAAAGGCCATCCCCATTGTTGTTTGCTGCAACCCATACCTTATTGGGAAGGTCCAACCCAAGTTTAACAAAGTATCACCTTGGAAATTTAGAGGCTAATTATGCATACCTGTAAATGATATCAACACATCCACAATGTCTGAGCTGTTGTGGCATCATTTATCTTGGATTTTGAATATTGTAATTATAATCTATTCACAGGGTCGGACTGGCCCACCGGAGGGTCGGTGGATCCTCCGGTAGGCCCCCGTTACCTCCACTACAGCAGGGGCCCCCGTGGATTGGCCTTCAGTGGGCCCCCGGTATGCCCGCTACGGCGGGGGCCTCCATCCCCACCTGAGGCCCCTGCCAGTGCGTGGCAGCACCGGTACTCGATGCGGCCATAAGCGGCCACTCGAGTACCGTCTTTAATGTATTGCGCGACGCGGCCGGTCTTTTTTTGCCGGCACGCGTCGCACTGTGACACCAGATGCGCGGCAGGCGTGATGATGTACTCACGCTGCTGCGCGTCTTGTTGTTCCTGTCGGTCGCGCTGCAGGGGGAAGAAGAGAAGAATAGGACGCGGGAGCGCTGCTAAAGGTGAGTGAATTTTATTATTTTCAACTATTGCAGAAATATATACATATATTAAAGGGGCCCCTAGAAGAAAATGTATTAAAATGGGCACTAGAGGACTATATGTAATAAGGGTGGGGGGTATACAGGATAAGAGTAGTAGTAGTGTGCCCATATATACAGGAAAGGAGTAGTAGTACTGAGCTGTACCCATATATACAGGATAGGAGTAGTAGTAGTAGTGTTCTATACCCATATATACAGGATAGGAGTAGTAGTAGTAGTGTGCTGTACCCATATATACAGGATAGGAGTAGTAGTAGTACTGAGCTGTACCCATATATACAGGATAGGAGTAGTAGTAGTAGTGTTCTATACCCATATATACAGGATAGGAGGAGTAGTAGTAGTGTGCTGTGCCCATATATACAGGATAGGAGTAGTAGTAGTGTGCTGTGCCCATATATACAGGGTAGGAGTAGTAGTAGTGTGCCCATATATACAGGATAGGAGGAGTAGTAGTAGTGTGCTGTACCCATATATACAGGATAGGAGTAGTAGTACTGTGCTGTGCCCATATATACAGGATAGGAGTAGTAGTAGCTGTGTGCTGTGCCCATATATACAGGATAGGAGTAGTAGTAGTGTGCCCATATATACAGGATAGGAGTAGTAGTAGTGTGCTGTGCCCATATATACAGGATAGGAGTTGCAGTACTGTGCTATTCCCATATATACAGGATAGGAGTAGTAGTACTGTGCTGTGCCCATATATACAGGATAGGAGTAGTAGTAGTGTGCCCATATATACAGGAAAGGAGTAGTATTACTGAGCTGTACCCATATATACAGGATAGGAGTAGTAGTAGTGTGCTGTACCCATATATACAGGAAAGGAGTAGTAGTAGTGTGCCCATATATACAGGAAAGGAGTAGTAGTACTGTGTTGTGCCCATATATACAGGATAGGAGTAGTAGTACTGTGCTATTCCCATATATACAGGATAGGAGTAGTAGTAGTGTGCCCATATATACAGGAAAGGAGTAGTAGTACTGTGGTGTGCCCATATATACAGGATAAGAGTAGTAGTACTGTGCTATTCCCATATATACAGGATAGGAGTAGTAGTACTGTGCTGTGCCCATATATACAGGATAGGAGTAGTAGTAGTGTGCCCATATATACAGGAAAGGAGTAGTAGTACTGTGGTGTGCCCATATATACAGGATAGGAGTAGTAGTACTGTGCTATTCCCATATATACAGGATAGGAGCAGTAGTACTGTGCTGTGCCCATATATACAGGATAGGAGTAGTAGTACTGTGCTGTACCCATACATACAGGATAGGAGTAGTAGTACTGTGCTGTACCCATACATACAGGATAGGAGTAGTAGTACTGTGCTGTGCCCATATATACAGGATAGGAGTAGTAGTACTGAGCTGTGCCCATATATACAGGATAGGAGTAGTAGTACTGAGCTGTACCCATACATACAGGATAGGAGTAGTAGTACTGTGCTGTGCCCATATATACAAAATAGGAGTAGTAGTACTGAGCTGTGCCCATATATACAGGATAGGAGTAGTAGTACTGTGCTGTGCCCATATATACAGGATAGGAGTAGTAGTAGTGTGCCCATATATACAGGAAAGGAGTAGTAGTACTGTGGTGTGCCCATATATACAGGAAAGGAGTAGTAGTACTGTGGTGTGCCCATATATACAGGATAGGAGTAGTAGTACTGTGCTATTCCCATATATACAGGATAGGAGTAGTAGTACTGTGCTGTGCCCATATATACAGGATAGGAGTAGTAGTAGTGTGCCCATATATACAGGAAAGGAGTAGTAGTACTGTGGTGTGCCCATATATACAGGATAGGAGTAGTAGTACTGTGCTATTCCCATATATACAGGATAGGAGCAGTAGTACTGTGCTGTGCCCATATATACAGGATAGGAGTAGTAGTACTGAGCTGTACCCATACATACAGGATAGGAGTAGTAGTACTGTGCTGTACCCATACATACAGGATAGGAGTAGTAGTACTGTGCTGTGCCCATATATACAGGATAGGAGTAGTAGTACTGAGCTGTGCCCATATATACAGGATAGGAGTAGTAGTACTGAGCTGTACCCATACATACAGGATAGGAGTAGTAGTACTGTGCTGTGCCCATATATACAGGATAGGAGTAGTAGTACTGAGCTGTGCCCATATATACAGGATAGGAGTAGTAGTACTGTGCTGTGCCCATATATACAGGATAGGAGTAGTAGTACTGTGCTGTCCCAATTTATACTGAATATAAGTATTTATTAGGACTTTTCTATAAAATATTTGATAAGAGGAGCAGTAAATATTAGAAGAATAATTAAGTAGAGCATTATATAAAACATAATAAATACGTAGGAGCACTATAAGACTATAGATGAAATGATTACCATAATTGGAAATGATATATTATGTAATTAATTAAAGGGAATGATGTCCAATTTAATTCATTAGGTGTATCATATGATTTACTCAGGGGTGTGCATGTAGTATACTAAGTAGTATGCTTTGTATGTATATATTTGTGGGGGGCACAGCATGGTCAGTTGTGTTGTGAGTGGTAAATATTATTTAGGAGCACAGAGTAGGACATTGTTATCCAGGTGACATTATGCTGTAGTGACGGTGATATTTTTAGTTGCACAGTGTGGAGATGTGCCACACAGAGATGAAGGTATCTGGTGGAACATTCTCCAGTGATAAGAAAAAAAAGGGAGAAGTAGTAGTGTGCTGTGCCCATATATACAGGGTAGGAGTAGTAGTAGTGTGCCCATATATACAGGATAGGAGGAGTAGTAGTAGTGTGCTGTACCCATATATACAGAATAGAAGTAGTAGTACTGTGCTGTGCCCATATATACAGGATAGGAGTAGTAGTAGCTGTGTGCTGTGCCCATATATACAGGATAGGAGTAGTAGTAGTGTGCCCATATATACAGGATAGGAGTAGTAGTAGTGTGCTGTGCCCATACATACAGGATAGGAGTTGCAGTACTGTGCTATTCCCATATATACAGGATAGGAGTAGTAGTACTGTGCTGTACCCATACATACAGGATAGGAGTAGTAGTAGTGTGCCCATATATACAGGAAAGGAGTAGTATTACTGAGCTGTACCCATATATACAGGATAGGAGTAGTAGTAGTGTGCTGTACCCATATATACAGGAAAGGAGTAGTAGTAGTGTGCCCATATATACAGGAAAGGAGTAGTAGTACTGTGTTGTGCCCATATATACAGGATAGGAGTAGTAGTACTGTGCTATTCCCATATATACAGGATAGGAGTAGTAGTACTGTGCTGTGCCCATATATACAGGATAGGAGTAGTAGTAGTGTGCCCATATATACAGGAAAGGAGTAGTAGTACTGTGGTGTGCCCATATATACAGGATAGGAGTAGTAGTACTGTGCTATTCCCATATATACAGGATAGGAGCAGTAGTACTGTGCTGTGCCCATATATACAGGATAGGAGTAGTAGTACTGTGCTGTACCCATACATACAGGATAGGAGTAGTAGTACTGTGCTGTACCCATACATACAGGATAGGAGTAGTAGTACTGTGCTGTGCCCATATATATATAGGATAGGAGTAGTAGTACTGAGCTGTGCCCATATATACAGGATAGGAGTAGTAGTACTGAGCTGTACCCATACATACAGGATAGGAGTAGTAGTACTGTGCTGTGCCCATATATACAGGATAGGAGTAGTAGTACTGAGCTGTGCCCATATATACAGGATAGGAGTAGTAGTACTGTGCTGTGCCCATATATACAGGATAGGAGTAGTAGTACTGTGCTGTCCCAATTTATACTGAATATAAGTATTTATTAGGACTTTTCTATAAAATATTTGATAAGAGGAGCAGTAAATATTAGAAGAATAATTAAGTAGAGCATTATATAAAACATAATAAATACGTAGGAGCACTATAAGACTATAGATCAGGGGTCAGGAACCTTTTTGGCTGAGAGAGCCATAAGCGCCACATATTTTAAAATATAATTCTGCGAGAGCCGTACAATGGGGCTTATTTACTGAGGGTCCCGCGGCCGCATTTTTGTCGGGGATCACGCCACCCGCCGCAGAACATTATAATACACCCGCCACCCGCCGCAGAACATTATAATACACACGCCACCCCCCGCAGAACATTATAATGCACCCGCAATCCCCCGCAGAACATTATAATACACCCGCCATCCCCCGCAGAACATTATAATACACCCGCCATCCCCCGCAGAACATTATAATACACCCGCCATCCCCCGCAGAACATTATAATACACCCGCCATCCCCCGCAGAACATTATAATACACCCGCCATCCCCCGCAGAACATTATAATACACCCGCCATCCACCGCAGAACATTATAATACACCCGCCATCCCCCGCAGAACATTATAATACACACGCCACCCCCCGCAGAACATTATAATACACACGCCACCCCCCGCAGAACATTATAATACACCCGCCACCTCCCGCAGAACATTATAATACACACGCCACCCCCCGCAGAACATTATAATGCACCCGCCGCAGAACATTATAATACACACGCCACCCCCAGCAGAACATTATAATACACCCGCCACCCCCCGCAGAACATTATAATACACACGCCATCCCCCGCAGAACATTATAATACACCCGCCATCCCCCGCAGAACATTATAATACACCCGCCACCCGCCGCAGAACATTATAATACACCCGCCACCCGCCGCAGAACATTATAATACACACGCCACCCCCCGCAGAACATTATAATACACACGCCACCGCCCGCAGAACATTATAATACACACGCCACCCCGCGCAGAACATTATAATACACACGCCACCCGCCGCAGAACATCCCAATACACACGCCACCCCCCGCAGAACATTATAATACACACGCCACCCCCCGCAGAACATTATAATACACACGCCACCCCCCGCAGAACATTATAATACACACGCCACCCCCCGCAGAACATCCCAATACACACGCCACCCCCCGCAGAACATTATAATACACACGCCACCCCCCGCAGAACATTATTATACACACGCCACCCGCCGCAGAACATCCCAATACACACGCCCCCCCGCAGAACATTATTATACACCCGCCACCCCCCGCAGAACATTATAATACACACGCCACCCCCCGCAGAACATTATAATACACACGCCACCCCCCGCAGAACATCCCAATACACAAGCCACCCCCCGCAGAACATTATAATACACACGCCACCCCCCGCAGAACATTATAATACACACGCCACCCCCCGCAGAACATTATAATACACACGCCACCCCCCGCAGAACATTATTATACACACGCCACCCGCCGCAGAACATCCCAATACACACGCCCCCCCGCAGAACATTATTATACACCCGCCACCCCCCGCAGAACATTATTATACACACGCCACCCCCCGCAGAACATTATAATACACACGCCACCCCCCGCAGAACATCCCAATACACACGCCACCCCCCGCAGAACATTATAATACACACGCCACCCCCCGCAGAACATTATAATACACACGCCACCCCCCGCAGAACATTATAATACACACGCCACCCCCCGCAGAACATTATTATACACACGCCACCCGCCGCAGAACATCCCAATACACACGCCCCCCCGCAGAACATTATTATACACCCGCCACCCCCCGCAGAACATTATTATACACACGCCACCCCCCGCAGAACATCCCAATACACATTTGTTAAAGTGTCTGCGCCAGTTTTATGTGGCGGCTGCTCTGTGTCCCACAAGACTGCTAGACTGTTGTTACTGCTAAGCCGGACCATGCGCCACATTTATTACTGACGTGCACCACAATTTTGTCTTAGGTCCTAGCTATTTTGTATCTCAGCTGCTGCAGAACCTCACATTAATGTAGAAATGCAGTGGCGGGGGAAGATATGAGGGGATGATGCAGAGGGGTCTGCAAGGGACACTTAGGAGCTTCATAGCTGCTCCTGCACACAGGACACTAAGGGGTTAGTGCAGAGTGTGAGGAGACACTGGGGGGAGGGTGCACTTATCTGTGGCTGATCCCGGCTGCTGAATCCTTCTCCTCAGGTGCTGCATGTCTCCGGAGCATATGCAGTTCTCTCCTCTGTCTGAATCTCCCGCGCTGCTACATCCAGCGCGGGGATTGGCTGCAGGCAGACAGTCTCCTCCCCTCCCTCTCTCACACACGGAGGAGACTGCTGCAGGGAGGGAGAGAGAGAGGCGCCGCCCCAGAATAAACCCCGCGGACCCCTGCGCTGCTCTGCTGAATACATCCAGGGGCATTACTACAGCCAGGGGCACAACAGGAGCCAGGTAAGGGCCCCTGGTCTTGACAGGCAGCGTAGCAGATGCCACGGCTGTAGTAATGCCCCTGGATAGGAGCCCTGGCTGCGAGCCAGATGCGGCCATCAAAAGAGCCATATCTGGCTCGCGAGCCATAGGTTCCCGACCCCTGCTATAGATGAAATGATTACCATAATTGGAAATGATATATTATGTAATTAATTAAAGGGAATGATGTCCAATTTAATTCATTAGGTGTATCATATGATTTACTCAGGGGTGTGCATGTAGTATACTAAGTAGTATGCTTTGTATGTATATATTTGTGGGGGGCACAACATGGTCAGTTGTGTTGTGAGTGGTAAATATTATTTAGGAGCACAGAGTAGGACATTGTTATCCATTTTTAGTTGCACAGTGTGGAGATGTGCCACACAGAGATGAAGGTATCTGGTGGAACATTCTCCAGTGATAAGAAAAAAAAGGGAGAAGTCGTCCTGCAGTTCAGTACCCAAAGGAGAAGACGTGCGACGTGTGAGGTACTGAATCGCACTTCTAATCTGGTAACTGTAATTATTGACTATCTAGACTATTTCTATAATGTCAGTGCCCTGTCTTCTTATGTGCTGCAGAGAACATACGGAGAAGGTGAAGGGTTATAGTTAGTTATTCTTATTGGTAAGTTAGTGCTATGCCCAATGCAGCCGCTGTGAACTGGGAAATAACGAATATTTCTAGGCAGCGGTATGGTGGGCCCCCAAAATCAATTTCTCTGGTGGGCCCCAGGCACCCCAGTCCGACCCTGTCTATTCATAATATCATAATTGTTATTTTTGATCAACTTGCCAACACATTAAAGTGGGTTGAAAGTAAGGAAAGAGTTTTATATACCTTAAAATGGTTATAATAAAAAAACGTTCCTGCCCACTGCCTGCATTCTTTTGAGAAACCAGCAATGTTCTCAATAGTTCTGTCCAGCGGCTGCTCCGCCCACCAGATACATCAAGAGACCTAAGTATCTTGATGAATCCGTTGCAACAAGGGGGTGTGGCCGCTCCAGGTCCAATAAGTAATAAGCTGAAAAATTGGTGTAAGATTTCAAAACATTTAGTAAAAGTATATGGAAAGAGCATTTATTTTGGAAGTAAGCTATAATTTGTAAGATAGCAGATGGACGGCACTCCGTATATGGACGGTGCTCCGGGTAGGGCTTGTGCCTAGATAAGTATTAAAGAAGATCCCGGCACTCGTCAGCTGAATGCAAACAGATTTTATTGTAAGTACAACTTACAACATGCTGGGCAGGGTAACCAATCAATGGGAACGCGTTTTCGGCTCCACACACGAGCCTTTATCAACCACATTAAATCACCGGACAAAACAAACTTAAATACAAAATGATACACTAAGCCCTGCCCACTGACGTCACATCCTACCGGAATCCTCCGTGGTGTGACGTCGTGGCTTCAGGTATTTTCCTCATTCTGGTTACGCTTCTGAAAGAGAGATAAAAACAAAATAAGCTATGCATATGAACAAGATTAACAAAAGGTAGAAGGATATAAGTTACAGATGATGATTATGAGAAAATACTAAGATCGTAATCGCGATTTAACCCTCGCGGTTCCAAAGTCCCCAGGGTGTGTATCCAGTACGCCTCACGGCGACGGAGAAGATTTTTAATATTTCCCCCTCTTCGGGGAACTTCGATCTGCTCGACTACTTGAAATTTAAGCTGGGATATGGAGTGCTTCCTCTCATGGAAGTGGTACGGGATGGGTAATAGCCTATTGTTGCATCTGATTGTCGATTTATGTTTGTTGATACGGGTTTTAACAGGTTGTATCGTTTCCCCTATGTACAAATACCCACAGGGGCATTTAATAGAATAGATCACATTTTGTGAATTGCACGTGTAATATCCCTGTAACTTGAAAGGCTGTCCAGTATGAGGATGATACAATGTGTCTCCACGGAGTACGTTGGTACACTCGGAGCAGTTCAAGCATGGAAAAGTGCCTTTCTTCTGTGTCGCTAGGAATATTTGTTTGGGTAATCTTTGAGTACTACCTGTGTCAGCTCGTATCAATCTGTTATGTAGGTTTGGAGCTTTTTTACAAAATAAAGGTGAATTCTGAAACTCCTCTACGTCAGGATATGATGTGCGAAGAATGTGCCAATGTTTCCTGATTACGGTGTCAATATTTCTGTTTAAGGGGTGAAATTGGTGACTAAATGTGATCCTTTTCTGTGCTTGTACCCTAGGTCTAGTGGTACCTGCAACTGCTGAGTCCCTCGCCTCCTTCAGTAGATGTGTAGGGTAACCTCTGTCACGGAACCTAGACTCCATCTCGTCTAATCTCTCTTCTCTCGTGTTCCTATCTGATACAATCCTACAGACCCTTTGGAACTGAGATTTGGGCACAGATTTCTTGGTGGCATAAGGATGGTTGCTGCGATAGTGTAAAACACTATTTCTGTCTGTTGTTTTTCTATAGAGGTCTGTACCCAACGTTCCATCTATTCTTTTATAGACCACTGTATCCAAAAAACTGATACTTTCAGTGTTACTGGTCATAGTGAACTGTAATTCGCTACGTATGGAATTCAGATGTTCAAGAAAGGCTTCAAGGGTCCCCTGTGGCCCCGCCCACACGCAAAACACATCGTCAATGAAGCGACGCCATATTTTAACATACTCAGAGAAAAGAGGGTGAGTATACACATGTTCCTCTTCGAAAGCCACCATATAACAGTTTGCGTAGGGCGGGGCCACATTGGACCCCATCGCCGTCCCTCTCTTTTGTAGGTAGTAGTCATCCTCTACAAGGAAGTAATTTTCAGACAGGACAACCTCTAGAAGTTCTAGTAAGAACGATTTGACCTCCAAGGACATGGAGGGGTCACAACTAAGTATTTTATCCACTGCTTGGATACCCAACCTATGTTCAATCGATGTGTATAAGCTGACCACATCGATTGTGACTAGTAGGTCAGTGGGTGAGATATCGTCTAGGTTACCAATCACATTGAGAAACGATGTTGTGTCAAGCAAAAACGAGGCAGTCTTTTTCACATAGGGTGTTAATATTCTTTCTAGCACCTTCGAAGGTGGTGTCAGGAGAGAGTTAGTAGAGGCCACTATTGGTCTCCCCGGGGGGTTGACCAAGGTCTTGTGAACCTTTGGTAAAGTATATAAAACAGGTATGACAGGGTCATGATTAATTAGAAACCTAGCCATATTGTTGTCAATCAGCCCCTTTTGTTCAGCCATATTGACCAAAGACAGAAGCTTATTTTTAATCTGAGCAGTAGGATTGGATGATAATTTCTCATAAGTCGTTTGGTCAGACAGTTGCCGTTTTATTTCATTATTATAGGCTGCCCTATCCATAATGACAATGGCCCCGCCTTTGTCGGCTGGCTTCAAAATTATCTCCTTGTCTGACCAAAGAGACTTAAGAGCTCTGTATTCATCTCCCGTAAGGTTGTTGGAGATATCAAAATCACCTAATTTAAGGCGTTGGTTAGTAATAGCTACATCCCTTTTAACCACTTCAATAAAGGTCTCCACTGGATGGAACCTTTTTGGGGGATTGAATGAACTTTTGTTTCTTAATTCAAGATCACTCAGTCTCAGCAAACGTACTGTATCAGAACACGAAACATTTAAGGGTGCAGTAGCAATATCAACATTAGTAGAATCAGCAAAGTATGCTTTTAATCGGACATTTCTAAAAAACTTTTGAAGGTCCAAGTCCATCAGAAACGAGTCATATTTACCAACCGGGCTAAAGGACAGTCCTTTTTGCAGTAGACTCAACTGGGCTGGATCCAAGTTCTTAGAAGAAATGTTAATTACTAAACTGGGTACAGTACCTGAGATCGAGTGAGTGGTGGCTGTGGAGGAGGTGCCGTCACTGTTGGAATCCTCGATGTTAGGTTGATAGTTCCTGCGGTGGTGTCTGCCCCCGCGACGGGTCTTCCTGGGGGTTCCCTGTATCCACCTTTGTGAAAAGGGCGACGTCTCCCTTGGTTGGTGCTGCGGTCGCTGCTGGAACTTGAAGAACGTTGATCGTTCCGTCTTCCAGGTCTCGTTGCGCCAAATTGCCAGCCGGAGAAGTCGCGCCATTTATAGACCCTATTGAGTCTATAATCCTCCAAGTCTCGCAGATACTTGTTTCTCTTGACGTCTTCCGTTTCTTTGCGGTATTTGGCTATCAGGGTATCCACTGAGGATTTTAATGAGGAGAAGTCTTCTGCTTTCAGACAATCCTGTAGCTGTTGTTGGGTCGCCTCCACTTTAGTACGAAGGTCCTCAATCCCCTTCTGGAGGCGTGATATTGTTAACACAATCAAGTCCAGAGAGCACTTGTTCAGTATTTTCTCAAAATTGTTGCGGAATTCTTCATCCTCAGCAAAGAGGGTGGGTCGCAGATTAATCCTCAGACCTCGAGGAATGCGGCTCGCTTTATGGTACTCCGCTAATGTCACCAGGTGTAACTCAAAGGCAGTAAGTTTTTTCAGATCCCTCTCCCAATCCCTCTTCTTGAAGGTTTCTTGTGGTATATTGAGGAAATCTGTTGAATTGGTCACCTGCGAGACGATATTGGTAGCTTCATCCTCGCTGAAAGCAAGTGTTGTAGTAGACATTTAAAATACAGGTGCTCAATCCGTAAATAAACAAAGTAAGATAGCAGATGGACGGCACTCCGTATATGGACGGTGCTCCGGGTAGGGCTTGTGCCTAGATAAGTATTAAAGAAGATCCCGGCACTCGTCAGCTGAATGCAAACAGATTTTATTGTAAGTACAACTTACAACATGCTGGGCAGGGTGACCAATCAATGGGAACGCGTTTTCAACAGATTTCCTCAATATACCACAAGAAACCTTCAAGAAGAGGGATTGGGAGAGGGATCTGAAAAAACTTACTGCCTTTGAGTTACACCTGGTGACATTAGCGGAGTACCATAAAGCGAGCCGCATTCCTCGAGGTCTGAGGATTAATCTGCGACCCACCCTCTTTGCTGAGGATGAAGAATTCCGCAACAATTTTGAGAAAATACTGAACAAGTGCTCTCTGGACTTGATTGTGTTAACAATATCACGCCTCCAGAAGGGGATTGAGGACCTTCGTACTAAAGTGGAGGCGACCCAACAACAGCTACAGGATTGTCTGAAAGCAGAAGACTTCTCCTCATTAAAATCCTCAGTGGATACCCTGATAGCCAAATACCGCAAAGAAACGGAAGACGTCAAGAGAAACAAGTATCTGCGAGACTTGGAGGATTATAGACTCAATAGGGTCTATAAATGGCGCGACTTCTCCGGCTGGCAATTTGGCGCAACGAGACCTGGAAGACGGAACGATCAACGTTCTTCAAGTTCCAGCAGCGACCGCAGCACCAACCAAGGGAGACGTCGCCCTTTTCACAAAGGTGGATACAGGGAACCCCCAGGAAGACCCGTCGCGGGGGCAGACACCACCGCAGGAACTATCAACCTAACATCGAGGATTCCAACAGTGACGGCACCTCCTCCACAGCCACCACTCACTCGATCTCAGGTACTGTACCCAGTTTAGTAATTAACATTTCTTCTAAGAACTTGGATCCAGCCCAGTTGAGTCTACTGCAAAAAGGACTGTCCTTTAGCCCGGTTGGTAAATATGACTCGTTTCTGATGGACTTGGACCTTCAAAAGTTTTTTAGAAATGTCCGATTAAAAGCATACTTTGCTGATTCTACTAATGTTGATATTGCTACTGCACCCTTAAATGTTTCGTGTTCTGATACAGTACGTTTGCTGAGACTGAGTGATCTTGAATTAAGAAACAAAAGTTCATTCAATCCCCCAAAAAGGTTCCATCCAGTGGAGACCTTTATTGAAGTGGTTAAAAGGGATGTAGCTATTACTAACCAACGCCTTAAATTAGGTGATTTTGATATCTCCAACAACCTTACGGGAGATGAATACAGAGCTCTTAAGTCTCTTTGGTCAGACAAGGAGATAATTTTGAAGCCAGCCGACAAAGGCGGGGCCATTGTCATTATGGATAGGGCAGCCTATAATAATGAAATAAAACGGCAACTGTCTGACCAAACGACTTATGAGAAATTATCATCCAATCCTACTGCTCAGATTAAAAATAAGCTTCTGTCTTTGGTCAATATGGCTGAACAAAAGGGGCTGATTGACAACAATATGGCTAGGTTTCTAATTAATCATGACCCTGTCATACCTGTTTTATATACTTTACCAAAGGTTCACAAGACCTTGGTCAACCCCCCGGGGAGACCAATAGTGGCCTCTACTAACTCTCTCCTGACACCACCTTCGAAGGTGCTAGAAAGAATATTAACACCCTATGTGAAAAAGACTGCCTCGTTTTTGCTTGACACAACATCGTTTCTCAATGTGATTGGTAACCTAGACGATATCTCACCCACTGACCTACTAGTCACAATCGATGTGGTCAGCTTATACACATCGATTGAACATAGGTTGGGTATCCAAGCAGTGGATAAAATACTTAGTTGTGACCCCTCCATGTCCTTGGAGGTCAAATCGTTCTTACTAGAACTTCTAGAGGTTGTCCTGTCTGAAAATTACTTCCTTGTAGAGGATGACTACTACCTACAAAAGAGAGGGACGGCGATGGGGTCCAATGTGGCCCCGCCCTACGCAAACTGTTATATGGTGGCTTTCGAAGAGGAACATGTGTATACTCACCCTCTTTTCTCTGAGTATGTTAAAATATGGCGTCGCTTCATTGACGATGTGTTTTGCGTGTGGGCGGGGCCACAGGGGACCCTTGAAGCCTTTCTTGAACATCTGAATTCCATACGTAGCGAATTACAGTTCACTATGACCAGTAACACTGAAAGTATCAGTTTTTTGGATACAGTGGTCTATAAAAGAATAGATGGAACGTTGGGTACAGACCTCTATAGAAAAACAACAGACAGAAATAGTGTTTTACACTATCGCAGCAACCATCCTTATGCCACCAAGAAATCTGTGCCCAAATCTCAGTTCCAAAGGGTCTGTAGGATTGTATCAGATAGGAACACGAGAGAAGAGAGATTAGACGAGATGGAGTCTAGGTTCCGTGACAGAGGTTACCCTACACATCTACTGAAGGAGGCGAGGGACTCAGCAGTTGCAGGTACCACTAGACCTAGGGTACAAGCACAGAAAAGGATCACATTTAGTCACCAATTTCACCCCTTAAACAGAAATATTGACACCGTAATCAGGAAACATTGGCACATTCTTCGCACATCATATCCTGACGTAGAGGAGTTTCAGAATTCACCTTTATTTTGTAAAAAAGCTCCAAACCTACATAACAGATTGATACGAGCTGACACAGGTAGTACTCAAAGATTACCCAAACAAATATTCCTAGCGACACAGAAGAAAGGCACTTTTCCATGCTTGAACTGCTCCGAGTGTACCAACGTACTCCGTGGAGACACATTGTATCATCCTCATACTGGACAGCCTTTCAAGTTACAGGGATATTACACGTGCAATTCACAAAATGTGATCTATTCTATTAAATGCCCCTGTGGGTATTTGTACATAGGGGAAACGATACAACCTGTTAAAACCCGTATCAACAAACATAAATCGACAATCAGATGCAACAATAGGCTATTACCCATCCCGTACCACTTCCATGAGAGGAAGCACTCCATATCCCAGCTTAAATTTCAAGTAGTCGAGCAGATCGAAGTTCCCCGAAGAGGGGGAAATATTAAAAATCTTCTCCGTCGCCGTGAGGCGTACTGGATACACACCCTGGGGACTTTGGAACCGCGAGGGTTAAATCGCGATTACGATCTTAGTATTTTCTCATAATCATCATCTGTAACTTATATCCTTCTACCTTTTGTTAATCTTGTTCATATGCATAGCTTATTTTGTTTTTATCTCTCTTTCAGAAGCGTAACCAGAATGAGGAAAATACCTGAAGCCACGACGTCACACCACGGAGGATTCCGGTAGGATGTGACGTCAGTGGGCAGGGCTTAGTGTATCATTTTGTATTTAAGTTTGTTTTGTCCGGTGATTTAATGTGGTTGATAAAGGCTCGTGTGTGGAGCCGAAAACGCGTTCCCATTGATTGGTCACCCTGCCCAGCATGTTGTAAGTTGTACTTACAATAAAATCTGTTTGCATTCAGCTGACGAGTGCCGGGATCTTCTTTAATACGTAAGCTATAATTTGCACTTTTTTTTCCTTTGGTGGCTTATCAGTCAGCAAAGTGTCAGGTGTATTATACAGTTGCTGTGGTCGAACCCAACCACAGTACCTAAGTAGTGGCAGAACATGGGGCATTGATCAGTTAAAACATCTGGCTCTCTGAGACTCCCAAGCCTTTCATTCTGCCTGATCTGTAACAATCTTATTGGAGAAAGTGTATCAGCAGTGTATTCACAATACAGGCAGTCCCCTACTTAAGAAAATCCAGATAACCCCTAGTTACAGATGGACCCCTCTGACCTCAGGTGAAACTCTGTGGTTTCAGCTGTAAGGTGTCTGTAATGAAGCTTTATTAATACTCTTTGGTCCCATTACAGCAAAACAAATTGAAAATCCAATTGTCACTGGGGCAAAAAAATGTATATAAAATTATAAAATATACAGTTCTGACATAAAAATTCAACTTAAGTACAAACTGAAGGGACCTATCTTGTACATAACCTGGGGACTGCCTGTATAGTGAATTACAAATGTATTCAAATCACCCTACTTTCTCTACAACACATTAAAACTAAACAAATAAAATCATACATGCATTAGGTAAGGCTATATTCACACTGCCGTTGCCCGCCTGTACCGTACCGTAGCGGGCAACGGCAGTGTACAGGGAGAGGAGGAGGAGGTGAGCGCAGCTCACCCCCGCCCCTCTCCATAGGAAGTAATGGCGCACGGCACCGTACTACGGAGAAAGATAGGACACGTCCTATCTTTTTCCGGGTACGGAGCGGTACGGTGCCGCACACGTGCACCCATTGACGTCTATGGAGGACGTATCTCGGCCATATATACGTCGGCCGTATATACGTCCTCCATACGTCAGTGTGAATGTAGCCTAACACAGTGTCCCAAAATCCCCAATCAAAACATACGAATGATTGTTCCACATCATGAATGCCATAATGCAAAAAAAAGTTCAGATGTCTGAAAAACTGATTTTTTTGCCAACCATAAAAACTTTAATTGGGACAGATGAAAAGGTTGTATAAGTCCCAAAATAGTAAAAATGTATGGCTTATTAGAAAAGGGGAGTAAAAATGCAGAAACACAAAATGGGATAAGGGTATCTGCTCTGGGGCAAAGGGTTAACAAAACAGTAACTGGGTTCTGCTCAAAGATATTGATAGCTTACTGCAAAATGCTGGCTGTTTCATGACACACATAATTGGACATGTTGGGCAAGAGAAGAGGAGGGAGATCACATCAACAATTCTGGTGAACCATTTTTTTTTTTAGAATTGTGCATTGTGGTATTGAAATTCATGAATAAATTTGCACCCACTCCTGTTATCCGGTCCCATATATTCCAACACCATAGTTCATAAATAAAATAATAATAATCTTTATTTATTTACCGCCATCATTTTCCGTAGCGCTTTGCAAATCATAGGAGACATCTAGAAATATAATATTACATGACAGAGCACAAACAGTCATATGGAACAATAGGAGTGAGGGCCCTGCTCACAAGAGCTTACAGTCTATGAGGAATGCACAATTTTCTATGTTACGCATATGGCTTTTATTCTGATATATAGTCACAGTAGAAATAAGGTCTGTGGAACTGAAATGTTACTATACTGTAATTTGTGGTTGTTACTACAATTGTTCAGAGTGCTGTAAATGTCTTTTATTACTGTGTCAAAAATCTGTAAAAATTAAAGACTTGCATTGGTACATGGACACATTTTGCCTGCCAGTCTTTCATAATCGTTCACAATTAAGACTTGGCAGACTGCATGTTCCATAGAAGCAAAGGTTAGCGTGTAGGAACTACAATGTACTACAATGTACAATGTCAGGAACTACGGTAACTGCTACCCAAAACAAGTACGTGAGCTGAAGTCACAGAAATGTGTGCATCTTACCAAATTATATCAAATGGTACTCAATAATCAGGTGAATATTAGTACCAAAATGCAAAGATCAGGGGACGGAAATACACTAAGAAAAACCAAAGATAAGCTGTAAACTCATGGATGGTGAAAGAAAACAATTTGATGTGGCACTAGTTTAACCCGTGAAAATAATTGCTTTTGGCATTTTACAGCAAACTTGGGTTCAAACTTTGGCTTCTTGTAATGATAATGCTTTAAATCATGCCATGGAATATGATCACATCGCATACAAACACAATAGGGGGAGATTTATCATTAGTCCTATGTAGCTTCTTGGTGTATAATTGTAATTTTTCTGCAAACGTCATTTCTGCGTGTTTTAGCGAGAAAGAAATGGAACTCTAAAGTCACGCGATGGTGGGAAAAAAAACACCACAGAGGGGCTTATTTACAAAGGGTCCACGGAATGCACTTTCGTCAGATTTTGGAAATTTTTTAGGTTTTCGCCGCTATCACAATTATTTAGAAGGGGATTGTTTCATGCGCGATCGCCAGAAAAATGATGAAGAAGCAATGTTATATCTCCCCCATAAAGTTTCCTTTAGAATATTCATGTTCTACACTGCTGAACACTAAACATACCACATCCTACATCTCAATTAAAGGATATCTACCACCATTTTCTCGGTGGTAGACTGTCCCATATGCCACCATTGGTACCTTATGCTCTCCATAGAGCCTCTTTGCGCTTCCTCCAGGGCCCCCGTGGTATGGAGAAAATAAACTTTTATAGCTATTGAAATGAGCTTGAGGCGCTCAGGGTCTCGTTCTGAAGGCTAATTTATACACGCCCCCCCTGCAACGTTCATATGCACCGATCCCAGCTACTCTCACAGTCAGGCAGCCAGTGATGTCATCCGTCACTCTTCTGTTGCGAGATTTTCTGTCTTGTGCAGCTTGCAGGTATCCTGTGCGGCAGCGAGAAATCAAGACTACCAGATGACATCCCCTTCTGCCTGACCATGAGAGTAGCTGGGAAGGGTGTATACGATTAAGGTGGGGGTGTGCATAAATTAGCCTTTGGAGGAACCAGGAGGCGCTCGTCGGATGAGATTCCTGTTAGCCACATCTGGGTTCCTAACAAAGGCGCCTCTCTACAGGCCCTGGCCAATACCTCCTCATGCAGTGCTGAGGATTTTTTAACAAAGGAGATAGGTGAGTGCAGGCATCCCTGAAGATAGACCTTCAGGGTACCTATATTAGTAAGTCATCTGAATCTTGTGTCTCAAACAAATGTGAAAGTTGATCTGGAATTCAGTCCACAGTTTTAATAAGAATAAGCCAGAAGGGATGAATCCTATTACTCAACATCCTCCCCTCCACCCCCCATGCTAAGTTAAGGATAATAGGGCTGTGGTCTGAATAGGGCTGTGGCTGCGGGGCAGACGGGTAACATCCACCGTATCTGCGTGGATACCAGGAGTGCCAAACATGTAGTCAATTCTGGATAAAGCATGGAATCTAACTGTGTGGCATGTGAACTCTTGCAGGGACAGGTAAAAGGTTCCCCACTGATCGATCCATCTGATTTCTGACATGAGTATTAAAGAATGTAATGTGCTTCAGTTAGCAAACAGTCACGGTGTGCACCACCTAAGGGAACTTGTAACCAAAAATAGGGGGAAGGGGCAAAGAGAAGGAGATTGGGAAAAGGATGTGAGTGTACAGTCATGGCCATAAGTTTTGAGAATGACACAAATATTATATTTTCACATGTGTGTTTGTCAGATGCTTTTATCACATACAGAAATACAAGTGCAATCATATTATGAGTAACAAATGCTTTTATTGACAGTTAGAATGAGTTAATGCAGCAAGTCAATATTTGCAGTGTTGACTAGAGATGAGCGAGCACTAAAATGCTCGAGTGCTCGTTATTCGAGACGAACTTTTCCTGATGCTCGAGTGCTCGTCTCGAATAACGAGCCCCATTGAAGTCAATGGGAGACTCGAGCATTTTTCAAAGGGACCATGGTTCGAGAATAAAATGTGTTAATTAATTGAAAAAGAATGTCTTCTGATAAGTTAGCAGATGTATGCAAACATCTGCAATCTATTCTTCACTGTTCCGCGCGTATATTATCTCCCGACAAGTTAGCAGATGTGAAGAACAGTGAAGAATAGAATAAAAACAGTGAACACAGGATCATTTAAGTGAAAAACACAGTGAAGAATAGATTGCAGATGTTCGGAACATCTGCTTACTTGTCGGGAGATACGCTGTCCCGGGATCCGCTGCTCTTCTTCCACTGAAGTCTCCCCGATGTCTCCGTGCCGCTGCCCGATGTCTCCGTGCCGCTGCCCGATGTCACCGTGCCCCGATGTCTCCGTGCCCCGATGTCTCCGTGCCCCTATGTCTCCGTGCCCCTATGTCTCCGTGCCCCGATGTCACCGTGCCCCGATGTCACCGTGCCCCGATGTCTCCGTGCCCCGATGTCTCCGTGCCCCGATGTCTCCGTGCCCCGATGTCTCCGTGCCCCGATGTCTCCGTGCCCCGATGTCTCCGTGCCCCTATGTCTCCATGCCCCTATGTCTCCGTGCCCCTATGTCTCCGTGCCGCTGCCCGATGTCTCCGTGCCACTGCCCGATGTCTCCGTGCCGCTCCCCGGTGTCTCTGTGCTGCTCCCCGGTGTCTCTGTCCTGCTCACCGTGTTCTTCAATGTGTTCTTCACACATATATATTGTTCTTCACATACTATTTTGTTCGCACCGTTCCGCGCGTATCTTCCGACAAGTAAGCAGATGTGCCGAACATCTGTAATCTATTCTTCACTGTGTTCTTTACTGTGTTTTTCACTTAAATGATCCTGTGTTCACAGTGTTCACTGTTTTTATTCTATTTTTCATTGTTCTTCACTGTGTTTTTTTAATTAAATGCTCGATCTCGAGCAGGGGAAATACTCGTCCGAGCAACGAGCCGTTTCGAGTACCTTAATACTCGAACGAGCATCAAGCTCGGACGAGTATACTCGCTCATCTCTAGTGTTGACCCTTCTTCTTCAGGACCTCTGCGATTCTCCCTGGCAGCTCTCAATCAACTTCTGGACCAAATCTTGACTGATAGCCGTCCATTCTTGCACGATCAATGCTTGCATTTTGTCACAATTTGTTGGTTTTTGTTTGTCCACCCGTCTCTTGATGATTGACCCCAAGTTCTCAATGGGATTAAGATCTGGGGAGTTTCCAGGCCAGGGACCCAAAATCTCTATGTTTTGTTCCCTGAGCCATTTCGTTATCACCTTTGCTTTATGGCAAGGTGCTCCATCATGCTGGAAAAGGCATTGTTGATCACCAAACTGCTCTTGGACGGTTGGAAGAAGTTGCTCTTGGAGGACCTTCTGGTACCATTCTTTATTCATGGATGTGTTTTTAGGCAAAACTGTGAGAGAGCCGACTCCCTTGGCTGAGAAGCAACCCCACACATGAATGGTTGCAGGATGCTTTACAGTTGGCATGAGACAAGACTGGTGGTATTGCTCACCTTGTCTTCTCCAAACAAGCTGTTTTCCAGATGTTCCAAACAATCGGAAAAGGGATTCATCAGAGAAAATGACTTTACCCCAGTCCTCAGCAGACCCCTCCCTGTACCTTTTACAGAATATCAGTCTGTCCTTGATGTCCTTGAAGTGGCTTCTTTGCTGCCCTCCTTGACACCAGGCCTTGCTCCAAGAGTCTCTCCCTCAAAGTGTGTGCAGATGCACTCACACCTGCCTGCTGCCATTCCCGAGCAAGTTTTGCACTGATGGTAGCCCGAGACAGTCCTGGCGCTTGCTGGTCCTTCTTGAGTGCCCTGGAGGCTTTTTGGCAACAATGGAACCTCTCTCCTTGAATTCCTTGATGATGTGATAGATTGTTGACTGAGCTGCAATTTTTCTAGCTGCGATACTCTTCCCTGTTAGGCTAGTTTTGTGCAGTGCAATGACGACTGCATGTGTTTCTTTAGAGATAACCATGGTTAACAAAAGAAAAACAATGATGCCCCTTTTAAAGTGTCCATTGGTGTGATTCTTACTTAATCATGACAGATTGATCTCCAGTCGTGTCCTCATCAACACCCACACCTGTGTTAATGGAGCAATCACTGAAACCATGTTAGCTGCTCCTTTTAAGGCCGGCCTGCAATGAAGTTGAAATGTGTTTTGGGGGAAAAAGTTCATTTTCTAGGCAAATATTGACTTTGCAATTAATTGCTGTTTAGCTGATCACTCTTTATAACATTCTGGAGTATAAGCAAATTGCCATTATAAAACCTGATGCAGTAGACTTTGTAAAAATTAACATTTGTATCATTCTCAAAATTTATGGCCATGACTGTAGTAGTAAAAATTAACTTTTGTTAATTCATTAAAAGTGTATTCTCATACTAGTAAGTAAAAAGATCTAGTATGGCAGTATTTTTGCTGCCATACTTTATCCTTGTCACATGGGTTTCAAGGAGATATTAAAGGAAACCTACCACTTCGGATAGGGCTTCTAAGCAGCAAATGCCGTGCACCAGCTCAGGGTGAGCTGGTGCCAGCACTTATCTTCATTATGTTCTTAAACGGTTTTAAAGCATTTAAACGTTTTATAAATTTTTATATCCGAAATAGCTTCACCACACCTTGGTCCCCGCTCGGTGCACCATGCACACGATCGTGGGTGCGCCTGAATTGGAAGTGGTCGTGCGCATGGTGGGCCGAGCGCGGAACACCGTGCGGGGAAGCTACTTCGGATATAAAGATTAATAAAGCGTTTAAATGCTTCAAAACTGTTTAAGAACATAATGAAGGTAAGCGCCAGCACCTGAGCTGGTGCACAGCATTTGCTGCCTAGAAGCCCTATCCGAAGTGGTAGGTTTCCTTTAATTGTGAATGTATAAGATTTGTTTAACTACAGGGCAATTACAAACTTTGTTGAGATATATTACAATTGGCATCTATTAAAGCATCCAGGCAGCGTTTACACATCCTGGAGATCTTTACAACCAGATAAACTCTGACCTGCAGAATGTTCTGTGATGACTTCAAAAGCCATTTGGTCATCTCTCCTGTGCACCTATCCCCCCCCCCCCCATTTATACATCTTGCCTTGGAAACAAAGAACTGTTTAAATATTCCTCGACTCTCCCCCCTCATTAACACTTTGCCCAATCCTGAATGACCCTGTGGACTAATTAATGAATGGGAGGTTCTGAAACCTGAACCAAAATGAGAATAAAAAAAACAATATGAAATACAGGAGATGGAGTTCACATTTTGAGGGCTGCTTGACAAGCTGAATGTGTTCCTTATTTCCCCCACCTCCAGGGAATCAGGATTTACTCTAAGTTGTAAGTTTCTGTTATTTTTCTCCATTTTTATTTTAGAACTGTTTTGTCGTGTTGTGTGTCATTTTATTTTGTAATTCTTTTGTATTTAATATCTTTTTTATGCACTGAACAACTTTTTGTAATTAAAGATTTTCACTTTAATTTAGGTCCCTGTATGCTCTGCGAACTCATAGCCTTGTAAAGTGTGGTTAGCTGTGTGACTGCTAGACTGCTGAGTGTGCATGTCTAGTGGTGAGACAAGGTGACTGCTTGAGAAGGAAGAGTGGATGTAGAGTGGTATACTTATTGGTCCCAGTATAAATGCAATATGTGGTGGCAGCGGATCTGGTGCTGGAGCTGTATGAGGTGTGATTTATGCTCAATTTGTGTCCTGAGTGAAAGGTGAGCGCAAGTTTGAGTAGGCTAAATGAACCTGTACAGCTGTACCCCACATCACGTGACGGGGCGGCGGCGTCCTCACCGTGACAATGGGTTATACAATATCACCCCGGGATGCTGACACAGGTAGGGTTCCCCTTACAATTTGTTATAGCCCTCCTGTGTTCTAAATCAATCCCAAGCTAGTCTTATTTGGATATTAGAGACAGCGGTCTTGAGGCTAACAGATCATAAGGCACATCCAACGTTGTTGATGTGCAGTGCAGCACAGCTTTATACATGTGTCAGCTTTCACTCCATAAGGAGAGATCGCGGTTAGGTGTCTTATGCACCGCGTCTCCTCTCGCTATGGCAACACACCAGCTTGTGACTCTGTAGCAAGATCGCAGCTATAGAGGATGTAAACCACGTCTCCTCTCACTGTAACAGCGCGAGTGAGCTTGTCTCTGCTCATGGGATGAGTGGCTCCTCTGGACCACCGCGGGAGGTGGTACTAGCTGACCCTGGGTCCGGAATCTAAGTGGCACCTGGTCTCCACCAGAGCCCGTTGCAAAGTGGGATGGTCTTGCTGCGGCGGGGTACTACCAGGTTGTTCCACTGGTGCGACTAACCCGCGGTGGCAGCCAAGATCGAGGTACCTTAGCAGGAGACAGTCTCGTGGTCAGGTTCAGGCACAGGGTCAGGACAGGCAGCAGAGTCCAATTCTGGGTCAGCCACGGGAGGTCCAGGCAGATGGGAACAGGAACACAGGTACACACGACACAGGAACACAGGAACTCAGGAACGCGGGAACACAGAAACTCAGGAGCAGGAACTCAGGAACATGGGAACTCAGGAGCAGAAACACACAGCAGCACAGGAATATCGCTGGGGAGCTTTCTCTAAGGCGTAGGCACAAAGATCCACCAGGGTTTGCAGGAAGAAGCAGGCTTATATGGAATTTGTGAAAATGCCTCTGGTTTAAATTTCTGGTCGGACAGAAACATTTCAAATTTCCCATCCTTTGATCCCTGGCCTGGAATATGTGTGAATGACCATACTTTCTGTACGCAAAGGCTTCAGTTCAGTCTTTGACAAACATGGGCACTACACTAGAATTCCTTTCTGGCAGATCTTGCCTGGGCTCTAAAGTATAATTCACCTTTGCATTACAAAAGAGTGAGTTTATAGCTGACCATGTGAATGTAGTTAAAACAGTTAAAGAGGACTGGAGATAACTAATTATGGCCATATTTTCATATTTTTTTCCCATTCCCAATCTGAAGGAGCTAGCAGTTTAGAAGGATAGAAGGACTCAGCCACGAACTCATGGGTGGGTGCCCATCAGCCATCAAAGATCTGGGATCAGGTTCGACATACACTTTTAGTCATCACTGTATTGTTGTATGTGATGTGTGATATATTAGAATAAGTAATAGTTGTACGGTAACCTAACAAAACACATTACATTTGGGGGGAAACTTTCAGAAGAAATTACAAGCATGTTCAAGCAATTAATGAAACATGATATGTAAATTTGCACACATTTGCAAAAATCAATTTACCTGTGCAACTCCCAATAAAGTGACCATGCACATCTCAGGTACAAATGATGAGATCCTAAAATGACATGGATGATACCTACATTTCAGGATAACATGAATATATTTGGTCCCAGAATTTTTAAAAAGGACAAATTAAAAAAAAAAAAAAAAATACAGGAAAATTATTTATAAAATTACCATTCGCTTGTAGTTTGGTTTCTTGGTAATACTGAGAAGAAGGCAACTGCGGCTCTCCAGAACAGCCCATAATACAGGTATGATGCAACTGCTGTCCAAATTATATGTTAATGACAGTTTAAAAACCCCATTTAATTACAATTCACCCAAAAACAGATTCATCACAACCCTGCTATCAAGAAGAGGATGAATGAAGTCCTTTCATTTATTGCCTTTAAAGATGCTGGAGACATCAATTGATTTCAACTGCTGTGAAAACATAAGTAAAACTTTTGTTTTCTAATGCATTTAAAATGCATCAAAAACCACAATGCGGGAATGCAGCCTAAGAAACTGATCCTGAAAGGCAGCTGTCAATCAAAAGCAGCCCGCCCTGGGAGTGGTTTACAAGCAAGAAAGCCTGAAACCTGATCAAATTCAGAGGGTTCTGACATGAACAAATTAAAATTGTATTTTACTATATATAAAACTGCTTAATTTGCTTAACTTGGTCTTGGGACAATATTGTCTAATGTCTCTGCTATCAGAGAGATTCAAGAATGCTTCTATTATTTCTGAAATGACAAGTAAGGTCGATAAGGTGGTATCTCTTCTGCACTCCAAGACACTTCTCAATTAGAAGTTAAAGTTAGGTTATTGATGTGGACAGCTTCTGAGAAAAGTGCAGCATATCACATCTCACTGAGTAAAGAAAACAATGCAATGACATTCCTAGATCTCAAGAAAGTTTTTCTTATTGATTTAAAGCCAAAGATACCTCTCCATGGGCTAATGCTCCACAGTACTGATACCATGCGTGTGTGCAAGAGATTACAGTTTTCCTTCAAAGAACCAAATCACTGAAAATAAGGCATTGGCTTTCCTTATACGTCCATATTTGGGTACTGCCACCTTATCCTTTCAGGAATAGAGGTTATTTTTTTTAATGCATTACTATACACTATATACCAGTGCTGGCAAACCTTTTAGATGCTGAGTGCCCAAACTACAACCAAAATCCAAATTTTTTTCTCAAAGTGCCGATGCGAGGTTCATTGGCGTGCAGTATTTCATCCTGGTGGTAGATGTCCTTTAAGGACACCCAACTTACACTTGACCCCTAGTCACGTAAAGCTCTCTGGAAGCTTTACTTTAGTCCAAGGCTGCAACGATTAGTTGTAATGTGTCTGTAATGAAACTTTATTGATAATCCTTGTTTTCATGACAGCACAAAATCTTGAAAATCCACTTGTCAAAGTGACGAAAAAAAAAATTTCTGGAGACAATTATAAAATATACCAGTTCAGACTTAGAAAGAAATTCAAATCTAAAGAACTTTTCTTCTACGTAACTCCCTGTAGTCATTACGATGAATGAAGTAAG
This sequence comes from Engystomops pustulosus, assembly GCF_040894005.1. NCBI lineage: Eukaryota > Metazoa > Chordata > Amphibia > Anura > Leptodactylidae > Engystomops > Engystomops pustulosus. The sequence goes on from NC_092412.1 coordinate 115,418,801, forward strand.
ATTTCTCTGGCAGTATAGGAGGGTTCTGACTTTATAACCATGACTAATCAAATAAAATCTACCATAAAAATCCATCATGTTAAACCAGAGACACTTACTCATAGATCCAGGCTGCAGTAATATTTCTATACGTGTTATTCTTTGCCTCCTTTATTCTAAAATCAACTTTTAAAATTATGTTTATGAGCCTCAGTGCAGTCTTTTCACTGGTTGTAAGAATGAGCATAGCAGGTCTCCCCTTCCCTTGCACTTCCAGCTGCTGCTACATTATACATCCGTGTAATTGTGTACCATGCCGTGCACAATGCACTTCTATGCCACCCGTATGCCAGCAGCCATTCATACAGCTATCATACGACCGCCATTTACAGTACAGACTAAAAGTTTGTCTCATTCAAAGAGTTTTCTGTATTCTTCTTACTATAAATATTGTAGATTCACACTGAAGGCATCAAAACTATGAATTAACACATGTGGAATTATATACTTAACAAAAAAGTGTGAAACAACTGAAAATATGTCTTATAATCTGGGTTCTTCAAAGTAGCCACCTTTTGGTTTGATTACTGCTTTGCACACTCTTGGCATTCTCTTGATGAGCTACAAGAAGTAGTCACTTGATATGGTCTTCAAACAGTCTTGTAGGAGTTCCCAGAGATGCTTAGCACATGTTGGCCCATTTCCCTTCATTCTGCGGACCAGCTCACCCCAAACCATCTCAATTGGGTTCAGGTCTAGTGTGGAGGCCAGGTCATCTGGCATAGCATCCCATCACTCTCCTTCTTGGTCAAATAGCCCTTACAGAGCCCGGAGGTGTGTTTGGGGTCATTGTTCTGTTGAAATATAAATGATGGTCCAACGAACCGCATTCTGGTTCAGTATACCTTAAAATTTGAATAAATCCCCAAAAGTGACACCAGCAAAACACCCCCATACCTTCACACCGCCTCCTTCATGCTTCACTGTGGGGACCAGATATGTAGAGTTCATTTGTTCACCTTTTCTGTGTCACACAAAGACACAGTGGTTTTAACCAAAGATCTCGAATTTGGACTCCTCAGACCAAAGTGCAGAATTCCACCCATCTAATGTCCATTCCTTGTGTACTTTAACCCAGACAAGTCTCTTCTCCTTGTTGGCGGTCCTTAGCAGTGGTTTTCTAGCAGCTATTATACCAAGAAGGCTGCTGCACACCGTCTCCTCTTAACAGTTGTTATAGAGATGTGTCTGCTGCTAGAACTCTGTGTAGCATTGACCTGGTCTCTAATCTGAGCTGCTGTTAACCTGCGATTTCTGAGGCTGGTGACTCGGATGAACTTATTCTCTGCAGCAGAGGGGACTCTTGGTCTTCATTTCCTCGTGTGACCCAGTTTCTTTGTAGTACTTGAAGGTTTTTGCAACTGCACTTGGGGAGACGTTCAAAGTTTTCCCAATTTTTCAGACTGACTGACCTTTATCTCTTAAAGTAATGATGGCCACTCCTTTTTCTACTTAGATGCTTTTTTCTTGCCATAATACAAATTCTAACAATCTATTCAGTAGAACTATCAGTGTATCCACTTGACTTTTGCACAACACAACTGATGGTCTCAACCCCATTTATAAGGTTAAAAAACCCACTTATTAAACCTGACAGGGCACACTTGGGGTGTGAAAACCTTTTCTGGTGACCACCTTTTGAAGCTCATCAAGAGAATGCCAAGAGTATGCAAAGCAGTGATCAAAGCAAAAGGTAGCTACTTGAAGAACCTAGAACATGAGACATATTTTTAGTTGTATATAATTCCACATGTTAATTCATAGTTTTGATGCCTTCAGAGTGAATCTACATAAAAATACAAAAAACTCTGGTGTGTCCAAACTTTTGGTATGAACTGTATGTGTGTGAAAGGGGTCTTAAAGTAATGAAAGAGGGGTCATTTATCTTTATTTTAATCTATAGCATATTAAATCACTAAGGTTTTTTTGTTTTCAATTTTTATTTGCAATGCATAAAAACAGTACACTTCATATGGAAAAAACATTTGGGCTTTGTATCTTTGTTACATTTGTCCCACAAAAAATAAGCTCTAAAACACATCTGTAAGCAAAAAAATATAAATGTTATGCCCATTGTTACATGGTGATGCAAAAACAAGCAAATATCTCACAAAATGAGAAACAAGTTAACCATAAAAATGCAAAATTCAAAACAAGTTAACCATATAAATAGGTTATCGCTATAAACGTGATGACCCATAGAATAAAGATAACACATTATTTTAATGGTATGATGAACGTCCTGGAAAAAAAATGCTAAAAACCATAAACAAGAATTTGATCTTTTTAACCACCAGAAAGAGTTATGGTAATAATGTGCTCATCCACAAAAAAATAATCCCCCATTTGTTCAAATAACAAAAAAATAAACATTTTATGTACTGTAAAATGTGTCATTGCAGATCTGCCCTGAATGGCTCTTTCCGTTCTATGCCAAGCCGTGTGCCCATACAGCAGTTTATCAACACAGATGGAGCATCCTCATACTCGGGAGAAATTGGGTATGAAACTTTGTGGGTTTTTTTTGTCATTTAATACTTTGTGAAGGTTTCATTTTAGGCCAAAATTAATATAATGTCTAAATAAAATTACAGCTAGTAAATTAAACCTCCATTTTGTTTTAACCCATGTGAAGCATCTAGAGGGTTACCACTCTTCTTAAAGCTGTATGACACAGGGAAAATTTTAAAAATCAGGCCTGATCCTGAGGCCCTAAAATTGCTTAGGGTCCAAACAATAACATGTGCATTGTCACGGGTGCTCCTGTGGCCCATATCGCGGGTCGTGGGCTCACCCGTGCAACCCCACCCCGATGCTCGCGGGTGCGGCGCCTGCGCTGCTTACCTGTCCCAGCTCTGGATTCCTATCCAAGGCCTGAGCACGCATCCCAATCTCCTAGGGCGCGCGCACCGGCTTCAGGAAATTTAATGGGCCAGTGAACCACTAATTGCACTGCCCATTTCCCAGAAGGCTATTTAAATCTGCCTCTCCAATCACACCCTGCCGGATCTTCGTGCCTTGTGCCTTAGATTAAGCTTTGTCTGATGCCCTGTGCTATTACTGTGATTTCCCGTTGTGACCTCAGTCGTTCCTGACTATGCTCGTCCGCTGCCTGCCTTGACCTATTGCTACCTCCCTGACATACCGTGCTGCGGACATGTCATGCCTGTAGAACGACCTAGTGGATCCATGCCACCGTATGACCATCCTGCTTTGTGGTGGGCTCTGGTGAAAACCAGATGCCACTTAAACTCCGGTGCCAGTTGTTGGCTTGTGTCATCGTCTGCGGTGGTTCAGAGGATCCACCACCTCCAATCTTGACATGTATTTGGTTTCAATTAAATTGTTAAATAGAAAAATATAATCTTATTGCATATGTTGATCATTTGGTAGCTTTTGTATTGTTAAGCCCAGCAAGTTAAACATAGATATTCACATAGTACCTTAACAGATAGACTGCATTTTACACATATTCAGCTTTATATTCAGTTTTATCAATTATTACAGTAGACAACATTTAACTAAACTAGGGGGTGAGAGAGTCATGAGAGGGAGAGATGTTATTTTTATTCATTCCATTTTTAGTTACATGTGGATTTTTGGAAGCTTTCATAAAAACTAGGATTTTTATTTTCTTTTTACTTTTGGATATTTTTTTTTATTTACACTTAATTGATTTTTTTTTATCAAATAATCAAATGACTATTATCACTATGGGACATTCACATGAGATAATTTGAGCACTACAATACCCTTCAATAGATCAATATTGTAGTGAATTATTAAATGACCGGCAGACTGTTAAACTCCTTATCTCAAATGGGGTCTAATAGGCTTTCCTACATGGTAGATCCAAAGGCCCAGTTGTCGTGGAACCTATAGGCATCTGGAGATTGCATTGTGTGGGATTGATAGGATGAGCGGAGGAACCTTCATCCTCAGAAAGCCATGGTCAGCATTGACCGCAGGATCTAGTGGGTTAAATAGTCTGGATCAGATCTTTCTCCAATCCAACCCGGTAAAACAGGTGCCCCCCCTGTGACAAGACAGCCAAGTAAGTACACTTCCCAGCAGAGGTTGCCCATGCTTTACCGAGATTAGATTATTGTAAAAACCCCTATCTGCTGTCACTTAGGGATCATATGGCACTTGGCAGGACTTATCATTAATCCAAGCCAATGCACATAGCTTAATTTCTTAAGGAAATGAGTGCATCAAATTGAATCTTTGTTCGACGTGAAGGGAAGCATTGGTATACTTCTGTTGTATTCAATATTAATACCACCACTGATGCTATTGCTGTGGATATTGGGTTGGTTGAACGTCAGATTAATGGCATTGCGCACCCACCCCCTCCCCCCCCCACACACACACACTGTTACCTACGGTCTATTCCCAGGATTATGTTTGTATGGTAAATGAGAAAAAACGGCTGCAACATGGCCTCTTAAGAACTCTGTAACAAAACATTTCATTACAGCATTTCCATTAGAACAGAGATTGATTATACTGTCTGGTTACCAAGATCTTGGTACTTTCTCCAGCTTGGATTGTCTTCTTGATTTTGCTTGTGTTGTCACTTGTCGCTCATGGTATTTGAATGGCTTGCAGTGTGGATTCTCTTCATATGCTAGCCTTGAATTAATTCATGTCACAACCAGAAGTGTTGGATTAAATAAATCATAGTATTGCTTTAAATGGAAGAAAAAATCCTTTCTATTTAATAATCTCTGAGTGGGACGGAAACAGAAATGATGTTGCTTTATTATGCCCAGAGAGAAATTATCCCTAAAGAACCAGTTAACCAGTGGCAGAAATTGTTCACAAATTGAAAAATTTGATTTTCTATTACACTATTACATTTAAGTAGTATTTCACATCTCACATAATTAATGATTGATTAGGGCCGTAAAATAAAGAATAACTCTGTTTTAGCATTTGGTTAAACGTAATTTCACATGAAGCATGAGCCATATCATCATTATATAACATGAACTTTGAAGTGTGTTGTAAATAGGTTTTTTTCAGCGCTATTGACAAAATGAGTTGTAAAGGAGTTGTTAATTTCCATTTTTGCTATACCTTTATGTAGCGATAAATCTATTTGTATATGCAGTAATAGCTCTATATATCAGTTGCTTAAAGGGAACTTGCCAATAGATTTTTACTAATAAACCTAATTACAAGTTCCATAGCACTATACTTACTTGTGCCCCGACAATTTTTAGCTAAAAAATGCACAGTACCTATCCTCAGAAAATAAAGTTTGTAAGCCTACCTGGCACCCAGCCTGAAGGATCAGGGTGTCCCAACAGTGTGTGCTATTCATGTAAGACAGTGGGGGTCATTTACTAAGGGCCCGAATCGCGTTTTTCTGACGGGTTATCCGAATATTTCCGAATTGCGCCGATTTTCCCTGAATTGTCCCAGGATTTTGGCGCATCGATTGGATTGTGGCGCATCGGAGCCGGCATGCAGGCGACGGAAATTGGGGGCGTGCTCGTAAAAAAAAACCCGCCGGATTCGGAAAAACCGACGCATTTAAAGAAAAAAAAGGGACGGTGAGCTTCAGTGCACTCTACCCGATCCCCCATCATTAGGGTGGACCGCACAGGCTATTTTCGGGTCCTTCACCCCCCCTTCCTCTAAAACTCCCATCTAACTCCTCCCCTCATTTATATGTTATTTCTCTTTGATGGTTTTCTGATCAATGCATTTTTGCTTAGTAAACAGTAAATTGCCTCCCAATGTTTTTCATTCTCTGTTTATGATCCATCATTGCAGTGGCGTAACAACCGCCGTAGCAGCCGTAGCGGTTGCTTCGGGGCCCGTGAGGTTAAGGGGCCCGGGGATGCATGGACTCCGTGTGTCCCTGCAGTGTCAGTGCCTGCCGGATTGCCGGGCCCCTACCTCTGTGTCCACTCTTAAATCTGCCCCCTCTTTGAGCTGTCCGCCCCCTCCCTCTGTGAGCCGCCTGCCCCCCGGCACAGGTGACCGCCCGCCCCCCCCCCCCCCCCGGCACAGGTGACCGCCCGCCCCCCCCCCCCGGCACAGGTGACCTCCTGGCCACCCGCCTGCATGCTGGAGCCGGCCGCTGACATTGCGGACAGGTGCCCCTCCTCCGCACTCTACATCCCCTTGTACAACACCCCCCCCCTTCCCCCGGCAACACAAGCAACCGTCCGAGTAACCAAACACCCGCCCTGGTGGCCGAACAAGCACCCACGCGCACAACACCCCGTGCGGCCGAACAAGCTGCCGCCCGACTCCCAACCTTCACTCACGCAACCGCCCCCCCCCCACCCACCCGCGACCGAACAAGCAAAGACCCCAGTCAGAACTGGCACCCGCCTGACTCCCCCAATCGCCCCCCCTCCCCCGCGGGTGAACAAGCACCGTAAAACCCTTCCAACACTGACACCCCCCCCCCCCCCGCGGACAAACCCATCGGATCACCCACCTACCCGAAACACAATATTTGGAACAGAAAAAATGGGATCATACAATAATTAGGCACAAGTGTGGATCCCTAGGTATTGCACCTGGAAGTATGGCTGCAAAAAATAGACATAAAACTTATTATCCCGGAAGGGAAAATCCCCTGCCAGGAAGAAAAAAGCCAAACTAAAAAGAGTACCGTATATGGGAATATAGAAAGCTTTATTACATACAGTGCATTAAAATTATTAAAACATCAGGTGATGAAAGAGGAGGAACAAAGGGGACATCACCGGACAACACATGGAGGGTAGTACATATATATGTATGAGGGGGTATAGACAAACTTAAATGTGAGCAATCAATCCAAAGATGTCATATCTGAGGAAAGTACATATTCAATCAGGTGTGCACCTAATACAAGGTTACAATGTTGTACATGTCTTACCCTAGTGAAGAAGATCACACTCCACTGTCCGGGATGGCACCTTCCCCGACGCGCGTTTCGGCTCGGTTGAGCTTACCCGCCAGAACACCAACCTGAACACCCGTCTCAAGCCACGGCCGGGTGGTCACCCATACAGGCCCAAAACATCTGAAAAGGTAAGTATATACATACATATATTGTGTATTATTGTATATATGCATATACTGTGTATATGTGTATATATGTATATACTGTGTATATGTGTATATATTGTGTATTATTGGATATATGCATATACTGTGTATATATGTATATACTGTGTATATGTGTATATATGTATATACTGTGTATATGTGTATATATTGTGTATTATTGGATATATGCATATGCTGTGTATATGTTATGTATGTATATGCTCTATATACTGAATGTGTGTGTGTATTTCCCGTATGTGTCTGTATACGCTGTATGTGTGTATATTCTGTATGTCGCATGTGTGTATATGGCGTTTTTATACTGCATGTATGTGTATATATGGTCAGTGTATACTGTATGTGTGTTTAATATATATATATATATAGTATATAATGTGTATGCAGTATGTGTGATTTTTATATACAGTATGTGTGTTACACTGTATATACAAACTCATAAAGTATATACAGAGTGCATAAATGTGTGTGTATAAGTGTATACTTGTATGTATATAGGTGCAAGTATATGAGTGTAGAAATTTGTGTGTGTATATAAAGGTGTGTATATATCAGTGTATAAATGTGTGTATAAACATGTCTGTATAGGGGTACATTCACAAGAACGTTTGAGGGACGTATATCTGGCTGCAAATTTGCTGCCAGGTATATTTCCCTCATAGGCATCTATAGCACCTGGGCTCGGTACGGTGAGCACAACGAGTACTCACTGTTTCGAGCTGTGGCAGCAAAAGAGAGAGAGCGTATCTATGGCTGTAAGAACGACCGTGTGGCTCTATTCTCTATGGAGAGGGGTGGGGGGAGCTGCGATCACCTCTCCTCCTCTCCAGCGCGCCAGACGTGTGCCTGCCAGGCTATAGCCGGGCGCACACACGTTTATGTGAATGCAGCCTAAATATGTAAATATTTGTAGGAGGAAAGGGGGGCCCAATGTAGAAATCTGCTATGGGGCCCAGCCTCTCCTAGTTACGCCCCTGCATCATTGTTATATGGATATCATACTGTCCTTGTTGTTTGCACTATAAATGTAAAAAAACAATAAAAAGATTTTACTAACAAACTTTTGGTCTGTACTGTATACATAAAATATATATTTGTAGACCGCATGAGAAGGAGAGGCTCAGCAAATTGTGTACAGGGACTTGTCTTTAGGTAGCATATTATAGAGCAGGATTGATATACGGTATAGTTTTCTAGGAGATTGATCGGAAAGGGCTAAGTTATCCTATTGTCCTTCTTTCACACTTTGCAGAGTGAAATAACTCCTCACCAGTTGTGTTATTGACAGGTCAATGTGGATCTCACTTTTAGGCCATATGATATCAGTCCATTCCTTATCCTCTTTTGCTTAAGCTTAATATTATATTTTGGTATAAAGTCTTTTATACTTTATATTTAAAGACTTCTTTACTTCACAATTTGACTTCAGGCAGCAAATGAGAAAAGAAGCATCAGAAGGCATGTGAGATTCTATGGGGAACATTTACTTACCCGGTCACCGGAGTTCACAGAAAGTGCATTGTCTGACTATAATGCACTGTGCCGCGATTTACTAAGATCATGCGTCCAAAGTCATTAATGTGTTGCATCCTCGCTTGGGTCCATCAGAGTTCACCATCTTTTTATTGGTGCATCTAAGTGCTTGGGCTTGCCTCACAATTTGAAAGTTTAATCCTGTGCTCAGTCCAAATCAATCGGACTGTCCGACGGCACGCACCCTAATTTATGTCGCATGGTGTCCATAGACACACACTATACATGGAATGTTATGAAACCTGACATTTAACAAACTAAGAAGCAATTGTTAATGAAGTATATTAGAAAAATCTTCACAACACTCCCCAACACACACAATATTAAAAATGATCTCAAATGATGGTTACACTTTAAGGATATTCTAAATAGAAGCATGTAAAATAGTAAGATAATGACAGTGTGACTTGGAAAGGGGACATGCCATACAGTGATGTAGAATATAATGAAGGGAATTTGTTTCTTAAATGGTGTAGAATATATACTTGATAATATCCACTGCTTTGTATATACAGGGGTGTAGAATATAACGTATACTGTATACACCTTTAAACTTACACTAAACCTTTTCTGACCTATTTTTACCATTCATGTTCAGTGGTCACACTGTGTCTGTAGTTTAGGAAGAAATTATAATTGTTCTACTGCTGTTTTTATAACTTATTTCAATTGAGATGTGATTAATAGATGACTGTGACTAAGTTTCAGACAGGTGATCAAAAATGTTGCAAAGTAAGAATGCATTTAGAAATAGACGTGTTATACTTCTTTTTCTACAGCAGGAAAATAATCCTAAACATATGGATACTATCACTAGTAACTATCCTAGGCATAAGCAACAAGGAGGGGACATTTATCATGCCATGTACCTTGTTTTCATGTTTACAAGGCATTAGAAAGTTGCAATATCCAGTGCGTGGCCAGGGATAGCAGCTTCCCCCCCCCCCCCATTGGCACTTTTTGAAAAATGGGTTTGGACAGGTGAAGATCAAAGAAGGCCAGGAATGTCCAGGTCTTCCAAATTTACTATAGCCTGTGCCAGAATGCCAGAGCAGGTTATAGCTAAATTCTAAGACCTGTACCCAGTTTTGATAAATTCCCTTCAAGCTGTCCAGGAACTGTGCCCTGATTTCAACCCCAACCCTGTTTGAAATTACATGGGACAGAAGGATTTGAGTAAACTTCGATCCATAAAATACCTGTGGCTAGTTCTCCACCATGCATGAAACAACCTCCCTGTTAAGTTACTGTGTGTAACTATATCTAGAAGAGCTTAATGACTTTTGAAGGGTGGTCAGAAAAAATAGATTAGAGATTTATATATTAACAGTCCATATGAACACATATGTTTCACCAGAAAAACTCCTGTTTTTTTTTAAATAAATGGTTTTTTTTGAGCATTCTGGGGGCCAATTTGTTTTACTTTACACATTTCAAAAAGTGATAGAGTCAATTTTAAAAGGAAATTCAACACCGTCCATAGGAGAGTAGGAACACTTACACTGAATTTCTGAACAATGCCTGTGATGACATGATCATTATCGCTTTTACAGTTTTGTCTTAACTGTATATCTGTACTTATCTGCAACAACCAAGTCAGCACAGTCAGGGTCGGCTCCAGTTTTAGTAGGCTCCTGGGCAACAGAGCCTCAGTGGGCCCCTTTGCAGTAAACCACTGTGGCAACATTAAAAACACAAAAACTACAGCCACTTCTAGGTTTTTTTTAATATATAGCCCCTATAAATTAAATATATACAGTCCCTGTGACAGAGAGAATAGAAGGGTATAGCACCTTTGCTCTTCATAACGTACTATTACATCATAGAATGCTAGTGTTAGTACAAACAGCCCCCCTAGGGCCATGGCCAGCACCTGATGGCTACAGAGCCCAGCATCTTCTGGAAGTGAGGGAAGACCAGGGAAACCCTGTAGGACTACAACTGCCAGCATTTTCTAGAGGAGAGGAGATGTGCAGGGGAGGCCTGGTGGACTACAACTCCCAGCATGTGCTGGAAACAAGGGAGAGGTGTGCCTGCTGCAGGACTACTACTCCATTCAGGCCATGGAAAGAGGGGCAAGACCAGGAGAAAAACTACCCCAATATGCTGCAGGGCTATAACTTTTAGCATGCCCTAGACACAGAGACATTTTGGGAGCTGTAGTTTTACTTTTACAGGTAGGAGTCAAGAGGAAGGATTTTGCTGGGTCATATGTCCTGTAGACAGCAGCCTGGACTATCACTTCAGATATGTGACAGAATCACTAGCCAATCACAGGGGAGTATTAGCGTTGTGGGTGTTGCAGGCACCAATTACAGTGAGAGATTGGCTAGCCAATAGCTGTGCAGTTGGGTGTGTCCGATCGTTGTTTGGGGCCGGCGTGAGGGAAGGACACTGATGTGAGCAAAGGGGATGGGCATAAGTGACATCAAACGGGGAAGAGAAGTAACCACACGGTCCCAGGTGAGCAGCATCTGTAATGAACATTAGATCCCAGCCCAGTGCCAAAACCCGTTCTCTCGTCAGCCCAAGTGAGGGGCTGTGTGTAAAGTGAGTGCTGTGGGCCCCTCTGTCATCGATGGGCCCCGGCACTTAGTCGGGTATGCCGGGTGCTGGCGCCGGCCCTGAGTTATGTTAAAAATATGTCCCGCTTTTAGTAGAACAAAAAATAAGCAAGACTTTTACCCAACACCAATTATGACATAATCATAGGCCATTTGCCAATTTTACTTTTTTACACATTAATTCTTCTATACAATTATCTGGAAATAAAGCAATAATTATAATAATCACATGCCTGAAATGACACAAAACACATGTTCAAAACAGTTGACTTTATTTATCTTTTTTTGTTGTTGTCAGACAAACACATTGATTTCTGGACCACAGTAGAGGATGGAAACCTTTCACAAACTTATTTATTTGAAAATACAAATATAAAATTATACTTTCCACATCTATGATGTGAGAGACCCCCATCCACATAGTATTTTACAATGAGGCTTTAATAAGCCATACACAAAGACCTGAAAGATGCGATGCTTGAATTAGATATATGTATATATTTATATAGATACATACATTAGTATATATATATAAAAAAAAATAGTCACTACCAAAGTTCGCATCAGTTCATACTAAAGTATAAAAGTAAGGGCTAGGTCTGCCACAGTGCCATTAAGGTTAATTTGTGTAAAGATACGTTGAACCACCAGTGATGCTTTGTTTTCCTTGGGATCTAGAGCTTACACGGTACATTAGCTTCTAGATTTGACAGCCCACCTTCGTTCCAAAACAGGCACACATATCTTGCACCGAGTGCATTGTGCAGTTTATAATAAGCATTGGTGACTCCTGTATTTCGTCTTATTCTCTATCTACCCTGTTAGATCGAAACAAAACAAAAACAAAAAAAAATTACTAGGAAATAAAGGAATTTGAAGCTCATCTATATAACAGTACATTCTGATTGTTCAGTGACTTCACTAAAGTTCAGGTGGGCAACTTGGGTGACTTATAACCTTTACAATTTTTTTTTTCTTTTATTATTTGAGTTTACTTTTTGGTAAAGTCATTACAGTATATTGAAGTATTGCTTAACATACAGAAATCTTAGTGTTTACATATATGTGGATAATTTGATTTTGAAGACTCGTGAATAGCTGTAGGATGTCAAAACATGACTGTTATGTACAGTGTATCTTGGTAAGAGCAGAATTCCATAGGTGCAATCACAGATTCTCTTAAGTTCCATAAAAAATCAGATTGAGTTTTGTAACAGACATGATAATATCAGCATCGAAGTAACACCACACAAGACACGTTTTTTTCAAGTTAAATACAAGTTAGTGTTTTTGTAAACAGTTATACATCACACAAACCATGGATGACTTCATACCGATGTAATAAATAATATTGCTTTAGTCTTGTTTATGGTATGGCAAACACTTAAAACGTCTTTGTGGCTATGTCCCTAGCCCTCATTCACACTTAAGGATAACATTACATTTTTGTTGATGAAACAAAGTAACATACGAGTTAGTACACCTTTCAGGTCGTCATTACCAACAATTACCAACAACTGAACTAGTCTAGTACAATGTGTCTCATTCATCAGCGGTAAACTGCTGTACAATGATAAATAGAATGACAGTGACAGAGCCATGCTACCTTAAAGTCCAAGCTACAAGTTCAACTTAGAGTGAATATCATGAAAACCTAAGGGGTTAATAGAAAAAAAAAAGCAAACTTCATTTTAACCAAGGGGATCGTGCTCATTTGTTGGTTAGTGTTTTCGTTACGTTTGGTCTGGACCAACAAGCATTTTGTAGAATCACCTGCTTGTCTCCTGTTACTGAGGATTTAGTTTTATTTTTGGAAGGCATTGTACAAACCCACTGTGCTATGTCTCCACTGAATACAAGTGTATATAAATAGCTCAAATAAAAGGACAGAACCAAGGAAACAAACATGGTTTTGCCATGGTGTCACATAAAAGGCGTATAAACAATTCATTCTCGTCTCATTTATACAGTGCAATTAAAGTCCAGTATTGCTTGTCCATAACTAATTTCACTACATAAAGGCACTGGTCAGCATGAGTGTGCCAATCACAAATGATATGACAGTATTCAGTAGTATTTATTGAGTGCGTACTGTGTCTTAATAAAGAAGCAGAATTTACTGTAACTAAGGTAAGGTATGAAAACACAATCCGGCTTCCTATACACTCATGCCAAACTCACGGCAGGACAATGAAAAAAAGTGTCTGATAATTATACATTATATAACAATACTATACTGATATAAGGATGCAACTGCTCATGTGACATCACGTGATGTATTCAAGGCTCACATCATTGGAGGACACACTGTAAACCTACCTGTGTATACAGCATGTCTGTGCACTAACTGTGTGAGTCCCAGCACCTGATTTTGCTTTTTAAGACATTATAAAATAGGCCACCATAATGTATCTAGTACAGGAAAGATGGAAAAAGCCTCAAAATGAAGCCCTTTAAGGTTTATTTTACTGAGGTCTATAGTAATTGACCAATTACATAACTTGCTCTGAAATGTAAGCCTTTCACATAGCAACACTGAAGGTTTTGTCTACAAGTGAAATTGAAGATATGAAAGCTATGACGTAACTTAGGCCAGTTTAACTTGGGTCAAGTATATTCCTAGCTCTAGTTTCAAAGAATGAAAAATATATTGTGACCCTCAAGAGATCTTTAGCTTATTCAAGAAATTTCCTAACATTTAATGTGCATTTGTCATGATCAGTTTCATATATTATAATAAAAGTAGTGACAATTGGAGCCTAACAGGTCCTGTTCCTCAAATGAATAAAGTGGCTTGTAGAGCATGCATCTTTCTGCTCTATTCAGTATCCATGGCACTGCCAGAAATAGTCAAGCCCTCATCTACAATGAATGGAACAGCAATTGATGCAGGGGGAAAGGGATGCCTTTTCCTATGATCAGAGGTGGTTAAACCACTGAGACCCCAGGACATTTTTTTCTCCTATACAGGGGATAGATGAAAGCATTTAATGTTGGCACAACATTGGCCTTTAAAACTATGTTAATAATTTCCCAGCATGCAGTTAGAAAGATGGTTAAAAAAATGTAGACCAAAATTATGTTGTCTTGTGCTATACTGCAAAATGCCCAACTTTTAAAACTATATTTCGAGCTGTGAAGGGGGAAATTAATTTTGTGATTAAAATACAGAAACAAGGAAATGTGTCACTATAAAATTCCCCATATTTTTATACAAACTTTTAAAAATATTTTTGAGGATCATTGTTAAAAAGTTTTATTTTTGAATTTTCCATGTCACCCATACCTACATATTTTCCTGCATCTTCCTAGCATGTTCATTTAGAAAATGCTTTTGTCAGCAATATGAATAAATCCAGTGCCTTTTAATGATTTATTTTACAGGATCTGGCTCCCTGCCAGCAGTGTGTGGTGAGGCCCGAGGGGGAAGGGGGACAGTACAAATGCAAGTCGTCTTCTCTTCAATCCCTCCTCCGTACTTTTGGCCCTCCCTCAGTCTCTCTCCTGCTTCCTGAGTGAGGTGAGATTGAGGAGAAGATGGCTCATGCCATTAAAACTGCCTTCCTACCCCTGCACACACCACATGCTGCTTTCAGGGAGCCCGGTAATTTAAAATAATTGAATAAAAAGCATAAAAATTCATATTTCTGACAGAGGTATTTTTGAAATTAACATACCATAGGCTATTGAAATAAAAATGACCACCCTGATGATAGGTTCCCTTTAAATAAATAAAAATATCATTGATACATTCCCTTTTACCCTGTATAATGTATTCTTAATGCCATGTATACTGGAGAGGTGTATCAGATGGTAAACAATAATGCAATTAATTATATGTCTAGTAATAGCAAACAGGGGTTGGGGCTGCTTATTGTGCAGAATAATACACTCATCAAATGCAAAACCTCAGCCAAGAATCTTTTTATATTTGTGACAATATTTCACATATAACTGCAAAAACAAGGCAACAATGCAATTATTGCCATTATGGCCACTATTACCACAAAAAGAGTCAAGGTTGTTGAGAGCTGCTGATATACTTAGTACAACATGAAACAAAAACACAAATGCTAACTACGTCTTGACAAAATATTTACTTATGTACTCCACTGAACCATACTTGAAAAGTACATTGGCCACCATACAAGTGACACAGTTACTTTATTTAACACAATGACAATAATGTACAGTTGTCTCCATTCCAGCTTGGAATTGATTACTGTTATTCCTTGCAAAAAAAAAAAAAATCAAAAAAATATCACAACGTGTTAAATTCTGTACATGCTGAAAATCGCATTCTGACCACTAGGTGTTTCTTAAGTAATGTTGTTTTGAATAGCCACTCAAAACACTCATGAGACAAATCTGGATGCGTCCAGCCAAGAATAAAGGTAAGGAGGGGTCACTTCTGTACAACATGATTTATTTGGGATGCACTAGTAAGAAGATTTACACAAAGCAAAAAAATTGTGTATACAAATTAACCATAACGTGATCATCGGGCTATGAAATAGGTGTGATAGAAATAACTAAACTGCATTTGTTTGGATGCATTTAAAGTTTGTGATTGGAAGTGCTTGGAAGTCTCCAAAAAAAACAATAGATCATTGGTCAAACATCCAATAGTAAAACACAACCTTACAAGAAGCAAAAACTGCCATGGAGACACGACCCTTTGTCCTTGAGTAAAATAAAAAAACATCAAAAGCTTTGTGTTAGAGAAATTTACAAAACCTTGAGAGTACTAGATGAAAATGGGACTAGAGGAAGTTCTAGGTAGCCACATTTAGAAACAAAACAGGTTTCACAATTCATCTGTGCGCCAAAGGGACTGTTTAAAAGGTGTATAAACATGAAAAACATAGTCACACAGATCATCAATTTCTTCTGAGCGTTCTTAAAAAAATATTAGTTTTATTTTCTCTTTGTAAAATCATTTATTATACCATGCCTCCCTCTTTAAAAAATAAATTAAAAAAATCCAGTTTTGCATATATAGCATTAGCATTTAAGGTAGTATGGCATTCCCCTTTTAAAATCAAGGGAGGGTAGGGAGATCTGCAAAATGCCTATTAGAGATTGCCAGCATTTTTAGCATTGTGAGACCTTTGGTTAGTTGAAACCACATCAGATTGATAAAATAACAAACAACAAATATTTAAAAAATGATCAAAAAAGAATTCTTAAATAAGAGAAAGTTCTATCCTTACTGGTCCTAAATATGAAGATCTACGCCTATTTTGCCTGTAATCTTAATATCAATACATCTACCAAGATTCCTTATAAGAACAAGAGAAATGAATTTAGTATGTTAGCATCAGGACAGCACATTTACACAAAAGCCACTATTTACACAGCTACAATATCAGTGAGGATAAAATAAATTCTATGAGCTGGTGGGAATGAAAATAACTTGTGTTCTGTAAATATATATATATATATATGTATGTATGCATGGAAGTACAGTACATTATCAACATTAACAAAATATTTGCTTTAAAAAATCCCCTGACTTTAAAGATCAAGGTTTGGGGACCAATTTCTTTTTTTTAATTACACAGACAGTTTGGTTTGATTTATTTTTAATGTTTAAAAAAAAACTAGATTTAGTTAAACAAAATGACAACGGAATTCCACTTATAAACGTGGAAAAGATTTAAAAAAAAATCAAATTTAAATCAGCATGCCCCCCCCCTCATATTTGCTATTCTGAACCTAAAAGTATGGTCTAATAACCTATTAGTAACATTTATAAAAATAGGAGTGCAGCAGCTTCTGTTTCAGAAATGTAGCATTCAGTGTCTTGTACTGGCTGTTTGAAAAAAAAGTACCAATTATTTTTTTCTTTTTTTTCTTTTTACATGTAACAGTTAAAAAAATAATAAAACTTGGCATATACAAAAAAAAAATCATACAACAGTACGTTAATGCCATATACACCTAGTTGTACTTCTATGTCACTGTTGTAGGCCTATTATTTGACAAAACTGAAAATAAAATATCCTTCATAAGCTTCCCCAGGAGAGAGGACTAATATAAAACAGCCAAAATAATCTTGTGCAAATAGGAAATTCTCAGTTTTCCCTACCAGTCACAGTGCAAAGATGTTCAATAGTTTTGTTATTATTATTATTCTTTCTATAATAAATTATTCTTTATCTCCTCTATCATGATAGTTAGAGCACTGAGGTATTAAAACAAATGATTCGCATTCCTAATTAATTAAAAGAGAACAAAATGATCAGAAGGTAACACAGGGTGAAAGAAGCCTTTCTTCTATGGCATGTGTCAGTCACTGGAGACAAAAAAAACAGGAATAGCTCAAGAAATACATAGAGCAGCTGAAATGGCTGGACTATTATTTGATCAAATTTAAAATTACAAAAAAAAAATGATGCATTTCAAAATAAAAATATTTTAAATATTACAATTGTAGATTAATTTTCAGTCTGGGCAAATTTTTTTTTAGTTTTTTTTTATCCTCAGAACAACAAAAATAGAACTACACTTTTAAGCTGTGCACAAAGTTTAAATAGGTAATATGCTGGTATGACGCTAGTACAGTTATCAGGTCTAAACATCTACACAACAAATGTAACAGTGTTAAATCTAACTAATAGGGCACACATCCTGGCAACTCACGCAGGTATAAACTTTTACAAGGTTGATTACTACCTCTTGTATTGTTCAGAGATGCTGAAGATTGCTTGCCCTCACAAAAAATATATAGATTTTTTTTTCTTACATGTAGTTAATGGAAGGTTATTTACAGCACTTCTGTTTATTTTAAGAATGAATTTCATAAAACCTTAGAATATCACCTCTTTCAACAAGAAAAAAAAGCACTTATAGAAAACCGAGGACTCAAAATTTCTCGTCCTTAAGTTATTGCCGAAAATAGATAATCAGTTTAACAAAGGGAAACATCACAAAAAAAATTCTACAGAATCACCTTAGTCAGCTGCTCTTTTACATTATGTACATCATGAAATTGAACATTGTACCTCAGTACCAAGTAAAAACCAACATGAACTTTCAAAATATGCTAAAACCCATTCCTTTTTTTTTCTTTTTTCATTTTTGTTACCAGCTATTTTTTTTTAACTCATTCATGATTGGTAACAATGTTTTCAACTTATATTAAAAGTTCAATCTCTGCAAAATAATATTGAAAATAAAGACATGAAAAAAAAAATCAACCGTTAATAAAGCTACAGCAATATTAAAAAGAAACATAAAGGAAAAATCCAAAAGGAAAAAAAGCATTGATAAAAGCAATAACTGACAAATTTCTCTTTTAAAGGGAGAAATAAAAGCTTTAAAATCTATAACGCAGCAGGTTCATGAGATGACGAGATTGAAACACTTGCAGTCCCCCAGAATGCCATCTCCAGTTGTGTTTCTGCATCTTGTACTAAATCTTGTACTAATGATAATGTAGTACTGAAGGTCTGATGACATCATCCCAACGTGGGACCATTCAGAAACTTCGCCCGGTCTTGCCTGGGCATCCAGACAAGTTCTATAGCAGGGAAACAAAGACAGACTTAATACACATAAAATATTCATACATTACACAATGAATGATTGGTGAGAAAGTGTTAATAATTCATCCCAAAATAGAATTTTATAAGGAGGTACTTTAATAAAAAAAGGGAATAAAAAGTTGACAGTGAAGTTGGCACTATATATAATAAACATTAGTACTAACTATGATATAATATATACACAAGTACAAACACAAAGAAGAGAGTTAAAAATCAACTTAAAGTAAACTGCCTTGAAATTAAAGAAGTTCTATTTTTTACATTTGGTAGTGGCCTTGGTCCAGCAGGTAACATGAACAGAATCGGATAGCATCTAAATTTATATATATTTAATTTTTTATATGCTGGTCCCAAAAGATTCCTTTAAAATGTAGTAAGCTAACAGAACACTGCTATCTTTACATATTTGCAATCCATATTCTTCTCATTGCCAAGCTACCATATGGCCTAGTAGATGGATCATCTACTCTCTGCTGATAACATCAAATTATTCATTTCACACTTTATCTTGGTTGAAGAAGGAAAAATTAATTTGTTTACTTAAAACATACATCTGACAAATACTAATTAGGCAAATTAAATATGCTTCTTTTAGCTATGAAAAGTCACAATTCTGAATCAGTGTACAAGGATGGTGTGGGAGGAACGTGCAGTCAAATCAAGCCAACAGTGAGTGGGAAGTGAGAAAGGATGAAATAAATCAATTTTGAGAGAAAATTAAGCAAATAATGAACCAAGTCTGCTGATAAGTAAAGCTCAATTGCAATCTAAGATTCTAAAGAGCGAATCAGGTAAGAGAAGTGGACATTCATATACATCCTATGAGACATTTATTGATTGTAATCTTGAAGATTTTGGAAGTCTTAAAGACTTTGGATAAATAAAAGGGACCAAAAAAGCTTAAATGCATACAGATTGCATAGATGACTTCAGATTTAGTTTATGTTTAACACATAAAGTTTCTGAACTTTTCAAAAGAGGCAACACAGCTTTTAGTTTTGGGAACTCTGGTCTCTGTCTAAAAGGTATGTCTATTTTTACATGATTACCAAGTTTAGGCGTTTCTGTTGATTTTGGACATCAGCAGTGATCACAAGTTCACTGGATTGCTGTAGCCTACCCTTCTCTTCTCCCCTCTCATGTTTTCTAGCTGTCCTTCACACAGCCATTTCTGTCCTCTACATGTGCAGTGGAAGGAAGACCATGTGACGTGTCAATATAAAGTCATAACAAAAGTGGAGGTCACACGATCATTTCCACAGCAGAGAAAAACCACAAAGTAAGTTAATAAAGTATATTGGACGTTTGCAGCTAATAAGTACTTATATTTAAAAAGATATAAAAACAAAACTTTCAATGAGAATCAGTATAACTAGTAATGTCCAGTCATGCTCAGAAACAACATAATAGTTACTGTAGTGTTGTATGGATGTCAGCATGCACATCCTTCTATATCCCTCATACTCCTTCTTCAAAAGCTCCTGCAGGGTTATGACGGTCATGCAGCTCTATGTCTTTTATCGACCTACCCATGAGATGTCTCTATTTGTACATTTCAAGGGACAATTCATGTCCCTGATTGTTTTCCTTTAAAAATCCCAAAACTGTAAAGGAAACTTCTGGCTATTATGTTCTGTTACTTTGACCTGTTTCCCTTCTCTGATAACCATGCCTAGTCCTGACACAAAGCTCAGTGTTGTAATAGTGGATATCTAGGGAATAATCTCTTTTAGAGTCCATCCAAAACCAAAAAATTATATGGAAGAATGTCATCTTTACAGAGAATAATAAAGGGCAAACAGCTTTAACATCTAATACTGAAGGCAAGAGAACAGCACTATAAGTCATCCCTAACATGCTGTTAGTTATGTATAAGGTTAAGGGGAAAAACTCAACTAGTAACCTCAAAAGTCTAAAAAAAAATGCACAAGGAAATGTATTTTAAAGTTCTCTTTGTATTTTAGGGGAGAAAATGGTAAGTACTTATAAAATACAGGCAGATCAAATCAGCTACACTGTAATTTGGAAACGTCTAGAGCTGAGCAATTTTTGAAAACGGGGGAAGCAGCCAAAATGCCTAAATATTATTGCAGCTTCACAAGAGAAAATTAGTTTAATACTTCACAAAAAATTGCAGCTCCATTTTATTCCTGAAAAAGGTGCTTGAAGTGCGTTGTGAATGACAGGAACGTAGGCATTTATGCAAAATGACTAGAATTTACAAAGAAATATACTTTGATGAATTTAAACATCTGGTTATTCGTTTATTTTCTTGTAAGGTAATCGCTAAACAGTGCTCTCAACGGCAGGCATAAAGAGCAGCTTGTGAAGTAATGCTTTTACTCTTTGTATGGCACCTTGTTCCAGCAAATACAGAGACATTGAGTTGATAAGACATACTTAGCGTAATAAGATCGTTATCTCTCTTTGCAGAACACAATTGAAATTAGTAGAAAGATAATGATAAAGTTATCTATTCTCTACAGTGAAAGTATGAGCAATGCATTTATCCCTTAACCCCTGTAGTGAGGCAGTATATGGTAGGATCCATCAGACAAGCTAGGGTTAAAGTTCCCTAGGGGGACTGAAAAATAGTCAAAAATGTATGAGAAAGAAAAAAATCGATTTAATTTATTTGGTGGAAGCTTGAAATATTGACAGTTATTGGAAAATTACAAGTGATGTGTTTCTTTCTGATAATCACTACCTCTAAAACAGTTTTACCTCTCCAAAGTTAATACAAGATTTTCATTCATATTTTGGGCTCTCTACAGTAGCTGAAGACACAAAAGGTGTTTCATATTTTTAGCTGCAGTAGAGTAATCCGATATGGTTTATATTTTCTACAAATATGATATGATTTTGATATGGCACAAAATGTTATAATTTGCTGAGACTATATAGTATATTAATGCAGAATATATAGTTGTCTGTTTTATATTATCATACACAGAAGCAAATAAATGCATTCTAAGCTGCCAATAACATGCTTTACCACTATAAACACTCTAACTGAAATTAGTAGTCACATTATAAAAGCTGTGGCCAGCCTGGTACAGAGCAGGAATAGCTCAGCAGATTGAGAAACATATTCATTGCAACCTTAATTTAAACCCAATCGGAGGGTAGTCCGTGACATACCAGTGGCACACCTCACACCCCATAACTGTTTAATGCCAAGTAGGAAACTACTATAAGTTTGAAGGGGATGAGTTCTATTTGTATTATTTTTATATACAGGCGGTCCCCTACTTAAGGACACCCGACTTACAGACGACCCATAGTTACAGACCCACTGTGACCTCTGGTGAAGCTCTCTGGAAGCTTTACTATAGTCCCAGACTGCAATAATCAGCTGTAAGGTGTCTGTAATGAAGCTTTATTGATGATCCTAGATCCCATTAAAGCAAAAGATTTTGAAACTCCAATTGTCACTGGGGCAAATTTTGTTTTTTGTCTGGATCTACAATTATAAAATATACAGTTTCAACATACATACAAATTCAACTTAAGAAAAACCTACGGACCCTATCTTGTACGTAACCCGGGGACTGCCTGTATTCAGTATAAGGACCTCTCAAGCTATGTTGACAGTGTTTATATAGCAAGCTTAGTCGACAAATTATTTTGTATGAACTATACCATTTTACATTTAAATTTCAATGCCTTCTTTCAGTAAATGCATTCCTGTTGTACAATATATTGCTATACATCTTCTCAGGTGGCTGCTTTCCTGAGCATTGAGGGATAAGGTGGGTATTCATATGCTAACACATGCAAACACAGAAATGCCAATTTTCAGATGCTTAAATTTGTCGTGGATAAAAAAGTACTACAAAATGTTGTTTGCTTATACTGTCCTGAATGCAAATGGCAGATTTTTGTGCTTTGGGAATAAGATAAAGCTGGCATTATGGGCTATGGGTTCTAAATGGCTTGCCTTATGACTGAATGTCTAGGTCAATTATTGCAGTTCTGTTATGCATTTCTTTTAACAACAATATCTTTGGGAAAGCTTTATTTATCCAAATAATTTTTACTTTGTTTGTTGCCACTTAAAAGTTTAAAGTTTAACTTTAAGGATAGTTTTATTAATTACATTCTTAAATCTTTATAAAATCAGCCAATACATGAGTGCAAATGTGAAAAATAAGCTTTTTTTGTCATTTTTCCTATATTTTTTATTAAGTAGTAAAACTGAACAAACTTTTACCAAATATGTTATAAAAATATAGAGCATCATTCCATCATCCTTTCCTAGTTCAGCTACAGATGCAGAGGGTGTTCTACAAATTGTGAGCTACTGTATATACTCAAGTTTAAGCCGAGGCACCTAATTTTACCAACAAAAACTGGGAAAACCTATTGAGTATAAGCCTAGGGTGGGAAATACATTGGTAATTGCCTCCCCAGCATATAGTTAGCAAGTCCACAGTGGTATATAGCTAGCCAGCCTCCAGTACTATATAGCTAGCCCCCTGTAGTATATAGCAAGCCCCAGTAATATATAGCCAGCCAGCCCCCAGTAGTATATAACCACCCCCAGTAGTATATAGCTAGCCCCCTGTAGTATATAGACATCCCCTTGTAGTGTATAGCCAGCCAACCCCCTGTAGTATATAGCCAGCCAACCCCCAGTAGTATGTAGCCAGCCCCCAGTAGTATATATCCAGCCCCCTGTAGTATATAGCCTGCCAGCCTCCTATAGTATCTAGCCAGCCAGCCCCATGTCATATATTGCCAGCCAGTGGCTGACATTACAGTTTGTGCGTCGCCCAGGCCACGTGCACTGACCTGTCAACCCTGTCTGAACCAAGTGCCACTGAGGGAAAAAGCTCAGAGCAGCTCATAGTCTTGGCCATGTTTGCAGCTCACACTGTGTGAAAAAGTCAATGGGGGTAATATATAATTAGGCTGGCTCCCATCGACAGTTCTATGTCTGCCCTTGGAGTTATGCTTGTAGTTCTGCTGCCTTCAGATTCATTAAAGTAGTTTTTGGTCCTTGATAAATCTGTTGGCACTGTTATTATGCTATGAGGGTTGTTTGTGACAGTCACGTTAAAAGTCACAGCAGGGTGGGGACTGAAGTCAATTTACATCTAAACAGAAAGTCACAATACATGAATTCAGTTGTATTGTGAAAACTTGCCTATGCAAATAATGAATTTGGTGCAAGCAGGATCCATGTTGTCCTATGTTCATTTGGCACAATGGAAAGTCGCAAAAGAACATTGGCACCACAACTGCACCAAAACAACGCCAAACATAGACAAAGAATCAATGATGCATAACTCCCGCTATATTTGAAGTAGGTTGGGGTAATGATCCCATTCAGTGCATTAGCCAGTGTTTCACTTATTTTTTGGGGCTAAACAAGCAAGGGGAAACCATGGGTCAAACAAAGAGCCTAGTTTGCCTCCTTACAGCTCAGGCTCAGACTTAAAAAACTGGGAAGGAGATTAATGATTTAAAAAAAGATGTTTGTGTGCATGTCGCCTTTAATACTTTACAAACACATTTTCAGGGTCCTCATGGGTGACAGGGGGACCCCTTTATCTTTACAAACAACTTAGATTATCCAATCAATAGATGGCCAAGGCATCTAAGGGATTAAATACAGAGGATCTAAGTTTTTACAATCCTAGCTGTTGGAACCAGTGATAATACAAGTGAAAACCAGCAACAACTGTTCTGCTCAATTTCTTCTGTAGGAGAAGTCTTTTAAATTGACTATCCAAAGAATACATGTAGCGCATGCAGCATGTAGGCAAAGTCTGCAATCAATAAATGTTGATACTGCTTTTGGAATCAATGATATATGGCTGTAGTTACTGAAGTGAATGGTTATACACAGGGCTGCAAAATGGGGTTTCTTTCACCAGCGCAAACAGTATTTATCTATGCAACAGGAAAGGCAAAGGGCAAAAAAGATACATACGTAATTAACTAGGGAAAAGCAAAAAGGTTAAAAAACTGGCAACATTTCAAATTTGGTATGCTGAGGTGATGTCTTAAATTGGATTTTGTATAGTTTAAACATTTTTAATTTCACATAATTGTTCCATAGTTATTAGAGGAAGAATGTCATCTTTTGACTGCAGTATTGGCACATTGCTTAATTATGCTCCGTGGCATTCTCTGCACACTGGAACTAAGCTGTCAGCCTTTGTTTGGAAAAGTACAGTGTTTATTAGGATACAGAAATGATTTGTGCATTCACAGATACAATATGGTTCTCTTCTTCAGTCGAGGCAATGTGCAGACGCATTAAGGTGATCCGACAGCTACAAGTAACATATCAAGAGGCTTGGCAGAGTTAAACACTTGATCAAACATGTCATAGACTAGAATTAGCCTATTAATTAAAGCAGGCTAATAGCATTAAGAAGTGGGTCAGTAATAAAAGATGGCTTGTTAGGAATTTGTAAAGTTGCAATGCTCCTTGGGAATATGATGTCGCATTTCACTTTCCACTAATTTCCTAATCAATAGACTTTTTCATTAGCTGTTTTAATCGCAACCTCTAACTCATCTTGACTTAATGTACATCCAATAGTAATATTAGCACCTTCTAGGCAAGGATCAGCTAGCTAAACAATTAACAGCTTCAAGAAAAGAACAAAACGGGAACATTCCATCAAGTATACGGTACAGTTTATTTGTTGAGAGTGCATCCAAGTAACGGACACAAAAAAGGTGACTTCAACAATCCACATACTGTAAGTGGCAATAGACTTTCTTGCTTACAAATGATTAACTAGAATATATAATTGCATAATGCAATGTCTAGTCGTAATAATTAATTTAAATATAATAAACATAATAATCACCACTGCAAGAAAGAAGCTGCTCAGAGTGACTGCTTGAAGTTTATTGCCTTACAATGTGTCATGCAAGCTTCTACACCGCAATATTTCTATATAGAGAGACGGTTTTAATGAAAAGCAAAGTCAGCAAAGTTCACATCTGTGAACAGTGAAAGAGTGATGCAAAATGTGTTAGACACCAAAGAGTTAAAAAGAGATAGGTGTATGAGTTGATAAAGGGAAGATGAAGACAGCAGATTACATGTATATATTTCAGTCAAATATAATGGTAGAAATTAGAATACCTCAAAGTGAGATGGCAACCAATCACCTGAAACGTTTCAATGGTATCCATTTGTAAAAGCCGTTGCAATCAAAGGCCCCTAAAATTGTACAATTGTTGAGTTTGTCAGAGAGAATTCTGCATTTCAGCTTGATAAGGCATGGGTGGCATGAATGTGCATTTCCCCACATATATGTATTTGTACACAGCATGTTACATTTGTAGCTAAATTATAATACATCACTGCGAGTGCAGAAACAGTGCTAACAGGGCAGCTGCTGTGAGATGCCATACAACAGCTTGTGAGACATTTACTACTTAACCTTCGTAAGACAATAATAGGAAATATACGCAAAACCCCACTGAGAAAGGCTGCCAACCTCTTCTCCTCTGTGCATTGTAATAGCCCTGCAGAGAAATATTAACACAGAAAATCTGTGACTTCAAGGCTGCACTGTCTTCTGAGCAGCCCAGAGGTCACCATAGCCAAGCATTCAAAAGCACAGAGGGCTTCTCCAGTAGGTGAGGTATGAAATGAGACAAGTTTGGAAGGTTGAGAAAGGGTAATTTACCTTAGTACGCAGGTTAGATGAAAGATAATGTATCCTATTTGATAATGCAAGCAAACCAGATGAGATTTTAAGGTTACTATGGTGACATGATATTCTGAAGATGGTTTCTACTAGGTTCAAAGGGTTAGTGATTGACTTGAAGCTGTGTGAGAAAATGCAGCAATTTAGAATGGGAAATCTGTCAGGTTTCAGCATGTGCAGCATGAAGTAATACCCTTTCCCATGGTGCCCATAACTGAGCTTCCTGTAAATGGCAAGATTGGCATATTGGCATGTGTGTGAGGCATCCAGGCTCACCGATCGTGGTATTAACTCTTTAAATTCTGCTGGCTGTTTGGTGCTATTTACATGCTGACAGTGCACATGCCATTCTCCCCGGCACTGTCGCTCCCCATGACATCATCATGGACTGATGATCCTCAGAAAAATGTTGGCATGCATACACCACCGGCATTATTTAAAAGGTAACACCCGTGAACATGTGAACATTGCCTGAACGGTTACCAGAGTGGGGGGGAGGGCATTTTTACAGGTCCACTCATCCCTATTCAGCAACAGAAAGGTATTAAGTGGTCCCATAGAAAAGTGTGGTCTGTATAGTTCAGATGCACACGGTTCACAATATTTGCAGCAGATTTCAGAATAAATTTTAATTGTATCTCTTTAAACTCTAACCTGTATAAAAATAATTTCTTCCACATCAAATGTGTTCCTAGCATGTATGTGCTGCACATTAGAATAGTAAGCCTACAAATGAAAGATGCATAATGAAGCTAGTGACTATGGACAGCAGTTTAGGAGTAACAATAAAATCTACAACCTTAAACAGAATATAACAAATATAACATATTGGCCCAGATGGATTATTATGTCTGGGCCAATTTATTTGTCTATGTTTGCAATGAAAAAAAGTGTCTTTGGAGCTTGCACATGTATTTGTGAATGGTTTGCGGCAGTTTTGTGTTGCGGTTGCATTTTGTCCAAAATTTTAGAAAACTGTGCACCTAAAAGGTGTGGTATTGCTTGAGCCACATTTATTTAATTCACATTTATTAAATCACAGTGAAAAAAGAAGGTGCAACTGTGTGCACATCCTGAAGACAGATCAGATACTAAGAGCGTGCGACACTATTGGATTATCTGGTGCAAAGTGCACATTAGTGAGGCAAACAGCACGAATGCAGATAGCACCAGTTTTTATATATTTGGGCCAATGTATGTACAGCAAATTACAATATTGCTCATATAGAAAAAATTACTCTTCTGTTTTCAATTTATGTCCTAAAATACACGACCAGCCAAAAAAAAACAAATAATACTGTAATGATTTCTATATTGGTATATGTGCTCAATCTTATTCATCAACCAATATAAAGAATTTATTTGCTTTTATTTGAATTAAGTGTGCTCTATATATAATGCTAAAAAAACCTCACGGATAAACGTAAAGGGGTTGTCCACTTTCAGCAAATAATTTTAGATCTCTGCTTGATGCTGTAGAAAGCTTTTATGTTTACTTCCAGTGGATACAGACCTGTCCATGTGATGGACATGCAGATGCATGAGCTGTTAGTATCAGAGTTGCAGCACGTCCATGGACATGGCCATGGACAGATGTCTATTCACTGGAAGTAAACATAGAAGCTTTCCATAGCAGGACAACAAGCAGAAAACTGTGAGGAATTGAAAGTGTATTTGAAAATTGTGTAACTTTTCCTTACACAAACCATATAAATTATTTGCTGAAAGTGGACAACTTCTTTAAGATGAGTCATGTTGAGATCTTTCCCTATCCATTCTGAAACCTTCAAGTCTTCTGTATTACCTTTCCACATAAAGTTTTTATTGGAAAACCATCATTCCAAAAGGTTAAGGTATGCTACAGGGCTGCGGTTCCTTCTGTTAAGAAACTTTGAGGAACAAAGTTTATGATGCACCACAGTTATATTAAAAAGGCTTGCTTTGAAAAACTGGACAAACTACTATGGATGTGGACTGGAAAAAGTCACCTGATTGGACATAAACTACACAAACTTGGATCACTGATTCATTGGCTGAGTAGGGCCACTCTCAATGGTCCAGCGTGGATGCTGTGGGGGTTACATTTCTGGTTGGCAAACTGCAGGTACAACTTCATTGATCCATGAAAAGTTAAGATTCTACTGATATATATACAGGTTTAATATTTAACATGCAGTTTTCCCAAGGCATAGCCCTGGGAAGAAGTAACTTCATGTGCTCCGCCTCAACAACTCCGCTACTCTGGGTATTCTGCAATGACTGTAACTATTTATTGTGGCTGCTAAATGTATGGAAGTTATCCAGGCTATGTAAAGATGCCAATCTGTTATAGCATGCTCCTAACCATTCCTGGAAGAGGAACAGGTTTGGGGGGTTTCTTAGACGGACTATGCTAGAGTATCTCAATGTTATGGGATGTACACTTTTTATAGGTATATGATACTGTTCCACATAACACACGCTGGATTTATTCTGGAAAGAGGGTATTAAAAATGGTGAGGGCTACAGAAATCAGTATTTACACACCAATCATTTTCTTTCCCTGAACCACGATGGCACCAACGGAGAGAGGGACAGGAAACCCAGACTTCAAATTTCCACGCCTCCTCCTCTGCCTCAGTGTGTTTCATAATAAGGGGTACCCATTCTTCGCGCTTTTTTCACCATGTGAGAAATACAGAGACAAAAGAAAATACATGAGAGGGAAAAAAGCGGTGCTGTCGTGGTTCAGGGAAAGAAAATTACCAGTACGTAATTACCTATTTCCCCCTCACCACAACAGCACCACTGGAGATAATAAAATAGTACTAGTAAAATAGTACATAATAGAGAAAAGATGATTTTGCAATGATTAATGTATGAATTGACTAGATAAAGGCTGGGATGGAAACATTGTGAGCTTCTCCAACAGGTAGTGGTGACAGGACCAGTGACAGAAATCAGGTGTGCTTTAAGGTTTAACCCCTTCAAAAATCTAAAACTTTTCATTTTTCCATATACAGAGTTGTGTGATGGTTTGTTTTCTGCATAACAAATTGAACTTCAAAATGGTGGTATTTAATATTCCATGTCATGTCCTGAGAAGCAAGAAAAAAAATGTAATGAAATCGGTGAAAAAACGCATTCAAGCCGTTTTCTTGTGGACTTGGATATTACGGTTTTCACTGTGCGCTCCAAATGACATGTCTACTTTATTCTTTGGGTAGGTATGATTACAGGGATACCAAATTTGTATATGTTTATAATGTTTTCATACATTCACAAAAATGTACAAAAAATGTACAAAAAATAATTATTTTGTAATTTCTGGTGCTAATAACTTTTTCATACTTCGGTTTACGGAGCTGCGGGTGGTGTCAGTTTTAGAACTGTATGACCTTTTGATCACTTTCTATTGAATGTTTTATATTTTTCAAAATGGCAAAATGCCATTATCGACTTTAGGCGCTGTTTTCTGTTATTTTGATAGATCAGGCATTTTACGACGTGGTGATAAATAATATATTTATGATTTTTACTGTTTATTTATATCAGTTCTAGGGAAAGGGGGTGATTTGAATTGTTAGTTTTTAACAATTTTTTTAACATATTTTCATTTTTACTATTTTTCAGACCCTCTAGGTCAGTGGTGGTGAACCTATGGCACAGGTGCCAGGGGTGGCACTCAAAAGCCCTTCAACTGAACACAGTGGGGGTCATTTACTAAGGGCCCGATTCGCGTTTTCCCGACGTGTTACCCGAATATTTCTGATTTGCGCCGATTGTACCTGAATTGCCCAGGGATTGTGGCGCACGCGATCGGATTGTGGCGCATCGGTGCCGGCATGCGCGCGACAGAAATCGGGGGGCGTGGCCGAACGAAAACCCGACGTATTCGGAAAAACCGCCGCATTTAAAAACCGAAAAAGTGTCGCTTGGGGAGCGCTTACCTTCACCTGGTCCGAGGTGGTGCATTCCAGCGCGATGAGATGACTTTCAGCGCAGCAGCGCCACCTGGTGGACGGCGGAAGAACTACATTCATAAATCCCGGCCGGACCCGAATCCAGAGCAGAGAACGCGCCGCTGGATCGCGACTGGACCGGGTAAGTAAATGTGCCCCAGTGTTTGCAAGAAAGGACTCAAGGCTTTCTCCTGTGGTCCAATACAGCCCAGGACGTGCCATGTTCAGCACTATTTTAAAGAAACATTCTTGGCTGCCAGGACTACAGGAGGAGCGAGAATGTGCGGAAAGAGATGGATTGTCATTGGAGTTCCTGCTCTGGGTCCCCCGATTCTTCCGATTCAGGGGACCCTGGAGGGAAGCTACAATCCAATTTTTTCCATCATCTTTCTATTGTATTGGTGAACTCAGGACACCAATATGATTAAAACCTGTGATACAGCAGAGATCAATAAGTTACTGCTTAAATTGTCATGTTGGCACTTTGCGACATATGTGGGTTTTGGTTGTAGCTTGGGCACTCTGTCTCCAAAAGGTCACTGCCCTAGTGTACTTTAACCCTAGGTTGTCTGATCCCATCATATACTGCCATACTGCAGTATGGCAGTATATGGGGATTTTCCTCCTCATTCATTACAATGTGCTAATCGCACATTTTAATGAATGGGTTGTTTGGAAGACCCAAGACTGTCATAGTGACCAATCGTCGCCCCCCCCAAATGATATCATGGGGAGTGACGATGTTCATAAGATAGCGGCGCCCATGCGCTGCCGTTTATTTGAAGCCACCTGCAGTTTTGCTGGCGGCGGTGGGCAGGTTAACACTCTAGCTAGCTGCTAGCACCGATCGCAGGTGTAACTGGTAAGCCTTTGATGCGATATGCGGCAAAGACTTACCAGCCATGGAGAAGTTCAGCCCATGAGCATTCTCCATGCACCGGACCCCAATGTATGACGTACTGTCATGTCACATGTCAGGAATGGGTTAAGGGATCTTAAGGGATCTCCTTAGGGCCCTGACAGAAGGAAAAGAAGGCTTTCCATATTCTAAAATATATTTTAAAAGTAATGGGTATTCTGCTTTTCTGTAAAGTAGAAATAACCTTTTCCGAGAGGCCTTTCCTAGCTAGGATTAGCCCCTCAAGAGCCAAGTGGTGAAGTATGTTGTTCATGGGATGAGAAACTGGCCTTTGAGACAGAGGATCCAGACAGTTTAGAAGGATCCAGGGGTCTGATATTGATAACTCTCTCAGGACAGAGAACCAGGCTTTCTTTGGCCAGAAGGGAGCAATCAGAATCTCTGTAGCCTGGTCTTGTTTGATCTTTTTCAGTACCCTTGGTAATAATATTAGTAGGGGGGGAAAGCATAAGCTAGCATGAACTCCCACTTCACCATCTTGTGAGTTTACAGAACAGAATCTAAGCACTTGTTTGCTGTTTCGAGAGGCAGACAAATCCACATCTGGATTTCCCCAGAGTTTGGTGATCTTTTGAAAAACGTCCCTGTTAAGGCACAATTCTCCTTGTTTCAATCTGGTCCAGCTCAGGAAATCAGCTACTCTGTTTTCTGGCCCCTTTATATGCACTGCCGAAATAAATATCAGATGTTGCTCTGCTAAGGAGAAGATGCTGAATGTTAGGTACATCAATTCTGGACAAATTTTTACATTAAAGCCTGATACATCTGAAAAGGCAGCTTTTAAGGCCTCGAACACAGTGGCTAACACCCTAAAATTTGACCCTGAAATCTATCTGCCATAGAATTATCCTGATCGTTTAAATGAGCCCCCCAACCCCAAGTGCTAGCATCTGTAGTTGACACTATTGGGTTCTCCTGTTTCCAGGGTAGACCACAACTTAGATTTGTAGGGGACAAGCACCAGTCAAAGGACTGAAATACTTCTGCAGGCAAAACAATTCTAGAATCAACACTCACTTCCACTAGTCTCGCTTCCATCCCAGCATTTATGCATATGAAGCTGTAGGGAGCGAGAATGTAATTTGGCCCATGGAACCGCTGGTATGACTGCGGTAAAGAGACCTGAGACTGACATAACCTTACGGATGGAAGGTAAATTATTATTCAGCAATTCTAACACCACCCCCTGAAAATTTAGGATTTTATCTGGGGGAAGAAAAGACCTCTGATGGACAGAATTTAAAGAAGATGACTTTATTAACCAATCTAGTTGTCTCAAGACCTCCTGAACTCTGAGCAACTGAGATGAAACAGTTTCCTCTGACCCTCCTACTAACAAAAAATCATCCATATATCATCCAAATAGGGGACAAATAAACCCAGCCATTCCTGCTATTATTTTAGTGAGAGAGCAACAGCCATTCCGAGGGTATAAACTGTGTATGTGTTAAGGTTCCATTCAAAAATACTGCAACCCTTAAGTACTTTTGAAAAGAGGGAAGAAGTATGGGGACATGGTAAAATGCATCAGATAAATTGATTGATGCCATGTAACAGTACGAAAAAAGTAAATTTATTGTGGATTTGAACATCTCCATCTTAAATTTTTCAATCAATAAAAATGTATACAGAGGTTTAAAATTAATAATAGTCCTCAGCGAGCCATCAGGCTTTCGGACATAGAACAGGGGTGATTAAAACCAGGGTCGAGTACTTTCTGTTGACAGCACGTGGGATGAAGCCTTTTTTCTCTGGTTTCTTCCATTTCGTGTGGATAATGGAGGAGATTTTTTTGTGTAAGGGAACAACTCGTCTTTGTTTTTCTCTTAGTCCTTGAAACATAACATCTTGGACAGAACGACGTTCCTTTTGCTCCTTAATTTCCATTGTTGATCTAACTAGTTTGATCAAATGGTCAGTATCCTCTAAGGGAAACAATGGTCTTCCAGAATCCCAGTTTTTATCTGACACCAGGGTGATATCCTTATCTGAGTAATCCGAAAGATAACCTTTAGAGGGACTCCTGATTCCACCGATTCCCTCCGATCCGCCTCTTCCAAACTCATAATGTGGCACGGTTTGAGCAGACAAGGTTGCAGTAGAGGGTCGAGTCACAAACCCAGTAGATAGATAACGATAACAGTAGGCTAACATGTATATATATATATATATATATATATATATATATATATATATACACACACACATATAAGCAAAGACAGGGAATACAAATACAGTATACTGTACACACACAAATGGGTACATACTGAGATAGGCAGCAGGAACAGTGGGCAGCAATCCTGTGGCCGACTGAGAGCATGGACAACACACGGACTAGTGAGCTAGGGTCTCCTTATTATTGAATTTCCCGCCAGCGGCTCCGATCATGCCGCGGGGTTGCCCCACTTCCGGTATCCTTTTGTATCAGGTACGGCGGAGCCCCAGAGACTCTTCCCTTGTTCCCAGGATTTACCAGATCAGTGGTACTCCAGACTCCCAGATATGGCATGGAGCCATGGCCAGAACCAACGGCCAGAACATGTGGCACAGGCGACACCCGGAACCCCCTCACTCCGATGAGCAACACGGCAGGCATCCAAGAACCTTATTGAGATTCTTGCTGGGTCTCCCACAGGGAAAAACACTGATGCAGAGGAAGAGGCGGGGATATTTAAAGTCTGGATTTCCTGTGCCTGGGACAGGCCCCTCTCTCCGGTTGTGTGGGGGTAAAAAATGTGGAGCTATTAAGGGAGACATTATTAAGTGTGGGGACACAAATGGGGAGATTGGGGCACATTTACTAAGAGCTGTGCGCAAGTTTCCTGGTGGACTTTGCACGTTCATTTCGGTGCAAACTTGCACAGGCATTTAAGAAGTGCCTGCGCCACTTTTGTGGTAAAGCTGCACTTTTCTTTATGCGACACAAATTTCTGCACTGAAGGGGGCATTCCTGTGCTCATTCAGGATGTGCGCCGCGCCCTATGTTAAAGTTCCACTAAAAAAATGTGGTGCACTCTGCTTGGGCAGTGTAGCGAGCCCTCTGCACTATACACTGTTCTTAGTAAATGTGCCCCATTATCTTTTGTTGGCACATGTTGGTACAGCGTTAGAATAAATGTTCCTTTATCAACTCCGTAAAAGCTGGGTAATATGGTTACATACTGTAACAGTTACAATTTCAGTACAGTTGCTATTTAATCGCCAGGCAGGGAGTCCTTCCATCATATTTCTATATGATACAAGAACTCCTATTCACTGCAACATGCTCTGTCCAGCACACAGGTCCATTTCCTCAGACCAAGTACATTCCTGTGCAGGTAGCCCAAGTACATTCCATAAAAGCATGGTCTTAATGCATATTAATCCATGTGTAGCCAGACACTGACAAAAGGAGGTTACATTTTTATATGATACCTACTACTTATCATGCAAATCAAAAACTTGGTTTTGCTGTGCACAATAAAGAAATTTTTTGGTCATGGTGAAGATGTGGTTGGCAGCCTCTGAATTATTAAATGCACATCCATGCCATCATACAACAGACAAGAACTCTAGTTATAAAACACAACACATGCAAATTGATCAAGATACATTTCCATTGTAGTAGCAAAGCAGTACACAAAATGTATTGTTTCTTGGTCTTTAAACAGGTTAGTAATTCACGGTCATACAGAAATAAATTACAGTACCACAATCTGAAATTAGTTTAAATATATATCACACAAATGCATGCATAATATTACAACTGTATATATCACAAACTGGTATGACCTCTATTATTCTGATATAATCTGTATTATTAACACATATTGCGTTATGCTCATGTATTACTGTATGTAATGTAAGCTTATATCAAGCTTTTGTAAAGTCATAGGATTAAAGTAAGAGGCCAATCAGCATCTTGTTTATCACCAGCTTTTACACTACTCAACTATCATCACCCTCAGGGTATGAAATATCCTTTCTAGAATCCACTGCGCAAAAAGGCCCGTCGCCTCTCCCTGGGCGTGCATCTTCCCTGCTATGTGTTCTTGCCCGCAACAAGGCGATTTGTGTCCCCGATACCGTTGAGTGCCGTTTGCTTTTCTTTTGCACTGGATTGCTACTGTTGTGACGCCCTACGTGAACCCGGGTTGGGACTTTGTATATGCCACTTCACATGTGCAGCTGCATTTGCTGGACTTTGTTCCTTCTCTGTTTTGGCTTTGGAGAAGGTAGTGCCGATTGCTTTATTCTTGTTTATTCATCCTTTCTAGAATTGTCTCTTATATTTACCTATAATAGAACCAATCCAAAGCCAAATGCAAATTTGCTGTAAAGAGTTACTTTTATAGGCTTGGACTGTACCTAGTATCATATTTAGTTTCTTACAAAAGATACTGGTTGTATCCCTGTTTCTGTACCACACATAATCACAAGCTCGATGCAATGTGAAAGATTGTTATGTTTGATATGAAACCTTCAGCATCTAATATGACTTTAGAGGTAATTTATTATACATAAACAAGGGAGTTTTAATGTAAAAGATGGAATAGAAAATATATTTAGTACCCGACCAGAGGGGCTGGTAGTTTAGAAGTGTAAAAGCTGGTGACAGTGTTTGTATACTGTTAGTAGAGAAAAATATGGTTAACTATGTAAAATACAGCTAACAAAGACAGGAAGACAATCTGTACTCCCTTACACTGTCATAGTCATAATATAAGCCTACAAAACAAGAGATGTCTTGAATAATTCCTATAGGCAATTCATTTTGTTAGGTGTTCATGTTGTTAAATGTTAAAAACTTTGGTTGACGATCAAATGATAGTAAATAGCATTCACCTTTCCCTTGCTGGATACATAGCTATGAGCCAATAGCTTTCTTTTACTTCTATAATGGAAGGGACATAGTGGGCAGTGTAGTTTTCAGTCTTGAAAGAGGCCTTCTTATGATGTCAGTATAGAACAATCATGTTTTATATAATTAGAGTAAGTGGGCCGTGTAATTAAGAAACCTGTGGAAACTATTGAGCTATTGTATCCATAGTATTCTTTTGCATGCGTGTGCTATCCTAATTTATAAAAGTATTGCTTTTCTGAGCATGGTAAGGATCTGACTTGATGTGCGGTAAACAATAGTATATAAAGCTTTGAGGTATACAAAAGCTTCTCAAAGGGAAGCCATTTTGTCAATGTACCCTGCTGCTTTTCATCTCAAGGAATCTAAAACCTCAAACTATAGTTCACATTGCCCTTCCCTGCTAAAATAAAACATAATGTTTGCTGTACCTTGTACCACTAAACCCTGATCTAAATTCACTTACATATCAACAGTTTGCCATAACATTTGTTTAGAAAATGAGGAAATAGGTCACTTACAGCAATTCCATGGCCGAAACCAGAACCTGGTTGAGGACTTGCAGCACTAATGTAGTTGCCAACCCCAGAGTCTTGGCTAGCAGTTCCATAGATATCAGCAACAGGGCCTGGGCTGTTTGCCCCTGGGAATCCACCAGGTCGAGCTGGGTTGGTTCCTGCCGGGGAAGCGGGTGCGCCATAATTCGGTTGAGCACTGTAGCTATTCAGGACTAGTGTGCAGAGAATAAAGCCAAGTATAAGAGCAGAAGCATGGCATGCTGTGTTATTACAAACAAAACAGGGCAACTCATCAACAGGCAAACACTACAGAACAGCCCTGGCTTAATCTCAAACACTCAATCAAGGCCATGCAGAACAAGAGCATGTAATATAAGAGCAAACTACAAAGTTAAAGTAAAAGTCAACTACATACATTGAAAAAGCAATCATCTACTATTACCCAAAACTGGTGAACTAAGATTAATCAAAAGCATTAAAACGGGTGAAATGATGTTTTCAAACACTCTATGATCATGCAGTCATGTTTTTTTTTCCTTTCTTTCTCCTTAGTGTATGGAAACAGCATTCACATACCATGCAGACTACAAAGGAACTGTGCTCTAATATTATGAAGTGAGTTTCACTTGATGACCTGATGCTAGTTGGAAGCAGGAATTCTGACTAGTGAATTTCTTTTTTAGAAATTTAAATACAGATATGGAAAAAATATTTTTTTGATATATAGGAAAAAGCAGTAATAGAGGTTTTTGAGTAATTTCTTATATATTAGATAAGGCAAAAATCATTTGGATCTCAAAGGGAAGCTATCACAAGGGAAAACCAACCAAATCACCATATTGAGGATGTTTTTATGGCAGTACTCACTTACGGTATCCTGTAGTCATCTCACAATGGTCTATGAGCTGTATGCTAAAGGATGAGTGCTCATGACATTCCCTTCAGGGTTAAGCCTGGAACCGGGAACATCAGGTCTGCTAAGATTGCCAAAATAATGGAGAGGACTCCTAAATGCTTGAGTACATGGATCATTGATGGACAGACTGCAGAAAAGCAACTACCGCAGCTTAAGGGTGTTAAAAATGAATCAGACCTTCTCCAGACACAAAAACATAAAATTTTAACTACATCAAAAATAATAGATCTGTGCACAGTTGTTTGCATCACAAATTATGCTGAACCCCTGATGGCAGCAACAGGCAACTGAATTACTGGTAACTGTGTTGAGAAATGGAAATTATTGAGTAGCAACCAGTATAATAAAATAAAGTTCAATTTGGGGAAGTACTTGTAACCATATAGGGTAAAGAAGAAAATCTGTAAGCCAATCTAGATCATAGTGTATGAAAAAAATGCTTCTTGTACATAACTTATTTTAGAGGAATAAACAATGTATAGGCCTTTTTCAATCTGCCTTTGTCCTAAGATACTACATGTAAGAGTTGTAAATTTAAAGTGTAACCATCATTTAAAAAAAAACTTTTGATATGTTGTAGGACAGGTAATTTTAAGCCCATTTGCAATTGTATTAGTTACCCAAATCTTGCTCCTTCCTCTTTTATTCCGCAGCCTTCCCCCCTGTTGTTAGTGACTTCTTAGATTGCTGTTGCTAGGCACTTCCCGTCTTCACCGAGGAGCTGGCTACAGTAACACACCCCCTCTCTCTACTCTCAGCTGTTTACCTCATAGCTCAGTGCACCAGCACTCAGTCATGTGCTGACAGATGCCCTAACTAGTGTAATAACCAAAAACCTCTCTCTCTCTCAGCTTTCCCTACACTTGTATATAAACAAATAATCCACACAGACACAAGATGCAGATCGATCACAATCCCTCCTCCCCCATCACCTCATACTACACAGCAGGAAGTGACAGGAGAGACTCTCCAAGTCTTCATGCTGCCCCCTCATGTGCTGTGCTGAAGTTTTACTTAGATAGATAGATATGACTAGATAATAGATAGATATGAATAGATAGATAGATATGACTAGATAATAGATAGATATGAATAGATAGATATGAGATAGATAGGATATACATAGAAATATAATAGATAGATAGATATCAATAGATATCAGATAGATAGATATGGTGTCATTGGTCAGCACCATGCGCTTGTGATGAGGTGACAGGAGGCAGGTACCACTCCTCCATCTTGCTGATTGCAGTTTTTTTGAGAGCTGTTATGGGCCAAATAAGGTACTAAATGGGGATCGAGAGGCAAAATACTTTGAGGAATGATTCCCAGGGACACCTGGAGCAGAATTATGTTTATTAATTTTTTTTTTCTCAGAATGACGGTTACACTTTAAAGGGCTGAATATAACATGAGGGGTTCCGGCTGATAAAAAAAAAAATGGGTCAATGAAAATCTCAGTTGTACCAACTTGTTCTAAACATTTTGGTAGACTATCTGTAAAAAAATTAGGGTAGTGTCTTCCTTGTAATGTGGTCTATCATACATAGAAAAAACGAACTTCCATTGTAAATATACAGCGCAGATACAACAACCCGGCTCTTTAGATAACATCTAACATTGCTTAAGGGCACAGCAGCTTTCAATAGCTTACGTAAAAAGCAGTCAATTTATTTAGCAGATGTGAAACTATAATAATCTAATGTTATGAAACATACTAAGGCAATCCATTTGCCAAGTTGAATTGTAATGCCAAACACAAAATGGAAAGGCTGCAGCAGTTTCATTTCAATGACTAAGAATGGGACTGGCGGAGAGATTTAGGCCTAAGGCACAAATGTACTCAGAGCCTGCCATAGAGATTTGCTCTATCCACAAGTGCTGTACCCTTTATTGGATAATGTATTAAAGTAAATTTCTGACATTTAACAGTATGGGGCATGACATAAACAAGCTAAAAGGAGAATTTCTCACCACGACTCCTGTAAAATCAATCATTAAAGTTTGTTTTACCAGTGCTGCCCTATATTTTAAATGACCAAACACATACTTAAGCTACGTAGAAATAACACTGACATTTGCCAGAATGTACACCAAAAGCTGTGTTTAATGAAGTGGTGTAGGTATATGGGTCACAGTGGTCACTGAAGGTACACAGAGGTCTATAAGACTGGGGACCCTCAGGCCCCTTTCACAAATTTGTCCTCTTCTGAATATTTGATAATCTATAATATTTTCCACTGCTCTCTACACTGATATTCATCCTGACAGAGGTTCTCTACTCCCTTCCACCCTGTACAAAGATCATTTCAATGCATTTTCCCAATAAGCAAGTTTCCTGCTAACTCGAATACATAGGGCCTAATTTGCTGATCGATGGGGGTCTCAGTGATGAGACACCCACAGATCATGAAAACGGGGGTCCGATTGTGCATGATAGCTCTGTCTTGCATGACTGTTCTGCTCCATACATCTCAATGGAGCCGACAGAATTTGCCTAACTTGTATCTGTGGGAAAACCCCTTTAAGCTTGAATAGTATACTATGACCTCTGCCAAATGTCTATTATCTGAGATAAATGTATGTCCTGAAGACTTAAATTGTATATAAAGACCGATGGAGGACGCCAACCCTGTCATTTTTTTGCCCACTGGGGGTGAGCCTTATATATAATTAATGTTTTCATGGTGTGTTCTATTTTCATTTGTTCTTTAAGTATTTGGGCATCCTGCTTAAAAAAGGGACACAGCTTTTACCCCACTATCCTATTAGCATCTCCAAGTATGGTATGTAAAGTGGATGTGAGGTAAGAAGAGACATCTTGTGTGTGAGATGAGACATATTTAGGGGCAATGCCAAAGTAGGAAATGCAAACTACAGATAGATTTCCAGTTCCCGCTTTTTTCTTTAACTGCCTGTATCTCTGCTTCTGTGACAGCCTGATGCGATCTGAAAGATGAGATTTGACACCAAAGTACTCTGGAACCAAAGATAGGGGTGTCTGAAGTGATATTTCCCCCTCTATCCTGTAAAAGTGACTCATGTAAATACATGACTGTTTGTACATTTTTGATGTATACAGTATATTGCCTTTTTTATTTGGTGTTGGTACCCCTGTTATAGTTTTAACATGGAGGGAATGAGACAATACCTACACAGGTTATGCTCTGGCAGTTTCCCCAACATCTGGTATTAATAAATTAAACCAAGATATTCCATTTTATATTTCAAATCCATCTTTCACTGTTTAACTTCCTACATCTACTATATCTAACACCCAAATAATGCAGTCTCACTGCAGCTGCCACCCATTTGTCAGGGGGTGTAGAAAGGTTGGGATTTATAAGTTTCCAGGCAGACAGTAAATAAACACCCGCTAGTTATTTGCCCAATCTTTCCACTGAATGGGAAGAGATGTGATTGTATGCAAACAAAAGCAATTAAAGGCAAATAATAATAATGAGAGAATCTTAATTAGTGTGTTCCTACTCTTACAAGACATCGATATAGCTTGTTTGCTTCTTCTGAGTATACATTCCAACCATGAAACCAGTGTGATGTGAGGAGAAATCCTCCAATAAGGAAACTTAAAATCCATTGCTGCTATTGCATGTATATTTGGTGCTGTAATCTTGCGATGCAATGATACTTGGAAATTACTCACACTATGAACTCCTGTGACAATTGAATTTTCTAAAATTTTTGCTGCCAATGGAACAAGGATTATCAATTAAACTTTATCACAGACACCTTACAGCTGATCATTGCAGTCTGAGACTGTAGTAAAGCTTCCAGAGAGCTTCACCAGAGACCACAGTGGGCAGGGAGGTGCATCTGTAACTAAGAGACATCTGTAAGTTGGGTGTCGTTAAGTCGGGGACCACCTGTGTTTCAGGTTTCAA
Organism: Engystomops pustulosus; assembly: GCF_040894005.1. Taxonomy (NCBI): domain Eukaryota; kingdom Metazoa; phylum Chordata; class Amphibia; order Anura; family Leptodactylidae; genus Engystomops; species Engystomops pustulosus. The sequence goes on from NC_092412.1 coordinate 115,460,282, forward strand.
AGAGAAACCATCCTATCATTTGGAAGATAACTGCCAAATACAGTGACTTAAATCCCTTCCCTCTGTGAAAAAGTAAAATTATACTATGAAGGAAACACGGTCTTCCTGTATCATTCTGTATAAAATAGTACAATCTGTTGCACAATTCAATTAAAAAAAGAAATACAGGCAGTCCCCGGGTTATGTACAGGGTAGGTTCTGTAGGTTTGTTCTTAAGTTGAATTTGTATGCAAGTCAGAACTGTATAGTTTATCATTGTAACTCGAAACAATTGGATTTTAAAAATGTTGGGTTGTCATAAAAACCAGGATTAACAAGAAATCTTAATTATAGACACCTTTGATAACTATTATAGCTGTTTATTGTAGCCTAAGGCTAAAGTACAGTAAATTTCCAACATCCAAAGGTCAGTTTGTAACTAGGGGCCATCTATAAGTCGGGTGTTCTTAAGTAGGGGGCCGCCTGTATACTGATGTACAGACATAACAGTGTATGTTGGATGAAAGGGGCAAAGTTGACATCCTTCTATAAAATTAGTTTGCTTCTCAAAAGTGAAAAAGCCTGGCATTCATGCTGAAAACACCTTGAAATACAGGCATTAACTAGATTTATTCTCACCTAAAATATCTAGATAAACTAAATAAATATACAAATGAGAGAAGATATTGGTGTACCTTTGTGGGTGCAATTGAAATAAGTGAAAAATAAGAGAAGAGTATGACCTATAGTAGGCTACTGGGATGATGTATTTTGTTTCTAAGCTTTTCTATCCTCAGCTTTCAATGGACAGTGAAAAAACCTGATTGTAAATGATAACTATCTCAATACATAGGACAGCCGAACATAACTTCAACAAAACACTCATGAAATGCAAGTACCGTTTCCTGCAATCTATTCCAGCCATAAACTATATTAAAATGCCCTGTATTTTGTTCTAGCATTGATGAAGCAAATCAATAATAGCACTTGTGCTAGAAAATAAGTCATATAAAATACATGTTCTGATCATTTCAGGAAAAAACAGAAGGAAAAGACTTGTAAGAGTAAAATGTCAAGCTATGAATAAAATTATGCTGGAGTGTGTGTTTATAGTCAAACCTCATAATTTAAAGTAAGTGATAACAGAGTCAAGTCATTTTAGTTCATTGAACACTCATATAATGCTGTATTCATTCGCACTGATCACAGAGCTGAATGCGGAAATTATGTCTGTGACAAAATCACTCCTACACATTCATTATATTCTACATTTTCCATGGGAGTGGTAGATGTGCAAGTCAATGCATTAAGCAAACAAATAACAGGGTTGAAAACTCTACCTGTAGGTGTTAGAAAAGAGATATTTCTAGATAATAAATATATCACATTACAGCGCAGAGAATGGAAAATATGATTTAATAAACCGTACATTACTGTTTCTCTAACACAACATCTATCATAGCCAGGGTTATTAAGTTAACAAATCATTGGTGCTCCCAGACCACAAGTGCAATGAGTTTACTAATATATTCCACAGGTACTGGGAGGGGGAAAGGGTACTCCTAACAAATAAAAGAAGCTCACTGGACAGGGACAGGGACGTAATCCAAGGCAAACAGTGGTCTGCTTCATATGTGACTGTATTTTATTCACAATGGTGTCAAAATGATTCAGAAACCAATCATGCCCATTTAAAATGTATCTTCAGATTATTCTACATAAAAGAGTCAGATCAATGGTTTTGGTCCATGAATATCTTCTCAAGAATAGACCTGGTAGGGAAAGTAGAGTGACCTTCCTGCTCCCCTCCACCTCTACATAGCGTAAGAAGTCAAAATCTAAGCTTGAGAAGAGTCCTCAGGGAGCAATATGTGATGTGAACTGACTACAGTGTGTAAGAGAAAAGGGACACTTCTAACAGTTGGACAACAGTTCAGCTATAAGATAAGATAAACCATGTGATGGCATCATAGCACTAGAAACCAAAAGCAGTGACCTGACCAGTTGGTTTGGGCAACTTCTATACATACTTTTTGAATGCCGCTGAGATGGGAAGAGGTAGAGGGCCATACCAAGAGGTCACCTAATGTTGTGCAAACCGCCCATCTACCCTTGCTAGTTTCATGAGATGTATAATTCCTGAAAATTGGACTTCCCAATAACAATCTCAAAATTCAATGGAAAAACATGTCATCTCATCAATTTTATGCAGTAGGACAGATTACTGGTTTACTAGCAGGTTTTGATTTTTTATTATTTGGACATTATAGTATTCTGTATAATTCTTATAGCAGTATTATGCAAGCTTTATGAGTACCGTATTTTTCGGACTATAAGACGCTTCTTACTATAGGACAACCCCAGATTTAGGCTTCCAAAAAAGGAAAAATATATTTTTCACCAATTAAAATATTAAAATATTCCTGTTTTTCGCACTAAAGTACAGCACACACAGATCTGCTCCATCCATACATTTACACACACAGCTCTGCTTTATCCATGCAGTTACACACACAGCCCTGCTTCATCCATACATTTACACACATAGCACTGCTCCATCCATACGTTACACACACACAGCTTTGCTCCATCCATACATTTACACACACAGCTCTGCTTCATCCATACAGTTACACACACACAGCACTGCTTCATCCATATATTTACACACACAGCCCTGCTTCATCCATACATTTACACACATAGTACTGCTACATCCATACATTTACACACACAGCTCTGCTTCATCCATACATTTACACACACAGATCAGCTATACACATGTAAGGAACACTCTGGGAACTACTCTACACATGAATACATACACAGATGTAGTATACACAAATAAGGAACACACAGGGAACTATTTACACACACAGAACCCCCCCCCCCCCTTCTTATTACACTGTCTCAACACAGCATGTCCCCATTCTCGTATGTGGTGATGTAAGAAGCATGTGATCAGTCACATGATTCTGACATCACTGCAGGTACTGTAGGCAGGAGGAAAGAGCAGTGCGGAGGCTCTCCGCTTTGGGAGATCGGATGAAGCGCCATATCAGGGCATCATCCGATCTCCATTACAGCGGTCAGGAGAATCTGGCAGTGTTTTTTTTTTGCTAAAAAGTGCATCTTATAGTCCAAAAAATACGGTAAATTCACACAGACACACGTTCTCACTCAATATAACAATACAGTCTAGAGAGCCTATGACCAAGATTCAGAGACATGCAGTGAATATTGTTGTGTTGCCACCCAGGTTTGAATTTCGGCTGAGTGTTGTGTTGCAGTACTGGTAAAATTCTGGTTACATACGAAAGATCAATGGCTGCGATGAAGCAGAGTAGCAATATGGTGATTTTATGGAGCATGGCTAAAGTTATTATTTGGCCCTAGCAATATGCATGGCCAGTGCAGGGTTACAGGTTACGTGTACATTTAAGGAACTATGTGGTTATATGTCAAAGGGCTATTATTAGTCTTACAATCAGCACATAAGCAATAAACACTACACATTGTGTAGTAGATAATCTTAGAATATACCACATATCAGCAGTTAAAGATTTCCTGGTCTGCTCAGGATCATATATCTTCAGATACAGAAGCTGGGTAAAATGTTAGGGATAGCTTATCTGCCTCACTGCCTTACAAATTACTGCAGTAAGTGAGCTAAGAACATCCTTGAAAAGCTATCCTGTGCTGGACATTAAAGGTCGACATTATGAGATAAACTCTAGCTTGATAAAATACAGCAAAGTTGCAGCCATGAGTCATTACAGCCTTTTACTGGGATTTTTTATTTAAGTGACTTTTACAAAGGGAAAATAACATCAATGTGTAATGTAACTATAGGAAAACAAAAATATATTTAGTCGATGAAGCTGCTTAACACAACATAATAGAATGAAGGACATTTCATACAGTGGATGCAGTAAAGGTAAAAAAATATTAGAAAATATTAAGCATTCGTTGAAAAATAAAGTTTTGTATAATTTTTTTTAGAAATTAGCAGACAAATCCATCCTTAAAGGGGTATTCCCATCTGGGTATTTTCATTTAATTAATATGCCATATACATACTTTTCTCAATTGCAAGTTGTAAAAAAAAATTATCTGCTTGAAGATCTTTTCCTATAAATGTAGCCATGTTCCCCCTTAGAAACAAGGCATCTGTCCTTGGATATGACCACCCCAAATGTTGGCAGCGGTGGTCAGACATATGCTATTGAACATTGCCCATACAGTAACACCGACACATTTCATAGGCAAAAATAAGTTGTTTCTTTGTGCAATCCCTCCAGCAAAGGTGGTCATATCCAAGGACAACAATCTCGTTTCTAAGGGACTAAATGACTACATTTATGGGACATTATCTTCACACATTTTTTTAATAACATCCAATTGAAGATATGCATGTATATGGAAGATGAATTAAATTAAATGTCAATGCCCAAATGAGAATACCCCTTTAATCCATAACTCACTTCCTGTGTGAACTTTAATAATGATTCATTTAATTGTCATTCTTACTAAAATACTTTTCTGGTTGAATGTCTAGCCACAGCTATGCTACCTGCAACCATATCATCTAAAGGATGTGTATGTAAGAATACTATTACATATTGTCAGACAATTCACCTATCCATGAGAAAAATATGTAAAACCTACATGGAAGGGCATTACAGGCATTCCCCAGGTCACATACAAGATAGGTTCTGTAGGTTTGTCCTATGGTTGACGATATTTTATAAGTGTAGCTTTAGACTAAATAGTTTTTGTCCCTGTGACTAATGGTTTTCCAAATTTTGGGTTGTCATAGGAAGAAGTCCTTTTTATGTAATGTGACGATTCCCAAAGAGACCTTTTATTATATAGTATATCACTTCATAAATATACCAGATGCTATAATCACAATTTTAAGCTCTCAAGAAGCTTAGAGTCTGTTTGGATATGGCCATAGCATAAGAATATCTGGCTAGGAGTAAGCATGTCGTTAAGTAGAAAAAAACTTTGCATTTGCATTTAATGTAAACATGGTACACATGGAATGTGTTGTTATAATAAAATGTTGCCTTTCATACATCTACACAAATAATATTTCTAGCATATAGACACCCTTTCCTCTCAACAAAAGAAATGAAATCGACATTTTAAGCAAAGCACATAAACACATATTACTTTGGGTCTAGTTTACAGTCATTTTCCAATGTGCATGCATATACATAACATTGAGATTGGCAGCAATAATTATTTACTCTCGATTGTAATACTTTAACCCAAAGACTCAAGGTTTCAAACAGTAATACAGTAACAGAAACCTGGCATGCAATACTTGACCTTGTGCAATTTATATCTCAATGCAATATTCCCACTGATTAATTTTAGCCATCACACCCCAAAATAAAGAAAGGCTTACAAACCTGGACTCTTAAACTGATCCGGGCTGGGAAGGTGATGAAGGGGGGAGTTACTTGCTGAAGCAGCATGCTCGCTACGAAGCATCTGAGCCGCTCGAGGCCCCATGGAACCATAATCCGCGAATGATAGTGTGGCCCGTTGGTCACCGGGCGAGGTATAGAAACCATAATCTGGGATTCCTAAAGACATATTGACTTTGTCACTAAAATATCTAGATTGTGACGCAGTGAATTAATACAACATAAGCAAACAAAAAGTTAAGGTTGTAAAGTACCAAACAAATAGGCAGTCAGCCCTTGCAATCTATTCCACAGCTTCATTTAATCAGAAAAAACACACAAATACATAAAACAGTCATCATGGAAATGCACAGTATGTGGTTAGTTAAAAAGAAAACACATAATACAAAAAGAATATTAGCTTTGACTCAATTAGAAACAGCCAATTAAGTAACTTCCCAGTATCCTCCAACTCCTGTCTGTCTGAGAATAAACCTTAACCTGCCATTTTCCTAAGATACCCCTAAAGCAAACATTGCATAAAAGAGAATAAGGCCCCCATCTTCATCCAAAATTTTGGTTTCATGAACCTAGACCTTATTCATAAACGTAGATGGCTACTGAGCCGAAAATAAAGTCCAATCTAATCCTATGTGTAATAAAGTGAACAATTCTCAATAACTCAGCTACTATTACTGCACAAATAAAGAATTGGATTCAATAGTGTTCTGGCAGGATGACGGTCAACCCCGGCAAATCCAAAATCATGATTGCTGGGAAGAAGGGACTACTTGCACATATAACTATGTTGCTTGAAGTCCCTTCCCTGGCATTGTTTTCATCCATGAAATCCAGCCAGCACATAATTAGAGATCTGGTAGAGGTCTTGATTATTTTGATTAGTTGGTGTTTACAACAGGAGTACAAATATCTAAAATATCAGAAAAGATATCAAAATTCTTAGTAGATATAGGCTGATGACTACTCATCTTCTGCTGTTTGATTAATGCTATTTGGCAGAACTGCTGTTCAATTGGATAATAAAAATATTTCTTAGCAAATAAAATCAAGGCACCATGCAATAATCCATTACAGAATTATTTTACAATGAAAAAATAGATGCTATAACATGGGTGAGTTTTTTCATTTTTAAAAATTGATTACAAAATGAATAAAAAGGTAAAACAAATAAATGGATATAGCACACCTGCTTAAAAGGGAACCTGTCACCAGATTGGCCATTTTTGACCTCTGAGAAGAAGCAGGAGGTGGAGCTGTACAGGAGCACAAAGGTGGGGGCCAAGCTCTGAGGAGTGGGTAACACAGACAAGCCACATGTTTTTTTTTTAAATCCATCCAAACCAAAGTCCAGCCCCAGGATTTTTTCTGGGAGCAAGGTAAGTTATAACACACAATTATATTGTGCTTAGAAAAGGCAGGAAGGCAGATTTGCACTGCTGACGTTATGGGCTTTTACAATCTGTCTTTAGTGAAAAATGAGGTCCCTGGTGACAGGTTCCCTTTAACTGGCCCCCTGCCAGAATGGACTGGTGGGTACCAGGGAAGGAGGCATTTAGATTTGAAATGTTCTCCCTTGTAAAAAAAATAAATAATTGGGGGAAAAGCAGATGTTTGGAAAAAGAAAAATCATTTTTCACTTGCATAAATCAAAGTGAATTAAGCTCCATGAAACACCTGTGCTGTTCAAATGCTTATTGTACCCCTTGACAGGTTATTTGAGGGGTATATTTTCCAAAATGGGGTAAATTGTTGGGGTTTTCCTCTGTTATCCTTGTAACTTTTCAAATGTTTTAGGGTATTTAAAAACAAATCCATCAAAATCTGGCATCCGTAGGCATAAGAGGCGCTTGTCAGCTGATACAGCAGGTAACATCCAACTGTGGAGCATGGCCATATTCAAGATAAACTGCACAATACAATTTGAACTATGTATTCTCCCTTTATCCAGCAAAAAATCTGTACATTTTAGGGCTAAATAAATGTTTTATTTAAATTTTTCAAATGTTATTTATTCAAATTTTTAAACTTCCATATAGGACCTCCATCTTGTTCGAATTTATGTGAGATTCTTAAATGGTTTCTAATAAAAAGGAAACCCCCATAAAAATAAATTACCGCTTAAAATAATATATTGTGGGATTTCCTTGACAATTTGGAAAATTACTTAACAATTTGTAAGCCTTCTAAAGTCCTTAAAAAATAATGCAACATAAAAATGTATAGCATTGTAAAGCATGCATATGGTTAATCATAGTAAATAACTAATTCGGATGGTGGGACTATCTGTTTGAAAAGTATAACATTTTATACAAATATACATTTTATTCTGAAAGAGACACATTTTTCCAAAATGTTGTCAACTTTCTCATGTTTATAGAAATAAATGCAAATACAAAATTTCCCACAACAACCTGTCATGAAAATACAATCTCAAAATCACTTGGGTAAGTTAAAGCACTCTAATGATATATACCGCATAAAGATTTGCGGCAAACACATGACAGATTAGAAAAATCGTGCTTGGTCCGCAAGGTGAAAATGAGCTTGGTCCTCAATGGGGTAAACGTCCATGTCCATTTCGAGCGGAGAATAGGGTCTACAACCTATGGGATGATTCCCTATTCTGAGCCATACACATGTATAGTGTTATTATAGTCCAACAATCCATAAAACTACCATACAAAGCATTTTTTTGGTATATACCAATATAATTAATGGTATGGGTTTGGGTTTAAAACATTAATCATTATGGTACAAAATTGTTAACAGGATAAAGAAACATTTAAAAAAATAAAAAGTAAAATCCAAGCAACTTGAACTATTACAATTATTTTCTTTTTATTCACAAGTATTTTCTACTTAAAAAATTCCAGAAATAATTTATTCTTGCAAAGAGCGCTGCACACATTTTACAGATCAGGATATGAGTTTTATTCCTTCCAACAGTGCACATTCAAAACATTGTTTTCCTTTTCATTTAGCAAAGGGAAATTACTATTTACCGTGTGCAATGCCAGAGAAACTCAAGCGCTGCAAGGAAATTTGTCCCAAACACCTGTGTTCCTGCCACCCCCCACACATAAGCATAATTGGCCTGACGCAGAGAACAAGCTCAGGCCTGCAGATCTAAGGTCCATGGAGGAGAAAAGCAACTGCTCTACAGCCTCCAAGAAGTACACAACATCAACAAGTAAATTTACTGGCCAGTCATCAGTGCAAATATGTGATTCTATTTTACTCCATCTCTGTAGAGCATGTTTTGACTCTCTCTTCCTCGCTTCTAATTAAAGGTCGAGCGATGCCATCTCCGGTGGTAAGCCGAGTGAAACAACACCATCACATAGGAAGAATGCACATGCTGGGAATCAAAAGGTGTGGGCAGATGGGGAGAAATTAAGAACTTCTGGTAAAAATAACTTTCAGTCTCTTTGTTCCTTTGACGACTTCAGCCTGAAATTACCTCTGATTTAATTTATGGCACATAGAAATGTCTTATAGGAAGTGAAGCCTTTATTTTCCCTCCTTGGCTTCTGATAATTTTTTTCATGTCACATTTTACCAATCCTAGGTCTCAACCATACCTGTTAAATAAACAGTTCATGTGCATTAAACAGTTAAGAACCGTTTCAGGTAATTTTTTAACCCCTTAGCGCTCCGCGCCGTAGCTATACTGCGCGGGCTCCTGCGATAAGCGCTCAGCGCTGTATGGCTACGGCGCGGAGAAAAAATGCTGGTTCGGCATCGTTGGTAGCAGGGTAGCACCCACGGTCGGAGTGGGCTCCAATAGCGGGTGTTCAACCCGTTAAATGCTGCGGTCAGCGCGACCACGGCATTTAACTTGCCTTTGGGGGTCTTTCCCCCACGATCACCCCCCGTGCCAGTTTTTTGGGGGGGTGCCAATCGTTGCTATAGTCCGATCAGGACCCCAGAGCTGCCTGCTGGCAATGTCTTAAAGGCACAGTGTCAGTCTATGCATGTGCATAGGCTGACACGGCTAATACCCTGAAATACATCAGTATTGCAGAGTATTATCATGAACAAGCAATCCGATGATTGCTTGTTCATGTCCCATGGTGGAAATTGTAAAAAAGTTAAAAAAAAAGTTTTTCAGTAAAAAATAAAGTAATAAATCAATAAAAATGTTCATAAGCCCCATAACATCTAAAGAGAAATATAACGCTAAAAAAACCTAAATCATAACACAAACCCCAAATATATAGTATCACCGCGTCCGTAGAATAAAATGAAATAATTATTGAACCCATACGATGAACGCCGTAAAAAAAAACTTTAAAAACCCGCCAAAAATTATGATTTTTACCTATTGAACCCCACAAAAAATGCAATAAAAAGTGATCAACAAAACATTTGTACTCCAGAATGATACTGTTGCAAAGTACAACATGTACAACACCTTAATCTACTTTACTACCTAATGCAGTGTCAGTTAGAGGTGGCTAGGGAGCCAAAATTGTCTGGTGCTATTTGTGAATGTGGGCTAATTTAGCTAATGTCACAAAACGTAGATAGGGAAAAAGATATTTTTTTTCCATGCTAATGTCAAGGTCTGCTTCATCACAGCGGAGGAGTAGGGTCCAGCTGCTGGAATAGCCAGTGTTTTATTGTATTTACTTTTCATTATTTGCCCTGGGTCAAGTTGCCTGCAGCACCTTAAAGGCACTAAAATCCACTGTAGCATAGAATCATTTGATGTTATATGATGTATGTCCAAGGAAAGGTGCCTTGTAGCAGTGAAATGTTGATAAAAGAGCATTGCTATTACAAAGTGCAGTCTTCTATTGTAGGAAATTGGATATGACTAATGCTGATCCGCACTAAATATAATGTGTTATGCTGTCTAGAACCTAAAGGGTTTATGATGATTAGTGAACCAGAGTGACAAGCAATCTCTCTGTGACTTATGAAATGTAATCATGTCTAGCAAGCTGGAGACATTGGTGCTTGATCCAGGTCCTTATGGCAGGGACAAAGGCGGCAAGAGAGACATTAGAAAGATTGCTGTGTTGATAACTGAAGCAAATCATTATCTGGAAGTATCTAAAGCCATTTAATAGTGAAATAAATATTAAGTAATGCACAATAGCTTACAATATGGCAAACAAAAAATAAAGTATAACCGAAAAATAAAATATGGCCAAGTCATGCTTTTACGGCATCTTCTTAAAGATTAACCTGCCATGAATACAGCAGAGTGTGCCTATGCTGGACCATCAGAATATGACATACACACAGAAAAAACTGTATAAGCTGCAAAGTCTGATCGCTGGTCACCTAAGCACCTGAAGGGAACAGGTAACTCCCATATACAGCCACTAGTAAGATGATCATTACTACAATTTCTAAAATGTTCATTTCTAACTAGCTGGAGAAGAAATGTTTGTGGACCTGATACTTTAATAAATCGACCATTACAGCAGCATTATCAACTATAAGGACAACCCAATGACTGAATAATGCTTTTGTATAATGATACATTTTTAAGGCTACCTGAATATTTTTTCCAGTCTGTGCACTAGCCATTAATTCAATAGATAGCACACAGCCAAACGCATTTTAATGGGTTCACGCACAGAAGTGGTTTCCATGGCTCTGTGTGTGAACCGACTGTATGACGCACCAGGTATGCAAACAACAAACCACCATTATTGTGCAGCCACCCCTTGTGTCATCAAAACTGCTCTAACCATGTAATCCATTGATTCTACAAGACCTCCAAAAGTGTCCTGTAGCATCTGAAGGAGTTAGCAGAAAAACATCAGAAAAATATTTTCTTCCATAAAACATAATATTGTTGTAAAATTACTAAACCATTGATTAATACGAAGAAAACGTGAAAAAAATGTAGATAGAATTGTTATTCTTTGGCCAAACAAGTTTGATCCATCAAACTTACTAAGTGTGTGTTCCAGATTGATGGACCTGCACGCTGAACACCTGAACTGAGCTTAGCATAGCCTAACTGGCCAAATAATAGAAATTATTTTGAGAGTTCAGTTTTATAAGATTAAGGTTTGGCAGAAGAAAATGTGGTTTTAGGAAAGAACATGATGTAAACTGTATCATGTTCTTACCGATGGGTGTATTTGAAGGTTATCCTGTCTGGTTCTCAGCTAAATCATAGTATCATAGTAAAAAAAGATATCAGCCTATCAAGTCCAAGCTATACATTATATTGCGTTAGAGTTAGGTGAAAAGCAACCAGATTCTCCAATTTACATAATGTGGGAGATGGAATACAGCTGTGTATAAACAGAGTTAGAAATAGCCATTTATATATATATATATATATATATATATATATATATATATATATATATCACTGTAGGCTTTTTTATTTTTAAATGCCCACTCTTGTACTACCCTTTAGGAAAGAATTTGACAAACTGTCCAAAATATTAACCTTTTAGGCCACATGTACTTGAACATGTACTGTTTGCTAGGATCCCTTGATTGCAATTGTCAGTCATGATGACATTATAAAATGACTGCTTGAGTTGCAAACATGGGCAGGAATAGGGCCCAAGCAGTCAGATCATGCACAGGGGCCTTGGAACCCATGGCCGTGGGCATGATCCCATTGAAATAAATGGGGATGCATGCTAGCCACTGAATGGCTAGAACATGGCCCCATTTCCCATGAACATCTGGACTTCGACAGTATCTTTGGTGCAAATGAGGTCATAAAGAGCATTTTTCTTAGTATATCTCGCATGGTATCATATAAAAGTCAGTTGCTCTTGTCATTGCCATGAGAATCTCAATGTGAGTCTCAAGAATAAATAGAGAATAAGACATGCCCCCACTTAAAATGCTACGACAGCTGGAAAGTCGGATCAATGGTCAGCTAAGGACCAGAAGGGAACAGGTAACTCACAAATACAGCCACTAGTAAGATGATCATTACTACAATTTATAAAATGTTCATTTCTAACTAGCTGGAGAAGAAATTTTTGTGGACCTGCTATTTTAATAAATGCTTTTTCATACCCAACATTAGTATCAACAGACATTGCAAGTTGTCCTTCACATAAAACAAGGCAATATTCATCTTTGAGGACAAAATGTTATGGCTCTTGAAAATGTTTAGAAATTTTTTGAGTAACATGGACAACAGTCCCATAAATTATTATATTACTACACTGTGCATATATTTTGCCTTACATTCATATCACTGTTATTTTCACCACACATTTAATTTTACCGCTTAATGACCGCCTAATAACAAGGTTAATTTTGGCGCCTAATGATAGGGTTTAATGAACCAAAGCAGAGATGTCAAAGGTCCTAATGTTGAAGGTAGGTTGCATGCCTAGTAACTTTTTCAAGGAAACTTATCATACTACAACATTTTTGGAGAATTTTTCCCTGCATAGCTAAGGAACAGCAAGCAAGCTTAAAACATAATTTCATTTTTGCAGCATGTGCAATGTAAAATCTCCATCTGAAAATCTGAAAGGTGTCATCCTTCTTATAGGGGAGAAGAGCACACAGGCCACAAGCAAAATGAAAGGAAATCAGTCTTAATGCTCCGTTCATTCGCAGCCAGCATTTGGTGGCTGTAATGAAATAAGCTTTGTCTCAATCCGGTCTCACTTTTCTTTTTTTTTTTTTTTTGCTCAATGTTCAATATTTATTGCCTAATCACATTTACCATATCACAAGTTATTGGTGTCACTTCAGCCCAAGGTTGGAGGGTAACCGTACCCTGGACACATTCACAGAATGAGAAGCTGCGGGGCTCTTGTCGCAGCCTTTACAAAAGGATTTCCACTTGAGTGGCTCATCTTTAATCATTATAAAAGCACAGAGGTTTAATCCATTTTTGATGTAAGCGCTAATAGCTTTGTGTCCTTGAAGTTCAAAGTGGTCTTCGTGCATGTCGCTAATTAGCCAAGCAAAGCAGCCATCCAGCTCCCTCTCGTGTTTCTAATTAGATCCTCAGCAACAAACAAATGTCGACCTCACTGAAGCTTTCTTCCATTAGCTTCTACGTCTACAGAGGTGCAGTCATCCCTCTGTGTTTCCCTCTATGGCTTTAATATTACATGTGGCATTTTGTGTCCCACTTCCCTCAGTGGTATGGGTATTGTAAACTCAGACATCAATATCAGCACAAAGACTACAGATGCCTCGCCTGACTCTGTAGTAAAATCTGAACAACCGGTTTATATACTTCAGGGAAAAATATGAGGAAATAAAAATCAGCTTCTTGTCACATTGTGAGTTGTTGATCTTGTCGATGGAGCAGAAGGAAACAGAGCTGGGTATTCAGCATATACAACTACTTGCATAGGGCCTGGGAAAAACAGATAAAGGGACTCTTACTTTTATGGCACTGACAAACTGTGACTTCTGACAAATTCAGATATAAAATGATCCTTAATATTCTTTGCGATATAAAGCCTTAAGAGAATGTATAAAAGTGATATACAAACTAACTATCTTGAGGTCAGGGACATGTAATTTATAGCAACAGCATAGTTGATGGGATTGTTAGAAATAACACCAACATGCTTTCTAAAGAAACCCAAGAAATCATTTTCTGTGAAATTAGAATGTGCAGGAATAATTAATATGTGCCCCCCAATTCATCCCAGCTGCCCGAAGAGATACAGGCTTGTCTGTCCCTAGCCCAGGGTTAATTTCATTTCAGCATTGACATTTCTATATACAGTGTAGGTTCTATGTCCTGTGTACTTCCAATCTTCAAAATAACAGTAGTACAGAGGAGTTTACATGCTACTAAATATACACAGGATAGTTCGTAACATTCTGATAGGTGGGGATGTGTATGTTGAACCCCAAATAGGGGTCTGATTTTCACTAGATAACTTAGCATTAGGGTAAGCATTCATCTTGTCACTCCACTCCATACTATGGAAGTGTCAGAAATTGCTGCGCATGCCATTCAGGGATCTCCAACACTCCCATTCGCTGTCTATGAGAGTGCTGTAAGTAGAATACTTGACTTGACACTCCATCAATTAGCGAGATCAGGAACCCTGATGTCATAGTAGGTGAGAATCCCATTAACCCCTTAACGACTTGGCCTTTTTTAGTTTTTTCACTTCCATTTTTCACTCCCCACCTTCAAAAATCTATAACTTTTTTATTTTTCCACATAAAGAGCTGTGTTATGGATTATTTTCTGCGTAACAAATTGCACTTCGTAGTGACGGTATTTAATATTCCATGGCGCATACTGGGAAGCGGGAAAAAAATTCCAAATGCAGTGAAAATGGTGAAAAAACACATTTGCGACGTTTTCTTGAGGGCTTGGATTTTACAGATTTCACTGTGTGCCCCAAATGACAGGTCTACTTTATTCTTTGGGTTGCTACGATCACAGGGATACCACATTTGTACAGGTTTTATAATGTTTTCATACATTTAAAAAAATTAAAACCTCCTGTACAAAAAATTTTTTTTTGATTTTGCCATCTTCTGGCGCTAATAACTTTTTCATACTTTGGTGTACAGAGCTGTGGGTGGTGTCATTTTTTGCGACTTTTGATGGCGTTTTCATTGCTATCATTGTTAGGACTGTGCTACCTTTTGATCACTTTTTATTAATTTTTTTATATTTTCCAAAATGGCAAAAAAATGTAATTTTTTACTTTGGACGCTATTTTCCGTTACGGGGTTAAACGCAGTGAAAAACCGTTATTATATTTTGATAGATCGGACATTTTCAGATGCGGTGATACCTAATGTGTTTATGATTTTTACTGTTTATTAATATTAATATCAGTTCTAGGGAAAGGGGGGTGATTTGAATTTTTAGGTTTTTTTAATATAATAAAACATAAATAAAAAAAACATAGTAACATAGTCCCCTTTTAGAAAGATACACTTCTCCAAACATTCCTCCAAAAAATAATATTTGTCGAAATCTCCAAAATACGCCTCTGTCTCGGCGATGACTTCCTCGTTTGAGCAAAATTTTTTTCCCACGAGCCATTTCTTCATGTTAGGGAACAAGAAAAAGTTGCAGGGATCCAGATCGAGTGAATACAAGGGGTGCGGCAGCAATTCATTATGAAATTCATGCGGATGAATGTGCTGGTGCTTTATTATGTTAAAACAGCACCTTCTTTTTCGCCAAATGCAGCCATGTCTCCTTCAATTTTTTGTCAAAGTGGTTCAATAACTAAAATTGCTGCCATGACCTTTCCGGCTGATGGGACCCTCTTCACCTTCTTTGGAGCAGATTCACCGGGAGAAATCCATTGTTTTGAATTTTGCTTAGTTTCTGGTGTGTAATGATGAATCCAGGTTTCATCAATGGTGACAACTCGACACAAAAACTCCTTCGGATCTTGCTTAAACTGCTCCAAACACAAAAATTCGTTGAACCAATAGCTAATTATGGTCATACATGGCGAAGTGTCCCCATAAACAGCACCCAACTTTGCTTTTATCTTCTCACATTTTTTCCCATCCAAAAACAAAAGCCAAATTACATAACTTACAATACTGCTCTTTTTCCATCTTAGCGAATATCACGAAACACGTCTTACTCAGATGGCTGCCAAATCCAAACTAACCTATCAATCAGTCTGCAATTTGTTTTGCAGCCACCCTCGTATGCCATAACCTGTGGATAGAGAACTAGTTACCTACCGACAAAAAAAAAAAATCATCATCAAGAAAAAAATAAGGTATTCTTAAGGTATCACAAGTTGGTTAATGTCATATTAACCCCTTAATGACCGCCCTATCGGGTTTTTACGGCGGTCATGAAGGGTACTTCTTCTGATGCGACGCCTTTCTACGGCGGCGCATCAGAAGAAGTTTTCGGGACACCAGGTGATATCACAGCCCAGACCCGGCACTAACACCCGGGATCGGAAAAACACCGATCCCGGGTGTTTAACCCCTTGCACGCCTTGACCGCGGCGTGCAAGTGTGTCCCCCGTGGATCGGACCCCCCCGGTGTGCTTACCGGGGGATCCGATCCCTCCTGCCGCTGCCCCGGGTTCCGACGAGTGACCCGGGGCTGTCGGCTCCTCTTCTCACCGGGTCCTGCCTTCCTGGCAGGACCCGGCTGTAAGTAACTGAGCATGCGCAGCATGCTCAGTTACTTTCACTATACACTGCAATACAAGTGTATTGCAGTGTAAAGGCTTGAATAAGCGATCGGATGATCGCTTATTCAAGCCAAGAAGCAGAAAATGTAAAAAAGTAAAAAAAAAAAAATTAAATCTTTTTATAATATAATTAAATAAATAAATAAAATAAAAGTCCCATAATCTCCCCAGTAACACATAAAATGCAAATAAAGTATATAAAAACACAAAACACGTACATATTTGGTATCACCGCGTCCGTATTAATCTGTACAATAAATCTAAATCAATAATGAACCCGCTCGGTGAACTACGTAAAAAAAAAACTCGAAAAACTTCCCATAATATACAATTTTTCATCAAACACCATCACAAAAAATGTTCTAAAAAGTGATCAAAAAAAGTTACGGTACCTAATATGATACGACTGAAAAGAACAACTGTTTTCGCAAAAAATAAGCCCTCAACCAGATCTGACAACAGAAAAATACAGAAGTTATGGCCCTGAAAAGTTGTCAATAGTAAAAACAATGCGATTTTCTCCAATATTGGTTTTGCTCAGGAAAATTGAGCAAAATAAGAAAAACTATATAAATGAGGTATCACCGCAATCGTAGTGAACCAGAGAATAAAGATAAAATATTATTTTTACGTTACGGTGAGCGGAGGGGGGGGGGAGATGCTCACAATCCAAAATAAAAATTGATGATATTGTTTGTATCCCCCTTGAAATAGTTAATAAAATCTCATGAATAAGCTTTAGACTCCCAAAATAAATTATTTATACATTGTATCTCATCCCATAAAAAATAAGCCCTCATATGATCGCATTACCAAAAAAAATAAAAATTTATAGGTCGTACAATGTGACAATACAAATCTGCTGTGGACGGCGCCTCCATTCATTCTATACTTGGCCGTGCGCCCGTACAGCAGTTTACCACCACATATGGGGCATCAGTACACTCGGGAGGAATTGGGCATCAAGCGTTGCAGTGCGTTTCATCATTTAATTTATTCTGAAAATGTCAGTTTTGGCCTAAATGAATGTATTTCCAAAAAAATTCCATAGTTTCTAAATCGCAGGTCCATATTTTTTAACCCATGTGAAACACTTAAAGGGTTAATGGACTTAATAGAAGTTGTTTTACATATGTTGAGGGGTGAACTTTCTATAGTGGGGTAATTTATGAGGTTTTACTATTATTTAGGCCTCTCAAAGTCACTTGAAAGCTGAGTTGTCCCTCAAAATGTGAGTTATGGCAATTTTCATGAAAATAAGAAAAATCGCACCTAAAGTTCTGCGCCTCATAACATCCTAGAAAAGTGAGAGGATGCATAAAATATCATCCCAACATAAAGCAGATATTCTGTAAATGTTAATTATCAAACTTTTTGGGTAGTTTTACTTCCTGTCTGGAAACCAGAACATTTCAAACTTGGAAAATGAAGAATTTTTACAAACTTTTGCCAAATTTTCACTTTTTTCAGAACGAAACGCAAAACTTATCACTTAAATTTTATAACTAACATGAAGTACAATGTGTCACGAGAAAACATTCTCAAAATCATCAGGATATGTTAAAGCGTTCCGAAGTTATAACCAATTATCCTGAGACATGTCAGATTTGAAAAATCAAGTCTGGTCATTGAGCTGAAAACTAGTGTCGGTGATAAGGGGTTAAAGATAAGCCAGCTGCCTCAATGTCATGTTTGTTTCCCTGATACGAGGCAAGCAATCCATAAAAAACAAAAAAGGCACAAAAACTGCACCTACCTAAGCAAGATTTAGAAAAAAATCTCTAAAAATTTACAATGAACAACCATTACAGCTGATTACATAGTTTTGTTCTAGAAAACAAAGCATATATCCTAGTCAGACACATACATCTTCTGATATTTATGCCCTGACACAGCTTTACGTCTCTATCAAGCTTATAAATGACATGCGCTAAAATGTAATTTTGCTAAGTGATTGAATGATAACCACGTTAAAATGGTCAGAAGATGACCCAGAATGGATATCTTTCATAATAAAACAGAAACCTCCTAGACCAAGGCAAATCCTCCTGACGATAAAAGCAAGATGATATAATGTACAATCAAAAAAACCTATTGTATTGGACACAGGACGTGTCGCTAGAGCTTTGAGCAAAATGAAATGGAATTAAAGACATATTAATCCTTGACAGCTAGAAAGGCCATCAATGTGCATTAGAAAAAAAATTAATATCATTTTCTAGGATCTAAAACAATCACACACAGGATTAAATGAATCATCTCTAAGATGCAAACTGTTAATTTATCTTTTGGTGTCAGTGCTATAGCGCTAATATCACGTCGCCTGTATTATAGCAAGGTTCTTATCCTGTTCTCCGGATTATAGCAGAAGACAATGATTGTAAGGGTCTTGTATTCTTTTATAGCGGGATGCAAAACTGCAAAATACAGGCTTTTCACAAATTTTCATATTAAGGAAAAATATTAAAGGAAGTCTACTATTAAAATCAAGCATGATAACACTCATGGATCTAGGCACTTTGACTGTGGTGGTCTTATATTTGTTATCCATGGCTTCCTTCCTTCTAAAATCAACTTTTAAAATTATGCTAATAAGTCTGAAAGGATAGTGGGGAAGTTCCCAGAGCCCCTCCATGCGGCAGATTCACAGGCTGCTAGTCTGCTAGACTCTGCCCCAGCTTGGCACTCTCCCCCTCTGCCTGATGTAATCTCACTGCAGCACAGGAAGTTCAAGCACACAGTGGGAGGCGGGAAGTCATCCAGCACAGTGTAACAGCCTGTGAATCTACAGCACAGAGAAGCTCTAGGAACTTCCCCAGTAGCCTTCTAGGCTCATAATCAATATTTTAGTGTTTTTTAGAAGAAATGAGCACATGGATAACAAATATAAGAAGATTGCCACAGTCACTGTGTTGGAATCTATGATTAAGTGTCCCTGGTTTATCATGCTGGATTTTTATGGTAGATTTCCATTAAAACCTGCCATAGGTGAACTGTAAGTAATATTGCCAAATGCCAAAAAAACAATGACGTGCACCCTTCATCTATACAGGACCTTAGAATCTAAGACATTTGTAAATCATTCCATAACATTAAACCAATAGTCAAGTGAATAGATTTTGGGCCACACTTTGGATGCCAATTTTATTGTGGTAGACAGGGGCACAAGACATATCCAACCCTAACTCAATTTCATGAAAATTGATCCCTGGGAGGCAGATTTGTTGGAAGCGAGCATGTCTCCTGTTTTCCCATGCTGGTAGATATGCCATACACAATATATAGTTAACCTTTTAAAGCCATTGAGAAAGTTGTGGGGAATTTGTGATATTGGAAGAGAGCAGAGAATCCTCTGCATGTCGTAAAAAAAAGCCACTTCAAATACAAAGCACCTGTGCAGGAGCCCTTTTGACCTCTATCACGTGAATGGAGATATATAGCATGCATCTGGAAAAAATATGAAAGAAGCCTAATCAATTCCAGAATCATTTCCCACTTATCTTATCTAAGTGTCTAACACATACTATGAAATGTTGCCCCAACACAGACTCCTCTGCAGTTCATGTAAAGGTTGTTTCATTTCCAACAGCATAACTATACCTATACATAACAGTGGGGCAACCAATGCATCTAGGGAAGACGTAAAAGAACACAGTAGATTACACAATACCCCAAGGCTACTGAAGGGCTAAGTATGTAGAGTCTAAATTATAGACAAGCTACCACCATCACGCACATGTGAGCTGATTTGTCACAGGATAAAACAAATATCTAATTTCTGTAAAATCTTTTGTGTTGTCAGTGTCTGAATTTCCCCTATTATTAAGGACCACACAAGTGGTTAATTCACTGTCACATGGTAAACGCTTGCTGTATCACAGGTTTATGACAGGGTAAATATGAATCAAGAGACAGGCGGAAGAGACCGCTTGCCATGAAGTAATAAATCTACAGCTATCCTGCCAGGGGGTAGACACATTTGCATTCCTTGTTTACTATGTAGCCTGGACAGATCTTTTATTAATATTAATGAATAGCCAGGAACAAAGGGCTCCTTTATTTTTAGCCAACTCTAATTGTGTAGTAATTACTCATCTACAAAACAAATGAGCCAATCTCGGGAGCCATGGAAACCAAAGCTAAGGGCTCTCACTGTAATACATTAACTAGCTATCATTTCTGCTAATTTTAGGCTGGAGTCTTTTCATGCAGGGATTGAAAGAGGAAGGAAAACAATGCAGGCCTCTCGTCTACTGAATGAGATTATGAGTGCGTTTTGTCATTGCTGTACACCCAACGGACCTATAATATGCCCTTAAAGACTAATGGAATGTTATTATGTCCAGGTCAATTAAAGGTGGTATTTGGTAAATGCATGCTAATTAAGAGATTGCTGGGCTCATTCAGGACTTATGGGTGGCTAAAAAGCAGAGCAAAATGAGGCACAACAAATATTAATCCAAACAAATTAACAAACTGTGATGTCACTATTCCTTGGCAAAAGGGAAATAAAAATGCTACTTGCAATGGAAGAATCACATAGCTAGACTGTGTTCATTCTTAAGTACAAGTCACTTTCTTATAAATCATTCAAAGTGAGTCACCAACTATTGACCCTCTAACATGCCCCAGTAATCATGTGGTATATAGCCAAATTTAGAAACTCCAAAGACAGGAAATATAAAAAATAAATAAATACTGATATTTATTACATTATTTGCGCTTAATCCTCACATTTCTTAGTTCTGATGTCAATTACATACCAGTTTAGTTAATAAGGGCAACCACATTCTTATAAGTCAATCATTAATGGAGTCCTAGAATTTTCTTTTCTGCCCTTTACAAAACCTGCTGTCAGTGCAGCAGGTGATCATACATTCTGCAAATCTACTGAAATTTTTAGTGGGCCCTGATGCTGGTTTTATATCTTAAAGGGAACCTACAACCAAGATTGTTATAGGACGTGAGGATAGCCCTTTTTAGAGCTGATCCTCATGTCCCCGCTATCTTTTTAAAACTTTCATACCCTAATATGTAAATTTTCTTAAGCGGCTACTGGGGTGTGAAGTTGCCAGACGTGATGCTACACGTCACGGCTACTCCACGCTCCAGTAGCCTCTTTTCTCCTCCTACCCTGACATCTTCGGCACGCAGCTCCTCATAGCTGCACGCCCTCGTCCGAGAAGCCGGAGTTCTGCGCATGCACAGTAGCTCCGGCTTCGGAGCAGTGGCCGCGCAGCTTTGAACCGAAGATGTCAGGGCAGGAGGAGAAAAGAGGTTACTGGGGCGTAGAGTAGACGGGACGTGTAGCCTCATGTCCGGCTACTCCACGCCCCAGTAGCCGCTCAAGAAAATGTACATATTCATAGTTTATACGGTTGAAAAAAGACACTTGTCCATCAAGTTCAACCAAGGAAGGGAAGGGATTGCATGAGGAAGGGAGTTAGGGGAAATAATTCTATTTAACATAACCATCAATGTTATTTAGGTGTAAAAAGGCATCTAGACCCTTCTTGAAGCTCTCTGCTGTCCCTGCTGTGACCAGTGCCTGAGGCAGGCTATTCCACAGATTGACAGTTCTCATAGTAAAAAAAAGCCCTGTCGTCGCTGGTGATTAAACCTTGATTTCTCCAAATGCAGACAGTGCCCCCTCGTCTTTTGATTTGATTTAATCTGAAACAATTTAATACCATATTTTTTGTATGGACCATTCATATATTTATATAAATTAATCATGTCCCCTCGTAGTCTTCTCACTAGGGTTTTAAATAAGTTTTAGTAGGGTATAAAAAGGGCTATCCACACGTCCGAAACATCCACCTACCACCCGTTCCAACTTTATACTATAACCCAGGCTGTCCTAAGTTTTTTCTGAGCAAGCTTCAAATAAAATAGATTTTCAGAAACTAAGATGTCAAAGAATAAATGAAGCATGAACAGGGCTTGAAATTCTATAAAGTCACATGCAATGGATGTAACTGTAACTGTGTATGGAAACAAACTGCTGCCTGGTTGGCACTGGATGCTTAGTTCCCAAATGTATTTTAATGTTCTATATAAAATCGAAATCAAATAAAATTTAAAAGTGGGTGTGTATTCTGGCTACGAACATGGTGGTGCCCACACTCAGGTAGTAGTTTGTGTGTATTACCAGGCTATTCTGTTTTGTATTGCCAGGATTTCAGTCCACTGGAATGGCAGTTCTGTAATATATGGGGTTATGAGGGTAAAAGCTGCTTTATTGTATCATCTGGTTATGCTGATAGAAAACCATGATGTCTACATGACACTTGACATTGCTTTTAATTCTTTAAACAAGTTTCAAGAACAGAAAATTAACCCTTTCAGAATTACC
The DNA here is from genome assembly GCF_040894005.1 of Engystomops pustulosus. Classification (NCBI taxonomy): domain Eukaryota; kingdom Metazoa; phylum Chordata; class Amphibia; order Anura; family Leptodactylidae; genus Engystomops; species Engystomops pustulosus. Next base: position 115,483,165 of record NC_092412.1, read on the forward strand.
TCAATTTCTGCATTGATTACTAAAAACATACAGTCTCATTGAAACCCAAATTACAACTAAAAAAGACAAAAATGTAGTTATTAACACAGGCATAAAGTTATACTGTCCATGTCTTATACTAAGTACACTGAGTAAGCAGCAGCAAAAAGTCGGATATGTTCTTTTCAGGTCAAGCCACTGAACCTTAATAGGATTGAGGCTTCCCAATAGGTCATTCCAAAACACAGGTCTTTTTTAAATTGCTTTTATCTTAAAGTAAACATTTTAATACATTGTATATCTAATTATTTGATTAATGATCAATTTTACCAAAGCATTATGGAATAACTATGCAGGTAAAAAATGCAGGGCCGGCATTAGGGGTGGCAAACTGGGCATTTGCCCGGGCCCCCTATTCTAAAGGGTCCCCCTCCATCTGGTCTTTTTTGGGCAGAGGATGTATTGCTCTTTTAATACCCATTGATTAAATGCCCGGCTGAAGATGCTTATCATTTATCTGTCTAGTTATCTTTCTCCTATCTATTATCTATCTATCAATTGATCTTCTATCTTTCTGCTACTATATCTATGTATCTCTCACCACATCTATCTATCTTCTATATAGCTATCTATTGCAAAAACAAGTGATAACTGATAGCAGCACTCCCCCTCTCCTAATATCATCATAAATATACTTCAAGAATCAGATGCTAGATGCTCTGTCCAACAATGATGGTTGTTCAATAGTAGTTTTGCAAATAAATTTAAAGAAGTATATGGCACTTACCAATCTTCCCAAAGTCTCCTTTTCTTTATTCCATAATAAAAAACATACTCAGTGGGGAGATAAAATATGTGATAGGGAAGGTAGGAACATGTAAGGTCCCAATAACGAGGCTTAGGAACCCTGCGCGTCCTCCCGTCCACATACTATACTTTATCCCCTGACTGTGAGTATATTTTTCTATGAAATAAAGAAAAGGAGACTTTTGGAAGATTGGTGAGTGCTCTCTAGTTCTTTAAAGGAAACCTACTACTTCGGATAGGGCTTCTAAGCAGCACATGCCGTGCACCAGCTCAGGGTGAGCTGGTGCCTGCGCTCATCTTCGTTATGTTTTAAAACAGTTTTTAAGCGTTTTAACACTTTATTGATGTTTATATCCGAACTAGCTTCCCCCCACCGTGGTCCGCGCTCGGCGGACCATGCACGCGACCGTGCGTGCGCCTGAGTAGGAAGTGGTCGCGCGCATGGTGAGCCGAGCGCAGACCACAGTGTGGGGAAGCTACTTCGGATATAAAGATTAATATAGTGTTTAAACGCTTTAAAAACATAACGAAGGTAAGCACCGGCACCAGCTCACTCTGAGCTGGTGCACGGCATGTGCTGCTTAGAAGCCCTATCCCAAGTGGTAGGTTTCCTTTAAATGTTATTGTCAAATAAGATTTATGCTTTTGAGATGTTGTGGGGATCTGACATTTGGCATTTCATGTATATTGATGAACCCAGTCACATTAAAAGGAATTAGAGGTAAATGTTACTAAATCACAACCCACTAGTCATTATATTCAAGGATTCACTTTCTTTTTCCCAGGGATATGGTGAATTAATAGTTTGGAGTTTGGGATGTGTATGTCTATATCATAGACTGTAAGCTCTTGCGAGCAGGGCCCTCAATCCTTTTGTTCCATATGAATGTTTGTGCTCTGTTATATTTTATTTGTATACGACCCCTATGATTTGTAGAGAGCTACGGAACATGTTGGTGCTATATAAATAAAGATTATTATTACCGTATATACTCGAGTATAAGCCGACCCGAGTATAAGCCGAGACTCCTAATTTTAACACCGAAAACTGGGAAAACCTATTGACTCGAGTATAAGCCGAGGGTGTAGTATACAGCCAGCCCCCATGTAGTATACAGCCAACCAGCCCCCATGTAGTATACAGCCAGCCCCCAGTAGTATACAGCTTGCCCCCAGTAGTATACAGCTTGCCCCCAGTAGTATACAGCCTGCCCCCCAGTAGTATACAGCCTGCCCCCAGTAGTATACAGCCTGCCCCCAGTAGTATACAGCTTGTCCCCTTGCAGTATACAGCCTGCCCCCAGTAGTATACAGCTTGCCCCCAGTGGTATACAGCCTGCCCCCAGTAGTATACAGCCTGCCCCCAGTAGTATACAGCCTGCCCCCAGTAGTATACAGCCTGCCCCCAGTAGTACACAGCACCGCCCCCAGTAGTATACAGCTTGTCCCCATCAGTATACAGTCTGCCCTCAGTAGTATACAGCAGCCCCTATACAGATAAAGAAATAAACTTAATACTCACCCTCCGTTGTCCCGATGTTCGTCGCAGCTCCCGGCGGCTTCCGTTCCCCATCGCGGCTCCCGGCGGCTTCTTCACTCTTCTCTGGCTGGGAGATCGCGCTGGCCGTCGCACACTGTGATGCCGCGATGTCGCCGCTGATGACGTCATCCGCGGCGACAGCGTCGCATCACAGTGTGCGACGGCCAGCGCGATCTCCCGACCAGTGAAGAGTGAAGAAGCCGCCGGGAGCCGCGAGGAACATCGGGGACACCGGAGGGTGAGTATTAATGTATTTATTTTTATCATTGACTCGTGTATAAGCCATGGCGAGGTTTTTCAGCACATTTTTTGTGCTGAAAATCTCGGTTTATACACGAGTATATACGGTATTTGTTGGAATAATCTGGATTATCTTGTAAATGTAGGTGGGTCCTAAACAGCAGCATTTGAGAGCATTGTCCATTGATGCTAATATCCTGTTACATTGTAGAGTATCACAACATATGGTGCTCAGCAGTCTACTCTGATACAGTATAATGCACCTTCTGCTTCTTTTTTATATAAAAACATTTTATCCTAGGAATTTTACAATGTATGACATTTAAGCTGATTGAAGTTGCATAACCGAGAACCTTTCACATTAGAATCACTTAATTTACATATATAATTCCTCAGTTGAAGGGCACTTTTTTTGCAAAATATATATAAATAAATATTATTTATTATTATAAATATTAGAGATTATTTATCTCTCATATGTTATATCAATAATGCCTCAGATAGTCATCAAATACTGTTAACCTCAGCACAGTATATTTCATTATCCATTATACTGCCCACAGTGAGATATATCAGCCTCTCCTTGGATCACTAATCCGTGGTGCTTCCGCTTTTCAGGCCAGTGATCTGAGAAGTTTATTAGTCATGTGGTGTGTGTGCAGCATAGTCCCACTCTAATGAATAGAGCCGGGATGTAAAACTATTAATGGCCTGCTTGGAAGGAAGTAAAATGACTGCAGTGTTTACCGTATCCTTTGTGTAGGAATGAGTAGCAAACTATGCTTTCCTATATTGCAAACACAAATCACCTTAAATATGATGGCAGTCTACATTTCATAAGAAACTGGAGAGGACCTATGTAGGTTCAATGCACATAACTAATGTAGTCATGGTAATTCACAACATTCTATGAGTTTCTACAGATCAACTCTTATATGAAAACTCTGCATCCTGTATCAGGTAGAGAAGCCTTTGTGCACCTTATTATCAGGTTTCATTAGGGTGCTTCTATTGAGAAATTAAGTTTTAAGGTTTAAGAAAAAAGACAATAGTGGAAGACTACAATGGAAAATATACTAGTTAAATGATATCTGCTTGTTAAGAAAATGAAAAGGTTGGAGTATAGCCATTGTAACCTGATTCTGAAGAACAATAACCAGTTTTCTGAACTTAAGGAAATTTGTCTAGAGAAACCTAGGATGGATTTCCAAAAAACTCTAATTGACAGAGATAAAGCAAACAGTTTAGAGGTTCAACCAAATTTTGGTGAGAATTTTTAAACATTTCATGCAGCCAGAAGGTCTCCCATAAAAGATGTTGGCTGCTGTGCTATTTTATCCATATTACATAACGGGAGGGAAAAACGGAACCTGCCAAACACAAATGTGAACTGAGCCTAAAGCTAAGATCACAGCTGCATTCCACACATTCCGTTATTAATATCAGAATTATAGCTTTGCAGTCCATGGAAAGACCATTAAAGCTATGAGAACAGAAGGTGACCTTCCATTTACCTACCAATATACTCTCCTTACAAAGACAGTTTAATGGAAAGCTCAGATGCAGATGTGAAACTTGGCCTTGCATTATTTGCAAAGATTCTGATGGGATTCCATGGTGATTCTAGACTGATATTGTAACCCATTAACCCCTTCCCGACATTTGACGTAATAGTACTGCATCGCGGGAGGTGCGTTCCCGCAAAATGCAGTACTATTATGTCAAGCTTCTGGCGCCGGCTCCTGAACGGAGCCGGCGCCAGAAGCTGCGGGTGTCGGCTATGTATTATATCTGACACCCGCCTCTAACACCCGCGATCGGATATTTCTCCGATCGCGGGTGTTAACCCCTAACACGCCGCGGTCGCGCTGACCGCGGCGTGTTAGAGGCATTTAAAGGCAATTATAGCTGAATCGGACCTCCCCGCGGCGCTTACCGGGGGGGTCCGCTGCTCCGATCGCAGCCCCGGGACTGCCGGTGCCCGGGGCTGCGAGATCTTGATCCGGAAGCCGGGTCCGTGCCTTCTGGCAGGACCCGGCTGTAAGACACTGGGCATGCGCAGCATGCTCAGTGTCTTACATTACACAGTGCAATACATCTGTATTGCACTGTGTAACCTGTAAAAAAAGCTTGAACAAGTGATCAGAAGATCACTTGTTCAAGCTTAGATGTCAGTTACTGTAAAAAAAAGTAAAAATAAATAAAGGTTTTTTACAATAAAAATAAATAATAAAAGAAAGTGAAAGTCCCCCCAAACACCACATTTCCCTTTACACAAGTAATAAATATAAAAAACACTAAATCACGAAAAACCCCCACTTATTTGGTATCGCTGCGTCCGTAACAATCTGTACAATAAATCCTAATCATAATTGGACCCACTCGGTGAACGTGGTAAAAAAAAAACCCCAAAAACTTGCCAAAAATTAAAACTTTTTATCAAATTGCTTTACAAAAAATGTTCTAAAATGTGATCCGAAAAAGTTACAAGCACCAAAATGATACCAATAAAAAGAGCAACTTGTCACGCAAAAAATAAGCTTACAACCAGCTCCGTAAACCAAAAAATACTATAATTATGCTGCTATAAAAATGGCAATACTAAAACAAATACAATTTTTTCTATTCTAGTTTTCCTTCAATAAAATTGGACAAATAAAAATAAAACTACCCTGTTTCCCCTAAAATAAGAGATCCCCCGAAAATAATACCTAGTACAATTTTGTTCAGGTTTAGAAATATAAGGCCTCCCCTGAAAATAAGACCTAGCAACAGTCATTGCAGCAGCTCCCCCCACATCATACATTATTATTAGTAAATCTTTTAGATTTTGCAGAAGGTTGTGCCATGGGGAAGAATTCATGGAATTAAATCAATGACTGTTGTGCTGCAAATGTGATACCGGCAGCTACCAGGATAAGAAGGGTCATCTATGGAAAGTGTTTTTACTAAACATGAGAGATTGGGGCCCATGGTTCCAATAGAAATGGAGTCACAAGAAATACAGCATAAAATTCAGAGTTTGGAGAGTCAGAAGGGTGTTAGAGAAGTTGATTTTCTGTTCAACGATAGATGTCAATTCTTGTTCATGGAAAAATAAGACATCCCCTGAAAATAAGACCTAGTGCCCTTTTAGGAGCAAAAATTAATATAAGACACTGTCTTATTTTCGGGGAAACAGGGTATATAAATGAGGTATCACCGTAATCGTAGTGATCCGTAGAATAAAGATAATATATTATTGTTATTCTACAGTGAATGCTAAAAATCCAAAACAAGAATTGATGATTTTATTTTCCTCCACACGTAAAAAGTTAATAAAATTGCTTCAATAAGCTAAAAACCCACTAAAATTAAGTTTTTTTTACAGTGCATCTCGTCTCGCAAAAAATAAGCCCTTATTTGTCTAAATTGCTTAAAAAATAAATAAAGATTGTATAGCCTATTCCCAACGAGCGTTGTTATAGAACGGTGCAGCGGGTAGTGACTTGCCAACACCGGTCAGGGTAAGACGGCGGCTGTTCACTGATCGGGGTAAGACGGCGGCTGTTCCTGACAGCCATCCATCCTGCCCCATGGACCAGAAGGGTTACGTCCCCCCCACACACCCCCAGTTTATTATCGCTGCTACCGGCTCATCAATTCAGACGAGCCGATAGCAGCGAATTTACTTATGACGTCAGTAATACCGGTCACCATGTCTGTAGACACGGTGATCGGGGCAGGGTGGCGGCTTTTCCTGACAGCCACCAATTGTGCCTTGCGGTCCAGAGGGGTTTTGTTGCCCCTCTCTGTCCTTGTTTGCCGCTATTGGCTGGTCGATTTGGTCCAGCCAAAAGCAGCAACATTCGTCACAATGGGCATCGCTAAGGTGAATAAGAGCAACACTTGGCGATAATTTCCCTACTAAAACGAAGAAAAGCGCTGGCCGTACACATTGTTCAGATGATGCTGTACAACTCTTACGTGCTGTTCCAATGTGCACGTCCTGCCGTATCATTTCTCCGTTTTCAAGAGGAAGATATTAGGAAACTAATATTGGGACAAGAAGGACGGGGCCCCAGTACCTCTGGTTTAGATGTTCCTGTGTTTTGCCAGGGCAGCATTTTCCCGGTGAATTCTGCTGCTTCTAATGGTAGGACTCAATAAAGAGTCTGTTCCAAAAGAGGAGTTAGGATGGACACTACATACTACTAAGAGACCTGCAACAACTCCAGAGTGACAAAAGTTTAGTTGGTCCCTTGATATATACTACCTCCTTATACACTAGACATTCACAATTCACGCCCAACCTGTTGTGAATTAATTTCGGTAAAATGAATAATTGTAACAACTGTTATGTCCCGTTGCTCCCTATACCCCTCCATTATTTCATAAGGGGCGCCACATAACGGGCACTGAACTTTCCAGAAATAATTGAAATTTCCATCTTGGACTCCATTGCACATCATATTTGGAAACCACCTATATGTTCAAAATGCTCATTTCACCACGTGTATTACGGTACACCACATATTACACCTTGCTATATTCCCCAAGGGGTGTACATTCAACAATTAGGGTCACTTTTCGGGTTTTCCTCTGTTTTGGTACCACTATGGCTCTCCAAATGTATCCTGACACATGTGAAGGATTTCTTGCAAATTTGGCCTCTAAAAGACAAACATTCCTCTTTTCCTCTACTGTGCGCCCATAATGCATTTTATATGCACATGTGGGGTACTTCTACACTCGGGAGAAATAGTTTTACACCTTTTTTGGGGTTATTTAATATATTATCCCTTGTGGCTTACATAAATTAGGAGTAAAGTGACATTTATAGGAAAATTTTCACCTTTTTAATGATTAGGGCCTAATTGGATCATTCACCTGTAGGGGCAAATACATATATTACACATTGCAAAATTCTCTAAGGGGTGTGCATTCAAAGATTAGGGTCACTTTTCGGATTCTTCTCTGTTGTATACCACTAGGGTTCTCCAAATGCATGTAAAACATTTCTGTCAAATTTGGCTTCTAAAAGGCAAACATTCCCCTTTCCTTTTACTGTGCGCCCATACAACATTTTATATACACATGTGGGGTACTTCTACACCTGAGAGAAATAGGTTTACACATTTTGGGGGGTTATTACATTTTTTTATTCCTTTGTGGCTATATAAAATTAGGAGTAAAATGACCTTTATAGGAAAATGTTCACCTTTTATCTATTTAAGTCCTAATTAAATCAAACACCTTTACGGACAAATACACATATTACACCTTGCTAAATTCTCTAAGGGGTGTGCTTTCCAAAATGGTGACACTTGTTGGGGTTCCCCTCTGTTTTGGTACCACTACGGCTCTCTAAATGCATCCAGACACATGTAAAGGATGATTGTCAAATCTGGCTTCTAAAAGGCCAAAGCCCCTCTTTCCCTTCTGAGCCCTACTGTGTACCCATACAACACTTTATATGCAAAAGTGGTGCAGTTCTGTGCTTAGGAGAAATAGTTTTACACATTTATGGGGTTGTTTCATCTTTTATTCCTTTGTGGCTTACAAAAATTTGGGGTAAAAGTGACTTTTTTGAGAAAATTTTCACCTTTTTTCACTTTTGGGGCCTAATTGAATCAAACACCTTTTGGGAAAATACACAAATTACACGTTGCTAAACTCTCCAAGGGGTGTACTTTCCAAAATGGTACCATTATGGCTCTCCAAATGCATCCTGACACATGAGAACTTTTTCAGCCATATTTGCCCTGCAAAAACGAAACAACGCTCTTTTCATTCCAAGTGCCCCCCTGTGCCCGTACAGCAGGGTACAGTGACAAAATGGGTATTGGCATACTCAGGAGGAATTGCCCTAAATATTGTAAAATGCATTTTCCTTTTTAACCCATTGTGAAGGTGCAAATTTTAGTGTTCAATGAATCTATTGTGAGATAAAATTACATTTCTCTAATTTCACTTTCATTTATCTTTCACCCTCATGAAACGCTCAAAGGGTTAACAAAATTCCCAAAGGTTGTTTTGAATATTTTGAGGGGTGTAGTTTCTAAAATGGTGTAATTTGTGGGGGTTTTCTGTCATGTAGGCCTTATAAAGTCACTTCTAACTAAATTGACCCTCCAAAAGTAGGTTTTGATGATTTTCGTGAAAATCTGAAAAATTGCACCTAAAGTTATAAGCCTCCTAACATCCTAAATAAAGGAAAAGATGTTTGAAAAATGATGCCAAGTTAAAGCAGACATATGGAAAATGTTAGTTATCAAGTTATTTTAGTGATATGACCAACTTTCCAAAAAGTAAAAAATTTTGAATCTGGAAAACATTGTTTTTCTCAAAAATTTTGCCAAATTTCCATTTATTTCATAAATAAATACTAAATATATTGATTAAATTTCTCAACCAGCATGAAGCACAATGTGTCACGAAAAAACAATCTCAAAATCAACTGGATATGTTAAAGCGTTCCAAAGTTATAACCACTTAAATAGACACATGTCAGATTTTAAAAAATGGGCCGTGTCAGGAAGGTGAAAAGTGGCTTCAGCGTTAAGGGGTTAAGGATGAAGCTCTTTTCCATTACTGTTTTACTCCCACCTTTTAAAGCGCATAAGGTAGGTAAATATGGAAAAAGATTACACACAATTAGAGATTATTGTAAGACTTTCTAACACATACTGCATGATCTATTTAACAAGTTTTAGGATTGATATTCTTTTGAACAGAGACTGGATAACTGCATGTTTCTGGTTAGCAAAATTATCTTTGTCAACAGTGAAAAGTTACAATTGCTTACATGTTCATTCACTGTACTAAGTGCGGTAATTGCCGATATTGGCAAGTTGATGGATACACTGCAATTATGCTTCATTTGTACTGTTAAGCCGTTGACAAACACACTTACACGTCCACCCAAGACAATGTGGTTCAATATTGATTTGTAACAACATCGTATTAAATTGTGGATGTGCCCTGTAACAACTAAGCATTGTACTTCCTATGTAAACTGCTGTGAAGTACATTGACTACGGGACACTGCATGCACAGTACAAAAAACATATCAGTCTAGCAAGCTATGCAGAAATGGGGGACAGCGCTAATTCTATTGCAATTTGACTACTCAAACTATTAAGGCAAATTGATTACACACACAAAAGTAGATGGACAAAACCAAAAAGAAATGTGTTTTTAGAAAGCACCTCTTGAGTTGGTTTGTTTACACAAGCAAAACATGCAGACAGCTGGTACTAGCAGGAAGCTGGACACGGAGAGAGGGTTAATAGGTGTGAACAAACCTTCCTGTCAAAGCGCTCAGGAGAGTTTTGTAGAGGACGTGTGCAGGTCCGGATGTAAGAGAGGCTGGAAGCAACGCCTCAGACACACTCTCTTACAGCAGCCTCAACCAAGCAAGAGAGAAACAACAGAAACGTAATTGCTCACGCTCACCATTCATCTTATTTGTTACTGGCATAGCAGGCCAGCAAGTAGAAAGGGAGGCACAAGGGCTCCTGACACACAAGTACATTTTACACCACGGCATGAACTCTTTAATTTCTCTATATGGTATAATCTTAAAGGGAACCTGTCACCAGGAGACCCATTTTTAGCACTCCCCCAGTCCCCACAGAGCATAGTACATACACTGCCAAAGTGTTTTTGTATTAAAAATTGGTTTTACAGAAAAAAAGATATGTTATATTGTACCTTTCATTAGCATCTGCTGTGTGACTAGGCAGTTGCCTAATGGGAGGGTCTGGAAAGGATCAGTTCACCCCCACCCTTGGGAACCATGTGACCTTTTCAAATATATGAATAACTCCCCACACTCGGGATTGGCTGTAGAGGAGCAGAGGGCGTCGCTAAGCCAAGTGATGGGTGTTTTCATATATTTGAAAAGGTCACATGGAGTAGCTGTTCCCCAAGGGTGGGGGGGGAACTGCTCCTTTCCAGACCCTCCCATTTGGCAACTGCCTAGTCACACAGCAGATGCTAATGAAAAGTACACTATAACATATCTTTTTTCTGTAAAACCAATTTTTAATACAAAAACACTTTGGCAGCATATGTACTATGCTCTGTGGGGACTGGGGGAGTGCTAAAAATGGGTCTCCTGGTGACAGGTTCCCTTTAAAGAATTCTGAAAGTGAAAACTTGAATTTATATAAGGTTTAAAATATAGTGTGTAGGAAAAAAATATTTCCGAGATTATTACCAATAGTATTTACACAACAGTGATGGACTAAATTTGATAGTTGTTGCCCATGGATAGCCCACTGCTCTTTCTACTTGCTAAGCTCCAAGGACTGGCTTTAAAGTAATGCATAATTCTACTAAGAAACAAACTTTAAAAATGTTTTTGAAAAAAAGTGTGAAATTAAAGAGGACCTGTCACCCCGGAAAACCCACCCACCAAATGTGCCCCCCATAATCCCCCCCCCAAGCCCCTTTCTCTCTAGCCATTTTTTTTTATTTATGTGCAGTAAATTGACTTAAACCATCCGACCTCTTACCAAAATAGAGGTCGGATCCTGTATCTGGTGTGCTGGCAGTCGGCGGTATTCATAAGGGGGCCCTCAGCATGCCCCTGCGAGTGGGGACTTGTAGTGCGCTGTTAGTGCGGTGCGGCCGCACCGCGGAGAGCCAGCAGCAATGCGTTGCTGCCGGCTTCTCCTACAATGTGACCGCTGGCAGGGGCATGCTGGGGGTGTGTCGGCCGGCCCCCTTATGAATACCACCGACTGCCAGCACACCAGATACAGGATCTGACCTCTTATTTGGTAAGAGGTCAGATGGTTTAAATCAATTTACTGCACATAAATTTTAAAAAAAATGGCTAGGGAGAAAGGTGCAGGCGGGAGGATTATGGGGGGCACATTTGGTTTTCCTGGGTGACAGGTCCTCTTTAAAGAAAAAAATGTAAAAAGACTATAAAACTAGAACACAAAGGCAAAAAAATACAGAGGTTTTTATGCTGTAAATTCCTAAAACTTGACAAATAGAAAAGATAGGTAGAATAAAATGGCAAAAAACAGCAAAGCTGTAGCTTTCATTGAAATACATGGTCAAGGTTAGTTTCACAGAGACCGCCTTTATTGTTCAATCCATGGTGTCCACAGGCACAATATAGGTGTACAGATAAAAAGTCAACTCGTGGACATTTTACCTGTTTTGTGCCTGTGGACGCCATGAACAATAAAGGCATTTCTATTTTGTCAAAGAGCTGGATGCATGAATTTTTGTTTGGATTTGTTAGCCCGCAGAAGGCAGTACCTAGAGAATCTTTTTCCTATTCTTAGTTTCACAGAGGCCCAACCAACACACACACACAAAAAAAAAATAAAAAAAAAATAAAAAATATATATATATTCTTATACATTCATATAAGAATTCTTTGCAGACAACAAGCAGTACCAGTTTGAAACAGGCTTGTGTTTTGCAGTTTTTTAATTCTCTTAATTATTTAAGGATTATTCCAGCTCACTTTAATCCTCAAGCTCCACTCATCCGGCAGAAATATGAAGGACTAATGCCAAGTTCCCTTATAAAGAACCATGCTGATAACCTATCAAAAATAGAAAACTACATCATTCTAAACATTGTATGGACATTCTCTAGCCCAGTGGTCTTTGAACCATGGCTCTCCAGCTGCTGCAGGACTACTGACACTCCCTACCTTGTGGTCCCATGGACAATTGGAGGGCCACCGTTTTAGGACCACTGATCTATTGAATGTTTTAAATTATGAAAATTCCAGGGCTGTAAGGACAAGACTTAATTCTCTCATAATTCTTCAGTTAGGTGGAAAAGGATGATTAAAGTGTACATAGCTTCTAGAATAATCCTTGTAGAACTTGCAGGGTTAAGCACTGGACATAATATGTTACATTCTGAAAGAACACACTGGTGAGGAAAAGGCAAATGAAAAGACAAGAATGATTTCTTCCTAAAAACGGGCTACGGGCAGCTCTCTCCTGTCAAAAGAAATGACACTCACACTTGTATGACTTTTTATCACAGTGTCTCTATCACCTCAGGTACGAGGTTCAGGATAGAGCTGTCAGCAGTTTTACCACTAGCCTCACAGGCAACAACAGATTGACTTATGGCATTACATGGCAACTAATTTTGTAATATTTCACGCATAGAAAACTGCATTTGTCTGCTTTAACAGCTTTAACTACCTATACCACTAACCTCTGTTTAGTATTGGAAGTAGGGTATGATTTCTCCATATTTATAGAAGAATAAAGAGAGACTTGTGAGCTGTTTCTATCATGCAAAACTGCTGACAGTGCTGGGTAGAGGAAATTAGTGTTTTTGAAATGCGTTTATTATTTGTTTTTAGAAAATGACCTATTATTACATTGAATGGCATAAGTGCACTAAAAGTTGTCCCTTATTCGGAGCTGCACGATGATCCCCCCTCTGCTCTCATCTATAGAGTATGACCCAGAGAGGATGGACAGTGGAGCAACTCAATACAGAAAGCTTCAGTGAGAGCGCTTCATGATAGGGGACCTGCTTTTATAGAGTACAGCACTGTCAGGAATTTTGCTTGGTGAAAACGATGGACAGTCTTCCTTTTACAATGAAAAAACACTCAATTCAGAGTTAAAGGGGTTGTCCACAAACCATCTAACGCATCTGCGTTGGTTGTACCTAGTACAGCAGTTTATCTAGTGAGTTGGGCTTAACTGCACTTCCATTATCAAGCAGTGGGAAGTAGGAGTGCTTTGCTTAGAATGGAGAAGCCATGTTTTTTCTTACATTTTGCTACCTTTTTGTGTTATATGTTAAAAGAAAAATTATTTATTACACAACAATTGTCCATTTTACAATGATGCCTTGCTAGACTAATGCTTTTAGAGTAAACAAGATGAATTGCTGTTACAATTAGCTGAAACATACTTTATCCTTTAATTGTATGAACTGGCTTTCAGCATTCCCTATAACAAGCAGGAGTAGTGTAAGAAGCAGCTATAATGGCAGGAAAAGGTGACACACAAAAGGAATACATTGTAAACTGCAGGATATGCAGTATATAGACAGAGAGGATGCATGTCTATCTTTAAGATAGTATGTACTTATTTGTGAACTTATTGTGTACTTATTTGTGAAAGTAGAACTGTTTAGAAGGAAACAGCAGATCATATGCAAACACAATAATTGCATTTGCCAAAGTACAAGTGAGGAAGGATGTGAAACAGAAATGGGAGACATGTTTGTCTTTATTATTGGAAAAGGTGCTTAAGAACTGGCAAAGTTTCAAAACTAAAATATGTATTAATGCCTTCATTATCAGAAAGGTTTTACAAGGTGAACAAGGCAGTGCAGATCACCCGCAATGGATAGGAATGACGGATAATATTAAGAGGGAACTACAGCTGTTATAAACAAGCACCTAAAACTTACTAATTGCTATCCTATGATATTAGGACCTTAAAATAGCTATTTTAATGGGATATTTTAAGTATTATCCATTAAATTATAAATATTGAGAATGTTTTCACCTCAATATATGCTGTAAAATAGAAGGGGACATAAGCTGTTACTGCCTCCTCTGTCTCCATCAGGCTTATAAATGATACATTGTATGTTGATACTAAGATGAATTGGTATAGAGAAAAAGAATAAAACAGGGATGTAGTTAAATTATTAATATTGTCATTTTTTTTAGTTGGATATATGTACCTTTCCAATTCATAGACTATCCGCCTTTACAATTTCAGTTCAATGGTTTGTTTAGAAAGTTTTAGTACAAGTGATTTTCTTCAAATGTACATCTTGATCTTTGCTTAGTTCTAATCAATCTGCCTCTTGACTAGAAATATAGCATTTATCACAATGCTATTTTTCCAGTAAAACACATGCCCCCTGAAACACTCCATTGTAATTGGTAAACCAGGAGCTACTGATGTCTGTTATACAAAAGATTTGGATAACCATTGTAGTTTTCAGTATTTATGGAAGTCACGGCCACAGATGTGACCTAAGCTCTTATTTGTGCTTGTTACTATTTACTGAGGATTCATCTTCTATCTAGCCGTTTAAAAGATATAATTCGAGTGTTTTCTCTACACACTGACAACTGACTGGCCTGTTACATGACCTCATGTTCGTTTCTGACAAACACTGAACATGATTGGTCAAAAGCTTCATTCCGATAGAATTACTGTAGAATCCCTTCAAACACTTTATCACTTTATTGAAATTTCTTGGATTCAATTCAAGTTAATGCTATAACAGCTGGGGTTTAGTTACATGCATGTTACATGTATGTGATGGTTAACCCATGGAATAACACACAATACCTGTTTAAGCAAAGTTTTTAGGAAATGAATTTTATGGCCATCCAGCATGTCTATAGAAGTATCAATAGACCTTTAAACCTTGAAACTTAGCTTTAAAATGCTGCCATTATTCTAGGTGCAACATTAAGGGTGTGGCACTTTGGCAGTCCCAATGAAGTCAGGGCAACAGGAAAAGTTTTTTTTTAACAGATGGGAGAAGGAAGGTAGCAAGTGTCATGAGGAATAGAAATCAGAGGAACCAAACCTCCCATTCAGGTTCTTGGTTCGTGGTGCACCACACGACCTGGACATATTGCTTGTTTGGCTGCCGAACAGCCACTCCGGCATATTAATGCCTCTAGCAACTAGCCATGGCTTTGATTCGCCACGGGTATCCCCTTGGCCAATCACAGCCATGGCTGGTAACTACGGGCATTAATTTGCTGGATTGGCTTTTCAGCAGCAAATCTGGCAATATGTCCAGGTGGTGCAGGGCGCACCCAAACCCGAACACGAAGTTTGGGTCCACTCGTTTCTAATGAGGAAGAAACATTCTAACCTATAACTCATCTCTCCTCCCCGGGATAGCTGAAAGCTTTACGGGAGGGAAAGATGACAGTTACAGGTTGGGAGGTTTCTGGAAGGGATGCAGTAACTTTACTTCTTTTAAACACCCATTACTAATAAGGGAATAGATGTTCCCCCTTAGTAATTGTATGTCTTATAATGACTATGACTTGACTTCAGACAAGTGTATTGTCATCAATGTTGTACATTGAAATAGGATGCATCAGTAGTTTATCAGTGCTTCATCCATGTTTTATGATATCTAGACAACTGTAGCAATTATGACCACCACAGATATAGATACCTTGGTTTACACTGACTACTTTACCCCACAACCAAATACCAAAAGGAATTTGGTAAGTCTCACTATAAAATAACAGAGAAGCAAAAGCGATTTGTCTTAAAAGGGGAAAACACCAATAAATATTAAATAAAGTATAATGTTTCTTCTATCTATCTACCTTTCCCTTATCCTATAAAATGACATTTCATCTTTATTTGCATAAATACTTGTGTGAAAACCTGAATGTGAATGATAACATAATTGACAGTATTGAAAAATAGATGCAATATAGATTGTTAATACTACAGTCGTAAACAATCCTTATATGTTTAATTGCATCTTGAACCAAAAGATTTTTGGCATATTTAGTACCTAAATCTAAACACAAGGCATAAACCCTGCACATTCTGAACTTTTATTATAAGTGGGATTTAAGAGTCTTAGACTGAGTTTAGGTATTTTAAGCTATTATTTTCTTCAAAATGTTTCACCTTGAAACAAAATTGCATGAATTCACTTATGACAGAGTGCTGGTTGACATTTCCGCAATGCATCATCTACTTTCAGAGAAAATATGGATATGGGATAATATGATTTCCTTTTTAAATTTATTACTCAGGTAACTTTACTCATCATAAGGGTTTACTGCTCTGGCAGTGAAAAGGTCAACACAGTTGTCCATTTTTACCAACCTCTACATGTGAGAAGCGTCCGACCTTTATCATGCCTGCTCTTTTAAAAGAGATGTCTTTAATAGGTTGTGTGTGTGTTTGTATATATATATATGTATATATATTTCACTGGAAACCCCCTTTAGATGCCACTGAAGGACAAATCTTTATGTACTCCTTAGGGTAGTCTTGGTGGAAATATGGAATTATAGCATCTCTTAAAATAAATAATAAATATAGTGTACACTTCAAGTTTATCTGTGCATGTCATTGATATCTTTATATAAGACAACATCTTTCTCAAGTTTGGTTGCACTTTTAAATTTTAATGTCAAGTTAAAGGATTTGTTCTCAAACTTCTATACTACAACTACAAATAGGTTAAAGAATTAGCTTTATATAGCAATTCCACATATTGTTACCAATGTAAAATAAGTACAATTTTTATAAATTAACCAACTAAGTATTATGAATGGCTACAATGTCGCTATTTCTACTTTTGACAGCAACTGTAACTTACTTGAGAAGGGACGACCTGCGGATCAAACCTGATACTTCACCTTTAACTTGCAAAGGAAATGAATGACTATAATCAGCAACAGGAACTTAAAATAGATCAGCCATGCAACTTGTTGCTATCTAATGCTATTGTGTGCCCCACTGAGTTTACAAGGCCACCTACCTGATCCTCTGGCTGCTGCCACTGCTGCTGCTGCTACTGGTCCATATGCTGCTGCTGTAGGGAAACCTATAAAAAT
This sequence comes from Engystomops pustulosus, assembly GCF_040894005.1. Classification (NCBI taxonomy): domain Eukaryota; kingdom Metazoa; phylum Chordata; class Amphibia; order Anura; family Leptodactylidae; genus Engystomops; species Engystomops pustulosus. The sequence goes on from NC_092412.1 coordinate 115,500,291, forward strand.
ATATATACGATTGGTTTCATTAACAATAAAAAGATGGATCGATATTGAGAATCAAGTGGCCCTTTCAATGTGTATGATCAGCACAAAGGGAATACCATAAATTCCATGAATATATCCCAGAAAATATTCCAAATATGGCAAAATTTTGTTTACAGCTCCTTTTGGCATTGGTTGTGTATAGAAAAAACCTGATGACTGTTGCATACAGCATGTTAGTTTTCAGTACAACTTATGGCAGAATTATGGAGCATCTTGTTACATAAATCCTTTTTTAAAATCTACCCCCGTAAAATAAATCTAAATCCAGACCATAATTGTAATTAAAATCTGCTCTTCATAACCTTTACTGTTTTCTACATAGGTGAACACACATTTATCTGACTGTATCGTCAGCTCTCAAGGATACAAGTGAATCCTGTGGTGGTGAGCCAGCTGCCAGTGAAGCTACCATGTTCTCAGCTTTTCAGAGAAGTAACTTTCACAAACAGAGAGGACTTGGCAGATACAGAAGCAGCCGATTCTAAACACCTGAAATTGTTCTTATACTGTGATGGATGCAGCAAAGGCTATTTTTTATAGAAATGAGAGACATCCCAGGAATAGAGTTAAAATAATTTTTTTTTAATCTGATTATATCAAACATTGTATACATGGCAGAATCATGTCTTCATGTATGATTCAGGTAACTCAGTTTTAAGATCACAGAACCTTAAATGTACATGAGCTAGCTTCACAAATAAAAAATAATTTGGGCTGAAAGATTACTGTAATTTATCTCCTAACTATATACGTATAAGATGGAAAGTTAAATGTGTTGTCTGGCCTCTTATGAGGATCTTTCCATAGGATTTCTTGCCCAGAGCAGTGGCTTTACAGTGGATTAAACTTTCTGCTTCTGACTGTTAGTCCTGGAGCCAACTGTTTTGGGGGTCTAGGTTCTGATATAGGTCATCATTATCAAAAATGTAAAAATTATCCATTCTTTTGTACACTACTCGGATAATTTGGCATTTACCTGTTAAATGTTGTTTTTCCAAGTGACTATAAATATCTACACAAAAATGTGTTTCTATATTACATTCTTATGTAGCTTAAATTATGAAAAGTTAATGTTTAATCATAAAATATCCATATTTCAATATGCCAATTTCAAGCCACAATGAAATGTTAACAAATTAGTTGAATTAACAATTGTATCGTAATGTATATTTTACATTTAAAGAAAAGAAAAAAATAAATAAATGGAACCAACTGCTTTACATTGTATGGGTTCCATTTGAAAAACATTATTTTGCATGACTAAAAAGAAAAATAATGAAATAAGTCAGGCAAAACAGTAGCTATGACTGGAGACATTCCACATCCTGAATAAACAGAGGCAGCTGCAGAGAATGCCGTTTCTTCAACGCTAATCTAGGTGAATGGAGCTACGCGGACGTAAGCAGCCTGGCTTCATTTCCCATTCTATTCTTTGTTACAAGAAAAGAATGTAAAATAAGAACACAAACTGTAATAATCCCAGCTCTGCATGCTTTACCTTTCTACTAATCAGAATTGTTTTCAGTTTTAAAATAAACCAACATGAAAAAAAAAACATATTTTGAACTGACAATATGTATAGGAAAATGAGATTTCTGAGCCCCATTGTGGACACGGACTGTTAATGCATTCTCTGCACATGAAAATATAAGGAATTAAATAATCAACACTTAGATGATGTCTAATAATTATAAAATATACTTTACAAAACAAATCTAAAATGTCAGCATGCAAGCTATACACAACATAAGAAGGCTTATATGGCTATAGAAAAACAAAACTGGAAAGCAACTAAAGGTACAGCTACCTTACACAAGACGTCTAGGCTAGCAAATCTAAACTAATGGAAATAGTCAATTAAAAGAGACATACTTGCATTTAAATAGGGCATAAGTGCTGTTAATGAAGAAAAAAATATGTCTAATCAATACACAAATCCATTAAGAAGCTGGAATAAGGAAACCAAAAATGAAAGTGCAATTTAAATCAAAATGGTTATAAATGTATACTGTATTCTTGTTGAAAGCTGGATGATCATTACTTTAGGTATCACCCTTAAGAATATGTGGTATCAGAGAAACAAACTGTAATGTTGAAAGAAGGCTGAAAAACTTGCCCAAGAAACTTTACACATTCACTACTCGTTTCTATTTCATTGTCCCCCTTAACACACACCAAATGTTTCCCAACCAATTATTGACTGAGGCAGGGTGTAGCTGGGGCCAATGACTTGCTGAATGGGTTCCTGTGTGTCAAAAGCACAAGCATTCGGGGGGCATGATTTGTTTTACACCATTTTCAAATATTGTTTTTATTTTTAATTGTTTATTTTTTTAAATTATAATTGGCCAGACAATCCCATTAAACTTTAGTAACGTGGTTGTCCGCCCACTGATATAGGTAAGCAAAATTAGGTATGCAGCCATTCTTAAGGAAGATGAAGAAGGAACCAAAACAATAATGTTCAAAATAAGTTATCTGAGCCCTCTGTTCCAGCACTGCCAACAAATTCAAGCTTCTGCTGTTCCTGTGTTACTGTAAAGTTACATTCAAGGGAAGGTCCATGCTGTAGCCAATCATTGGGCTCAGTGGTGTATCTAATAGTGGATTATAACATAATACAGGTAGTTTGGGCAGTAGCCGGGGCTCCAAACCTTCATAGAAATCCATGGCCCCCAAACCATCCACCAAATTTTATGCTGTGAAGGACTTTCACCCATAAAATCCTTGTAAATCTGTTCCTGCTCTCAATACACATGAACACTCAAGGTCCTCATGTAAACCAAAAGTCCTCCAAAGGTTCTAAAATCACAGATTGATAGCAGGCAGAAGGGGCACATCATCCATTCCCCAAGAAGCTTGATTCTAGTACCATATGTAGGAGGTGAATTCTGAACTTTCAGGGGCTATAGTATGCATACATCAATAAATTTGTTAACAGTATCCAGGAATCAGTAGAACATTTTAAACGGATTAAGAAAAGAAAAAAATTTAACAAAGATATAAAAGATACTGTAGGGGACCATGAGAAAAGTTACCATTGTTACAGCAATTGTATTGTAAAAATAACTTCAATGGTAGCTTCTAAAGTAATAACTGTACGATGAGGGATAAAGTGTTGCTTTAAGATACATTGGGGCAGATTTATCAAGCAGTCTGAAAGTCAGAATATTTCCAATTGCCCATGGCAACCAAACACAGCTCCCCTTTAAAATATTCATGAGCACTGGTGAAATGAAAGCTGAGCTGTGATTGGTTGCCATGGGCAACTGGAAATATTCTGACTTTCAGACTGCTTGATAAATCTGCCCCATTATGTGTTGCTCTTTCCACACAGAATTCTCTCCCAAAATGACTCAAAAAATCCTCAATGGGAAAGGAACATATTATTCATAATCTTAGATTTTTAAAAAAAACGAATATGATCAAAGCTCTGACAATATCCTTGTTTAAATATTCACAAATCCCAAACAATGGCTTTCAATACAGCTATGGAATAAAAGCAACCTGGCCCTCAAACTATATAAACGAAAGAAGCCTGTGGAGCATATTTTACTTCCCATCTAAAAATATACAGCAGGTTCTCATGACTCAGAGATCTCTCAAAATATTATCTGAGATATAGTAATAACACAAACCTCATAAATGTGAAAACAATACTACCGAGGAGATGTCAGACTAAAATCATTTCATAGCTCATAAAATAATGGTAAATCACCAGAGCGAAGGAGTTTTAGTAGGATAAATTTGTCCAAGTCAATACTTATGAAAAAAATTACCCCATTACAATTATACATAAAACTGTGATAATATAATCTGTAAGGAATACAATGTATCATGTAAAAAGAGAATTTTAAGAGAAAGGTTAATTATTAATAAACACTAAAATAAAAATTAGCAATAAAATATTTGATCCTCACTAAACCTGCTGCTTTAGTCTCCAACTATCTTATCTTTTCACAACCATCTCCAAGACTTCTCTCACACATTCTCCATATTCTTAAACTCTTTACCAAAATGTGTCGGACTGCCCCTCACCTTCTAAGCCTTTAAGTGTAACCTGAAAATGAATCTATTTAGAATTACCTACAACAAACAATAAAATGACTGCTATGATCCATCATATCATGTGTCCATGTTCCCATTCATTTGTCCTCACCTAATGTAATGTCTATGACACACGTGTGTACAGTATCATGAAATGAAACGGAACCTATAGCTTTGGGTTCCAATAGCTTTTGGCATGTTGATTTCAAAAAGGGAATTGTCGTGCATCTAAATAATTTTAATTGTTTCTTTAACATCACCTGGCTCCCTGCCAGCAGTGTGTAGTGAGATCCACACACAGGGCCATATTTGAAATCAACATGCCAAAGGCTATTGGGACCTTTCAACATGTAAAAATGACCTTCCTGATGGCAGGTTCCCTTTAAAGGTGCTCTATAAATAAATAATAATAAATTTCAATCTCTGGATATTACTATTATTACTATTACTATGACAAAGTTATCTGGTTATATCATGTTATAACTTGGCTGTCAGCATGTGTGTGTGGGGGGGGGCACTGCTGCGATCTCCATGATCACAGCAATGAGCATCCTTCTCAAATGAATGGAGGAACCAGTTGCAAATGTGCAGTCCTACAGTCAGATAGGGCAGTTCTATGATATTTCTGACAGCTTAAGGTAAATAAATGGAGGAACTACAAATGTGCATTAGGGAATTAAAGAGGTGAGTGACATGTTCAATATTTATGTCCAATAATCATTTCCCTCATATTTGGCCTAACAAAAGACTGTAAAAGGTTTTTACAGGATTTGCACTGTAAATCAACTACTACATTTAAATAAAATAAAATTGCAAGAACTGCACAAGAAAAACTGCAAGAAACAAGCATATTTTTACATTTATTTGTAGCAAATAAGTGGATGCACAAATAAAAATGGTATAAATATCTGCTGCTTCCGTATCTGCTATTAGGTATTATGCCCAATGGCACACTTCCATTTAACTTCTCCCATAAGTGGAGCATTCTGACAAGTTCACATGCTTGCTTTACTGTTTGCTAGTCTATAACTTTGTGTCTTTGGAGGAATTTATTGAAGTACTACAGAATAATAACCTGGTAACTGGGGTTCCTTATGATTGCTCTACCAGCACTGCTCATCAAAAGGTTAAGCAAGTAAAGTATGTCTCATCTTTAACCGGTTAAGGACCAGGCCCTTTCCTGTTTTTTCATTTACAGTTTTCACTCCCCACCTTCAAAATTCTATAACTTTTTTTTTTTTGCATGTAAAGACCTCTGTGATGGCTTGTTTTCTGTGTAACAAATTGCACTTCATAGTGATGGCATTGAATATTCCTTGCCAGGTACTGGGAAGCAGGAAACTTTGGGCACTATTTTCGGTTACGGGGTTAAAAGCAAGGTGATGGATCGCCACTCCCTGATGACGTCACGGGGAGCAACAATCCTCGGCAAGATGGCGGTGCCTGTGCGCCATCTATTTTAAACCGCCAATGATCGCTGTGATTACACCTGCGATCGGTGCTAGCACCGTTCTCAGGTGTTAACAGTAAGTCTTTGCTGCAATATGCAGCAAAGACTTACCGGCTATGGAGAGGGCTCAGCCCGTGAGCCGGTTAAAAAGGAATCAGTAGTTTAGTTTGAGCATAAGGCACTGTTTCAGAGTTTGGGCATTCTGTGACTTTCAATCAGTGTTATAATTATTTTTCCTTTCCATAGTATCTCTGTGATTTTGCAAATGCCTTTTTCCTGCAGCTGCTCTCTTTTTGTAGCCCTCTCTGTAGCCCTTATAGTGGCTCTTTTTCTATAGCCCCTCCTTTTTCTGTAGTTCCACTTTATAGTACCCTTTTTATGTAGAGCCTGCCTCATAGTGCTCTTCTTTCTGTAACCTCCTTTTTCTGTTGTCTGTCTTTATAGGAAGGGAGATATTATAATGCCCGTTTTATATAGCCACCCCCACACCTATAATGTCCCTTTGTCTGTGACTGTTTTACTGCAAGAAAAAAAAAAAATATACTCACCTTCCCCGCTTTCCCGAGGCAGCAGGAATCTTCTACTCATCATCACTACATCACAACTGCTGGCTTCAGAGCTGAGTACTGCCGCAAAGATGAGGAAACGAGAAGAAGATTTCTTCTACCTCTGGGATTGGAGAAGGTGAATATCAGGTTTTTCTTTTTACAAAGTTCTTGGGCCACGGATTCTATGTAATGTGACACCTTAGTGAGTTTCTGTCCATCTTGATAGCAAAATGGAATTGAGCATACATTTTAAAATGGAAAAACGATTAGGAAGGAAGACAAGAGGATGACAAGAGCCAAACTATTTAACTTTTGGAACAAAGATAATAAGTAAATATAAGCAATATTTTCCTTTGATGGAGTGAAACTATATTTGTAAAGTTCTATATTTTTAGATGTCAACTGTACAAATTCAAAAACAAATCTAACTTAACCTTTTTCAGAACAGGGAAAGGAATGCTTTATGTCCGAAAACTAGCAGAGGCAGGCAAATTCATCTTTGTCCAAAAAATTCCTAAAAATGTGGTTGTGTTTTGATAAAGAGACAATGGCTCCCTACAACCTCAGGAATTTACTACCATTTTCTCAAGTTTTTTTAAAGAGCTCAAATATATGGCATCTATTAGCATAGATTCAATTATGAGCCTCTTAATGAATTAGACACATCTCACTCTGGCACAGAGGTAAACCACCCACAGCGAAGCCATCTTGTAAAAGTCCAGTTTGCTTTTTCATTGTAGATTATTGACAAACACAGGTAAAATTTATCATCTGAAATTAAAATAGCACTCCAGCAAAAAATATTTTCTTCCCCTAGACCACGTATCTGACTGTAGCGTACCCACATGAAAGGAGTCCAGAGTGTGAAAGACAATTTTTTAACTTTAGTGAATCCTGTGGTTTGCACTCTTTCCTTTTGACTGTTAAACTTATCTCCTTATATGGTGCTAATTATCTATCACATGATGCCTCAGCACATCATCACATAGGTAACTATAAGAAGCCTGTACACAGGCTGCACTGCCATCTATTAAATTATAGCAGTATATTAGGTATCATAAGCTTGTCTTATGATATCCGACTGCTGAGAGGAATTGCATTTTCAGATAGATAAAACTAAATAATAGCAATAATGATACAAAAGAATCATAATACTGACTGTATTTTCAAATTATTTTTTTAAAAAAACCCATAGAGATATATGTATGAAATATGTTTCTGCAGAATTACATGTTATATATGTACAGCAGTTCAGCCTGGTCATCTCACGTTTACATATTCAAAAGCAGGCGCCAGGATGAAGCAGTCTGACGAACGCGGCTGCACTCCCTACCAGTAGCTAGGGAGTAACTGGAATTAATGAGCTATGTTAATGCAGCAAATAACCATCTGTTGTATTTAAAGAGTTTATACTCAAAGATTTAATGAGGGACAAACATAAGAGGATTCATTTTGGATCGCATCTCACCACTATATTATGGTTATGAACTCACTAAGCTTCCCCTAGTCTCTGACAATGGGTAAAACAGCATGCTGTATTTATGAGAAAGAGAACATTTGTGGATTTGTATGTACTGCAGATGCAAAAAAGCTTAGATCACAGGGAGGAAGAACTCAAATCCATTCATTATTTTACAGGGAAATTATCATGCAAAGCATCTTTCACTGTGTGGTGGCACTAAGCAGCCCGGCATTGCTGCAAATATTGTGATTTTCTTTTGATAAGGGAACCTGTCATTAAAACAGATATGTTACTGTCCCAGTGAGAGCGGCAAATGGAGGGTGGCTGTAAAGCATTGCTAACAGAGCTTCAATTACACTTAATCATTCAGCAGTAATTTAACCATTTAGTAGTTACCTATCCCTTCTTACACAGCATAGAGCATAAGACATGTGTGACAACATTTTTTCTGCATTTATATCAGTTACATTATACGAGTACCATTCCTACCAATAGCACATGCGGCATTAGTTTCATTACTACTAAAACGATGACAGAAGTTACAGTACTATATTTTTAGTCCACTAAAATTCTGTGCATAGCAGTGCTCAAAAATCACAAGGGACCTGTAACACTCTTTCTAGTAATAACACAGAGTTGTGGAATAAGGGGTTGGTAATTCTGCATTCAAAGGAATATCTCTACAAATCCTTCAGAAGCTGTGGCAAATGCAGTGAAAACCCTTGCACTATACTGAAATGTTACACTGGTTTTCATGGTTGTCAACATCAGGTATCTGTAAGGTCAGAGCTAAAGAGTAAAGAATTTCCCTGTCGTGGCACTAGAAGTTGACTTACATAGGCTGACTTAGGTAATTGTTGTAAATGTTTCTTAATGAAGTCACGTGTGTTTCTCATATTTTGCAAGTGCAATATTTTTATTTCACAAGTCAATAATTCTTGAGATCTAATAATAAAATAATATTAATCATAGGGGACATATACAAAGATGCTATTACATTACAGAGTACAAGAAGTCATAAGGAACAATAGAAGTGATGTAGAACAAATTTGCCTACTTCTTTCATTGTCTATGTCCACTACTTTTTTTTAGAGATTCATAATGTCTTCTCTGACAGTTTTGTGTTGGAAATGGCACATAAATATCCCCATCCCCATCAGTTTCCTGGTATCCCCAACCTACAAGCCACTTTGGGCATGTCAGGGCTTGCCCAGGCATTCATGCATTTACTACACAAATCTCCAATGGTTCAGACCTGGTTATTGGTGAAAACTGGCATAGATTGCGCCCATGCTACTAAGAGGCTGTTGCCGCTTAAGAGATACGTGTTCCAGAGCACCAGGGAAGGCTGTTGTTTAGAAACGGCAGTCTTAATAAATTCCCCCCATTGTTTTAAAGGTTTAGTCACTCTTTATTACCAAAAAATTAACAATTAGATGGAAACACTGTTACCACAAAGGACAATACTTGTCCATAACATTGTAAAATATCAGAAAAACAGCAGAATTTATTTTTATTTTTACAAATATATGTAACCAATATTTTCTAAGCTAGTCCTACAGTAATAGAAACAATTGTTCTTAATGGATGGTGACTTTCACTTTTTATCTGACACACATGGGAAATTAAGAGAAAAGCTGACATTTACTCAAGTATTCCAAGATGCACAGGATCCTGCTAGTCATTGGGAGTGCTTATGGCGCTCCAACTATATTTTATCATAGGGAATCAGAACATTTTGCACATTTCTTACAACAATTTGATCTACTAGCTATCTTAACTCTCTCGTTTCTTTGAGTATATTTTGTATATAATTGCCTGCAGAAACAACCTTGCTATAGAGAATCTCAGTTAGAAGATTTTAAAATAACAGCTTCAAAATGGGTTCATATGCTGCCCAAGAAATGCCCCAAGGCTTTAAGATCAGTTTCACGTTTTCTTAATACTAAATGCCATACTTATTAGTAAATGGAGTTGAATTTTTAGACATACAATGCACTCAGAAATTCATCAGTGAGTATGTGTGTGTGTGTGTGTGTGTGTGTGTGTGTGTGTGTGTGTGTGTGTGTATATATATATATATATATATATATATATATATATTTTTATTTTTTATTTTTTTTTAATATGGTCTTTGCATCAGCACTTTTAGATTAAATAATTAAAAACACTTGTTTTAGAAAGTAACACACCATCTTTTACCCCTAGGCTCCAATTTACTGTGTCTGCCTGCAAATATTTACTTTTTTTTGCAATTTAATACATTAGCCCTTTCATTTCCCTCATAGCCCACAGTTATTCCAGACTGTTTATTAACTAAAAATAATAACTAAAGGTTTAATAAACCACAGGACTCTTGACTTTTTTTGAGCCACAATTAACAAACAAGCTAATAAAATACAACTGGATTATCCATCTGCAGCCCTTTTTGCAGACAACTTCCACTACTGTACAGATACATGTTTGTGAAAATGTTGGGTCCTAGCAGCTAAGTAGGGAGTAATTAAGTTTACCCCCTTTATGATCCAACAGATTTTTAAGAAAGATTTCATCAGACTGTACTGTCATTTAAAACAAATGATGGAAAAGTTGTCCGTGTTTCATCATTGAATCACTGATGATATTCCTTGTGATTGCTGTGCATTAAGAAAAATGAACTGCATTTAGGTGGCATCCAAGTGTAGTGCTATCAATTTCACATTGGGGGCATTTATCAAGCCATTAGGGGCATTTATGAAGTGAATAACACAATAATGGTGTTTGCTTTTTCATCAGATTTTGCATTATTTTAGAGAGCAGTTTTGATTGAACTTGTCATTTTCAATGTCTGCTATTGGGCATACCCTATCACATGTGTGGCTATGTGTTTTAAATTGCGCAATGTTTTTTCATAAGGTCTATAAGGTCAATGAGTCCTAATGCCTTCTCATCAGGACTTGGACAATGCCTAAAACATAACCTTTTGACAATTACTTTAATACAGAATTGTGTTCCTGTGTCCTTTTCACCTGCCTTTCATCCTCATTTAAGTAATTTGTGTAAATCATGTTTCTGAGCTGATAGGAACCTGATCAAGTATCTAATGACTTAACTCTTTAAAGACAGCATCTGTGTAGGCTAATCTCATTAAAGAAATTAATCATTAACAGAAATGTTCTTTAGCTATGGGATTGCTCACAACTGGAGAAAGAAGGAGAGTGAAGAAAAAAGCAGGGGAAGGTGCTTTTCTTAAAGGAAATCTACCAAAAGATAAGCACACTTAGTAATTGTAACTACAAAAATGTAAGGGGAAATGGTCTCCACAGCTACACATACTACACTCCTCTCCGAGCAACTCTACACCCCCCTTCCACTCCTTACTTGCAGGATAGGAACCTAAATTTGCAAATACATTTTGCCATAAAGGAAGATACAACCTATGTTATAACTTTTAGATATTTATTCCTTAAGTTTGCTGTTTATCCTGTTGTCAATTAGTCATTATACCAGATTTACTGGTAATATGAAAAGAACTGCTGTTTGTAAAGTAATTCTATATGACTGTTAACCAGATCTCTACACTATGTATCATCTGAGTCAAGTGAACAGTGACTTACAACTATCTCTGATAGCACACACTAAATGCATAGGGTAGAATGTCAGTCATTGAGAGAAGCCACCACTGGACTCCTAGCATGGATTTATGTAAAAAAAAAAAGGTGTGCACCTACCATTGTGCCTTTTGGTGTGCTGTATGGACTTTCCTTAAGTAGAGAGAGATATAGATATACATACAGAGATATATAAGTACAAAAAAATCCACAGCGACACAGCCATACATATATAGATAGATATAGAGGGATAGCGATAGGATCCCTATAAGAAGCATAAAGCTAGACAGCGGTGGAAATGAGGTCTGCTGCACCAAATCCGACATAACAATATTCAAGCTCCTTAGTTTGGTAGACATCTGTCCACAAGCTCAGTAAAGAGTTCAATAATATGTCTGTCTCCTTGTTAATAATCAATCCAATCAGTGTTAATTATAGAGTACTATTCAACATGAACGCATCATTGACGAAAGGTAATTGACCAGGGAAATCCAAATGATCGGCCTTTCCCAAATCCACTAGATGTGGACTTGAGCTGCACGGATGACTATCCATGTTGCCTTTACAAACATGTCTGACAGACAAGTCTCAAAATGCGTTCCAGTGGAAATAAAATGTAATGACTTCATGATATTACAAAATAATTAAAGCACTTTCATAACGTAAAAAAAAAAATCTATCATTATGATTGATTGCAAGTTAAATTATAGACATAGAAGCTGCTTCAATTACTTTCTAATAAGGAAGAGGAGATCCAGGTGTTTGTTAAAAAATCAATTTACAAAGCTGAGATTCAATTTTCATAATGATTTGAGGAATAAATATGGCTTGAAGATATAAAACATGAAATAATCCTTTGCAAAGCCCTTATCCTGACAGGTCCAGCTTCCGAGGCCTCAAAAGCAAAGACACTTATCAGATGGATCGTGTCAATCACACATTTTATGATCAGATGCAATGGTTTAGACTGAATCTGTCATATATCCTACAAAGAAAATGGAGCAGGGGGACCAGAGCTGGTAACGTACAACCAGAGAGGTCTATTTGCTAATAGTACTTACAATACCAGAGATGATATCAGCATAAGATGGGGACATTACAAGAGTGCTGCTTGATGTGCCTTTAATTTGCAAATGTTTTCTAGATCAAGAACACCTCAGAACTTGACAGGTGGTTGAATTAAGGAATAAATAAAAGCATTTTATTCTCTACTCTACAATGCTTTTCTCACATAAATCATAGAAAGTCTTTCCAGAGACTATACAGAGGTAAGGTATAATGGACCTGTTTTGTGTGTTCCGACCCTCCTGGTTTTGGCTTACAATAACTGATGCAAATGACTGAAAACATAATAGAGATGTGTCACCTGAAGCCCAGTTCACACCAGCGTTTGGACTTTTTGCATCACTAAAACAACAATACCAAAAGTTTAATAGATGCATAAACATGTCCATAACTTCAATGGAATTTTAATGGAATTTTAATGGCTAAACTGCTAATGTCTCTTCTTTGCGCACTTCCATTACTTAAGTGGAAAGTTGGATGGGAGCTGTAAAGCTACTTTTTCTGTCTCAAATTATGGTATCCTAATGGAAATGGGGCAAACAGAAACAAACAGAAGCCATACATAGCGTACTGAAACCAATGGACATTTTGGTATTATCATTTTAGTACTGCAAAGTAATGGAGATACAAATGCAGGTGTGAATTGAGCCAAATATAGAAGTTTAATGCGAGAGATTGGTAGCTGTTGAACATACAAAGAAAAACTGTATATATATATATATATATATATATATATATATATATATACACATTAGTATCATAGTATATAAGGCTGGAAAAAGACGCAAGTCCATCAAGTCCAACCTTTAAGAATTAAATAAATGTTTTATCCCCATAACCCGTGATATTTTTTCTCTCCAGAAAGGCATCCAGGCCTCTCTTGAACATGTACATAGAGTCCGCAATAACAACCTCCTGCAGCAGAGAGTTCCATAGTCTCATTGCTCTTACAGTAAAGAACCTTTGTCTTTGGCTATGGTAGAATCACCTCTACTATAGGCGCAGAGGATGCCCCCTTGTCCTGGTCACAGGCCTAGGTATAAAAAGATCTTTGGAGAGATCCTTGTACTGTCCGTTCAGGTATTTGTATATTGTAATGAGGTCTCCCCTCAGTTGTCTTTTTTCTAAACTGAATAATCCCAAATTTTGCAATCTGTCATTGTACTCTAATCCCCCCATTCCCCTAATAATCCTGGTTGCTCTCCTATGCACCCGTTTCAGTTCTACTATATCCTTTTTATATACTGGTGCCCAAAACTGTACACAATTTTCCATGTGTGGTCTGACCAGGGATTTGTAAAAGGGCAAAACTATGTCTTTATCATGGGAATCTATTCCTCTCTTGATACATCCCATAATTTTATTTGCTTTAGCAGCAGCCGCCTGGCTCTGGTCACTAAAATTAAGTTTACCATCCACCGATACCCCCAAGTCCTTTTCAGCTCCAGTTTTACCAAGTAATTGACTGTTTAGAACATAATTATACTTTTTGTTTCCATGGCCCTAGTGCATAACTTTACATTTATCTACATTAAACCTCATCAACCATTTCTCTGCCCACTCCTCAAGCTTCCACAAATCCCTCTGTAATGCTAAACTATCGACCTCAGTATTTATTACTTTACACAGCTTAGTATCATCTGCAAATATTGAAACTTGACTGTGTAAACCCACTACAAGGTCATTAATAAAAATATTAAAAAGAAGTGGCCCCAAAATGACCCCTGTGGCACTCCACTGGTAATGTCAACCCAATCTGAGAATGTGCCATTAATGACAACCCTTTGTTTTCTATCACTAAGCCAATTACTTACCCAAATACACAGATTTTCTCCTATTCCCAGCAGTCTCATTTTATATACCAACCTTTAATGTGGCATGGCGTCAAATGCCTTTGAAAAGTCCAGATATACAACATCCACAGCATCTCCCAGATCCAGTCTTGAACTTACCTCCTCGTAGAAACCAATCAGATTAGTCTGACAGGACCGATCTCTCATAAACCCATGCTGACACTGGGTTATAAGGTTGTGCACAGTGAGATACTCGAGGACAGCATCTCTAACAAACCCCTCAAATATTTTCCCCACCACAGAAGTTAGACGCACGGGTCTGTAGTTTCCAGCATCGCTATTTGATCCTTTTTTGTATATTGGTACCACATTTGCTATGCGCCAGTCCTGTGGAACATAACCAGTCCTCAGTGAATCTTCAAATATTAAAAATAACGGTCTGTCTATCACGGTACATAGTTCATGCAGAACCCGGGGGTGTATGCCATCTGGCCCCAGTGATTTATCTAACTTAGTGGTTGCGAGGCGGCGCCGTACCTCTTCCTGGGTTAAACTGTTGACATTCCAAAAAGAATTTACATTATTCCTCATTGTGTCTTCCACCAGGGGATTTTTCTGGGTAAAGACAGTTGAGAAGGCGACATTCAGTAGATTGGCCCTTCCCTCATCTCCTTCCACCATGACCCCCATGTTATTTCTAAGGGGACCCACACTCTCTGTTTTTAGTTTCTTATCATTTATATACTTGAAAAATAATTTGGGATTATTTTGGGGGCAATTTATCTCTCAGGCTCTAATTTTGCAGCCTTTATCTGCTTTTTACAGGATTCATTTTTCTCTCTATAATCCTGTAATGCCTCATCGCTACCTTCACGTTTTAGCACATTAAACGCCTTATCTTTCTCGCTTATTGCTTTCCTTATAAGGCTAGTTAGCCATATTGGTTTTTTCTTGTTCATCTTATGCTTTTTCCCATAAGGTATGTGTTACCCACAGGACTTTTTCAGAATATATGAGAAAAAGTCCCATTTTTTGGGGGGGCTTTTGTCTTTGAGAACATTATCCCAGTCTATGCCTTTAAGGTCTTCCCTTAGTTGCTGAAAATTTGCCCTCCTGAAGTTTAGAGTGTTGGTTGCCCCTTCCCTAACGTTCTTAGTAAAGCGTAATACAAAATCAATGATATTATGATCACTATTCCCCAGGTTCCCCCCAACCTGTAGTTTTGATACCCTATCAGGTCTGTTGGTAAGGATAAGGTCCCCTCTTGTTGGCTCCAGGACTATTTGCGACAGGTAATTGTCTTTTGTTGTTGACAAGAACCTGCTGCCTTTGAAGGACCTGCAGGTTTCTGCCCCCCAGTCAATATCTGGCTAATTGAAGTCCCCCATGATGAGTACTTCACCATGCTTTGAAGCCGCATCCATTTTACTTATCAGCATTTCCTCTGCTGCCTCCAATATATTTGGAGCCTTATAACAAACCCCTAGTAATATTTTATTATTCTTTTTCCCTCCCCTTATCTCCATCCATAGGGACTCCACATTTGCATTTGCGTTACTGATGTCATCTCGCAAGACAGGCTTGAGGCAAGAATTCACATATAAACAAACCCCTCCCCCTTTTTTATTTATACTATCCTTTCTAAAAAGACTATAACCGTCTATAGTAACTGCCCAGTCATAGCTACTGTCCAGCCATGTCTCGCTGATACCCACTATATCATATTTCCGCTCCAACAGTTCCTCCATTTTGTTTGTGAGGCTTCTGGCATTTGTGTACATACACTTTATATGGTTTTCCCTGTCCGTATTCCTTTTGCTCTTATTCCCCAATCTCATTCCAGCCCCCCTTTCTCCCCCATGGACTATGACTCTTCCCAGCTCTCTAACTACACTGTCTATTTGCCCTGCACAAGTGTAGTTGCCCTCCCCCCAGGTCTCTAGTTTAAACACTCCTCCAACCGTCTAGCCATTTTTTCCCCCAAAACAGCTGCACCCTCCCCATTGAGGTGCAGCCCATCCCTACTGTAGAGCCTGTAGCCGACAGAAAAGTCAGCCCAGTTCTCCATGAACCCAAAACCCTCCTTCCTACACCAACTTTTGAGCCACTTATTTACCTCCCTGATCTCCCGATGCCTTTCTGGTGTTGCACGTGGTACAGGTAGTATTTCGGAGAAAACTACCTTTGAGGTCCTTGCCCTAAGCTTATGGCCTAAATCCCTGAAATCATTTTTAAGGACCTTCCACCTACCTCTTATTTTGTCATTAGTGCCAATGTGGACCATGACCGCTGGTTCCTCACCAGCCCCTCCCAGTAATCTGTCAACCCGATCCGCAACATGCCGAACCCGAGCACCCGGCAAACAACACACTGTTCGGTATGCACGGTTTTTGTGACAGACTGCCCTGTGTGTTCCCCTAATAATCGAATCTCCCACTACCAGCACCTGTCTGACCTTGTTTGTGCTCCCATTACCCTTCTTACTGGAGCAGACAGTCCCCTGGTTGCTAGAGGCCATGTCTTGCTGCAGCATTGCTACCCCAGAGCTGATATCCCCCTCATCTGCCAGTCTGGCAAACTTATTGGGGTGCACCAGATCAGGACTAGACTCCCTACAACTCTTCCCTCTACCCCGCCTTCTACATGTTACCCAACTAGCTGCCCCCTCACTCTGCACCTCCATACTTCCCTCCCCACACCCATCTTCCCCAGAGAGTTTGTGCTCCAGGAGCAGCAAACTTAGCTCCATATTGTCAATTGCCCGCAGCCTTGAAACTTGCTCATTTAGATCCAGAATCTGGGCTTCCAGATGAGCAATTTTCACACATCCCACACAGCAGTATTCCCCCTCGAATGGCTGTTCAAGGAAAGCATACATGGCACAGGATGTACACTGTGCAGCAATGCCACTTATGAAGTCCATTGGTCTAATGGGGATAACAATAGAAATATGCACGGAAAGAAGAATTTACAGTCAAAGTAACACAAAATACAGCAGTTACCTGCTAAAGTCCCTCAAACTTAAGTCCCTTAAACGTAAGTCACACTTAGGACTCTGCACACACTTCGGATCAATGCACACTCGCCACCAAGCTCCCACACTCGCTTTTCTGATGCTTTTTTAAAGGTTATGTGCCACAAAACTCTGCTGAGCTCACTGCAACAAGATCTGGCTGCAAGATCTGGCTAGAAGAAGTAATGAACACTCCTTTTCATGATGATGACTATAGAAATTTCTTTATAGGTGGTCAAAATAATTGTTGAGGCGTCTCTAAGCGACTCTCAGACCTATCTTTCAGCATGATCTGTGGCCGAGCAGACTGTTACAGAAGTGCAGTATATTCACACTATCCTGCAAAACAGTAGTATTGTGGTACATTGTATAGGGATCAAAGGCCCTAGGGTCAAAGTACTGTAGGGGTCCTGAAATAATAGTAAAAATAAATAAATAAAATTGCAAAAATTCAAATTGCTCCACTTTTCATTGAACACCCATAAAATAAATAAATAAAACCTAAATATGTTTGGTATGCCTGATCAATCAAAATGATAATCCAATGCCATGAAACCTTTATTAGAAAATCATGTACAAATTGCTGTAAAATGTTGCATAGATCCAAAAATGTAATCAATACAAAAGTTTTTCTCATCCTGCAAAAAAAATTACATCTTAAACAGCTCCATACACTGAAGTATGAAAAAATTATTCCTTACAAAAATTTACGAAACTATATAAATTTGCCATTTCCATGATTGTATTGACCCAAAGATTAAAGGAGACATGTCACAGAATTTTTTAAGTTAATCAAATACAGGTTATTTTATACAGATTTTCAGTACATTGCATGGAATATTAAATGGCACCATTACATATTACAATGTATCCTGCAGATAACAAGTCCTCTTGCATCTCTGTAAATGTAGAAAAGTTATAGCTTTTTCAAGGTGGGGAGTAAAAAACTGAAATTCAAATACAAAAAAGGGGTTGTGTACTTTATAAGACTTTCAGGACCTATTTCCATGAATTCAGATGTGTCCTAAGGAGTAATCCAAAAAAAAGTTTATATGTATAATAAGTACTAAAAGGGAATAGTATATATTCCGTATAAGCCGACCCAAGTATAAATGTCCAGCAGAGTGCCCCCATTAATGTAATGTCCAGCAGAGTGTCCCCATTAATGTAATGTCCTGCAGAGTGCTGCAATTGATATAATGTCCAGCAGAGTGCCCCCATTAATATATTGCCCAGCAGATTGCCCTCATTAATAAAATGTCCAGTAGAGTGCCCCCATTAAAATAATGTCCAGCATAGTGCCCCCATAAAAAAATAAAATTAGTACTCGCCCTGCAAAGCTGACCCCTAGCGCCATCTTCATTCCATAGCACCGCTTCTGGTTCCCGGCCACCCTGGCAGATGCATTTCTATGCCATCTGCCGGGATACAAACTATGAAATCAGCAGGCGGCATAATTTGTGTAAGATCGCATAGACTTGCATCTGCCGGCCAGGAACCGGGAAAGGTGCTACGGGGAGAAGTGGATGCCGGTATTCAGCACAGGAGGGTGAGTACTAATTTTTATTTTATATACTCCAGTATAAGCCTTATACTCAAGTATATATGGTATATTGTTAAATATATACAGTCCAGTAGTAAGGAGCATTAAAATTCAGAATCTGTAAGATATTACCTTATTTATGGACTGTTTTGGGCAAGCATAGAATGGCTCAGTAGAAGAAAATGGGAGGAAGATTCTGTTTTCAAAAATCCTGCCTTTGATCAAAACAGAGAAGGTACATGAAGCTCCCAGCTGTCATTTCAATTACATTCCCTCCTGTATTATGCCTTTCATTAATCACCGTCATAACACTCTCTCTTGTACTTCAGGACACAATCTGTTAAAATGAACCCATCTTGTACAGAATAATTTGCTCACTTCACAGGAAACAATATAGCAAATATATATTGCAAAACATGTGTGGGATGGCCCATTTCTGTTCCCCTGCTTTAGGACACAATTGTAAGACAATTTTTGTCACAATTTTATATGAACCTTATCAAACATGTCCACAGTTGCTTGGTCTAATAAAAATGTATAGAACCTAACAGGGATTTTAGGCATGTACTGTGGTATACTTGGTATGTTACCAGCCGCATTTTCATTGGGTTTCCCAACTTTTCGGCGATCACGCCGGGGATTGTGTTGCACGCGATCGGATTTTCCCGCATCAGTGCCGTCTTTCATGCGACAGGGGCGGGCCATCGGACGATCCAACGGATTAGGACAAACAGCGGGATTTAACATTTGAATTGTGTCATAAGCCAAGCACTTACATGCACCCGGAAGAAGAAGGTGAACCTCGGTGGACCTGACCAGGGAAGCGACAGAAGAAGGATATCGGGCGCACGAGTAGTGAATCACGGCAGCTGTGCATTGTCGTCGGGCAATTCACCTCAGGGATCGTGCAGGGACTGGTAAGTAAATCTGCCCCCATATGTCTGGTTTGGGAGGTGCAGAATGGATCGGAGTCCCTATATTTATTTCCATATTCTGTCTGTATGACCATTGGGTAAAGACTAGGTTCACATAATGGATGTGATTTGTCAGTGCTTCTACGCAAGTTTTCTAGTGTAGAAACACTGAACTAATCAATATTTCTTGGTGACGTGGCAGATACATCATGCGGTCTAAGCCACATGATGTATCTGCTGTTGTGGCGGGGGTGGAGCTTTGATTGCATAATTTATGTTTATTTATAAACTGATCTATAGGAATTTTACAGGCCCTACTTTGGTGATAAATGACAATAATGAAAATATCTAGAAACTTTCTGTAGAATCAATTTTACTTTATTTTGAATCTGGTAAGAAGGAAAAGTAACAGGGAAGTGTTAAGTTTTTCCTCTGCAGTAACATCATGCTCTGCATAACGTCTCTTCTGTGACAACCCTGTATACATAAATATTTAGTGTTCCCAGAATCTACGCAACCAGTCCTGGAGCCAACAAGAGAGGGGGCACTGCTGGACCTTATCCTAATCAACAGACCTGATAGGGTATCAAAGTTACAGGTTGGGGGGAACCTGGGTAATAGTGATCATATTATCATTGATTTTGTATTACACTTTACTAAGAGGGTAAGTGGAGGGGCAACCAGCACTCTACACTTCAGGAGGGCAAAATTTCAGCAAGGGAAGACCTTATAGGCATAAACAGGAACAATGTTCTCAAAGACAAAAGCCCCCATCCTAATGGGAATTTTTCTCATATATTCCAAAAAAGTCCTGTGAGAAACACATACCATATGGGAAAAAGCATAAGAGGAACAAGAAAAATCCAATATGGCTAACTAGTCTAGTAAGGAAAGCAATAAGCAAGAAAGATAAGGCATGTAAGGTTCTAAAACGTGAAGGTAGCTGTGAGGCATTGCAGGATTATTGAGAGAAAAATAAATCCTTTAAAAAGCAGATAAAGGCCGCAAAAATAATCCCAAATAAATTTTACATATATAAATGATAAGAAACCTCTTAGTAATAACATGGGGGTCATGGTGGAAGGAGATGAGGAGAGGGCCAATCTACTGAATGTCGCCTTCTCAACTGTCTTTACCCAGAAAAATCCCCTGATGTAAGACACAATGAGGAATGATGTAAATTCTCTTTGGAATGTCAAGAGTTTGGGGGAGAAAATATTTGAGGTTGAGGGGTTGGTTAGAGATGATTGGTATCTACGAGGAAGTAAGTTTCAGACTGGATCTGCGGGACGCTGTGGATGTTGTATATCTGGACTATTCAAAGGCATTTGACAATGTGCCGCATAAAAGGTTGGTACATAAAATGAGACTGCTGGGACTAGGGGAAAATCTGTGTATTTGGGTAAGTAATTGGCTTAGGGATAGAAAACAGAGGGTCATTAATGGCACATACTCAGATTGGGTTGACGCTACCAGTGGAGTGCCACAGGGGTCAGTATTGGGGCCACAGTTTACACAGTCAAGTTTCAATATTTGCAGATGATACTAAGCTGTGTAAAGTAATAAATACTGAGGTCGATAGTTTAGCATTACAGAAGGATTTGTGGAAGCTTAAGGAGTGGGCAGAGAAATGGTTGATGAGGTTTAATGTAGATAAATGTAAAGTTATACAGTTGGACCATGGAAACAAAACGTATAATTATGTTTTAAACAGTCAATTACTATCAACTCTCTGCCGCAGGTTGTTCTGGTGTATGTGTTCAAGAGAGGCCTGGATGCCTTTCTGGAGAGAAAAAATATCATGGGTTATGGGGATAAAACATTTATTTAATTCTTAAACGTTGGACTTGATGGACGTATAAGCTATATATCTATGATACGCCTTCAAGTCGCAAAGCTCTTTCAGGAAAACTTCTACAGTAGAACAGTCTCTCCAGAAGAGTTGTGGGTAAATCTTACGGATGGATAAAAGGGTGGATAAAAACCGTGCTGACTGGATGGAACCTTGCTAGTAGATTAATTGGAGGTAATTTATCATTGTTTTTTTTTCTTTGTCTATGCTAGGTGTTGTTTGGCGCAGTGGAGCAAATGCTGTTTTGTGACTTTCCATTGCGACAAATGAACATGGAACAATGTGGAGTCACTTTGACATAGACCCTGCATGCACCAAATTCATTATTTACATAGATTATTTTTCACAATAGGACTGAATTCCTGATCTTGCAATTTCCCGTTTATGCGCAAGTTTTGGCGCAACTAATGTAGTTTTGGCAAAAATTTACTCCAGACCCACCCATGACTATGTTCTTCAACTTTTTATTTTTTTTAAACTTTTGATGCGACTGTCGCAAAATTATCAGAATTATCTGTTAGCAGAATTATCAAGGACAAAGGCCCCTTTGATGTATTTGACGGGCAGCAGAACTCCAAAGACAGACATAGAAGTGTCGTAAGGAGCCAGTCAAATGATAAATTCACCCCATTGAGTCACAAGGGACATGTTTTCTCTTCTTCAACACCTCCCTCATCCCCCTCTATGAGGAATTTCTCTTCAGCAAGTCTCAAATTGACAGAGCCAATGTCTCCCTTAGCTCCCTTATCCCCCCTCCTGCATCAGAAATTCTTCTCTGCAGTCAATTTTATACATTATTACGTCACACAACAGTAAAATATTTATGAAATGAGAATAAATTAAATTTGAACAACCTAACAATTGCAAGTTAAAGAAAACCATGTTATTCTACACTCATTGGATCCTCTGGCCCTCCGCCCAACAGTAGGGCTAAGCAACAGAATCAATACTAGATTTCAGTCCTGGGTGATGGCAAAATAAGCACGCCCTATAATAATACTATTGATCTTAATCGGGTTATTAAAGGGATTATTGCTGGATCATCAGCCATCCATGCATACAGACTATGAATATACACAATGTGCTTT
Organism: Engystomops pustulosus; assembly: GCF_040894005.1. Lineage (NCBI taxonomy): Eukaryota > Metazoa > Chordata > Amphibia > Anura > Leptodactylidae > Engystomops > Engystomops pustulosus. The sequence continues at coordinate 115,522,695 of NC_092412.1, forward strand.
CTTCATTCCCAGAGAAAACCCTTATAAGAACATTCTTTCAAGATTAAAACATCATCTGAAAATAAAGGCCACTTGTGTCAAGCTGCTAGATATCCTATTAGACCAGCTCCTAACTCTGATTCTGTAAATGGCAGGTGATGACTAAGTCAACAAAAGTTATTCCCGAAACAAATGTATGGAAGACACAGGTGCAAGGAATTCAAAAAGGCAAAAGCATATTTTCCGTTATGCGGCTCACCACCAGCAATAACCGTTTTTATATTTTGATAGATTGTCCATTTTGGGACAAACCTATTGTGTCTGTGACTTTTATAGTTTATTACGTTTTATATGAGTTCTGGGGAAAGGGGGGTGATTTTAACTTTTAGGTTTTTAACAATTTTTAAAACTTTTTTGAAACTTTTTTTTTTTTACTACTGTATTGCAGTAAATGGCAATTCTGCACAGTATACATTACAATTAGCCGTGCGGGGGAGTGACGATCAGATTGCAATATGCAACAAACCCCACCTTTGTATGAAGAGGGCTAAGCCCGTGAGCCCTCTTCATACACCCATACAGCTATGGCGCGGAGCGTCAAGGGGTTAATGAGCGTCTATACCTTTGTTATGATGTTGACAAGGCTTGCAATGGGATAACCAATGTAAAGAGCTATAGTTTTGTTCCTTCTCCTTTCCCTCTCATAAACATTACCTGCATTTACTACTGCTTTCATGTCCCTTTATTACAATGTACAAGTTATTTCTGTTTTAGCAGACCCAGCATTATTATACTGACTAACATTTCAATGGGAGAGCCAGGAAGCAAATAAGATAAAAGGCATGTTCGTAAAAGAAGGTGAAGACAGCAACATGGTCAGTTAAGGGCATCTCGTCATTACATCGCAAATCTGGCTTAGGCTACATTCACACCTCCTTGTATGTATATTCTCAGCATATACACCTGATAAGCTGCCAACATATGCGCTGAGCATATACATATTGAATGATAACTTGAGGACCAGTAACACAATGTACAGTAAGCCTTGGTTCTGTCAGTGCAGCACTACTGACAACTTTCATAGCTAGTGAGAATATCAGAGCCCCACTGTGACTGACAGCTGGATGTTCAGGCTGTTAGGTACGTAATCTTCAGAGAAACTGTGGCACTTGGAGAGCTATGTCACCCTTGAGTGCCCAATCTTTTCATGGAATTATCACAGTCTGATCCCAGCAGCTCCAACTGGAGCAGAATAGAATATAAGTGATTTATGTTACAGAATCACTAAGATTGTATGTCCTGGCACAAAGCAGACTCACACAAAAACTGCAATGTATAAAAGGAGGGAAAAATGACACTTCTGAGCATTCAATTAACAAACCCCTCCACCTAAATTTGTAGCTCTTATTCTGTCCATAACATCACATGGTCTACTTTTTCTTTAAATGTTTTGTTCTGTGGAGTTTGTTAAATTCTACTTTACCAGGTTACTAAATTAGTCGAATCAAGACAGTGTGCTCTATGCATGAAGAGACTTCATTTAACACCTAAATGGTTTAAATCGGGCGACAATCTCTCCAGTCAACAAAGAAGAGATAAAAGAGAGGCGCACAGTCTTGGGTTTAACCAAGGGAAACCTTTCTTTGCAAGAGCGGATGCTGATGCAGTTCACATAGGCAAGCTGCCCATTTGCAGTCAGATGTTATTACAATCAATATTTCTTCTGCTACAGCGATTAGTGGATGACAACTGCTAATTACAAAATTGGCACTTTCGCTTTCTGGTTGACGCAGCCAATCTTTTAGATTTACATTTTATGGTAGGGTTTAGGAAGTATATAACCATGAATTTGTGTTCATCTTTAAACTACTGTACTCATTACCTGCTCAGATATTGGCTAAGCCTAACAAGAAGTAGTGGCCATTCTAGACACATTGGAAACATACAAAATAGGATACTGTGGAAAAGATAAGGTACATTGAAAAGGATTCAATAAGGTTTAGTGTTCCTAAAACTAACAGGATACTACTAGATTGCAAGAAATGCAATGCATGATGGCCCAGATGCATCCATAACACTGATATCAAGTCTAGGACAATATAAATAAAGAGTTTGGCATGCATATAGCAGTGATGGCAAACCTTTTAGAGGCCGAGTGCCCAAACTACAACAAAGAACCGCTTATTTATCGCAAAGTGCCAACACAGAAATTTAATTTGTGGTTTATACTCCCTTCTCTGTCACAGTTTTAATTGATACCAGCCCCTGAGGACACCAATAAAGCAGAAAATAGTCCCAGGTACCGCTTTCACTTTAATATAGCTCTGTGCACAGCAAGTCCTGGGCTGTCTGGGACTGCAGGAAGATACCTGGAGTCATCTCTGGTGATGGCCTGAGTGCCCACAGAAAGGGCTCTGAGTGCCACCTCTGGCACCAGTGCCATAGGTTAGCCATCACTGGCATATAGAGTCATGCATAAAAAAAGCCATGCATGTTTTGCTTGGGATTCTGGGAAATAAGTATGTAAATACGTTTTCAACGTATTCAACGCAGGAAAAGAAAACTAAGCATCAGTGCTTCCTGAAACAAGACAGCTCCCTCTACATCAATGTCTGACTTTCAAAAAACCTATTGACATGTTGGGGCAGATTTACTTACCCGGTCCTGTCGCGATCCCCGAGGTGCGTTGTCCGACGAGGATGAAGTCCAGCATGATTCACTAAGATCGTGCGCCCAATATCGTGCATGGGTCGCTTCCCCGCTGAGGTCCGCTGGAGTTCACCTTCTTCTTTCTGGTGTATGTGAGTGCATGTCTTGCGACACAATTTGAATTTTAAATCCCACGCTTAGTCCGAATCAGTCGGGTTGTCCAACGGCCATGCCCCCCAATTTGTGTCGCATGAAAGTCAGCGTGATTGCACCAAAATCTGATCGTTTGCGCCAAAAACCCATGTTAATTGCGGCGGAAATAGTCGGGAAACCCAACGGAAAAAAAAGTGATGTGACCATATCTTAAAGGGGACCTGTAAAAAAACAGTAAAAAGCTATTCCCTGCCTCCTCTCTGCTACGTGATTCTCCAGCTTGTTAAATGCGCCTGTGATCTCTGCTCTGGCCCAGAGTGTACCCGTCTGGAGTCACAGATGCCCAAAGCATGTACTGCTTTCCAGCATCATGGGAGCGTGGTTCAGCTAGCCGGCCATGCTGCTGTGTACACTTGCACATCATGGCAGACCATTGGACGAGCTGCGCCTGTGACTCCAGCTCAGTCAGTGAAAGCCCAGAGCAGAGAGCACAATAACAACCCAGAGAATCATGTAGCAGAGAGGAGGCACTGCTAAGAGATGTAAGAGGGACGGGGACCACTGTCAAAATGCTTTAAAATTAAAAATTCATTTTACAGGCATGTAGGCAGGTTATAAAAACACCGTAAAAACACATTAAAGCTGCCAGATAAGGTACTTTTTGTGGTTTTACAGGGCTTTAGGAGGTGACAGGTTCCATTTAAGCAGCTTTTTACCTTCCACCTTATCGTCTGTAACTACCTAATGTATGCTTCTTTCTACTTCACAATAACATGATAATTCAACATTATGATGCACCAGTAATACGCTTTAATTTACTGTACTGCTCCATTCAGTAGATGTTTGCATTTGTCCTCTCAACTGAATAATATTAGAACATATTAAATTGGATCACCTCCGGCCTGGCAATACAAACTGTATGTACCTGGATTCTGTGTAATTGCCAGATATTTTATTTAATGAGACTGAAGGGGGTTAGACAATATTATCTCCTCAGAACTTTGCAATCTATCAGTGGCGGAGCAGACCTGTAGGTGTGTTTGGGCTAACGAGCAATAAATTGAGTGCAATTAACCTTTGAATTGATGTTCTAAGGATAACAGCAGGCAATTTTGCCATTTAAAGGTGAAAGAAAAAGATATCCACTCTAGTTGGTGCCCCAGTAAAGTGTTCAGCATTGTGACATTCTGAGTGGTTAACTCTTTCTAATGTTCCTGCTGCAAGACCTAATTCTTTAGCTTTCTTTAAGGCTCATAGAGAGACATTGGTGCTGCCCTACTGGCTCCAGGCTTTTAGTTCAAAAGACAAGGGCACATTTTCTATGTTCACCTCCGTGGCAGCGCTGTAATATGGCCGTATGGTTAAGGCTTTCGAGTGTGAAAGCAGCAGATGTGAATTACATATGACAACCGGGTTACACACAAATGAAAATATGTAAATAGCTTTGTATGTACAATACTTTCCGACAATTTCAAGTCGGTGCTTATTCAGCAGCAGATATGGTTGATTTACATGTCAGCACAATTCTACAACATCTCTTCACTGTGTTTTGTTTAGCAAACTAAATTTACCAGGAAGCTGTGACTTTGTTAAGTGTAGTATTACATGCCGTGCTCTGTGTGTTTTCAATAGAATTTAGCTGGGGCTTATTAAGAATAAGATGCTTAATTAAAACAAAGTATTACAAACTGATGTCATCCCAACACAGGCATCAATGCCGATCCGCCTGTCAAACATTAGCCTATGTGCAGAATTTAGATGATGTGCTTGATGATTTAGATAAATTCACTGATTAGGTGGATGTTTGTGTAAAATGTGTTTTCTGCTTATATGATTTCATTTTGCTGCCTTCATGAAATATACTGGAACAATTCCTATGCGGTTATTTCTGGTGCTAGAGACAGCCATTATCAGCTGGTGTCAGTTATAGGACCCCTGATGGTGTCATTAAAATCAATAAATTGAAAACACATCTTTAATATATCCTTTCCATGTCAACATACTAGAATATTTTCATGTCAATATATTAACATACAAGTAACTGTATGTTAAGAAAATAGCATCTTGATCTCTGCAAAGCTATATACATTTTGAGATGAAAATAAATCTAAGACGCCAGAAACATATACTAAACATATTTAAAAGGACAAATGTTCCCATAGATTGCCATAAGAGTATCCTTATACAAAACCAGAAAAGTTAAGCTCTTTTTACAGAACAGGACAGCAAAATCAGCAGCACTAGTATCCTTATATTTCTTTTTTAAAGGGTTTGTCCACTAATTATTTTTTAAACTCAAAAAGGGCTGGTGCTCAGGGTCCCAGAGGCTTCCACCCATTCACACATGGCTGATGATGCCAGCGATTGACTCAGCCATCACATGCATAATAAACATGATGTCACCACTACATCTACAGCTCCAAACACCAGAGCAGTGATTTTGGAAATTTGCGGCCTCTGCAGGATTACATTTTTTTTTGTGAATAGAGCCTAAGTCTAACCTAAAGGTCCTTCTTCAGATGAAAAATAGAAGGAGACACAGGTGGCGCCCCTAGTGCAATAGGTAACTTAAGAGTGTGGTGAGATAACAAAGATATCTGCTCACCTGAAGACACCTTGGGGGACATTTACTTAGAGTGTCGGTGTCTGCATTGGCTTTGTTACTGACCTGCTCTCGGAAAGAAGATACACATTTAATATTGAAGAGCTGTGTAGAGACATTTCTGTCCCCGAGCCCATTTTCTGTCCCCGAGCCCATTTTCTGTCCCCGAGCCCATTTTCTGTCCCTGGGACCAAAATCTGTCCCAAGCACCAGAAATGTGTCCAACAGTCCCTGCTAGACCAGTTTTCTTTTGGTCTACTTTCCGCCAGTTTACAGCGCCCAAAAATGGCTGTGACACATATTAATTCTGTCTGAGTTTCCACTCCGCCAAAGCCACGCCCCTTTTCGGAGAAGAGTCGGAGCAGACGGAAAAAGTCATTTTTTCTGTCCCCGACAGCTAATAAATAGGTAGGAGAGCAGAACATGTGGTGAGAGCGCCACAAAACTGTCGGAAACGCCATAGTAAATGTCCCCCCTTGTGTCTTATGCGTTTAGAGCAGATATTTGTTGTTCCGTCTTAATCTTCGTAAGGTGTGCTGCGTCTTCCCGGAGTCCAGTACAGGATTGTGCCGGATAGGGAATCACATAGGTATGGAATTTAGAAAAACCCGGGTTTGTATAAGACGCGCTGCCCGAATAGGTCCGACACAGGTTGTAATGTTCAAGTTTTAGTTTATTTGTATGATAAATGGACTACGCGTTTCCGGGGAGGTCTACCCCCTTCATCAGTTCCATGGTAGATACTTATGCGCCGAGATGGTGGAACTAGGTTGTGTGTAAGGCCCAAAGTGGGTAAAGGACGGTTGGTCCGAGGATAATGGTTGTCTGCTGGAATCTGGCGCAAAAGTTTTCTAAACTCCATACTTTCTTCAGATGAAGACCAAGCCAGTCTAAAGCGATCAGGTTTAGGAAATTGCACACACACCTTATTTTGGAATATGTGCTGCCCAGTTTTTTTAAAGTGGAGCAAGTGGTCCCATGTATTTCAATGGGCTTACTGTGTTCCCATGGTCCTGTATGTGAGCCGATTGCTCAAGCAGATCCTATTCCTAGCTATGTTTGAGGCAGTTTTTGCTACTGTCTGCAGTATGTATGCCCACACACGTCACAAACAACAGACAGGTAGGCTTGGCGTTGATATACATGAACGTGATTTTTGTGTCAAATGTGTATTTGTGTAAATTATTGTATTTACTCAAGTATAAGCCGACCCGAATATAAGCTGAGGTACCTAAATTTACCACAAAAAACTGGGAAAACCTATTGACTTGAGTATAAGCCTAGGGTGGGAAATGCATTGGTCACAGCCTACACCCAGTATATAACTAGCCATCCCCCTGCCCCCCAGTATATAGCTAGCCAGCCCCCTGCCCCCAGTAAATAGATAGCCAGCCCTCTGCCCCCCAGTATATAGCTAGCCAGCCCTCTGCCCCCCAGTATATAGCTAGCCAGCCCTCTGCCCCCCAGTATATAGCTAGCCAGCCCCCTGCCCCCAGTATATAGCCAGCCTCCGGCCACCCCAGTATATAGCCAGCCAGCTAATGCCCCCAGTATATAGTCAGTGAGCCTGATCATGCCCCCTAGTATATAGCCGGCCAGCCCCCTGCCTCAGTATAAAGCCAGCCCATGTCCTCCCATATATAGTCAGACAGACCAAGTCCTCACCAAGAAGTGGACCTGCAGGGGTGTGGAAAAGGTAAGTACTGCGTTTATTTTTTTTATGAGTTTGGGTTTTCCAGCACATTTTTTGTGCTGAAAACTCAGCTTATACTGAAGTATATATGCTAAGTTTATAAATGTCACCAATATTTATCCATATAGGTATCATCATGGAACTTCTGTTCTGCATTACAACTACATAGAACAGACACGTGTTATGAATGGGGCTTGTGACAAAACAATGCATAAAGAGCAGCATAATGGAATATTGTGGTGTCGTTTGTACACAGGAGTCCAGCGTAGTGTCTGCCTGAGACTGCCATTTGTACTGAAACAGTCTCCACACAGGAAAGCCGCTTTCCTTTATTTGGAATTATATGTTCATATTCCCCAGTACAGAGGGGATTTTTCTCCCTGAACACGAAAAGCTGCTTTTAATGGTTATTGTTTTCATTACAGACCATCAGGGAGTGATCTACAGAATGATTTTATGGAAATATTGCAATGGTTTTACATAGCACCAGCTGTGTTGATAGTGAGACAACTCTTGTAACATTTTTAAAAGCCTCTTAGCTGCATATTGCCAAGGATCAGGCTGTGCACAGCGCTCCGCTCCCTGCATCAGATGTCCTATACTCCAGAGCAAGTCTACAAAGCTGGTCTTGTCACTTCACTGCCATTTATACGACATTGTTATTTCACATAATTTCATATAGCTTTCTTGTAATTGGCAAGCCAAAAGATGTACTAATTCATTCAGAAAGTATTTAAACCTATTTTAGGATATATGTATATACACACAGGATAGGTTCTGTAGGTTTGTTCCTAAGTTAACTTTGCATCTAAGGCGGAACAGGTATAATTTGAAAGTGTAGCTTTGGACAAAATATTTTCATCCTTGTGACAATTGGATCTTTTAAACTTTGAGTTTTCATGGTAACAAAGATCAACAATAAAGCTACACTGCAAACATTGATAACTCTCAAGGTGCAGTAAATTACCAATATCCAGTAATGTAGGAGTCATCTGTAAGTCAGATGTTCTTGAGATGGGGACTGCCTGTAAATACATTTATATACTGGATATATTTAGATTGCCAGGTCGGCCTTAAAGGGAATCGAGCAATAGCCACCTTAGGTAGGGTATGAAATGTCCTTTGTAGAATCCCTTATTTTATGTGAAATCTTCCCCTTTTACCTATAATAAATACAGTATTTTTCAAGTCAAGGGAAAATTTGCCTGAGATGTATCAAGTTTAGAGTCTGCGGATGGAGCGTCACTTCGGACGCCCCTATCTTCGGTCCTGTATGTATCATATCTAGTGTCATATTTAAGATACAAATTTCAGCTTCCACATCACATCATGTTTGTTGTTCTGTGAACTAAGGAATCAGAGATACATATCATTAAAAAAAGGCAGGAATTAAATTATTTTTTTAATTTTACATGTAAAACTATATCCTTAGTGCATGTATCTGTACTGTACACTTAGTGCATGTATCTGTACACTTTATTTTAGAATTAAAAGTTTTATCATCCTATACAACCTGCCATTTTAAAGATGCTCCGGCTAGCTAAGTTGACTAGCCAACACAATTTGGCCCTTGTCAAAGTCCAGGGGCGCACCAGCCATGAGGCGAGTTGAGACTTTCACCTCAGGGCGGTGCGCCTCCTGCTGGTGGAGGGGCGGCATTTTGCAGGCTGCTCGGCTACTACTTACAATAGTAGTTGCATCATTCAGACACAAGTACCATTGCTGACAGCGCCGCGCAGGATGTCCTGTGCGGCGCTGCTTTGACATAGGAAGCGCTTACTAGCGCTTCCTGTGTCACTAGTGCACAAGCAGCCTGGAGGAGCGAGGGGAAGGAAGAGCAGGAGGAGGAGGAGCCAGGGGGAGCGGGAGCGCCACATTCAAACCTCTGGCTGATCTCCCTGGAGGTGCAGGCCCCGGCAGAGCTGACAGGAGAAGCCCCGCCCACCAGCCCGGGCCTGCTGCACAGAGGAGACCGCTCCATCCTCCTCCCTGATGTATCCCCTGCCTGACCTGGACCTGCTGCCGGATATCAGGTAAGTGTAATGTGTATATATATGTGTGTGTCTTCCCTGTGTATATACATGTGTGTGTGTCTTCCCTGTGTATATACATGTGTGTGTGTCTTCCCTGTGTATATACATGTGTGTGTGTGTGTCCCCTGTTTATATGTGTTTTGTCATGTGTATATGTGTGTAAAACATGTCATGTGTGTGTATATAGAGGCATGACATGTAATAGCAGTATATATTGGTGTAATGTGTGTGTATATAGAGGTATGACATGTAAAAGCTGTATATATAGGTGTAATGTGTGTGTATATAGAGGTATGACATGTAATAGCAGTATATATTGGTGTAATGTGTGTATATAGAGGTATGACATGTAAAAGCTGTATATATAGGTGTAATGTGTGTGTGTATATAGAGGTATAACATGTAATAGCAGTATATATAGGTGTAATGTGTGTGTGTATATAGAGGTATGACATGTAATAGCTGACAGCTGTGTATATATATATATATACAGCTATTACACGTCATACCTCTATATACACAAGCATTACACATACACATATATATAGGTGTCATCCGTGTATATATAGAGGTATGACATGTAAAAGCTGTATATATAGGTGTAATGTGTGTGTATATAGAGGTATGACATGTAATAGCACACCCCCAGACGAAGGCGTGAGCCGAAACGTACGTCGGGGACGCGATCCTCCCTGGACAGGTGAATCTCTAACACTCACATTGCCTGGTAAGATGTAATACTACCTTTATGTTAATTACCACTTGGTTTTTTCTACAAATACTATTGACCAACAGTCATTTCATATCTATTGGGCTTATTTCACATCCAGGCTGTTCCTTTTCCTAACTCATATCACCCCATCCTGTCCAGATTGGATCGCTCCGTATTTTTCTGTACACCACCACTTCATGTTTTTATTGTAACTTTTATGTAAAGTACTATAAATAAAGACTTTGTGTTTTATATGCATCCTCGTAGTTGGTCCTTTTTCTCCCCTCCTTTTGAGGGGTAAAAGCTTTTTTCCATGTAATAGCAGTATATATTGGTGTAATGTGTGTATATAGAGGTATGACATGTAAAAGCTGTATATATAGGTGTAATGTGTGTGTGTATATAGAGGTATAACATGTAATAGCAGTATATATAGGTGTAATGTGTGTGTGTATATAGAGGTATGACATGTAATAGCTGACAGCTGTGTATATATATATATATACAGCTATTACACGTCATACCTCTATATACACAAGCATTACACATACACATATATATAGGTGTCATCCGTGTATATATAGAGGTATGACATGTAAAAGCTGTATATATAGGTGTAATGTGTGTGTATATAGAGGTATGACATGTAATAGCAGTATATATAGGAGTAATGTGTGTGTATATAGAGGTATGACTTGTAATACCAGTATATATAGGTGTAATTTGTGTGTACATAGAGGTTTGACATGAAATAGCTTTATATAAATATATATATATATATATATATATATATATATATATATGTGTGTGTAATGCGTGTGTATATAGAGGTATGACTTGTAATAGCTGTATATATAGGTGTAATGTGTATTACTTGTAATAGCTGCATATATAGGTGTAATGTATTATGTATGTGTGTATATAGTGGTATAACTTGTAATAGGTGTGTGTATATATAGGTGCCATGTATGTGTATATGCAGGTATACCTTGTAAAGGGTGTAGATATAGGTGTAATGCGTGTATACTGTATATACAGGTATAACATGAAATAGGTTTATATATATATGTGTGTGAAATTTGTGATGTGTGTGTGATATATATGTATACAGTGATTGCTTGCTTTGTGGGGAGCTGTATACAGTCATTGCTGGCTTGGGGGGTATACTACTGTTCCCTGTCTGGACTACATTCAATGGGGGCCCTGGCTGTATATGTTTTCTGCTAAATGACGGTATTCTATGAATTTTATACTACATGGCTGTACACTGTATCTATCTTGCACTACATGGTGATATGCCGTATGCATTTTATACTACACGGCGGTACTCTGTATGTATTTTGCATTGATTTATTTTCACACCAAACCAATATGATGGATCTGGTCCTGACACTCCCTTATATATTACATAAATGGCGGGGGGGGGGCGTCTCTCTATGGCTCGCCTCAGGCAGCAGACAGGCTTGGTACACCCCCGTCAAAGTCAAAGACATTAATGCTCATAAACAATTATGTTACATTTGTAAGCACTGGTTTGGCTGAAGTAGAATGCAGGAGTTTTTTGGTATACAATAGAATACATTGTTAACTCATGTTTTCTTTGTCACTTCACTTTCAGCAGAATTAATGAGGCATTTAGGCTATTGGCACAAGCATTGCAATGTTACAGGAAAAATATCTCCTGAAAACCAAAATAAGCACAACATATCAATTCAACAGCCATCTCTATACATGTATTCTATATAACTAATTAATAAGTACTGTATAAAGGAAAAAGTTATCCCAAATCAGTAGTGTTTTCTAGGTCTCTGCCATAACCACTCTTTGCATCACCCACTACTCAATAACACCCACTTTCAGAAGTGCAGGGCATCCAACTCTTGATGAAGTATGAACTATGTTAACACATATCTCCAACCCATGGATTGACAAAACTACATAGAATTATAAGAATGCCAAAAGCCTCAATATCAAGACTGAGGAATTAGAACAGAAAATTGATGAAAAATGATAAAGTGAGACATGCTGTAGGCAAGGGGTATGGTGTGACTTTGGGTAAAAATTGATGGAGGAATAAAAGTATTGAAAAAGTAAGATTCTCCAAAATCAGGACATGTCCATGTGCTTTGTCACTGCTGTGCCAGATGATTCTATACCTTGGGTATAAAGAAGCTGGGAAAGTCTCTTCAATTGTCTCAGTTAGTTGTATGTCAGGAAATCATTTCAGAATTTACAGAAAGATGCAATAGCTGGAGTCCTTGAGGACTTTCAGACAGCAGCCTAATTCTGTAGTACAAAAGAACGATGTAGAAAAGAAGAAGCCAACTTGATGCTGCTCTACAGATAAGTTGCAAGGGAGTGATTACTTTACACAGAATGCTCAAATAATAAAGATGAGTTTAGACAAGTCTTTTCCCGGCCAGATGGATGTTATAACCAATGCATACAAAACCTTGATAATCTTTTACCATGACAAACAACTTTTCTGAGCGGTCTTTAGACACAATTCATTGTGTAAGTTGTAAGCAGCTACCGCTGATGGGAAAGCACATAGGTGAATGGTACAATTACAGAGAAGAAATTAATTTTAAGTGAAGCAGATAACACAACTATCACTCTATCACAGAAGGAAATAAAGGTCTTCCCCAAGATCAGTACGATGAGTGGTTTCAGTCATTACACTTACTTCGAAGAACAGCGCCGTTCATTATCAATGGCTGTTCTGCAGGTCCTCCATAGAGACAGCAAAAAACTAGCACAAACTTGTATACTCTTGTACATTGATTCAGGTCCTGAGATCAATGTATTTATGAAAAAGATGATTGTATACAATAGCATAAACTGTATCACTGTACTGAAGATTAATCCAAGTACAGGAACTGAGCAATGCAGCTAGTGGATGTTTAGGTAGTAAAGCGTAAGGGCAGATTCTGAATGTGCAAAATGCAGGGAAGGAGTAAAAATATTGGGGAAAATTATATTTTATCTTTTTCGTAATTTACCTTTAATTTTCACATGCCGAATATAGTCACAGATAGCTTAAAATCTAAAGGGAACCTGTCATAAAAATTTAGGCTCAAAAGCTGACACCAACCTTTTAACCAGCACATTGACAGGATCACAACTGTTTTCTGGGAGATTTAGTGTTATGCCAAAAAAGACCAGATACAATTTATGCTTTATAGAAATTACCTGTAAGTCACATGAGTGAAGACATAAGCTGTAATAATGCCAATGATGGGACATTATCACAAACTAGATTGCTGCTGAATGTTGCTTATGATATTGTACATGACTTATGGGCAAGTAGGTCATTACAGGCAATTATTTGGATGTATAACGGGGATGCAGTTGTTCTACAATCAGTGCAATGCTTGTCCATTGGCTGAAACGGGGATGCAGTTGTTCTACAATCAGTGCAATGCTTGTCCATTGGCTGAAACTGGTAATACTTTTTAATTTTAATAACATAAGCTACCAGCCCCTTCTAGTCCACTAACACTGCTAACTCGACCACCTACACAATATCATGCTCTACTGGTGAACAGTTCTCACAAGTGCCCAGTACCCCTGTGAGCTTAGCTCTAGCCCTACAAGTCCCTGGCTGGCTTCACAGGAGCACCACGCATGCACCCAGATGCATAGTAGGAGCACTCATGGGCTAGCCACCATGCTATGCACATGTAAGACAGGGCATGGCCGGCTACCTGATGAGCGCTTCCACTATGCGAACTGTCTTAGCACAGGTGTGGCCAGGGACGTGCAGCACTTGTGCCGTACTCACAGGCATACTGTGCATGCGTAATAACTCAACACCTGGAGAGGATAATGTCATGTAGGCGGCCAAGTTAGGGGCGTGAGGGGACAAGAGGGGGCAGGGTAGCTTAACTTTATGCCAAGGTTCCCAAGCCTCCTTGACTTTATCAAAGTGGTTATTAAAACTGTATTTTAGAAGAATTCTTCAAATTACAATAAAAAGCTCCCATTAAAACATATACACTAAGATATAAAGGTACTGTGTGAAGTTTGTGGGGGTATGGCTGGTAAAAATTCACAACACCATGCTTGTTTATTGATTAGAACCACATTAAAGTGCATTAAGCTAAGCTGTATTGCCAGTTTCAGCCAATGGACTAGCATGACAGGGTAGCTTGACTTTATGCCAGATATGCAGATTTATACAATCTGGAACAGAATTACTCAACCCTTCTTTCTGTATTAGTATGTGTAAAAAGAAATCAGTCAATCATTGTGCGTGTTTGGGTAATAAGGACTGTTTTCCTATTCCATAATCTAAAAACGTATGTTATTAAAATTAAAACGTGAAGTACTAGTACATTTCAAATATTCAGAAATTGTAGCAGATTGGTTACATAATGTGTGTTAGAATAGAACATTAAGTTTCACTGTGACAAGTAGTGTTACATGTACCTAAATCTGGATGTCAGATGTCTTACAGTCTCAACTGTTCCAAATGTTAACTGTAACTGTAAGTGATTGGGCAAAAGTCTGCTCTGACTGCTATACCATACTGCATACAATAATAAAATAACCAGAAATATCCCAGGCTAAGAATCTAAACTGAACCATCTCAAATATAGACTTCCACTTAGTAGTATAGGCAGTATAGAATCTTCTATTAAAGCACAATTAATAAACACCCTGGGTATTGTTAGTGGCATCACCTACACTAGTCTCAGATATCAGAACATTAGAGTATTTAATGACGCAAAAGGGCAAATCTAATTCTAAAGAATCATTTTCCTGAGGCCAAGAAATAGAGTGGATCTGTGTCAGCAGCCATAGAATAGGTTTTCTAACATATTACTGGCAGGCATTTAGGGAGAAACATCTCTGCAAAATACACTTTTTCATACAACAATTTCCGACCAATATAAGATTGCAAGGAGAGTGTTTGTAATCTGATAATAGTGTCGGGAATCGTGCTATCACACCAGCCGTAAAAGCGCTCATCTTCGGAGGCTCCATCTTTCAAATGACTATGATCGTGTGTCTGAAGGCATTTGCTATAGATTTAGCTGCGATGGTCCAAGCAGTCATCAAGAGGAAGCCCCGGCCAGCGGCCCTTCTATTCATGACAAAACTGTATTAGGACCTTCATTTTTCACACGTCTCAGCAACTATTAATGATGGCAGCTCCTAAAGGACATGTCAAAACAAAACCAAGGTGTCTGCTAATTATGGAGATGCCAGCTTCAATGCTTCATATTCAGCCTCTTCCTGCGTTTTGGATAATCACATTGATTTCCTCCTCTATGGTCTAATTGCCTAACTATAGGACTCCTTCCTTGCAAGCCTCTGCAGCTCTTTCTCCAAGCTTTAGAATTTAAGAGATCTCTCAATACACATGTGTAAAAATGACCTTAAACCCTCAACAAAATAAAGATCCAGATCTTCAGCAACAAAACAGTAGGTTTGATGATGGCAAACAGTAAAGTGAATTAAAAAGCGGCAATTAATAGTGCAAGCTGCAAAGTTGTTCCCTACAAGTCAGACAGTACTAATGCATATCATAAAGCAGCCAACAAATTAGATATAGCTCAACAAGGAGCCAGTGCTATGAAGATTCAGTAACACCTGCTTATAAGCAACATGGGCTAGGGCAAAGCAAAAAGAAGTCCTCCCAGGACTACCTACCGAATAAGTCGCTAGCATTTATTTACGGAGCATTGAATTGCTGTAGATTTTTTTTATTGAGGTCCAAGAGTTTCCTCTACACAAGAGAATGCTCACCATAATCATAGGATTAACACATACAAAACCAGTGCATTGCAGGGATCAATGTGCTAATCCAGCCTTAAATAACCTTGAGTAGGTACAGCTGCTTTAACACTCTAGATGCCATTATTTACCCGTATATACTTGAGTATAAGCCGACCCAAGTATAAGCCGAGGCCCCGAATTTTACCACAAAAGCCTGGGAAAGCCTAGGTTTAAGCCTTGGGTGGGAAATGCATTGGTCACAGCCTCCCCAGTATATAGCCTGCCGACCCTGCCCCATAGTATGTAGCCAGCACCTGCCCCCCAGAATATAGCCGGCCAGCCAATATCCCCCAGTACATAGCCAGCCCCCTGCCGTAGTATATAGCCAGCAGCGGGGGAAGCCAGAAAGGTGAATTTTTCTATAATTTTTTTTACTCGAGTATAAGCCGAGTTTGGGTTTTCAGCACATTTTTTGTGCTGAAAAACTAGGGTTATACTCGAGTATATATGGTAACTGGAGGTGGTTAGACAACGAAAACAGACTCCTCCATCTCAGTCAACCAGGTCTAATTTGAGGATGCATATCTATACACAAAGAGGCTGTTTCAGCGATTCAGATGTGCCTAGATAACAGTATACCGTGCCAAAAATTCAGCCAAGAGATACACCGAACAGATTCAAGTCACCCAAGTGAAACACAATATACCATTAACAATAAAATGTAACAACATCTCTAGCATCAGTGAGACAATTCAATTTAAATCCACTCCCCTGTGGAAAAAATTGACAACAATGCAATTAATTAGTGCAATTATCATCTAGTCACTAATTAAGGATCAAACAGGATTAACCCCTTTCTTCAAAGTTGTCTTCAGCAAATTCCTAAGTACTTATGCGGCAACCTCCAAAGTCTTAAAACCACAATCAAGGATCAAGCTGATCAGCAGCATGAAATGAATGCAGCCACAAGCTTCCAATAATGCATATTTCTATGTTACATGGCTACAAGCAGGATTTATAGGAATAAGACTTAAGAATATATGATATCCTCCATCTGCTTCCTCACACTATACCAGAGTGAACACGTTTTACATATTAAGAATGTGGTCACAATAATAAAAAGCTATTTGGGCTACCACCATTTTCCTGTAGAATGGAGCCTGGAATCTATAATACATCTTTTATTATACCATTTGTATACCAAAAAAATTATTTTGGCAATTAGCATTATTTAAACCATTAAAATCAGATAACAAAATGCATCACTTTTATACTAAGTTCCTTCTATTTGTTATCTTGCCTTGGCTCTGGTAACAACATTTAGTTATAAGGCCATAAGCTGTTACTGTAGGTCTGCGAAAGGCAAAGCATTTCATCTTTGGATATATGTTTTCTTTAGGACAGATAACCTCTGGTACAATTAAGGCTGGATAACTGTTCTATATCCTTGAGGAGAGGGAAACCATCACAAATACCTTATTTTATGGTTAACATAAAAATGTAGTTAAAAACCATACACCACTACAGGCGGTCCCCTACTTAAGAACACTCGACTTACATACGACCCCTAGTTATAAACGGACCTCTGGATATTGGTAATTTATTGTGCTTTAGTCCTAGGCTACAATAAACAGCTATAACAGTTATCACAGGTGTCTGTAATGAAGCTTTATTGTTAATATTGATTCTTATGACAACCCAACATTTTTAAAATCCAATTGTCACAGAGACCAAAAAAGTTCTGTCTGGGGTTACAATGATAAAATATACAGTTCTGACTTACATACAAATTCAACTTAAGAACAAAACTACAGACCCTATCTTGTATGTAACCCGGGAACTGTCTGTATATGTATAATTCCTCCTGGGAGCATTGGATCTAAACGCTATATGTGTGACACCCTGTACGACAGAGACGCACAAAGAGGAAATGTCCTGTACAAGCAGTCCCCTACTTAAGAACACCCGACTTACAGACAACCTCTACAAACGACCTCTGTATGTTTGTAATTTACTGTGCTTTAGCCCCAATACAATAAACATTTATAACAGTTATTAAAGGTGTCTGCAATTAAGCTTCATCGCTTTATACCTGGTTCATATGACAATCCAACATTTTAAAAATTCAGTTGTCGCAGAGACCAAAAAAAATTTGTCTGGGGTTACAATTATAAAATATACAGTTTCGACTTACATACAAATTCAACTTAAGAACAAACCTACAGAACCTATCTTGTACATACTCAGGGGACTGCCTGTATAATGATAACATGGACAAGTAGGAAATAAAGCCCAGTCATACTGACAAGGACATACGAGCGTCTAACTGTATGTAAGCCATTTGTAGATTATATTAAAAAATTTATTTAATAGCCACTCAAAATAAAGCTATTACATGTAGCTTGTCTGGAAAGAACCGTAGATAACTGCACACATACTGTATTAGACATATAACCAAAAGGTACAAAATATCTTATTCAGTTATAGATATGAGTTATTAATCTAAGTTTTTAACAAAGCAGAAGGATGTAACCCACCTTCTACCATTAAATGCAATGTATAATCAGTATGTGTATTTTTCTCATACACTTGTAGGTTAATTTGCTGTTATCATATTTTTCGGACTATAAGGTGCACCGGACATCAATAAATACCTGCTAAAACGTCTTGGTTAATATAAAAGGTGCACCGGATTATAAGGCGCACCTGATTATAAGGATGAATGATCAGCAGGTGGCAGACCTGTGCACAGTTTAAGGCAGCTGTTGTCTGTAAGTACGGTATATAAGTATAAAGTGCGCCTTATAGACCAAAAAATATGGTACTTTGCTGTGTGCGTTTGTGTATGTTTTATTTGTATAGGAATACACAAGTGTTGTTCTTGGGCTGCAAATAAAAGATCTACAGTCTATGTGTCATCCGTTTTAAAGATAAAAAAGCAGAGAAGGCTGGAGGATCATGTGAGGTGTCACTTATTAACTGATCCACAAATAGGGATGCACAAAAATAACAGACCCTGCTCTGAGTTCACTACAGCATCCATAGACCAGTGAAAAACCTGGCCCATGGAAATAAATGTGTCAGTGTGATATCAATTAAAAAAAACATATAGCAAATGGCCAAAAACTACAATCAAGTGCACGTACTATAGAAAGAGATATCAATGGAAGCAAATTGGAACAAATAACCCAAAATAAAGAAATACAAATAACTACCTGGAAATTGATAGCTGTAGCTTGGTGCAAATCCAGGGTATCCTCTGCCATATGTTGCAACAAAATTTGGATAGCCTACAGTAAAAGATAAAGAGTTAACAGTAAACTTGTCAAGTAGCAATGCTCATTGTACAACAAACCACAAACATGAAAATCACCAAACCAAAATTCACTCTAAACATTAGAAAACAGTTTTTATGGGCATACCACCCAAGTACATTAGATATTTTGTTTTACCAGCTGACAAGCAACACAATGTAAAAAAAAAATGGAAGAATATAGCAGGTTGTTGAACATGTGAGTTTGACAGCATCAACTACATGATAACTTGTGGTTACTATTATTTATTAAAGGAGTAGTATTTATTCCATGGGCCTGTACAATAAGGATTTCACAAACATTACATAAAGATGAGAACAAATGAATGTACAAAATATTAATTATATTCAATATACAAAAGTACAGTGATCAGGAAAGGGTGGAAGAAGGACCCTGCCCAACATGACTCACAGTCTATATGGGATGGTAGATGGAGACATCAAATGAGGGAGCAGAGCAGTGCAGTTATTACATGTTGCCGGCAATCTTAAACAGATGGGTTTCTATGTTTGAAGGTTTGGAAGGTGGGGTCAATCTGACACATTTTGCTACAGGGTTCCAAAGTATGGGAGATGCACGGGAGAAGTTTATCAAATACTGTTGTCACACAAATACTGCTATCTAGTAGCTGTTCTTATTTCCCCATAAATCATATCACACATCTGGTGTAAAAATGTAAGAGGTTTATGTTAAAGGACATCTACCACCATTTTCTCGGTGGTAGACTGTCCTATAATGCACCTGGGTTACCTGCTGGGGATGACAGTTCCTTTCTTAGCTTCCTCTGGGTCTCCGTCAGAGCCAGAAAATAAGGTTATAAAAATATTCAAATGAGCTGGAGGCGCACAGGGTCCGTTTGGATGAGCACCTCCTGGCTCCTCCGATACCTAATTTATGCACGCCTCCCGCTTCATTGTTATGCACCACTCCAAACCCTCTCTGCAGCCAGACAGCCGGGTGACGTCACCGGCTGATATGCATGTGACTAATCACATGGCTATGACGTCAGTAAAGGTCTTTTTGCCTATTGGTGGCTACAGTGTGTTGTGCGGCAGCCTCTGCCTATGTGTTGCTGGAAGGTACGGCTGTCCGCACATCCTCTCATGTCTTATAATAATCATAACACCCCTCCCAGCACTCTCCGATGACAGCCGGCTGCTGAACACACTGTACCCACTAGTAGGCTAAAGGACCTTTACTGATGTCACAGCCATATGGTCAGTCACGTGTATATCAATCGATGACATCACCCAGCTATTTGACTGCAGAGAGGGCTTGGAGGGGTGCACAACAATGAAGCGGGGGGCGGGCATAAATTAGCTATGGGAGGAGCCAGGAGCTGCTCGGCCGATCGGACCCTGAGCGCCACCGGGGCTCATTTGAATATTTTTATAACCTCCTCTATGAGTCTATATGTTCTATGTTATTACACTAATAAGATGAAATGCAAAATATTCTGTAAATATATAATTTTTACCACTTGATAAGTGTATCACATTATTCCCAACGCACTCAGATTGTGTAGGTTACAATGCCCGTGTCTTAAATTTTCAGTTTAAAACAAAAAAATAAAAACATACAGACATACAGTCATCCCTTAACAGCAATAATACATGCATGCCCTTCATCAGAAGCACACTGTAGACTTTGGTACCACTGTACAGTGCCTTTTGATGAGTTTGGCCACTGCCCAGTACTCTTTCACTACTAGTTAGCATCATTATGTTTTTTTGACACTAGATACACATAATGATTTGGGGGGGAATTCCTAAGGTGGGGCTCATTTGACTAGGTTCAAAGGTCAGTTTTGGAACTTTTTGTGTTAGGACAGGAGTAATTTTTGGGGTACAGGAGAAAATAGGGTACCCCATAACTTCAAGCATAATGGATCAACGGTTAATTGCTGACACAAGCAGCAGCCCGTAGCACCTCCTCTCTGATTTATCAGATGTTTCATAATTAGACCTTTCCAGGTTTGTCTTTGACGCTGTCCCAATCTTTTGATGGGCATGCATGTGTAATTATTGTTTAGGGTGATGTATATGTATCAGTTATGTATGTCTGACTTAGTATTTTATTTGCATTTAGTAAACATTACGTTTTTTAATCACAATATGCTTGATTTGTTTATGTTAAACTCTAGGACCCTGGTCTCCAAGTAAAAAGCTTGCATATAAAAGTTTCCCTGTGATGGAACATAATAGATCAGAGAGTGATAATTTCATGTGGACTAACAAAGGTTTGCTTCACTGCTCTTTATTTTTTTCATTATTCCACGCTTTGATTATTTGTGTTCTGTTGTTTTTGTTTCCCTTAGAACAACTCCAAAGGAACAGGTGCTTACTGTTTATAGGTGCTGGTTATACACTATGCCATATACACTTTTTTATTTATGTATAATTTCTGAAATAATTAGTTTTTCTTTGTACTACTCAAACCACAGAGGACTGTAAAATGTGCACAGAGATTCTCCTGCATGGACTGCTGTAACCCAAAGTCTATGATCCTTGTCAACAGTGAAGCAGCAACAAAGAACTCTAGAGGTCTTATGTGGTTCACAAATGTCAGCTCTGAGAAAACA
Source organism: Engystomops pustulosus (assembly GCF_040894005.1). NCBI lineage: Eukaryota > Metazoa > Chordata > Amphibia > Anura > Leptodactylidae > Engystomops > Engystomops pustulosus. The sequence goes on from NC_092412.1 coordinate 115,544,135, forward strand.
GACACATAAGAGTTGTGTCAATATTGTCTAACATTTATCTACGGGACTAAATGTCCACAATTTCAGCAAATGAATCAGAGAGTCTACCCCCTGGGAACCATCTGCCTGTTTGTCGGAGATAAAATTTTGCCAGTACACTGTTATCGTCTATGTCTCCGGCGCAAGACTATATCTCATAAGATGACACAAAATAATACCTTGCGAAGTTGTTAGCCACTGCACACAGTCAAGAAAGGGTTAATTCCTTTGTATTGAATCCAAAGAAGTGGCTGACTTTTCAGGCACAGTAATTAAATGCACTTTGGCACCCTGAGCCAGATGAATGTCCACACCTTTAAGTTGGAAGAGTAAATGCCAAGCGCTGAAGCTAAACACAACACAGGTTTGCGGTGACATTTGGAAAGCTTAGACTGAATGTACTTTGCATTACAGCTATTGACAGCTTGAGATAAAGGTACTAGTAATGCTTTATCCCTGAAGCCCAAAGTACCATAGTTAACATATCAGTGCTAGATTGTGAAACGTGATATACTTTATGAAATAACAAAACAAAATGATAACATTGAAGTCCTAGAAATAGATGTATCTAGGCCTAATATATGTAGAAAGCCAAAGGTAAGATGATTTTTTTTGTGGAGAAGCGGAAAACATATTTGCCGTTACAATTGACGGAAACCTAGTGGAAGGGAGACTTCCCAACATGTAACCCTTTGGGTAAAGGAAGACTTCCCATTTACCTTCTGTATTTAGTAGTCCTCATGATATTATAGAACATAATAGAGATACTAGGCCTAACAGAGATATAAAATGGCTAATGCTGTAAGTGAAAAATATGAACGTAAAAAATAAATAGGGCTCATCCTGAAGGATTAAAAAAGCTGATTCAATATACCAATACAGTTGTACTTCCTAGTGTCCTTTCTACACTATGGTCATTAAAAAGAGCTGAAAAAGTCATTCTCTCTGTATGAAGCAGGACCATAGATCTCTGGAGTTAAGAACTAGCAGGCCAATGTAGCCTATTTAAATTTTGCAATGTAACCCAGGTTGTGCGAACTAACTCATAAGTATAGTAAAATAAAAATATATTCTGTAGATTTCACTTTTAAAGTCAATCTAGGGAACAAACATTTTATGCACCGGCAGGGATTTCATACAATACTAGAGGTGATCTAGTCTCCATTCTCTCAAGTGGAACACTGTCAAAGTAAAGAAAAGTTAGTTTTTCTAAACAGATTGGGGCAGATTTACTTACCCGGTCCTGTTGCGATCCCCGCTGTGCGTTGTCTGACGAGTATTCGGGTCTGCCGCGAATCACTAAGGTCGTGCGTCCAATTCCCTTCATGTGTCGCTTCCCCGCTGAGGTCCGCCAGAGTTCACCTTCTTCTTCCTGGTGCATGTAAGTGCTTGATCTTGTGACACAATCTCATTTTTAAATTCTGCGGTTTGTCTGAATCAGTCGGGTTGTCCGACAGCCCACAACCAATTTGTGTCGCATGCAAGCCCGTGCCACAATAAGATCACATGCGCCAAAAATCTGGGGCAATTCGGCACAAAAAGCAAATATACGGGAAACCCAACATAATCGTTGTCCGCGGACCCTTAGTAAATGTGCCCCATTGTCTTTGAATAGAAAGTATACCTGCCACTTCAGGTTTCAGCATGCTCTGACATAGAATAGAAAATATTACTCTACATTATTTTTAAGGGATAATTTCCCATTTGACATATTGGTGTCAAGACTGTGTCTTAACGCTACAAGACTTAACATATGTTACTGTTTTCACTAGTCTGTATGCCAGAAACTGAACTGCTAAAATGAAAATAACACATGCTCATATAAAACATGATGCAGCAATAATATAATATACAAGTAAATTTATGTTAACACCCGAGTCATCACTATAATCTGGACTGAGATGGTTGCCAATTGTTCTAGTAGAAACCGGTAACATTACATTCATAAAATATTGGCTTTATTTCTGCTTTATATTTTACATATAAACTGCCAAAAATACCAGAATTCAGCTTACACGCTACCGATTATAGCATAACATATTACAAGTCATATTTAGTTAATATGGTAAAATATGATGTGCTATAAGTAATATACACAACAAATCCTTTTTCTATCTGATCTGGTAGTTAAGGGTTACTTGTGTGCCCACCATTCCTACTAACCGTACATCAAACAAAAGGGGACAATCGGAGTGCAAAACCACATGATTATGGCTGAAGAAAATGTTCCTTTTTTTTGCTTTGTTTTTTCCACCAATAAATATTCATCAGCAAAATGGTACTAAGATGTAACCCTTTTAAGGATTAAATGGGATGTATGGCTTAAAAGTGTAATACTAAATTTTAAAACTAAAATACCTAATTCTGCTCCAGGTGTCCCTGGGAATCATTCCTCAAAGTATTTTTCCTCTTGGTCCTCATTTAGTACCTTATTTGGCCCATAGCAACCAAGGTTTCCAGCTCTCAAAAACCTACAATCATCAAGATGGAGGGGCAGGACCTGCCTCCTGTCACCTCATCACAAGCACCTTCTGACCAATGACACCATATCTATCTACACTCACCGGCCACTTTATTAGGTACACCATGCTAGTAACGGGTTGGACCCCCTTTTGCCTTCAGAACTGCCTCAATTCTTCATGGCATAGATTTAACAAGGTGCTGGAAGCATTCATCAGAGATTTTGGTCCATATTGACATGATGGCATCACACAGTTGCCGCAGATTTGTCAGCTGCACATCCATGATGCGAATCTCCTGTTCCAACACATCCCAAAGATGCTCTATTGGATTGAGATCTGGTGACTGTGGAGGCCATTTGAGTACAGTGAACTCATTGTCATGTTCAAGAAACCAGCCTGAGATGATTCCAGCTTTATGACATGGCGCATTATCCTGCTGAAAGTAGCCATCAGATGTTGGGTACATTGTGGCCATAAAGGGATGGACATGGTCAGCAACAATACTCAGGTAGGTTGTGGCATTGCAACGATGCTCAATTGGTACCAAGGGGCCCAAAGAGTGCCAAGAAAATATTCCCCACACCATGACACCACCACCACTAGCCTGAACCGTTGATACAAGGCAGGATGGATCCATGCTTTCATGTTGTTGATGCCAAATTCTGACCCTACCATCCGAATGTTGCAGCAGAAATCGAGACTCATCAGACCAGGCAACGTTTTTCCAATCTTCTACAGTCCAATTTCGATGAGCTTGTGCAAATTGTAGCCTCAGGTTCCTGTTCTTAGCTGAAAGGAGTGGCACACGGTGTGGTCTTCTGCTGCTGTAGCCCATCTGCCTCAAAGTTCGATGTACTGTACGTTCAGAGATGCTCTTCTGCCTACCTTGGTTGTAACGGGTGGCGATTTGAGTCACTGTTGCCTTTCTATCAGCTCAAACCAGTCTGCCCATTCTCCTCTGACCTCTGGCATCAACAAGGCATTTCCGCCCACAGAACTGCCGCTCACTGGATGTTTTTTCTTTTTCAGACCATTCTCTGTAAACCCTAGAGATGGTTGTGCGTGAAAATCCCAGTAGATCAGCAGTTTCTGAAATACTCAGAACAGCCCTTCTGGCACCAACAACCATGCCACGTTCAAAGGCACTCACATCACCTTTCTTCCCCTTACTGATGCTCGGTTTGAACTGCAGGAGATTGTCTTGACCATGTCTACATGCCTAAATGCACTGAGTTGCTGTCATGTGATTGGCTGATTAGAAATTAAGTGTTAACGAGCAGTTGGACAGGTGTACCTAATAAAGTGGCCGGTGAGTGTATCTCTCATATTTAACTATCTATCTATCTTCTATCTATCTCATATATATCTATATATTATCTACTCATATCTCTCATCTATCTATCTTTCTATCTAATATCTTTCTATATCATATCTATCTATCTATCTATCTGTGTATATCCTATCTATCTATCTATCTGTGTATATCCTATGTATGTACCTATCTATCTAAGTATAACTTCAACACAGCACATGAGGGAACAGCTTGAAGACTTGGAGAGTCTCTCCTGTCACTTCCTGCTGTGGAGTGTGAGGGGAGGGGGGCTGCAGTTTCTGTCTGTGTGGATTATTTGTTTATATACAAGAGTAGGGAAAGCTGAGGGAGAGATAAGTGTAGGTGTTTGGTCACTACATTAGTTAGGGCTTCTCCCTGCACATGACTGCTGGAGCATTGAGACATGAGGTAATCAGCTGTGAGCAGGGAGAGAAATGGGGGCGTGTCTCCTGCTCCATAGTCTCTGCTTCTTTCTGAAGACGGAATGTGCCTAGCAACAGCAACAGAAATTACTGACATCTAGGGGAAGTCTGCAGAATACAAGAGGAAGAAGCAAGATTCGGGTAACTAATCTAATTGCAAAAGGGCTTAAAATTACCTGCCCTACAACACATCAAAAGTTTTTTTGAAATGACCGTTACACTTTAAAGGGAACCTGTCATCAGCATTTCACACATAAGGCTTAAGGAACTCTTCCACCAGGATGAAGGATTGCAAACCAAGCACACTGAGATACTAGTGTGTGCCCCACAGGCAGGATCCATTTTTTTTAAAAGTTTCTTATGTTATGCCCTTGTTTATAAGAATGAAAGGCTTTCACAATTATGCAAATGAGCCAGTGTTGCTCAAGGCCACTTTAAAACCTATGGAGCCCGAAGCCATATAGCTAATTTGCATAATATTTGTTAAAAAAACAGAGAATAAGAAGATAAAAGAAGAGCAGTGTAAGTGTACTTGATTTGCAGTCCCATTGTACACAAAATAAACAGCCTCCCAAACACCAGCAATACTTGGTTAATACAAAAAAAACAGACAGCACTCACCATTTAATCTGAACACTATATTCAGGCTGTGCAGGAAGACTTGATCACTTGCCACTTTCACTGTTACGTGTTCTATTGTGCTAGATGCACTTCATATGGCTGCCAGATGAATGAATGCCAGATGAAGAGCATGTAGCCCGAAACAGCCAGTAGCTGTGAATATGCTGAGTGATCAAGACTTTCCCGCATGACAATAATAAAGCTTTCAGATGAAGTGTTTAGTGCCGCATGCTTATATCTAGTGACCAAAGCATGTTACTTAAGCCATATGGTGAACAGTGAAAAATTCTAAAAAGAAATAAAATCCCAGCATGACATAAATCTCAATAAATCAAGCCCTCAACCACAGAAATTATTGGCTTTTAGAGGCTCATGTTGAAAACAATCACTATCCCAAAGGCCATAACTGGATGCTTTCTGTAGGGGTTCAATTTAGGATTGAGCACCAAGATAAATCAACAAAGGGACGACAGTGAGCCCTAATCTGAGCCTCCCAAAACTTTCACCTGCCTCTGTGAATCCTAACAGGATATGGGACAACTAGGAGCTGTACCCTCACTATGCAAAAGTGCAGACACATTACAAGACTAACAAACAAAAAAGGTAAAGGTCACATTTAGATAGCAAATACAGTACAGAATCCACACAGAAGGTCACAAAACATTAGCCAGAGTCAGAAAACCGGAAATTTAGGAATATAGCAAGAGTTAATACAAACTACAGAATTAGCAGAGAATATAACCGCCATTGTACTAATTGTGAGCTGGATATATAAAAGAAACCAGTCAGACTTGTTGTGTGTGTTTGCCAGAAAGACCAGCCTGAACGCTGAGCAGCAGAACTGAACAGACATGCAAAATCATTTATATGAAGACAACTTTATTGTTCTAACTAGATGTTCTCTGTATGGACAAATCCAACACAGCCTCCTATCAAAACAATTATATATATTTATATATGTACTTCAGCAAAAGCTCAAAACCTTACAAAAGTTCATCCGAAAAATAATCAGTATAGAAAAAAGCCAGTCAAATGCATTTATAATTTACACCGGTGTCGTGTAAAGGATGATATAAAAGGTATGCAATCACATACATTGGTTGCACTAGGCACATCCCGGATGCATCAGTATGCTCATTGGCATAAATCTAAGTTTTGCCCAGGGACTAGTAAAGAAAAGCTTAAAAACTGTAATAAAGCTTATTTTTGCCATGCACAATACTGATAATAAGTGGTAGAAACTATTACGGCTTTATTGGTATCAATCTACATCATCCACCTAATAATTTCATTTGCATATTCTACATAATAATTATTTAACCATATATATACTGTAGAAACACATACACTGGTATATAATTTATACTTGTGAGAAAATATGTATGTAAATAAGCCTAATAAAAATGGAAATTGAAAATCATTCTTCCAATAACCAGCAAAGTCGTTTTCTGCAGCAATGCGTTGTATAGTATAATATAATATAAACATTTCCTTAAACTACATCTTGCTCCCGAAGACAGAAGATTTTCTCCGGCTGCCCAATGATCACTTCTCTATCTGGGCACCATCTCACAATCCTAACCAAGATAAAATGTGTTGCTTCTGTGTCTGACGGGTCTAATCATAAGCCCCATCACTGAACATCTTTCAGGTCATGGCAGATGAAATCATAAATTTATAATACAACATTACTTCAATTTTCCTCATCATTTGCTTCTGTGATGCCCGGCTCTGCTCTAACGAGTCACAGCCCCGGACTGCGCAGGGAAATTGGCTGGCTGAATATCAATAGCACATTAACACCATGCCCATGTGGATGCTTCATCAAGCCAAATTATGGTCAGGATGACCTATCCACTGCTCCCATTAGGAGCTGTGCTCATCCTGCGCTGGCCACTGAACAATTTGTTTGCTTCAATACTTCCAGGGAAAGATCAATCTCACAATAATTATGTCTTGTCACTAAACTAAAAATAAGTAGAAATCACAGCTCTGCTTGGATACCCTCCTCCAAATCTACCATTCCTACTGACATAGAGACTAGCGTTGTTAAGTTATTCTTGCCCCATCTTTACTGGGGTTATGACACTAAGCCAGCAGTAATATCACCAGTTACTATGGGCATGCTCATTAAAATCTTCAACTCTGCTGCTGGTTAAATTATCTGTTTTTCACCTTATAAAAAGACTTGTAAGTGTGAAATTTTGTGCATTCTAAATATAAAATGTCTGGCTGAATGCTAATTTTGTGCATGACACATTGTGCCTCTTCAGTCGAACCTTTAAAGAAGCTCATCTGCATTTTGCAGGTGGCTTTAAAGCATACATCTTAGAAATGCTACTGTTTTCTCCCGACTGCATAATGGACAATTTTAACAAGCAACGGCTCTGATTTGGAAATAGGCGAATGATATGTTACCAGGGAATGTCAATCAATCTTAAAAGGAGCATCCGCTTTCATTTAATTTTATTTTAATCACTTTAGAAGGTACCCTTGAAAAAAAGCTAAATTTCACTGATCAGAGATGAAATCAAGAAAAGATGCGTGTATTTGCCTTATGTAGTGAAGTTCATGTTTATCTGTGTTTTTACTTGCAATTAGAGAAAAATAACTAACTGTCTGCCTTTACATTCACAGACACATTTTACTGGAAAGGAAGGAATCCCTTAAAGGACATCTACCTCCAGGATGAAGGATTGTAAACCAAGCACACTGACATACTGGTGTGTGCCCCCTCTGGCAGGATCTGCTTTTTTTAAGCTTCCTATGCTTTTGTTTTTAAGAAAAAAGGCTTTAAAAATCATGCAAATAAGCCTGAGAGGCTCCAGGCTCCATAGGTGTTAATGGCCTGAAGCCCCGCGGGTTCATTTGCATATTTTAAAGGGCCTTTTTAATTAAAACAAACAAGGGCATAAGAAGCTATGAGAAGAGCAGATACTGCAAAAGGTGGCACACACCAGTATGTCAGTGTGCTTGGTTTACAATCCTTGATCCTGTTGATAGATGGCCTCATGGACACTCTTGTGGCCCGACTGTAATCTGTGTCTTTTGGAGGCCACTGCTCTATAGCTAAGCAAGGCAGGAAAACGACATGCCCTACATTTTGTGTTGCAGTTGGTACGTTTCTGGTGAGTTCCTTACTGTGCATGTACCGTCATGTGCTGCTGCTTGCAGCCTTACTGATGTAGTCAGTCTGACATAGTCCGTCAATGTCCTTTAGAGGTCTCTGCTCTTTTGCAAAGACAGGTAGGAAAAGGACCTGCCCTACCTTTTGCACTGCAGATGGCACATTCGTAATGCACTAAGGCAGAGTGCCTTACAGTAGATGTACAGCACTGTAAACATGCCAAATTGAATGGCGTGACTCTGCAGCAGTTTGTGTGGCTGGCTCATAGCCAATGCAGACACAATCATATGAATGAGGCCTAAAACACTGAACAATCCCTCAAAATGCCAACTTTGGACTACTGAATGGATTGTGTGCAACCCCCTAGAAGGAACTCCAAACATACAGTACCCCAGTATATTCCAGGTGAAGGTCCTGTCTCCTATGCACATTGTAGGCATTCTTTGAACTATGGAGCCATATCCTAGATCCTGGTGTCACAGAAGATTAAAAGATTGCTGGGACTGATTGCTGTGCAACTGCAAATCATTTGTAGACCACCAAAGAGGGTTCTGAGAGGGATCTTATAGCCAGCTCTCCTACATACATTTCAAGTTTCTGCCCTTTAGTTTTATTACAACTAAAAAGAGCTTACATGTAAGTTACGTGGTGAATTCTGTTCACTAAGTTAAGAAAGACTGAGCTTGAGTCATCAAAAAATAACAATATGCAATTACAGTTACAGAGGCAATTAAAGGAGCTGGATATGTGAACTTTCTTTAGATCAATCTGACATAACTTTCTTTGAAAAAAAATATTATTTCCAATATTTAATTGTAAATAGAAGGATAAGTCTAAATAATAAATTAAAGGGAATTTCAGATTGTTTTTGATTACTGGTGGTTCTATGTAATCAGCCACTTTTGATTTGGATTTACACCTGAATTAGAAATAAAGAAATTCTAAATTAAAGTAGCTTTCAGTAGGAGTATTTTGTTCAGCAGGAGTATTTTGTTCAGTAGGAGTGTTTTGTTTTTCACCTATTGAGGCAAAAAGTTAAGAGTTAACAGGATTGTTGGCCACTAATAACAAACTTAAAGTTAAAGTAACTAAAAGGTCCTAGTAGGATCTCCAATATTGTACTTATCCCGGTAAAGTTTGCCTGTAGCCGCTGACATTGGAATTTCCTTTGATGTCCTCTGTCTTGCTGGCTCTGGAGGAACAGAGTGGTGTATGAAACCCCCCATCCATGAGAACCACTTCCATTGTGGTTATAAATATGTTTCCACTCCTACAAACAACTATGATTGATTTGGGAATTATTTTAAACCTGACAGACTCTTTATTCTTTCTTGTTACATGCATCTAATATACACCAACATAAACAAAAATTGAGACAAGCTGGCAATATTTATAGGGAAAAAGGGCTCTGAACAACACTGATTTCATCACACAATGATGATTACAAGTGGTTCACTTTGGAAATCATAAATGATTGTAGGAGCAGAGATGCCACTCACTAAAAGCAGGAACTATGCACTATGCATTTGGCATGGACATACATTTTTTATATTTTTCCAAATATCGAGCACAGCTGTCCATAACTGTTACTTATCAGCACGATTTTTGCCCATACTGTTTCTTTAAAAATCTGTTCTAACTTTCCAAACTAAAAGAGGTAATATGCATAGAGAAGAGCTACAAGGTGTACTACATAGTTAGAAGATTCTACTGTAGTAGTAATATTCTATAACACTTTGTTTTCTTCTCACCTGGAAGGGTGCATGGAACAATGGGGCAGATTTATCAAGCTGTCTGAAAGTCAGAATATTTCTAGTTGCCCATGGCAACCAATCACAGCTCCCCTTTAAAATATTCATGAGCACTGATAAAATGAAAGCTGAGCTGTGATTGGTTGCCATGGGCAACTAGAAATATTCTGACTTTCAGACACTTGATAAATCTGCCCCAATGTGTTTGAAATCAGCTTTTTTTTTCTCTCTTACCAATGTAATAAACATACAGACTTGGTCAAGAAAAGAGTGCATATTTATGGTAAAGCCAGAAAAATTAAGCTAAAATGGATTATAGCTACAATGTAAAATGTGTATGGTTACCATTATAGATATGATCCGTTTATGGGAAATAAATTATGATTTCCCAAATGTTTGTAATAAAGACAACCTAGATTACACATGATAGGATCTGATTTCTGGACCCAGACATTCACTTCCAGTAGGTGTATGAATAGGCCCTAACCTGTCAATGGTAATATTATCCTATTCTTGGAGCAACCATTAAATTATCTTGCATTTAAACAAATGTAACAGGTATGTGACATTTTACAGTTCCTTTGCCACATATAAACCACATAAAAGACATAAAAAAAAAAGCTATATGAAGCTGTCAATGCTACATTAGGAGATGAAAATAAATGTGTGACTCAATTTCTCTGCAGGAGAAAGGATCTTTCTAAGTCGGAATGAACATACTGCATGCTTCATCATTCTATTTTGGAGAATAGGAGTAAAACAGTCTATTTAAGACATCTATTTAAATGCAAATTTGGATATCCCAGGAGAAAATATTAATCATTTACAAGGAAGAGAATATTTAAGACCATTTTTTGAGGAAGAAATCAGTTAGCACACAAAAAGATTCAGACTTAAGCATTTACATCCTGATATAAAACTGGGATAAAGCTAATAAAAGAAGAGATCCCAATTGATAAAGGGACTAAGAGTCAAGAAAAAATTATAGACCATTCCAAAGAATCCAATCGGTTTTAGTGATATATAGATGCTACTTAGGAGGGCTAAATAATAGCGATGAAAGATGGCAAACTCCATGTTAAAGATCTGAAAAAAGGAAGGGGTGGAAATACTACTTATACAGATGGTTGTCCCTTTGATGAATCCTGAGAAGGAGGAAACGCATCAGGGAGGGGGAATGCGGGGTGTTTAGGTAAGGGCATAGATTGTGGTACCGCCCTTGTAAGGTATTCCCTGCCCTGACATCAAACCGCATCGTACAGATACCTACAGGTACCATGCCTACCACCACGGTTGCACCATGTGAGCTCCTTGTCCAGTATATACCAGGGATGAGAATGAAGATCACAGAAGCAAGGATAAGAGTGTCGCTACATTTGGTATTTATATTGCAAGAGTTGTATACCATGATATACCAACCGTACATAGGACACAGACACCACGTCCGGTAGCATTCTCTGAACTTTTGATACTGAACTACAGAGCTAAAACATCTACATGATACCTGATCCATGAGTAAGCAGAGTCCTTTTAAAGGACCATCTACTACCAGGATGAAGGACTGTATGCAAGTGAGCTTCAGGCTCATTTCCATACAGTCCTTCATCCTGATTGTAGATGCCCTTTAAGAGTGCTGAGACTACTACAGGCAAATTGAGAGATGTGTTGTCACTAAGCACTGAATTCCAGCTAATTTTAATACTTATTGCAAGTATCCCCTCCGTAACCTGTAGAATGCCTATACATTTTTGCAGGATCCATTCATAAAATCTTTTTGTGAATAACTGACTCCACAGACCCTATCATGTACTTTGCGCTTTTTCCATATCTTGCAATGATGTAATAAATTTCTAGTGCCATTTCCAATAACAGTTCATTAGGACCCTATTGTTCCCCACTGTAGGTCAATCGTGAAAATTCCAAATTGTTTGCAGCCTCCTTGATTTGAATTAGTGAACTATGATATGCATGCATTAAATTCTATGGTAATACTCATATTTCAATTTAGTTTAGTTTTTGCCGGGTATCTAGTGCATATAATTTTTAGTATCTTTTGTGGAGAAACCACATAGTGTTCAGCTGTTTATTTTTAGCCCTTATTACTCTCTTATATTATTGATATTATACTATATAACTTAATATATTAAGTAATTGATCTACAATCAAAATTAAGCATAATAAACCAGGGACACTTACTAATAGATCCAGGCAATGTGACTGGGAATCTTATATTTGTTATCCATGACTTCCTTTCTTCTAAAATCAACTATTAAAATTATACTAATGACCCTGACTGTCCTATTGCTTCACAGGTTGTAACACTCTCTCCTCCACCCCTGCTCCCTCTGCCTGTTATAATCTCACACAATGGGAGGGGGAGGCCATAGATAACAAATACAAGATTCTCACAGACACAGGGCCCGGATCTTTTAGCAAGTTTCCCTGGTTTATCATGCTTGATTTTAATGGTAGATTTCCTGTCTAATTATAAAAATTAGACAGTTCTTTGCTTCTGTTAATGTCCATCATCAGTCCAATAATCTAATCCATGAATCAATATATTAAGAACTAGAAAAAAGTTGAGTGCATCTAAAATACAGTGCTACTGTGCATGCCCTAGAGACACCCATAGAACAAAACAACATGGAACTGAAGAAGGTGGTTGGTAACACACATGTGATAACACACATGCTTCTGCATAACATTATGAAGAAGCACTGCACAGATACAGTTACAGCTACTAAATTGCTGTGATGGCTATAACCCTTGGCAAAGAACTGTAAACAAGATGGATGACAAGAACCAACAACTGAAGAACAAGTCAAGTAATATAACACACTTAATGGGGAAAATATTACCCGAAGCTTTAGCTAAGTTAGGATTGCTGTGATGAGAATGACCATTTAAATCTTATTAAAGTAGCTAACAAGTTATATAGGCTACTTACTACCAGAATATGCTTAGGGCTAAATCAGCAGAAAAAACTTCCCATATATACAAAACTGTATCCTATACATATACCATTACAAATACAAAAACATTTCTCAAAAGAGTGACTGGAAATTTATGAGAAATGGCACACTCACCCAGCATTCCCATCCCCAGCATAAATGCATCCATAGTATAGGGGAGACCTCTCGCCCGTCCTCTTGTTCCAGGAGGAAACATAACCTCTTTAGGCTGTGCTTTCTTACATTCAACCTACAAAAAGAAAGAAAAGAACTTGCATTATGAGATGTAAATGAATTCCATTGAAATGTCAAGTAACAATGCTGATGGCAAAAACGACTGTAGTTTTACTTTATTTTTAAATTAACAATAGATGGAAATTGACACCAATATTTGTGGATATAGAATAAACTATGTCTTAAAGGACTATTCCAGTTAAAGAGGTTATGATAAATCTGTAAGTTACATTTTGGATGGGTAATAGGGGTTGCAAGTGCGATTAGTCGCTTGAAAGAAATCTACCACTTAAGTAAGGTAAAATTAAACTACACATATGCACCTATACTCCTCTTCACCTCGTTCCCTTGTTTAAGCTTGACACAATGGGATCGCCTGAAAAACAGAGTTATAAAAAGCAGCCCGATGCATCGGGACACAATGTCCGTGTGCTCCGGGCTGTTAACTTTTCATGCCTCTTGGAGAGGAAGGTGATGTCATGGTAGAGCCGTGAAATTCAACACCTCCTGTGCGATATATATCTGGGACATCTTGACCTAGTGCTCTGGGCTGCTTGTTATAACTCTTTTTTTAAGGCCATCCCGGCATGTCAATCTTATAGAAGACCAGTCATCCTTGGCTTAGGCCACTACCCTGTGTTGGCAGAATAGTCCATAGGAATGCTCTCTTTTACAAAGGTGCCAAAATGAGGAGGCTTAAAGAGACTCCGTCACCAGAAATGTCCTGTCTTAAATTCATTAATTAATGTGAAATCTTACCTGTTTACCTATAAAAATGTTCTCTAAAGTCATGTGAAAATGAGCACAGAAGAGTAATAGTAATAGAGGCTATAGTAGCTACATCTATGCTTTTGGTGTAATATTAAAGATAAGAATCTCAAGTTTCAGCTCAGACCTTGGGAGATACAGGCAAGGAATAGACAGGTGCTGGATCATGTCTGCTACTCAAATTTCCAACCATCTCATTACCTGACTGTAACATTGGTTCTATTGCTCACAGACCCACAAACCTAAAACAATCTGAAAGATGAGATTCTATATAATCAAAGATATAGGTGCCTGAAGTGACATTCCCCCTGGAACCTCTTCCACATCTACAACAAAATAGAGTCTTCTCTTCTCATTTTCATAAAGATTTTATATTTAATATATATTAAATAAATATACATTTTCTGCTCTTAGGCCACTTTTCTAAAGAAGCTCTGTTACATCTTCAAACTGACGAAGAAAAACTATCCAGCTTTAATTGTACTAGCTCAGAAACTGAAGGTTATCTGACCTGATGAAGACATTAGTGTTGAATGTGTTACCGTCTTGTTCTTTCAATAAAACCCACTCTGACACTTAATTGTATCATGACCATCCATTTAAACTGAAACAGCACCACTGGGAACACTCAGCTTTCCCAGACTTTCCCAAAATGCAAGATCCACCTGTAACATATATGCCGCGCAGGGGTTTACAAGTGCATTAGCATTTATAAGCAAGTTCACTTTAAGGGAGAGATTAAGCTGTAGCACTCCACGTCGACCTGATCCGTTGGTGCCGCACCCCCATCTTTCCCCTACACACTTGCTTGGTGTGGAGGTGACGGAAAGGGGAAATCATTGCAATGCCTGCAGTTCACAAGGCAATGCAATTTCACACCAGTACAAGGCCTGATAACTGCCCCCACTAATCACACAGCGGCTATGTCTTTTCAACAAAAGAATTTTAGAAACAAACAACTTCAGAAGTATCCTAATAATTATTGCACAATTGAGTTTATGCAACTGCGCAGTATCTACAAAGGTCAAGAAGAAAGGAATAAGAGATGAGAAAGGAGCGCCTTACTGGTGTCAAGGTAAGCACATCAGAAATCCAAACAGAAAGTGTCCGCACAGCCAAATACCACCAATGAAGTCAATACACTATTGGGCAGCCAATATTAAAGAGGACCTGTCACCGCGGAAAACCCACCCACCAAATGTGCCCCCCATAATCCCCCCCCCCCCTGCCCCTTTCTCCCTAGCCATTTTTTTTTTTATTTATGTGCAGTAAATTGATTTAAACCGATCCGGCCTCTTACCAAATAAGAGGTTGAATCGTGCATCTGGTGTGCTGGCAGTCAGCGGTATTCATTAGGGGGTGTGCTGACACCCCCGACACCATGCGATGCTGCCGGCTCTCCGAGGTGCGGCCGCAACCTGGCTTACTCACATTGCCGGCCGAAGCCGCCAGCGATGCGATGCTGCAGGCTTCTCCTACAATGTGACCACTGGTAGGAGCATGCTGGGGGTGTGTCGGCCGGCCCCCTAATGAATACCGCCAACTGCCAGCACACCAGATACACGATCCGACCTCTTATTCGGTAAGACGTCAGATCGGTTTAAATCAATTTATTGCACAAAATTTTTTTT
This sequence comes from Engystomops pustulosus, assembly GCF_040894005.1. Classification (NCBI taxonomy): domain Eukaryota; kingdom Metazoa; phylum Chordata; class Amphibia; order Anura; family Leptodactylidae; genus Engystomops; species Engystomops pustulosus. Next base: position 115,559,453 of record NC_092412.1, read on the forward strand.
TTTAAATGGCTAGGGAGAAAGGGGCTTGGGGGAGGATTATGGGGGGCACATTTGGTGGGTGGGTTTTCCGCGGTGACACGTCCTCTTTAAAGGTCATCTACCACCAGGATCATGGATTGAAAACCAAGCACACTGACATACTGGTGTGTGCCCCCTCTGGCAGGATCTGCTCTTCTTTTAGCTTCTTATGCAATTGTGCTTACATTAAAGGCTTTTAAAATTATCCAAATTGGCATGAGGTGCTCCAGGATCCATATGTGTTAATGGAGCCTGGAGCACTTGAGGTTCATTTGCATAATTTGAAAGGCTTTTTGTCTTAAAAACAAAGGCATAAGAAGCTTGAAGAAGAGTGAAGCCTGCCATTATGGACACAAACCAGTATGTCAGTGTGCTTGGTTTATAATACTTCACCTTTGTGGTAGATGTCCTTTGAAGTAGAACCACAAAAGTGCATACATGCAAAACAAAATTCAAGTTTTATTTTATATACAACGCAACATAAATTGGAAGAAGGTTGTTTGTAAAACATTTAAAAAGTGCAAAAATACACATCAGAAACCATGGGGACATGAGCCATGATAAGTAGGTCCACATATAGCCTCCCATACAATTAATATTAAATCCCCCTTACCCAATAACCAACAATGATACCGTTGACTGGTACACCACTTAACCATAATCACATACCAGTATCAAATATATACACTATTACAACAAAAGTAAATTTTCCAGATGCATATAAAACAGATATGTATGATGGTAAGTCTAAATAATGTCAATGACATAATACATGCTCTAGTAGTATACTTATGCTTTAGTCTTACTAAACCCATCAAATGGTATTGCCACTGGGGATAGTCATGTTCGAATATAGCTCCCTAAAGGAGATGTTGACATATTTACACAAATAATATATGGAGACACCGTATATCCATAGATGGCATGAAGTGTATACAGGTGGTCCCCTACTTAAGAACACCCGACTTACAGATAACCCCTAGTTACAAACGGATGTTGGTAATTTACTGTACTTTAGCCTTAGGCTACAATAAACAGCTATAACTGTTATCACAGGTGTCTGCAATGAAGCTTATGGTTCAACATTTTTAAAATCCAATTGTCACATAGACCTAAAAAAAAAATTGGCTGGGATTACGATATATGGTATAAAATATACAGTTCCCACTTGCATACAAATTCAACTTAAAGGAAACCTACCATTTAGAATGGTCGGTGTAAGCTGTAAGTACCGGGCACCAGCTCAGGGTGAGCTGGTGCCGGTACTTACTTTCGTTAGTGTTATAAACCGCGGTATCGCGGTTTTAACACTTTTTAAACTTTAGAGCAGAAGGGGCTTCGGCGCTGCGCGCGACCGTGCGCGCGCAACATCTCCGCTATTTCCTATGTGCGCACGCAGCGCCGAAGCCTCCTCTGCTCTAAAGTTTAAAAAGTGTTAAAACCGCGATACCGCGGTTTATAACACTAACGAAAATAAGTACCGGCACCAGCTCACCCTGAGCTGGTGCCCGGTACTTACAGCTTACACCGACCATTCTAAATGGTAGGTTTCCTTTAAGAACAAACCTACAGAACCTATCTTGTATGTAAGCCGGGAACTGCCTGGTAATAGAAAAAAATTTAACCCTAATTGTTACAAGCTACAAGTTATTTACTAGAAAAAAATGTGGCCTAAACTAGTGTTTTCTCCACATCACCAACACTAGATGCAATGTTCTTTTTTTGAATAACTGCATGGTATGGTATTGGCTTTCGAAGTGCTATCTACAAGTTGCTAAGACACAGGAGCTCAGCTGAAAATTTTGAGAAAAAGGATCTTTCCATTACACAAGAAATTTAAATCCCTTGAATTACACTTTCAAATAGCTGTAGCACACTGAGAGCCATTACTTGCCAGACAGTGTTTTTAATCATAGATTTATGTTACACTAGACAATGTGTCATCTCTCGCACACCGGACGCACAGTGGGGAACAGAACACAGTGCTGTGTTCTATCAGTCGGGTATCCAAGAAAGCAATGTGCAAGGAACGGGGTCCAACATTACACTGCTTTCCCCTACAGCATTTGGCTGATTAATAGGGGATATCCTTTTTGTACTTGCTATTGTACAGAAGGGATAAAAAAGATAAAAAAATATCCATGACACTGTGACAATTTTCTTATCGCAGTTCACCCTAATTTAGGTGTAAATGTCACCTTATAACGAGGCAATTACTGACTAGTGATCATTAGCGAGTCATCCTGATTCATAGTGTCTCCTGAAATAATACACCTAGCGCAAGTGGAAGCTTCACAGAAGAACGCTGCTCAAATGAATTCTTTTATCTCTAGGTAGGCAAGAGACTATATTGTGTTTGTGAATAGCTTGGAATCAGATCAGATTTTACAGTTGGCAAGAATTGTGCAACTGTTAAATAATGTGATGTTAAAAGACTAGAGCAGAAGAGGGGGGGGCAAATGTGAAGACATTTCAGGCGCTATAATAATAATAAAAAAAGATATGTGCTATTATTATATAAAAAGATCTTAAACCATCAAATCAGTCATGTGGGAACATTTGGCTACTTAGAATTTGACACTATTTTTGCTTTTGCAACACCCCTGCCAATCGTAGGAAGGCTGGTAGTTGTGACTAGCGCTCTCTCCAGGTCAGGAGCTGATAGGGGGAGTCGCAAACCCTCTATGAAGGTTCTAGAACCTGGCCAATGTGTAATAGAAGCTATAGCCTCTGCCTGGAAAGCAATAGTTAAATGGATGTAAGATGTTATCCAATCAGTTGTTTGTATTGTAAACTGGAGTATGATTGGAGAGGTGCTACCACCTGACCAGAGGGAATATAAAACCCATGTGCAGGGGAAGCAGGTGGTCTGTCTCAGGAGTCTGCGAGTGAACAGAGAGACAGTGTGTACAGCACACCTTTAGTGCTGTCACAGAAACCAATCCCAGGATCTGAGTCAGGAGACTCTAATCCAGAGCTGCAGCTTCCACTGTTTGGACACAGCTTCATCTCAATTATCCCAGCCTGCATCTACTACCAGGCTGGTGCATTATTCCTGCGGACCACTCTCCACGACCACTCCAGTAGCAAAATCTGAATCTGCTGTTTGACCGTTTTGGCCCGTTGCATGCTACCCGTTGTTCGATAAAGAACCGTGAGTTGATTTGCACAACATTGCCTCCGTTTAATCCCTGGATACGGCTGTCTACTACCACGGGCTTCCCCATTCATTACCCAGGGGCCTATCTTATAGGCACTCAGAGGTTGCCTCAGGGAGAAACAAGTACTTCAGCCTCTCCCTCCTTATTTCTTGCACACACCACCTTCTGGAGACCTGCCAGGCTGGTCCTCATACCAAGCACCGTGACATCAGCGTACTCTAGGCTGCAATCGCCAGCCACCCCGGTATTCCGGGCCACAGATGCCTCCAGGCCCCAAGAAAAAGTCTAGGCCCCGGTGGGGGATGTTGCACTTTTGACATAAGAATTAACATTGCAAAGCCAAGCAACTGTAGGAAAAGCAATCCACTTCAAATGTAAACATATAGCCCTTTTAGTAAAGGCTCGCTAACAGGACAATGTTTACAAAGAGATGTTTCTTTACTGATTGAGAACTTCCTGGCTTATCATTACTGTCACTGACACATGTAAACATGTGATGGAGCTTATGAACATGTCCTCCCTGTCACCTAGACCCAGATAATGTCAACATATGGTCATTCCACAGGCTACACATTGTATCTAATGCAACAGAGACCAAGCAACATAAATGTATGGTGCTTTGTTCTAGGGTTTTAAACAAATTGTTGTAAATGTACAGTGAGGATGTACAGCACAAAAGCAATAGCAATAAAAAGCACCATGAAGTTAAAGAAAATCTACCACTAGCTGGTGGACATATCAAGCAACAAATACTTACCTACGTTCCTCTTCTCTACGCCTAACACGCCGGGATCACCTAGAAAAGAAACATATAACTAGCAGGCCGGAGCACAGGGAGAAGGTGCTCCGGGCTGCTAGTTATGCACACATCCTGCTTGACATCACCTCCCTCTCCAACATGGGCGAGGAAGGCATCCATCATGCAGGAGGTGTGAATTCATAGACATCTAGCACCCGCTGACCGGGCTGCTAATTATAAATTTCTTTTATAGGTGATATTGGCATGTCAAGCTTAGAGACGGACATTGTCAGGATCAACATCAGGAGGGGCGTAGGTAAGTATTTGTAGTTGAATAAGTCTACCAGCTAGTGGTAGATTTCCTTTAAGGAAGTGGCAAAGGCTCATTCAAAGAGTTGATCATGTGATCGCTGGGTTTTCTCTGGCATGGCAAACCTGTATCAGTTGTAGCAATGATTGTTGTCACTGAAGGGTGGGTGGCTGTTGACATTGATAACTGTGGCTCCTACATTTGGATAACAAAATAAAATACACTATATATATATATATATATATATATATATATATATATATATGCAAATAAAATATGAATAAAAACAGAAAAAATAAACAACTAGGCAAAATGAAAACTAGTACAGATTTTGAAGGGTATTTATCACCATGTTGTCCAGTTTCTAGTACTTCTTTCTGAGACTTTTATGTGTCATTTGAGCCAAAAAGTATCAAAGAGTAGTAGGAGAAAACATGGTTATAAATTCTCTCATTTGTGTTCCAAAGTTAATAGTTGTGCAGTCCTCACAACTGGTTTTGGATCAGAATAGGGCTACATTCACACACACGTAATCACGCCGTGCCGTAGCACGGTGGGCACACAGCGGTACAGGGGAGGGGCACATGCCCCTCACCATAGAAAAATGCCAACATAATAAGGGGAAAGATAGGACAATTATATAGCCAATGTTATTCGGGGGAAGAGATGTACTAAAAGTTGTAACTGATTTTCTTGCTTAGCAGCAAGGGAGCACAATTCCCTTAGGTGACAAGATGCTCCGTATTAACAGAGGCACAAATAATACAAAGTTATCACACTACGTGCACAGAGAAGTAACAATAAGTAGGAAAGAGTGGCTAAACATGTCGCTTCTTAATTCCCCTATCAGTGACAGTCTACTCATTGTTTTGCGGATACCTGCTGCCTGTTACCAAGCAACTACATCAAAAGAAATTTCAGGTTTATACAATTTTCATTTAGGTAGCAGAGGTTAACTCACTGTAATAGGATGATTTAAAACAAACACACCTACTCACTGCTTTCCACTGTTCAGGCATGAAACCCAAAAGCACAATAGAACAGGGAACGCGAGAAACCATTTACTTTATATTGTGACACATCCTGACGTGTGAAATATTCCCTTCGATACATTTCTCAAAACACCCCCATAATTCACAATTTTTGTCCTGTCGTTAGTGTCTGCTAGACATCCTTGACAGCAAAGTGGAAAAAAAAATAAGGCTTCTAATCCCCTCCTTCCAAGTAAGCGACACAACATGAAAGCAGGATTGGAGTTATGTGTTCAGTCTAAACTGTACAAGAGAAGAAGAGGAGGCTGGAAAGTGTATGCTCAGAGTAAGGAGATAATACACCTCACAGGGGGATCCCGTGGGGCTTTCACTTTAATGTAGATCCTCTTAAATGTCTATCATAATATTCCAGTCAGTACAAAAGTCACTCTGAAACCTCTGTAGCTATATCAGGCTGGCATAGTATTCCTATAAGCAGCTAAAAAATACCACTGTAGTTCAGACGATCAATTGACTCAAACAACACAAAAAGCTTATTTACTAGACATACATCACAAGATTAGTCTACTCAATGATCTAATACTTCTCTCTTCACTTCAAGGAGTTCACCCAAACAAGGTGAGAAATCGAAAAGATAGAGGCACATACCTTATGTGACGCACAGATGATAATCTCTAAGGAGTGAGATTACAGGTTCAAGCATCAAAGAAATCATGATAGAATCAACTATTGTGTAAAGGTTATAGATACGACGCAACAGATTTCAAAACAGCTAAACTCGAAATAATATAATTTTTTCTACAGCACTTCAACAAGAAAGAAACTACTGGTAACTTCTAAAAAAGATATTTCATAGAGCAATCAGTAGGGCAAGAAAAAAGATGGTGTATGTAAGGAGTTGACAACATTCTCTTGTACAAGACGAGATGGAGCTATCAAAACAATCATGGCATCAAAGAAAGCAAGGAAACAGAATAGTTCTGACAACTCATTTCCTAAAACATGAGAAGCCAATATCTTCTAAATGTTAGCTGTCAAGATTTTCTAGTTTTGTCCAGAAGGCGTCCATAAAATCATAGAAGTCAACTATCTATCTCTTTAAGCAAAAAAAAATAAAATAAAATCTTAGTTTTCATCTGCAAATATATTCAACAGACAATATAGACAATAAAGCATAAATGCATAAGGTATACAGGTGGTCCCCTACTTAAGAACACCCGACTTACATATGACCCCTAGTTACAAACGGACCTCTGGATATTGGTCATTTATTATACTTTAGCCCTAGGCTACAATGATCAGCTGTAACAGTTATCAAATGTGTCTGTAATGAAGCTTTAGTTTTAATCCTGATTCTTATGACAACCCAACATTTTTAAAATCCAATTGTCACAGAGACCAAAAAAGTTCTGGCTGGGATAACAATGATAAAATATACAGTTCCAACTTACATACAAATTCAACTTAAGAACAGACCTACAGACCCTATCTTGTATGTAACCCGGGGACTGCCTGTATATACATTTATACTACTATAAAAGGCCAAAGTAAGGTCCAATAGCTAAGGGATATAATCTGGCCATCACATTTAATATGAAAAGGAATGTTTTGCCGTTCAGAACCTTCAGGCCAGGTCATAGAAGCTATTTAATAACTTGCTGGGTTGGCCACTTTACTTCAAGTTTTCTGTAATATGTTGGGTGCTGGATATTAGGTAATTTACCAATATCCATGTATTACATTTTCTGCACCACTATCTTGATATGTAAAGTAAAGCCCATGGTTCCGAAACATCTTTGCCTCATGAGTCATTCCTGTCCATAAAATTGCCGTAATAGGAGGCTCATGTTATCATTAAGTCCATGAACAATCTACCATCCAGGACCTAATAGTAGTATTCAGGAATACAAATTTAAAGTACGGGAAGGTAAAGTGCTCATGTACAATTAGAGATCACATGACAGGAAGGGCTGATGATGTAAAAAGCATTTCTGTACAATGCGGCTTCACTTTACATATCAAGAAAGCAGTGCAAACATTTAATACATGTATAGTGTTAAATTACATAAAATACTATTTCCTACAGATTACAAAAAAACATGAAATAAAGTGGTCGACCCCTTGTCAGTGTTTACATTTCAATCTTGTCTAATAAGAATACCTTCAAATTTCTGCAATCAAAGCATGTATTATTTAGTAAGTCTTCGGCAGGACAACACATGTCAAGAGTTAAAGGAAACTTGTCACCAGGAATGTGATTTTTTTAGCTGGTGACAGGATCCAATAGCCTATGATATGCTGATTTAAAAAAATGCCTTTTTCAACACTCTAAATCACTTCAGTGATTTAAGTTTTAAGTTTAATTAATATTACCTGGTTCCCTGCCAGCAGAATGTGGTCCCAGGAGAGGAGAAGCTGCAGTCTCTGTGTGCCCGTGTCTCCTCATGTATTCTTTCTCTCCTCCACACTATCCCTCTCACTCCCCTACCTGCTCAATGCACATGACAGGAAGTGGGGAGGGAGCTGGATGAGTGTGGAGGAGAGGAGACCTACACAGGCTGCAGCTGCCCTCTCCGCAGAATTCACCACATGCTGCTGGCAGGGAGCCAGGTAATGTGAATTAAACTTATATAAACTACTAAAATGATTGAGTCATGGCAAAGGCATTTAAAAAAAAAATCAGATAACTTTTATTAAAGCACATAATCATTACAACATTGACATACAGTGATCATAACCACAACTGTACATACATACAATCATTTCTGAATCATACAAGTATCCCCGCCCCAATTCCCCCCACCCTAGGTCTGGCTGTGTTGTTCACCTCAGAAAGTGCCCCTTACTCCAGTGCCCAAACAATTATCTTCTGCAACATCTATTTTCCTTTCCCTCACAATTCTAGCCATCCTTCAGGGCGAACCCTCTGCCATCTCCGTATCAGATCTCCCTATTCCTGGACACTCCAGCCATTTATTCCATTGCTTCCCAAATTTTTTGATTGTATTTCTCTTGGGATATACCCCCTACTCCGTCTTAATAGTATTATTTAGTAACCTTTTCATTTCCAACATCCTCGGCGGGTCAGTGGCCAATCAGTCTTACGTACCAGGTACAACAATTTTGATGCCGCCATCTGTTCTGCCCTAGTGACATCTATCCCACCCACATACCCCAACACTCAAACTTTGGGGTCTTGCTGAATCTGGACTCCAAACACCTCCTGTATTAACCACTGAGTTTTGTTCCCTCTTAACTCCAGCCATGTCCAGAACATATGCAATGTATCGGCCCCTTCAGCTAGGCACCGTAAAAAACATGTGTTCACCCTCAACCCCATTTTATGCAACAGCACTGGGGTCCTATATGCCCTGCGTAATAGGAATAGTTGGGAACGTCTCTGCGCTACATTCAAAGATATTTTACGCTAAGAGTCCAAAATCTCCTCTCAATTTCCCCGACCACAAGGTCCTATTTTCTACGTATTGTTTCCATTGGATCACCCAATAGCTTGGCTAAAATCGGGCCAAACAATAATGACAAAGAAATTTTAAAATCAGCATAGGACAGGCTAATCAATCTGTCAACAGCTAAAAATTACATTCCTGGTGACAGGTTTGCTTTAAAGAATAAAAGCACATGCAGAATAGTCCAGCCACTTAGGCGAATGTTTTCATACAAACTAGTTCTCAGAAGGAAACCTTTGTATACATCTGCATTTACAAAGCCTGTACCCATCATGATTCTAAATATCACATAGTCATTTGTCCCACTTCTCCCATCCTTTCATTACTAACGCTCAGGATAATAATACAATCTCTTCTGGCTGGATCAACAATTAACAAGAAAATGCAGTTTGGATTAGCGCTGTCAGAAACAGTCACCCGGTAATTAGCTTCTGCAACCACATAACAGGCGACTGCTGATATCAGAAAGACAAGCGACGTTTAGGATTTTCGCGGCATACGAGACCAGACACAAAACATTTATAAACAGACGACACATGTCAACGTAGAAAAGAAACTTTGAATCGGAAACAGAATGCAAACTAATTGTAAGGCATACAGGGATTCAACTGCAATCACCAGTGATAGAAGTGAGACAGGGCAGAAATGAAGGATGGACTGAGAAGGAGGAGGTGCTGCTTAAACAATGATGTTCCAGGGGAAAATCTTACAAAGAATAACAAATAGGAAAAGCCATTTATAAAGCTCTGTCTGAAGACAACAATTAGAAATGGACCATCCTCTTCTCCAACTAATATAGATTTATTGTTATGTCATCTAGTAACCATTTATTGGGGTTTTAAAGGGGTGGCTAAGTGCACAGAAAAAAAATGATAATAAAATAACCAGGAGGTTGTAGGAATAGGTTGTAGGAAAAAAACTGATCATCCAGGCAGGGCCGGGAGCTTGCCAGGAATAACAATGTTCCACCACGTTTCTACTTGGTAAATGACAGACTTCTTAGTGTTTCTTTATACATAGCAAATGCTTAGAATTGCCCAAGAGATTTAATTAACAGGTATTTTTAGAAGCAACAGAAAATATGGGTTACTGAAACAAGGGTAGCATCGGAACCAGAAAAGCAGATCAATGTGATGTAAGTTTGACTTTTATTCCAACAAGCTGCTAGGACCGGAAGTAACTAACTCTTTTCAATGGACACTTTACAAATTTTCTGAATCACTTTTGACTCTCTTAATCTCAATCAACTTACCTGTACACTATGTGCTTAAAATATACCAAACTCTGCCATGAGGTAGCAGAAGATTTCCTAAGGCACCAAACTCTTCTCTATATCGCGTGACTCTGAAGAGGCACCCAAAGCATGTAAATGGACCCCAAATACTGAACATATGTTTCCCACCAAAGACAGAAAAGACTTAGATAATTGTAGACATGTTTATAACGTGTGCTCCTTCCCCTTTCCCTAACAAACAACAGTGCTGATATAGCTGGATGGTACTCCCCTCAAAATGTAAGAAATGGCCAGGTCTCATAGACCTCATAGTAAAGGCACGTTCTTTCCAAATTAAACATACATCCTTAAGAAATAATTATTTCAAGTGACCCTGAACATATAATAATGTCATAAGAGTACAGCTTTAAATAAACTTACTAGAGATATTGTAAGGTAGAAGCAGGATCAGTAGAGAACACATACAACCATTATGCCAAACAACTCCTTTATGTTTGCAAAATATCATCTGAACAAATATAAGACACCTTGAACAGTATACTTCTGTCAAGACCAATGTGGAGATATGTGGAAACAACAAACAATTCACGTTTGCCAAAAACCAAGTAGAACGTATAAGCTGAGATAACAGCCAGGCAACTTGCAGTTCTTGAGTGTACCATGAACTCCTCTGTATGTTGAAATATTCCAGCATCATATATGTGGCCATCTATTAAACTAAAAGCTTGGCCAAAACTTGGTCATACAACAGGACAATGATCCCAAGCACATTAGTAAATGTAATGTAGAGAAAGACACAATTTGCAAAAGGAAAGTCACTTTATATATGTATGGAGAAAGATGAGGAACCTAAAGAAATCCCCCCCCCCAATAAATTCAGAATTCTGTCATAGGGTACATAAAAATAGTAATTTCTGATACTGATGACTTATTCTCAAGAACCTGAAATCATCAACTGTATAGTAGCTGTGCTGAGGTATCTATTGCTATTCAAGTGTCCTCACGAAAGGTCAACAGTATCCACAGTCCAACAAAATCCCTTTAGGTTACTCAGAAGAGAGGGTTGATTAAATGTCATGGAATGGATGATTATGTATATGTTTATATTAACCCCATAGCGCAATAAGACGTACCCTTACGTCTTACTGCGCATGGGGGAGTATGAAGAGGGCTCACAGGCTTGGGCGCCACCATCTTGGCTCCGATCGTCACTCCCCGTGACGTCACCGGGGAGCGGCAATCTGTTGCCATGACAGCCTGGGATCACACAAAGATCCGAGGCTGTCATGATGGAGGCTATCTATTATAATGTGCGATCTGCACATTATAATAGATGGTATGCAAAATCCCCATATACTGCCATACTGTAGTATGGCAGTATATGGTAGGATCAATCAGACAACCTAGGGTTAAAGTACCCTAGGGAGTCTGTAAAATAGTAAAAAAAATAAATAAAAAAAAGTAAAAAAAAAAAAATTATATTAAAAAAACATAAAAATTCAAATCACCCCCCTTTCCCTAGAACTGATATAAATATAAATAAACAGTAAAAATCATAAACACAATAGGTATCGCCGTGTCCGAAAATGCCCGATCTATCAAAATATAATAACCGTTTTTCACTGCGTTAAACCCCGTAGCGGAAAATAGCGCCCGAAGTCGCAAATGGCATTTTTTTGCCATTTTGAAAAATAGAAAAAATTCTATAAAAAGTGATCAAAATGTCAAACAGTCCTAAAAATAGAAGCATTGAAAACGTCATCAGAAGTCGCAAAAAATGACACCACCCACAGCTCCATACACCAAAGTATGAAAAAGTTATTAGCGCAAGAACACGGCAAAATGAAGAATTTTTTTTCTGTACAGGAGGTTTTAATTTTTGTAAATGTATGAAAACATTATAAAACCTATACAAATTTGGTATCCCCGTGATCGTATTGACCCAATGAATGAAATAGACATGTCATTTAGGGTGCACAGTGAAAGCTGTAAAAACCAAGCCCACAAGAAATGGCGCAAATGTGTTTTTTTCATCATTTTCACTGCATTTAGAATTTTTTTCCCGCTTCCCAGTACACGGCATGGAATATTTAATACCATCACTACGAAGTGCAATTTGTTACGCAGAAAATAAGCCATCACACAGCTCTGTACATGGAAAAATAAAAAAGTTATAGATTTTTGAAGGTGGGGAGTGAAAAATAAAAACGCAAAAACGAAAAAGGGCCTGGTCCTTAAGGGGTTAATGCTAAAAAAAAAAGTAAGAAAGGGTAAGTACTGGGTAAATCTTACAGATAACAGTTTTATAATTAAAAATAAAAACTCTGCAGTGAATAGAGTTTGTGCCTCTGTTTTGAAGGATGCTTAGGAGACTGTGCTGAAGACATTTACGGAGACAAGTGTGTAGTATATAAAGAATTCTTTAGGGAAAGCCAGACCCTAAGGGCCAACATAAGCAGAAGTCTTTAATTCACACTTCCTAACAAAGGAGAGATCTAACCCTGTGAGACATCTTTACGCCATTGTTTGTGAAGTTGTTTGTTTGGCACATGCACTAAGCGTCACATGAGGGTTTGTTCTATGGCTGCCTTTTGAGGACGCTAGCACGTTGTCAACTGCTGCTTTTCTTTTTGAGAACCCACGGCTGTAAAGATCTGTCACTTCCATCTGTCAACTGGAAACACAACAGAGTTTTGGCAATTTCGATTATCACAAAATTACGGACACTGACTGATTTGTTTAAGTAAAACAAATGCCACATAATCTCAGGTCTTTCATCCCATTCATATAAACATATATTATTATTATTATTATTAATTAATAAATAAAAAACAAAAAAAATACAGAATCTACTAATAGGTCAGTGTTCTTATGTTGGACTAAAAGTCACCAGGCCTATAAACCAGTAAACCAGCGTCTCCACCAATTGGTTAAAATAGAAATCAATGACAGGGTTTAGTACTAGACTGTCTTAGCTGTGGCAGCTAATGGGTTTATTTTTGCAGTATGGTTAACATTGTTATCCTATATTGTAAAAGGCAACATCAGCAGAAAGACTGTGCTAAATTTAGAGGACAAAACAATACCAGCTGAATGTCATAGCATCTAAAAGAAAACACAGTCAAACAGCTAGGTCATATCCACAATAGTGGATATGGGTGCAATACATACAGTGCCTTGCCAGAGTTTTCGGCCCCCTCGAACTTTTCTTCAAACATAAAGATGTAAAATTATAACTTTTTAGTGAAGAATAAACAAGTGGGACACAATTATGAAATGAAACAAAATTTATTTACTTAAACTTTAAAAAAAAGTAATAAACTGAAAAGTGGGGCATGCAATATCATTAAACGCCCCCAGGATAAATTTATTTGTAAACCATTCTATTGTAGATTTGGCTTTATGTTTGGGATCATTGTCTTGCTGGAAGATCTCCGTCCCAGTCTCAGGTCTTTTGCAGACTTCAACGTGTTTTCTTCCAGAAAGGCCCTGTATTTGGCTCCATCCATCTTCACATCAATTTTAACCATCTTCCCTTTTGGTACTGAAGAAAAACCTAAAACATGATGCTACCACCACCATATGTGACAGTGGGGTTGGTGTGTTCGGGTGATTCGGGCTGCTTTTACGGCAAACATATTGTTTGGCATTGTGGCCAAAAAGTTTGATTTTGGTTTCATCTAACCAGAGCACCTCCTTCCAAATGTTTGGTGAGTCTCCCAGGTGGCTTGCAGCAAACTACAAAAAAGACATTTTATGGATATATTTCAGAAGTGGTTTTCTTCTTGTCACTCTTCCATAAAGGCCAGATTTTTGCAGTTTACGACTGATTGATATCCTTTGGACAGACTCTCTCGCCTCAGCTGTAGATCTTTGCAGTTCATCCAGAGTGGTCATAGGACTATTTGCTGCATCTCTGATCAGTTTTCTCCTTGTTTGAGATTAAAGTTTAGAAGAAGGGCCAGGTCTTTGTAGATTTGCAGTGGTCCAAATCCAGCTTTAAACTTCTCCACAACAGTTTTACAGACCTGCCTGGTGTTCCTTGGTCTTCACTATGCTCTCTGTGCTTTAAACAGAACCCTGAGTCTATCACAGAGCAGGTGTATTTATGTGGAGACTTTATTACACACAGGTGGATTGTATTTATCATCACCGGTCATTAAGGACAAAATCGGATCTTTCAGAGATCCTCACTGAACTTCTGGACTGAGTTTGCTGCACTGGAAGTAAAGGGGATATATAATATTGCACTCCCAATACAAACGTTTAAAATATCTAATAAAAAATATATTCCACTTTACATTTGTGTCCAGTTTGTTGTTGATTCTTCACCAAAAAAATTACACTTTTCTAACTTTATGTTTGAAGCCAGAAATGTGGCAAAAGGAAAAAAAGTTCAGGGGGGCGAATACTTTCACAAGGCACAGTAAATGTTGTTTTAGAGGATACAAAGAAAATAATTTTGTGGCAATCTAGGTGGTGAGCTCTTGTGAGCAGGTACCCCACTCTTACTATATGGGCTGATTCTATTACTCTGTAATTACTAATTTTGTCTGCAAATTCACCCTGTGCTTTGTGAAGTTCTGCAAAATATGATTCCACTATATAAAGATTCATTATTAATACATTATTACAGCTTCATGCACAATTTAGATTACACATGAAATCTGTTCCTTAAACTTATTTTGCACAGTTGATAATATTTTGGTGCTTTATATTTACACTGCTCAGATAGGCTGCAGATAAGAACACCACTTTATATCTGGCAGAAAATCTATTGCAAAGTATCTGTAGTAAAGGAAGACTTGTGTATTGTCAAAGATGAAAACAGAAAACGCTTCAGTTTGTAGGTTGCCGCAGTGTGCCTAAAGCATACAATGCTCTTTGACATGGCTGTTTTTGTATTTTACTTCTCATACAGACATCAAAAGCCACTTTACTTTACAGTTGCATTTCACAGACTATCTGGACAGGACGAATTTGCTTTTGTCTTTGTTTTGATGCATCGGTTCATCATTGCTAAAGGGAATCTAGCTTTAAATCCTTTGTGTGCACAGTATGTGGCGGAAGGGTGAACTTATACATTACATATTAGAATGCATACTTTTATCAAAAGCTGACATTTCCAAAGGGGAAAAGTACATATGACCTCCATCATTGAGTCAATACATGTCAGAATTAAATAAGTTAAAGGTAAAAAATATATATAAAATATAAAAAGGTGAAAAAGTAGTTACCTCACTCCGGCTTTCCATTCCTATGGTGTGGCCCCATGAGCCAAAGGTATAAGCAAGTAGCCAGGGGGTAACTCCAATCATATTGAATAGAAACAGCCCAGCCAAGCAAGCTAAGTGGTTTTTAATATTCTGGGAGTTCTGGAAACACCTTAGTTATCTTTTCTATACTGCTTTGGTAGTTCCTATATATCTTTTTTGTTGTTATAGAAACATATACACACTGGAGGTCAAAATTCGAGAACAATATAAATTCACTTGATTTTTTTTCCGAAAAAATGTAATCTCCACTGATCAGCATTTGAGGGATTTTTTTGTAAGGGATACACCACCAGAAGAGTGTTATTTTGCAAAAAATGTGATGATCATAATTAGAGAACAGTAATGTCTGTAGCACAGAGAAACAATATAATCAGTAGGAAGTACAGGCCTTTGCTTTGAATGACTTTAGCACACTAGTAGCCACAGGACATCACCAGTCTCGCACACTGCTCTGGTGTGTTTTTGGTCTACTCTTTTTGCCGTCTTTTATACAATTTTGTGACTGTTCTGTGTTCCTTGGCAATAATTGTTCACCAATGATTTTCAGGAGGTTTTCTATTGGATTTAGATTTTGTTTCAATGTTAGTGTTTCAAGAAATGCTTTACCCTTACTGTGTGAATGGCTGTATTGTCCTGCATGAAAATTGCTTGCTGATTTAGAGAAGAATGCAAGGAACGAGCCACGTGTTGTTGAGGAAGGTTCTGATACACACTTGAATTCACTCTGCCATGTAGCGGTATGAGAGGACGAACTTTTGCTGCAGAAAACATTCCATAAACCATCACACTTCCTCAACAAACTTTCACTGACTTCTTTAAACACTTTGGGTTTAGTTTTTCCCCAAATTGTGTGGAAAATCTAACCTTTTGATTCTTTCAGCTACTAAGAGGTTTGTACAATACAGAATGTGCTTTCAGTCCAAAGGCTCCTAGAAGACAGTTCCTTACTCTGTTCAGTGCAGAACTGGCAAGCAATTCCAACTGCAGTGTTAAAATGAATACCCATGGAGATTCTACGCACTATACTTTTCTTGCTTGCATTTGTGATTCAAGGGAGAGGAGCCTTGTTGGGGGACTTGAATGAGCTTGTGATATTGTGAAGCTACAATATCAATGCAAAGATACAATATTCTGGAAATCACAGACTTGGAACAACCAACTTCTCTTGCTGTGACTAATAGGATCACCCCTTTGGCATTCATCTGGACAACCTACTACAGGAGGGTTTCAAACACTTTGGAAAGGCACACCAATTTTTCAGTTAGAAAAAAGTTAGAGCAAAGTGGAAAGTTAGACAGCCAGTAGAGATGAGTGGACTCGACATTCACATTCAGATTTGAGGTTAAGGACCTCCAGCTGCCAGTTAAATTGGGTTCATCAGATAATTGAGGAAATTAGCACCAGGTGCCAGATCAACACCAGTAACTTGCATGTATATTTGCACGACTTTAAAATATACCTGTATCAGGTATGGATATGGTGGTAAACTGCTGTATGGGCACACGCCTGGGCATGGAATGAACCCAGCACCATTTAGAGCAGATTTGTATTGTCACATTGTACAGGCTATAACATTTTTATTTTTTTGTTAATGCAAACATATTAGGGCTCATTAATTGCAGGATTAGATACAATGTAAATATAGTTCATTTTGGGGGTCTATACCTTATACATGAGATTTTATTAACCATTTCATGGGGGACACAAAACAATCATCAATTTTGGTTTTGGGCTTTTAGCCCATTTTTGGCCGCTCACCGTAAAATAAAAATAATATATTATCTTTATTCTCTGGTTCACTACAATTATGGACATAGTTGTTTATTTTAGTATCAACAACTTTTCAGAGGAATAACTTCTGTATTATTTTGTTGACAGAGCTGGTTGAGGAATTATTTTTTGCGAAAAGGGTTGTTCTTTTCAGTGGTAGCATTTTGGGACATGTAACTTCTTTTGATCACTTTTTAGAACCTTTTTGTGAGGGTATTTGATGAAAATGATATTACTATAAGTTTTTCGTGTTTTTCAATACGCTGTTCACCATGCTGTTTCAATATTGCTTTGGATTTATCGTACAGATTGATACAACAGCGTTGATGCCAAATATGTATTGTTTTTGTGCTTTATATACTTCTGGATCTCTCGGCAGTCTTTGATACTCTGGATCACCAGCTCCTCATCAGGATGCTTCGCTCCATTGGCCTGAAGGAAACTGTGCTCTTCTGGTTTTCTTCCTATCTCTCTGACCACCCTTTCAGCGTTTGTTTTTCTGGATCTCTCTCCTCTCTTTTCCCTCTCACTGTCGTGGTTCCTCAAGGCTCAATCCTAGGTCCACTTCTCTTTTGCTTCTAAACTACTCCATTGGAAGAAACCATCAGCAGATTTGGTTTCCAGTATCAACGTTATGCTGATGATACCCAACTATATACTTTGGCATGTAACATCATTTCTGACCTATTTCAGAATGCTACTGATTGTCTCTCTGCTGACCATCACGTCCTCTCTCTTTTTGAAACTTAATCTTTCTAAGACTAAACTTCATGTCTTTCCACCATCTACTAACAGAGTCTATCCTAACCTCTTCATCTTGGGTCTGTGGGGTTACCATAAGCAGCAGACCCACTGTCTTGGGGTTGTGATGGACTCTGACCTCTCTTGTGTACCGCATATTCAATCTCTTGCTCGCTCTTGCCACATGCATCCCAGAAACATCTCTAGAATCTGCCCATTTCTCACAATTGAAACCTGTGAAATGCTGTTTCTGAATCACTCTTGTGTAGACTGCCAGAATTTTCTACTAATCGGTCTTACACTCACTAAACTCTCTCCTCTCCAATTTATTCTTAATGCAGCTGCCAGGCTGGTCTTTCAGGCCAAATGCTACAAAAATCCCTCCAGTTTGTGCCACTCACTGCCAGTCAACTTCTGAATAAAGTTTAAAATCATATTATTCACAAAGCTCTGCATAATTCTGCAACCTTCTACCTCTCCTCTCAATCTATTGCCCAAGCTATGCTCTTGGATCCGCAGTGATCTTAGATTAATCTCTACCTTAATTTACTCACGTCCCCAAGTCTTCTCCAGAGCTGCACCTATTCCATGGAATACCCCGCCCCAGACTATCAGACTAATACCCAACCTCCAAAGTTTCAAACATGTTCTTAAAACCAATCTCTTTCGGCAAGCCTATCACACTCGCTAACTGCATGAAGTTCCAACTCTCTCTGCTAATCCATCCTGTGTCCTCCTCCCATATGCTATCCAGCAACCACCAGGCACCAAGCTTCAGGCTTCTCTGCAGTCCCATTCACCATGGACCTTTGTATATAAGATGACGGCTGATTACTATCTCAAGCAGCAGCATCTCTATTTATTACATTATATTTTGTTCAATTTCCATATGAAGAATGGCTGGACCATTATATAAGCTTTTCACCTCTTGTATTACCCCATTCTTCCTTACAACTGTGAACGGCTGTTTGAGACCTAGATAAAGATCTTTAACAATACAATCTACACATGTATAAGTAACCTTATTCTACCATCAAAATCAAGCATAATAAACCAGGGACACTTACTCATAGATCCAGGCACCATGACTGTATTTTTCTTATATTATCCATGGCCTCCTTCCTTCTAAAATCAACTTCAACATTAATGCTAAC
Organism: Engystomops pustulosus; assembly: GCF_040894005.1. NCBI lineage: Eukaryota > Metazoa > Chordata > Amphibia > Anura > Leptodactylidae > Engystomops > Engystomops pustulosus. Next base: position 115,578,315 of record NC_092412.1, read on the forward strand.
TAACCAGAATCCCTCCATGGTGTGGCTTCATAGGCTGCTACACTGTGCAGAAGCATGATTCCCCCTCCCCCCTGCTTCCGCAGCACTTCCCCCATCCTTCTGCCTGCTGTAATCTCACAGTGAGAGGGGGGAGTTGTTCCTTCACAGTGTCTGATCCCCAACCCCAGGCTCTTTTGACTCATTAGCAGAATTTGAATTTGATTTGATTTTAGAAGGAAGGAGGACATGTATAACAAATATACAAAGTTTACCACAGGAACGGTGCTTGGATCTATGAGTAAGTGCACCTTGATTAGCATGCTTGGTTTTGATGGTAGACTTACTTTAAATTAACCGGTTAAATGGAACCTGTTAACAGATTTTACCCCATCAAACTACTAGCCCCATCAGATCCGACATACACACCCACTTTGAATTCCTTCTTTCATGTGAAATCTCAGAAGTTTACCTATAAAAATTCTGATGTCAACTGACAATGAGCAAAAGAACATATTAAGATGCACCTACCTTTACATCTTAAGTAATTATAGAGAATTTTGGTGTCATATTAAATATAAGAATAGCTTCTTTCAGATTGAATCAAGCTTGTGGTGCTGTTTGCTAAAGAACTAGAGATAGAGACAGTTAAAGAGAACCTGCCATCAACAAGGTCATTTTTAAATGATCCAAGGTTCCAATAGTCCCTGGCACGTTGATTTAAAAAATGCCTTTGTCGTGCTTCTGAATTTTTCATTGATTCTTTAACATCACCTGGCTTCCTGCCAGCAGCGTGTAGTGAGTTCCGGGGGAGAGAACAGTATAAATGGCATGAGACTTTTTTTTATTGCCTCTTCTATGCGCCCCCTCTGCGCAATAACATCAGCTCACCGCTGCAAGCAATTCTCATTGGCAATGCATGGGCCTTACAGGATCAGAATTGGGTGAAATACTGTTGACACACAGGTCACAAATACGGCCCTAGTTTGCGTCCTTATTTAAAAAAATTAAAAAATGTAGCCTAACAGTCTGGAGAAATATGGCAGTATTTTTCACTGCTGATACCATGCATATGTTTTGTTTATAAGGCATAAGTCAAGTTTAGGAAGGGGATAGGGTACCCGCATGTAGGTGAAAATTTAAAGTAACTCCAAGGTATTTTTAATGTACAGTATACATACAGAACATAAAAAGTATGGCCTGTTATTTTGAATTAATGTGATACTTCTGTTTCCTTAATCATGCCTGCCACAATCTCATAGAAAACACTTGGCGAAGAAACAACACAATACTTGTGTAGTTGTTTAGATAAGATCTAAAATCACTTGTAGTTTAAACCAAGCCTGGGTCTGACCTTTAGTTCAGAACAGAAACACAAAAAATTAAGACCACATTTGGCCCCGGATGTCCACATGTCTAGCAAAATAAAGAACAACATTAAAGTATTGTATTGTCTTAACTACAGAGGAAAACACAAAGGTTTTTAATCCCTTCAATAAATGTATGATTTGTCTAATAATAGTTCAGCTAGAACTTGATCAAAGTGGGAAACATTTTAGTTGATGTAAAGAGGAAATGAATTTGCGGTTGTTAGATCTAACTGATTGTTGTTTAATTAATTATACAGGATCTTCGTTAATATAATTTCCAACTGGGGTCTACTAAATTTGCAGGATCAGTATGCAGCCAAAAGCGGCTTCTTAAGGCAGGATACAAAGTGAGCAGTGTAAAATGATAATTACCAATTATAGAACCCACAGTGCACATTTTTATATTTTACTTAATTGTGAGAATTTAGTTCTGTTTGAGAACGAACAATAACAAAACCTTTTGAGACTAAGGGTGATGACACACAGAACTGGTCATCAAGCACTCCGCTTTGTATGAAGCGTCATATGAAGCCTATACACCTAAATATGTCCATACTTTATCTTCATACACCTATAAAGGTACATAAAAATTCCATCTGACTGAGTGTTACTCCATTAAAAAAGCATACTCCATTAGATAAAGTATTACAGAAGTATTTTTCTATAGTATTTCTTGTATAGGAAATATGATTAGGTCCGCTGAATCAGCAGATAATCCACAGAACTCATCCATATGCTGAAGAGACACTGTATTTCAATGGAAACATATTATGGGGTAATACAGTAAAGAGGGAATTGTTGTGTACTCAGATTTGCTAAGCTTATTACAATTGTCATTTTGCCAATGAAAATGTTAAAAAATATTAAAGTGGTTGGCACTAACAAGAAAGTTTGCTGGGGCAAGAACAAAACTCTATTGAGGTCAACCATATTGTACTAACCCTGATAAACCTTCTCTTCTGTCTGTAGGAGTAGCAGGTCAAGCGCCTAACTGGCAGCAGGACCCGTAACTCGTAACCTCGTAAACACGGACATATAAGTAGTGTTCATTGAGTGGACATGCATACAGTAATGAGTGCTTGCCCTATGATCCTCCAGAAGTCCTGCAGGACACGGAAGGTCACAGGAAGTCCAGAGTTCTGTTGGCAGAGGGTTATGTGCCTAGCAGATCCTACGGATAGAAGGGTGAGCTTACCAGAGTGTGATGTGGGTATTGTAATTACCCTGTTAAACTATCTCATTACTGGTCAACACTTTTAAGGGGGCTTGACAAACATTAAAAACTATTTGCCCATCCACTGTATGACTGTATCTGTCTGATCAGTGCCTCTACGTGGACTCACATATTCCAGTTTTCAATGAAAAAATGGTCTTTTATGTGTGCTGCCCCTCCATTCAAAGTCTGTGAAGACTCCTAAAGATATTTTTGTACATATTTGCTTGTCTATCTTCCTCAGTTCCACAGCACTTAATAGAAGCACCTGTTTGCATGTGTCACTGACACTTTATTTATGGATGGGACACTGGTTTCCTCTCAGACATTTGTTGTTATTGTGGGTCTATCTTCTTAACCTCACCTGAAAGGGTAAGAAGTCTATTGTGTTGAGGGTCAAAAAACAGGGCAATAGTTGCAGGTTAAAGGACAAATGCATAAATATGGAAATGCCATACAGTTACCAGCTACCTAGTAGGCACAACTGATATACAGGCCCCAACTGAATGAACACTATTTTGATTCAAGTACAGTAGCTTTGAATGTATCCTATTATGCTTCCTTGAAGTGCTTCTTAAGCAGAGACAAATGCAACCACACAATAACCAACACTGACAAGATAAAAGCTTAAGCAAGACACACGTCAAGGCATACAGCGGTGTAAGCAAACGCACATACCGCAGCTCAATGGCAATGTCACACTGTAAATGTCAATGGACTGAATCTGCACAAATAACCCCCTACCAACTGTGAGCATTAAGCCAAAATGAGATGATCACACAGCAGTAGCTCCTTTCCTCATACAGATGAATAAAAATGTGCTTCTACAGATTCAAATAAATCATTCCCAGCACCTTTACCAAAGGCTTTATCTTTATTTTTATGACATCCACTGTTATTCATGTGACTGTCAAAAGACAATTTGTTGGAGAGCTGTAGTCTTGGTTTTGGTAATGTACATGGAGGTCTATGCACAGTGCAGTGAATATAGGAAATAAAAACTAATAATGCTAAAGAGGTATACTTTACCCGATGTTTATATAGTACCCACCACAAACATGGCCCATGGAGTGTTAATGCCAGTCTCATACTGGACTTTCTTTCACCTTCAGTAGTTTAATATGGGCACTTATTGCTGCTGTGGTTTAACAGTCCCTCTTTAATGTACCGACACCTACATCAGTTTTAAAAGCTTTTATCTCTCATTGCAACTTCAATCTCTCGCTTGGTTGACCGCAAGTATCATAAAGACCATACTAACTCCACCAGGAGAACAAGTTATTATATTCCACAGGTGTCTGTGAGGCATCACTTTGAATTTAACCAGATAAAAGATAAAAGCTTTAAAATGTCAGATGGGAAAAACAATTTAAAACCTGGACTATACATAAAAGGAATAAAATGACCAGTATCATGAAGACTGCTAGACCAAAACAAAGCAAAGCCGAGATGAAATATCATAGTTTGCTGTACATATAAGCAGCTGGCAAGCATTCATTTTCCAAGGATGCTTCCATGAGTCATGTACAGCAAAGAAGAGTTTAAACAGCAATCTAAAAGTAAAATATACATGAGAAAGGCAAAAAGGCTATGATCTTCTATGAAATGATCTAATGAACTGATTAATATATTCTAATTGGAGCATTCAGGATTTGCATTGACCATACTAGTTGGAATGCTTATGTCAGCTGTTTGGTTGTTAGAGGGTATTCCAGGCCTGTCCTTTGATTTTCAATCAGATGATTCATCTACAGAATAAATCATAAGTATAAGATTGGTGAGAGTCTGACAATGGACCAATAGTGTGATCAAGGCCAGAAGCATAAGGCTTTGCTTCTACCTCTGTCCAGCATATGGGTCAGATATGGGTAGATTGCAGCAAGGCCTGGTTGGCGGACCCCCAAATTGCAGATGGATCATCCATATGAAAAATCAACAGGGGCCCAATAATGCTTAAGTGCTAGCAATGCTAAAGTCAACTTTTTTCTATGTCATCATATACGGACAATGATAAGCCCTCAGAAAAGTAGTCTACAATCTCAATAAATTAATAAACTTTACAGGATATTTCTGTGGAAAACTTCTAATTCAGACACAAATACACTGTTTACATAATCGGTTCCAATATCCTAAACAACTGCACAAATAAAAGTGGCGCTTCAGAAAACTCTTATACTAATAGTGCGATTAGGAAAACAGTCGGTGATCCAATACAGTATTTTAGGGACAAAAGGGAATTAAATAGCGTTAATATAAAAAAAAAATTTATCCCTGTTGTATGCAATGGTAAGAACAAAATGAACAATATTATTTCCGTGCCCTAGGAAAGAATTAGCAAGTCAAATATTGAGTCAGGCCTCCAGCATATGCTAAGAAGATTGCTTTGATCTTATCCGCTCTAAAAGCTCCATTATTGAATTTATACTCTGTGAACACATACAAGGCCAATATACAATGCATACATAACTACACTGTTTGAAGAAGCAGGGAATAGTGCTTGACAAAGAGTAGAAGGAAAGACGTTAAAATATACAAAAATTGGGAGTATATAGAATTCTGTTAATTTATGTTTTATAGAGCTATAGCTCATATTACAGCTTACATACCACTAAAATGAACAGTATAAAGCTTCTCGCAGCTAAGCATGAGGTCATTGAAGACAGGACATTAAAAAAAACACAAAAAACAGTGGTGTCCTAACTACAGGAAAATGCTCAGGTAAGAATGAATTACAGGTATGGATCTCCAATGATCTGTTTTTGATGATCTATTCTATAGATTGGTCATCAGTCATGCAAAAGAAATCAGGGGGGGGGGTGGCGGGATCCGACTGATTCGGACTGAGCGCGGGATTCAAGTTTTCAATTGGAGATGGTGAACTCTGGTGGACCTGAGTGGGGAAGCAACAGATGCAGGATATCGGGCGTGCAATTCCGGTAGAACAATGCACTTTCGGGGATCACGTCAGGACAGGTAAGTAAATGTGGCCCATTGATTTCAACTGACCGCTGATCCATTGATCAAAAAATTCAGAAATTAGAATAAAGACATAGGGGAAATTTATCATACGCTGGTGCATTGTATGATAAATTCCAGCATAAAAAAACATTATCTCCACTCAGATTTGGAGAACTCAGGTTAGGAGAACCTTTAAAAGACCTGAACCCAGCCAACTGTTATCACCCCCGGACAGTGTTTGCATCTATTGCTGGTGTTAACCCTTTTAATACCGCCATCATTTCAAGGGTCAACACCCTGGAGTGAACCAAAAGAAATGAGCCTGAATGTCGAACTTTTAGCGGAAGTCTGAACATTGCAGTTTGGGCCTGTTCATCAGTATCAAATCAAACAAACAAAGCTTTCAATGCTGTACCAGGCTAATTTTCATTTTAATTAACACATTGTCATCTGCAAGACTTTCAATCAATCTAGTGAAAAATGCAAGAGGAAGAGGGTCCATGAGCATATTGTCTATTTTCACTACAATAGACCAGTACAGCTTAGTTTTTCTGCACTATTATGCCAAGAGACTATTTTTGCTTCCCAAAGATATTTATCACACACATAACCACCACTGGAGGGAGACATAATATACACTTGCAATACAGACTGTAGTATAGTATTATAATCCTTGTATAGGAGGATATCATGGCTTGTTTTTACATGTAGTAGATGGGTAAAATAACAGTATGATGAACTGCCAATAAAAGGATGATTTTACATGGCAAGCCTTTATATATAAATATACCACCAAAATATGTACAATCATATGCTAGTGATAAGACTCAAGGGAACATACCATTTTGTTGTTGATTTCATGGAAATGAATCTCACAGACTTTCTCCACAACGTCTTCATTTTCAAAGGTTACAAAACCAAAACCTGTAAAAGAAAATGATATTTACTGTGTAAAGACTAAAAAAATCCAGTATCTTCTGATGTATATTCATTCACTGAAAATAACCACATTCAAAGTAATGTAACATAAAGAGATTCCCAGTGAGTTAAGAAGAAAAGCAAGAGAAAACAAAGGATGCTGCAAATATTACAAGATCAAATATTTCCCTGTGACATTACCTTTGTTTACTAGCAACTAGGACTTCCAGGAATGCCGTCCTTACATCAGAGCCTACACAATCATTTCCAATAATATGTTATAAGCAGATAAACTCATCGTAACATCAATTTCCATAATACTAATTCAGGAAAGTATATTAAACACAAGATGTTCAAAGAATTATCTGACTTCCACCACCAATTCTCGAATGTATATGGACAACGTTATAGAGTTAACACACAATTATAGCTATTAAAGAGCAATAGACTTTTGTGATATAAGTTTACAAAAGGTTAATGTAGTATATGGCAGATTATACTGTATACTGTATATACAGAACATACTGATAATAATGATATTTTGTTTTTAGAAACATAGCATTTTACTATCTCCTTGGTGAGTGTGGTTGCTCACATAAAGTAATAGGTATTCCATCAACAGCTAAACCAGACCATGGAAGCCTTTCCCTTGATAGATATGGTAAATACATATAACAGTTGTCCTCAAAATTCTAAATAAAATATCTTCAAGAATTAATGTTCAGTCACAAAGAAATGGAAATTTCATTACAATTACAAATTGCTCCTGTAATTACCTTTTTGATTATCAAAGACTGCAAACCTCTAGGAAGGAGCTATGTAAGGCTGGGTTCCCTTCCTGTTATTGGTATATACGCTAAGCCTAGAAAGAACCAGTCATATATGTATGTGGTCAGCTGAGGCAATGAATGGCTCTGGGGAGCAGATGCAGCGTATGACATCTCTCCCCACAGCCCCGCCAACCTTGGCAGGAGGGAGGACCCGATGATGTCACTTTCCATGTTAGGATAGTGACATCACTGGGGGAACAGCCGGTTCATTGGATATACACACTCCTCCCCCCGCATTCAGTGGATACGGCTGTATCCCATCCTGAATCCTCCTGACGTGTCCTTAAAATGTATGGCAAAAAGCAATACCGTACTACAAACCAGAACTAAGCAACATACAACTTCCTTGCAAAGCAGCAGAGGGGATTAGATCACTGTACAGACGTTGCAAAGTTTATGGAGACTATGTGGCCACACGGGGCAGATTTATTGAACGTATTCCTGGGATGCATACTGGCTTACCCATGACACTCTTTAATATAAATTTGGGTAAATCCCTCTTGTGTCCTGTCTCACCCTGTCTTTTTTCAATCCGTTCTGTTTGTGCTCTGAAAACTCCTTACAACTGGTTCATTAGAAGATTTCTCCACGTTCACTACTGTATGATCGACTATTTTATTATCATGCATCATACAATGTTTCCTTTTTTGTATTTGTTCTATTTTCTTTGCTTATGGATAATGAAAACTTTAATAAAATACAATTCAAAACAAGAAAGAGTGTCTGAAGTTTGAGCAGAAATTGTGCAGACTGCAACTTATTTAAATAAATGTGTCGGTATTTATATGGTTATACAATTAGATGCTCAAATTTCGTTTTGTCCAACCTTGAACACCGTGTGTTGGTCAAAATCTAGGCTTAAACAAGTAATACATTTGTCAGAAACTGTGAATAACAAAGAAAAACACTTGTGTGTGCCAAACTCTACAAGTGGCACATGGGATTCCTAAAAAAGGCATACAAGTGCAATAGCGGACAGTAAACTGGGTACAAAATCTGCCCCATTGAGTTTTTGAGTGTTTTCTGCAGTGTTTGTGGACTGGAATGCAATGGAATGGGAAAAATAAGGGAAGGATAAAAAAGATGGCTCAAAAACCCTATATCTGCTGAGCAACTTTCACTCTGTAACATGCTACTTGCAGACTGGACTGCATTTAATGTTGACAAGTTCACTTTAGATGGCTTAATTCTGAGAAACATATTGTATAACGCTATTGGATTTGGAGTATGACATGAAAAAACAAGGAAATCCTGGCAATGTTTTGCAAAATAAAAAGTAACCTTATCCTTGAAAACAATTTGTTCTTGTGTTGCTGCATTCAAACTCCTAGTACACCTATTTATTTTGTCAATTTATTCATAAACTTTCAGTAGAAATAACAGCAAAGTGGTAAAAACATGTGTTATGTGAAACAATTCAGTGCAGGTGTTGCCTTATCCAGGGTGACATGGGTTATAGTGCATAACAGACCTATGGTCTATGTTAGACCCCCAGCTGTCTATCAACACTACATGACTGCATTGCTGAGGCATCGAGGGCTGGAAGAAAACTTGTTAGGGTCGATTCAGGACACTAAACAAACTACAGGTTATTTACCCCATTTGAGCCTACTAACTTTTCTGTTTTTCACATGCTGCACTCCAATTGCAAATTTAGTATTTTTGCATTTTGTACAGGGCTTGTTATCTCAGGAACAAATTATACTTCCTAGTGGCACCATTTGTTTTGTGCAATGAACTGTAAAACTAGAAAAACTATTATTTTACTCAAGGTGTTTACATTGTTTTTAAAATGACACATCCCAACTATTCTTTCGGCCAGTACAATCACATAATATTGTTTTGTTATATCTTAATAACTTTAAATGAAGTCTACCATTTCCTCAAATATAATCAATGTATAATCTAATGGCAGCATGTTGTAGAAACATGCATTATGTTTTAAAAATATCCTAATATTTTACACTTCATTATGCAATTTCTTAAAAATTCCCATTTTAATCCATATGTTAATGAGACAGTTGGTGCATCTAAGGGATATTCTCAGCAACGGGAACATTGCTATTCCTGCCCCTCTCCATCAGACAGGCAACCGATTTATCTTGTGAGAAGCATGACATGACACTTGAAGAGGGAAGTTATTTAGGCAGGAAGTCGTAGTGCTGAGGGCATGAGGTTGGTACACCAACTGTTTCATTAGCATACAGAATAATACTGGGAATAATCTGGAAATGGTATCATGGACATAAATAATAAAGATAGTGCATTTCTCTACAACATGTTGTCAGCAGATTACGATGGTGGTGGTAAAACTTTCTGCCAGTCACTTTATTTATACTTCAGAATATGGATTTACACCAGTTTTTTAAGGTTCCTTAGGATGTTTGACTCCTAGTGGGCTTGATCACTCATACAATATGCTGCAATACATTGTATTGGGAATGTACTTCTCATTTATTACAGCCACCCTTCAATTAAAAATGGGGCAAAAAGAACCCAGTACCGCTCACTTTTCATATTTCTTCACACTAAGTACTTTTCTGTATCTAGTATCTATGCGTTCTTGTAACCAATTCTCTCCATGAAAATATCTGTTAAATCTGCACAGTTTTAAGAATAATTGCCTCTGTGCAATCAAACTCACAGCAGCGCACATCAAACACATAAAGGGTTATAAATTACAAAGCACAAACCACCAGGAAAACACCCTCCTCGAGCTCCCTATAGTCATGGAGGCAAAATCAAATGACTTCTCTCTTTTTTCCCTTTACTAATGAGAAAAACTTAATGGGATCACCAAGCACGAAAAACACTATTTAGTAGCTTGCAAGTGCCTGGGAGCATTGAAGGTGTTAACGTGTCTGTTATTTATAAGGGTCAGAAGACAAGGGGACTTAGATCTTTGCTCTCAAAGGGAAGCAGCCAGTGTGTAATAAGAACTTCTTGGATCAGTGCAGGTCTGCACTTGTCTTTGAACACTCTGATGCGGTCAACCTTAAGGGTCATTCAGCATCCGGAGATGGTTATTTGTCCCTTTCTTCTTGAATGACTTCCTCTTATACCTCATCAGGACATCCTGAGATCCTTAAGACACTATTAAGGTTTGAGGCTTGTGACCTGAGCATTCATCTCCTTCTCTGTATCTGAATCTAGAAAGGTAGACAGATTTGGCCCAGTTAAAGGTTGTTTGATGCCTGCTGCCTACCCATCAGCTATGCAGTGTATTTACTCATCCAGTCCCTGGATCTGCCAGACAAAGCCACATGGAAGGGATTTTGGCAGGCGGCTCCAGCTCTGCATATCGATTCCCTCTTAAAAATCAACACACTGTCATTTTCCTAACAACTGCTCAATACTTAAACAAATAAGCATGAGGGAAACAGAAAAGAGTGAGCTGTCCGAAGCTTGGTGAATGAGCGGCTGACAAATCAAGTACCCAAATTTAAATAGACATCTTTCTGTATTATCTAAGGCTAAAGCTACTGTTGTATGAAAGTCAATGTATGTTGTGCTTATTAAGGTACATACACAAGCTCCCAGAACTAGTGAGTGCAAGCAAATGCAATAGGTCATGTGCATCTGCATAATTATGGCACATGCCCCTTTTCCAGCAAAGTCACTATCCTTTTCATAGGCCGCACCCCTTTTGTTATGGTAGTCATGTCATCTTTTCAAAAGAGATTTCAGATTTTGCTGTCCCTTAACCTGAGGATATTGGAGATATACCCTCAGTCATCCGCTGTATGTGTCCACACATTTCATCAGTATATAAGGCTAAGATAACAGCCCAGGCACACCATATACAACACGGAAGTCCTTGCAATATATAGAAATATGATACAAGGGCTTCCATTGGCCTAAATACATCACCAGCACTGTATTAACAATTACAGTTACAGTGCAACAGTTGGGCCTAAGACAGGGACTCCTTGCATCATATTTTTGTTTAATACAAGGTGTGCAAGTTGTCCAGTCCGTGGGATAAGGCCGACATATTGCCCTGATTCCACGGGCTGCACACTCTAGTCTGCAGCTGGCCAAGGACAGGTAAATATGTACCTATCATTAGTTAAGTACATACATTTAAGTCTGAGTCTGCAGAGAGTTTTAATACAATTAATAACACAATCACATTTAATAAAGAGACGGGGTACCTTCTATCAAAAAGTATCATGCAAAAGTTTACATTTTTCTACCATAAACAGTTACATTAAGTGCAACTAATTTAGTAATTCCTCCTGTCTGCATTGTCCATGGATTCTTCAGATAGTAATTTGGGTGAAAATCTGGACTCCAGCAGTCACTGACATATGTGGCTGTCTTTCAGGAGTCATGGTAATAAAGCATTTTCACCTTTCCTTTCTTAACATGCCTCTGGGCATAGTTAAGAGTATCTAGCTTTTGTCATTATAGATAAGAAATGTCACTCAAAGCTACACAGTGACTGCCTATGCTGGGTGTCAGGACAAGAGGGGGCCTGCTACTCAATTCCATATTTTAAATGCAGCACAATGTTACATTCAGTTTCCTTTATGTGATCCTTTGTAAGATACTGACTGGTAAATGAAAGTTTCAAGATGGAAGCAACATGCAGCAGATAAAGCAAGCAAAGAGATAACAGTTCCTTTACAGGGCAAATTCTGATATATGGGTTCACTAAAATATACAATGTGTGGAATACACTGACCCAAAAACATATGTTACTTATAGGTAGTGTAGGGATGTATACCTTTACACAATATCAACATGCAATCCCTTCAATGTCTTTTAATTACCGTATATACTCGATTATAAGCCGACCTGAGTATAAGCCGAAGCCCCTCATTTTACCACAAAAAACTGGGAAAGCCTATTGACTCGAGTATAAGCCGAGGGTGGGAAATGCATTGGTCACAGCCTTTCCAGTATGTAGCCAGCCAGCCCCTGCCCCAGTGTATATAGCCAGCCAGCTCCTGCCCCAGGGTATATAGCCTGCCAGCCCCTGCCCCAGTGTATATAGCCCCCCCCCCCTTCCCCGTTGTGCAGCACAACGCCGAGGGTGGGAAATGCATTGGTCACAATCTCTCCAGTATGTAGCCAGCCAGCCCCTGCCCCAGTGTATATAGCCAGCCAGCCCTTGCCCCAGGGTATATAGCCAGCCAGCCCCTGCCCCAGTGTATATAGCGGCCCCCCCTTCCCCGTCGTGCAGCACAACAATACCGGATGGATCACACAGAAGATCTACGGGTGCCGCCAGAAAGGCGAGTTTTGATTTATTTATTTTTTTGACTCGAGTATAAGCCGAGTTTGGGTTTTTTCAGCACATTTTTTGTGCTGAAAAACTAGGCTTATACTCGAGTATATAAGGTATTAGAAAAAGGCTCATTTGAACTTACTTCTAATATAGTAGAGAATTTATCTGAATAGTTGATCTTAGTTGAAGGACAACAGGAAACAGTACTTTTTATATATTCTAACAATTGGTGCTTTTTTGTTGGTTACAAATTCCAGGCATCTCTCATCTTTTTAAGTGTGAAAACTTGCACAATTGGTGGCTAACTAAATAAGGTTTTTTTACCCACTGTAGTTTTTTTTTTTGCTGTATGGTACTTTTCTTTCATTGGAATTAACATTCAAACCATATGTCTTGTAAGAGGTAATAGATAGAGGGGTATTGTATTCTGAAACTAGGGTAAATAAATTGTTGCTGCGGGTAGAACGGTTTTTGAAGAAACACAATGAAGACGATTGAACTCCGGAGAGAGTAAGATATATTTCAATTAGCTATTTATAGGTCTAAGATATGATGGCCCACAGAATCTCAGCTTCAGATGGCAATGAGGTTATATAAAAGAGGTAGCAAAGGTAAGTGAGTAAAACTGAAATAAGCCTAGTACTCTAAGGGTTAATATCATTATCAATTCAAGTCTTATTCATGACTTTAAAGCATTAAAGAAGTCGATGCTGCCAAATAAATAAAGATTTTTTTTTTATTGTTATTATTAATAATGCTCGCTACAGCACTTAACTGTTCTATCATTCCAAGTAGGAGTCAGATCTGGGTACCATTCAAACTGATGAGCAAAAGGTCCCTACATGGTCTACAGCCATGTTTTTTGATCGGGCGTTTTGAAGTCAACACCAGTAGTGAACTAATCTGCAGCTAGCAACTGCATCTAAAAAAGTGAACATGTAAACACAACTTTAGAATTTCTGTAAAGGTTATCTTGTAAATTTGTCAGAATGCAGGCTGCTACTTATAAGCTCCCTCTCTCACGTGAGAAGAGAAATTCAGGGATGAAATTACAACACTATCCAAAGTACTTTTATAATTCAATCCTATAATTCTTTTTTTTTTTTCAAATTGTCAAGGCATGGAATTTAATGGATAACTCTAAATATTAATGAAGTATGTTAGAATGTTCTCATATTAGAGAAGTATGCTGTCACATGTGAAGATCCTCAGCAATCTAGTAATAGATTACAACATGCTGATGTGTATAGACATTAAAGGCAATAAATAGTTCATTTGAAGTTAGCATTAGACACAAGTGTCCAAAAAGCATATGACAGAGGAGGAATTCTTTGCCCAGAGCAGCAAAACCTCTCCTCCCTCATCCAGAGGTGTGTTATTTATGCACCTGCCGTGTACATACAGGAATGCTGCAGCAGCTGGCATCCGTAAACTGTAATAAAATGCCTTTCACAAAATGAAGAAATGTGACCAGACAAGCCAAACATAATGATATTAAAGGCTGTGTCAATTAATTTTTCCTCCCTGTGATAAATGAGCCCCATTCTGTCCATTAATAATGAAGGAAGAAACAAGTAAAGTTGACAGTGCCTTAATTTATTTTCTCAACTTGCCTGGTCATATCTCTTCTTGTGCTGCCGAGCTTTCCTGGAGCTGTTGGGAATTGCAGCTGAGGATAAATAGATTGCTGTGAAACACTGTGGCCCTAGTTTCTCCAAACCTTCCCCTAAAATCTGAGTGGAAGTTGCCTAAACAGCCATGCAGCACCTGAGACTAGCAGCCATTAGCACAAAACATTTTACCTTCAGATGCAATGTCTGATCTTCCACAGGCATACAAAGGGATGGAAGAAATTTTGCAGAAATGTCTATAACAAAATCTTCATTGTATGAAGTCATCCCTAGATACGTAACAACAATTAGGGGTTTGAGAAAGCAGAGTTAGGACCAGCTCACACATGCATTTGGACCTCATTTATTATCATCTGTCACTCAAACAATAATAATGGAAGTCAAAGGATCCGTTAAAATGTCAATTGATTTTAATGGACTTTTCATGATTTATGTCAGGCTTCCGTTATTTAAGACAAAAAAGTAGCGTTGCAGCTTCGGTCCAATTTTCAACTTAAGTAACGGAAACACCATTGGCAGTGACCCCAAAACAGACCCTAATGGAATCCATTAAAGGTAAATGGAAACCAATGGACATTTTAACAGATCGGTTAGACTTCTGTTATTTGTGGTTTCAGTGATGGAATCCCTGTAGTTACGCTCCTGTTGAAAGTAGCCTTCAGTATTGAGATTTCTATACAAGTTGCTTTTTGCCCACACTTATATGTTCCGATGCAATAATAAGACAGCAATAATAAAAAAAAGCAAATGAATGTCTCTTATTTTGTCTAAAAATGTACCAGTACCTAAATAATGTAGACTGGCACCGATGTTGCAAGTTGTACCCCATTTAGCCACAAGGAAGGAGGTATTCTTGTGAAGTGGGGCTGTACTTTCATCTAGAACAGAACAGTTTTACAGCGAGTGTAATAAAACATTTTGTAAGGTATAAAAAAAATCAAAACAACGTGAAACTCTGACATTTTCCAACTGTTCTGAGTACAAACCGTTTTTGGCAGGTGCTGTAAAGCACATATTTTAAGATTGTATTTCAACCCTTGGGAAGTCCACACAAAGAGAATAAACAATCCACGCGGAGTATGAAGGCTCTCTTCACTCTCACCCTCCCTCCATTAAAGCTTTGTGTGTTTGTTTGTAGTATAGCTATTCCTTTTGAGGCAGGATAGCATCACGCTTCTAGTCCTAGCATATCTTCTCTGAAGATAATGGCCTCATACTGGTAGTTTTTACTTCATTCTCAAAACATTTTTCTCTAAGAGGCTGAAAATGAATAGTTCCTATTTGTGTCTTCAACTAAAAGCTGTCCAAGCACTAGCTCTGACACACCAGAAAGGGCTCCCATAATGCAGACTTTGTATCAACCACAGTGGAGAGTTCAAAACTACCGTACTTCACAACAATTCATATATGGCCAAATTGGATTTGGCTCCAAACATAAATTAAGGCTAATCGAATCAAATAGCCTTCACACCAAACATACATACATTTTCCAAGAACTATGTCAATGACATGGATGCATTCTGGTGACTTTTTTTCCTAATTTTAAAATATTTTTAATTTTGCTTAAATTATATGGAACTAAATGAAAACATACAATATTGAGTTTCTGGGAAACGAGCTAGGGCTTGTAACCACCAGAAGGTTTTTCTGTCTTTTTTTGGTTGTATTGCCTCAGTTTTCTATTTTATACCATTCTGTTCCAATAAAGCATAGACAAAGTAAAAGTGACGGCACAATGATGAGGATCTGAATGACCAAATCATTCCAACCAGTTTCAGCTTGTAGCATACCGAGTCCCGCTGTATGCATTCATTTTCAGGCAGCAAGACAGCAGACAGGAATATATTATAAGACAGCACCTTTCTCAGTCTTCTTCTCAAACCTCAGGATGGCGGAAATGACAATATTTGATTTTACAGATTTTCTTATGCATGAAATAATAACAGGAAATGTAGCCCGAAAGTAACAAATCTAGTTTCTTCCAAACAACTTCATGCAAAACTAATTCCATGAACTTTCCCCAATGCTCTCTGCTGGAGAGTCTCTTAGAGGCTGTGAACACTAATTAAAATGATCTTTGTAACCATGATTCCGCAAGTATATAGGAAATATATATCATACAAAATCATTGGCTGCCTTCCCAAGCAATATCAGGAACCAGGGAATAGACAACTGCAATCCTATATAAACATTTTCTTAACCACTTCCAAGTTGGCATTGACCGCCTTCACAACACATCCCCAGACTTAAGAGAGATTGGCCTTAGATAATGTAAAAGAAGGATCAAATGTGTAGATCAAACTAGGTTGTTCAGGCAGTTGGCTCACACATAGGGGCACTTTAACTTAAAACAGTACAGTGTGCACTATGTGCTGTTTGCCTCTGTAGTGTTCAGGGTGCGCCAGATTCATGAATTGCACTGCCTGCACTGCCCCGACAGAGTGCACTATTTTTTTTTCTTTCGTTGACCTTTACATTTGGTGGGTGGGTCCTCTGTCACCCTGGAAAACCCACCCACCAAATGTACCCCCACATAATTCTCATAATTTTTTAAAAAATGTATGTGCAGTAAATTCATTTAAACCGATCCTAAATAAGAGGTCGGATCGTGTATCTGGTGTGCTAGGGAGAAAGGGGCTGGGGGGAGGATTATGGGGACATTTGGTGGGTGGGTTTTCCGGGGTCCTCTTTAAAGGGGTTTTTCCACGAACAAAAGTTAGGCCCTATCCACGGGATATGGCCTAACTTGCTGATCAGTAGGGTTCTCAGTGATGAGACTCCCACTGATCACGAAAATGAGGGGTCCGTCGGGGTCCCATGTACTTCCGTCGGAACCCCTCGCTGCTCCGTCTTTGCAATGGAGTACCATTAGTCTGACGTAGCGAACCCATCTAACCCCTTGTTTTCGTGATCTTAAATACACTTCTTAAAGACACATGCAAGCAGTTTGCACATAAAAGAATGTGCAAAGTCTAACAGAAAACTGCCGCAAGGCCTTTAGTAAGTCTCTGCCATAGGGTTGTATGTATGAGCGCATAGTAATACATGGGGGAAAACTGCAAACAATGGGATTTTATCAATCAGAAGAAACCCTAACATGATCTCCTTTTACATTAATATTCCATCAATTATTTAGAATAGATAAAACTGGACCATTCAATGTGAAGTACAAGCTTTATTATTTCATCCATTTTACCTAATCCTGCAGTGTAACCCTTATATGTCTAGACAAGGCCATAACTTAATAACAGATAAGTGTGACTTATGGTAAAAACAAAAGCAAATTTACAAATGAAAATTTTGGGTGCTATGCTATCCATTAAAACAGGTGGTAAAAATTCTAACAAAACATTATAAAAATATGACAGATTTCCTGTATTATCAGTACAAAGAATCTGAAGGCTTTTAAAAATATTCTAAGCGCACAGTCTAAAACTAAGATAATATTAGTAAATCTGTCCCCTTATGTCTAGAAGACTTCAAAGTGCATAAAACTTTCAATCACTGAAATTGGCAGGTCCTGCAAAATTCTATATAATATTTTCTGTCAGATTAAGCCAAATATTTAAATAAAATAATTACAATTGTTTAAAAAAATTGCAGTTACATACATGATGTCCTCTCAGACTATCCAACTAAAGTGTCCAGTCCCGGGATACATTTACTATTGAGAGTCCTATAGGAATTGATAGGGATTATTATAGGGTTAATGAAGCTTAAATCAAAAATATAATACTTGGGTTAATTTATGGGAAACTTTCTTCCAGTTCACACATAATAGACAGTGTGAAAGGATGTTTAAACATCAAATTGCCTCATCTATTTCAAACAATTTAGGGATAGAAGGCTTTGAGGGTTCTTGTTTAAGTTCGTATTGGTAAGGAGCATTGACCAATGTCATTGATTTAAATGGGTTGTCCACTTTCAGCAAGTTATTGCTTGTGTAATGAAAAGTTTTACAATTTTCCAATAAACGCTCCTTATCGATTGCTAGGTTTTCTAGATCTCTCCCGCACGGATCCTATGGGAAGGTGTGGATTAAAAATGGTCCATGGTTATGTGATGTCACACAGGTGCACAACTGATTATAACACACAACTTTGATTAAACTATGGGATAGAAATCATGCACCTGTGTGACATCATGTGACCAGACAACAGTTTCTATCAACAGGAAGTAAACAATGAAGCTTCCTGTTTAAAGACAGCAGCAGATATCTAGAAAACCAAGAGGCACTGATACAGAAAGTATATAGGAGATGTGTACAAACAATATCAATTATTTGCTTAACTTGGATAACCCCTTTAAAGACAATGGTACAAAAGCCAAAATTCTAGTGACAATATATACCTATTGATGAGCAAGAGCAAGAGCCCACATCATGGAATTAAAGAGTATCTGGCAGTACTAACTGATGCTCAGGCCACAGATAAACATTGCTGTCAGGTTTCTAGCAGCCCTGTAAACACAACTAAGAAAATATTACATTATTCCGTCATATCAAACCCCACTTTATTGTGTTTGACAATACGGGTAATCACATACCATATGCTGTAATCTTTTGAAAAGAATTTGTGTTGACATTTTTTATTTATGTAATGAAACGGGCACAGGCTGGCTAACATCTCATTTGCTAAATTAGAAGTATTGTAAATTTCCCTGCCTTCTGATTTCCTGGGCTCTAGGGCTTTAGTTTATGAGCTAATCACATTCCCAGGGGTCTAATAAATAACAAAGTCCAAGACAAATCCCATTGCAATCTTTCATCACTGTATTTTATATACAAATTCTAAAGTGATTCATAGATATTATGATTTTTTAATTATTTCCCTGTCAATAAGACATAGTGAACAATAGTCTTTTGCGTTCCAAATTTTTTTAAAAAAAAATTCCAATAATCTTGCTTCAAAAAGAATTCCTGATGTCTCTTTTGGTTACTACCTGTATACTCCCAGCAATATAATATTGCTCCTTTTAATTTTACTCCTGTGCCCCTCTTGCTGTTTCTGCTGAAACAGATGGACCTAACTGAAAACTGGACAATGGCAAAGCTAAATGGTAAATTTAGTGATAATACAAGTATTTATCAAAACTGCAAATAAAAATTGAGTTGTTCAGTTTATTGATTTAACCTTTTTATGCAGTATTTGCGTGGCCATATTCTGACATCTGCCATTTTTAATACATCAACAGGCAGAGCTTTGTAAGGTCATTTTTTATGGGACTGCCTGTGGGATACATTGATAAAATTTTGGGAACTGTACACCTATTTGATAGCTTTTTATTCACTTACTGGGTGGCAAAAAGGTGAAAAAGCATGGATTATGAAGTGTTTTATCCATTACGCTGTTCAAGAAATGGTATACCGTATATACTTGTGTATAAGCCGAGTTTTTTAAAAAATGTGCTGAAAAACGTCCCCTCGGCTTATACACGAGTCAATATACTTAAAAAATAATAAACTTATATACTCACCCTCTGGTGGCCCCGATGTGCAGCGCTGCTCCCCCAATGTCTGCGCCGCTTGTCTTCAGGCTTCCGCGACCGTCTTCTTTCTTCTGCTGGGCGCCGCCATGTCTTTACCCCGGGCGGCGCCTAGTATGACAACAGCAGCGGCGCGTCATACAAGGCGCCGGCTGGGAGAGAGCAATGGCGGCGCCCAGCAGAAGAAAGAAGACGGGGGCGGAAGCCTGAAGACAAGCGGCGCAGACGCCTGAAGACAAGCGGAGCGGACATCGGGACCACCGGTGGGTAAGTATAAAAGTTTATTTTTTTTTAATTCTGGGGGCAAGCTGTATACTACTGGGGGCAAGTTGTATACTACTGGGGGCAGGCTGTATACTACTGGGGGCAGGCTGTATAATACTGGGGGGCAGGCTGTATACTACTGGGGGCAAACTGTATACTACTGGGGGCAAACTGTATGTTACTGGGAGCAGGCTGTATACTACTGGGGGCAGGCTGTATACTACTGGGGGCAGGCTGTATACTACTGGGGACAAGCTGTATACTACTGGGCGCAGGCTGTATACTACTGGGGCAGGCTGTATACTACTAAGGGCAGGCTGTATACTACTGGGGGCAGGCTGTATACTACTGGGGGCAGGCTGGGCTGGCTGTATACTATAGGGGGCTGGTTGGCTATATACTGGGGAGGGGGTCTGTGACCAATGCATTTCCCACCCGCGGCTTATACTCAAGTCAATAGTTTTCCCCAGTATTTGGTGGTAAAATTAGGGGATCTTGGCTTATAATTGGGTCGGCTTATACTCAAGTATATACGGTAATTATAATTTTATTTTTTAACACATCGGGAATTTTGGGACAAAGGGATAATAAACATGTTTTAAAACTGGTGCTTAAAAGAAATCATTGATTTCCCCCTATGTAGAGTATATGGGAGTATAAAAGCATGGGGTCACATTTCAGGCCTTTTCATATGCATCTCTGCATCACTGCAACACTTTCCCCCAGTGTCATCTTATTGCAAGCTGAAAACACCCAGGGTTCAAGCTACAAAGGCTGATTTCATACATTACTGCAGACTTGGAGAAACAGGATGAAATTTTGGTGCATCCTGGGGAGATACTGAATACATTTCTGGAATTTGGAGGTTGGGACACGTGTCCACCTGGGTTTCATTCAGTTCTGGAGACCTCAGATGAAGAAGAAGAGAAGGAACTCTCTGTGGGAGGATATCTGGCCCCCTTAGATCCAATGGAACCAGAGCCTTGCTTTATGATTTTCCACTGAGGGGTTCTGGAACTCCAAAGACCTGAACCCAGGTGAGATTGGCTACAGCACCCACCTACGGGTGGGCTGGCTGTGTTTAACATAGCCATTCAAAAACACTTGAGCCTTTGAGGTCTTTGTTCTCTTTTTGGGAGAGCTATTGTCAGAC
This sequence comes from Engystomops pustulosus, assembly GCF_040894005.1. Taxonomy (NCBI): domain Eukaryota; kingdom Metazoa; phylum Chordata; class Amphibia; order Anura; family Leptodactylidae; genus Engystomops; species Engystomops pustulosus. The sequence continues at coordinate 115,599,345 of NC_092412.1, forward strand.
AGCGCACACACTGAAGAAACCTTAAACAAACCAGCCCTCTACCTGTTAACTATCCCTGTTAACTAACATAAATTTACCACTTTGTTCACCTGTAAACTTTGTACCATCACATTTATATGTGACAAGAGGCTGGTAGCTGAACTACCTGGAGACTCCAATAAGAGAAGTGTTTCATGTTTTTACAGATAGGGCATAGGCACATAGGGGAAATACCTCAGGTGGGAGCATTTCCGCACAAAGATTATTGCTGTTCCTGAACTACCTTTACATACTGCTTTATGAGCACCTGTATGCTTCTGTTTTTTAGCTTTTGTTATGCAATCTGAAAACCAGAGTTAACTGACCATGCATACCCGTGAGGGATAAGGAACATAAGACCCAATATTCTGTGAAATTCAGCAGAACACAAATAAACAACTTTGAATGTCCTAAGGAGTCATGATGCCATCACTCCTGCTGGCTTGATTAATGTCCCATTGAACAAGTACATTATCATAAGTTACCTCAGCAGCTGCTACTCAGGCTTGTGATTATGTACAGTAACTAGACTACTTGACATGAATAAAGCCTAACAGGGACATCTTAGCGTGACTCTTTTCCACCTCCACCACAAGTTAAATGAATACAAAATTGGGTGAAATCTCCCCAAAATATAGAAGATCATTTTGTTACCGACACTGTCCTAGATAGGTAGGTGACAAGTTGTTTGCCTGACAGGTTACCTTTCAGCACCCTGGAGGTCTGGTCACTCACATATAGTGTAATACAACTGTATATAGCTAATATACTTCTTCCCCATACTATCAGGCCAGTAACTAGGAAAGTCACCTCTTATCTATTGACCAGCTGTAGTGGTCAAGTGCTGTTTGACCCATAACAAAGCCTGGGAGCACCGCAAGAGCTGAAGCTCTAGATCCTCTTGTAAAAGATAAGTTAATTTAGTTTCACCATTTCATTATTGCAAATTTAGGGAACTCTAACAACCACTACAACTGTAAGACACATTTAAAGACATCTACCTTCAGGATGAAGGAATGTAAACCAAGCACACTGACATACTACAGCCTAAACCATCTGGCAGGATCTGCTCTTCTTTTTGCTTCTTATGCCCTTGTTTTTACAAAAAGGGCTTCTAAAATTATGCAAATTACCCTGAGTGGCTCTGAACTCCATAGGTGTTAATGGAGTCTGGTGCTCCTTAGGCTAATTTGCATACTTTTTAAAGCATTTTTTTCTTAAAATCCTAAATACTAGTAGATTATAAATTGAATAACAGCATGCAATGTCAATCAGCTGCCTCTAAAGCCAGTAGGATCTTGTCATGTATCAAAAGTAGTATGGGCTCTCGGGATAGGAATGTAATATTACCACTGTACAAGGCATTAGTTTGGCCTCACCTGGAATAGGCTGTGCAGTTCTGGGCAACGGTCCATAAAAAGGATTCCCTGGAGCTGGAGAGGGTTCAACGTACAGCCACAAAAATGATAAGGGGTATGGAGGGTCTCAGTTATGAGGAAAGATCAAAACAACTAGATTTATTTAGTCTGGAAAAGAGACAACTATTAGGGGACATGATTAATTTATATAAATATATGAATGGTCCATACAAAAAATATGGTTATAAGTTGTATCAGATTAAATCAAATCAAAAGACGAGGGGGCACTGTCTCCGTCTGGAGAAATCAAGGTTTAATCACCGGGGACTACAGGGCTTTTTTACTATGAGAACTGTCAATCTGTGGAATAGCCTGCCTCAGGCGCTGGTCACAGCAGGGACAGCAGAGAGCTTCAAGAAGGGTCTAGATGCCTTTTTAAACCTAAATAAGATTGATGGTTATGTTATATAGAATTTTTTCCCATAAATCCCTTCCTCGTGCAATCCCTTTCCTTCCTTGGTTCAACTTGATGGAAAAGTGTCTTTTTTCATCCGTATAAATTACGATACTATGAAGAGTAAAGGAAGCTTAAAGAATAGCAGATCCTGCCAGAGGGGGCACACACCAGTATGTCAGTGAGCTTGGTTTACAATCCTTCATCCTGGTGGTAGATGTCCTTTAAGCATATGCATGCCCAGCCATTCACAGGCTTTTCCTGTGAGTTAAGAAATAACAGTAGAGATCGGTGGGGATCCGGGCAGCATCGTTTAGTGCATTCTATTACACCTTCTAGCAGTGTCCCTTACTTTGCTCCCTGTAAAATGTGTTATTGAAAGTGTTACAGATAGATTGCTGTTATCTACACCTGTCATCCTAAACCTAAAGAGTTTTAATGAGAGCCACAAGATTGTCCAACGTGTTTCAGAGTGGTCACACTTATGATGGCCATTCACGTTAGACAGAAGTAATTACAAGTAAAAACATAAACATTCAATGTCCGACTGTCTGGTGAGTGTTCATTTTGCAGATGCAATCAAGTCCATACTGGCTGCAGCAGTTCAAAATGACACAATTGAAAGGACAAACAATTGATTTTTTTATATTTTCTTTTAGCAAGAATGTTTCCAGGTAAAATACAGCCACCTTTACTACAGACAATAATGGTTTTTTATTGGTTAGCTATGAATATTGTCAATTGTTAAAGGTGTAGCCTATCCTTAGGTTATCCAAAGAATTCCATAAAGAAAAAATTAGGCGGCCCGCTCTTTTAATATAAAACAACCCTAATAAACTTATGCCAAATCTTAAAAAAGACACAAATGTGAAATACTGGACTAAAGGGGGTCATAAAATGTGTATGATTGTTTTGTAGGGCAAACTTTCCTTTAGCACAGAGTGATAGTAAACAGTAAATCTTCTACCCAGCAATCAAAGTAAAAAACAAAATAAATAAAAAAAAAAAAGAGTAATCATCTACTCCCTCTATAGACTAAAGCAGCTTACTTACTAAAGGCAGTAAGTCCAACAAAGGAGACGGCTACAAATGTGCTTGTCCTGTTCATTAGAATGTGCCTAAGGAAGTGAGACATGCTGATAGTGTAGGATTTGTTTTGCTAAGCAAAGCATGCAGCTAAGCTTCTAAACACATATTTGACCTCTTTTACACCTCTGGAGCCTGCTGTACATTGTAGCTAAGGAATTAAAAGAAGCAATCCCACTAAATAAATTCCATTACCAAACTAATAAAAGAGCCAATGTTGACCCTTAGAACAATATTAATAGAGATATTTTAATTATATACATTTTTACTTCAATAAATACTCAAAAAAAAAAAATGTCTTTATCCTGTGGCTTTTAAGTAACATATGTGATACTAGATGTAGATCCTGGCGTTGCACAAGATAGTAAATTACTGCTAGAACAAAATAGAATTGGTTAACCAAAAAATAATATATATCTATCTATGCATCTATCTCTCCCTGTCTGTCTCTCTGTCTCTCACTCACTCTCCCTGGTGGTCTCTCACTCAGTGGCTGTCTCCCACTCACACTCACTGGCTGTCTCTCTTTCACTCACATTCCCTGTCTGTCTCTCTGGCAGTCAAACTTCCTGTCTGTTTCTCTGTCACTCAAATTCCTTGTCTATCTCTCACTCACACTCCCTCTCTGTCAATCAATCTCCCTGCCCGTCTCTCTGTCACTCACTCTTCCTGTGTGTCTTTCTGTCACTCACACTCCCGGTCTGTGTCTCTGTCACTCACTCACTCTCCCTGCCTGTCTCTCTGTCACTGACTCTCCCTGTCTCTTTCTCATTCTCCCTGTCTGTCTCTTACTCACACTCCCTGTCCGTCTCTTACTCACACGCCCTATCCGTCTCTTACTCACACTCCCTGTCTGTCTCTTACTCACACTCCCTGTCTATATCTCTTCCAAACACTCTCCCTGTCTGTCTCTCTGTCACTCAATCTTCCTGACTGTCTTTCTGTCCCTAACTTTCCCTGTGTGTCTTTCTGTCTTCTTGCCTCACACATAAGTATCTTATACTCATTGCCTATAGTAACCAATCAACGCTCAGAGCTCATATTAATAACCTGTGGCAGAATAGCGACCAATCACGGTTTAGCTAATAAATGCCACAGCAGCAGCAGCAGAAAATGGCTCCTATATATGGTGGTTAATAAGTGGTTTTGGAAAGCATAGGGTGAACATTTTGGCCTGAGTCAAAGAGAGTCACAGAGAGCGACTGTGCAAAATTTGGTGCCTGTAAACGCGATGGTGCATATTCCTTTAGCGGATGGACATAGATATACACACACACACAAACTCAGCTTTATATATTAGATAAACAGAATAATCAATTTTATTTGTGATGCCCTTATTTTTATTCACATTGTATATGAATCTTCATATAGCCATATCTTCTAAAATGTAATAGTATTTTCTTACCCCATTGGAAATGCCCACTCAGCTAATAATTTGATGTAGTGTTGACCCACTTGAGCCAGGCTTGGCTGGACAAATATGGCCACCAGCAGTTTATATGTTAAAGAGCTTGAACTAGCCAATGGCATTTCTAGGCTCCTTTTACTAAAAAAAAGCCCTGAATGTTGCCAATCACATATTTAACTGTGCGGCATCTGCTGATGTGGCTGGTGCGATGAATAGACAAGCATACAGCAAGGGGAGTTACATGTCAGGGCTTCTAAATCCCTGGCCTTATCTGGAATACAAGTTGGATAGAGTGAGAATCTCCCTAAGAGGGTAAGCCAAGGTTAATCTAACACCTCACTGTAAACCTCATGGCACCAGAATCTTTATAGAGTTCCCTCAAAATTCCTAAAAGGTATTTGGACAATAACTTCGTAAGCCAATTATAGAATTATGGATGACCCAAACTAGATATCAGATACATTCATAGGCTCGGGGAATGCTGGGTGAATGAAGACCTGGGTCTCAGCTGATTCTGCAGGTCTCAATGAGGAGATATGCAAAAGTCTCAATGAGAGCAGAGTAAATGGGTCATGTTCAGTCTTAAAAGGTATTAGAGTTTCAGACAGGTTTGATGGCATCTGAACTGCAGTCCTATGACATTCCATTGAAACGTTAGAATTCATCCAAGGTTCTGGAGCTGACCTAGGTATTCTTGCACCCACATAAGGATGGAGGGGGTCTCTACAAAAACTCTCAAAAGCAAATGAGCCCTGTGGTCATTGTTCTTTTCCTTGGGGAATTATTACAACAATAAGATAGCATCAAAGCAACAAAGTGTTGGCCATCCCTCCTTATTGGTGCAGCTCCCAGCAATTGACCTTCATTGATTTCTTCTACTTGTTGTACTACATGTGACTTATACTTATACTTATGCGACTTATATTCTCTTGTGTTTATTGTATTGTACTGTACCTTTAAGGCAATTAAATATATACATTTAACTACCTGGACCTCTGGGAACCAATGTGTTTATTGGGGTGTTTATGAAAAGTAATACTTAATTGATGTAACAATCCGCAACATCACATCAATAGCTAACTGACCTTTACATATCCTTAAGGGGTTTGTAATGTCTCAGGTGGTTACTGAGGTAGCCAGGGGTCAATTATATGGAAGACACTGACCTGGATCACCCCTGGCGCTTTAAACTGTATCAACAACCTCAGGACCCTCAAGTTATGGAAGAGTGTAGTGCAACAGACTCCCTGTTCTCCTGCTCTGCCATCATGTAGAGCAGTGTAAATAACATTTCTGTCAATGGCTGTGCCGTAATTTCACTGCATTGAACTGGGCACAATAAATGGAGCATGAGGGACCAATATGGGGCACTAATGAATAAGTGGGGTACGAAAATGGCTAGTAAACAGTAAAATATGGAGCGCATACTGAAAAGGGTGGTAAAGAGGCACTTTAATGATATAGAGTTGGGACATTTAAATTTGACAGGGTCCTATAAATTAAAAACAGGGATGCACTGGATTTTAAGGGGGTTAAAATTATTAAGGGCACTAAAATTTGAGAGAGGAAATAATTATAAGTGTACCAGAAGATAATCAAAGGCAGGTACATGTATTAAAGCTTAAATTGCTGCAATTTAACCAAGCACAGATGCATCTTTACAAATGCTAATAGAAAAAATATACACAATTTCAAGAGTAAACATCTAAAAAAAAAGGGCTCTCGAAACAAATGGCACTTAATCCAAAGGAACAATTATCTAAAGTCAGCTCTTTTGTTGGAATATTTCTCTGCACAAGCGAAACAACCAGGATCTCAAGGACACAATAGGTGGCACTTTACACAGTCATTCAGAAGAGAACAAAAAATGTTTTGCTTTCCCTGTTATCTTGACAGATGTGTGTTTAGAAAGAGATAGAGAGACCTTCAATTAGCCCTTTGGCTGCTAAAGATGCCGGTAACACAGCATTCCATAATGCATTGTAGGCCACACCGGGAGCAGAAGATTAAAATAATACTGGCTGCAAGGTCTGAAAATTGTATCACTCTTCTATATGTGATAGATATGTTCCACAGGCACACGGTCAAATGACATGCCGCTGTTCCAATGAGATGGCCCTATGGGTGACATGGAGCATGGCTAAACGGAAATCACGTAGAGAGATATGCTGTACATCTCTACTATGACAAGTCTTCGGAGCTGTCCCCTTGAAACAATGACACAGTAATCAAATACATAATTTAAAAAGCTGCTTCATGCTGTATTGCTAGATACAATTACCCTTTATATCATATGTTTAGAAATAAAATGCAGGATATTGACGGGTTAGTCCAGTTTCATCAAATAAATGTTATTGTTTGTATATTAAAAAATGTAATTTTCTAATTGCTTTCTGTAACATGATTTTCTACATTTGATGTCACTGATAGCTTTATGTCATTCCATGACCACACTGTGTGCATGGAAAGTATCCAGAACTCTTTATATTTTTCACTCTTTGTTTAATTGCAGCCAATTGGTAAGATTCTTGGTAAGAGAGATAAAGAAGAACCTCAAGATGACTCAAGCTGAGCTCCAGAGACGCAGTAGGGAGATGGGTGAAAGTTCCACAAAGTCAACTATCACTGTAGCCAGTCAGGGCTATATTAGAGAGTCTGCTGATGGAAGCCTCTGCTCAGTGTAAGACATATGAAAGTTTACAAAAAAACATATGAAGGACTCCCAGACTATAAGAAATAAGATTCTCTGGTCTGACGAGACAAAGATTGAACATTTTTGTGTTAATTCTAAGCGGTATGTGTGGAGAAAACCAGGCACTGCTCATCACCAGCCAAATACAATCCCAACTGTGAAACATGGCCTTGGCAGCTATGGGGTCGTTTTTCAGCTGAAGGGACATTATGAATGGTTGCAATTGAAGGCAAGATGAATGCAGCCAAGTACAGAGACATACTGGATGAAAACCTTTTCCAGAGTGCTCTGGACCTCAAACTGGGCCAAAAGTTCACCTCCCGACAAGACAATAACCCTAAGCACACAGCTAAAATAACAAAGAAGTGACGTAAACTCAATTGAGCATCTCTGGAGAGACTTGAAAATGGATTCCACCAACATTCACCAACCAACTTGAAGGAACTGGAGTGGACGTTTTAAGGATGAATTCTACTCCTCCATTATAAAGATATGTTGGGAATCTGCACAATGGGGCTTACTTACTAAGGGTCTGCACCGCTATGACAGGTATATAACTGGGGATTGTGTTGCACACGATCGTATTTTGGCGCAGCTGCACTGGCTTTCATACGAAAGAAATCGGGGGTCATGCCGTTGGACGACCTGACTGATTCGGACTGAGCGCAGGATTTAACTTTCAAATTGTGCCGCAAGATCAAGCACTTACATGCACCAGGAAGAAAAAGGTGAACTCCAGCGGACCTGAGCGTGGAAGCGACACATGCAGGATATCGAGTGCACAATCTTAGTGAATCGCAGCAGAGTACATGATCGTCAGACAACGCACTTTTTTTGAACTCCTCGGACCGGGTAAGTAAATGTGCCCCAGTGTGTCCTTACAACAGAGGGCAATAAATAGATGTGAACATAGCCTCATTTACTCTGGCCAAGAACCCTAAAAACAGTTTTATATACATTATTATCTAAAGTGGACAAACTCTTTAATTCTAGCCTATACTAATTACAAAGCATATATTTGGAATATACTGACACAGAATCAGAAGTAGGAACTGGGAGGTATAACACAAGAAATGTCTATGTTCGTAAATACTTGTATTCACCATAAAATATCAGAGAACCTAGGTTCTATACAATCCATTACACGGGAAACAACATTTATAGAACAGATTTTATCGAACAAGGTTGCTCCTAGACACCTGATCTCTGCGGTCTACGGGTGGTTGCTGAGTAAGAGGGCATGGGAAAGAGCACTAAACAAAAAATTCTCCGAGGAGAATTGGGACAAGGCGGTTGTCCTTACTCACAAAATCTCTGTATCGTCACAAATTCAGGTGACAAATTTTAAAATTATGGGCAGGTGGTACCGAACCCCAGCAAAAGTACATAAGATGTTCCCCTCGGTGGCTGATACCTGCTGGAGGTACAACCGAGAGCAAGGCTCCATGCTGCATATTTGGTGGTCCTGCCCTGAGGTCCGGGAACTGTGGGAAGGGGTTTTTGCACTCTACAATAAATTATGGTCGGACACTATCGCTCCGCTTCCAGAGCTTGGGCTACTGTCTATGATTCCTGGCTCTATCTCAGCAGTGAAGAAAAGCTTTTTGAGACATTGCATTGCTGCTATTCGCCAAATAATTCCCAGGCTCTGGAAGTCAAGTGAATGCCCGTCAAGAGCCCAGTGGGCAGAAGCCCTGAACAACATCATGAGAATGGAGGAGATGAGAGCTATGAAGGGGCTGGCAGGAATTGTACTTGATTCATTGATATTGCTTTGAACCTTGTCATCGGTCAATTTCAATAAAATTTATTGAACAGAAAATATCAGAGAACCTGCCATGTGGTTTTTCTACCTTACACTTGATCCAGAATGTATCACCGCATGTAGTGCAAAATTTTGCTGTTGAAAAGTAAAGTTACAGGGGGGAATTTATCACACGCCGGCGTCCAAAGTAGCTACGCTTGGTCAGACCTGGCATAGTTTTGTGTAAAAACCTGCAAACAAAAGTTTTTTCAAAAGTGAGCAGGTCTATTCTTCCAGTGGCAACGCTTCTTCAAGTCCCCTTCCCACCAACATGGGATAGGGGTGGTGTAGTCGCGCTAACTGGCGAAACTGGCTAGAAGCACTTATAAATATCTCCGATAATCTGTTAAAACCTGGAAACCATGTTCACACTTGGATTTAAAATTGCATTAAGAAACACAATTTAAGTGCAGCGGGAAGGATCTTCTCTAAATCACAGATGGATTTAGAGCTGAACACTGACGATCAGGAATGATCAATACATTTTTTGCACGTTAACAATGCAAAAATACAAGCATTTAAGTCTGAACGTATCTATATTTTGGAGAAACTCCTGTCTGCTGCGCTTTGAATTGGGTGTCAAAGAGCAATTTAATTGCAGACACAAACTAATTCAGCATAAGCAAATTTACCTTAAGCAGTCACAGTGACAAGGAGCAGCTTCATCTACTCATTTTATTATCATGCTAAATCATGATAGCTTTGGCTGGCAGGTCAGAAGTACATGGGGTTTACATCACACCTGTCAGATTCCTGTGCTGCATGACATCAACCTGACATCCTCCCACATCTGCATCTAATAAAAATAATTAACTTAAAATATAATATGACTGAATAGCAATAAGGAAGTGTAATGGGGATAGAAAAAATTTTAAATTTTAGATTTCAACACAACTTATGCATAAACCCATAATGAAGGGAAAGGCAGGATAGTTACTATAAAGGACTCTAACAAAGACTCATCACACCTAGCATGATACGTTTTGTTTTCTTTATTTACATATACATTCAAATTTTAGCCTTCACCCGAATGGATGTTGATCAGATCTAACTTGACAAAGGTCGGGATGATTGAAACGTCTTTTCTATCTGTTTCTCATGTGATATGAATTTTGCATACATTATGGTGAAGGCTAAAATTGGAATGCATAAGTAAATAAAGAAAAAAAAAGTAATTAAACTAGTGTGTGCCGTGGTTTTCAATTGATACTGTGGAAACATATCTTTCTTTATCATCTCCTAAATTGTATGTTCTGATTCATATAAGCCAGGATATAAGACCCAAAAGTCTGTCTGGAAAGCCTGTTAGATGAAATGCTGGAATGAGCTGCCAGGTTGGACTAAAACAAGAGATCTTCACAAAGGAAACAGGTTCCAGTACATGAAAGGCTGCAACTTATCCGAACAGTCTGTCTGTGTACAGATGCACTTTAAGCTACAGGGGGTTCATTTCCTCTTCAGATATATTGCTAATCTATTGAGATGCCCCTGTCTGCTGTATTTGATGTTACTTCTCTTGGTATGATCCAAGTTCAGGTTTTCCTGGCACAGGTACAGCACAGATTGGATGAGGCTAAACAGTGTTCCATTACAGACCTGAAGATAAAAAGGATTTTTGGGAGGAATCTCAATCACAAGAGGTGCTACCTGGCTCCTGAGTATATAAAGCTTGTAATCAGTACAATTATTGTATGCTTTAGGATAATTCATCCATCACAACACACAAGCCACACCTCAGGAAATCCTTTCACAACTAAAAATTAGTCTAAACTGGTAGCAAATTGGATCCAAATCTATAGGGCTGGTAAGTCCATTTGACATCATTATCTTATTGATCCTGTAAAGCGTTATGTTTTCTACTATAACAACAGGATATGGCCATGGGAGCCAGTCATGGCTGAGGTGGGAATTTACAGCTGTATATCCCAGGCTGGGATTAACCAATACAGAATATGCTGTTTGTGTAATCTTCTTATATTCATTATACATGGCCTACGTATTTCTAAAATAAACTTTTATAATTTTGCTAATGACCCGGAGGGGCTCTAGTGGGTGTTTTCTAAGCCCCTCAGTGATGTCTTTTCACTGGTTGTTACAATGAGCAGAGTAGGTCTCTGCTCCCCCTGGAAGCCAATGGCTGCTAGAGCACACAGGCAGAAGGAGGAGGTAGAGAGGTGGAGAGACATGTTCTGCTTATTGTAACAGACTGTGAATCTGCAGCACTGAGAAGCTCTGGTAACACCTCAAAGCCCTTCAGGCTCATTAGCATAATTGAAAATGTTGATTTTAAAAAGAAGAAGGCCATGGATAATGAATATAACAAGATTACCACAGTCATAGTGCCTGGATATATCAGTAAGTGTCCCAGTTTTATCATGCTTGATTTTGATGGTAGTTTCTCTAGGCTCAATATAGATTGGATTATGGCTGAGGCAGATCAGCATTCTATCTTCTTCATCATCATTCTTCTCTTCACATGACCTCTGAGTCTGCCAGAAGTGGTAGCAGTGCAACTAACTGGAAGCTGGAGCAAGGTAAGTTATATTTTAGTTTTTTTGCCCTACCTCTCTGCTATAAAGTCTTACTTTAATTTACCCCATGATTTGTATAGAGCTGTGAAAAATTATGTCACTATATAAATGTATAAATGTTGGTGCATAAGGTAAGATAACTCTTTTTTTTCACTATTTAGGAGAACTACAATTACTAAATTATGCCCCATGTCTCTAAGCAGTTTACAATTGTGAGAGTTAACATTTCATTTTGATTGTTACTTTATAAGAAAAAAGATAAGGAGGGGATGTTCCTCTTCTTTGGAAGGAATAGGAAGGGTGTCCATGAGTTCTTCTCACTTAATGAAAGACACAAGTAGTAAAACATGAATACAGATCTCCTAGTATATTACCTTTCAGACAAATCTTGGAACCTGAGAAACACAATGCAATATTATGTATGTGTCTTCTGTAGATTTCTATGAGCATAACAGATACAGACAAGCATGGATATTCCTATAGTTGTGCCCAAATTCTAGTTTAGAGCCCAAGCTTTAACAGTGGATAGAGTTACAAGATCCCTTAAAATGTTTGATTAAAAGAGCAATGCCCGGTTATCAATTAATGTTATATTAACAACACTTCGTAGTCCTCTCTTGTAAGGAAAAATAATGCAGAATCCGAAAGTTCCCTTACTAGTTTTATGCTTATACTTAGGTTTATGCTCATAAAAAGTGAGATACTATATCATGTCCCAGGAGGAGTGAACATCTGCAGCAGCCAGTGATAGGCTGGTGCTGATGTTCAAGGTGTTTTCCCAGTGATGTCACTGTCCATATATGGACAAAGACATGATTGGGGACCTCCCAGAGTTTTACACACAGTGGAGGCTGGGGAGGGATGCAATAATGTTGTATCCTTCCCCATAGGCTCTAATGGCCTCCACTGAGTGTATATATCGCTCAGCACGAGGAAGTAGGATGGAAAACAGCTGGTTCTTCCTGCAGGATGCGTAGAATAATGTGCAGGCAGAGGCAAAAAGGATGCTGATGCCTGTCAGTATATGTCTATAGATATGTTCAGCGGAGAGCTCCTGTCACTGTATTAAGAAAAAATGAGCTTTGAATGTAGTCTAACATAAATGCTTCTATGTATGTGCATGTATATCCATAGGTGCTTCTCAATACTATGCCCAAATAGATTTGTTTTCTTTTCATAAGATCATAAAAGGTTATAGCAACAAGCAAAAATGACTGCTTTTAGCATAGGATAGGTTAATGCGTCTGAACTTTATAGTAACCCAGCATGGACAATATTATGAATGACACTTGCAAGCTGGCAGCTCAGGAACTCATTACTGTCAAGGTACAACATGGCGGTCTGCCAACCCCTCAGCTTTCACACTTGCTGTGCCAGAACATCCACACACAATTTAATTGCATTATAATTTCAAAAGTGCTTTTCAAACGGGGAAAAAGGCATTCACTGATTAACCAGCGAAGAGCAAAATTGTTTATGAAATTGAATACAAAAAGCTACAGAATGTAATTGGGTCGTTCTAGCACCTAATTTTCAAGCCATTTTCCCACTTATTTAATCATGGGACACAAAAGGAGCTGCTGAACTGACTTCATAGTAATTAGATTATTCTCTCTGATATGCCAAGTCTCCATTCCAATCAAATGGCATAAGTGTTTTAAAAGAGTTGTGACGGTCCAGGAGAGGCAGTATGGATAATGGACTAGTGAAGTGGGCATGCACTGCCACCACCTCTTATTAGCCATGACACAGATGTGTCTTATGTGTCACTTCAGCCACAAGCTTGAAGAAGGAAGTAAGTGAACCTGTCATTACCTGATGACATGCAAACATCACAGGACTTCAAAGGTACCTAGGTAGATTTTCAAAGGCAAACATCTGATCCGCTACGCACAATAGACACCAATCTTTATTCCATGCTTTGCATTAATCATCCATACAATGAATACAGACAAACCAGGAATGTTCAATTGAGATTTTTTTTGTAGGTGACTGCTTCTGATCACTTGTTTCCGATTGCACATTTACAGGAGTCACATGCCGTGAACTATGAGGATATGATGACAAGTGTATAAGCCTCTTTTCTGGAATTACCATGTTAAAACTGAGTGATTATAACACATAGGCCCAGATCTATTTAATTGGCAGCGCCAGGGGCGTTACTGCTTAGTCAGAGTTAGCAACACATTTAATAGCGCTACTTGACAGAATTGTGTCGCATGCTGTATGTTAAAGGTGCACCTAAAAAAAATATGGTGCACACTTGCAGAGCAGTGCAGGGCGCACCAGATAATTGCAGACAGTGCGCCAGTATTTAATGATCTAGCACACCCTGCGCATTCATGAAGCAGTTTGCACTAGTTTTGATCAATCTCGCCCAAAGAGACTTATTTTATTTTTTTTAATTGACATGAGATGATTGGCTTTTAAAGACATAGGGGGATATTTGCTATTCCATCCTCGTCAGTTTTCTGGCTTAAAAGACATGTAAATCTCATCATACCTATCCGTTCTAGGGCTTTTTTTCCACCCCTGTACGCTGTTAGTCTCTAGTGGAAAACTCAGTGGAGACTACAGCTGACACCTCTGCCAGGTCAGACCTGGTCTAAGCATGTGAGTCCTGGCAGAGATTGTGTCTGGATCTACTAAGAGGCCAAAGACTATTAGTAGATCCGGCCAACAGAGCAGAATTTTAATAAGTTCCCTCCAATATTGGTCAATACATGTGCATACTGTACAATAAATGGACCCATTGACTTTTTATAACATATTCCATAAGATGATGTATGTATAAATTTACACGCACACATACATTATGGTACAGTATAGGAGTACTCGAATTAGCCTTTTTTAGGGCACACAATTCTATTGGTTCCCATTGCAAGCAACTGTATTGTATTGTGGAACAATTCTGCACAAAGATGTGGAGATGCATACTGCAGCATATTTACAAAATGACTCAACTTTGTATTCAGAATAAGTGAGATACATCATCATGTTCACCGCTTTCTCCTAAAAGGAGCAGGAGGAGCAGCCAGTGATTGGCTGGTGCTGATGTTGAGGGTGTTTTCCCAGTGATGTCACTGTCCATATATAGACAAAGACATCACTGGGGACCTCCCAGAGTGTACACACAGTGGAGGCTGGGGAGGGATGCAATACTGTTGCATCCTTCCCCCATAGGTGCCAATGGCCTCTGCTGATTGTATATATCGCTCAGCACAAGGAAGTAGGATGGAAAACAGAGCTTGCTGGTTCTTTCCATCATGTTTGTCCTGCAGAATATGATGTATACTGTGTAAACAGAGGCAAAAAGGATACTGATGCCTGTCAGAATATGTCTATAAATACGTTCAGCGGAGAGCTCTTGTCACTGTATTAAGAAAAATGAGATTTGAATGTAGTCTAACATAAATGCTTCTATGTATGTGTTAGGTTGGTAACAGCCAAAAATGTACTTTATTGTCATGAGTTCAGATTCCGCTTTTCCACAGTATTTGGATGCAATTCAAATGTGAGTTCCTACATCACTGTTGTATGGGGGGAAAAGCATGACATGTAACTTATAGACACTTTTATTTTTCTCAAGCAGTGTTCTGTGGTGGATAATAGAGGGAGTTACTGTACATAGGTGCCCCCCCCCCCTATAACAACTAAATGCCCTTTTCAACCTCATTAAATCTTTTGCTTGCAATATGTTTTTATTGTATTATACTCTTCCAACATTCCAAAAACCTTTTATTTTCATCCTGAAGATTTGTCATAGCCCAGAAGAAGAAATAAAGTAGGCAGCCTTTGATGAAGAATAATTAAAAGCGTCACTATGTAAAGGTCATCCTTTTAGCCTTTGGTGTCCTCACTAGCTACTGCAGTTAAATCAAACCCTTTAGCAGATTACAGAAACACCATTAATGAGGTAATACTTTTGGAGGACTCTTAAGAATTGGACCCAATCAAATCACAATAAAAGTCCCAAGTCAAGTACCCCAGTGTCAAAGACATTTAACAAAGTAATCTATTTCAGGCAAGGATCTGATCAGTCATGATTCTCTGAACGGACAACATAAAATATCATTGTGGACAGTAATGTTGTACTGTTCATGGAACCAAGTTGATTCTTGTTTGGGTTGGAAAACTGGTTAGGAAGGGAAGAGCACATCTCCCACAATAGAAGATGGAGGATAAGGGGAAACAAATAGCCCCATCCTTATTACCAAATGAGAAGCCATGAGAAGCTTCTTCTTCTCTAGGAACCCCAACCCATAGGAGAATGTGAGTAAATGTATGTAGTAGGCACAAGTCTCTTAAAAAAGCTGTTGCTTTTTCTTGCCTATAAGCCTGACAAAATGGAGTTCCTGAACAAATTACATTAAGATAAACCATGGTTGTTGATAGCAATGCCACTTCGTGCTAACTCAGACCAATATGGCCTGCATCAAAATGTGTATCTTCTGTATGCATTTGAAATCCCCCATCTCTATATAGATGAGGATTACAAGATCACTTCAAAAAATTCAGGTTGAATTTCATGTTTTTTTTTAAAGCACATTTTATATACAGTACATTAAAGGAAATCTACCCAGGATCAAGGATTGTAAACCAAGCACACTGACAACCTGGTGTTTGCCCCCTCTGCCAGGATCTGCTCTTCTCTTAACTTCTTATGCCCTGGATTTTGCAAAAAAAAAAGGCATTTAAAATTATGCAATTGGGCCTGGGGAGCTCCGGGTTACATAGATGTTAATGGAGCCTTAAACCCCTCAGGCTAATTCTTTTTTCATCAAAACAAGGAAGTTTAAAGAAGAGTGGATCCTGCCAGATGAGGCCCACCGAAAAGTCAGTGTGCTTGGTTTACAATACTTTATCCTGGTGGTAGATGTCCTTTAACATGACCAACCAAAGAAACCAATATAAGTTGCTGTATATACTGGAGTAAATGCAGAGTTTCTTTTAGCACAGTGCTGAAAAACCCAAACTTGTCAAAAATGACAAACACACTATATGATGGCGGCTGGAAGAAGAGAAGACCTGCGAGGGTCATCAGAAAAGTTATTGACTTTATTTTTATGTGTTGAGCATAATGGGGCTGGCCAGCAGGGGCTGGTTGGCTATATACTGGGGAAAGGCTGTCTGGCCGGGTTTATACTAGGGGTAGGCTGGGTGGCTATATACTGGGGGCAGGTTGGCTGGCTATATTCTGGGGGCAAGGGCTGGCTATATACTGGGGGCTGAATGGCTATATACTGGAGAAAGGCTGGCAAGCTATACACTGGAGAAGGGCTGGCTGGCTATATACTGGAGAAAGGCTGGCTGGCTATATACGGCAGGCTGTCTGGCTATATTCTGGGGCAGGCTGGCTGGCTATATTCTGGGGCAGGCTGGCTGGCTATATTCTGGGGGCAGGCTGGCTGGCTATATATTCAGGGCAGGCAGGCTGGCTGGCTATATAATGGGGGGCAAGGGCTGGCTGGCTATATACTGGGGGCTGGTTGGCTATATACTGGAGAAAGGCTGGCTGGCTATATACTGGGGACAGGCTGGCTGGCTATATACTGGGGGCAGGCTGGCTGGCTATATTCTGGGGAGCAGGGGGCTAGATGGCTATATACTGGAGGGAGGCTGTGACCAATCCGTTTCCACACTAGGCTTAGAATCATATACTGTAAAATACTGCACATCATGAAAGAGTTAAACATCTGCAAGGTTGTGTATGGGATGACCAATATTTAATTTTTTTTTTTAATTTGAAGGAAAGGTTCTTTGTTCAAGACCACAGGCAAGGTTAGAGATAAGATCTGTTTCTTCAGAGCAAACATGCTTATCAAAGCAGCCAGGATGAAAGTGGCAAGGAATAAATGCAAAGAAAGAAAGAAAGAAGGAAGGGGGGGGGGGTCCAGAATGGAGGTGTAGAAGTGCAAGCATAACACATCACTGCCCATTCACCATTGCCAAGTACTGGTGCATTGTTAAGTATACTTGCATATTCAACATGGTCACATGCTGAAATTCTACAAGAGAGATATTTGTGTGGAGAGAATGAACGAGGAAAAGCAGACAGAGAAGAAAGACCCAACAGCATGGGAGAAAATAAGACAATTACTGTGTATGCTTAAAGCAAAATGATAGATTGCATTAAAGTAATCACTTTCCTGGCTGCATATATACAGAGGATATAACTATGGAGAATGTCAACTACATAAACACACTTCTAAAAACTCATTTCTGTCATCCACAATGACAGCCAGATAATAGCTTGTAGATGAGCTGATTGGATTTGTCCCAAAGGCACTGTTAATATATATTAAAGTGCAAACGGGTTGTGTAAAGGTACATTTCCTCAACAGCTGTCAGTGATCATGAGGAGCGACATTTCATTATTCTATCTGGCTGAAAGCTAAAAAAATATCTTTTCGTTTGATTTGGAGGAAGGGAAATGACAATCAGTGGCAGTGCGAAAAGAAAAGGATTGTCATATTGTGCAATGAGCCACACTGTCTAGGTAACAATAGCATTGCATTATTTAACACGCTAACAACAGTAGGAATAATACAATACATTAACATAATATAGGCTTTCAGAATACCATAATTGTTTTAAGTACAATCATGATAAATCAAAAGCTGAAAAGCAATTTTACAAAAATACTATATAAAAAGATGGCTCACTTTCTCTGACAAGCAATAGAATTCATAAATAGGAAACTTCTAAGACTACATCACCAATGTAAAACAGCAACCAAGCTCTTAGTTCATTCATTGGCTTGAAGTGGTTGTCCAGTTTAGAGATTTAGATACCAAATAGAGTTAAGTTCAGAACCTTCAAAGTTCAAAGACCACATCGACAGGGACTTACTAAGACTGGTGTATTAAACGCCTGCCTTCATTGTTCCAACCACCATTGTACTGCACGCTGCATTCAGTCTCCAGCCTCTTAGTAAATCCGAAGGGGCAGTCCACTGATCAACCCCGATTTTTGTCCAGCTTGACAAGTCAAACCTGGTCTAAAATTCATGGCGAATACTTTAATAAATTCAGCAGGCCCCTGCCCCAACTACCAGCTATATTTCCTGAACCCTCCAGTGCCACTGTGTAGAAAACAGCTCTTAAGCAAGCGTTGGAGATTCTTCACCAACATTAGATGCTCCTTCCGCTTGGCAGCTCTGACCTTGCCATTGGTCTCTGTGTCAAACTAGCCGACAGTTTCAGCATCTTGCCCAATGGCCCCACTGAGAAGGAGTGGTCAAGAAAGGACTCCAAAATGCTCTCTTGACCACAATGCATCTCCACTGCCTCCTCCCCCGTACCAGGATAAGAGGACCAACCCATCGATTCTTCCACCCTCAGCATAGACTGTCCTCTGACACTTGACACGCCCTGATGTCTCGACTGTTAAGTACACAGTTGCTAATGAGGAGGATTGCCTATGTATGCTTCAGTTTGCCTTGCCAGCATTTGTTATTATTATTCTAGTTCTTCTTCTGTCCGACTATGTTGCCTGAGACGCAGGCCCTCTGGTTCTCTTGAGCCTAGCTTTAATTCTTAGAGACACTCTCTATATCAATGTGCTAGGATAACCTGTCTTTCTTAAGCTGTTCTTACAGATTGCAGGAAGCCCTAAATGGAGTTGGAGGGGATCCTCCCTGTTTTGAAAGCACATCTCCCATTCAGGTATCTTCACCTTTGAAGGTATATATTTAGCTTTCAGTACAGTGACCAGTAGGATTATACATAGTTTTTGTATTCTCTTTATGCTCTCTCCTCTTTCCATCCACTTCCTCTTTTCTTCCACTCATCTTATCAGAGGAGCATGGTCCCCTCTTCCAAACTATGGCAACTTAAACAGCTGTTGGTTGATGTTTGACAGTTACTAAATCCCCAGGAATATGATTATACAAACTTTTCCCAAGCTCACCAATCCTACAGAAGGATAGACCTCTTCTTTTTCAGTCATCCATCTCTGTCTTGGTATCACTCCACCATCCATACATTGGTTTGGTCTGATCATGCTCTGCTTCTTTTGCCTTTACATCTGGCTTCTTTCCCTTCCAGACCTAGGTCTTGGAAGGTATATGACAACCTGCTCAAAGGTGCGGTTTGTATGACTGAAATTGACTTTTTTCTCTCAGACCATTTCACGAACCAATGCATTTTATCTGTTAAATGGGAGGCTCTAAAAAGTATAGTTAGGGTTTTTTTTTATTAATGGTGTTTTCAGACCCATAATCACATCCTCCGTCGCTCACAGTGTCCAACGCCACAGTCAGTCGGAACCATGCTCCTGTTTGTTTAAAGGGGCACAGACGTTCCCCTCTGACGACTTCTGGGTGGCCTGGTAAGCCCACCCATCTCCTGTACCAGTCCTTATAATAGCTGGACAACCCCTTAAGCATGGGTCAAGGCTTAAAAAACAAAATATCCAAATAATCTTCTTCTTGTTGAACCAAGTCTGGCTCCTTGAGGTTTATCATATGTGGGAAAAACACCCTCCATTATCTTCTCACTACCAGAGAGGAACTTTGTTGCTTACTAGACCAAAATACCTTAGGTTTAGGGACTAGAAAAAAAGATCCTGATATAAAAACTCCAACAAATATTGGCCAGCCTTCTACATCCGATATTGTTGTTTCGTGTATCCGTGCCACCAAAGGCGTTTTGACGCCTATAGCGTCTTACTCATAATGAGGATTATGATTAGGACGCTATAGGCGTCGAAACACGTCAATCCATTTGTCTTCCATTATATGTACCCTACGTCTTTGTGAAATAAAGACAAGCCTCTGATTGGACAGCACTGGTGTGGATAGCTTGAGTGAAGCCCGTTTTTCATTTTTTGCTACGTTTTGTCATGGAGTCGAGGACATAAGGACGTGCACCACCACATGGACTGGGAGGCGAATGTAAGGTGATTGGGTGAGCGAACCAAACATACATATTTTTGTTTCACTAATGGTAGAGTTGTTCAAGATCCTGTTCAGATAACTAAATCTTATAGATCTTATTATCAACAACTATATTCTATCAAGGGTCCCTTTTAAGACGTATCATCTGATGACACAATAAATTAATTACTCAGGCTAGGAATACTACCTTTCCTTTGATTTAACATAACCCCTTTTACGCATCAACAAATACTTTCTCTGTATGACAATCCCACTGCCAGGGTCCGGACCAACTTCCTACTATCCAAATCTTTTTGTTTTCACAAGAGGAGTAGACAGAATTGTCCCGTATCTACCCTGCTTTACATCCTGACGATGGACCACCTAGCCATGGCCCTATATGGAAATCCCTAGACAAAAAGACCTCCCTTAATGTGGAAGATCTAGTTAATGTTGATACATTGTCCCTGGGTCTCCTTCTACTCCATTCTCTGGGAAGTTTATCATAGCCAAAACTTGGAAACAAGAAGATATCAAATATCAAGGACTTCTCATCCCTTCAGATCTTTCAAATCTTTACCACCTTAACTACCTTCATTTGTCAAACAGACAAACAGAACACTGTGAGATCTTGATCGTTATAACAGGAAACATCTGCCCTGGTTTGGTTAAAATTAATGTAATAAAAATGGACATTGGTCTTTCTGTATAGTTTTCTGGGCACTGGCATCTCCCCTTCAAACTTCTTATTTTTTTAGCTCCTGAAGGCTGCATTTGGGCGTTTTGTTTGGAGTAGGAGGAGGTCCAGGATTGCTTACCAGACCATTACTAGAACTGAAGAAAAAAACAGAATATAATTTGGCCACAGTCTTTCTACGGTTACTTGATTGGCAGATCCAACTTAACACAAAACAGCAGATGGGCATTGAGCATTGGGCACCAAGATTTTAGCTTCAAAGACCTGTAACTTGCTATGGCTTCTCCATTCAACAGGCCCAAAAAGATTCTTGAATTTCCCTTAACAGCTGCATTTCTTAAACTAGCATAACTGCCTTAACAAAAATACTGTATACCAGGCTCCAAGCAGGTGGCCCTCCCACCCATTTTCCACAACCCAGCCCTCTGTCCAGGACAGTTTGCAAGCAGATTCCAGTGTTGGTCCTCGAGAATACATGATGTCCGCCAAAATACTGTCCCTCCTTCTTGGTCTGATCTAAAAGCAACTCATTAAGTTACTCTGATAATTTGGATGGCCTATTTCAGCAGTCTTCACCCTTGACCTGGGAACTGTCTGAGGTTTACAGACAATTGATTGAGGCTCACAATTCTGAGAGACCTTGTTTTGTTGCTGCTCGGGAAGGAGAGTTGCCAACCTCTCTTACTAATGAGGAGTGGGATCAGGCATTTTTGCTCTCTCACAAACTCCCAAAGGCTTGTACAGCTAAGGAAAAGAAATACAAACTTCTCACCAGATGGTGCATTGTTTTTACCCTTCAGTCTCAGAGCTTTGTTGGCTATGTGGCACAGAAGTTGGGACCATTTTACATGTATGGTGGAATAGCTCCAAACTGAAACTATTTTTGAACTCGTTCTTTGATATATATACACAAACAAGTGGCTGCTCAGTGTTAGCCAGTCCCCAACTAACCCTATTATCTGTCCTTCTTGGCCCATTGCGTATGATGAAGCGTGACATTCTCCAACATTTTCTCGAGCATAATTTTAAAAGTTAATTTTAGAAGAAGAAAAACATGGATAACAAATGAAAGATGACCACAGTCACAGTGCCTGGCTCTATGAGCAAGTGTCCCGGGTTTACTCTGCTTGATTTTCATGACAAAATTCCTTTAAATACTGTATTTTTTATGTTCAAAGAACTAAACAAATAAATAAAAACTCAATCCAAAATTATTATGTTGAAAATGATATAAATGTAATTTGCTCTGCTGTGCCACAAGTGTCCATCCACCATTATTAAGTGTAGTCTTTCTCAACTACTGACATGTACTGTAAAACTTTCATTCATACAGTTTTCCAACATGCACCACATGTTCATGGAATTCAGAACATTTATGAAAATGCCATATGATATGTTTTAAAAACACCTTTTATTAAAGGGATTGTAGTGTCAGATATTTCTCTGACACTCTCATAGACAGTGAATACGAGTCACAGAGATTGCGGATCATTGCGCTTAGTAATTCCCAAAATTTCCCTACTGTTGAATGAAGTAGCATGATGCATTCTCGTTCTTTGGATTGCAAGGGGTCATAGTGAATAACTGCTTGGACCCCCACCAATCAGCTTGTAATGCACAAGAAAGGGCATCATTTACTAAGTTGGTACAACCCCTTTAAGCCTTAGAAACTTGTCTGAACAAAAACAACAGAACAAGGTCTGTAAAATCCTATATTACATTGGCAACTTTGCTATGTCCAGTGTAAATGAATGAGACGGAAGCTTATATCAGTGAGAGAGCAGTCTGCATAAACAAGAAAATGGATATACAAAGTTAAATAAAACAATAGCATAATCTGTCTCTTCCAATTTCTAAGACACCTTCCAAATATTTATCACAAAAACTCTGACACCCTTTTTTCAATCACTTCAGCCAATATATATGTCAGTTTAGTTCCATTTGAATAATGAAATGAGACAACGTGGAACACTCTGCTTCATATTCAGACTTTACACCTACAGAGTTGTTCCCGTCTTTCATCTTCTAGAAATTCTCACCACATCTCATAATTGACAGAGGCTCCAGAGCAATCACACACCTTATTGTACATACAGTAAATCAACGCTCACAACCACTTGAGATCATGTAGAATAACCATCTATTGTTACAACAATCTCTAACTGCAAATATCAGAAATGACAACTAGAGTGGAAACGCATTCCACTGTGCACTGAATCTTTCTGTATTATAGCAAATACTAGTAGGGGTGACAGAGATACAAGTACATAAACCAAAATAGTGGATCAAGAAAGATGGCCTTAAAATGTAACTATTTATTTATAAAATGTATACTCTTAGAGAGCAGACACATTTTTGCAAAAAAAAAAAAATGACATCAATATATTCTATCAATTTCCGAATACAGAAAGTAATCATTGTGATTCTATCGCAATTCTAGATAACAGGTTGTTGGCAGGTCAAATGTGCCAGATACTAGAAAAAAGTATTTTGAAAATGTACTGGAAAATACAGGGTTTTATTTTATAAATTACCATATGCCATTTTATATAGTTGTTTGAATGTGTGTGTGTTTTCATGTATGTGAACAATAATAATTAGAATAATGATATGGGATGTCATTTCCATACAATAAGCAGACAAAAAGGACATTGAATTAATTTAGTCACTGCAAAACTAAAACGGTTGAGGAAAGCTTACTGTTTTCCACTAAGCATCTACCATTGATAAGGATAACCCTATTTATAGAGGGAGATCATTAGCATTATTAATATTTTGACGTTCTGACTCTTCATGTCATTTTTCAAGAACTCCTTCAATACTGACAGGTGCTGGATGACAAACTATGGTGCTGAGTAGAGGTAATTATATGCCAGTTCAATAGACTGAGACCACAACTGTGCAGACTTTCTCCTTGTAATATCAGCCGTTTCCCTTGAGCCTCTTATTCAAATATTATATCAATACCATGCACTAATTTATAATGGCGACTTATGACGGCCTATGCACTGCTTCCTCTTTGGTTAAAAAAAAACCCCAATATATTTTAACTTATAGGGGAGATGTCTTAATCGGTCTATGCCAGAATACTAGAGTAATTTGCATATGAAATGCTGTTCGCTGCATTTATTGAGCGTTTAAGACCATTTTTAAGCGTTCTTTTTTACCCCTCTTAAAACAGAGCGTACAGGTCCGTGACAGCTCCGTGGGCAGCTCCTTTCTTCATGCTGGCTGCAGCTCCGTATGCACAACTGTGATGTCAGCCAACTGTGATGTCAGAGAAGCTGCCTGGGTCATCAGAATGGTGAGTACTCAGTTTATTTTTTTTTTATAGGAAATCTATACGCTACAGGGGGCTGGCTATATACTTCTAAGGGCTGGCAGGCTATATACTACAGAGGCTGGCAGGCTACATACTACAGGGGCTGGCAGGCTATATACTAAAGGGGCTGGAAGGCTATATACTAGAGGGGCTGGAAGGCTATATACTAGAGGGGCTGGCAGGCTATATACTAGAGGGGCTGGAAGGCTATATACTAGAGGGGCTGGAAGGCTATATACTAGAGGGGCTGGCAGGCTATATACTAGAGGGGCTGGCAGGCTATATACTGGGGAGGCTGTGGCCAATGCATTTCCCACCCTCGGCTTATACTTGAGTCAGTAGGTTTTTCCAGTTTTTGATGGTAAAATTAGGTACCTTGGCTTATACTTGGGTCGTCTTATACTCGATTCTATATGGTAAACATTCACCACCAGACACAATCATTAATCTGGCCCAGCAGAGAAGTGTCTAGTTCTACTCAGCACTGGTCTAAAGACCGACACATTAACACATCTCCCCCACATCATAATAATAATCATCTTTATTTATATAGGGCCATCAAATTCCAAAGCGCTTTACAAATCATACTGAAGACTGTTTGCAAAACAATCAGTAAGCGGTGAAACATTTACCATTTAGACAAAAAAAGTATTCATGGCCCTTGAATCTTTTTGTCTTTGAAAACATTTTGTAGAATAATAATTAACTGTCAAAGTGAAAATGGACTGATTTGGCAAGCTCTGTGTAGAGCTGCATAATCCGCTTTATAAAGGAATTTTTATTATTTTAAAAATGAAATAATTATTCCTATCTTCTGTTCTTAAGACACTTAAAAAAAAGTTGTCCAGCAGGTAAAGTGGGCAAACTCAAGATTACCTGATGGGCTGGGATCATTCTTGAACTTGGGATCTTTCTTACGATCTGCCTAGAGCTCTGAAGTTGTTCACTAGCTTAATGTGTGTACAGGCATAAAGGGCCAACAGTCTCTGACACCTGTGATGGGGTGGGACGGGAGGGAGGGGGGAAGGGACTTAATGGGATCTAATCCAATCTTTGTATCTGCACTAATTTACTGTGTTGTACCTATTTTGCTATGTGAAAGATTTTGTTACCTGTGTTTGGTATATGGAAAACAAATAAAATATGTTTTCAAACCAGAAAAAAATGGTTGTCCACCTTTTCATTGAAGTATTAAAACTTCTACCACTAATTCACCTAATTTTCCTAAATGTTCCAATCAATGAATTTTGTTTTCTCTAATTTTTTTTCTCTAATCTTCTAAACAAAATTACAGAGAAGATATGAACAATGCATTACATATTAATAACACTCCCCTCCCCTTTATCCCAATCTTTGCAATTAAATAATAATAACTGAAATAACTATAATAATAACAACAACAATAATAGATTTAAAAATATATATAGTTCTATTCTATCTCAAATTACCAAGTATTCCATCCATGGTTGAAAAACTTCAATTTTACCCTTCACGCTATAGAGTTTACACTCCAAGAAAATAATATAATTCATTCTTCTTATCCATGAACCCAGAGAGGCAGCTGTTGACTTAACCAAAGAAAGGCAATCGCTATCCTTGCTATGAGTAAACGGGAACTCATTGGTCAAATATATTTAGCTGATTGACCACATTTCCTAGTAGAATTAACTTGGGATCGATCTGAACAGTGAGGTAACGTTTTAATAACATACAGTATAATCCCTCCCACCCAATGCCACTGCTCCTCCCCAGACGATCATGTGATGCCCCAGTAGCTGCTGCCCATTGTTCAGCCCCTTACCAAAACCATTAGGACATACTTAACAAGCACTGATTTCATGTCCAGCGTTTTAGACTCTTAACCGGTTAAGGACCGGGTCCTTTCCCGTTTTTTCATTTCCGTTTTTCACTCCCCACCTTCAAAAATCTATAACTTTTTTATTTTTACACGTAAAAAGCTATGTGATGGCTCGTTTTTTGCGTAACAAATTGCACTTCATAGTGATCGCATTGAATATTCCATGCCATGTACTGGGAAGCGGGAAAAAAATTCCAAATGCAGTAAAAATGGTGAAAAAACGCACTTGTGTTGTATTCTTGTGGGCTTGGATATTACGGCTTTCACTTCACGCCACAATTGACGCATCTAATTTGTTCTTTGGGTCAGTACGATTACAGGGATACCAAATTTGTATAGGTTTTATAATGTTTTCATACATTTACAAAAATTAAAACCTCATGAACAAAATTTTTTTTTTATTTTGCCGTCTTCATGTGCTTATAACGTTTCCATACTTCGTTGTATAGAGTTGAGGGTGGTGTCATCTTTTGCGACTTTTGATAATGTTTTCAATGATATTATTTTTAGGACTGTACGACCTTTTGATCACTTTTTATAGAATTTTTAATTTTTTTTTAAATGGCAAAAAAGTGCCAGTTTTGACTTTGGACGCGATTTTCCATTACGGGGTTAAACGCAGTGAAAAAACGTTATTATATTTTGATAGATCAGGCATTTTTGGACGCGGCGATACCTAATGTGTTTATGATTTTTACTGTTTATTTATATTTATATCAGTTCTAGGGAAAGGGGGGGTGATTTGAATTTTTAGGTTTTTTTAATATAATTTTTTTTTTTAACTTTTTTTTTATTTTTATTTTTACTATTTTTCAGACTCCCTAGGGTACTTTAACCCTAGGTTGTCTGATCGATCCTACCATATACTGCCATACTACAGTATATTTTATATTTTACTCCTCATACATTACAATGTGCTGATAGCACATTGTAATGAATGGGTTAACCCGAAGTAGCTTCGGGTCTTCGTGAGACCCGAAGCTACCATGGTGATGGATCGCCGCTCCCCGATGACGTCACGGGGAGCGGCGATCCTCGGAAAGATGGCGGCGGCAGCTTTGTTTGAAGCCGCCAGCAGCTTTGCCGGCGGCGATCAGCGAGAAAACACCCGCGATCGGGTGCAATATGCAGCAGAGACTTACCGGCTATGGAGAGGGCTCGGCCCGCGAGCCCTCTCCATGCATTGGAACGCGACTGCCGCCGTGAATACATGGCGGGCGGTCGTGAACCGGTTAACTTGCATGTTATAAAATTTGTATTATTTAGAAAAAATTGCTGTGTAGCATTGTCTTAATGTTTGAGGTCATCAGTAGGGTGTCATAACTAGAAAAGGAGGATTACTAACATTAGGCTGTGGCAGATAAAGATGGGGGGGGCACTAGGCGCTAAATCTGGTGAGGTCCTCCACTGAATGTAGCCCAGACAGTGGTACACATTACTATGCTAAATTATCATTACTATTCTAAACTTTCTCTTACTGACATGTTAGCCCAGCTGCTGGCATAGCTGGCACAGGGCCAGTGGTGTTAGCTTAGATGCTGGCCTAGCTGGCACAGTGGCAGTGGCGTTAGCCTTGCTGCTGGCCTAGCTGGCACAGTGGCAGTGGCGTTAGCCTAGCTGCCGGCCTAATACGAAGAAAGTTAGCCGCTCACCTGCATCCTTACTCGTGCTTCAGGAGTACGTCCGGACCTTGACGTGTGCATAGAGGGAAAGGAAATTTGATCACTCCGGGACAGAGGATTTTCTTTAAAACTTGCAATCTTTAGTTGTCAAAAAAATCGAAAATTGTATAAAATGGTTACGAACATCCATAATCGCATCACCAGAAACACATCATGTGGGAATAGCGGAGCCATTCCTGACTACTAGTCCTAGCCGCCATGCCAGTCCCACACGCCACTGCTTGCCTGGGAGTTCTCTCTCCTCACACAGATCATGGCCAAGTGATCTATGAGGAAGTAATCCTTGGCTATGACATGGCTATAAACCAGTTCAACCAACCAGTGTTAGACACTAAGGTCAGGTGTCACTCTGCATGCAGTGAAAAGAATGATGCATGCAGAATGCGATTGAGTACAGACAGGCACACTCTCATTGACAGAGCCAGTGAGCCACTGCCACTGCACATCTCTTGCAGAGTTGCAAACTGACTTTCACACATTGCTGGTGTGGGCCCGCTTAGGAGTAAATTAAAGAGGGCCGCAGTAAACCTGTCCCTGGAGCCCTCCCTATTATCCGTCCCTGATACTAAGTATTTTCAACACTAGAGAAGCAGAGCTGAATAAGGCATGTCAAACTGAGGGTGCTCATATAAACTGGGTTCGTTGTCCATGACCCTAAACTGGAATTCTATTATATATTGTGGCTCATTTACTAAGGGCTCCATGGACTGCACTATCGTCGCGCATGGGAGAGGGATTTAAAAGGGGTTTTTGGTACACACGATCGGATCTTTGGTACACGCGATTGGATTTTGGCACAATCGTGCTGGCTTTCATGCAACACAAATCAGGGGATGTCAGACAACTGCGGGATTAAACTTCAAAATTGTGTCGCAAGCCATGCACTTATATACACCAGGAAGAAGAAGGTGAACTCCGGCGGACCTGATCGGGGACACATGCAGGATATTGGGTGCAAGATCTTAATGAATCGCGAGTTCATCCTTGTCGGACAGTTCGGATCGGGACAGAGGGACGGGGTAAGTAAATGTGCCGCATTGTTTTCAACTTACACCACATATCTTTTTTGATGGCTGAAAATCATAGAGCTTCCAACCCTATTACTTTTTCTTGGCATTATTAATATTAATTAGATGACGTTGACGGCTACTTTTTACTAGATTCCATTATAAAAGGATATGATTCAAATGCTCTGCTAAGCTTATAAAGTTGAAAAATTATAATTAAAACATTTACTTAGTCTCAATATTACTCAATCCTAGAGAACATCTATTCCATCATCTTAAAGGGAACTAGTCATCAGGTTTTCACTATTAAACCTAATGACAAGATTCCACAGAAGTTCCCAATCAGTCTGCATTATAATCCATAGCTCATATCTTTATTAAATCAACTGAAAGGGCATTTGAGAATGTTACAAAGGGCATGTTTTCTCTTTTCCGATACTCTCCCAGCTACCTTACCCCCCTCCCAGTTGAGCCTGCTGGCAAGATGCTGGCTGCTTTTTGAAAACTGATTCAATAAAGATATGAGCTATGTATTTTAATAATTATAAGGGCGGAGTCACATTGTCTTTTTTCACATCAGTCATTTCTCTTATGGACACATAGGACACATGGACACATGGTTTTCTCTTCA
This sequence comes from Engystomops pustulosus, assembly GCF_040894005.1. Lineage (NCBI taxonomy): Eukaryota > Metazoa > Chordata > Amphibia > Anura > Leptodactylidae > Engystomops > Engystomops pustulosus. The sequence continues at coordinate 115,628,771 of NC_092412.1, forward strand.
GGCTTCAGTCAATTTATAAATCATTCTTTTCAATGGGCTTTTCACACTTTTTTCCAGCTGATCCAATGTTGTCAGTGAACAAAGAAAGAACAGATTTTAAATTGACCACTGATCGGTGAAATAAAATGAAATGTGAAAAAGCCAATTAAAAAGAATAGTTCAGTTAGACATCACTGAAAATCACTTAAGTCAGAAAGAGAACAAAATGGGTTCTGTGAGATATCACTGATGTGAAAAAAAAACGGCAACATGAATCTGCTCTAAATAAATGGAAATCACTGAGAAGACTTCTGTGGGAACTGTCATTGGGTTTAAAGGACACTTCAGTCAGGGCGGAGCATGACTTTACGTTTTAGGATTACAATGAAATTGAGTCATGCATGAAATTTAGCTTTGACTGGGTTGTTCCTGTAATGGTGAAAACCTGATGACAGGTCCACTTAAGGAGTATGCACCAGCCAGTAGTTTGATGCACAATCAAAGTGAAAATAAAAATAATTGTGGCACCTCCGATAAAAAGTAAACCCTTTTATTCGTGAACAAACCAACCTTGCATGACAACTTGCGATTTTAATGGATACTAAAGAAAATATTTATTTATTTTATTGGAGGCGCCACAGGTACTTTTGAAAGCATTTTGAATGTTCATAAATTAAAGGAAATCTACAATATGGATGCAAACATCTACACCAAGCACATTTACATGCTGGTATGTGTCCCATGAAAAAGGATCTGTTCTTCCTTTATCTCGTAATAGCGGAGCTTTAAAGACAATTGTCTTTTACAATTATCCAAATGGGCCTCCGAGGCCCCTGTCTACGTCACTATACAGGCCCTTCTGGCTCTATCTGACATGACATGGCTGGCGGTAATGCCATATAAAGGCCTGCATTAATAGCAGAAGACCGAGCCATAAGGGCTGTGACATGCACAGAAGCCCTTGATGCTCATTTTCCTAACTTTAAAAGACAATTTTCTCCATGCAGACAGTATGCGGCTACACTTAAGGAAACACTTTTTAATCCAAACTCAGGTTTCTTAAACAGTAGAGCATGTTCTGATCTGAACCATTTTTCATGGTTGAGATTGGTCTTAGTCATGTGAATAAGGCCTAAGTAAGTGAAGGTGAGCCTAGTCCTCCACAGCAGGAGAGCCCCCTGAAAAACGCACAACTGCCAATAGCAATGTCCCCTGCACAGCCCCCACAGTAATGTCCCCTGCACAGCCCCCGCAGAAATGTCCCTTGGCCAGCCCCTGAGAAACGTTGGAGGTTCTTTTGGCCGTGCTCCAGGACTGGGTGTTCCACGGAACGTCTTGGGCCGCAGCCTGGAAAACCATTTTGCTAAATTATTTTGGGTGGACATTAATTTCCTGAATTTATCGATACACGGGTAGAACAATATATATTGGCTGTGTCTGACAGAGATACTAAAGGAAAAAGCAACCTAGAAAGGAATGATAAAAGCAAACAATAAAAGAAAATACATTTCCCCTAGACTTTATATGAGATCATGTTGGACCAATAGAAGATAAAGACAGAAAGTTTTTGTGTTTAATGTAAAGGAAGAGTGGAAAAAGCTTGCAGTCATAATAACCAATTCATGCAAAGAAAACTCTTAATCGAGCTTTTTTCTAACAAAATATATTACCGACAATTACCTCCTAGATACACAAATATCACACCTTTTTTTAACACCTCTTTCGTCCTTACTTCAAATCTCTACCTACACAGCCTTCCCAGGCAGCCCTCCAGCAAATGGCCTACTGGGAAATTCATTCCTATTAACCTCAACACCTGCTCTCACTAGCTAGGCATATCAGTGCAGGAGAATGAAAAAATAGAAAGGCTTGTATGAAATAGTATGTCTGTTTTTATTGATTTGACTAAAATGAATTAAAACAAAAGGTAGAATACGTAGAAAGGCTCTCCCCCTTGAATGTTGCACTAAGCACCTGTGAGATGATACAAGACTTAGAAGATAATCTCAGCCTGGAGAAAGGAAATTAACTGTATCTGTCTCTCAACTAATCAGCAGGCAATTAGCTAGAATCCAGGATTCTGCTCCACGTAGTACTGCAAACCTACAGATTCTAAATTCCATCCTCATGTAATGAGACTTTATTAGAATTTCATGGAGATTTTTCTTCCCCCTCCCCCAACCCCATTTACCTTTAGGAAATGGCATTTGGAGAGAAAATAATACATAGCATACAGTCTGTATTATGAAATCTAAATGTCCATCATTCAGGTTGAGGAAAAAAAAAAAGCAAATCGGAGCAAGTCAAACCCGATCTTGCAAAGATTATGGGACACTCTATAATTTGTGTTGAATATTAAAAAGAAATATCAATTAGCTGTAATGCCTGAGGCATCCCCACTCGTAACTTATTACTGAAAAGCATTCTGAATGACTGTAATTCTTTGCTCATTAGTACATGCCGGCCTCCTCACGTACATTACATCAGTAAGTGGAGATTTCAAGCACTTTGTACTTCTCAGCCTGGTTAATGTATAAGCATGAAAAGATGGATTATTCACTCTTACTTTCTATTTTACAAAGGGGAGATAGATGTCACAGTCTGAGAGGAATTGTAATGTAAATGAGAACACGGTCAATACATGCATCATGTACCTTTCATTGTCCCATACTGCCTATTCTTGAAGGGTGGGGGAGCATTCAGCCACAGGGGCAAAGAATCCACCCAACAATTTTGAGACAACAGAAAATTTACGCACAGACGCTGCATACATGAAAAACATAAGAAAAATGAAGACTGAAGTACCCGAAACAGCCTTATTCACTGGATCATTGATTGCAGAAATGTAGGTAAAAAGGAGAGGTGCATTACAAAGGTGCAATCTTACAAAGACTATCACTCTCCATATACCCTGCTTGAAAAACTCTACCTTTCACTGACCTACTATTCTTCCTTTGTACCGTAGTTTCTTAAATATATAAACCTGCATCCTAATCACCGTATTACAAACTATAATTAAAATGTTCTATAAAACACATAAAAAATTATTCATGTTTTACATCATATTCTAAATCACCTAGCAAGTTCTCTTTATTACAGACTATGGAATTCTGGTCTACATATTTTTCTTATTGACGCGGACCCATGGATTGAGACGTTTTAAAGTAGATTCTAATAGATCAGAAGTCTAACCTAGGACTGTAAAATACAGATCTAATAAGTCAGCAGAAGTAAGGATATAAAGCATGTTGACAATTCATTAACACCAACTACTTCTCCCACCTACTATCCTAGAACAAATGGCATCCAACAATAACTCAGCTTGACATATTGGGGTAAGAGATGTCATAAATATGCTAATTTTAAACATCATATATAATAATCATGGGAAAAAGTGATAACTTGGAACTTGTCTATGACAGTTATGCATTAAAAGAAGCTACATTCCCAAAATATATAATGAAAATAAAAGAAAATTTCAGTTTCAAATTATTTTCTGATTGAATAAATCATGGATTAGACTATGGATTGTTCAATGATGACCAATTATATTCAGGGGATCCTCCAGTGAGTGCACTATGTGCAGTTTGCCTGTGTAGTGAGCAGAGTGCGCCAGATTCAGGATTTCTGGCACCCATTCTGCATTACTTTGGTGCCCGCTGCACTGCTCTGACAGAATGCAGCAACACACTTGTCAGACTTTGCATGTTAAATGCGTTGTGTGGTTCGTCCAAGCACCGGAACGCCACCTTCAGTGCAGAAATGTGAGTTGCATGAAGAATAGTGCAGTGTGCGCCAAAATGTGTCTCTGAAGGAACGTGCAAAGTCAGAAAACTGGAGCATAGACCTTTGTAAATGTGGGCCATTAAACCTGAAGACGGGGCTGTAGCAGTTCCGATAGCTTGCTTGTACGTTTCCCATAGACGGCAATAGGCGCATGGCGCCATACGGGAGCGGTACGGTGCAGCACACATGCTGCACTGTATTGTTCCGTAGCCAGGAGAAAGATAGGACATGTCCTAGCTTTCCCCAGAATATGGTGCTGTGTGCCATGCATCGCTGTGGTAAGGGGCAGGGGTGAGCGTCGCTAACCCCCTCCCTCCTCTCCTGGGTGCCAACATGTGGGCACATGTTCGTGTGAATATAGTGTATATATAACAGGGTACAAAACTTCCAAACTATTTGTACAAATAAAATCTATAAATAAAACGTCTTTTTTGGGGGTTGGTTTGTGTTAATAAGAAAGTGGCATTAGTGTATACATACCAGTATTGGTAGAATAAAAAATAGTCATATATCCGAAGTGATTTATAAACATTGCAGCTTCTTCCACAACAGTAAAACAACCACTGAAAAATGCATAAGGCTCTATGGTAAGCAACTGTCTTTCATGAAGGTCAAAATTCATCAATTATAATCAATGTCACTCTAGGCACTCATGTACAGCTTTCAGAATAAACGAGAGAAATTAGTCTGTAATTCTCTCCCATCCCACAATGTAACAGACGCTGTGTGACACTGAAGGGATTACTCAGATTTGTAGGCTTCTGCTGGTCTGCCAACGAGAGAATGGCTGAACAGACCTATCCCAGGCCATCTAATCAAAGAGATCCAAGATCAAACCGAGCACTACATCCCTGCAGTAGCAAATGAAGGGCATATACATGCTCAGCTTGTGGCAAAAATAGAACAGAAGAAGACAGAGGAACACTAGGACATAAGCAGACATGGAATATTATTGGACAGTCGGTGTTCTCATCACCAATAATTATACTGACATTACAACAAAACACAAGGATATTCGCCACTTTATTCTTTACAGAAGTTGTAGCCAATAGAGCAAAACCATACTCCGGTGTCAAAGGCAGTCATATGTGTTCACTGCACAAGTGACCATAGCAATAATATTTGTGTATTATATATATATATAGAGTGTATTTAATATATTATATACAGCCATGGCAGCATTTAAGCTACAAGATTCAACTATAACTGGTATATTGCAAGTATCTATCTTATCTATCTTCCAAGAGGAGCTAGGCTTCAATACACTATATAGAAATAGTTAATAAAGCTGTAATAATTCATAAAGTTGAACCTCTCCATAGACAGTAACAGCGGCCATAGCACATGGCTCAAAACATTCAAAATGGATAAAAGGTCCTGAAGTGCTTTAGATGTTCAAAAGTGATTTAGTTGATATTTAGTGACTAAGGGAACAAAGAGTCCCATATGTTTCTACTATTAAACAATGTGCTTTTAAGACAGGTGGAAGATATGTACATACAATCAATTTACTAGGTTAAAAAAAATCTTATTTTCTTTACTTAAATAATAAACTTTTTTGCAATGCGCTTTTGATGTGATGCATGGACAAATCATGGTTTCCAAAATGCATCCACTTCTACATTCAGATTTTTGGCTGTGAGGTGTTCCCGGGCACTTTTCCATTCACACTGCGTAGCTGCTTTATCAGTAGATGATCCCAGGATATGTAGCCTATTCTGAATGCCTATGTACACTGATCCACCCCCTTAATGAGCCATGGTTCAAATTCCACTATGGGGTGCAGTAATGTGTGTTAGACTACAATGGACTGTGGGAGATCAGATCTGTGAGATTGTAATGTACAGATACTTTAGTGACGTTTTGTTGAAACGTGGATGCCCAAGTAATAGACCCATCAACATACTCAAAGAAGAAACTTGGTACTCCAAGCTGATTCTATCATCCATCATCTCAATATATTCCTAGTACTGTATATGTACTGGGATGGGTGGAGAAGGAGGGGTTGGTGCTTTTCACCCCTCCCTTCTCCATAGGGAGATGATTGGCTCCCGGGACCGACATGCACAATGCATCTGTATGATAGCCTAAGCCACGAGCTAGCAGACATTTTTGCAGCTAGCTTGTGGCCGCCATCCGCAGATGTTTGCATGGAGCCTAACAATGCATTGCCTAATCATACATGGATGTTTATGTTTGTCTACATACATTGTGTAAAGGAGTTTCTGAGGATGGTTCAGTAATGAACTGAAATGTCACCTTATTACTTAAATAGATATCATGTTCTGTACATAAAATGACATCAATCACTATCTAAAGTTCTGACTTTCTTCTTAGCGTATAGATTTATGTGAATGCAGGATATACTGTAAAGGAACAGTAACATCTTTACTCTTTAGAAGTGGGAGTCTGACCAATTGCTACAATATATTTTTAAGATTTATTCACTATTTTGATAGGATCATTTTTAAATTGCTAAAAAAATTGGGTACTGTAAAGGGTTCTCAACGGATCAAAGTAATAGGGAAAACCTTTAGACTCTGTGTTGTCTGTGATTTGTTGGACTTTTTGATTGTGCAATCCATTCTTCTGTTACTATGATAGAAGCTTAGAATTAGATAGATCGAAGATTAGAATGAATGAACATTTTTTGATGTTAACCCAGTCTTAAAATACACTTTATAAAAAACTTTATACAAAATTTTTTCTCTTTCGGTTGCCAAAGTGTTGGACTGTGGGGCAAGGCCTTAAAATTCTGACAAATATGAGATACAACAATGGGATTTTGTAGAACCAGAAATACATTATCAATAATAGTTTTTCCTTGGATGAAATAAATATCAGAATTGTTTTTAAAAAAATGAACAATTCTAAAACGTTATTGACATATGATTTATATTTTAAATATTTTTTTCTGTGACAATAAAAGAGTGACAAATTATCCTGAAAACTAGAATCTGCCTTCCCATTGAGCCAGCGCAGCTGCTTCTGATGCAGTTCTCCAGAGCAAAAGTGCATGAAGGACAAGCAAGTGGCATGCACTCCTGCACCACCAAATCGTAGTCCTGTGTCATGAATCATGATAGCAAATATGACACAGTTCAAAAGATTTTAAATGTCAGCCTAGAAGAACAGATGCGTTCAGGTCTGACTGAAGTAAGTGGCTCTCTGCAGAAATCCAGAGTAGCAAACTATGTAGCCAACTGTGACAGGAAAACTAGACAGGAGAGTAGCTAAAATGACAGCTGCTGTATTCCTGTGGTGTCCGAAGGGTTAACATGTACTTACTATACAATAACAAGTAAGAATGTATAGGGTTCAAGCAAACTGAAAAAATATACCATATGAATAAGATTAAAAACAGCATTACCAAGGTAAATATGAGATAAAAAATGCTGTATATAGAACAACACAGAATTATAAAGATAGATCAGCAAATCCCAAATTACCAAGTTACTTGCAAAGGTATAAATTGTGGTAAGGGAATATATTACCCAAATATTAATAAAACCTCCAGTCCCATCAATAGAAGAACCTCATGCACAGAGCCAAATTACCACATGTCCCCACTTTGCACAGTGGAAAATGGCACCCATAGACTGACAATGCTGCAAGGAATGGGATTCCTTCTATCATGTGATGCAAGGAGCTCATGCATTCCCGCTAAAAAGTAGCGCTGTAGTGTAATCATGCTTACAGTGTCGGCACTGCAGATTACTGAACAAATGGGGACTGTTTCTATGATGTAAGGAGTCCCGCCACAAGCAGTTTTGTTGGCCGTGACACAGGACTCTCCATGGTCTGTGGTTCACATGTGAGCTTGCCCTAAAAGTTGGAAGTGTTGCATCGAGGTAAGTATAGCTTCAAAATGCACTGGAGAAGCATCAGACTCTTAGGGCACATTTACTAAGGGTCCACAGACTGCATTTTTGTTGGGTTTCCCAACTTTTTCCGTTTTGCGCTGCATTTAACTTTCATGCGACACAAAACGGGGGCGTGGCCGTCGGACAACCCAACTAATTTGGTCTAAGCCTGGGATTTAACATTCAAAATTGTGTCGCAAGCCATGCACTTACATATACTGGGGAGAAGATGGTGAACTCCGGCGGACCTGAGCGGGGAAGCGACACATGCAGGAAATTGGACGCACAATCTTAGTAAATTGCGACAGCTCCGAATCCTCATCGCACAACGCACCTCACGTATCGCAACGGGACTGATAAGTAAATGTGCCCCTTAGTGCTATGAATTTGCTTCACTGGAAAGGAACATTAACACTAAAATGTGTGCTAAACATGATCTCCCATTGAACATTATTCTACCCAACTGGAACATCTGACAATTAGACACTTACACCATGGCTAGCCAATGGGTTCTGTTTGTCATAAAATGCACAAGTTAAGAAACTACTGTGGATATATGTGTAAATACGGACCTGAGATCTAGTAATACTAGTGAAACCATGAGAATCCATAGTATACTTACTGATGACTATGGGCAGTACAAAGTAGAATCGAGCGAAGTAGCATTTGTCCAATCAGAGTAAATCTTTTTGCCTAACCAGGCAAATAGTAAATATTGCAATTTAGTATTCCCCTTCCCCTCTATCAAGGGGACATTTTCTGGGGCTTATTTACGAAGGGTCGCGTATCGCACTTTCGTCGTACTGTTTGACGTTTTCGTGATTTGCACGGCTTGGTCAGGAGTTTGCGCTTTGGATTGTGTCACACACGATCGGTTTAATGCGACAGAAATCGGTCTGAGCGCGGGATTTAACTTTAAAATTGTGTCGCAAGACAATGCTCTTACATACACCACAAAGATGAAGGTGAACTCTATCAGACCTGAGCTGGGAAGGGACACATACAGGATATCGGGCGCACAATCTTAGTGAATCTTAGGTGAACTCAGTTGGACGTGTAAATAAATCTCCTCCTATGTATTGATGAGCATGAAGTCCAGGAGGCAAGCATTAAGTGATGCGAATACATAAATCTTCCTCTACAACTCTGTCAATGTATACCACTATAACAAAGGGTAGAAGGCAGACTATATTCCTTAATTATCTTTTGACACTGTAGCTATGAAGTTTGAATTGATAGGTAGAAGACACAGTGGGGAATCCCTTTAATGGAACCTATGATCAAATTTTTCACTAATACATCTAGTGGAAGTTTCCCAAAGAGGGCCATTGACTAAATACCACCCCTTCTTATAGCTAAAACTTGTTTTGCTCACATCCCCACAAAATAAACTTTATTGTATCTTACCTGGCATCAGAGGGGTTGTGTCCTGCTTGGCCAGCCAGGGGAGGTGTAGATGGGAGGGGCCCGCCATGCTGGACACGAAGTGCCCAATGATAGAACAGAGCCCTTTCTTAATGTTCCAGGAAAGCATTGTATCATTTGACACAGCTTGGCAGGCTCTGTGTAGCTCTGTCTGTTGTCCTAAGTACTGGACTAAGTCAGGATCAAGGAGGCAGGCCCATGCAAGTAAAATTAAATATGCAGGACTTCATTAATATCATTGGACTCACTCAGGTCAGTTGCATATAAGTTTACAGACTGATTGTTTTTAACATTGCTGCCATGGAGAGGAACTATTTAGGGATAAGGGCAATGCTTTTTTTTAGAAAGTATTTATTTTGGGTGGGTTAATTTGCTGGGTTAATACTATGTATAATAACCTAAAGTTTCATACCCAATGGTATAGTATATTCATATTATAAATGCCAAATTGTACAAAGGCTTGTTATAAGCTCCTTGGGTTATTAAATATTAATAAAGGTGCAGATTGGGCTACAAGCTACTACTTAACAACATAACTTGTGCCATGTAAATAATATTGTGATCACGTGGATTACAGTTGTATGAAATCCTGTCAATTAACCAAAGCAATAGGAAATATTCGGCTTCATTCCATTGTCTTCCTCAGCCAGTGTTTATAGCTCTGCACAATACAAATCTTTATCCCTTGTCAACCATTGGTCTATGCTGTCCCTTTTTTCTCCTAGACAAATTAATAAGACTGAAGGCTCCCATGAGGTCTAAAGCCAGTGAACATTATCACTTGGAAATAAAGCAGAAATACTGACACATCGGAAATGACTTCAAGTCTATTAATTGCCTCTTCTTCTTTGGCAAGTCTTTAGAAAACAAATGTGCCAAACTGATAGAAGTAATTGTTCACCCATGCCTGACCAGGATCCCCATGTCTACTTCCTGCAAAACTAAGGGAAAATCAGGGTGTTCTCTTATGTTTCTATAATCTGTAATCCATGAGTGCCTAAAGAAACTGAGCCAAGGAGTAGATATAAATGCACAACATCTAAGACACATACACCAGTTATTGCCCACACCTACTGTATATTTTGTCATTTGTCCTCCTAGGGCAGTGGTGGCAAACCTTTTAGAGACCAAACTCCAAACCAAAGTCTATGTTATCATTGCAAAGTGCCAACACGGCTATTTAGCCTAAAATTACCGACAATCCCTCTCTATAAGAAACATATAATACTGCCACATGATGACCATTACCAGTACAACAAGATAAATACCACCATACTGATAATACACAGACCACTAAAGAAAGACTAACATCACCAATTATATCACTAAGCAGGAGCAAATACAGTGAGGAACACTACTGCCATATAGTGAGGAACGCTACCGCCATACAGGTGGGAGAGAGTGGAGGGGCGGGCACTCACCTGCTGCTGTGTCTCTAAGGCAGCACTGGTGAGCACAGAGCAGATTAGATGCAGCCTACAGTGAGAGAGATCGCTGGAGCTCTCGGCGATCGGCAGCTTTTCCTGCCTGGCCAGTTTATATAGAGACAGCAGTGGAGACTGTGCGCATGCCCACGCGTGCCATAGGTTTGCCATCACTGTTCTAGGGTATACCAATGTACACACAATAATACTGCTCAGAAGAGCTTTCTTTAGACTCTATAGAATGCTGCATGATCCTTGAAAATGACCACACCTATCAATGTATGCTTTTTTATAAACTCTGCTCTGTGGTTAATTTAGGTCATGGGTATTGATAACATATAACACCTTCAAGATTTTTTCCTGCTGGTTCTAGAGACAATCAGTATTGCAGAGAATCACCATGAACAAGCAATCAGATGTCCCAAGGTGGAAGAAATAATACAATTTTAAAAAATGTTATTCGATAAAAAATACATTAATAAATGTGCCCCAAATCCCCATTTAATACATGAAATGACATATAATGAGAAAAAGGTCAAAATTATTACACAATCTCCACACATATAGTATCACTGCGTCCGTGACAACTAGTAGAATAAAAATAAATAATTATTGAACCCGCATGATGAAAACCCACAAAAAATTATGATTTTTACCTATTTAATCCTACAAAAACATAGGACTGTTGTAAAGTACAACATGTGCCGCAAAAAACAAGCCATGAACCAGCTCTGTAGCCAAAATGGTAAAAATGTTACACCATTTGGAAAACGGTGATGCACAAATGATAGATTTTGCCCCACATTAGGGTTTTATTTGGCAAATTTTAGAAAAAATATTCAAGTATGGTATTCCCATAATCTTATTGACCCATAGAATAAAGATAATATAATATTTAGGCTATACAGTGAACACCAAAAAAAAAAAGTTAAATCCAGTACAATTGATGCTTTTCTACTCCTGCCCTCAAAAAAAATTTCAACAATAGAGGATACCAACCCAAAAATGGAAACATTGGAAAAAGCATCTCATCCCGCAAAAAAATGCCGTCACATGGCCCCAATAACGAAAAAGCAAAAATTTTATAGACTACAAAATGGTCCGATGAGGAATCTTGGCAGCTGCAGGGCGCTCCTTCCCTCCTGCGCCTCGCTGTGCTCCCATAAAACAAGTAACAACCACATGTGGGGGGTCTCTGTACTCAGGAGAAATTGCATAACAAATTGTAAGGTAGGTTTTCTCTTTTTATCTTTTGGAAATGAGTAAATTTTAGGTCTAAATAAACATATTACCGACAAAATTTGACCATTCTAAATTTCACCTTCATTTTGATTTAAAGGGCACCTACCACCACAAATCTACCTATAAAGGTAGATTGGGTGGTAGGTGGATCATTGGGACGTGAGGATAGCCCTTTTAAGGGCTAATCCTCACGTCCCTGCACTTTTTTGAGAACTTTAATTTGATATTTATTCAAATGTACTTATGTGGCTACCGGGGCGTGGAGTAGCCGCTTATGAGATTACACGAGGCGGCTACTCCACGCCCCGGTAGCCACTTTACTCCTCCTACTCACCCATCTTCGGCGCGCAGCTCCGCGTAGCTGCGCGCCCTCGTCCGGCGAGCCTGCCGTCTGCGCATGCGCAGAAGAGCAGGCCCGCGCCTGTTTCGGAGTTGTGACCGCGCAGGCGCGGGCCTGCTCTTCTGCGCATGCGCAGACGGCAGGCTCGCCGGACGAGGGCGCGCAGCTACGTGGAGCTGCGCGCCGAAGATGGGTGAGTAGGAGGAGTAAAGTGGCTACCGGGGCGTGGAGTAGCCGCCTCGTGTAATCTCATAAGCGGCTACTCCACGCCCCGGTAGCCACATAAGTACATTTGAATAAATATCAAATTAAAGTTCTCAAAAAAGTGCAGGGACGTGAGGATTAGCCCTTAAAAGGGCTATCCTCACGTCCCAATGATCCACCTACCACCCAATCTACCTTTATAGGTAGATTTGTGGTGGTAGGTTCCCTTTAATTACTATGAAGATCTCAAGGGGTTAACAATCTTCCTAAAAGTTGTTTCTGATAGTTTAAGGGGTGCAGATTTGAAATGGGCTGATTATTTTGGTGAGTTTTAATGCTAAATATTTAAAATTTCATTCAAAACAGTAATTATCCCCAAAATTGTAAATTTGGAAAACCGATATTAAATTTGTAAATTATGAAAATGTAAAGTAGACATATGGGAAATGTTATTCAGCAACTTGTTTAGGTGGTAAAGTGATCTGCCTGAAAACATGATGATTTGAAATTTTTTTCAAAAGATTCATCATTTTTTCTTTTTTTTTTGTAAATAAACTGAAAACTTATCAGCCAAAATTTACCACTATGAAACCAAATGAAGAACAACATGTGAGGAAAAAACAATCTCATAATCACTTTGATAAGTAACAGTGTTCAAAAGTTATAACCATGGGGGTTAGAGGAGGTTATAGAAGTGAAGTTGGCGTCATCTAAAGTGACACTCCTCATTTGCCACATAACTTTGGAGAAGTTTTTCTATAGTTAAACAGATGAAATTTCATTAAAAAAAAAATATATAATAATAATAATTCTTTATTTATATAGCGCACACAGATTACACAGCGCTGCACAGAGCTTTCCAAATTGATCCTGGTCCCCATGGGGATCACAATCTAATTTCACACCCTACCTAAGGGAGCTAGTAGGTTTATGTGGTAATATCCAGTGACATTGCACCTTTAAGTTTGTTGAAAAGTTAGTGACTATTTAATTGTCCTAACTAAGTATCTTTTTAGACCATGAGACATTTTTTTTTATATCTTCATACATTGCAGAACGATTTCAGCATAAAACTTTGGATTTGAATGTATATAAAATAATGACTGTGGATATCTCCCTTGGAGAACCGCAGATAGAAGAATCCTCATTATAATTCAAAGAAAAAAAAAAACACAAGAGTTTAAATAAGAGTACCATCATTTCCAGATTTAAAGGAGCTTTTCTTCTTCAATGTTTTAACCTGGGCACAGTCTTCAAACCATTACTAGGGATAACACCAATGAGTCATTTGTTCTTTATTTTAGGGTCTTTGTAATTAAGAAGAATCGTATTTCAGAAAAATATCTTCAGCCGCACTTATCAAAACACATCCTCTATCCTATCAATTAGTATTACAATAACCTCGTTCCCATGTTGCCTTTCCTATTAGCATTTTGATTGAACGTCTGTTGAGAAGTGACTGGTAACAGAAGATTGTGCTCACAAAGTAATGTTCTTTTATTCGTTCCCACTGAAGCTTGTCTGGTTGTCTCCAGTCCCTACACAAAGCAGACAAGAGCAACTAAATGTGATCACATTTTCATGAGCGCCAATAGACTGGCTAAAAGCAAAGTACTATTTCGGTACTAGTTAAAGGTGCAACGGGTGTCTCAGAATGGATTTGCCTTTAGAATAAAAATGAGGACACATTCATCATGAATATACACAATACTGTAATTTAGGTCTTTAAATGAGATAAATTATATACATGCAGGCTTCCTTCTAGTAGCTGTACATCAATGCATTTCTTCTGATAAAACAGGGGCAATGCAGACTCGCCAAAAACCTACAACTTTACACAAGATTAATAGCCATATTGCCCAGTGCCCATGGTATCACATGAGTTCTCAAACTGCTCCACTACTCAATGTCCTGCAGTGGGAAATACGCAAATACATTTTCCAGGATACAATTAGTAAAACATTGCCTCTAGGCTATCTTGTCAGGAAGCCCCCATATCATCAAGCATGACTTTCCAGAAAGCCTAATGACATGATGTTGGATAAAAGCCAAACTAGTAAATCTGTTTCATAAGGAAAAGTTTGGGGAGTCTGTTTGCCTTTTATCCTGTATCATATCATTAGGCTTTCTATCATTATTAGTCATGCTTGATGTTGAGGGTGCTATCTTACAAAGCAGCCATGAGGCAATGCTTTCCTTATTGTATCCTGAAAAATGTATTTGCATATTTCCCAGAACTGCCCAGTGAAGCATCAATCGCTGTAAATTTCCACACGCCCCAAAGGCGGCCTTTATGGAGTAAATATTTTGCATATTTATCTGCTGCCCCATACAACACTATTGCAGGTTATGAAAATAACCTTCACTAGAAGGAACTGCACCGTTCAGGGAGACTGACAGATCAACTACATTTCAACTCTAGTACCCCACATGGCTGCCATACAGTGGATAAAGCCGGTTGCTTCCATCTGTATATCAAGTATGTCCTCCAGTGCAGGAAGAAGCACTAAACAAGTGATTGATGCAGGATACTGGCATTAGACCACACGCTCACAACATTTAACCTTTACAATAAATGAATAAATGAAACCCAAAGCAAAAATAGACATGTTGCAGTTATAGCTTGCAGCACAAGTCACTTTGCACTGTGGGATTTAGTTCCTGCATGTAGTAAACAACTGTTTCAGGAGGATACCAAACTCTTCCTTAAAACGAAGGGCTACAATGATTCCCACAGGAAGTGACATATAATTGTCCTTATATGGACATTTACATAACTGGGAACACTCCAGAGTGTAAGCTCTGGGGAGGACAGGGATGGATTCTATACAACTGCATCCATCCCTATAAGCTATTATGGCCACCAATGAGCATCTACTGTGCCGAAGCGCACCAGTGTTTCCTGGTGCATGCATTGTATTCTGACCAGACGGAGGCAAAAAGGGAGCCACCATCTATGTCTATCAATATGTTTAAAGTGAGACTTATAAAGCTCTCAGTTTACATGAAAAACATGATATTTGAACCTTTCCTAAGCAGAATGGAGAACGTCTAATTCTCTTAAGGATCAGGTAGAAGTCTCCTAATTATATATATCATCAGCACCTAGCGCCATCGTATGACAATTTACCCCCCCCCCCCTCATTGAGTAAAATGTGTGACTTTGGGAAGTCATTATTCTTGGTGTGCTTATAAAAACTGCAGCAGAGATCACCACTATACAGTTTGCCTGATGACACAAATTCAATGAATCAGATTAATTTCAATTACCCTGACTGCAATGATAGCCAAATGAAAATCGTTACTACAGATCATTTACTGGTAGATAAAAAAGAATATTTCCTGTAATCAAAAAACAAGGAATTTCTATTTGCATCACATTTCAGTTATGTAATCCAAAAGCATAGGAAGAGGGAAAAGCAGAATTCTAACCTCTTCTAGACCTATTTCGATTAATAATCCTTTTAAACCATATATTACTGAACTACGGAATAAGATCATTATATAATAGCAAGTGATGACCCTGAAACCCTAGACCCTTCAGGGATATTAAAGAGAACCTGTCAGGCAAATGAACCCCCAATAAAATTTTACCCCGACTTAAAAATGTGTGCATTTTCAACTACTGTATATATACTCGAGTATAAGCCGACCCGAGTATAAGCCGAGACCCCTAATTTTACCACAGAAAACTGGGAAAACCTATTGACTCCAGTATAAGCCGAGGGTGCAGTATACAGCCAGCCAGCCCCACGTAGCATACAGCCTGCCCCATGTAGTATACAGCCTGCCCCATGCAGTATACAGCCAGTTCCCAGTAGTATACCGCCAAGCCCCCATGTAGTATACAGCCATCCCCCAGTAGTATACAGCCAGCCACCAGTAGTATACAGCCAGCCCCCAGTAGTATACAGCCTGCCCCCAGTAGTATACAGCCAGCCCCCAGTAGTATATAGCCTGCCCCCTGCAGTTTCCCAAACAGAAAAAAAATATATACTTAATACTCACCCTCCGGTGTCCCCGATGTTCGTTGCGGCTCCTGATCCCCATTGCGGCTCCCGACAGCTTCTTCTCTCTTCTATCTTCTCTCTTCTCTAGCCGGCAGAGTCACGTCCATGGACGTGACTCTGCCGGCTAGAGAAGAGAGAAGATAGAAGAGGAGACACGGGGACAAGCCGGGAGCCGCAACGAACATAGGGGACACCGGAGAGTGAGTATTACGGTTTTTTAAAAATTCACTCGTGTATAATATACACAAGTTTGTACGGTAATTGGAATAAATGAGATGCATCAACTGCCTTCAAAATACATATTCATATTCATTTTTGTGAAAGTATGATTGTCATATAACGTCATGTACAGAAGAGAACATATCAGTGGTGCCACCTGTAAGGCTGCATTGCTGCCCATTAAGGAGAGGCTGGGCACCAACATCTGAAGCTTAACCTGATATATATATATATATATATATATATTACATTACATTTACTCCTTTGCTTGGCTCCCACTTCACTCTTGTCCTATTCAATTAGGTGAATGTGAAAGATATTGATTGAAGCTAACAGTTTACACCTCCAGGAATTGTATAAAACAAACATAAACCAGAAACATTCCCTCACAAAACACAATTGTAAAACAGAAACGCAGCTTGTTTTCTCCTCTGAAATACTCATGCAGTACATGACCAGTGTCTGGCAGCAACATCATTAACCCATATATTAAGCATGACTGCTGTGACCTCATTCTATCTCCTGAATGGATTACCCTGTGGAAATTGTGTCAAAACTGTGTATGTGCTTTACATATATATAAGCATAGGTCACTAGGGATGTGCACACCAACAGAGTTCCTACAGACTGTACCAAAATGAGCACACTAAGCTGTTCCTGACTTACATTACAACCACAGAATGTCACACAGTATGTATGTGTGTAGGAGGATGATTGCTCTGCCATGCAATATGTTCAGCTGTATACCATAGTTACTAAAACTACCAATAATAATCTTTATTTATATAGCGCCATGAAATTCTGCAGCGTTTTACAAATCATATACAAGACATATACAAATATTACATGACAAAGTGCAAACAGTCATATGAAACAATAGGAATGAGGACTCTTCTCCCAAGAGCTTACAGTCTATTGCAGCATAGTTTACATAAATTCAAAACCAAAACATCAAAGATATAAACTTAATTACAATAAAATATGGTATACAGAGAAACCTCTCCAAAAGACCCCTCTCCCTAGAACACCAATGTTTTCCCCCTTATACTCTATGGAAGCCACCAACCTATAAGTAGACCACCCCTTTAAAAGATTTAAAAGACTCATTTCTGTGCAAAATAGGAGGAACTGATAAAAGAGGTTTCACTGTATACTGTATATACTCGATTATAAGCTGACCTGAATATAAGCTGAAGCTCCTTATTTTACCACAAAACAACTAGAAAAACATATAGAATCAAGTATAAGCCTGGGATGAGAAATGCATTGGTCACAGCTTTCCCATAGTATATAGTGAGCCCCATGCCTCAAATATATAGCTAGCCAGTCCCTGCCCCCCCCAGAATATAGCTAGCCAGTCAACTGCCCCTTGTATATAGTAATTCAGCCCCTGTTCCCAGTATATAGCCTGACAGTCCCCTGTCTCCAGTATACAGCCAG
Source organism: Engystomops pustulosus (assembly GCF_040894005.1). Classification (NCBI taxonomy): domain Eukaryota; kingdom Metazoa; phylum Chordata; class Amphibia; order Anura; family Leptodactylidae; genus Engystomops; species Engystomops pustulosus. The sequence goes on from NC_092412.1 coordinate 115,646,703, forward strand.
TCCCCTGCCTCCCATACATAGCCAGCCTCAAGTGTATATCCTGTCAGCCCCCATCATTTAGCTTGCCAGCCAGCCCCCTCTTATATAACTAGCTAGCCAGACCCATGTATATAGCTATCTAGCCAGCCCCCTGTATATAGTTAGCCAGCCCCCCATATATATCTAACCAGCCAGCCCCCATATATAGCTAGCAAGGGCAGAGAAGCATCAAGGCTCCAGCCATTGGACCAATCCTTCTCCTTTCCCCAACAATCCACAGTCATCCAAAACAAATAACTGAAACATATAGAACTACTGTATTTAGACCTTAACCCCTTAAGGACACAGGGTTTTTTCGCTCATTTCTCGCTCTCCACCTTCAAAAATCCATAACTTTTTCATTTTTACGTGTACAGACCTGTGTGAGGGCTTATTTTGTGCGTAAAAAAATTACTTTCCCGTAATGTTATTTATTTTAACATGCCGTGTACTGCAAAGCTGAAAAAAAATTCCAAATGTGGAAAAACTGAAAAAAAACCGTCACGTTCTGGTGGGCTCCGTTTTTACAACTTTCACTCTTCGCTCCAAATAACACACCTACTTTATTCTTTGGTTCGGTGCGATCGGGGTGATACCAAATTTATATAGGTTTTATTGTGTTTTAATAAATTTTCAAAACTTAAACGAATGTGTACAAAAAAGAAAAAAAAAATTTTGCCATTTTCTGAAGCAAATAACTTTTTCATACTTTGGCGCATGGAGCTGTGTGAGGTGTCATTTTTTGCGAAATGAGCCGACGTTTGCATTGCTACCATTTTGAGGTCCGTGCGACATTTTGATAATTTTTTATTCCATTTTTTATGTGATGTAAAAAGGTGTAAAAGTCGCATTTCGGACATTTGGGCGCCATTTCCCGTCTCGGAGGTCGCAGCCAGCCGTAACCGTTTTTATATTTTGATAGATCGAGCATTTTGGGACGCGGCGATACCTAATGTGTCTGTGATTTTTACTGTTTATTATGTTTTATATCAGTTCTAGCGAAAGGGGGGTGATTTGAATTTTTAATATTTTATGATTTTTTTTTATTTTTTAAACTTTTTTTTTCACTAATTTTTAGACCCTCTAGGGTACATTAACCCTAGATGGTCAGATCGTTCCTACCATATACTGCAATACTTCTGTATTGCAATATATGGCATTTTTGCAGCTCATTCTTTACAATGAGCCAATGGCTCATTGTAACAAATCTGCAGAAGCCATTAAGCCTCGGGTCAAACAAAGACCCGAGGCTACCATGGCAACCGATCGCCGTCCCCCGATGAAGTTCGGGGGCGCGGCGATCGCAATAAAGAAGGCGGCGCCCGCGCACCGCCGTCTTTTAAATGCCGCCGGCGGCAATGAAAGGGTTAATAGCCGCGATCGGTGCAAGCACCGACCGCAGTTATAAGCGGTGGGGGTTTGCTGCAATATGCAGCCCGTGAGCCCTCTTCATACATTCCCTGTACCTCTGCACCGTAGAACTACGGCGCAGAGCGTTAAGGGGTTAAAGGAAGTGGACCTGGGAGGCATAAGAGCTGGTCATATATAGATGTAGCGTAACAGGAGAGTCGCACAAGATGTTACTTTCCTTCTTCCGAAGTCTACAAACAAGGAAGATATAGGAAGGTCACTTCTAAAGGACGGCACAATTGAAATGCCACGTAAGGATGACAAATTACCACATATTAAAAAACAAAATATACATTGACTGCTATAAATCTGGATTGGCAACCAAGGCCCTAAATACAAACAACACTATCAAAGTAGATTTTACATCATCATTTACAGTGAGCCAAGAGAACAGTAACAGCATAAAGAAGGATAATTCATTTCAGAGACCCTGGTGACTTGAAATCATGTTATTGTGATTCAGTGTGCTTTTGCACTTTCCATTTCACTCCACTCAAGAGTGTGAATGGTTTAACTAGCGTCATCAGGGAAGAATTCAAATGTATTCTCAAGGTATAATGAATTATAAAGACAAGACTTCATTAAAGCCACCGTAGTCAAATAAAAATGACCTGCTGTTCTTGACAGTTCTATTTACTCATATTCCCATTGCTGATGCCTTTCACTGATAAATTAAATGTCCCAGTCACAGAGGACAGACATGGAAAATGGAAAAATGCTTCAATTACAGACTTTGCTTAACCCTTTATTATTGCAAGGTTAAAAGGGTTGTTTCCTTACAAGAGAACAAAGATACTCTGCCAGACCAAAGTACAACACACTCATGTAAGCTTGTTAAAGAACTCATTCACGACAGTAGACATTAAAAGGGTATTCTCCCATTACAGCAAATTTATGTTATTGTTTGTATGATAAAAAGTTATACAATTGTGCAGTATACTTTCTGTATCAATTCATCATGGTTTTCTAGATCACGGCTTGCTGTCATTACATAGAAAACTTCTATGTTTACTTCCAGTGGACATAAATCTTACTATGGTCACACAGGTGCACTGTTCTCTATATAACACAGCTCTGATTAACGAGCTGTGCACCTGTGTGAGACAGATTTCTGTCCACTCGAAGTAAACATAGAATCTTTCTATGGAATGAAAGCAAGCAGAGATCTAGAAAAAGGAATTGATACAGAAAGTGTATTGGAAAATTGTATAACTTTTAATCATACAAACAATAACAATAATTTTCTGAAATTGGAATACCCCTTTAATACAAAGCTGGATATTACATGTTACTATAACAGGCTCTGTTTTTCTGGGAAGGACAGTCATTGCTTGAGCATATGCATGGTTTTCTCTGGAAGCTTCTTGGCCAATGAAACTTAAAGTGTAACCAACACTTGAGATAACTTTTAATATTATGAGTGTGTGAGTGTGTGTGAGTGTGTGTGTGTGTGTTGGGGTGTTGTGAACAATTTTCTAATATACTGCATTAAGAAATTATCCTTAGGATAACCTCACACTACCATGTGTAGGTCTCGGGCCAAAAACAATGTTCCCGTGGTCTGTTGTTGGTGGCCTGACAGTTATTAGCAGTTGAGCATCACTCACGTGATAAAGGCAATAATAGAAGTCGGTTCATACATGGGGCCATGGACACAACGGCCTGTGCAGGAGCCCTTAGAAAACAATGTGGATGTGTGCTAGCCATAGAATCAACATTAAAAATGGCCATCTAAGGATCGCCTTAGTTTGTAAAATATCAGGCTCCAGAACTCCAACCATAAAGATTTGTATTCAAGCCTATATAGTGTGTGTCTAAGGAGCTGACTATGAGCTTACATCTGATCTCCCTGTTTGTTTAAACAGCTCTGAGAAGGGAAGATTAAACTCTTCACTTTCAGCTTGATTCTTGAAAATAATGCTCATAGCATATTACAGCCAAGGAGAGAGCAGGAAGGGTTAACGCTCACTTGTTTTAGCTGTGTAAACAAACCCATGGATAGATCTATCATGGCAACAGGGAAGTAAAGGGGCACTTTAAAGGCTGTATCTTTTACAAACTAAGCAGAATTTCTTAATGAAGTATATTAGAAGTATATTATATTATGTTCAAAAAATGCTCCCCACACAAAATCAAAAATCATCTGAAATGATGGTTACCCTTTAAGCATTGCATGAGCAATGTAATCTGGTTATCAACTCTGAGGGATCACTTCCATTAACGAGAAAATGACAATTCAAAATGTTTAACGTCATTGCTAATGCAGCACATTTCATCAACACGGTCTCCACAGTCAGTACTGAATCATGAGTCCTGTTGCAGGACCCCAAAGGCCCAGTTACAGGCCCATTATTTTGATTAGATTACTAATGCAATTTTAAAAAAATCAAAACATTGGAATCAGGAATTTGGGACTCTGCTGCTTCATGCTCAATAATGACGTCCTGACACTGGGGCCTATCACCACTGTGGCCAACCACTCACTTGCTGTGACCCATTACTGTTGACTATTGGCTGTATCGATAAATAACCTCTGTGATGAAGTTCACCTGTCTTTGGAAAGATTAAAAACTGTTGTGATGCCTGTAGACACATACGCCATCGTTAAATGAAAAAAATAAGATATTTCTGCAAATGTTTCTGCAGTGAAATTTTTTTTGTTGCAGAAATCATGTACACCTAGACTTGCCCTAACATGTAATTTTTTTAAAGAGGCTAGTGGGGCGTGGAGTAGCCGGACATGAGGCTACATGTGCGCCCTCGTCCGAGAAACCAGAGCTCTGTGCATACCCCAGTAGCCTCTTTAGAAAATTTACATATTAGGGCAATAAAGATTTAAAAAAAGATAGCTGGGACGTGAGGATTAGCTCTATAAAGGGCTATCCTCACCTCCAATACATGCACCTACCTCCTGTTCTCCCTTTATAGGTAGATTCGTGGTGGTAGGTTCCCTTTAAGAGCTAAAATGCTGCTCTGTTTCTTTTTTTCCATTACTACCCACCACTGCTGACATCTCATTTATGTCCCAATGGCACATTAAATCAAACTTTATTTTAAAGGTTACATATTCCCTAAGTCTAGGTGAACATGATTTCTGCAACGAAAAAAATTTCACTGCAGAAACATTTGCAGAAATAGCTTATTTTTTTTCGTTTAACAATGGCGTATGCGTCTACAGGCCTCACAACAGTTTTTAATCTTTCCAAAGACAGGTGAACTTCATCACAGAAGTTATTTATCGGTACAGCCAATAGTCAACAGTAATGGGTCACAGTTAGTGAGTGGTTGGCCACAGTGGTGATAGGCCCCAGTGTCAGGACGTCATCACTGGATTATTAAGCATGAAGCAGCAGAGGGACAGGCATTACCAGGAATAGAGCTGTGGGAGATCCATTTCACTTTTACTCAGCTGGCTGGATCATTTTGTATATCATTTTCTTTCCATGAAAAGCCAACTAAAGCACTGTAGGATTGATTTCTAACAATTGAGTTCCTTTGGCTTATTACTCAACAACCAACCGATAATTTCTTACTAAAAATGGGATATGTGCTGCTTTAATGATGATTTTATGTGCCTGATGGCTGTTATAGTTTAACATCCTATAGAAAATATGCGAGCCACACACTGTGGACCATGTAGTTTATATTTCAACACCTGCATTATATAATGCATATGAAGCGGTTATAGGAATTGGAATGCTGTGCTAAAATTTCTAGTTTCACAGCCAAGAGCTAAGCAAAATGAGATTTGGTAGCTAAGTACTAGTGTCTGACAATATCTACAGGCGGTTTACACTGCGGTATAAAGGTAATTCTGCAACAGCACAACGGAAGAATACACTCCAAAGACACAACTATAACAGTAAGATAGCCGAACCCACAAAAAAAGAAAAACTAAAGTAGAGTAAAGGTGTAAGTGGGTAGAATTTTCTGACCAGAGACAGTAGCTGAATCTGTAAATAACAGTTGATTTTAAGTGCAAGGCAGAAACCAATGAAGAAGCTGTATGAATATGCTACCCGTACCGTACATTTTTTTTACGGGTTACATACGGCCACATTCATTTCAATGGACAATGTTGTGAGAAAGAGGAATATATGAGGTTCATGGGCATGGGAATTCTGGCCTGCAGAAGTATATATAGGATCCCAGCATTCAGGGAATTGAAGCCACCCAGTGGACATTAACCAATGTGCCTGGCAGCATTTCAGAGTTGCACATACTTACTGTAAAATGAGCACCTGTACATATTTTAGCTTGCTCATAGTAAGAGTTCTGCAATTCTGCTGACCTAAATAACTTAGAACTTTCTGTGCTAATTTTGGGATACAGCCATTGAATATTATAAAGGAGAGGACTTCCTTGGTCACACTCCTTCCACCAGAGGTCAGGATAAGATCCCTCTATCTCTGACAGGCATGCTGGACTGTGATACATAGCTGCTCTAATAGCCACTTTACTACATGGAACAGCAGGTACAATGTGCAAATAAACAAATCCAGGATTTCCCTTCTTTTTGATTTTATTTTTTTTCCTGTTATTTCACAGGAAATCGGTACTTTTTACTTTGGCTTTCCTTTCTTCTTATTTGTAAACCACTTTTCTTTATTAGAAGACATCCTAGCAGCTCTGCTATTGAGAGTAATAAAACATTAACATTAAAGCGGCTGTTTGCCATTTTCTCTAAGCATTGTCCATATCGTGAAACACCCATCATGTTAATAATGCTGTTATTTCCATAATATTACCAACACAGATAGCCTGATCTGGACGTCTGCAATGTCTTTCCACTGCAATCAGAGGCAGGAAGATTATTCCCCAGGGAAAGAGTTTGGTGTTACCTAAAAACAAACATCTTGTTTCCACTGATCCAAGCATCTGTGTTTCCTATGTGCTAGACATGAGGATAATGATAAAGAAGAGCAAGCAATGGATAACATATAGGACACTTTAATGTGAATGTTTATGTTTCAATGAGCTGCCATCACTTGTGTTGTTATCTTTATGCAAAATTCCTACGAGAGCGCCCATTTTCTTGTTTTTATACCTTTCTGCACAGGGCACAGCAAAATAATATTATTGGTTATATTATAAATTAGAACTGTGTTCCATTACATCCCTCAGCCTTATCTCCTGCCTGCCTGGACATATGACGTTTTTTAACCATACTAAGTAACTACATTTCATATGGTGTTAAAAGGCGGTCATTTATGTAATGGAAGAAGATCCACTGCGTGAGAGCTGTTTATTACTACGTATTCTTGATGTACGCAGCACAAGAATAGTAGTAACGATAATTGTATAACATGACTTTTTTTTTTTTTTTATTAAAGACTGAATGTTACAGCTGGAAGGGACACAACAAGTAGCCTTACTTAGCAGGACTGCTTAATGTACAACATTCATCTGGAAAACCCACTCTGTGTACGCCCCATTTTTATGATTTTAATCAAAATCCTTTGACCTTGTAACCATCTGCTGTTATTATACCATTTTATTATTTATCAAACTAATTCTTTTATAGAATGACTTATTTTACATTCACAGCTGCCGTCTCTTTCCACATCACAGCTGCTTGCTTCACTGTACAGCATATAGGTTGTGCAGATATGCTTGGCATAGTGACCCTTCTCTATTGCCTCTTGTAGAGGATGATTTCATGTGTCATGTACGGTTGGCCTAAAAAGTGGTGGACCCCTCAGCTTTACCTGGATTTCTGGCTTGAATACTTATAAAACATGTTATCGTATATCACACAAACAGTTATACTCAAAAAACGGGATATCAATAGTCAGCTCACCTTACTTGACGGATCACAAAAGTGGAGACCAGGTCCATGCGTGGATGACCTGGGCTTCTCAGGTCAAGCACTTCCACAAAAACAAATAGAAATGATCCCGCTGTAGACACGCTCCAAAAAAATTCAATTCTTAGTTTATTGTATATTCTTTAAAACATTCGAGTTACAGGCAAACGAATAGCATCGGAAGACACATGATGGATTATCAGGCAAATCCTACGCGTTTCGACATAATCTTAATCATGGCTACCAGCGGGATCGTTTCTGTTTGTTTTTGTTAAACAGTTATACTGTTCATATTTTATTGAAGACCCTCAGCGCAAGGACAAAAAGTAAGCAAACTTCCATGTTAAAGAAGATGTGAGAAAATGTTAATGGTGCTTCGCCCATTAAAGACACAAAAGACTATTTTCAACAAATCTGTTTTTCTCAAGAATAATTAAACCATGAATCTAAACAAACAAGGAACCCCAAAAGACTACAAAAACACTACCAAAGCCCTAGGTGTCAATTTCCTTTTAGATATATGCACATATAGACACAATTTAGTAATGCTATTGATCACCCCAAGAATGACCATCACATTAAATTCACTCAAGGGGCAAAACACTTCTGGAAAATCTTGGTATGCATATCAGAGTAAAATGGAACTTTCTAGACAAATTTTACAATGCAAGCAGGAAATAATTTTGCATTATAATTGCATCCAACAAAATTTCCAGGGATCCTTACCAAGTAATGAACTACCCAATGCCGCCTATCTCAGTAATGAAATGCCCCATGCAGCCTCCGCAGCAATGAAATGCCCATACAGCCTCCGCAGCAATGAAATGCTCCATGCAGCCTCCGCAGCAATGAAATGCTCCATGCAGCCTCCGCAGCAATGAAATGCTCCATGCAGCCTCCGCAGCAATGAAATGCTCCATGCAGCCTCCGCAGCAATGAAATGCTCCATGCAGTCTCCGCAGCAATGAAATGCCCCATGCAGCAAGACAATTACATTAACATAAACCAGCAAAGAATGGTTGAAAAGGAAGATACATGTTTAACACCTTAGCGCTGAATGTGTTGGAGAATGACCAAAAGAGGGCTAAACAACCGCGGCATCCAAAAGTACTGATTATCCGATAGGGGGGGAAATCCAAAAGTCTTCCTACGGTAAATGTTGTGGAAAATCTTATTACTATTGGCAATGATATTTCAATAAGTTTTTTTTTTTTATTTCCTTGCACTCTAATGTGCTGAATAAAAGACATGGACAGTACAACTATATGTCTATTAGTTACCTTTTCAAGCAACTACTTGAGTTCTTTTGATCAAATAATATAGAAGCTTGGTCAGAATTTAGCATAAATTAAAAATCATTAGAGCATAAAGGAGGTAACCAAGCTTAATGGTTGGACTCACTTGGGCACTTTGGACTCAGTCCATGTACTACAAAGCCAAACCTCAGGTACAGCTTAAGGATATCCAGTTCGGCTCAGATTGACTTCCTCTTCCCCTTGTCCCTCTTTTCCTGCTTCTCAAAAACAATTTAATCTTTGGAATAAGATTCAATGTTGTAATTACGGGTATACTTTTCAGTGTAGGATCATTAATGTAATTAGTATATATATAAAGGTCTGTTACATTGATATGTTAGCAATTTTTTGATATATTATGAAAAAAGTGAGCCATGTGTTACTTGTTATGTGCCATTGTAAATGCATACTGTCTTTGATTCTTGTGACAATATGTGCTCCAATAAAATGTTTAAAAAAAGTGCAGCTCTTAGTCACTCTCTCTCTTGGTCATAACTGATTAATAGTGAATTTCAAGACAACGGGTAAAGACAGCTGTTAATCGTTGTTATAGCCACTACTGAAAAGGGAAGGATGAAATGCATAGATTTTCTCTGTAAACTCCAAAAATATACTGGTATACTGGGAAGTTAATTCGATTCCTATGAAATTATTAGGTACTGAGATTGATGCGAGCAAGAACAATCTCTGTACAATCCTGTGGAATAAGCTGCAACAAGAAAAACTGATGAGCAGTGGTGAGAAGGTGCACAGGAATTCCAGGAAGGTGTTATCCTCACTTATTATAAATGTATTAACACGATAACATTAAAATCAGCTATGACTGAAATATACCCAATGGTATTAAAATTGCTTATGTCATGTAAGGACTGCATTTCATTGACCTGGAACCTCTGGGACCACAAGTACAAGGGCAGAGTTGTCTAATACAGCACATCCAGGACAAGAGATGCAAAAATAGACTCTAGCATGCTTTGGCCATAGACGAGCTGATTATAAATAACTGTTGGCCTTGTAACCAAAGTCTGGAGGAACCATTACAAATTCTAAGCCCTTCATCTGTCCATTTTAATTAGCTCTTTTTTTACATGAAACCTAAGAGCCGCTTGATTCTTTTTTTGTTATTGTTGCAGTAAATAAAAAATGTTGGTAAAGTGAATGACACTTTATTAGTCTCCAATATTTTACTGACATGTTTTACAGCGCTGTACACACAAAAATCCTTGTCATAGTAAGAATTGCAAGCTTATTTCCCCATTTCAGACATTTATGAACACTTATTGACACATTCTTACAATATGAAGCTTTTGTTACCATAATTTAGCAAAATGCACATATTAAATAAAGGTATATTCTTATAATCTTATATGCTTAGAGTAATGACCTAGAATAGTGATGGCGAACCTTTTGGAGACAGAGTGCCCAAAGTACAACCAAAACCCACTTGTATGTCGCAAAATGCCAACATGACCATTTGAGCAGTAACTTATTGATCCCTGCTGTATCACAGGTTTCAATCGTATTGGTGTCTTGAGTTCACCAATACAATAGAAAGATGATGGAGAATTTGCATTCAGGGTCCCCTGAAGAGGAACAGTCAGGGTTCCCAGAGCAGGAGCTCCAACAATAATCTATCTCTAATCACACATTCTCATTCCTCCTGTTACCCTGGCAGCCAAGGATGTTGCTTTAAAATTGCACTGAGCGTGGCACCGAGCGTGCTCCTGGGCTGTATTGGACCGCAGGAGGAAGCCCTGGGTACCCACAGAAAGGGCTCCGAGGGCCACATCTGGCACCCGTGCCATAGGTTCGCCACCACTGACCTAGAAGCTCCCAGGAATTTAAAAATAGTAACACTTTAGAAATTTACAGCCAAATTCAATTTTAAAATAAACATTCAGCAACTTTTAGCTCCTGATCAGAAATTTGGGTAAATTAAAAAGCATAAACATGAAAATTGTGTCAATCCAGACTAGCCGATATCCCAAAGTAATAATTGTGCCGTACATCACAAATTGAGGCTGGCTAGGTTTAGGTTCCTTACACATTGAAAAGCGTGGTGCGAACAAATCGCAGCGCGTCCAGCCCAAACACTGACAAACGGAACTGAACTGACATGCTGAGTTCAGCTCTGATGCTAGCACACACTGCGAGCATGAAGCAAGTTAAATGCATCATATCCCTAGTGTGTAAAGTGCCTTAGGTATGATATTACCCAAAGCATATCTATTAATATTGTAAGGATTGGAAACTTCTTCTGTATAAAGTGCCATTATAAGTTAAGTTAAAATAAACCATTTTGTTATTTTTTTCCTAGTGACCAGTGCTATGGCTTACAATTATCATAATTCTTATTTATATATAATATACTATATATAATTATACTTAGGTACATTCTTTTCTTCTATTCTATTTTTTTTCTATTCCTTACAAAATATGTAGTTATATGAGAACAAAGTATGTACCGCATCTTGAAACTTTAAGACATGTATCATAAACCGTGCTTCTCCACTGTACCTGCTATGAAACCCTAGCAGTTTGTGGCAAGCCATGACAATGCCAGTAAACTTGTTCACAGCAATTTAATGGGTTGTGACTGCATACATAGATTAAACACAGCGTGGCAATTCTGACTTGCCTGTGCTGTGTAATATAGTACCCTTATCAAAAGTCTAAACTGTAGCTAAAAGAGGAGGGCTACTTTGGGTAGTCAATTCTTTACAGCTGACCAGTAGCAGCTAAAATTGCTGTACCAAACAACTACAAATGAAAAATGATATCTTATCACTGAATTTTACTTCTATGTAGTTGTAGTTACACCAACTATTACCAAATCATATAGCTAGCGTACAGCCTGCTGAACTCTATGAATCATCATGAATAAGGAGCCTAGCTTCATCGAAACCGGGGTTATTTAGACTGACAAACAAAATGCAAAAAGAATTGTGTATGGGGCTTCCCAGCATTAAAATAAGCATAACAAAACCATAAACTTAAATATTAAACTGATTAAATTTTAGGACAAGGAAAACAAGATGTAATAGACACATAACAATGTCTCATGTAGCATAAGCCTAACGTACTGAAATTCATGAATCCTCAAAGGACGTTGTCTGAAAAACAGCCCATTCATTCTCTATTAGCAAAGGACTTGAGAACATTAGTTTGTGGCTCCCAAGTGGCTTCTTAGGATAAGGAAAGATACCATTTTTACCTGTGGGGAAATTAGGAATAAAATGTGAAAGAGACAATAAATATATTTGCAGATTCTTTTAAAAGTTTGAAGCCCAGGTGGAGAACATGTTCCACTGTATTCAATTTTTTATAATGTACACAGTTTATACTAATCTCGACAGTGCTCAAATACATAAAGACCCACCAAGGACAATTTTTCACCATATTATAAATAACAGATAAACAGAATGGTATGTTGGGTTTCTCCAATACTGGAAATTCAGATCGGTATTCAAAGTACTGTTGCAAAGTTTGAACAGGGCCATTGTTTTTGTTTCTGTGCTATCCGCCAGCTTTAACAGATAGCACAAAGACAAATTATTTTTCATGGGCTCATACACATGGCTGTGATTTCGACAGCCCAAGAAAAAAAACTCAGAGCAGATCGCAATCCAGCTCAGACTTTATTGCTGTCAACGATGACTCCATGGATATGTTGTTTGTGGTGCAGAAAATCACACATTCTTGTGCACGTGGGCTTAGAAAGATCCAAAATGCAGACCTGGTGAGGACTATGACTTCTTTACTCTAACAAAAAACACATTTACAGTATAGCTGTTCCCAATTGCCCTAGACAGATTACACCAGGCCTGGATAAGAAATGTGCATACATTAGAGAAATAAAATGCATGTTTTGTACATGGAAGTGATGATCACATTTACTCTAAATGTTATGTCACATTCCCAAAATAAACATATTCGTTGAATAGTAGCAGAATATAGAAAATTAGTAAAATAGACATGTCAGGAGTCCTTTTTAAATTCAGATGTGATCCTTATAAAATACGTAGCACATCACTGTTGTCCGGTGTATAAGTGGAGTGATCAAGACAGCAAAGGTAAGGGTATATGTGTCACTGACTAATGAAGGTACATTGGTCTGGGCATAGAGAAAGTACATTCAGTTATTGTGAACACTGGAAATGCACATCTGTCACTCAGTGACGTGTGAATCTCTCAGCCCTCCAGATATTAACCTTTTCCTGATTCTTAGAAATATGGTGTATTCCGATCTAAAACTGCATGGAACTTGGCTAATGAGAAGCATGTTATGGCGATGGATATCCATTTGCTTTAAGCAAATTGTTATGGCCATGTCATCAACATTCATTTGCTAGTTAGCATCTGTTAAAGCAGCAAAATTATACCGAGACAACTTGTTTATAGAAATACAAAGACATAATGAAATGAGCAGCCACATTTAGAAAGCTTTATATAGAAATGTTCCCATATTATCCCTCAAGAGAGCCAATGTCATCCTGGTGAACTCCAGGTGCCAGGTGCCTTCCCATGCCCCCCATCCTTTTGAAATCTGCTCATATATAAATACACTGGCTGAATCAGGACTTCTCCCTCCATGCTTCATAATTAATCAACCTAATTAAAAGGAAACCTTCTCTGCTTTGTTACCTGAACAAGTGGGGAAATTGTCAGAGTTTACCCACTCAGCTATTCCCACCTATTGTTTAAAGCTGCTGTGAGCAGCAGTCTGCAGGGTAACCCTTTAATGTGGGTTGGAAGATGGCGTGCTGCGGCAGCATACAACTGTTCTGGAAAGCGGCGCAGAAATAAAACAGTTAAAGAAATACTAAGGTTCTTGTATTTACACTTATATATTAGCTAGAGAAAAATGTATGTACTCTGAGTAGAACCGCACTTGTAACAAACTATGAAAGCGCAAGTTTGGAGATCAAATGGAGCAGACTTAATGGGGCACATTTACTAAGGACCTAGCACCAGTTTTCTGTTGCAATTTGTACATTCTTCTATGTGCAAACTGCTTGCACTGGTATTTAAGAATTGTCTGCGCCACATATGTGTCGCAACTGCACTATTCTTCACGCGACACAAATTTTGTCACTGTAATGGGTGATCTGGTGCACAGTTGGACCACGCACATCATCTACCATGCAAAGTCCGACAGAAGTATGTTGCATGCCCCATGTTAAAGGTGCACCTTGTCATGCCAGATTCATGAAGAACGGGCACCACAATTCATGAATCTGGCACCCTCTGCACACTACATTAAATAGTCACAAGTTGTCTACAGTTAGCATCCATTCTATAGGATATAGAGGGTTTCTGGCTCTGCTCTTGTCAATCATCATTATTATTGTTGGAAAATGTTATTACAATTTAGGTTTTTCATCCATTCCTCTTGTAAGAATATAAACCGTATTATCACAAATGTATTCCTTGAGTTTCCATAAACTTTTGATAGGGATGCTTCTTATTGTTATAACTGTAGGCACTCAGTTAAAACACACTGCTGAAATTCTTTTAAATGCTCTCCTGCAAAACGGGCATCAAAAATCACCAAAAAAAAAAATTAGATGATTTTTGTTGCAACTCATTTGCGTGAAAAAGTTGCAAATAGTCAGCTAAAAGTCCTGCTGTGGGTTTAAAACCTTCAGCACAAGTTAGGCTCAGTTCACACCTGCATTTGTCAGGTTCTGTTCCCCGCTCCACTACAGATAAACCCCCTTAACTTCGAAAGCCTAACTAATAGCAATGCTGCTAAACACTGTGAAACTGCAGAAAACTGTGGCAGGTTAGATACTGGAATTTTGCAGAGCCTAATCTTATGTGACCTTTAGGCCTCATGCCATAAAAAGCTGAGCAGCCAGCCGCTGTGGAGTGCTCACTACACTGGTGCCAGAGACCTCTAAGGAGACCATAATTAGGTCAGATCGCGCCCCCATAACGGTCGTGTACATGAGGCCTTACCTGTGTGTTCTCAGCGTAAATGGAGCAATGTGGTTGAAACTGATTGCAGTAATTGAGTAATATATTAGTGGAAGTCAGTTGTGTCCACATAGTAGAAACCTCACTTTCTTTATTACCACTTTTTACAAAGAAGGGAAAAATAGTCTCTAGTAAAAAGACTCATTATCAAATCATACTGTATATGATTAAGAAGGTTGGAACTTTATTAGGGTGCCCACCTACGAGTTACATCTGGAAAATTACCAGCATAACCCTACATTCATACTGCCGCATGGGGGACTTATATACGTCCCCCATAGATGGCAATGGGCGCACAGTGCCCTACGGCAGCGGTACGGTGCAGCACATGTGCGACACCATACCGCTCCAAAACCCGTGAAAAGATAGGACATGTCCTATCTTTTCACGGAAAATGGCGCCGTGTGCCATATATCCCTATGGAGAGGGGCGGGGGTGAGCAGCGCTACAGTACGGTGGGCAACGGCAGTGTGAATCCAGCCTAATACAGTAGCCGTGTAGTGCATGATATTTATCCAAATCCAATACACACAGAACAAAAAACACAGAAGAGGAAGTCTATTTCCATTTAACTACCCAGTGTTGCAATGCAAAAGTTTAGCACCTGTAACCACTGCAGTAGTGTCTTATTACCTCAGCATTGTAAAACACCACTATATAGACTTTTACATGTCAGTAAGCCTCATACTGGAACACAGTATAAAGAACTCTTCAATTGCTAAACTTGCCTGTGTGTGTATTAATGACTTTCCTTGTGCCTTTCCCACTGGGATAAAATTCATGTTCTTAAAGCGTTGCTGGCACCCAACATTTCGCTGGCCTAGCTATGTGTTTGTAAGTAATAGAATCAGTCAATTGCATAGATTTATATCCTAACCTCGCATTCCAAACTTCCATTTGATTGCTGTAATGTCTGCCAAAAGGGACCTCAAGCACATTTCCCAGCCGTACAGTGTACTGCTCAACAGTAGATCATCTCCCCACTCACTTTGTATTTATCTACTGTAATTGGGGGAGAGCACAGCATTAGCACTAATTTCATTTTAAGAAGATTTTGGCTCGCAAGTCAGACATTTCATCTCATACATTTATCATCACATTTACACAGCCGCTGAGCTTACTCTAGTCTGACACACGGCAACCGCTCCACTGAAATTCTCTATACTCAAACCTAAAGCTTGTCAATGTAAAAGGACTATCCATATCATAGAGCTGACAATGAACTCTCATCACTTACAATAACAGGGATGTCTCCTTTCTAACAGAACTGTTCATTCTTTATATATCTATTCTTAACTGCTGTCCAATCTGCAGACAGTTTATTATTGGCAACCTAAGAACAATGATCCGTTTTCTCCTAGTGCAAAGGCCTACCACTCATTAGCACAGTAGCACAGTGATATGTGCTACTTTAGTACATGGTTTTCACTGTGGACCTGAAACATCACTGTGCCAACAATCACAAGTATTGGACTATTAAAGTTATGGTAGAGATAGGTTTCTTCCATTAAAAATGTGCATACTCTTTGTAAGGTATCAGTGCAGGAGGACATCAAGATTTGGTGGCCCACAGCAGATTAGTACTACTTTCATACAATGAAAAGCCCATGTAAACATCCTTGCTAATATTCTCCATACATTGTCATTGCTCTTGCCAATGATTGGCTATGCATTGGAATGCAAGATCATCTCTAAAGTTATAATACATAATCAAATCTGTCACGAACTCTGATTTGTTATTGATATGAACAAAGCTGTAAGAAAACTCATGCAAAATACAAATGGATAAGACAGGAGATCAACAGCCAGTACTGTACAATGTGTTAGAAAGGTAAGACAGGTCCTGATCACAGCATCTCAGGGTCAGAGGCATGTGACCTTTATTAGCAGCAATGTTTTACGCACTCTACACTGATTGACCATTAGAAGGGAAGGCATGGAACTACAACTGGTAAAATTATCGTAATGGCGATTCTGACAGAGAAGCCTTTAAAACATCTGTGGGAAGCTCAATTACACAATCTGGTGCACAGACTACAATGTATATAACCAGGGAATAAAATAATATTTCAGAAGCGATTCAATAAAGTCACTGCAGAAAATACCATAAAAATGAAAAGAAATTAACATTTCCCACTTTTGTAATGTGAAACATATGATTACAGCTCAACTAAAAGTCAAATAAGGCTAGGTATGAAAATGTAAAATATCTATCATCATCATGGGGCACGATATATACTCAATGATGCTACAAAGGAGTGCAGAAATTGGTGAACTAGAGCGATGCATGATTTACCTCGAGTGACCTCAAAATAGCCCAGAGGAGGATAAAGTCACCTAAGTTATTAAAAAGACAAAAATTCTTAAAGCTGACCATTCGTCTCTCCAGTTTGAGTAAATATTTGTATTTTGTAAATGCATTCATTGCAAAGTGCCAGCACATCAATTTAAGCAGCAACTTATTGTTTCCTACTCTGCCGAGGGCACCAGTACCGTTTATTTGGATCATCATTTTAGCTTTCATCCAGAGCCCTCTGAACAGGAAGAATCATGGGCCTCAGAGCAGGATCCCTTAAAGCTCCAATAAAGGTCTAACACTGCCTACACCTCTTAACTCCCCCTGCAGTTCCAGGCAGCCCAGGATATATTGCTTTAAAATAGGGCATGGTACATCCTGGGCTGCCTGGGACTGCAGGAGGATGCCTCGAGTCTGGTGCACTCTCTACTTGTAAATCAATAATGCAATACAATGGTGGTGGTGGGGGGGTTAAGACTGTTGCTCAATATGCCAGTCTAAATGAATTCCCTCCAATATGTATATATTACATACAATGCATACAAGCCCAGGTCATTCAAGGGATTGTCTAAGAAAAAGACATGACTGCCGTCATCCAAAAACAATATTTCACTTGTTGCACCAAGCTGCAATTCTGGAAACAACTTAAGGACAGGTGTTTCACGTTCTATAGCAGTGGTGGCGAACCTATGGCACTGGTGCCAGAGATGGCACTCGGAGACCTCTCTGTGGGCACTCGGGCTGTCTCCCAGGCACAGAGTTTGCCAGACATGGCACTTTCCTGCAGTCTCAGGCAGTCCAAGTAGTGCCCTGATATTTTAAAGTGACCCATCCTGTGCTGCTTCGTCCTGTCCGAAGAGTGAGAATGTGTGGACAGAGTGGAATTGGAGCTCAAAGATTCTGGTAGCAATAAGTTTGTTACTGCCTAAATTGCCTTGTTGGCACTTTGGGAAAAGCTGGTGTGTTTTGGGTACTTATTTTGGGCACTCGATCTCTAAAAGGTTCGCCATCACTGTTCTATAGAAATAAAAAGCAACTATTATGTGATTCTAAACAACCACTTTAAATTTTAACTGGCACTTTAAAGAGGTATTCCCACAAAGACAAGATTCTTAAATATACTCAAGATAACAAAATAGCACATTCTCTAATTCACTGTTATTATTAAAAATGCAGCACTACACAGATATTATTCCAAACCGTCTCTATCAGTCCTGGTGTTTACAGTTTGGTTGTCCCTGGATCCGACCATATGGTCGCACAGATTCTTCCCATGAATAGCTTCTCCTGTCTATGCTCTCTGCCTTCTGCATTACAAAACCAGCTCAAACACAGACACTTCGAGCCAGCAAGCAACGTGCAGAGACCTGACCTACAAGCTATATACAAGATAAGGTCTTGATCCGAGGAGAGGAGGAGGCATAGCAGAACTGACTGTGTGTGTTATAGGTGAGATAACAGATGTGTCAGATACTAGTAGACTATTCAGAAGCTAAATGAAAGTGTAGCTAAACCCTGTGCCCTGATAATCTAACCACATTGTCTGCACTAACCACACTGTCAGCATCTCCTAACACAGAGGAATCATGAAATACTAAGCTAGACCCTCCCTGGAAGATTACAATGACCATCACTGAGTGACAGGAACAAAATCAGCAATAAAACTGAGTAAAATTGTAATATATGTGGGTTAAAAATGGCAACTGTTCAGTCTGAAAGTATATGTAATCACATGACCACTGCAGCCAGTTAGGAATTTACACAATGAGACCAAGTGCATTACTGTAGGTATAAGGGCAAGATAAGTACATAATTTTTTTTATAAAACCCTACAACTATTTCTTTCATTCCTGTAATCCAAGTGTTTGGTGAACACAGTTCTCTTTAGTCATTGATCATATAGCATAGATCATCTTTACGAAAATGGTCAGAGAAGAGATCAGAACGGAGGATGGCCAGTAACGGTAGAATCACAATACATTCAGATAGAAGCCATGGGTCTATGTACACAGCTAGAAATAAATCCTCAATCTGTAAAACATCTAAATGTTATGACTTTCCCTGGCTGTCACACCATGAAGATGAAGAAATTTAAACAGAGGTTACGGAAATGGATAAGCTATTTCCATGGACTGCTTGTATGAAACATTTCCATGTTATTACACACATCTCCTATGGTAGTTCATAATTTCCTTTTCCTGAAGATTTTAATAGCAGACATTATAAACACAGCCCTACTTGCACCCAACTTAGAGAACTTTAGATGGATAAAATATGCAAACAAGACCAGAAGGATAAAATAAAAATACTTCTCAACTAAATCCAGATTTCATGGAGAACTTATAATCATGACATATGAAAACACAAAAGTTATACAGGTTGCATGCAAAACAAATCTTTGTTGTACTACATGCTTTTATGTTTTAGAAAATATGAATTTGGTAACACAAAAATGCAAAACATAGAAGTAACATCTTGAACATGTGGTTCTTTTGGGGTTCTTTTCACATTAATATCTTGTTTCCTTTTTATGACCGCCACTGTCTTAAATGGGATACCTCAAAGGGTGTTCACATACCTCTGATGGCAAGAATCTGTAGACTGCTCTATTTCAGAAAATCTTCATGAAAATCAAAAACACCAATGTCTAAATAAAATAGCTATATAACGGTTTATAAATAAACACATCTACAAACCAATGCCCCCCAAAAAGCAGAATTGTGTATTTATGCAAAATGAAAAATATAAGTTTATTTGTGGCTACAAATTGGAGGAAATGCATGATATACCTCAAGACATGCTGGCATTAACAGTCGTGTTGACAGAATTCTTGTATATCAAGTGTAGGAATTCACTTCAGTATTCCATACCATGCATACAATTAATGGAAATTCTACAATAAGAAATGAAACCCAAGCCTTCAACTTATCCTTGGCCTTGTGTAACTTTACTGATATAAACTATTAATACAACTATATAGGTCAGTGCCGAAAGTCAGAAAATAATACATTCTACGTACATATATTGAAGGTCCAGTATTTATCAAGCACAACAACCTACACTGTTTCCATTCATCAACTTACACAAACAGGACACAACAAGTCACAACCTTGGTAATTCATATTCTTTATGGTATTTATTGCCAAGGACCCTACGTAACTACTCTCAGACACCAAAAATACAGCTTTATGGTGCCTTACAAAAACAAAATGTTTTCGTGTATGCACACAAACTTTTTATGAACAGAACATGAACACAAAACCAATACAAAACCAATATACAAGTCTATGATATGTTTATACCACTGACTATTGAACTATTAAGGATAGCGCTGAATAATATCAGAATAAATCACAGGAAAATAGTAACAACTCACCTCTATGTCTATTGGTAGTTTTGTCAAACATCAACATGGCGTCTTCAACCTAGAGGGAAAAAAAGAAAATCAATGCTTATAACAGGCAAAGAACTAGAAGCACTTCTTATTAACCACTAAATATTAGGGCATAACTAGGGTATCCACCCAAAGCCATCCCACTAGTGCCACCTAGCATTGGATTTATAGCAGTATTATGAAGGGTACTGTACATAAAACACCCTCTCTCTTATACTCTAGGTGAGAAATACACAAAAATTACAAGATTACCACCTACACAATACAAATTATACAGCGTTTAAAGAAAATTGAGGATAATAAGTTATTGGACTATTGGATTTCACTGAACTCTGCTGCCCCATTCAGAAAAAAGAATAATGTGGCACATTGAAGCTTGTCATGTGGGATAATATGTAGTGACACCAACAGGTTTTATCCATAGATTTATAAGAGACATAAGAAATATTTACTAGGGTGGATATTAACAGGTCACTTTTATTTGTATAGATGCTTGCAATGGAGGTACACCAAACATTTTTCCAAAATAATATCTAGCTGCAGCTCTACACCAAAACCCACATAAAAACGTTTTTTTAAATCGGTGCCAGAGAGGGCAATTTATTACTTTTACTTTTATGGTGACAAGACACCATAAAAAGAACTATACATTGGTTTGCCCCTATGATTAAAAAGCCCCATCAAAAACATGTTCAAATCCCATTTTTTACTATGCAAAATTGTCTAGAAGCAAGGAACATTTTTTCTGCCCCCAAGAAAGCATGAGCCTGTAACATTGTACATGCAGTCCTATCTGTGAGCAGAATGTTATAGAGCAAGGGGAGATGAGTGGATTGATCTTTTCTTGGTTTAGAGTCTGGAGAGTGGTCCTATCCAGTGATTGACACTATTTCTGTGGTCCTATCCAGCTATTTCTGTGTGCACATTTACATAGGTAACTGCTGTCTGCCCTCAAGTAGGACTATCCACTGGACTCTAAAACCAGATTGGTCAGAGATTTCATTAAATAAAAAGAATTGTTTCCCATAAATATGTGTCCGTTTTCTCAGCTCTTTATACTCTTAAACTCGCCAGAAACCAGGCTTAATGTTAGAGGTTCCCTTAATGATTGAATGGTGGTAAAAGGTTAAGATTAGATGTATTCTTAGCACATGTAAATGAAAAAGTTTTTCCGATGTAACCTCAAAACATTCATCCCTTCAAATGAAAGCTTTCAGCAAGGCAACATGTTCAAAATGTGAGCATCCGCAGAAAAGTTGGCATGAGTTCTCCACCAGCTGGGCATTTTGCAATTTTCCAATTGGTGTATCTGGGAAGAGGACTGTATCGCTTGGGCTTCAGATCAACACTGGTTGAAGCTGCTGAACTATTGAAGCGGGTCCTATAGCTGAGCTAAT
The DNA here is from genome assembly GCF_040894005.1 of Engystomops pustulosus. Lineage (NCBI taxonomy): Eukaryota > Metazoa > Chordata > Amphibia > Anura > Leptodactylidae > Engystomops > Engystomops pustulosus. The sequence goes on from NC_092412.1 coordinate 115,668,298, forward strand.
ACCAGGATTTTTTCAGGCTTGTTGGTCTCTATAATTACACTAACCCTCCTGGAATGCTCCCCTGAGTTTGGCCACAGTCCTTGGATCAGAACCATGAAACAAGGAGAATTTATAATTAAACCAATTTATTATTCTCATACAAAAGAACTTAGTGTGTGCCCTCTGCTGATCTCTCATTTTTAATAAAACATGTCCTCAGATATATTTAGCTCTCCAGTAACCTCTGCACCAAAAACAATGTTTACAAGAAACTCAGGAAGATGGAGGCTTTATTACTGAAACTGGAGACATAAAGAGATAGTGTACTTGAAATGGGTTTCTGTTCTATTAACTGCTACTTTTAACACACATTCTACCTAGAGACACAGATATCATTGTTCATAATCTTCAATTTCATTTTAGCCATGGCTGCAGAGTTATACAGAGTTATCTGCATGTTTATGTTTGGTCAACTACCATCATATATGCACAGAAATATGCATCATAGGGGACCAGTACATAATAAGCCCTAATAGGTAGCGCTAATGTAGCTGTAAATTGTATCCTTCAGAGAGGGACTGTTCCCTTTATAATAAATGTTTAATAAATGGTCAGATGTGATGGCAAGGATGGATTTTCACTTAAGGTCTTAAAGGGAACATATTATCAGGGTTTCATATTTAATGTCAGTTTCCTGTAGCAATAAACAAGTTGATGCTAAAGATGATGTTATGATAAAGATCCATTGGTGCAATCGCCCAAAATTAAAGTTTACAAAAGTACCTGGCTCCTTGCCACTACATACCTCCAAGTGGGTGTCTCCCTTCTGCATGTCATTGAGTCACAGAATAAACATCAAACACAGCTACCCCCCCCCCCCCCCCATTCCTTCTGGTCACGTCCTTGTAAGTTTTCAAGCCAACTGACATGCGCAGAAAGAAGTGGAGAGGAGTCACATCACTGCACATGCGCGGCTTCACCTGGATTGTCACTTCTCAGTGGTGAAGTAATGTCAGAGCTGAGAAGAGTACCACGCATGTGTAAGATTTGCTTGAAAACTTACAATGACGTGGCCAGAAGGGAGGAGATAAGAGGGAGCTGTGTTGCATGCTGATTCTGTGACTCAATGGGGCAGATTTATCAAACTGCCTAAAAGTAAGAATGTTCTTAGTTTCCCATAGCAACCAATTACAGCTCAGCTTTCATTTTACCAGTGCTCATGAATATCTTAAAGGGAGGTATAATAGGTTGCCATGGGCAACTAATAACATTCCTGCTTTTAGACTTTAGAAATATCCACAGGTACTTTAAAGAGGACCTGTCACCTGTAAAAACAGCACTAGGCGCTCTTAAAATCGGTCCGGCGTATTCATGAGGGGGCGGGATTAGGGGCAGTGACTGCCGCATGATGCTCAAAGTCACAGCCGGCCTATGGAGTGGCCTGCGCGGTTCGGGGAAGAGACAGTAGCTCGGACCGCTGCCTCATGAATACGCCGGATGGCTTTGAGAGTGGTCAAGGGTTTATATTTAAATTGCAGCAGTGTCTGCTAGCATTATCGGAGGTTTACAATAGTATTTAACACTGCTGCATCTTTTGTAGCACTAGGAGCTGCTTACTTTAGTAAACAGCTCCTAGTGCCGTTTTTACAGGTGACAGGTTCTCTTAAAATTTACTTTTGGGTGATAGCAACAATATATCTGTATTATAGAATCAACTTCAATATGAACTAGTATATTGCTATATTATGATGACAAATTCCCTTGAAGAAATCAATCAAGAGTTAATTTCCTTTTTTTTTTTCTTGATCCACAGATTTTCATGCACAATTTTCTGCCTAGATACTAGATAGAGTTCTAGATATTCTCCACCCATCTCCTTCAGGGCACCTATTGTACACAGAAGAATAGGCTTTATTCATCTAAACTGAGGTCATACAATACCTCCAACCACCTGATGGTACACAAAGGTGAAATTATATCAAATGCTTAAAAAATAAGTATTCCAAAGCTTAGTAAAACAACATACAGATGCAACTGTTAAAAGACAGAAAATGACAGGTTGGAAGGGAAATGCTTTTTAATTGAGTATGGATACAGTCTTTTCTTCTCGACTCAGAAAAGCTATCAATCCACTGGCAGAGCAGCACGGACTGAAACTAGAATACCCACGCCACACAAAGAGCCTGAATAGAGTGAAAGGGAAAAAACACAATCCCTGCATGCACAGCTCAGCTCTCACGCTTCTCACTGAATCAAAGAGAAAGCTTGTGTGAGCCTTCACCAAGGAGAAACCAGTCAAGGTCTGTGATTGTGTATCCATGCCTAAGCAAAATGTTATCTCTTATCTTCTCCTCCTCTTTTTTCCAAAAACAAAAGCTAATAACTATGTGAAGAGTCCCAAAACACTGCACAACTTGCTAAATGTAATCTACAGCTTACATAGTAAATTAATCATGTAGAAATATTAAATGGAAAATAGGAGAAAACAAATTACTGTAAACTATATGCAAGCATATACAAGTAGTTATAAGCAGCACAGCCGTTTACTAACCTATATTTCCCTAATACCTTTTAAGGGGCGAAGTATGCTTACAAGGGACGTTCATGATTTTTTTAATTTTTTTTTTTTTACAAAGAAGTTAAGGAGTAAAACCTACTGACAATAGCAGCACCAACTGAGTAAGGTTTTACCAAATATAGAATGTAGTTGTATGCTGGGTATTATATATATTTGATACCAGTAGTCTGAGATCCCAAAATCTCCAAATAAATTTAAGATGTCTGACGTAGAACAGGTCCCCCTGTAGTATTATAGTGATGGGCACTCATTTGGGATATTATTTGATAATCTGTTTTTCATCTACCATTTATCATAATGGGTTGTTCCTGTGTCTTATAGTAACTGTATAAATCTACAAGAAGAACCTCGACTTGGAGCAGCACTAAGGCCTTCCATTATTAGTTTTTATGCTGGTTTTTGTTGCCTTCTTTACATTGCAAGAGATGAATGATGCCTCTAGGAAGCAGCCTGCAGCGGGCCAATTCGTGTGTCCTATATATCTCTGCAAATACTATAGATGAGTCTCCAATGCTCAAGTCAGCTTAAGGCGTGCATTAATCAGAAGTAATTAGGATCCCCTGAAGACAAAGACTTAGTATAAATATTTTACACATTACAAATTGACCATATCCAGTCCCATGCAACGTAAGTCTATTCCTCAAATCATTTAGCTGGGCCAAAAAAAAAAACAACAAAAAGAAAATAAACGTAACCGGTTCACAGCCACAAAAGCACTTAGCACAAAGTTTACACAGAAGTTTGTGTAATGGGAGGGTTAACTTTACCACCCCAAAGCTGTGAACACAAGAAGAGGAAAGAAACACATTTAATCATGTGCAAAAATATAAACCTGGAAAAGAGAAAACTTTTAATAATCCTAACAGTTCCTGTTCATGGCTTAAATTAGAAAGACCAGTTCACACCAGATGGCAAAAAGACAAAAGCAGCTGATTTTAGCTTCCTGAAGCAACATATTATTCAGACTAGCTGGTGGAGTTTATTAGTTATTAAACTTTCTACTGCATACACTATTCAGAGCTACCTCAATATTTTCCTGTAAGATAGTAATGCAGTTATAGCTTGAAACTAGGTATTCGGGTTACTGTATAGAACAGTGATTTATTTAGTGGTTCTACTGCAGTAGTTCTTCGCAAAAAATAGAACATATTATTTAAAGGGATTTATAGTAAATAAGCTATTTCCAATGGCTCTACTTTAGGACAGTAAAATTATTAAAGGGTAGCTCTGTGACCACTGATCGCAATCCTTGTAATATGTTATTCTTGAATGTATCCCGACACCACAATTCTAGGAGAGCCCACTCAGTAGGCGACCCCTCCAATTAGTGATTGGCTGAATGGCCGCTCCTATTTTTTGCTGTGGCGGACTGATAGTGATGGGGTTTGGTGAGCACAAAGTATGTTTTTATTATGTTACTGGCCCCCTTGTAGAGCTCTTACATTAAATTTAATTTTATTTACTAAAAAAAACCTTTTTTAATAACGTAAATTGGTAAAATCATGGCTGACCTGCAAATCTATATTTTAAAGGGGGAAAAGGAAGTGAAAATTCAGCATTGTATTTTTTTTTAGAGAGATCTAAAGAGGAACTTATATTCAATACCCTCTCCATGGTTCAAGTGAAGGGGATTTAGATTTTTAGGTAAAACAAACTTTAATATATAACCTTAATTACAGGAAAATATGTATTCGACCTGCAAATTTAACATCTGCCTATGATAAAGGGGAAATAAACAAGCTACAACTCAGCTTTTACATTAATAGTGACATCATCACGCTGTATATCTCTCATAATACAGCATGGAAACGAAGCTCTGAGATGATGTATTTTAACTTATACTTAAGAGAAACTAAGGCAAATCTTTATAAATATTTTTTTCTCAAAATTATGATGCAATGGGCAGCATCGTAGAGGACATAACTACTTTACAATTTCAAATGATTTATTGCTTTAGTGTTTAAAAGATTAAATGAAGTTAGTTAAGGTAGCCAAGAGCCATTTGCTCTTATATAATAAGAATTATTATTACTATTAATATGGATGTAATAAAGTACAACCATGCAGAGAACGTACAACCATGGCAAAAAGTGGACTTGTACCTTTGGATGATCTGGAATTTGTATACCTCCATGTCAAGTTTAAGGTGGGCATCTGAATATTTTTTAAGCACAATCATTTACTTCTATGATATATAAGAAAAGTTGTCCTTCCTATGAAAGCTAATTATAAACTATGTATAGAACAAAGTCAAGTAAATTATAGTCTTACTGAAGTTAATACTATTTTTTTAAAGAAAAATAAGGAATATATTTCTTTAATTATTCAGGATAAATTAGAACACAAATGTGAATGTATACCCGGGCTTGACGTCTACTTCCTTCCCACCCCTGTCAAGTCATCTTCTCTGAAATGAGAGTACTATGGCCTAATTCTTCCAGTTATTTATACAGGTTGCACATCTCGCACACAATATTTGGCTCGGTGGAAAGAAAATCTACTTTAGCTGCTGGTAAACTGTCAGGTGCTATTATTTAAAATACAGCAGTGAAGTCTCAAATCCACCAGCATGCTCTTTCAGATTTACCACTGCTATCCATGTAAATTAACAAAGACAAATGCTTCTAGCATCGCAGACTGTCTGAGAAATCGGTCTTCTAGTTTCCTGCCTGGGGTCGAGATTACGAGCATAAAAACAGAAATGCTTTAATCTTATTTTCGATGGAAGGTTTGTTTGGATAATACCTTTAAAGTACTGTTCATTCACTAGAAAAACGCCCAGAAGCTCACAGGAATCCTCCACTCCAAATGCCTTGATGTCAGCAGTGAGAATCCCCCCAGGCACATGTACAACGCTCCCACCTACTTCAGCTACTAATTATTGAAGCAGAAAGCAGCTTGTTAGACGCAACAAAGTTGTAGGAAATGCTGTCATGTCATGCTTTAAGTGTCCACAAGCAGAACAACTCCTGGAAGGAACAGGCAACGCTTACAGAAAATAAAAGCAGTTGTGAGACTATGGAAAGCACTGCTGTCTGGGGACAGATCAACAGCGAAGGTGACAAACCAATAATACAGAGTTCCCATAAACAGGTAACTGAGAACCATGCAACGGAGCTCAAAATAGATATAATACACAGTTGCATCCATCCATTTATATTCATAGATATAGTATCATGGTGTAAGACAATATCTGAGAAAATTCTCCATAAGGGAAGGTATGTATCCGTCACAAAGAATAGATGGTACTCAATCCTCGCTTACTATGATAACTAGGTACGCCTATAAGTCAATGTGCTTATTTATCATATCTATTTTTGCAACCTTCTGTTCTTTCCCATGGATATAATAAAAACTATGTTACTCTTTTCACCAGATGTAGAATGGTGTGTCGAGGCGTCACAAGATCTTTTAAGTCATAAGCCAACAGCAAGGCAAGCAGTCAGCACACTGGCTGCCAACACAGCAAATACGTCCGGACTTCAAGCAAGCAGCAAAATCAGCAAAATGTATTCCTATTTCATGCACTGAAAAAGAGGAAGGTGAGCGTCAGTTTCCAACAACTATGCTGTGTCTCAAGGGAAGGCTGCCTGAGCACTAATGGCCTGAAGACGTGGATGTGCATGAGTAGACCTTGTCAGGGTCTAAGGATGCTAGATGTGCTCCAGCAGAGTCAAAGAATCTATGAGCAGGTGTGTGTATGGGAGGTACGAAGGTGAAATAATATGGATCTGTGGAAACCACATGTGTAAAAGCCCCTCTATTGAATTTGTGTACTATCTAGTAAGTTAACTGGTAGCACTCAGACTAGCACCTGGTTCATGTAAAGGGAGCCATGTACTGAATCTTTCCAAACATTCAATACATTTGCCCGGATTCTGCTGCTCTCTTACATCCTGTCTGGAGAATGCACTATATTTCCGTCAAGACAGATTCCCTTTAATTTGTTCATCAATAAAAAGCAAAAAAAAAAAAAACAACTCCTTCTGCAACACTGTATTTTCCACCAGCCTCTTCATAAACATAAGTAACACAATCCAATGATTATCAATCCTAACTGGCAGAGGACAAACATAAGTGTATGGGAAAGAAGCAGCCAAAAATATTCCCGGGGTATTTCCCAGTAGCCATGTAGAAAAGAGCTCCGAGAAGACTGCTCAGATGACTTAGCTTGTTGTGACCTTGACTTTTACTAAACAAAAAAGGTGTAGATGGGGGTTGTGCATGCAAAAACCTGTACAAAAACATGGCATTTAAAAGACGATTTACAAACCAGGCTGAGTAGATCACTGTGCATATTACATGATAATATCAAACAAATAACAAATAGATTGCAACTAGGACACACCGTGGAGCAGGGGTCTGTGATCAATTCTGGAAACCCTCTGTTCCTTTTCAATATACCATTAACTTCAATACCACTTTAAAACTTCCATCTTCTCTTTATTCATGATACAAAAATGTGTAAAAAGTACTCTACTGACCAGTATGAGTCCAAGTATTAGTTCCCCAGTGTAAAGACATGAGGAACATTTGCTTAGTCACCAGCATACTTCAGCAATGTTTCATAGCTATAGCATGCTCCTCATGTCTGCATACTGTGGAACTAATACTTGGACGAATACTGGTCAGTAGAGTACTTTTTACACATTTTTGTATCATGAATAAAGTGAAGATGGAAGTTTTAAACATTGTGTCAGTGGTACTGAAGTTAATGTGTGTTTTACATTTTTTTGCTTTTCTTGTATATTATGGAACTCAGGAAATGTACCGTAATTCATTTCTTGATGCCATAAACAAAACTTTAAAAATTTGAACAGTAACCAAATGATATTACACCAATAGTCCATTTTGAATTAACCCATTAAAAAATAAAGACTTAAGTTAAATGCAGGTCTTCAAAAATGAACCACAAAAACATTTATGTGAAAGGGGCCTTAGGTGTACCTCAGCTTATCCAGAATTGCAGCTGGACCAACCAATTATCTAATGTTTAAGGGGTCCTCATTAGAGATATATAATGCCACAATAGCTCTATCCTCCATACCAAATAAAAACATACATTTTACACACTTATCAAAGCTAAGCTTGGGTGAAGTGGTAAAGTAGGCTCTCAGTGGAACAACATTCATCTGTCATCTATATAATGCATAAGGTCATACAGGCCTTATGGTCGGATAGCTTTGTCAGTGGAGAGTACACAGCAGAACACAAAATTACTACTCATAGTTCTTACAGAGCTATAGGTACTGCAATATTTGTCTTTATGTTTGTAGGGTAAGAAATATTGGTAATATGGGATGACATAAAGCAAATCATTTGTGGCTATGGATAAAAATTTTGGATGACTGTTTACGAAACTGTAGACCTACTCTGGGACAGAATGTGTTCACAGTTACATGTGAATGGCTTATCAAAAAGTGGATCTCTAATACTTCTACTGGATGTGCAAAATACCTTTACAAAATACAGACTTCCTTCTAAGCCCAAAACATGAAGAAACTAGAGCTAAATAAAATAATACAAATGTGATGTGCCAATTCACAAGGAAAATTTTTTAATAAACGTTAATGAATATTTTCTCTTTCCAAACAGTTTGGACAGTTGGACATTACATACTGGTGGCAACCTATTGACAACGAATGTACGGTATGTGATCCTTCCAGTCATACTCACTGTCACCAGAAGTATTATATGCACTGGAGACAGAATAGCCTTTGTTAGATGCCTAGAAACCTTTACTGCCTGGTTTGGTTCCCTGGACCATGACTGCACTTGAGTACAATGACTTTTCTGAGACAGCTGGAAGACAATGGACAGGTGAAAGCAGAGTCTAGTATGACTGAGGCTTCCTGTGAGAATGGAGGGGAACTGCTGAGTTCAATGGTCCCCCTGTAAATACCTGCTGAATACGTGTGAAGATAAGACATGGATTGCATTACCGGAGTTCTGGAGCATGAAGAGTTTTTTCTATTGCCGATGGATAAAGAAAACAATTGACACAGTCAGACCAAGGCAACAGTCTCAGCTGCAACATGGGAGACAGTCATTTATTAGCAAAGGATAGAAATAAAAATAATCCCAGCTTCATTTTTCTCCTCCAATGTAATGAAAGACTTTTGAGTTTATTTCCTGCCAGATTCAATCGGTTCCTGTGTTACATTTAACTGCTGGTAATGGAGTTGTGTTGGGGCTGCCAGAAAAATAGAAGCAACTGGTCATTGGGTTTTCACTTGCAGCAGGAAAATGAATGCTGTTCTGTGAATGACTCCCACTTCCCTATCCATACTCATATGTCATTTTGCTCATTACCTTTTATAACTTATGTCTAGGATCAGTTGTTTTTGCCCACAATTATAAAGATAAGTGCAAATAATGAAGGTGACATTAGCAACATTTTCAATGATTCTGAATATATTAAAAAAATCAAGGGTACATCAATGAAGATTTAAAAAACATAGGGGCTTATTTACTAAGGGTCCCGCAGCTCACATTTCCATCAGGTTTTCCAACGTTTTCGGGGATCGCTCTGCTGGGACAAGTATTTAGCAGACAATTGTGTTGAACGCCATCGGACGATCCGACAGATTCAACCAAAAAACTTGGGATTTAACTTAAAAGTTGTGTTGCAAGACATGCATTTACATACACCGGGAGGAACATGTTGAACTCAGGCGTACCTGAGCGGGGAAGAGACACATGCAGGATATCCGGCTCACGATCGTTGTGAATCGCGGCAGAAAGCATTATCGTCAGACAACGCACAGTGGGGATCTCGACAGGATCGGGTAAGTAAATGTGCCCCATAATTTTATTATATTTATGAAATATATATCATTAATATTATCTTCAGACATTTTCAGAAGAGCTCTACATGTTCATGGAAAGAATAGACCATTCCCAAAAGACAGTAGTTGCCAAATTCCTCTAAGCTAGCTAATGAACTAATTTGAAAAGGGCCCTCATTGTCGAAGGAAGGAATGTATTGGACAGCCACAGCCACCCTTGGGTAGAGATGAGTGAACCCGAGAGTCAGGTTTGGTGTTTGAGTTCTACTGCCTGACACGGACATATTACTGAGTTGGCAATTGAACAGCAAATCTGGTAAATTGACGCCCCTATCAATTAGCCATGGCTATGAATGGCCAGGAAGACACCCCTGGAGACCCCCCCGGCTAGTTGCTAGGGGCATAAATTTGCCGGGTTGGCTGTTCAGCGACCTATCATACAATATGTCTGGGCCACTTGTTGGACGCTGAACTCGGCCATCTGGTCCACTCATCTCCATCACTTGGCAAATCGCCATCACCAGATTAATATTGGGATCCAGACAAATATTCTTAAAAAATAGTTTAAGGCTACTTTCACACGAACGTATGGGGGACGTATATACGGCCAACGTATATACAGAGTATACACGTCCTCCATACACTTCTATGGGCTCACACCCTATACAAGAGCGGTACGGTACGGCGGGCATACATCGTGTGAATGTAGCCTAAGTTTAATAATGATCTTATTTAAACTAATAATACGCAGATTAGAGTTGTTTCTGAAGTTTGTTCATTCATAGAGGCGAGCATTAGTCTAAACTGTTTAATCATTGCCAAAGGATGGATGAGGGCCCATTCAAACTGTTCTATTCTCTCTAACTGTATACATAGTTGGGGCCATTAATATTTGAAGTCATAATTTTTGTAATTTTAATTCTGTACATTATCACAATATATTTTAGATTTTTGCTTTAATTCAGTCGGTTGAACATAATTATTGCATAAAAATGTGAGGAACTAAAGCATTTTTAAGCATAATCCCTGCATTTCTCAGATGGGATTTTTTTTCCCTATTTTTGCAGCTTATGGAATGACTTGTTTCACCTGTATGCAGAACTCCTTATGACCCCATGATTTCTTCACAGCAAAATCTTAACGATTCAAGCACCACACCTCAAAAGACATAATGGGGCTAATTTAGAAAAGGTCCGTGGCCATACTTTCATTGTTATTTCCTATGTTTTCGGGATTTGCGCCGCTGGGACAGCTATTTAACTGGGGGTTGTGTTGCACGCGATAGGATTGTGGCACGGCTGCTGTAGCTTTCATGCGACAGAAATCGGGAGGCTGGCCGTCAAATGATCTGACTAATTCGGACTGAGCGAGGGATTTAACTTTCAAATTGTGTCGCAAGATCAAGCACTTACATGCACCAGGAAGAAGAAAGTGAACCCGGCGGCCTGAGCGGGGTAGCAACACATGCAGGATATCGGTGCATGATCTTAGTGCATTATCGTCGGACAATGCACTTTCGTGAACTATGCAGGAACGGGTAAGTAAAGGTGCCAAAATGAGAATGTCATAATGAAGGAATTGCCCACACCTGCCCATGAAAAGGCTTTGCATTAAGTGTCCAATTACTTTTGGTACCTTTAAAAACAGTGTGGTAAAAGCTGAAACTCATAAACCGTTCATTCGATTTAACCCTAAAATGAATTTTTAGACTTAAAGCAGAATATATTGGTGCTGTTTAAATAATTTTTATTATTAGTATTAGTTTTCATAATGATCCATAAATTGACTTTATATAAATGAAATAATAAAAACTAAAAAGATTTTGAACAAAAAGCTTAGCAATGTGGACATCAGAGTCTACTGTCAGTTTCCCATGTGGACAATCATGGTGATATTAAAGGACGGCTATTATTGAGGAAAAATAGTGGTACAATAGTGTGGAAATATTTGTTTTTCCATCTGCAGCACAGAAAATTTCTGTCCGTGTTGGTCTCACGCAAGGATACGATCTAATAAGAAAAAGGCAGATTATATTTCCCAGAATCAATTTTATGTGCCTACAAACCAATGACACATAACAGGTGACAGTCTCGCTACAAAAATCTCACACAGGCCATCAGATGCATCTGGCTGCTCTAGTTATGGAAATATTTTACTAAGCATCAAGGCTATGGATCACTCATTATTACCATATCAAAGGGTCCAGGGCTGTTTGTCTTTTATAGCTTTTGTAAGTGAATTGTGTTTGAACTTGAAGCAATGCACCTGTGGATTCTATAATCCGGGCCATACGCTGAGGATGTACACTGCAAGCTAACCAGAGATCAACCAAATCATTGTCCATAGAAAAAAAGCACAGCCCTAGCCTATAAATCAGCAACAAAATATTTCCCTTGGGTGCATAGGTTAGTAAATGCAAGAGCTACACAGAAATACAGACGTAAAATACAACAAAAAAGGCAAACAAATAACTAACAAGACTACAAGCCTCATTTAAAAGAATAGGAACCATAGGATATTAAAGATAGAGGCTTAACAGAAAGTATGGGATTTTTGTTGTTTTAACTAATTGGCAAGAGTGACCAAATCTTACACAATCACTATATATAACATAATACCATTTGATATAAGAAATTGTATTTAAAAAATATCACAAACCCCAGGAACTAGACCTGAATAATAAACTGTACAGTACTTGATATCATACATATAAACTACTCAGGAATTAGTATATCCGATGCAAATTCTTAAAGTGGTTATCCAGGCACACAGTCCCCGACTTAAGAACACCCGACTTACAGATGACCCCTTCTTACAAACGGACCTCTGGATGTTGGTAAGTTACTGTACTTTAGCCCAAGTCTACAGTGATCAGCTGTAACAGTTATCCAATGTGTCTGCAATTAGGCTTTATTGTTAATCATGGTTCATATAACAATCCAACATTTTTAAAATCCAATTGTCACAGAGACCAAAACATTTTTGGGTGGGGTTATATTTATAAAATATACAGTTCTGACTTACATACAAATTCAACTGTACATATTTTTTTATATATATATTTGGCCGAGAATGTTTTAAAAATAGTAAACAGCATATGCTTCCCTCTTCATGTACCGATTTAGCCGTGGTCCCGTCCGACCACTTCTGAGCACTTACTGCAGCCTTCAGCCACGGCGCTGCCCATCACTTCTGGGTCTCAGTTTGTATACAGAGGCTCGTCGTGCTGTCCAAACCACTGTCACAAATAGGCCTAAAACTACGGTAATGCTGTAACAGTCATGGCAATAGTCAAGGATGCAATTGCTCAGTAGACAGGCAGCACCACAGCTGTACGGGAGCACAGAGAGAGGTGAGTACATGATATTTATTATTTTCAAAGCCCCCCCAAGCCATATTTATATAAAAAAAAAAGTATATCCCTGTACAACAACTTTAAATGAGTAATGTTAGAAAATAAAAATGTACTCAAAAGGTTTTTCTTTGAACAGTTTTTGTGAATGATACAAACGCTCATTACTTCCGCATGCCTCAGAGGAGCCAGTAAAAGACTCAAAAAGAAAATTAAATTGGGCTTCATTTTCTTGTCAGGAATGTGGATGTGCTGAGTTACCCTTTATAGCACCACACTGCCATGTATTGTCCATTGCTTTCTATATATTTACTACAATCCTCATTTGGTTTGTTCAATTCAATTATGAATAACTATGGAATAATTTCAACTGATGAAAAACTGTTAAATGGGACTTGAGCAACCTTCACGCTTCCCCAATATGAAGATCGAAAACGTTTCACTTTCTTTAGTGATCGCTTCCAGGGTTAAAAACCCCTCTCTATTCCTCAAAACTGAAATTCTGAAATCGAAATGTTTAGATAAATTTGTTTCTGAGAACTTCAGCAATATCAAATATGTGTCTGCAAATTATTTTCTTTAAATTGCAAGTGGTACCACCCACACAATGAATATTAGAAAGGGTAAATCCATTAGATAGACAACATATGTGGAGTTAAAATGCATGAATTTGTAATAATGTAATTAATGAAAAGCTGGGTGACAACATGATTCCGTACAATTTTTGCAATTTTAAATTTTGACAGATCATTTAAATGTCCATTTAGGGTATTTATATTTTTGAAATTCAAGCATTTGCAATTTGCTCTAATGAGTTCTCCTTTATATATTTTTGATAAAATGATGAGGATGACAAGATTCTGCATGTAAAATAGATTTCCTACAGTGGCGTAACTAAAAGCTGATGGGCTCCAGTGCAAAGACTGTGCCAGGCCCCCGAATATAATGTATGGTTAATAGTAATAGTCTTCTCATATGGGAAATAGACACCATATGGGCCCCTAAACCTTTTGGGCCCAGGTGCGACCGCAACCTCTGCACCCCCTCAAGTTTTGCCCCTGTTTCCAAACTTAGTTGTGGGATCAATTTTCAATTGTTCTAAGGTAGACTTATTTATGCTTTTAAAAAAAGAAACATGCAACATTAAGTCATACATCATTTGTAACCCCATTTATGTCGTCTTATAGTTTTTGCCATTTCTAATATTCAATATGTGGGCTCTAACACTTGAAATTTAAAGACACAAATTTGCAGATAATACTCAATATCCCAGAATCCAATGTATCTAAACACTTGTCTTTGGTACATTGGAGAGACCTTACAGCAGTGATGGCGAACCTTTTAGAGACCGAGTGCCCAAACTACAACAAAAACCCGCTTATTTATCGCAAAGTGCCAATACAGAAATTTAATTTGTGATTTATACTCCCTTCTCTGTCACAGTTTTCATTGATACCAGCACCTGAGGACACTAATAAAGCAGAAAATACGAAAATACTCCCAGGTACAGCTGTAACTTTAAAATAGCTCTGTGCACAGCACATCCTGGGCTGCCTGGGACTTCAGGAAGATGCCTGGAGTCATCTCTGGTGATAGCCTGGGTGCCCACAGAAAGGGCTCTGAGTGCCACCTGTGGCACCAGTGCCATAGGTTAGCCATCACTGCCTTACAGGATTCAAATTTCGAGGGATAGAGAGGATTCTTAATTAGAGATGAGCGGACCTCTGGTGGTGGAACGTCTTGGATTCTTCTGTTTGCTGATACATGCTGCCACTACTTTGATCCTGATACATGAACATTGCTGTGGTAACTTGCCTTATATTATGAGTTGGGAGCTGAACTTCTCTTTTATTTTGCTTGTTCTTTGTGTTTGACCACTCTAACTTTTGGATAACGATAGCTGTTGCATGTCCCTATGCGTGAAAAAGGCCCTGCATGACTGAAAGAATTGTTCATTTATAAGAAGGTGCACAAAGTAATGAAAGGTGAGCTTTTACTGCCGGTCCCTTGGATTCTGTTGATTTTACATCGGGAAGAGTCTGGCTATGGGAGGAAGCCCAACAAGGGCATGGTAAATCTCCAGTGGTTTTGGGAACAATCTTAAAATAACTGCGGATATTATACCCTAGTATCCTATATCCAACCAATCAGCACTGCAGTCCAATTTAGGAAATAAAAGCATTCGTAATAAGGTCAATTTTCTTCTGAGACAGTTTTGATGAGGCCCAGTATGCAATGTATTATTATTCATCATCACGTCACTCAGAAGACAATGTAAAATGAAAGGTAAAATAGAACAGGAAGATTTTCATAAAAAATTGTAGTTAAATTCACCACCAAAAATACTATTTTACAAAAAATGGTCAAGATGTTAGTTTTAACAGAAATATGACAGGAACAGTAAGCCTACTATGAAAGTGATTCCTGACCTCCAGGTAATGAAAATAAAACCCATAGTATCATTTTTCTGACGAGAATGGATAACTGCATCCTACCCTGACTATGAGGAAGTCAGGCGTGACGGGCACTGAAGACTACTGCGACAGCCACTTATCTTTCATATCCAGTCTTGCACCGGACTGCATTAGGGCTGCACTGTCATCATCTGTGTCAATGTCCATTTAATATGGTGCATCCTGGATATAAGGAGGATTGAAGCTCTCTATCTGTAGCTGGCTTGTAATAGAAAATTAACAGTTTGCTGTGCAGAATGAGTCACGGAGATAAATATTAAATGGCAAAATAAAAACACAAAAACGCTAATTAAGTAGTGTGGTAAATATGTTAACACAACTGAGCGCTTTCCTAATTTGCATGCAGTTTACACATAATGTTGCCACACATATGTATTAATTGGCTCCCAAATGATATAACCATGAAATGCCAACATAATAGCTTTATATAATGTTCTCATCTACCTTCCAGTCTTAAGGCTACTTGTACATGGCCATTAGCAGCCAATTTGCTGCAGTCTGACATCCATTAAAAAATTGGGCTAGGACAAGTAATGACCGGACCAGAATCTGCAATGTTCAGATCCGTGCCAAACATTGCCCAAACCCAGATTTAAGTCAGCAGTCCAGTTTGGGGTTTGGATCACCCCCGCCATTTAAATGCAGGCATGTGCCACCATTTTCCAAGAGGTCATTGCTCCCCAATGACGTCTCAGGAAGTGACAATCACCGGGAAAATGGAAGTGTGACGGCCTGGCCAGCCAGCCATATGAATGTTCCCGGCAGCTTTGCCAGAAGCATTTAAAGTGTTAGCACTGATGTTAGTTAGCTCTTAGTTAGCGGAAGTTCAGGTTCGGATTCCAGATCGACCACAAACCTAATTTTCAGATTTGACCGAACTCAGCTGAATCCCGACCTCAATGGGTCCACTAACCACTAGCTAGGACATGATCTACGTCAGTGATTTTCAACCTTTTTTGAGCCGGGCACACTTTTTATACTTAGAAAATCCTGGCAGGAATGGTGGAAAGACACACACAAAGCTCTTCCTCAACAGTTCTCAGTTTCTCCCTGTTTTTAGTATATGGTGCTGATTATTTTGTGGCTCATATACTGCAAAATAAAGGGGTACAATGAGAAGTACTATGGCCATGAGGCCAGAGTGCAAGTGCCAGCTCATATACTCAGCATATGAGCTGGTACTTGTAGTACTCCAGCCTCATGACTATAGTATTTCTCATTTTACATTTCTCATTGTTATATGCATTATACTGCTGAAGTACTAAAAGTATAGTCAGCATTATTGGTGGGCATTACCTTGGCGGTGGGCAAATGCGGGAGTCTCTCCGCACTCAGGATGATGCGCCGGCCTCGGTGACGTCATTTTGTCGCATGAGGTTCAAAGCTTGCGCATGTGTTATTGTACACGTCTCCTACATTGTAAGAAGCTGTGACTGCGCATCGCCGGGAAACAAAACACAGGGGACACCATAGTTTGGGGAAATTTCCCCGCGGCACACCTGACCATGTGTCGCGGCACACTAGTGTGCCATGGCACACAGGTTGAAAATCACTGATCTACGTTCTGTGAAAACGACGCCAGTGGGCACTGTTCCGTATTGCGTTCAATGCAGATGTCTGTTAAAAAAACAGACATGTCGATGTTAACTCTCCTGTGCATCTACCCCAAGGCTTTAATAAGTAAATGAGATGAAAAAGACCTTGAATAGATGAAGGATATATGAAACATGGAAAATACACCCTAAAAACTAGCTGGAAGATACTGACAGTTAATCTAGTTATAAGTGCTCAGTTGCAGTTCCATTTATTTGAACTCTTACACTAATATTACTTTAAATAATGTATAACTTTTTTATTGTTTCATAAAACATCACAAGGCTAAAAACCCCAGTAATGTGTTGATAGCATAAACAATAATTAAAGATGCAGTACTGATACAGAGGGAAAGGGGGTGTGACAAGTGCCACTAGGGAAGAGATCAAACACAAACCTTTCATTCTTAGCTTTATTCTTAAAGCTTTTGTCCATGGTTTGGAAATCTCCATACATAATACTAATAATAGGTAAAAATTTACGTGGATTTGAGGAGCAGAATCTGCTCTGAAAATCTACATCAAATAAGCAAAGAGTTTATTCAGATTTATAATTTCTTCTCCCAGGCTACTATCAAATGTTTCTGAAGTTTTTTTTCTGAAGTGCCAAATGTTAAAGTCATCCGATCTCATGCTTATTAAGACCATACCACCAGTGTTCACTTTTATGACACGTATTCCTGTCGTTGATAAAACGCTGCAGCACTTCCCTGTGGTAGAGCCATAAACAGCACAGAGCCATAGGAGACATTTTGACCCCTCATGTGATTAAGAGATCCCAATGGTCTCCTATGTAGAGCAGGATGTATAAACCTTGTTTCAAAGCATACATTGAGCATGTGTCAACTGATTTTTTTCAACAAAGCTTTACATTTATTGGGTTTCGGGTCAGCATGACAAGTGTTGATAAAAGTCTGTTCATATCCAAGTAAAGCAAGAAGTAATTTTGTTGTAACATGCACATGACTCTGACTCTGCTCTGAAACCTTCTCCACACATTGCACACAAACATTTTGGGCTGCAGAGATTTTCAGGTTGTGTGAAAGAGAAGTCTCAGAGGTATCTCACTAGTATGTCTTCTATCTACTAAGTATTATTCTATTGTCATAATGTAACATAAACAATGTTATAAGTGTAAAGGGTTTTAAATAACCCTTATAGGATTTGTTTTCCTTGTATATGTTTGCCCTACAGTGCCCAAAACAGCAAATGTTGATACTATGATGAAAGCCTTAGTTGAGCTGTGTTCACATTTTATGTCCACATTTTTATCTAAGAAGGCTGTGATGAAAGGCAAACAGAAAAATCGTATAAATGAATGCAAACATGCCATTTTTTTCGGTCAAAGTGGTTAGATCACTTAGACTTACAAGTCCCTTCTGTAGATGTGCCATTCCTGCTAGAACCATTCCTGGCTCTGACTCAAAAGAAAAATCAGAAAACCTGCTACAAAAAACGGCATGTGTGTTTCCAGCCATTGCTCTGAAGATTGGCTGAAAATGATTGAACATGTATTAAGAAACAAGAAGAAATGAGATAACTGTATTTGCACAATACTAAGAACTTCAGCAAACATCATCAAATTATATTTTAGCTAATCCCTATAGAGTATCAATAGATTTTCTATTACGTGGCAGTTCTCTATTATTAAAAGCTCCAACCAAACTGCAACCAAAAAAGACTGAATTACAAAAACATGGCTACTGTCTTCCAAAAACAGCACTTTGGATGTCCGTTGGTGAGGTCTGGTTTTGTAATTCAACCCCCCGTAAGATGAATAGAGATGAGTTAAAATACTAAACACAACTCATGTGAAGGTGCGGAACTGTCTTTAAAAGAAACCATGCAAGTTTTTTCTTGAATTACTCTCATCCATAATTTGAACCTCCCACTCACTTATCCAGGACTTCACCCGAGCTGCACCAATTCTCTGGAATGCCCTACCCCAGACTATGAGACTAATACTTAACTACCACAGCTTCAAACATGCTCTTAAAATCCATCTCTTTGGGAAGGCCTCCCTGACATGATGTGATTTCCACTCTCTTTTCGCTAACCAACCCTGTGTACTCCTCCCGTCTGTGTAATCCTGCAAGCTCTAGATAGCAATATACAGGCTGCCCTACAGTCCTATTCACCTTGGACTCTGTATATATGACCCATGACTGGTTCATAAAGCAGCATTTCTTTATTTAATTTATTTATTTTGTCTATTTATTCTAATCCCCTACAAGAATGGCTGGAAAAGACACAACAAAAGCAAAAGTTAACAAGAATACAACCAAACAAAAGCATCAGACATAAGCAAACGTTACAGATTGCTCCCTCATAATACTGTTTAGGGATATCTTCCCCTGTGTATATTAATAGTGCTCCTGTACATTGGCGGTGATTGACAGGCCACCCTTACTATGTCTAAGTCTGCTCCAGTGACTGGCTTTATTATGCTGGAATAACACAGCCTCCCATAATTAAGCTCAGATCTCAGCGGATTGTTCACAGTGATAATTCCACCTTTTGTCATTCAGCTTCAAATAAACCCCTTTTGTTCTGCATTATAACACAGATTCTGGTATCATTCAAGTATATTAACTTTAGCCTATTACTGTCACACAGAAATGTTCCCTGAGCCATGGCAAAAAGACTCCCCAGACAAAACTTTATGTCATGTTAATCCAAGCTTTAATAAATATGGGGATATGTAACTGTATTCTAATTGTGCTTTGTGATCCTCCTCACAAAGTATATTGAAGATGAGAAGGAAGAAAGGCAAGACAAGAACACTTTCCCTTTTTTTTATCTTGCTATGGTGAAAATACAGCACTGTGAGGTCTAGTCACTGAAGCATCGCTATGGACATGCTATGGCAACATTTCTATTTCACGTTGCTTCCACAAAAAGGCTGAAGTAAAAAAGCAATGTTTCCACTGCTCTTCTGTCATACCCCTGACTCACTTATTATAGCCCAAGGACTGCATGAAAATTGTCTTACACTATAGGTCTAGATTCTAGCTTCTATCAATTTTCAAGCTGATACATTAGGTGCTCCATAAGGTTGTCCACAGCAGGCTGTTGACAACATCAACACAAAAAGAGAACACCGTAACTGAATGGGAATGGTCTCATATACGGTATATAAAAAAATCAACTCCTTTTATAAGGATTTAACCAAGTTCCTAAACTCAACACAAGGTGAGAAACATCCACCAAGGGAAATCTGCAATGCGAAGCTTCCAGCACTGCCAAAGAGGTCACTTTTATACAGTACTGTAATATGTACAGCTTCCATTTGGTCATCTGGGCAGACTACATTTAGAAGAGACTGTTTTGAGTCATTTTCTCACTCCTCAAAATTGTATCCCTTTGCACTAGTTGACTAGATCTGAAAAACTCATCCAAACAGATAAATACTTAAAATATTGTCACAACTGAAGGTAATATTTCCCTGTATGCCTGTTACACCATTTTCAGAAATATTGCAAATTTATTGGAAGCACAAGCCCTTTAACTAGAAGATCAAACAAGACTCTCTAAAACATATGCCATGTGCTTGAGGTAGTATTCCCCATAAGTAAAATTAGTGCTGAAGTACAGGGACATGTTCTTCACAACAATATAGTGTTATTGGTGCAATATCTTTTCTATAGATATTTCTCTTAGACAGAATTTTTTAACCGTGTCTCCTCAACAGAGAGAATGAAAATGGTACCAATGGATGCAGACGCCAAAAACAAGCATTTTATTTGGCTATTTTCTACCTGCTCATAGATTTATTTTAATATAGATTTTACCCCATTAAAGTACCACAACTCTCAGTTAGGGGATGAAATGTTCTTTCAATAATCCCATCTTTTATGTAAAATCTTGGCCATTTACCAATAAAGAAAATCCTCCTTCAAAAGAGCTGAGAAAAAACTTTTGTCAGAGAGGAGTCAAGTTTAGAAGCTGCAGGCTGAGTTTGAATACCAACAAAGATACCCTCTACAATCTAATGTAATCCCTATGCCCTGAGGAAGCAACGGCGAAACGTGCGTCGGGGTGCTGTGGTGGTGGCCTGGTGATTCATTATCCTATTGGTAGGCACTTGTAGGTCATACTATGCCCCGTTTTGGGCATTGTCAATACCTGTTACCATTTATCATGTGATTATCCTCATGTGCCTAGGTGTGATATCCCACTGTGGAATATATTGTCGTTGACTTTTGACCACCACCTTTTGTGTTGTTGTTGATGTGGTTTTATTATGTTTTAAATATATTCCTGGATTGTCTATTTTGTCGTACAATAAAAACTGAATTTATAATTATATGGTATTGGCTTATTGTTGATGTTAAATTGAATTGATCCTATATAGGGTTTTTTGGTATTCATGCGTTTAAATTCAGACATTCCTATCTTTGGTTTTATAGTAGCTAGAAAGATGCTTTACTCATCATATTAAACATCTTTCAGATTCCACTTGGATTGTGGTTCTGTGATCTACAGATTTGAAGATACACGTGGATAAATAAATTGTCAGAAATGCGAGCTACTGATAGAAATCGAATTCTTGCTTTTGTTTAACTGTCTGTATATCTGTATCTGAAATATGAGATTCTTATCTTTAATATGACACATAATATGATAAACATTAGTACCACATAGTACTAAATCTATCGCCTGTTCATGTGAAGGTATCACAGAAGCACCATGGTGGCTTCCAAGAGTCTGAATAGTTAGGATGGTAGGAATCATTACCTCCACTGATCAGATATTGATGGCTTATCATATGAATATATCAGCAATCTCTCAATCTCACAAAAGTTCTATAAAACATCTGATCACTATCAGGGGTCATTCCAAAACAGGAATATTCCAATTCCCTGGTAAAATCTATACATATTGTTTAAATGCACCTTTGTTTACCTACGTGTAATGCACTCCCTGCCTCACTCCATCTTGTATCCTTACCAGGATTCTTCATGCGGCTGCATACGCTTTTCTGTGATCTCTCTAGTACTGGAGGGGTTAAACCAGTAGACAAACATAGACTGCTGTAAAGTTTTCACAATTATTCCCCATAAAAGCCACAACATAATTTGCCAGCGGCTGTGATTTATGTCGGGTAATCAGCATAAACGTTATTTCCTTCTCGTCCCCCGTCTATAATGTGAGGTACATGGTTGCCATATTTTACACATGGATTCCTGTCAGGAGCCTGAAGAATTTATTGGCCCAGTCATGGAGTGCGGTTGTGAGAAGACCAATTCTTAGAAGACAGAGGGAGTCATTTAGAAACATTTCAACCGCTTAGAAATGCAAAGGAAAAAACACAGGCAAAGCCACAACTAAATGTAATTGAATTATTTATAAATGAATAAAACCAAGATTTACAGCTTCCATACGCCAGGAGAACAGCAACAAAGACGTCAAGAGACAGAAGAAATACAATGGAAGAATAACATCCACAACTTCACCAAATCTCTGGTTCCAAAAAATAGGATAAGGCTATGGAAATCTGACAGTCAAAAGGAGTAATGATGTCGGCAGGGTATTCTAAATGAAGCATATTACATAACCACAAGCAACAGTTTAGCAACAGGGAAAACAAACACTAAGGATTGAGCTGTAGAACTGCAGCAACATTCCCTAGTCTATAAGTGTATATTCACACTTGGCCAAAGGCAGATTTACCCATGATGCAACCCATGCAATCATTAGGGGTTTTAGATAACATGGAGGCCTACACAGTGGAGGGATGTAGTTGATTCTCTCAGACCAGTTGTTGAATACAACTTTGTTTGGGCAGAATGAAGCTAACCACGTACTTTAAATATATATTCACAAAGATGTAAAATTGCTTGTTTTCTACAGGACAAAGTTGTATTTCATCTGGCACCATTTAATATTCTTAAATGTGCTGAGAAAATGGAAAAAAATTCCAATGAAATGGACAAAAAACATAGTTGTTCCATTTTTTTTTTTACAGTATTTATAGTATTAGCTCTGTGGTCCAAATGACTCCTTTGTTCTTTGAGTCACAATGATCATGGAAATGCCAATTCTATATATTGGTTATATTTTAATACTTTGTTTCTATTTATTTGATTTTGCCAAATAAAGTGGGGGAATAGAGTTAGGCTACGGCAGGAGGAGGGGGAGGGGGCGTTTTTTAAATTTTTGCCTTAGGCAGCAAATGTACTAGAATCGGTCCTGCCTAGGGTGCTTGAACATTAGAAGGCCTGATTGCTTCAATATACTGCAATACTACTGAGCATATTGTGAATATATCACCTGCCTATTATACCCTGCATCAAATCAGCAGAACATTTCAGAAATAACAGCAACAATTAACACATCTGAATAATTCCTATCCATAAGTACAACATTGATATCGGAACTTATTTAAAGGGAACCTGTTACCAGGAATGTAATTTTTAGCTGGTGACAGTTTTCAATATGCTATGCTGATTTTAATAATGCCTTTGTCAAAATTCTGTATCATTTAAGTAGTTTACAATAGTTTAATTTACATTCCTGTGTCAGTGTTCTCTCCTCCACACTCCTGCAGCTGCTTTACTCCTTACTTCCTGTCATGTGCATTGAGCAGGCGGGGGGAGGGAAATGATGTGATGTAGAGGAAGAAGGCATGAGGAGACACAGGCACACATAAGCTGCAGCTGCTTTACTTCTCCTCACTTCCGGTCATGTGCATTGTGCAGGTGGGGGGAGGGAAATGATGTGATGTAGAGGAAGAAGGCATGAGGAGACACAGGCACACAAAAGCTGCAGCTGCTTTACTTCTCCTCACTTCCTGTCATGTGCATTGTGCAGGCGGGGGGAGGGAGGGAAATGATGTGATGTAGAGGAAGAATGCATGAGGAGACACAGGAACACATAAGCTGCAGCTGCTTTACTCCTCACTTCCTGACATGTGCATTGTGCAGGCGGGGGGAGGGAAATGATGTGATGTAGAGGAAGAAGGCATGAGGAGACACAGGCACACATAAGCTGCAGCTGCTTTACTTCTCCTCACTTCCTGTCATGTGCATTGTGCAGGCGGGGGGAGCGAAATGATGTGATGTAGAGGAAGAAGGCATGAAGAGACACAGGCACACATAAGCTGCAGCTGCTTTACTCCTCACTTCTTGTCATGTGCATTGAGCAGGCGGGGGGAGGGAAATGATGTGATGTAGAGGAAAAAGGCATGAGGAGACACAGGCACACATAAGCTGCAGCTGCTTTACTCCTCCTCACTTCCTGTCATGTGCATTGAGCAGGCGGGGGAGGGAAATGATGTGATGTAGAGGAAGAAGGCATGAGGAGACACAGGCACACATAGGCTGCAGCTGCTTTACTCCTCCTCACTTCCGGTCATGTGCATTGAGCAGGCGGGGGGAGGGAAATGATGTGATGTAGAGGAAGAAAGCTTGAGGAGACACAGACACGCATAAGCTGCAGCTGCCCCTACCTCTCTCAGGACTCACCACACGCTGCTGGCTGGAAGCCAGGTAATGTAAATCAAACTATTATAAACTACTGAAATGATCCAGAATGCTGACAGGGGCATTTTTTAAATCAGAATAGCATAGACTATTGGAGCCTGTCGCCAGCTAAAAATGACTTTCCTGGTGACAGGTTTACTTTAAGGTATACTGCAGCTTGTGAGTCTAGAAATCTTACTTTGTTATATTTTAAACTCAATTAGTGCTGTATTAAATATAGAAAACAAAAGGAATGGAATGAGACTCTATGACCACTGGATCAGTTCATTAAACTGCACTCTATGCATCAAGTTCAATCCACCCACTATCCAAGACCACAAGTAATATTTCTATAGCTAGAAATGATGATACCAGGCAGGAAGATTGCCATCAGACAGAGTGTCACAAGACAGATGATTAGACATACTTCATATAATCAGCACAGGTAGTAGTAAAGCTTAATGAAGGCAGTATGGTTCACTTTATGATTTGCAATCATGCACATGTGTTAAGTACCATGCAAGTCACTGGAAGCTCGAAATGTCAGTGTGATGGTCCCGCATCACAACCAGCTCTTACCATTACATCTTATATCCCAGGTTCACATTCTGATGATTTTTGTCTCACCATTAAGTAAAACAGGATAAAAACATCTCATCAAGAAATATGTAACAACCAATAACCACTATAGTTAAGTTTAATACCCAGTGGAGAAAGTATATTTAAAGAAAGAATAACAAATTAATGGTAGCAGGTATCCACAAGAAGAAGTAGAATTTAGAATAATAAAGGGATGGTTTAAAGTACAAAGGGTTACAAACTCTGAAATTGGTATTGAAATGCAATGGAGGTCATTACTAGGTCATATTGGGCTTGTAATATGCCATTTGAAGAAAGTATTTTGTACTATAGACAAAAAGCCGATTTTATACATTGTTTGTGGTACTGTCCATAATTTCAATTTTCAAATGTTGGAGAAATTTATAAGCCATATATTTAACAGACCTTGGAATTAGGCAGTTTTTCATCATCATTTACAGGATAATATAGAGTGTATGGGAAATAACTAGTACAATAGCCGTATATATTCTAGTGTAAGCAGAGGCCCCTCATTTTACCACAAAAACTGGAAAAACATATTGACTCAAGTATAAGCCAAGAGTAAGAAATGCATTGGCCTGAGCCTCCCAGTATATAGCCAGACCCTTCCCCCTAGTATTTAGCAGGTAGCCCCATGCCCCCAGTATATAGCCATCAGCCTATGTCCCCAGTATATAGCCAGCAGCCCCATTGTATATAGCCAGTGCCTGCCCCCCAGTATATAGCAAGTGCCTGCCTTCCAGTATATAGCCAGTGCCTGATCCCTCGTATATTGCCAGTGCCTGATCCTTCATATATTGCCAGTGCCTGATCCCTCATATATTGCCAGTGCCTGATCCTTCATATATTGCCAGTGCCTGATCCTTCATATATTGCCAGTGCCTGATCCCTCATATATTGCCAGTGCCTGATCCTTCGTATATTGCCAATGCCTGCCCCCCGTATATAGCCATCTCCCCCCCCCCCCGTATACAGCCAGCAGCTCCCTGCCCAGCCTAAATAAACCAAAAAAAACTCTGTACTCACCTTTCCGACGCCCCCCACAGGTCCTCTTCTGTCTTTGGCTCCCTTTGTGGTCCCGTCGCATACAACATGACATCAGCCACTTGCTGACATCTTAGTGTGTGCCGATGGCAGCGCACACACTATGATGTTGCCCAGCAGTTGAGGTCATGGTGTGTGCGATACAGTCACGCAGCTTGAGGTGAAGATAGAAGAGAACCCGCTGGGGGCGTTGGAAAAGTGCGTACAGAGAGGCTTTTTTGACTTGAGTATAAGCCAGGTTTTTGTGCTGAAAACGTTCTAAGAAAAATTCTAAGAATGGGTTTCCTAACATTTGCCGACAGTGATCCAGCTAAGAGAAAAATGGGACGAGTTCTTTAAATAGAATAAGTTGAAAAAAACTATATAATTTTTAAAAGAGATAATCCAGATAGATAGAGAATATAATGGTTACAATAGTCAGTAGAATCTTTTCTCATGAAGAAAGTTGAAAACTGCAGTAAGGATAAGGAAAGGCAAAGTGCTGCAGGAAAAGCAGGTGGAGAAAGGGCAGGATAGGTAGGTCACAGATATATATTATTGTTGATGGTTTACTTTTATGTATTTATGTTAACTCCAATAAATGGGAGCTATTTTATATGTAATGGTATAAGAAAATGTAATAATAATGGATAACCTGGTGATATTTTCCCTTGTACAACTTCAAAACCCTGATTGTCATAATGACAAACCACATTTGCAAGTTATAGAACACTTTCTGTAAGATTACAGCTTTCACTTGGTCATCCGCCCTTCTAGGTACTCAAATGGCATATCTACTGTAATTGCACACGTGGAAAGTTGCCCATTCATGAAAACTTCCCCTCAAGCTGCTCCCTTACTTAAGCATGTGCTGGGAGTCCCCCCTACAATTCATATCTGCTGGAGTAGTCAGCAATTAATGCAATGAGTTACACAAATACTTCTTACAGATCAGCATGGAGTTTTTTGCCATACAATGCTACTTACAATATTAGGTAGGCGGCCTGCAAAGCTGTTAAATGATTCCCTAGCTGTCAGTAGCAGCATTACTATGAAAACCATCCAACATTGTAGTATCCAACACATAGCCTATAACAGCTTTCACTTGGAGACGTTGGCAGTTTTGACCCTGCAAATTTTAATAGTGGCATATTAGAGAACATTGTAATTCCTGCACTCAATACAATTTTTTCACGCATTGAGTGCCAGAATTACAATTTTAGCCATATATTTTCTCTCTTCTACCCTATAGACTATTTTGTAAGCACCTTAGCAATTTATCCCACATTAACACTACAGTTTGAGTAGGGTTGTCTCCTCCATAATAATTCTCCATATTGAAGAACATGTATGGTACAAATATTGACCTTTCTGCCTTGGACAATGTTTGGTCATTGACATCCAACAAATGTTAGACTGCATAGAAATATAAAGTACACATGTCTGTAAAAGCAAAAAAGTATTAGAACTGTGCCAAGGACGCATCCAAGACCCCTCCTTAAACTATTACAAATCAAAACCTCAAAATAAAATCTGCTTTGACACAAGATATTCTGTGTGTGTGGGTTTAAACTGAGAATTTACAGTCTTTACCGAGTTTCCTGTTAAGCCCCAAGCGGACCATAAGGATCAAAAACACATCTGCCTTAAGTGTCAATAATTCAAACCCAGATCCTCACATTCTCCAGGCTCTAATTAGAGGGATTCTCTGAAAGCATCCTGGGCCCCGTCCAGCTCACTATTTCTCAACATTTCCGGAGCACTGTTTTTTTTTCTTCTTTTATTTCTTTTACTGGCACCAACTGGCCCAGGACGGTTGCTGAACTTTTACTTAAGCTGTAAAGATGATTTAAAGCCATTTTGCCTGAGGAAATCACTACTGAAACATTCATTTAGATGTCGCCTGCACCTCCCCTTCCACTACTAAGTGTGTGGGGGCCACAGGAAGACACAAGCCCTCCACATAGTTTATTAGAAAGAAATACGGTACAAAGAAAACTTGCCAACTAAATGCCACATACAACTAACCAACAAACATAGTGAGAGTGATGTTTCTCCTCTTACTAACCCTTACTTAAGTTGTAAACAAAGACGTACGGTATGTGGATAATGTTTATGCTTTTTATACTTTACATAATGGGGGCTTGGGGCTTGCTTGATTTATATTAGAGGGCGTTATATCTGGTTTACTGGTTTCTAATAAAAGCATTATTCTTTTTTGGTTCCACAGATTAAACAGAATATATCCAAGCCAGTTTCACCAATAGAGCAACTAGCAGGGGGTGGACACCATAAAAAATTATTGTATGGCCCCCTCCACATAAGCATGAACAATACAGGCTGTGATCCATATACTTGCACGCCTGAAGCATATGAATGTCCTTACACAGTGTATACTAGCAGTGGTAAACATTTAGGGATTAAAACTTATTGCTCACTATTTATACAATACCAAGCATCCTAACATATAGTGATATAGTTATGCCCATGATTTTAAAATTTTTCTATAAAGAACAAAAGACATTCCATAATAAAAATAAAGAGTGTAAGTTGGTTGTCCATTTTAAGCAAGCAACAAGGCCTTCCTATGGGCTGTGGTTTCATAAAGATCTTCTGGTATAAGCAAGAAAAATCTAAGAACAGACAGAGCCACCTACTGCATGACTGCTGGTGAAACTAAAGGATTACCTATCAAATCTTGTGTCCACTGGCTACTATATGTGAATTGAGTTTGAGTAGAATTGAAGATGAGCCGATGTCCTCTTCTAATCTGGGCATCAGCTATATGAAGCAGCTTCTACTGGCTGAACCATGGCCACAATACAGACTATTTCTTACCACTGCCTCCTTCATTGGATGATTTGTACACAGAAATGGAATGACTCTAATAACATGAACACCAGCAACAGCAATTTGTAGAAATCCTGTTATCTTGACAATTTCTGGTTAAAGTGATGGACAACTGGTCCATACAGCATACAGGACAGGTCAGCAATGCAGAACATATACTGAGAACCCAGGCAATAATTATTGTTGGTCTCTGACAAAAGTAAATCATATTAAAATGTACACAGTGTAAAAAAAATTCCAAAAATAAATAGATATAAAATTGAAAAATTAACTCTGCAGTAGCAAAACATACTGTGTATTTTATAGCAGCACATAGAACATTGTCACTTTCACACTTATTATATTTGTCATGTGTGGGCAACATAAGGCTCTGTTTTAATGGCAGCATGTCAATCAATTGCCATATTTCCCATGGCATTTATCATCTCATTTAGTCATTATTAGCTTTTAATTGATTAATGTGCTGGAGAAATAAGTAATTTAGGCCAGCTGGCAAAGGAAGCTAGTTCTTCTTTTCTGGGGCTAAAAATGTCATTGGTTGTATGTTGAATATTGCACTAATACAAATGTGTTCATGTCAACTGGTCACATAGGGGAAAAAAAAAATACAGGATTTGCTTTGTAGCAAATATATTGCATGTAGTTCAACCTTTTGTTCCAGTAGAAAACCCCTCTAATAGCATGGCTATCATGAGACCTCATTGTCATATTTCAGTTTTATAAAAGTGGAGTAAATCCTATTCATAACTGGCTATAACTCTAACAACTGCACCATTTTTCAAGACCTAGCACATCACACATTTCTTCTCTTTCCACCTAAATGACTTGATTCATTGGCTTGAGGCATTATGGAATACATCTTGTCCCAGCAATGCACACAAACAGTATCAGGCCTTACCTTTGCTTATGCTACATGACACAGACATAATTCTAAGCAGTGTATAGAGGATGTCACCACTCACATCAATCTCTGTCAAACATCATATGTTTTTGGAATGGCAAAATTAAGGAATTCCACCTTGAAGTTGGAGAATATAAAATGTTATTTCAGATTCAAACTCTAGTGCTGAAAGGAACATGGGTGTATGGAGTTAATAATTATGTGGATGATCCCTCACTATTTAATGTCCTTAAGGCTTGGCAACCATTAACATTTTTGGCATGTAAGTATAGGTTTTCTCTATTAAAATACATAGTGTCTTAATAATTAGACTGTTCTAACAGCTTATTCCAATGACAATAACCATGAAAAACCACATTAAAATGAAGTAAAACATGCAAATAGAAGATATTTACGAGCCTTTCCTTGGACTAACATAGCATTTGCAGTATCAGAAAGTAGGATATGGAACCACTGACTGGGACATCTGATCTGATCACCTCAAACTTGTTCATATGCATTTTATCTCTTCAGCTCTTTCTGCCCCCATTTTAACTAAGAAATAGCGAAGTCAAGAAAAAAAATAAATAAATCAGCTGCCATAGAGTGAAAAACTCGCAGCTGAATGTCAGGATCAATATGTCGACCTAACGAGCCACGGCAGCTTTCGTTTCTTCATGATGTGATCATTATCTCTTAACCTGAAGTGCTGCAGCATCTGCCACATGGGCGGGCAAGAAGATTACTTGAGATTACTCTAAAAACTCAGCACTTTCAATTCATTTGACAATCTGCTGTTGGCAAAGTGAAAACTTAAGCAAGCTTTCTCCTGTTAGAGGTACTTAGTGCACTCAGCCAAAACAGATCCCCAGCACAGTATACCGACCATTAATCATAAGGAAACATAGACTCCTATACATAGCCAAGTCAGAATTCCCCCTGAAAACATAGCATAGAACAACGAAATATTGTTCAAGAAAGCATTTGTAGCACTTTTTGTTGATTTAGGATGATTTGGTGGATGAGTTATTTTACAGAACAAAGTAGACATGATATCACATTACTTTTTTCCATAAATGGCGTCAGGTACCAACTTATATCATTTCTGCAATTAAGGGCAGTTTCACACTTGTATGAAACTCGGACCGTTCAGAGTCATGAACCAATAGGTCTGCTGTGGACAGGATTCCTTACATCATAGTGATCTCCAGCTTATTCTACATGATTACAGTGTGCTGCTATTTAATCTCCAGTAGAGTTGTCAGTCCAGAAAACAGGAAACTACCCTTAGTAACGTAGTACAGTTACATAGTACTTTTGATAAAAGATATTTGCGTTAAGTCCAACCAAGTAGGGAAAGGGGAGGGATAGGATTAGGAAAGGATGTAATGGAACATTATTCTATATACGGTAACATAACCAATAACAATAGAAATAACAATCAATGTCATTTTGATGTAAAAAGGCACCTTGACCCTTTATCTGTTCTCCCTAACTCTGGAGTCCGGCTATTCCACAGATTCACAGTTATTACAGTAAAGAAGCCCTGTCTGCTCTGGAGATGAAACCTTTTTTTTTTCTCCAGACAGAGACAACGTCCCCTTGCCTTTTGATGTAATTTAACCAGAAAAAAAATTTCCATCATATTTTTTGTGTGGACCATTAATAACTTCATACCCCTTATAATTTTTGTGGCTCTTTTTTTTACTATCTTATTGTCAAAAGACATTAGGAAAGGTGATTGATTTGTGGTCCGACACGAAGCACCCAGTCCATTGGTGGACCAATACAGTTATGGCTCTCACATGTGAGAAATGTGATCTTTGAACTTCAATAGCCTCTGAAAAAAAACTAAACCTCCCTGTCAAAAATGCTGTCCAATTTTTAGGCATCTCACTGACAGTCTCTCCGAAATTAGTGTCCATACAGAGTCACTGAGTGTCCATACAGACTAAAATTTAAACCAAAAATTACAGCCTTAAGTTGCACCCTTAAGAGCATAATTGCTTCTCAAAACTCATGCAAAATATTAGGGTTCATCGATTTTAATGGTATTAGTAGGCAATCAAAGTTTCCTGAGATCAATAGATGTGTATATCTGCAGTTTACAAATCTGAAGTTTAAATGCAATTTCTGTGCTGATCTCTTTCTACGATCTACTGATCAAATGCTTAAAGTAATTAGCATTAGAGGATAAAGCTAATCTTTGAGCTATCCCAAGCACTATGACACACAAACTGCGTTATTCCACCATCATACAATCAGAGACGGTAGATTGGCTCAGTCCTGGAACAAACTGTACTGAAACATTTCTGATGATAGCTTGCCAGGAGGGCCTAGACACTTCCATAGTAATTGCATTTTTATTTCCCTGTGATAGCTTGTAAAAATATTCCTGCTAATATGAATCATTCACTAAAAAAATGCAATGTTACACAGCTCCCTGAATACATTTTACAGGATTCCACAACATAGTCATTTAAACACTTAAAATTTAATTGATTTAGAGGAAATACCAAAATATGTAGCTCTTACGTAATATGTATCTCTTTGCTAGAATCATCCTCCTAAAATAAACTGATAAAGTAATGTCTAAGAGACAAGCCTTTAGGTGTTAGGGGGAAGCAACTGCAGGGGGCATGCAGCATTTCACAGTCCTGACCAGGGGCGGATTAAGGGTACCCATGGGCCTATGGCTGTATAAGAAGTTTGGGGTTCCCTGAACCGCATTCACATGCTGTGTTTGAAGGAATGAGGTACATATTCATTTACACTGAAACTCTTGTGATAGGAAATATGTACCACGTGCTTTGCATGTAAAAAAATGCAAAACCTGTAACGTCCGTTCCTGATCACAAGTGTTTTGTTGTACATGAATATGTGTTCGGAGAAGAGTTATTTCTGATGCGCTGGATCATACACTACTAAAAATACAGCTGTGTGCATGTAGCCTAAGGCTTCTTGCAAATGAACGTATGCTACACTCGGTCCGGAACCCAGGTGTTGCAGTGCTCACCCCTCCACTCTCCATAGGGAGCCATTCAGCATGTTCTAACTTTTTTCCAGTGACGGTATGGAACGGTCACCTGCGTGTGTGTTCACCGTACTGTGCCTGCACAATGCACTTTTATGGCGGCCATATGCTAGCCTCCATTCATACGGCTAGCATATGGCCGGCATATACATTCATGTGAAAGGGGCCTCTGAGCATCCTAGTGATATATGATGCAAGGGATCCCTGCTTCTCTACAAAATAGCAGCACCAAAATGTTATCATTATTAGTAATAATAATCTTTATTTATATAGCGCCATCAAATTCCGTAGCGTGTTACAAATGATACCTTAGTGCTGCTGTTCTGTAGGAAATCAGGGATTCCTCGCATTATATATCACCATGATGCCTGGAGTCCTAAATTTATAAGTTGCAATATACGTCATGTCACCTCCTCCTCCTCTCCTGTGCACCGACTTGTGCCCACTGTGCTATGGTACAGCGGGCACACGTTCATCTGAACCAGCGGATTTTCCACTGTGGATTTTATAGACTTTCTCAACGCACAGCACTGTAAGTCTATAAACATCAGGAGACATCCTTGATACCATGCTACAGCTTATTAAGTGTAAATGTCACAACGTGAAGACTATAGGAACACCTAATAACCCTAACCCAGACAATGAAATACAAAGAATTAGCTAAGAGATTTTAGCTCTGAAAATGTAAGACTCTTGGTCTGTTTCCAAACGACGTTAGGAAGTGTGAAATGTCTCTTTCAGTTCTTTGCAGTGGATCTCCCTGGACAACGCCAGATAAAGAGGTAATTTATCATTCGGCTGAAGGTTGTGCGTAATGCATTATCTGCTTTCCACAAGGATCCACACATTTTATGTGAGGCCTCTGTCCAATGTGTGACCTACAGTCCTCCATTTTTTGGATACCATAGAAACACTACATTAACCCATATGCTGGCCTAAGGGTTTGTATTCACTTACCACTCAGCGTGAGCTTCAAGCTGATTTGACAGCAATTGATTAATGGTGACTCAGTAATAAAGCAGTCCGGCTCTAGCGTTCGCACAAGCTTAATTTGGAGATATTTCAATAGAGAATAGAGAATTTTACGGCAATTGTTTAAATTTACGCTAATACTCATAGCAAATGCAGCAGCTTGATCCAAGCAATCGGCATACAAGGGAAAAACAAGAACAACAGCTCTAATAAAATGTGTAATGTTAACTGCATGAAAAGTCATAAGAGACAATATTTAAGACACATGCTTTAGTATATGCATGATAAGTGAGCTAGGAATAAACCATAGCAAAGTACTGAAGCTGTGAACCTATTATCATCTCAGTACACATTACCTAAAGGGACATTAGTTGCATAGATGCAGACTAATGGACCATGTTCCGATTAGAAGGGCACAGTTCTGCTGTTCAGCCATCCTCTGCCGCCCCTTTACAACCTTGTACAGGCAATTCTGTTCTACGAATGCCATAAGGATGAAAAAACATCACACAGGTATAGAACGGGTTAAATGCTACTAGTAAGAAGAAACACACAAAAAAGATACCAAAATTGGTGGTAAAAGGTGGTAGTTTTGTCCTTGCAGAAGTATGAAAGCATTGATAAATGCTCACTAATACTCATTTTCTCATAATCTACTCAATGTAAAAGCAATGTACTGTATGTTATAAAACTACACATTACAGTAAATTACATAACTTTGGCCATTTTGGATTTGATCCTTTATGAAGTATTTGTGGAAATTAAACTTTGCAAAAGCAAAATATCCATAAGCAGTTTGGTTTCTTTCGTGACCTACATCTATGTCCTATCTCCTAGTCAAACCAGTTCCCTGCACTGTGCTGATGAGATACAAAAACATTGAAAAAGTGCAGTACAGAATTGGGAGATCCTCCCCAAAATGGCATCACGCAGAATTGCCGCTATGTACGTGCTAGATTAATTTAAATGTTGGTGGAGACTTTGCCGGTGGCATTAAAAACAGTTAATGCCCACCGATCAGGTGTGTTACTGGTGGGGTGTGTTGGGTTGAGCTGGACCCAAATGAGCAAAGTTTTGTATGAACCTGAACTTTGGGGCGGCTCATCCCGAATCTTTATCAATAACCTGAACTAATTCTATTCGTTTGTAATTTGTTGTTATCCTTGTTTTTTGTCCTACTGTATTGCTACAATGATACCTATATAATTACATATAATATATTTTGTTTCACTGCTTTCACCAAAAGTGTTACACAAGCCACAAATCCCAACAGCTCAAGTGCGCGGCTAAATATAGTATGACCTTAACTAGGTTTTCCCTCTACAGAAGGCACTCTAGAAAGAATGACATCAATGGGAGGCAATGATAAAGACAAAACTTGGTGCTAGATTACATGGAGTGGACTGCAAAAATGGAGGGAACGATTCCTCTGGTGGATTTTACAGGACTATGGAGAATGACATTTGAAAGCTGTGTATACTGTAACAATATCACTATATTCAATCTAGACTATTGTCACTTCAAAATCCCAAGAGACATAGTTACTGGCAGGGAATATAAAAGATAAGTATTGTTTCAATGACAACTGCAGAGTGAGATTTAGTTTAAGAGAGAAAAAAAACAAAGCGGAAAAATCTTGTCACTCAAATTGGACAAATTGAGCAAATAGTAAAACAGAAATAATATTTTCAGGTAGAAAATCCATATGTAGCACCAGAGAGTCTTGTAGTATATAACACTACATTTTACAGAGAGTGGGATTTGCTGGACTTCTCCAGACAAATGAACACCTTTTCTGCCAGAATAAATTCTGCTTCATGTG
Organism: Engystomops pustulosus; assembly: GCF_040894005.1. Taxonomy (NCBI): domain Eukaryota; kingdom Metazoa; phylum Chordata; class Amphibia; order Anura; family Leptodactylidae; genus Engystomops; species Engystomops pustulosus. The sequence continues at coordinate 115,703,705 of NC_092412.1, forward strand.
GGATAAAACCGGTTGTGACAATTCTCAACTGAGTTACACAAAAAAGTTATTATCCAGTTATTAAATGGAATTATCCAAAAGCATCCGCCTTTAGCAGCCTGTGCCTGCTGTGGCTTGGAAAACATACTGTAAAAGATAAAGTTTGCAAGGCAGGCTGACTTAAAGGAAATCTACCATTAAAATCATCTAGCTTCACAGGCTGTTACACTGTGCAGGAGCACTTCCACTCCGAATGTGTGCTATACCTCACTGCTGCCATGAGATTACATCAGGCACAGGAAGGAAGAAGTTCTGAGTGAGCAGGTGAAGCTACAGCATGGAGGGGCGCTGGTAACATCACCTTCCCCAGAACCCTTCTGCCTAATTAGCATAATCTTTTTACTTTTTAATTTACTGAACATTTTAATCGTTTTAATTTACTGAACATTTAATATTGTTAAGGCAATTTTTATAATTAAAAATAGATTTTTGGTTAAAAAAAAGGGGTAGCATAGGTAATCAAAATTACATAAATGAAGTCCAGCACCCGGTACCTCCCTGGTGATCAGCTTCACAGGTTGGTGAAGGCATGAGGTATACTCACTAGCAAAGGTTTATTAATGGCTGCTCCATTCAATGTCGACGTGTATCCAGAATGCTTCGAAACACAAAGCTTGTCAATCTCCGGGATTCTCATAGAGTAAACATAGGAGTGTCAGAAAAACATGAGCACTGTGCTCAGCAATCAAACATTCTCAGAATTTTGAATGGAGAAGCACTACAGCGTGAGTCACAACAGTGTTACACCCACCAATCAGATCGTTATCTACTATTTATTATTAGTTCTAATCATATTTCTTTGTCACAGCTGACCACTTTACTGGGAATGGGCAAGTAGGGACTCCCAGCATCATATAGCACTATAACACATCCCCGGCTGTGTTAGTATAACACAGACGTTTTTATCTTGATAGTTAGAAAAACATGAGATGAATATTTTCTTAGATAAGCAGGGAAAATATAAATAGTCGAGGTTTTAGTGCAAAAGAAAGTCTGACATACACTAAAGTGTTTTGCACACAAAGCCATCTAAACAGCCAGCTTTTCCCAGCTCTAGATACTCTGGTAGATAGAAGAAAGATTATAGATAAACTCCCTGAAAATTCCTCAAATACTTGTATTATGAACAAATTCCCAGCCAGATGGCAGACAGTATTCAGACAAGCTAATAAAGTCATGTCCTTTATTTGCAACTACTGCACAATGGTCCTCACGATACACATTGACCCAAAGCCAAGATCCACTGTCTGCATTTTACTGTCCTGCAGCTATACTAGTAAGAGGACATTGTGAAACAGCCCATTCATACTGGAAGGTAGAATAAATCATCACGATCATTTGGTGAATTAAGCAATCCCGCTTCCCACTACCAAAAAAATATGTGGCTACAAATTTTTAAGTTATTCTTTGCAAAAGAGACTGCCAAAAATAGCTGAATAGTTAAAAAATGTATTGTCCGTTGTGTTGTGAATCTTCTTCACTTTTTCCAGTGATTCACTGCACTGACGGTAACACGCGGTACTGAACTACAAGACAATTCATCAAGAAGTGTTCAAGTGTCTGGTCACTACTGAAATGAATCTCACTTGCAGTAAAAGCCAGAAATTGTATAGTTGTAAGGTTTTAGAAAGATCGAAGACTCTAATTGACATTATAATGTCAGCAAGTGGCTGACGTCATGGTGCATGCGACGGACCATGCAGGGATGCAGAGAGCCAATGTCGGACATCATTGCAAAATCATCTTTTCTGTATTATGTAAATGAGGCTGGTCACATGGTCAGAGGCAGTGATGTCACCCCTGTTACCCCTCCCTCTCCTCCCCCTGCTCAGGTCTGTGGGTATTGTATAGTAAAGTATTACTATTGTGTGTGCTGTATCTGCTGACATGCTGCTTCCTCCTAATACACAGAGACACAGACACCAGCTACACAAGTACCTGACATGTTCTGCTATAACATGGCTGCATCCTGGAGCTGTTGTATCTCTCCTATACACACACACACAGGCTGCAGGGGGCGCCAGCACCAGGAAGCACATCATTATACAGCCTTACATCATTATACAGCCTGTCAGTCATCACTGGGGGTGTGGCTGTGCCTCCCAATCATGAATAAGCTGGACAGCTTGAATATGCTAATGACTCATTGGACATTTCACAGGTCATTTGCATACAGCTTTAGGACCTCATTGCTTAAGTTTATAGGCATGTAGAGTTACAATGAAGGGATAGAGGCAATGCTCTCTAATGGCAGTTTATGAAAATATATTTAGATTAGAGGGGTTATTTTGCCTGACGAATTCTCTTTAATATTCCATGCTGTGTACTGGCAAATGAGGTGAAATTGGCAAAAAAAAAAAAAAACAACATTTGCATCACTTTTTGTGGGCTCTGTATATCCACTTTTCATTCCAAATGACACCTTCCCTTTATTCCTTCAGTTTGTATGATCATGGAATACCAAATTTAAATAGTTATTAATATGTTTTTAATATATTTTTAGAAAAATAAAACCTTTTTGTATGAAAACAATTTCTTAGTTTTGCCATATTCTGGCGCTAATAACCTGCAGAGTACAAATCTGTGTATAGTCCCATTTTTTGTGGGACAAGATGACCTCTTCATTGCTACCATTTTGGTGACTGTAGGACCTTTCAATCACTTTTTATTACAATTTTTATAAGTTGGAAATGCTGACAAAGTGGCGGTTTAGACATATGTGCGCTACTTTCTGTTATGGCTTCAACACCAGGAATAACCGTTTTTATATTTTGATAGGTCAGGACATTTTGGGACAAAAATGTTTATGATTTTTGTTGTTTATTTCTTATATCGGTTCTAGAGAAAGGGGGATGATTTAAACTTTTAGGATTTGATATTCTTTTTAACCTTTTCTAGATCCCCAAGGGTACGTTGGGTAACTCATCGCTCCTACCATATACTGAGGCAGCTTTGATGAATGAAAAGCCAGCTCTCATAAAAACCGATCACCGCCCACTATTGACCTCACAAAGGAAAGACGATCAAATCCATCAGTGCCAGCAATATGCGCCAATATGTAGCAAACACCCACCTTGTTTGGAGAGGGCACAGCCTGTGAGCCCACTCCATCCAAGCATTCCTGAAGGATTGTGTTAAAGGTATTAAGATGTAATCTATACAAATTTTGTAATACTGACCATACTAACTTCAATAAAGGGAATTTGTCATTTGGATTGCACAGTTAAAACCGTAAAAGCATATTGTGAATACAAAATTTGGGAGGAGAAAGGCGTCTTTCTACAGTTCACCTCCGGGTATCACAAGGATAAATAGGAGTAAACTTTGTTTTGCGTGGAGTTGCAGCATACAGCAGGTTTCAGCCAAAAGCCGGTGATGGCCACTCTAGCGAATTCTCAAAGTGAGCAAAGTGTATTATCTGCAGAGATATCTATGTACCCTAACACGATGTTACACTTGATATACATTACCGAGGATAAGATAAACCCTCTATGTACCTGGTCTAGCACTTAGCGATCAAAAAGTCAGACACTCACTCGGCATGTATTGTAAAGAACACTCCAACTGCAGACTGTTTAGAAGGACTATGCTTCTTCCAAAGAAACTGTTCAGACATAAAGTAAAGTTAAAAAGGGAGCAGCATGTTTTTCTCTTCCCAGAATGTGCTGTGCTTGTAGAAGACCTATTTTCTGAACTTAAACATGATGCAGGCAACAAGCACATTAAAGGAGAGCCGGGGCTGATCAGAGTTGTCAGGCACTTGAGAGCAGAATGTCTCCTAAGCAGCCTGATTTCCACTGCCTGGCTAGACGCTGAATCCATTAACAATCAGTGTGTAGGAAAATGGCAAAGAGGAGAGGGAAAAAAAAATCAAGGGGCGCAAGAAATGACTGCTCATGAACATCCACAATGTGATTAGTCAAGAGTCTGCTTAAATGTATTTATACCATGTACATATTGGACTGCTTGACATTTGTTTATAGCATCTTAAGCAAGTTTTGGTGAAAAAAAACGAATGCAAATGTTAAAAAAGGATGCATCAAAGAAGAAGGCATTCCTGTTCCTCATGACATAACGTAATATAAAATACAGTAAGAGCAGCCAGTCAGATATGAGCAGTCGCATGACAGGATTCTGTGTTCTTTCCAGTCGTTTGCAGACTAAACACTTCAGTTTTTATAGGCATATTACAGCAGGCCAAAGCCATCTTGTTACCTCATCCCAACTAATGTAGAGCTAAAGCTTTCATCGCTGGTATTCAAATCCTGGAGACCCCTGTGCTGGAGGTAACTGTGGTTTAACTAGTGTACCTTCCCACAATCAAGTACACCTCGATCAAAGGGGTTTTCCAATGTTATGTACATAAAGCTGAATAAGAAGATGACACATGTAAAATGCAGTGCAATCACCCTGTAGCATATTATAGAGCAAGAGTGGCTGACCGCACAGATATTGATACAGATATTATATTTCTGTATCCATAGTCAGGCAGTTAGTTGCTGTCAATCACTAATAGGCAAATAAGTAGCAGCGGTGTATATGGATACATGACAGCTTAATGCATAAGCTCACCCAAGGCACCTAATTTTACCTAAAGAAAACTGGGAAAACATATTGACTTGGGTATAAGCCTAGGGTGGGAAATTGGTCACAGCCTCCCCTCACTAATGAAAGACCCAGAAGCCTTCTCCCACCAGTGAAATGCCCAGCAGCCTCCCATTAGCCACACTGCCCCACAGCAGCCAGAGACCCCACACTAAATCCCAGCAGCAACAGTAGACATAGCTGCCACACTGTCTCCCAGTAGCCACATTTCCCCCAGTCCACACACTGCCCCCTAGTAGAGACAGTGTCCCCAGTGGCCAGGGCCCCCACAAAGCCCCAACAGGCATAGTACCCCCAGCAGCCAGAGCCCCCCCCCCCCCACTAGCCACAGTGCCCCAGTAGCCAGAGCCCCCACACTGCCCCTTAACAGCCACAGTGACCCAGTACGCTGAGCCTCCACACTGCCCCCAGTAGCCCTTGCTGGACCCCTGTTCCAATGTGGGGAAAAAAAAGTTACTCACCTTTTCTCACTCCCATGAAGCATTGCCAGCAGCTGTTTTGCTTCACACGTGCTGTGATGATGATGTGAGTGGTGAACGCTACTTCGGCAGAACAAGGAAAGGATGAGTATGGGACCATGCCTCTGTGCTGTGCTCCAGACAAGCGTACCATTGAGGCAGGGGCACAGGGTTGGGCCGCAGGCCTTGTGTTTGACAGCTGTGGTCTAGACTAATGTACTATAACAAGCCATTGGTTGGTAGAGCTTATATTAGAATGCTCATAAATGATGTAGGTACATTAACATTATATTACTTACTGAATAAACTAGGGGTAAACTGAAAAAAAAGAGCAAAACATTCCATTCACAAGAGGACACAAGATGACTAAATAGCTGCTGTAAGTGCTACAATTATAGAAGTTGCAATTGATAGCATTGAGCAGGCAAGGTGAGAAAAAATGACACTAAAAAGTGACACCTCCGTAATTTCTACTGTGGATGAAAATAAAGACAACATAGACGTAAGGGAAAACACACACAAGGGAAGGAGACCTGTACCTGCACTAATTGAATATGCAGCAGGAGAGCTAGGAAGATAACACTGAAAAAAAGAACACCCATAGGAATCAGAGCCCCTTCAGAAACAATGACTGGGTTTAATTGAACTGTTGCCACTATATGGTGGACCAAGATAACACTTTCCCTTTCTAAAGCCATCCAGGGTGCCAAAATACTGTTGTGCATTTGCATTGTGATGCCATTTATTGGATAAGAGTCTTCATTTAAATCATTCTTTCCAAATGCTTTATGACTTTTATCTCTTGTCTAGTTTTATTATTGCAGTCACAAGCAGGCTATGAGTTGTACAGCTGTAACACTGTAAGAAGAAACCTCTGCAGCCAAACTGTGAATGGAGCCCGATGACGTGACAGAAAGCTGCACCTTTTAAAGATGGCACTAAAAAGGAAAGTCACTTTGTGAACAAATAAATCATCTGTGTACATGGTCCAGAATAAACAATGTCAAGGTCATATTTAGAGCGGTATTCTGAGAATATGAAATTCTGATATAAATGCTAAAAATAAATGAATACAACAGAACTCAATGTCATTAATCACAAAATGGAGTTTAAATAGTTTGCTTTTATGATTCACAAAATTTTATGGGTTTTCTAAAGCGGGTGGAGTTATCTCCAAGATGGACGCCATCTACAACTACATCTCCCATGATCCCTCACTTCTCAGTAACAGCTCCTCCCTCTTATGCTCTGCTCCCAGTGATGATATCACTATCAGTTATGAGATAACAGTCTCTCTTGCTCTGTTACCATAGTAATGATGCATAATTGCCATCACTGCACATTGCCTCACTGAGATAGGTCTCGCTACAACATGGCCCATACTTGATGTTCTGCAAGCAATCGACTACAGCCGAACATAATGATGATCACATGACCTCCACAGGAACAAATTCACGGGACTGATTAAAAGGCCCGTCACATTTAAATTCTTCATTAAGACCACAACATTTTTCTGCTAAGGGAAACAAAATTTTAAATAACAACTAATTACATATTAGCTTTTATTTTATTGACCCATTTGAATATGAAATTTGCTTATTCTTGGAATACCCCTTTAAATCATACATACTCCTAATACTTAAACAATATGGTTATCATACTCCTAAAATGAGAACAAACCTAACAGAGCAGGTAAAATGCACAAACCACACTACCTCCTGGATTATTGTGCTAATAATGCAATAATGCAGCAAATAAATGAATAGCTAAACCAAAAAAAGCACAAAAGAACTATGCTGGCTGTTTCAGGTGGATTTATAGGAGGCTTATGGAAAGGATAGACAGACAGATAGAGGCCCCCACTCTGTGTTTGCCTCAGAGAATGCTCGTGAGAGTGTCATTGAAACCTGATTTCATACCAAAAGGGCTATCCAAGTGTTTTATATTAATGTCTACCCTTAGTGTACATAATAGAACCTAAAATTAGGTTGTTGTGGATCTGACTCCTAACACCACAAGTGCCCAGCTGATAGAAGGGGCCACCAGCATCTATTTTTAGTAGCTTCACTTGGTTCCATGATCAATGTTCCTACATATGATTGAAAATTCCAGGCTAGGCACTACATAGATCCTGTATGTAAATACTAAGCAGAGCTCAGTTGATTAACGTGTAGGAATTTCTCTGGAACTGCAGAATTACTTCAGTTACCTATGAATTACTTCTCACTGAAGTTACTTCATGAGAGCAAACAAAGCATCTTGGGCAGTGATGGCAGCTTATTGACTTGATTTTAGGGAAAAGGAAGGGAGAAGTTAGTTTCTGCCAATTTCACTGCTGCTGAGGAAGATTTCTGACAAGTGTTTTCAGAACAAAATATACCATAAATCTGGAAAGTAAAGGGCGAGCAGCACAATGTGCACATAGTTCTGTTTGTTTTGAAAGTGTAACTAAAATAGCGGAATGAGACTCCTTAAGAAGAAAAAAAATTAAATCCATTTAGTTTGTTGAATTTCAAACACCTTCCAATAATCCAGAATGTTTGATGACCATGTTATTTAAAGCATTTATCTTCATTGTGTTCAAAATTATAAATGCCACATATTCCCTAATGTGATTATATTATTAAAATGTCATGTTCTTCGATTGGAATGTTACAATGAAACAGTTTTTTTGTTCTTGCTGTTTTTAACAGTACATCATGTTCTTTCTGTGGGCCACAAAATGTTCTGCATATTAGCTGGTAAACTCAAAAAGAAGTGATCAATATAAAAAAATCCATGAAGCAGTGGAACTCCTTGACGTGGTGCCAGTCCTGACAAGTACCTGTATGACAATCATTGACCTGGACAGATTTTCACCTTTCAAAGTAAACAATAAAATTCCCATTCAATGATTACAAGCTGAGATATTGAGCATTGGAACATTTTGTATTATACAACAAGCAATTGTTATTTGCTGCAATCAGATATATTCCGCTTTATAAAGCTGTTTACACCTCTGAATACAGTTTTGTGATAGTTATGGCAAAGTCCTCCCTCAATTATAATAAAATTCAATACAAGTCATCAAAAATATTACATTGGCAAAAAATATAGTTAAAAGCTGCAAGCTTGCCATTGTGCTGTGGGCTGGATTTTTGTTATGTTACAGGATCAGGAAGTTGGTTTATGTCAGTTAATGGGGTTTTGTGGCCTTGCCAGCGAGACACTAAATGTAGTTGGACAACCACAAGAATTGTATTGCTATTGAAAAAGGATGTCACAATTATTAGATTTACTCATTTCATCACTTCCAGTCAGATGCAATACGCTAGATATTTCTGCTCCAAAAAATGGCACTTGGCCTACCTGCACATGAGGTGTGCAGTTCTGTGCCCTCTTTTAGCAGCCCGGCTGTCATTGGCACGTGAGCCCCGCTCAAGTGCTGATGACAATAGAAAACGACTTCCCAACATAGGACCTCCTTTGTCTTTTGCAGCTTGTACAGTCATATGTGATCCTCTCTTTAACCCCTTTGTGACCAGGCCTTAAAAGGCTTTAATGACTGGACCTTTTTTAACAATTTTTGCAGCATTTTTTTCTTGACATATAGGGATGGTCAAAAATAAAAAATGAAGGGACCTTTTTCATTTTTAGTTATTTTGGGTGTTTGAATTTACAAAAACAGGAAAAAAAACACTTATATTCTTACATATTTGTATTCTTAATATGCTTTGTAATCTTTTTTTCAACATGAAACGTGAATGCTTGTAGCAACGGGAGAACACAGAATTTATTTTTCTTTTATAGTGTGTTCATCAAGACCCTCAGCTTGCATGCGTCCACTTGTAACATCGATATTAAATAGCGTTTTCATTTCTTTCAAATTAACACCAAAAATATTATAGTAAGGCACTGGCAAAAACCCAGACAATTCTTAGGCACCATTTGGCAACTACTGTATATACTGGCGTATAAGACTACTTTTTAACCCCTTAAAATAATGGCTCCAGTGGGGGGTCGTCTTATACGCCGGATATACGGGGGCCGCACTGTGTGAGGTGTTTTTTTTCCCCGTCAGCGCGCAGAGAGCCGCTTCCTGGGACCGCCGCGCATGCGCGTCAGTCCGCCTCTCACAGTCATTAGAAGAGGCTTAGTACGCGCTGACGGGGCGGCGCGCTGTATGCTAATGCAGCCGCCCTGTCACAGCGGTCGGCGTCACAGAGCTGGGGGTCACAGGCGGCACTTACAGAAGCATGTCGGATCTTCATTAATATCGCAGCTTACAGTTATGATCACCAGGCACTTGCTCTCTTGTTTGTTTTGCAAAGTTTTAAGCAGACTTTTTTTCATTTGGGAGAGGGGTAGTCTTATACAGTGAGTATATACCAAATTCTATATTTTTAGGGCAGAAGTTGGGGGTCGTCTTATACGCCCAGTCGTCTTATACGCCGGCATATACGGTATACATCCAAGTAGAATGCATCTGATTTGTCACAAATATAAATGCTACACACTTTGGAGCAAACAACCAAAATAACAGAATTTAGTGTTTAAGGCTACATTCACATGACATTGTGCCTACTGTACCCTTCCGCGCCCAGGAGAGGTGGAGCGCTGCTCACCCCGCTCCTGTATATAGCGATGTATGGCGCACAGCGTCGTATTACGGGGAAAGATAGAACATGTCCTATCTTTTCAACAGCTATGGAATGATACGGTGCTGCATCGTACCTCACCCGTACGGCGCCATGTGCCCATTGCCGCCTACGGGGGCCGTATATACGTCCCCCATGCGGCCATGTGAATGTAGCCTTAGTGAGATGCTTCTCTATAAAGAAAACTTGTTCATCATGTAGGAGACTAATAATTGCAAGATGGATCGCATCCTTTGCAAATGTTCTTTTTCCCCTGTAACCTGTTGTTCCTATGCTCTTCCCTGTGGCCACATGACCCTCTATTGCCTCAGAGCACATAAACTTTAGATTTAATGCTTGCTGAATATATTACCATACATTGATAATGTATAAACCTTGCGAATGAGAAGGGGAAAAGACAAACACTGTTATCAGTCACCAAAATCAGTAGTGCCAAAATGTGGTTTCAAGGGCGTAGGGTTAATAGTTTAATTTGCCACAGTCTTCAGGGAAGCAACTTGAATATACACACACAAATTCTCGAGATTGAAGTGCTGCAGGGTTCACAGAGGAAGAAAAAATAGCTCTACACTTGTCCAACATCTTTTAACAAGGCAAGGAAAAAAAGTCGATTCTGCTTTCATGGTTTTGAATTTGGAAAAAAACTCTCTCCTCTGTATTGTCTGAAGGACAATTAAATCATTCCTGAGCTCAGCACCCAGGGACTGCCAGCTCGTGCCGAGTTTAATTTTCTAGTTATTTGAAAGGAAAACAACTCCCACCAGGCCAGTGGACGGAAGTGCCCCATGTCAGGAAATGATTCTCTTTTCATTTCCTCTGCTGTCAATGAATTCCACTCATGGTTATGGTCTCGAGCTGGCCCAGATCCACACAGAATCCAAACCAGAAGCCTTTTGTGTTCACAACTAAATCAGATGATAAATTTGTTAAGTAACACAAATGCACAGTAGTCACCAAGAACATTTAACTCTTTCCAACTAGTTGTTAGAGCTGAAAAAAACATGTCTCAAACTGTACAAGGCAATGAATTTATCTGGTTATATTGCAGCAGGTTATGTTTTTAAATAAATCAAACTCAGCCCATACAAGACTTCAGACAAAACAGGAACATTCAAATATTTTAGAAGAAAAAAGATTTATTTATATATTTCTACATTCAGCAGTGCTTTATAAATCAAGGAGTCCCTGATAATAACTGACCTCACAGTTTGCTAAGCTAGGTGCCTATGTTACACCCATAATGTTATCACTGGTAAAAAGTCATATTACAATGAGTGCTACTTGATTGAGGGGCTCGTCTCAACCCCACTGGCCACAGTCAAGTAGTGCAATGTCGTCACAATTCCTCCAGAAGGATGAAATTCATGTTTGTTGTTTCAAGTATATTGCATTAAGAGGGAAGAGCCATTTTAGATTGTGAGCCCCATTGAGGACAGAAACTGATTTGGCAAGCTCTGTGCATTGCTGCATAATCTCTGTGCGTTATATAAATAAAGGAATTATTATTATCATTCCTGTGTCAGCGGGCATGTGCTTAAACATGTACATGATCCCTATAGTTCTCTCAAGTATCGATCCACCAGACCGACAATGAGACAATGGTGGGCAATTAATTCACCAAAATACATTCTAGCATTATTTTTAACATTTCCTTTCTCACTTCCTTAAACAACTTAAACTTTTCATGATCATCTTCTCTTAGAAGTCTGCATTTTACTGTCCATCTACCATTCATCCTACAAATGTATAAATAAATTGACAACTAGGAGATACTTGCTGAAAGGAGATTCCCTAGTACAAGATTATGTCCAACATTATGAACACTATTTAGACAGTATCATCTTATTTTCAGGACAGTGAAATTGTGCTGGGTTCTTTTTAATGGATAGCACATAGATAGAAATTAGAGCCTGCACTGGAATAATTTTGTTTCACAATCATCAACTACGGTTCATAAGAATTAGTAAGAACAAAAGCACCACGGATGCAACTCGGATTTAAAAAACGTGGGTATTTTATGGCTGAGAATCGGCTCCGGAGGACTGAATTTCCTATATAAATAATTGGAGGAAGAACTAGCAGTAGTAAAGAATATGCTTGGCTCTGCATCAGATACAAGCAAAATGATTTATTAATTTATTGATGACGATGCACTATGGCTCTGGGCATGAGCGTTCACGACAAACTTTAATTTATCTTTATTTGTTTTACTGTACCTGATGAAGGCTCAAGTCCAGGGCCAAAATGTGTCATCATTAACAAATTTCTAAATGATCCTGCTAGCACATGTAGCACAATCAAGCATCTTCCTTTATATCACTAGCGGTAACTCCAATCATCCCGACTTGCACCGTGGTTGGACTGGTTCTTTACTGGGCATGTTTTGGAATAAGTGGCTGTGCTGCACATAGATTGTCATTCTGATACGTTATTGACCCACTGTGGAAAGGTGAGCTCTCTAGTGTTTTTATCATTCATCAATATTTGTACCTCTGAATTTCAATCTACACTTTCTTTGTCTCCTTACCCTCTTTCTTCAGAACAAGTGCACTCACTTACCTCTCCATTCCCAGCTCCTCTGTAAAGAACTGTAAATGGTAAATACTGATAAGTATTGAAAATGAAAAAATCTAGCTTTGAGAATTTAGATATGTCCAAGTTATTTCTATCAAGATGCAGGTATGACTGATTTGTTAAATGATGTGTATAGAAAAAAGTAATTTTGTAGTCAATATCCATTTCGCTCAAATGAAAAAATGATAGAAGTGAAGGGATGGCAAGCTGGGCCTCAAGTATTAAAGTTTCAGCGGAACAAAATGGTGAGGATAGAAAAATAATGATGATGTTATTGATTAGTAATGTAAATGGTGTAACAAGACAAGATTTGGCTTTGGATGTGGTCTCCATTTTCTGAAAACTCTAATCTGACGTGTGGTTATATACTATTAAAAAAAGGTGGTTTACTCTTTAGTAACCCCTCTTTAAATAGGGGTACTAGTTCCTGATAATAGTTTCTAGAATGGGCCATGTGTTCCATACAAGCACATGAGAAGTTTAGTAAATGTAAGGTTTGACAAAATGATGGGTGCCGGAGGAGTTGAGTATAACAGGTTCTATTGTTCTTATAGCGAACCTCCAACCCCCACGTGCGCTACATATACCACTTGATCTTTGTCCAGATTTAATTTTTTCAGACCATTTTGTAACATGTTAAAATGTGAATAAGAATTTAGATTAATGGAGCAGAGGCACCAGTCACACATAGGGCCTGGTGCCTAAATGACCTTTTACCATAAAAAGACACCAGTGATATAAAAGACAAATAAAGAATTTTTGCAATTGGCCCTAGTTACACTTCTGAATATATACATCTGATAAAACATACAAGGCAATTTTATTAAATGGGCTACTTTTACACATAAAAACTCTCCAATCGTATCCCTCCTTTTCTACTTTTCTGTTTAGATACTGACAATAAATGTACAGAATATTCTGTCCTCTCCAAGTGCAAGCTCTCAACATGGTCCCAGAGGAACTTAACCACTGTCCAAACTGAGAGCACTCGAGCATGAAGTGTCTGCATCCGCTCATTTCTCACTGTTATTGTAGAGGAAGAAACACGCCAACTTTAAACTCCCGCTGTCTGCTGCATCCACACTTTCCTAATCTAAACTGCATTTAAGATGATAAAAACACAAAGTCTATTTAAAAAATCGGGTATTTTCATACAAGAAGATACCCAAAGCCTTTTTTTTCTTCTTTAACCTTCAACTTAGTGCCTTGACAGAATTGCTCGGACATTTAGCAGGTCTATATATCCCGCTGGACCAGTATGCACCACATGGGGTGGCTTGACAGGTATATGGTCAGGAGCTACAAGTTGTTGCTATGACAACTGCCTCCATTGCACAGATATAAAACTCAAAATAAAAGTTCAGAAAGACACTACATGTATTATTTTCTTGCACTTTAGACATAATTTGCCAGATCTACTGAACAGTTTATTCATTCTTTCAGCAATTTTGTCCCTACAGATAGCAATGAATTGGTGACAGCTTTGCTCCATTTGACACTGTGCAGTTCTAGGCTAAATCAAGACGTCATATTGGTAAGGGACATAAAGCATTAATAATGCATAAAGGAGTACAGAGCTAAAGGGTCAATTGTGTCACTGGATATTCTAGAGGAACAATCGTACTGGTCCTATAGACAAGGTTGACGGCTGAGCTTGTAAAACTTTATGCTCCATAGACAATGTAGTTGGTTGGTAGGTGCATAGGATCATTTTGATATAACTTTGTTGATGACACATTCTAAAAACCACAATGAAGGATTATCCTCTAGATCCTGAGATCCTGATGCTGTAACACGTTTTATACCCATTAACTTTATCACTATACCCCACTGTTCTTTATGAAACAGAACAAACCATATACATCTCTCCTAAAATGTAACATACTGACCTAAAAGCAGTTGCTTTAAGAGGAGATGCTAGAGGCGCAGTTTTAACCCATTCATTATTGCTTGATTGCCAAAGATTGTGGAACAGTACCATTTTCCCCTTGGCTCCGATTTTCAGCAATCTTGTTATTCACAGCTAAGCGTAATGGAAAAAATTGACTGTGTTTGCCTGGTGCAATAGGGCATGACACTGTTTACACAGAAATAATAGCCAAACTGTGATGGATTCTAAATCTCCATTACAGTAAAAGATTTCAGAGAGAAAAGCAGCTGAAAGAAAGCCGAGGGAAAGAGGTAATAATTGTTTTTCTTGTTTAGCTTAAAAAGCCTGTGATGTTAAAGATCAATGTGGTGTCTCATGGTGGCTATAGTCTTTGGTAGGTCATGAACTCTGCCATCATTTACTCCCAAAGGTAAGACATTAATGCACTAAGCTTTATTTCATAGGCATTTACCACAGGCACTAGAATATTCCAATTCACTTATATACTGGAGTGTTTCTCCTTCCATACTGTTCCATAAGAATAGTGCCAATTGAGATTGTATTCAAAGAAAATAAGATTCACATTACGGAGATATTCACACATGCAGGAAAAACAACAGAACTGGATGTGAAAACATAAAAATTAATATTAAAAACAAAGTGGATGAAAGTACAAATGTATGCATATACTGTTGAAACCAGAAGTTTACATACAATATATAAAAAGACACATAGGCATGTTTCCTTACTACCGGATTTGAAATTAGAACAAACCTTTCCCAAATTGGATTACCAAAATGATTTATATATGCTAATTGCCAGAATAATGAGAAAGTTTTTAATGCATTTTTATTCCTTTCTGCAAAGTGAAAAGGTGACATACACTAAGATAACTACGCCTTTAAGCTATTGAGTCCATATGATGCTCTCATATCCTTGGGAGCTTCTTGCTTTGATTCTAAATGTGCATATCAACCCAAGAACAAAAGACCTTGTGAAGATGCTGGCTGAAGCTGGTAAAAATGCGTCATTATCCACATATCGACATTATCAACAAGTACCCTATGGACATGGGCTGAAAGGCCAGTAAGAAGCCATTACTCCATAAGAAACAGAAAAGCCAGATTGATAGCCACAAGAACAAAGACCTTAATTTTTGGAGACATGTCCTGATTGGCCATAATGATTATTGTAACATTTGAAGGAAAAAGGGAGAAGTTTGCAAGTTTGTGAGCTTGAGAACACTATCCCGACTGTGGAACACAGGGGTGGCAGCATCATGTTGTGGGATTATTGGGTTCAGGAGGGAGTGAAGCACTTCACAAAATAGATGGCGTTATGAGCATAGACAAGACATCAGACGGGAAAGTAAAGCTTAGGGGGAAATGGACAACATGGACAAAAAAATTATGAGCAAATGGGCACTCAGGTTAAATGCAATTTGATGATTATTTTATTTGAAAATTGTGCAATCCAATAAATTACAATAAATTAATATTAGAAAAACTACGGTTTCATTATAATATAAAATACATACCAATAACAATAAAAAGCTATTATGTAGGGATTTTCTTATCAAAGATAACAATAAACATTCAATGTACTTATTGCAAAGGTCAAAGGTGGGGTAAATTCATCAATTTATTGTGTAACACAAGATGCTAATAAATAGTGCAATGACGTGAAGTGATCGAGGCAGGAGATGCTACTGTGCTGGGAGTAGAGGGCAGTGAACTACAAATGGATGGATATGCAGAGGACACAGATGTGAAGGGACCTCAGTAAGCCCATATAAAATGCCAGGTAGGGCAGAGAAGAAACAAACCAAGTAAAGAAGGGACTTAAATTATTTACAGCTGCTCTCATTATTTCCTGTGACAAAACCCAGTGAGGAGTATATTAGTGGAACTGGCTGCTGGCATTTGCAATATCCGTTGTAGATTTCATAAGATGAGCTGCCTGCTTGAAGTCCTGGCCTCAGCTTACAATGGGCCATATTGCTTTAGGTCATATATGCATATAAAAGAAGTGATGCTGTGCAGCCATTATGCTCCACGTATTAATCTGTGGTTAGACAGCAGGTTCTGTAAAGACGAGGTTATCGTCAGATGGGAAAATCCTGTGGTGAAGACATTAATTTTTCAGAAGTTCTAAGGTGTTGGACTTTCAAACGCTGCCAGGAAACATTCTTGTAGCATTCACTATCAATATATTTTGCAGCCATGGCATCCCGGCTCACCAACACAATTTTGCAGAGTCACTGACACCTTTCTGCAGTGCAAAGGATTACATAATAAAAAAGGTGCGGTGGAAGACACACCAGGAGATCATCCGGAGGATGCAGACTAAGTGTGATAAAGGATGACAAGAGATGTCTGCCAAGTTCATTTCTGAAGTATGCCGGTGAAATAACATTTCAGGAAGCATAATTTTGATGAAAGATTTAACCCCCTGCTAACTTAAATAAAACAAAAATCAGACCAAACAAGGCATTTTGTATGTAAGTTGACTTTTCACGGCACACCCTACTAAGTATTTAAGAAGGAAAACAATTAAAGTGACTCATTCTAAGACATGTTTTGAACCCCTACTTAATTCGTACCTACAGCCATGCCATTAAATACATCAATCATCGATTACCACACAAGCAGAAGTAACAGAAGTCTATAGTTTATAGTGCTTTCACACTTCACAGATGCCTGCTACACTTAATAAAGACAAAAATATGCAAATAAATTCATAAAGCCTACAGAATAATAGCGGTGGAACTACCGCTACTGCAACCATTGCGGCTGCTATGTGGCCTGCACAGTGGGGGAACCGGGCAGCCCTGCCAGTGGTTGACAACCCTATCTGCATCATCCGGATGTTGACTGCAATGGAGATGCGGGGAGCCGTCACATGACCAAATGAGCATTGATCCACAACCGCTGCTATGTGCTACATAAAGGGTAACATACATTTGAGGGCTACAAAAACAACAGCATATGTTGGGGAGGCTACAGAAAGGAGGACATAAATATGGGGGCTACAGAAAGAAAGGAATAAGTTGGGGTGCTACAGAAAAGGCAGTATAAGTTAGGGCAACTACAGAAAGGGGATCATAAGTTGTGGGGGATCAGAATAGAAATATAAGTTAGAGGGGCTACAGAAAGGGCAGCACAAATTAAGAGGGCTACAGAAAAAGAAACAAAAGTTAGGGGAATATAAAAATAGTGGTATAAGTTTGGATCCACAGAAGAGCGGATTATAAGAGATGAGGGCTGCAGAGAGGTGCTTTAAATGGTAAGAGGGCAATATGAGATGAAGTGCTACAAAGAAGGGTATTATATTTTTGGGAAAGGTTAAGGCTATAAATTAATTTTAATTAATCATGGTAACTGTATGTCTATTTTTGAACAATAAAACATAGTTTTTCCTTTTGGGGGGGTCTTAGCTAAAAGATTAATTGTGGTCTGCATAGTAAGACAACGTGAAAGACTGTACAGTAATAATATTACGAAATAAGCAGTTTGTAGATTGTATCTTGGCAAGATAATGAGCTAAAAGGAAAAAGCTTTATTAAAGAGGCTGGTCAGAAAATTGATATATATAGAATGTAAGCTCTTTGTTGGCACTATATAAGTAAAGATTATTATTAGTATTATTAATACTGATGACCTATCAGTATCTGATTATGGGGGAATGATGCTTAACTAAGGACCCTGTTCCCACAAGTGTTGTGCCTGATGTAAACATTGGAATCAGAAGCTGTGGCTGCAGGGACTAGTTATCCTCCTTGGGTGCACAATTGCCTAAATATTTACTCTGTGAAGTATGAGTTATTTTTCCCATTATGTATATCTAAAATGTTCCATCAATAATCTTGAGAGGGTCACTAAAATTTCTGTCCATTTCAGAACATTAAAAAAATTCCCTTAAGTTTTTTCCTGAAAACTGTCCATAAGTAAAAGTGATACAAGGAAGATTTAAATATCTGACATCATTCTTTTTCCAGACAGAGCAACAGCAAAGAAGCAATGAAATGAATGAAAATATGAATATATGAAAAATATAATATCAAAAAATTACATTTCCTTAAAACTGTTATACAGGCGGTCCCCTACTTAAGGACACCCAACTTAAAGATGACACCCTAGTTACAGATGGAGCTCTCTGCCCAATGTGACCTCTATTGAAGCTCTCTGGATGCTTTATTTTAGACCCAGACTCCAATGATCAGCTTAAGGTGTCTGTAATGACGTTTAACAGATTAACAGATATGTTCCCATTAAAGCAAAGAAATTTGAAAATCCAATTGTCACTGGAACAAAAAAAAAATGTCTGGAGCTGCAATTATAAACTATACTAGCTCCAACTTACATACAAATTCAACTTAAGAACAAACCTAAAGAACATATTTTGTACGTGACCCAGGGACTGACTGTATATTAGATATTTAAAGTTCTATTTGTAATGGGATGAACAATCTTGTGCAGCTATCAAAAAACATGGAATAAAGGAAAGAAAGATTTCTTTGCTAACTGTATCAATCCTGAAATCAAATAATTTAAGTGACCTAAATCCTGCACCTGCTCATGTGTAACCATGACCTTAGAGGAGAGTACCACCAAAAGGATCTATAAAGTACAGTACCATTGTTTAACACATAAAACAAAACCTTCACTATGACCTTAAAAGCAGAATTTTGTGTTACAATGATGTCAATAGAAAATAAGACACCAATGAGTAGAATCTGACAGAGACCATTTATCTAACCTATACCTGATCTTATTATATTAATGATAACAGATGCAGACGCTTTTCCCTCTTACTTCTGGCACTTGACTATACAATCGGTGGCAGATAACAGACATTTTCCCAAATGAACACAAAGGGATTTTTCTTTCGATAAAGGCCTAAACAGCCTCTCAGACAGATTAATTTTTAATAAGTCACCACTTTGTATTTTATGTACCTATTAAATTTTAAGTCAGTGAGCCATTGACCCCTGTAATTTTTCAATAGCTCTACCCACGGTGTCAGGGTTGGCTAATTATGACTGAACAGCTGTTGGAGTTGACCTTGCCATCAAGTCAGGAAACGGATGAAATGCTGTCAGTCTACAAAGATTTAGGAGTTTTGTGATTTCAAATTGATTCACAAGTTAATTACAGGGCATAATTCACAGGGTTATTTAGGAACAAACATACTTGGCAGCTCTGCAGCGTGACAGCCTAAAGCATAAGATCGCTTTGTTTTTAAATATAGAATATGGATCTGACATTCACAAAATAATATACTTATATTTCAGGATCAGTTACACAAAATGCTTCTTAAAGAAAAAGAAAACATCTTCAGATCTTTGAGGGCCTGGTATTGGGGACAACAAAAAAATAGTGTTCCAGCTCATAAGCCTCCTCGATGGACAGTCTCCTCAAGCACAGTTCGCCCCACTGCAAAGGGCATAGCAACATGTAGAGAGAAAATGCTGATCCAGCGCATGGAGATCTTGTGAAGTAATATCCTTTATTTATGCTTAGGTGACATCCAGGTGTACAGCAACATAAAAAGTCTATGCGGTTCATGAATAAGAGCAGGTGAACCGCTCTTAAACGGGTGGACTTTTTATGTTGCTGTATACCAGCACAAATAAAGGATATTACTTCACAAGATCTCCATGAGCTGGATCTGCATTTTTCTCTCTACTGGTATTGGGCCCTAATATAAAATGGAATTGTCTTCTGTAATGTTCATTCACATGCTACAGTCATGCTACCTGTTTCAAAGGAAAAGTTCTTTTGTCATAATCTTTAAAAAACCCAGTATCACTAATAGCAGATGTGGATCCAGGGAATTGTTCTAACTGCCATATTAGGTCGGGAAGGAATTTGCCCCTACTTTGGACCAACCGGCATCAGGTAGGTTATTTGCCTCCCTCTGGATTAGAACTGTAGGATTTATAGGATGGATTTGATGGAACAATGACTTTCAGTCTTATCTACTATGATTACATGCCTATACATTCATGGCTAAATTAAATTAAAAACAGCTTAGAATGTCCTAAAACAACATAGAAAATCATCCTCCGTCATAGATCCCTACCACTCCATATATAATGCTTCCCAGGTTCCCCAACAGTGGCCATTTCTTGTTCCAGCTATGTGACCATGGTAGTGGTAACATGTAAAGTGAAAACAAATCATTGTTGGACCATGGGACTCCAAATGTATAAGACTAGAATATTTGTGAGACAAGTGTGACAACATTGTTTTTTTAAAATACATTTTCTTAGGAAACAAGCACATTGACCTAACAAACCACTAGTATGTTGTCACCCAGTTGAAGACTTTCCAGATCAAGTTTCTTTCATGACCCAATTTAATGGCATCATCCAGAAAATCAACTTTGAACTTAAATGTAAGGTAAATGTATAAAGTCAGGGAGGCGGAGAGTTCAACATGAAAGTCAAGCTCCCCTTGCTTCTCCTATTATGTGACTGACATCATGCGCCGGACTTCAGGAGATCTGATCAATCTGATCTGATTGTGTACTAGGACGTAATGCCATCAATTATAGTGAAGGGGGAATTTTAAGGCAGGGAAAGCTTGACTTCAGTGCTAAACTCTCCACCTCCTTGACTTCATAAAACCAAATTACACTTCACTTTAAAGTTGATTTTCTGGATGATGCCACCACACTGAACCATGACAGAAACATAATCTAGAAGCTTCTCAGCTGCTTGACGACATACTGCTAGTGGTTTATGAGGCCAATTTCTGATGACAGGTTCTCTTTAAATATCTTTATGACAATATTTCTCTGCAAAACTCAAGCTGTCCAGCAAAAAAGATGTTTTAAAATATCTTAAGAAAAAGCAAATTGACTCCAAATAAAAATGACACTTCCAATAACCTTATCAGAAACATACAATGTCCAGGACAAATGTGACAAAGCCTCTGGAACTAACAAAGATTTCTGTTAATGTGGTGGCATGTGGTGGAATCATTTTTACAATAACCAGTAGTCAAACATTTAAGTGTATATAATACATCAGTGGTCGAACACCTAATAACAAACAATGAACAGGTTATTAGCTCATTTCAGTGAGGTCAGCTAGTGGTATACGGCTGTGGTTTAGCTATTTCCCTTTAAAGTGACTGATATACCCCACAGCATGAAGAATAAAGGAAACAAGTTTTATTTGCTCTACTTACTGGCGCCGCTATTGTACCAAATGACAGAAAACAAATCAAAATTAACTGGAATCCCCTACAACCCCTAAGGTTATAGTTATGGTCCGTCCAGGAAGTAAAACAACATGTTTGCCAGGGAGGACTGTGACCTGTGTTAGAATAACAGGTCTCATAAGTAAAGTTTTATGAAGTGTAGTGTCCAGGGTATAACATCACACCTTGCAACATAAGGCTATATTTGATGACTCCTGACCCAGCCAAATGGCAGAGAACCTAAGTGAAAACAAGGGCGCCAGTCATTATGGGAGAAGAAATTACAATCATTTCCACTCATAAACAATCTGGTCTTTCACTTAAGGAGTCCAAACAAATGCATGTCACATTGAAGCGGCTATCCCCTGGAAGGGAGCACTACTATAACCTCTTTGCATTTGAGAACACTACCTTCTTTAGTTAAGTCATCATTAATACGCACAATATTTTCAGTAGCATTAGACATTCAAAGTATACTTATTCTCACTATATTCACAGGTAATAAAAGAGCTGGAACATAATGATAATAGAGTATATAAAGTCAAAAAACATCACTAGAGGCTACCCCCCACTCTATTCTATGCCACAATAATTGATTTTATAGCTTGTAAATGCTTCTTAAGCTTTGTAAAGATATATAAACCTAAATACAGATATTGTTATACATCCCAATAAAATATTATTACAAGAACTTACCTATGATATAAAAAAAATTGTAGACATAGCTTTCAAGTAACAAATATTTCTATCATGTCCACAGTATGTGTTGTGAATCTGACCATAGGACTCCTTGTCAGAGGAATACGAGTCCTATCTTTATCCTATTGTTATCCTTAAGTGCTCATGCACATGGCCATTTTTAGTAGCCATAAACTTGCCAAAACTGTGGCCAGCTCAAAGCCACCATAGAGTGTCCCACAAACTGTGGCCAGCTCATGGCTGGCATAGATTTAAATTACATGTAGATTTTAATCACCAAACCCTGTCTGAAACAAGCAGCATCAGACTCTGTATGAGGACCACTAACAAAACCAATCTCCACCCGACCGTATGCTTCCGAACATAAGCGGGGGACACGGTTGAGGCCTAATACTGACAGGTTTTTCTGGATGGAAAAACCTGAGTAAGCACACAAGGCTCTTTCCAACAATGGAGATTGCTGCCTATTGGCAATTTGTTAGTAATACTTTTGCCACAGGGTGACACGATACAACAATTTTATGGCATATCCTACTTATCTATTTTCCGCTCTATTACACCCATTTCTCAGATACAACAAATTGGAGCTTTCAGATAGAGGGATCATGGTCTACAATCAACTGTGGGTTAGAATATTTGTATGATCTATATTGACTACTTTTCTCTTCACATACTAAATCCCAGATTACTTATAGTATCAATGAACACAGCATTTTCCTCCACATGCTATATTACTACATGAGAAGCATTATCTAGGCAATATAATAGGCACATGTAGGCTTACTTGCTGTACAAACCTCTGTATTTGCAAATATTCAGAACTCTTAACAGCCTTTGTTTTTCACTAATTGTTAATTTGCATAATATACATGAATATCAGGGCTTTGCAGGGACTTAATGAGATTCGAAAAAGTGTTGTAAAACAAATTATACAGAGCGAAAAATAATAGTGAGGTACGATGAAGAAATTAGCAGAATGCTATTGAATAGTGACCCGACAAACAAGAGAAAGGATTATACACCACTCTCCTAGACAAGATGTGCAATTAAATACCACCATCTGCTTACAATCAGAATGAGGATGACTAGAATGGTATAGTGCAACACTAAGAGTTATACTAGCCAGGGCCGGATCCAGGCTTCAGTAGGCCCCTGGGCGACAGTGCCTCAGTGGCCCCTTTGCAGTGAACTCACGTGCCAGCATTAAAAATTCAAAAACTAAAAAACAGTCTCCTGTTCCCTGAAATATTCCCCAGTTTATCATCCAAAATAGCCGTGTCACAGTCAGGGCAGTTTTGAGGTCATTTAACCAACAGGGCGATCATAAAAATGTGTGCCCCTCCACTCTGCCAAGCTGCTGCAGAAGCTCATAATACACACCTGAGCTTCTGCGGAACCTCATAATACACACCTGAGCTGCAGCCCTGTGGTGTCTGCAGCAGCCCTGGTATCACATAGAGGAGTCTTCAGGCTTCTCCTCCTCCTCTTCGTCCCGATTTCTGAGCTGCCGGATTTCAGCATTACTGCAGCTCCGTGTGAAGAGGTGATGGGTGGGGGGGGGGGGTAACCCATAAAGTGCTGCACCACACAGGCAGCTCTGTAGCTGAACTGGGTCATTTTTTCTATTCAATGGAGAAACAGAAAATGTATTTATCACCAGCAGCCCCATGAAGAAGAGTGGTGACAAAACCAATGCAGTTCATTCAGTCCGAGTGCTTGTGGGATTTACCGGACCCAAATTAGAATTACTGAACTGAACTTACATGCATGTAAATCCTGCAAGCTCATGGAATGATTTTCTAGGTCTAACCCTGCTTGTGGGCAGCAGGCTTTAGTGTAGTCATGTCATCACTGTCCTCACTTCCCAAACATTGGTTTTAAGGAATTCTGATTTGTGAATTAGCTAAAAAAAAATCCTTACACTAGCAAAGCACACCATTGGATTTTATAGACTGAATTACTACTACATACTAGACTAATCAATGTGGAATTCTGTTTTACTATTACTTATTGAGAATACCTTAATACATTAACAGTAGATGAATTCTGTACTAAATGATAAGTGTAACACAGAAACACAGAGTGCTTGGGTTCTGCACTGCCCCCTTCCATCACTATGACATGAAAAGCTAGAATGGACTCTTTGGCTGATCCTTTAATCGATGTAATAATTTTTGGAAGAAAGACCTTTTCTTTTTTTTGACACAGCATGTCTATTACTTATCCCACACTAGGACTGAATGTTTCATAACAATGTGTTGTGCAAGTAGCTTTGATTGAGACTTATACACAGTGGGACATTCTAATGTTATAAAAGGTGAAATCCTGAAATTAATGCTTACATTCCAAAAGTCCAAATGGCACACATTACGGATGTTAAAAGAAGGAAAAATCCCTCATAGCGGTACAGACAGACTTTATTTACTTATCTACTTTCTCTGCATTATCTGGAAGCATCAACAGCTGCACAGGAAACAGGTTTGAAAAGCAAGGCTGTAATTTCTTCTGAGCAGTTTGAGAACGCCTTCTCCATGTCAGGACCTGCTGGCGGTGACAGGTGGTTTGTACTTCCCATGTCTGCAAGCACTAGGATCTCCAGAGCTTACAAGCACTCCAGCAAAACATGTTGCTGTCCCCCAGTCAAGTGCAGCTTAGAATTCATTGCAGCAGTGCTGTCATCTTTAAAGAAGACTGACAACCACCAACACACCATATTTAATAGAAATTTTACTAATTATCGATGACTGTGGCTATTGCAAACTATTTGGAACCAAGTTTCTCCAAAAGTAACACTGGGTGTTACATCATTTTCTTTCTAAAAAAAATGGGTATTAATTTTAAGGGCATTTCTTTTCCATGAACAAAAATCATCATTAATTCTTCTGGACTTCTTTTGGGGCACCTAGAAGAGAATTTCCCCTTTAATATCACATAAGGATTATTTCCCTGTACATGGGTATCTCATTCTTGTGTGATATTAAAGGGAAGATTCTCCTCTTTAGCATTACACCAGAAGGGCTTATATTTCAGCCCTAGGGGTAGGTCTTGTTTTCGGAGAAACAACACAAACCTATACTTTATCATAAATGCCTTTATTATATGTGAGCTTTAAGGATAATCTACAGCTATAAGGGATGTGCTACATAATCCAGCCAAATAAACCATTTCTACAAGTCTACTATAATCCCATTAACAAAGATTAGTAATTTGTTACAGCACAGTGGGGTAGATTCACTAATCTTATCTGATAACAGTGGATGACGCATGATGATTAATCCAGCACATTTAAAGGAAATGTTCCAGTCAGGTAGGCAAGACGGGAACCAAATACGCTTTCTTGTGGTGCTGACATCCTGGACTCTGGGACATATCTTGAATAATCCTGAAAACTTTTATTCTGCCACAAAACTACACTTTGTAAAATATTCTAATAAGCGCTGGGCGCACCTGTGGACGTCTCACTGGTGGCCCAGTGCTCTTTTAGTTGCTAATTATGCACGCCTACTGCGTGCAAATATAGCCACTCACTCCCACCCCCCTGCCTGAGAGCACGTAGTGTTGGCATGCATAATTAGCAGCTGAAACAGCGACTGGCCGCAGTCCCAGAGAGAAACAAATGGAGCAGCAATATCCATGCTCAACCTGCCTTACCATTAAGATGGTGGAGAGGAACACCACTTGTCATGATCAATGGATTATCCACCAAACAGCAACCTGAGGATGGGTGATAACTGTGAAGCCTTTAGGTGATTGGCAATGGGTACACGGACTAATGTGAATGTACATTGATGAAGAATATGGCAGTACTATATAAGCAACTGTCACTAAATACTGTCTTCCAACTTAAATAAATTGAAATTATCTGTCTCTAATTAACCTCCACCAAATCACCAAAGAACTAAATTTATTTCTTGCTTAAATCTCCATCAACACAGGAGTCCAAATAATTTCATAATCACTCATAATCAATTCAAAGATGAATAAAAAAAGGTTCCTGAACTGCAATCCCCTAAGTTCCCTCATAAAAACAAGCCCTGACTAATTGTGTACTGTAATAGGTTTCTTATCTCTCGCAGTCAAATTAGAATGATTGTAATAAGCTTTGAAAAACATTTCAACTCAGAAGCTGTCTGCCCGTCACACATCTTAATGCTCCTCTCCGCTGCTCATTGTGCTCCGAATGGAAGACCACAGAGATACTGGCCAGGATGCACAATGCCTGCAAAGTAGGTAGGCTGAAGCCTGCTCCGAGGACAATACCACACTCCCTCAGTAGAACTTCTATCTTTGAAGATTTATTTAGCCACCCTGACAATAGTTGTTTGTCTACTAAATAAGAATGTAGTTTGCACCAATAACTGTGTTACTCAGGGACAGATACTTTTTCAGCTCTCCAGCTGCTGCTGACTACAATTCATCCCCCAGAGAACTGTGACAGATGAGGTTCAGTCAAAGGATACCCAGAGCAAATCTAAAGCAAAATGCATCTATAATGATGAAGATGCACTGGTTTTCAAGACAATTTACATGTAAATATAAACATGTTCGCAATATACGAACACTGGGTTTTGTGTAAAAGAGAAAACAAAACTTAAAATTCACAAGATTAAGGTCAGAGACAAGACGACTATGATCGGTCCATGAATCAAGGACCGTGTGCTGGATGGATTTCATGGACAAAACACAGTGCCGAGGATATATATGTGGTGCAAGGAGTCCCTGCTTCCCTGTGGAACAGCAGCTTCAAACTGTTATCATGATGAGACACATGACTGACCACAGTGATGTGTCTATGGCTCTATTGTCTATTATCTCACAAAGTTTGAGGACTTTTACATTAATTTAGAGCACCTTTCATTCTCTATAGTGGAAAGTTAATCCACTTTCTGTTTCAGACTAGCCAACATGTCTTTTCCCATCTTCCCTAGGGAATGATTTCTGCTCATCATCTTCTGTGCAAGTGACTGTGAATCTATCTGGTCTGTTGTGTGCTCACAGAAACTAACCTATTAAATGTAATCTGAAATATCTCTTAAATTTTTATATCATCCCAAATTGTTAATTCAAATCAGTAGCACCCAATATTTCTTTAAATGTTATCTATGATGTTTCTGAGTGAGTTACACAACATAAAGATGCATAAAACCGATCTGCAGCCCATGTGCCATAGGCTTGTGAGGTCCACTCATGCTTATTACAGTAATACAGACTATATGTGTCACAAACACCAGGAGGAGTAGACCCTGTTTCAAAATGTGGAGCTTGGGCAGTCAGCTCCTACAGGATGATGTGTATATGAGCCCACAAAAATTAATTTGATTGTCTTCTATATGTTAAATCAACAGCTATCACAGATACAAAAATAACATTCATGTGCAAGGAGCCATACAGAGAGCTTGGGGGTCTATTTTTCAACATTTAAGATCTATGAAATAAAAAAAGTTTTAGAGGCCTCCACCCAGTAGACCAAACAACTGAGACTTAGAGGTAGAGGCTGCAGAGGGGAACAATCAGAATATAAATTATGTAATGGGCAGGTATTGTAAAGTTCCTCATGTATACAGATGGGGGCTGATCTTGGAATGTTAGGGAAAAAAAAGGTTAGGATTACTTCAATTGGAGATAAAGTCCACCTCTGTATGTTAAACCATATATTATTTAAAGACTTTATAGCTTTTAGCAAATATAATTAAAACTAATGGAGATATTTTCTTTTTCTTGTACAATGTTACTCAAGAAGTGTTTTATGCTGCTTAAGAGAAAGCAACCAAAACCATTTGTGTGTATTGTAGAGCCACTGACAACTATTCAGTAATACAATGAACTGATTGTCACCTAGACAGTAAGTCATGGCTAGTTCACTTCTGACATTTGTGTCGCAGAATGGGTAACCCACATTTACCTCACTCATGCCATCAAAATTACCACTTGGTAAATTATGTTGTGTTGCATTGCATGTTTTGCCAGAAGGTGTAATGCAATTATACACAATAGGCTATAAAACTACACAAAAGGTCATGGTGCAGCCTGTAGGCAGCTTAACAACAATAGTGATTGATCCATTCAGACAGGCTAATGTATCATTTGTATTAGTATATTTCACTTGTCTCCAGATCTGCTTCTGTAACAAAAGGAACAAAATCCCACACAACATTATGTACAATGGAAGATTTACGCCCCATTATATGCAAATCAACAATTTCTATAAAGTAATATAGTCTACATTACTCTTTAAAGGGTGGAATAATCTACACGATATACAAAAAACAGACATATAAGAAAGTTATACATTGGGTGTTGGGTATCAATGTCAAGACCATAATGACAAGTATAAACTCAATCATCGTGGAGCTGTGATCTGATATCATGACAGGCTCGGTCATACAAAGATTTGCACATTGTAATAGATACTCTAGTATGGCAGTATAAAGTAGGATCTGACAACCCAGGGTTAAAGTACCCAATGGGTCTGAAAAATAGTAAAAATAAAAAAATAATAAACGATAAATAAAAATTCAAATCACTCCCCTTTCCCTAGAACTAATATTAACAGAAAAATCATAAACATGTTAGGTGTCACCAGGTCCCATAATGTCCGATATCAAAATATAATAAAAGTTATTCCCGGCGTTCAACCCTGTAATGGATATTAGCGCCCCAATACACTTTTTTGGCATTTTGCAAAATATAAAAAATTTAATAAAAAATTATCAAAAGGCCATACAGTCCTCAAAATGGTGGCATTAAAAATACACCAAAAGTTGCATAAACTTACACCATAATCAGCTCCGTACACGAAAGTATGAAAAAGTAATTATAATACATAAATTTGGTATCCCCCGTGATTGTACCGACGCAAAGAATAAATGGAGTAAATCCATGAATTTACCAATTTTACTGCATTTTCAAATATTTTCCCACATCCCAGTAAATGGCTGCTTCACATTCTTGAAGAAGCCTTACATTTTTTTTATATTAAAGTTTTCTAGGAACTATGCAGTCCTTGACACAAATACAACAGTGACTTACTAGCCTGCCCACACAGTTATTAACACACATTGGGAATAATGTCACAGGCAGTGCAAGTAATGCTCCTAGATTCTGCCGAATAATGAATACAAATTGTGGCTTTATGTAACAGTATTTTGACACTTTCACATAAGAAAATTAGTCCATATACTTTGTCAAGTAGACTACTGTCAAAATAAAGTCATACAAGACGTGCAGCTAGAAAAGAAGGAGAAATAAAACCTGCAAAGTGTAAAACAGGAGGAAGTAGAATACTGTGCAGTCTCCCATACTCTGCCTTTTAGGAGATATCAGAAACAGGGATGATCAAATCAACAACAGTTTCAACAACTTTCAACCTGGAAAAATATATATTCACTGTATAATGAAAATGAAAAAACTTTCAATGTAAATAAATTCTCTGCAACTGACCACCCCTTCTGAAATAATCCCACATATGATACTTTACAATGTTAAATATGAAATCTTTTGACAATTCTTCAAAAATTACTTTAAAAAAAACTACAGTAGATGGAACAAGATTTGTAAATGGTGTGTTCTCTGGATCCATTCTTAGTTCTAGTAAAAACTATAAAGCCCTCATTAAACAGAATTCTATTGAAAACCTCTTAAAGAAGGAGACATCCTACAGTGATGTCCACCATGGCAGAATTGTCTGGTTTCTGCTGTGGATTTGGCCCTCTCTAAGGTTACATTCACACGGCCGATGTATATGGGTCCCCTACAGATAGCAATGGGCGCACGGTGCCGTACAAGAGCGGTACCATACCGTTCCGTAGTCGGGAGACAGACATGTAGCCAAAGGAAAGCACAAGCACCAAAACACCAGAGTCTCGATTTATGTCAACCTTTTACTAAAGAAGCCCCAAGCAAATAGACTTTGCATAGGCAAGTGTGGGGCAATAGGACATGCAATTGATTTAGTATCCATAAACCAACTGGAAGGTTCTCATCAACTTCAGCACATTTTCACATGGTTGTATAAAGAAAAGATTTGCACATCTTAAATGTTTTTAACTTACAAAACAAGCATCAGTGAATACTGACTGCTATTGGTAACAAGGCAATTATTAATTGCAGTCTTGCTAGATGAGGTGCACTGTGTGTATCTCTTCTGCTTATTGCTTTGATGAATATGCCTACACCTGGACCTTTTTACAATAATTTAGTAGTGAAGTCATACACAGGAAGGCACTGTAAGAAAGTTTTAGCAATAGCAGTACAACAGCAGTGCCATGTTGGTGGGAGGGAGCATATAAGCATAAGATAGTAAGTACATCTTGCCAAATAATTTATGTGTGCATGGACAACATTAAAGCAGTGTTCTGCCCCAGATTTGGATACTGACGACTTATCCACTGGGTCACCCTCTAGAAGAAGAAGGTTCCAATTACTGTAACAGAGAAATACAGTGCAGCTCCTATTAGCATAACTAAAAATTCCATGAATGGCCACTATGCACTGTACAGAGCCATCTGCTTCCAGTATACGAGTTCTGGTACCAGGAGGGTGCCAGGGTGCAGAGGGGGTCTAACACTTGATTGTCCGTGTTAAAATCAAAACACAAGAATTCTTTTCAAGATCTCAGTAGATATATAATGAAAAGTGAGAAGCTCGTTGGCTGAATATATATTACACAATATGGGGATCTATCAAGTGCTAGTGTATGTATAATTAATGTAATTGCTAATTTTTTAAAAAAAAACTAAACACTTAAAATAAAATCTCAAAATTAATCATCAATAATATTTTTTCATCTTTTGCAAAAAACAAGACCCCATTCCATCCCTCCATACTCAAACCTCTAATGAAAACAAAACAGGGCCATCAGTGTGTTTACAGCATGTAAAGAATAAGCTTTCCAGGCCTATATTCTTGTCTTTTTTTTCGTCCCATTTTAAGTGCCCCTGCAAATTTATGCAGCAATTTCCAGTGAAAGAATAAAATAAAAGTTTAGAATGCTGGTCTCTATGGTGCATTAGAACATACATATTCATTGCCCTTCAAGTCGAGCCTTCCCCCTTAAAATATTGTAAGTGTGTAGTAATTGGATCAAATGAGAGGGGTAATCAGACAGGCATGACAATATTCTGTATTACTCAGAGGTTGCAGGTTGCTAGGCAACAACAGAGAATCTAGACAAAGATAAAGATAAATAACTGTCTGGGGTCATATTTATTAAAGGAAAAACAAGGACCATTCCAACCTAGTGATTACTCTATATATATTAATGTTGCATATAAGCCAAATTAATCCAATTAAACAGCATGGGTCATTTATGTTTTCTTTAATAGAAGCCATGTGTTCAACACAATGCGGACGCTTGAGAGACTCATTTATGTTATTAAGTCCAGAAAGAGACAAAGAGCCGATAAATAAGCGCAACAAATAAAACTTGGTCTCTAAGTACAGATACTTTTAATAAAGTGCACTAGGCTTCTATCAAAGTAGGGGAGAATTCAAGGTCAACACCAGATTTGTGCTTCAAACTTATGAAGTTGTTTCTTGGATCTAAATTCTAATACAACAGGTGAAAACCTCATCACAGAAAACTGAACAGAAAACTAATTTAAAAACTTGTGGTTTTCATTCTGTAAAAAATATATAAAAGATTAATGTCTCCAAAACTCTTTCAAACCATTTTAGTTGCCTTTTGTCGTTTCCCAGAGGGTCCTTTAGGACAGCACTAGAAGAGTTAAAATCCCAGTGTTGTTCACTAAATTGCACTGACCTTCTTCTCCTCCCTTCATCCTCTCACCCCTCCCCAGTCATGAGCCACAGAAATTAAATGGATTCAGTCTATCAGCACTCTGCATCTAAGTGATTAAATTCAGCTGCTGGAAAAATCTGTCGCCCGCCGCATCTGAGAAATGATCCTGCCAGACATGTACAAAAAGATAGAAAGAAAGAAAGCAGAAATATGTCCCTTCACACTGTATGGTATCTCTAGCAGCATCTCCATTGTGGGAAGGAAGGGGTGGGAAAAGCTGTGTGTGGTGGGCTCTCAGTATCTACCTCGGAGACCACCAAACTACATCTCCTCATACTGGCCACACTTTCTGCAAGTTTCAAAACTTTGCTATAGTATAAGAGAAAAACTTTATTATTAAAGGTATTTACAAATAACCTCTCTGTGTACAAAATAAAATAGGATATTACTTAAAAACACTGATTCAACAGGTGTGTATGTGTGTTCCTAGCCAAAGATTTTAGACTGAAGTTACATGTTATTGTTTGTATAATAGAAAGATATACCATTTTCCTTACTAAAGTAAGCAGCTCCTAGAGCTAAAACAGTCCCAGCAGTGTTATACTGGTAGCGTTATCGGAAACCTCCGATAACGCTAACAAACACTGCTGCACTGTACACAGAAAACGTCGGACACTGCCACTTCCCCGGACCGCCCTGCCCTGGTGATTGCCGCGTGTTATGAGGCAATCACCGCCCCTAATGCCCGCCCCCTCATGAATACGCCGGACCGCTTTGAGAGTGGTCCGACGTTTCCAGTGTACAGTACAGCAGTGTTTGTTAGCGGTATCGTAGGTTTCCGATAACGCTAGCAGTGTAACACTGCTTAGTAAGCACCTTAGTAAGCAGCTCCTAGTGCTGTTTTTGAAGGTGACAGGTCCTCTTTAAGGCCATCTGCACAGTATGCCTACTGCATAAAGAGAATCAGCAGTCTCATGCATTAGTAGTAGTAGTTTAAGGAGTTTATAAACCTCCCATTTACACAGCAGACAAAAAAGCAGTGATGCGATCCTCTGTGTGGTCACATGACCATGGAGGAAGGATGAAAGCAAATGTCCATACTATCAACACAAACCCAATCTTAGCGTATTTATTAAATCTGACCTATGAACTGGGGCTCATAATATGGCTTATATAAAGGGTATGAACGAGAGTAAAAAAAAAATAGCAGATAATGGGCACTTTCCCCAATCTGTATAGAAATCATATCTTGATCTTTATCCCTTGTATCATTCCTTCTAAATGCTCTTTTATATTTTACTAAATTACATGTCAAGATAAATTAGCAAGGATTCAGATTCAACATTTCTCTGCCCATTTATTATCAAGGAACCAACCACATTTATAGTCCAGTTAAAATTCATGAGAAATGGTCTTTGAGGACAAAACATAGCACTTAGGTCACTTTGTGTCACCTTATATAATATCATAGCTGTACAGAGCAGTCATGAATGTAAATCCTATCTATGCTTGCCTATTGTAAGCCCGCTGGTAGAACATAAAAGCATTTGCTGAGAACAGATATTATGTAATGCTACTTATGCTTGTATCACAATTTAGCCAAGGCGAGTATGCCTGTATATTCCCTAGGGGGCAGAATAAAAAGCAATGCAGGGTGGGTTTTCCCAGAATTCTCCACTTCCTGAACAGTTGCTCTTAAACTAACTTATTGTCTAATATATAAGGCTTACAAGCACATGCAGTACAACTGCTAATACACAACCTGAAAACCTATCCATAAAATGATGCACGTGTGTTACTGCCAGTCCCCTTTTTATTTATATGCAAGAGAATGCTTGGTCTGGTCTAGAGATTTCCAACCCCTTCTGTGAGACAGAAAAGATAGTTAATAATTGAACAAGGTAAAGCCTCCCTCCTCAGAAAACTCAAGGTGACACACGAAGACCAGCCCAAGAAAAACGAGAGTGTGCACCTTGCTGAAAATTAAGTCACACTTCGCATCCCAAGATCATTGGAGATTGAGAGGGAGACCTTGTGCCCATGCTTTCACTGCTGCCCTCTGAACAGGCCTAAATGTATTTGCCGGTGCTCTACACTGACAGGATTAAAGATTGTGTAAAGCGGGTGAAAGGAGAACTAAACATTTCTCGATTTTACTGCAACCTTTGTCTTATGGCTTGCAGACCATGAAATAACTTGCACTGCTGATCTAGCACCAAAAAGGGCCAGCAACAAGAAAGGGCTTATGCTATTTCCTAGAAGAGATATCCTATTACACATAAATGCTGTAAAGCTGAAGTATTAAAACCTCTCTATATCATAAATAGCTGATTTGATTTATTATTCTTGTCTCTATACAAATAAGTGTAGTTATGTCATTTCACCTGCACAATGCTAGTAAAAATTCTACATATTCTTTTTTCCGACACATAAAAGCAACAATGTAAATATGTGCTGCGCCGTACTGCTCCGTGCGCCCATTTCCGGCCTATGCGGGATGTAATGGCAGCCTTAATGGGACATTTCAAAACACAGAGAGAAAAGAAAGAATAAGAGTATAAATTAATGCAGAGATTTAACACCTTATAAAGTGGTCTTAAAATTCATCCCTGCTTCATGACCCCATATCTCTGATCTGGAGGCCAAAAGCAGATTGTCAAAAGATTTTCGCCTGTTTATTACAATCCTATTGTTAATAAGATGTCTGTGTATATATCATTCTGTTGTTTTAAAGTTTTTTAATATAATTTGTTGATCACTGCCTAGTGTGTATAAAATGCTGTAAATGTTATGTTGTGTGCATAACATTATGTCTGATGAAGAAAACTAGTATTCCGGAAAGCTTACCATCAAATGTACTTAATTAGCCTCGAGAAGGTATTGCCTGATTTCTTCAGTCTTTTTCTGTAAGGAGTTGAATAATCCCAGACAACACCTGTGTCTACCCAACTTAGTGAGATCAGAGAAAAATTAAGGACCCAATGGCAGACATTGTCCTGGGACACTATGACTGTGTGTGTGTTTGTCAAAATATTATATATATATATATATATATATATATATATATATATATATATATATATACATATATTAAAATATATTTAAAAAATAACAAAAACCTTTTTCTTCTCTTTTATGGTTCAATACTTGTATATCACTTGTGTCACCTATAGTAATAAAATATACTGTAGTATATTGTTGCTATAACGTAGTAAAACAAGGTATTCAGTTGTTTCAAAACTGCTGTGTTGATAACTTGTTTCGCTATGTTAAAGTATAAATATAAAGCTGTACGTGCACATAGAAGCACAAAGTCTTTGTAAGCTTATGGTCGGGAAATACATTGTGGAAGTACAAAGTAATGAAATATTTCTATACTATATATCTTTATTAATTCACATTATCTTTCAATGGAATGGCACAAACATTGTGGAGCTGAAACAGAAGTCAAGACAGGACAAGAGTCAAAGCACTTAAGACATTTATCTTCCTTTTTCGGCAATAAATGGGCAATTAATATTAATGGAAATATGATGAACACGGAATAAAATCATAAAAGTGGTTGATCTCATTGGTAAAGTACAGCCTGCACCACAGACTTATTTGAAATCAATAAACTTGCTGATCTCTGGATCAGATAAATCCTGTCATTACACTACTGAACCATTCCTGCATGATACATCCCATCTATGAAGATCACGTTCGTGAAGTAAAGTGTTTGTACCAGTAGTAAATACATTTCATGAGATAACTCTTTTTAGCCCCTTCACCACCGGACAATTGTTGGCTCAAGTTTATTGTAATTCCATCATCATCATACTATGCTAAAATATAACCTTTCCAGTGGACCACTTCAGTTTATGTACAGAATCACATGTAAGGTGCATAAAACTACTACTACTTTTAACCTTTAACTACTTTTATTTGGGAGAAAAAAAATAGATCCAGGTCTAATTTTTGAGTGTTTTATGTTGCACCATCTACCAGGTCAAGAAATACATGCTTCTACGATTACAGAAATATATATATTCTCCGGCAGAATGCACATTGTTCATGCTTTACAATTGAGGCGTGGGCACAATTGAGGCACACGTCGGACAGAATTGTGGAGCACAAAACTGGTGCAAACACTTCTTAAATACATGTGCACGCAGTGTGCACATCCTTTCTAGTAAAAAGACAGACAGAAAACTGGTGCAAACGCTTTAATAAATGTGGACCAAAGAGTCAAATTCTAAATACAACAGTCATTTTTCTCTCGGCTGCCAGTGAACCACGACTCATTGGGGGTCATTTACTAAGGGCCCGATTCGCGTTTTCCCGACATGTTACCCGAATATTTCCGATTTGCGCCGATTGTACCTGAAATGCCCCGGGATTGTGGCGCACGCGATCGGATTGTGGCGCATCGGCGCCGGCTTGCGCGCGACAGAAATCGGGGGGCGTGGCCGAACGAAAACCCGACGTATTCGGAAAAACCGCCGCATTTAAAAACCGAAAAAGTGTCGCTTGGGAAGCGCTTACCTTCACCTGGTCCGAGGTGGTGCATTCCGGCGCGTTGAGATTATTTTCAGCGCAGCAGCGCCACCTGGTGGACGGCGGAGGAACTACCTTCATAGATCCCGGCCGGACCCGAATCCTGTGCAGAGAACGCGCCGCTGGATCGCGAATGGGCCGGGTAAGTAAATGTGCCCCATTGTCTCTTCATATCTCCTGAGCAAACAGGAAGTCCTCTTCCCATCCCTCTTACTGCATGGTGAATTAAGCAGTGAGCACAGTGTGGGAAGCTACATATCTTCTTACCATTTCACACAACGCATGATGGGCAGAGCCAAGGAGAAATGAGCTGGTTGCCAACATAGACAAAGGCAGAAAAAGTTTGGAGAACGAGTTTACTGGTGGGAGGAGGCAGATTTAAGCTTGTACGCCTGAACTGTACTTTTCACTTTTCAACACATAATGGGGGAGAAAGATTTATTGTGCCTGTTCTTAATGACAAGTTCCCTTTAA
Source organism: Engystomops pustulosus (assembly GCF_040894005.1). Taxonomy (NCBI): domain Eukaryota; kingdom Metazoa; phylum Chordata; class Amphibia; order Anura; family Leptodactylidae; genus Engystomops; species Engystomops pustulosus. The sequence goes on from NC_092412.1 coordinate 115,740,544, forward strand.
GTTTAAGACAAAAACTTTTCAGGTGAAATCATCAAATCTACCTGCCATAGAGGAGATTGTTTATTTTCTTACAAATGCAACCAATGATTGGCTACCATGTGCATACATCCATTGATGTACCCTACTACAAACATAGGAGTTAACCACAAGTGGAGGATATGAAAGTAACCCCTTTAAGGGCCAGTTTAAATCTCAGTCGTTTCAATTATTGTGAGCCAAAGCCTGGCATGCTTGTACACTGCTTGGTACTTACCAAACACTGTAGCTCTTCTAGCGGAGATTGACAGAGTAACCCTTGATGATGTTCAACTCCCTGTCGTGACCTATATATGGGGTCCAGTACAAACCCTTTATCAAGTGATAGTGCCAACCTACGCTATTTGCTCAGGTTCCCATAACAACTGTAGGGTTTTCCTGTATGGAAAGTAGCCAGACACTACCATGTCTGAACCAAGGGGTCACTTTGCTACTAAACAACATTGTTGCCCATCGTAATTCCTAACTGTGCCCAATTTAATGAACTTAACCTGTAATAAAATTGTAATTTCTATTTAATAACAGATGTAGGCAAGAAAACAAGGGGACAATAACAAAGTGTCTAGTACATTAATAACTATGTCAATGAATCCTGAAACCTATGCTTATAATGTAATAAACAGCATAATTGGTGTCGCGCACATTACCAAGCAAGCGGCTAATGATTTAAAATGGACAGCATTATGTTACTTCCATAATTATTTTCCTCCTCTTGTATCAAGACCATTAACATTAATAATATAGTAATAATAACAACGAAAATGTACCAATTAATTTCAACAGGGCAAATTGACTTTTAAGCAGTTTAATGCACAGTGTATTAGCTATGTGTTGGCTTGTCAATATACCTAACCGAACCACTTTAATAAGATGAAATGTGCTCCCCACTGTTAGTATAATACCTGCACCTCTGCCATTACAAAAACAATCAAGCAGGAAAGAAAACACAAAACAGGATTTTAACTGCATCTTGACATCAAGTTCCACATCAGTAACGCTTTGGTATAATTCTGTGTGCATAGCGGACACAGCCCCGTATGGAGGTCATGTTACTGCACTGCAGACACCATAACCAGCCTCCTCATCTAGGCACAACAGACATTTTAAAAAAATTACCTATAAATCTATATCTATTGAAACTGCTGAAATTTACAGAAAAAAATAATTTGTGTTTCACCTTCCACTTATTTTTACACATGGTCAAAAAAGCTGTAAACACCATTAGTTAGAGGACATGTTCCCACTTCATCAACCCAAACTCTATTGGTGCAGGTGGATTTTTTATAGATCAGGCACCCAATATACTAGTTACGAGGTGGGTGATTCTGGGCTGAAACATACTGACATTACCACCTAAGAGTAGAGCCTATACAGCATATTAGCTGTCATAACTAATAGCACAGATTGCTCAGAAAAGGTGGGGCCAATGAAAAAATCCACAATTGCGCTAGAATTAAAGGATGCAAAATATTGGAGGTGCACATTTCCTTTTAAAACCTTTAAAATGGTTGTCTAATTAGGGAAAACTATTTTCAAAATCTGATCCCCCCAAAATGCTATTAGTTGGCCACCCCAGGTCCTGCTCCTTCTTCCTCCAACAAGCAACTGCAATCTACTAGGGAAGCCATGGTAAGCCAGGCAACTCCCTGGAACCACATTAATGTACTCAGCAGAGGGTGGTTGGTGCTTCATAAGAAAAGCCCCTCAATTTAAAAAGTAAAAATTGAAGAAACGTTAGAAAAAATAATAAAAATCATGGCATGCTGTTCAAACGCACACTGTTATTACAATGGACAAAAGTATAGATAAGATAGAACATTTTTTTATTTTTTATATTCCAAACAGCAGAGAGCATACCGTACATTCGTTTTTATACCTTTCAAAAGGTTACTAATGTAATAGAGACACCTCTCTGGCTTTTTATAAAAATAGTGCTTGTCACTTTTCCACAGATACTAAGTGGTACTACAGCTAAGCCCCATTTACTTAAATAGAACTTAGTTGCAGTTGCATAGTTACATCTTTTATACGGTTGAAAAAAGACACATGTCCATCAAGTTCAGCTAAGGAAGGGAAGGGATTGGATGAGAAAGGGAGGGAAGAAGCCCTGTCGCATCTGATGAATAAACCTGGTTTTCTCCAGACGGAGACAGTGCTTTTTACCATATTTTTGTATGGACTATTCATATATTTATATAAATTAATCATGTCCCCTCGTAGTCATCTCTTCCCAAATAAATCTAGTTGTTTTAATCTTTCCTCATAACCCTCCATACCCCTTATCATTTTTGTGTCTCTTTGTTGTACCCTCTACAGCTCCAGGGAATCCTTTTTATGGACTGGAGCCCAGAACTGGACAGCATATTCCAGGTGAGGCCGAACCAATGCCTTGTACAGTGGTAATATTACATCCTTATCCCAAGAGTCCATACCACTTTTCATATATAACAAGAACTTTCTGGCTTTAGAGACAGCTGATTGACATTTCATGCTGTTATTTCATATATGATCCACTATTACACACAGGTCCGCCTCAACAAGAGATTTACTGGCCTGTAATTGCCTGGCAAAATTTTTAGACCCTTTTTTAAATATTGGCACCATATTCACCTTATGCCAGTCACTTGGGACCATACGTATCATTAGGAAATCTCTGAAGATTGCTGTGTTTTAAAGACAGCTCATAGAAGGGGATAGAGCTATGTCTGAATATGTTGAGTACACCATTGTGAGAAAACCACTATTAGTCTGTAAACAAATATTATTTGTAGGAAAAGCAGGTGTATATGTGAGTACATGTACTTTATGTAAATAACATAAAGTGAACCTGTCACCAGGAATGTAATTTTTAGCTGGTGACAGGTTCCAATAAGCTATGCTATGCTGGTTTTAAAAATGCCTTTGTCAGGTTTCTGAATAACTTCAGTACTTTATAAATGTTTAATTCACATTACCAGGCTCCCTGCAAGCAGCACGTGGTGAGTCCCGGGGGAGGGGCATCTGCAGCCTATGTATGCGCCTCTTCGACACTCATGAAGTAGTGAAGTAGATGAAGAACGCATGAGGAGACACAGGGCAGACACAGGTAATGTAAAATAAATAAACTACTGAAATGATACAGAATGCTGACAAATGCATCTTTAAAATAAGTGTAGCATAGGCAATTTGAACCTGTCACCAGCTTAAAAGGACATTCCTGGTGACAGATTCTCTTTAAGATCTACCACGTAGCATTTTTCAAACTCTCCAGTTAGAACCAATGTAAAAAGTAGATATACGTTATGTGAATCTTTTGTCTGCTTCTGGGATTTTCCAATACAGCAGACTACATGCTGTTGCTTTAAGGCTTTACATTTTTCATTCATTTTATGAATTGTAAACAAGCAGAACACTATCACGTTTTGGGAGTTTGAACCACTGTACACACTAACAAATGATCCTCTGCCCACATATGGGATAGTACCAATAGAGAAAAGGTAAAAAAATATGCAGACCATTCTAGCAGAAAGGTACGGAAGATACAACGTATATGCTCAGCTATATTGTGAATAATCTGTTTAGTCTGTATTATGAGGTCCATCTTCAATTATTATTTATGTGTTTTATGCTAGCTAGTATGCTCCTTCTTAAAGTTACTCATTATAAAGCATGCCATTATACATGCATAACGTAAGCTGTGTCTCCTACCCTGTTCATTTTCAACAATCTGAACATCACGCAGGCTTTGTTTTCTATCCAGCCTCTTGAATCGAGTCACCATTCACATCACACAGACCGCACTCTGTGTACAAAATAGTGTCTGTTCCCGGTACACGTAATCTTGAAGAGCCGGACCATGCAGCTTTAAATTCTCTTTGTAGAGAACAATTTGAATCAAGCTGCGAAAACAGTATGTCAGATTGCTTTGTAAAATGAGAGAATGAATTCTGAAAAATCATCCTTTTAACTATATAAGAGAGTAAAAATCAGCTCATTTTCAGCATTTGGGAGCTCTGGATAGGGAAGTCAGCAACAGGGGAAAGAATTTATCTTATAACTTAGCAATGGTGACTGGACTCCTGCCTTCAATCTCTACCCACTGGAAACATGAAGGGAAACGGAGACAAGGCGGAGAGCTACCGGCGCTCCAGGAAAGAGCCTATTGTTACTGGAAGAAGTCGTTTAGCACAACTCTAACTGAGCAATCGTCTGATAAGTCTCATGCAAGCTTGGCAGTATTCTACGCTAAAGTATTTGACAGCACAGTTTTCTAAAGGGCGTCTTGAGTGATTATGATAACCAACTTTATAAACAGTTAAACGGAAAGGCAGTATTTCTGACCAATAAACTGAAGGTACCAAGAATGAACTTGATACTATAAAAAATAAAGCATAGACATTATTGCGGGGAAACTTAATAGTTGTCACATTGGGTCCTTCATCTGCCTATTTGTCTGGTGTGGATGAAAGTCTGCAGCATAATACAGTTGCAGGGCATACTGCAGAAACATTTTCAGGACATGATGACCTACAGCATGTCATTTATTTGCAATGCAAAGGATGAACTCTGTGGCCTGCCGCAGCAAAATTGTAGCATAAACCATATAAGAAAATGAGCCAATTTCAGTGGGTTTCTGGTGTTTGTGAACTGCTGCAGAATTACTGCTGGGTAAATTCTACAGCCACTTTGCAATAGGTAAGTGTAGCCTAAAGGTCCTTTTATAAAGCCCTTATCAGGCACATTATTAGGAGCGGAAAGTAGTGGAACAAATGCGCCTAAGAATGTCCTTTTCACGATATCTGACTGCTAGGTCGGACCATGTAACAGGTATATAAATATTAACCCTGCAGATTCACTATTTTGTTTTATTTCACCATGTAGCATTTTCATGAACATAACCATTTGCTAGTTTTATTCCTAAAATTGAAATATTTAGATTTTTTTTTACTTTTATAAGATGAACCTTTTTAGAGACTTATTTCTATGAAACTCTCTATAAGACTCTTTTCCTGTATGTATGGCCGGGCAACGTGCATTGCTATGGAGAGGTCTCCAGCGTACTGCTGTATGCTCTCTTGGGCTACGGCCCGGTTAACATACGTGTGTGTGAAAATAGCCTAAACCTTAGACTCTCTGTAGGCAGAGTAGCTAAGGGAGTTAAATGGTTTTCCAGGGGTCCAAGGTAAGAAATAAAAAAGATCACATTCCCCACTCTGTTTACTCCATGATCCAATGCTATGGGACATCACTTACAGTTTCAAGCACAACACAGGAATTGTCCTGGAAAATGGAAGTATCAGAGCGATGCAGGTATCATCAAAGTGAGTATTTATTCTTTTTTTCTTTTTCCTCACCTCTGAGCTGTTTTCCATTTTCATATTTAATAAACACATTCTGTATCATTGATTCACTCTCACTCCTAAGATTGGTTGCTATAGATTAAAACTCCAGCATACAGTTTCCAAGTTTTAATGGTATATTTCCAATATAGAGCAGGACTGCACAACTCACGACCCATGGACCGCATGCAAAACAGCAGAGACCAATGAGGGCTGCCATCAATGACGGAACCAGCACATAGAATTGGCGTCAGAAGCCATAGCAGAGCAGCAGGAAGATTAGAAACCTGTAGAGGTCAGTCATTTATTTTGTCTGACTCTAGGGCGTGTCCAATATTATTATCTGCTCTTGGAGTCTCCACTATTAACTGTCTGCTCTGAAGGTCTCCAGTATTAGTGTCTGCTTTGGAGTCTCCAGTATTATACATTGTCTCTTAGAGTCCCTACTATTATATGAATCTTCTTGGGGTCTACAGTATTATACGTCTGCTCAGGGGGTCTCCACTGTTATACATCTGCTCCAAGGGTCTCCAGTACAATAGGTCTGCTTTAAAGGAAACCTGTCATCAGGTCTGTGTCACTAGTCCTGTCACTACTACCTGTTGGAGCAGCTCACAAGGATTCCATCCCAGCCTTAATCTAGTCAATTCATACATTAATCATTGCAAAATCTTCTTTTCTTTATTATGTAAATGATGCTGGTCACATGGTCAGAGGCAGTGATGTCACCCCTGTTACCCCTCCCCTCTCCTCCCCCTGCTCATGTCTGTGTCTAATGTATAGTAAAGAATTGCTAGTGTCTGTGCTTTATCTGCTGACATGCTGCATCCTCCTAATACAGATGTGTGAGAAACAGACATCAGCTACACAAGTACCTGACATGTTCTGCCATAACATGGCTGCATCCTGGAGCTGTTGTATCTCTCCTATACACACACAGGCTGCAGGGGACGCCAGCACCAGGAAGCACATGGAGGAGCCATTACACCATTATACAGGCTGTCAGTCATGCACTGGGGGGTGTGGCTGTGCCTCCCACTCATGAATAAGGTGGACAGCTTGAATATGCTAATGACTCATTGTACATCTCACAGGTCATTTGCATACAGCTTTCGGACCTCATTGCTTAGGTTTACAGGCATGTAGAGGGACAACGAAGGGATAGAGGCAATGTTCTCTCATGGCAGTTTATGAAAATATATTTAGTTTAGGGGGGTTATTTTGCCTGACGGGTTCTCTTTAAGGGTTTCCAGTATAATAGGTCTACTCTAGGGGTCTCCAGTATTATAGTCTGCTCTGAGGGTTTCCCTTATTATAGATATGCTCTGGGAGTCTCCTGTATTATAGATCTGCATTAGGGTGACGAGTATTATACGTCTGCTCTAGGGGCGGGGGGGCTACAGGATTATTATCGTTTTTTTGGTGTACTGTATTTGTTATCTGCTCTAGGGTCTGTATAAGTTACAGTACAAATGTAGTATTTGGTTTCTGACGTGACACTGTGCTGTAGTGTGGTTTTTGGAGTATCTAGGGTTCTGGTTACTACTGCGGCCCCTGGAAGTTGAGTGCGGCCTTCGGATTAATAAAGGTTGTGCACCCCTGATATAGAGTACGTTTTATATTTTCTGGCCTATTGACACACTTCTTTTCACTGTTTTGCTTACAATTATTGTCTGGTGTGTGGTCTGTGGTGCTAATCCTGATAGTCAGGTTTCAAAAAAGCAATTGCACAATAAACACAGTTTAAATATTCTTTTTTCCCCATTTTTATAATTCCTTTCACTCAGGTCAAGGGCAAACATATAAAATCAGAAGAGTTTAGTTTAATTATAATGAACAAAGAATATAGAAGTCCTGTACACAATGATGTAGCACCACTAAAACAATAAATATACTCTATACTAGATCTAATACACTACTGCTAAAATCATTGAGACATTTACATACGAGATCAGGAAGTTATGATTTATCAGCCTTTGAAGACTGATGAAGTCTCATCTTATGAACTACAGAGAGTTACTTTCCCTTGTGAACCATTAACAAATATAGAAAGGAAAACATTGGTACTTCTGTTAGATCGAGTGTGCATTATCGTCAGCTATCTCCTGGGAGGATTGGGCAGCAGAAATAACCAGCTGGAACATCCCAATGATTGCCCCTGCAGGAGATGTATATAATAAAAATTGAAAGCTGCAGTATGAACTTCTCACATACTTGTCCTTTTGGTTTATTCATCAGAAATAATTATCTGTGCTAGCTTTCACGGGAGCACATATTTTATGATGTACATTAAAATTTAATGGATTTTTAATATTGTAACTACAGCAAGAAGCCAACCGAAAATTAAGCAATACATTTTTGCTGCGGTTTGTTGTTAGCCAATGCATCAACAGGGTTTAAATGGATTTAAAAATAAGCATTAGCACCAATACAGCCATAAAACTTCAATTTTACAAGAGCTGCAGGGGGAATTTTGAATGATACAGATCTCCGACCATCAGCTGGTGGGTGTGGGCAGCTTATTTATGAGACCATGTGGTATGAGAATAGCAGGTGGTAAGGAGGACATTCCTGATTGGGCGGCATGTGTCCGGATGTGCCATTACATGAAATAAGCCAAAAAACATAACCCATGTAGAAGAAACATTTCAATACTTTCTGTTCAATTTTTCAGTTGTAAAAAGGAATAGGGTACAACTAACAATCAGGTAAAGTATAGGTGATATATGTATAATTGTTAGGTTCATTGCACCCTCCATGCATCTCATGGATTCCCCATTATAGTATGTCCAATGCTGTCTGTACTCCCTGGGTGGACAATGACATCATGACACAGAGTGTTGTCACTGACAATGGAAGGTAACAGTTACAGTCAGTAATTTGCAGCAGGGATGACAATCCTTAGTTTTATTACATCATTGCTGCATCCAGAGCATTACAAGTCCTGTCAACAGATCATTAAGTTTTGGTTTTGTTTTTTACAGGCAGCTGTGTCATCTCTTTAATTCATTGTGTAAAACAACATGTGTTGAGTGAACAGGACATTAGCAGTATTTGTAATGCAGTCCAAGTTTACATTACATCAGTTACATAACATCATTGGTATTTTTTAAATTAATGTGCTACTATCTGGGCACATTTATAATTTTTTTCAGACACTTTTATGACTAGCATGACAACAAGCTGTGGTCTCCAAAAAGGGAGTGTGGCTTCTTCGGCACCACAAAATTTATTCTATGTTGAAGAAGTTTGCTTTAGTTTCCTGGCATAGGGTTAGTCAACAATTAGGCAGTTAAATAACGACTATACAGGGTTAGGCTACATTCAGATGGTCGTATGTGGGACGTATTTACGGCCAACGTATAAATGGCCGATATACGCCCCCCAATAACCGACAATGGGCGCACGGCGCCCTACGAGAGCGGTACGGTGCAGCACACATGCGCCATTTATCGCTATGGAGAGGGGCCTGGGTGAGCAGCGCTCCCCTCCTCGCGCCGCTGTGTGCCTGCCGTGCAACGGGCAACGGGCGTCTGAATGTTACCTTACAATAGGCCAGATTTATTATCCAGTGTTAGAGATTTGATAAATGTTGAGCAGCATATGACTTTGTAGACTAACTGTGTTGTATTTAACAACACTTTTGAGAAATCAACCCCTATACCTGTAGTGTATCATACATATTGGTAGCACTAGCTAAAGCCGGTTAGACTTGATGTCAATGAGCATAATAGTTAACTATGGGTTATCTGCCGTAGCACTCTGACATAAATGGTTATATAGAAAAATGTGTAGTTACTAATTTTCTGCTATAAAATAGTAACACAGGTCAATATCTGCAAAGAGTTTGTATGTTCTCTCTGTGTTGGGGTGGGTTTCCGCCAGGTCCTCCAAAAATATACTGGTAGGTTAGATTGTGAGCCCAATTGGGGCCAGGGACTGATTTGTCAAGCTTTGTGCAGCGCTTCATAATCTGTAGGCGCTATATAAATAATTATTATTATTTATTATTAACACAAAGCTTTTTAATAGAATGGTGTACATGAACAAATATGCAAAGACAAGAGAAGAGGCAGGACAGTTCTACCAGCCCCAAACTATCCTAAAACTGTCTAGATATATGTCTCTATCGTCCATTTGATTTGTATGTTGTAAGACAAGATACAGGTCACACTGTCAATTACTGCATTGGACACTGAGTCATGACTTCCACATATAAATGTTTAAAGAACAGCAGCTTTTGTCTGTCAACTATCAACATTTTGCAGGTTCTAAGGTGGCCCAACATAACTCAGCCAAGCAACAATGGAGAACGGGACTTGTGATTTGTCACTTGTCTAAAGAACAGTAATCGCCAGCCACCAGTTAGCAGAACAGAGAGGAACGAGATCTTACTCCGGATGATGATGGTGTTCTATAGTATTTCAAGACAAGACTGAAAGCACCAAAACAAGCAACCCTTCACGATTAAATGATAAAGTTGTCAAGTGAGCCAAAAGGCCTAATAGCATTTCCACTGAGCCACATCACAGTAAATCTTTCAATCCTATCAGTTTGTCTACTGCTCGTACATTATTGGTTATGACAGTAAATGTATGAACCCTCTTCATCACCCAAGCAGAGTCAGTTTCTCATACCAGAAGCTTGTTGTTTCCAATGTTATAAATAGACCTTGAAACAAGTTATGGAAAACCGATCACTTTGGATAACGAAAAACGTTCAAAATTCAAGCTCCATGAAACCACATTTTATTGACCTCTAATGTACTTGTATAGTGCAATAGCAGAATGTCAGAGCGATTCTATCAGTTGCTCCATGGCAGAAGACGAGAGCGCGATGCTGCAAGCTGAAATCCACATTTGCTAGGTCTGAATGTCATTATTGCTGTAAACGAGTGTTCCCTGGTCATAAAGAAATAAAACAGCCTCTAAATAGTAGCACTAACATTATAGTTGTTGATATAAATTATATCTTGGAAGCAGCATAGAGAAAGGGGGGTGAGAAAATGGAAGCAGTTCAAACTTCTTTTACAGTAATAGTCTCCAGTTGAGAATAATCACCAAAGCTACAGTGATAAGATTGCCAAAAGTAGACAAACATCTGTGAGAGGAATTCATCTCCAAAGGAAAGCCAACAGCTTGTTATCATTAAAGAGGCGATGTGCGCTTGCCGTTTGAACTGCAGGCCATCTTGTTACTGCGTTTTCAGAGGCAACTGCACCAGATGTTGGCAGCCATTCTCAGATGGAAGACAAGCACCTGCTGATGGAGAAATGAAATGCTTCTCTGCCCTTTTCACTTTGTTGCCCCATTTTTTTACATTTTTGCGAGAAGAAAAATACATTGACCCTTGCATATAACCTGTAAGTATCAAGGAACGATGCATAATAGGCCGATATTTGTATAGGAGGTTCTTATTAGTGCTATTTATTAAAGGCCTTTACATACTAAGGGGTTACACACCCCTTATTCAGTTATAGCAGCATAGCATTGTAACAGGGCATCAATTATATCGTTAGATGATTCTATAATAAAATAATTGTGGGGCGCCATCAGGTTGTACACTTCCTGCTGGATGCTCCTCCAGAAGTTTAGGCTACTTCTCCAGAATAGTCATTAAGTGGGTCTCTAGAGGGATATGTCTTGTCCTTACTAGGGACTATTAGGTCTTTACCAGCCTCTAGGTTAAAAAAGATACAGTTTGATTATTGATTATTTTGTACATAAGGGGATGCTCTTGTGTTGTATATTAAGAAAATGGATGTATAGATTCTTATAATCTGTATGTATATGCATTAGGTTATATCAAAAAACATTTACTATATTGCACCTTTAATCTGAAGGTATTGTGTAGCTTATCTCATTACAAGTTTGCCTATAATTCCCCATAATATAAGTGAAAATGTGCAATAGGTTTGCTATTGGTGTGCATATTGTGGATATATGGTAAATATCAAAGAAGATTGCAATGAGTTCTTTTGTTCCACTGACAAGCATCTTATGGATCAAAAAGGCACATGTTCTGGAAGAAAGTAACTATGTTTTTCTAATTTCCTATTAGCCCCTTTATCAAAACAACAAATAATAAATGTCTGTTCCCTGGGAATGTTACCGCAGGAACCCCCAGAATTATTATAATTAGGGTTGAATACCCTTTTTTCTGTTCACTGAAGTGGGGTAGAGTCTAAAGCAGTGATGGCAAACCTTTTAGAGGCTGAGTGCCCAAACTACAACAAAGACCCGCTTATTTATCGCAAAGTGCCAACACAGAAATTTAATTTGTGATTTATACTCCCTTCTCTGTCACAGTTTTCATTGATAGCAGTACTCTGAGGACAATAAAGCAGAAAATAGTCCCTGGTAGAGCTGTCACTTTAAAATAGCTCTGTGCACAGCAAGTCCTGGGTTGTCTGGGACTGCAGGTTCATACCTGGAGTTATCTCTGGTGATGGCCTGAGTGCCCACAGAAAGGGCTCTGAGTGCCACCTCTGGCACCAGTGCCATAGGTTAGCCATCACTGGTCTAAAGGGATTGGCAATTGATCATGCAACCTCCTGCATATTTGGAATCTATGGCTGGTGGAGACAGTATAGTACAGTCGTCAGATAGTACAATAAATAGAGCAGCAGAGTCCATGCACGACCACTGTTCCATTCAAAGTTACTGTGGTTGTGTTTTGAAAAGACCTGTGACCCCTGGTGGATGAGAAATGTCCTTTGTCGGAAAATCATTTAAACAATAATACTACAGCTAATCTATGACTGTAAAATACCACTGACTGGTATAGAAAACCTATATATACTATATTTCCTTTCTCCATATTACAAGCAGACACAAGACAAGCTAGACCACAGGTCTTGGGGTCGGATATTTGGGGAAAATTACACCGCATGTACCTGTTTTATTTTGTTTTACATTTATATTTTTAGGCTGGAATATACCAGCAACACAATACTACCCAACTTTATATCATGGTATTTTATTAGCTATACAGCCACTTTTCATATACCTCAACTTTAGCAGCCTCTGTACTTTGTTATCTGCAAAGAACCTTTCAAATGACTTTTGTGTTTTTCAGAAACATATACAAGGCACAAAATAAGTAGCTAGAAATAATTCTACCAGTGATGTGATCATTGAGGAAATGTAAATGTAATTAAAAGTTCCAACAAAGATATTCATAGAATTCAAGACGTGTATTTTCATATTAATGTGTGTATGGCTGAATATTACTTTCATACTGAAACCATTTGAATTGCAGCAGATTGAAGACCAATTTTCTAACATGGGGATAAGGTATGAAGGACTGGGCAATTTAGAGCACATGTCCATTTTTGTACAGCAAACATGAAGATTTCTTTGACAGAATAAGCAGAGTTTATACCTATTTTATATTGATCCAGAGAAGAATTTCAAAGTATTATGAAAACTGCAGCCTGAAAAATACTGTATGGGAATCCTAAATTCTCAACTAAACTTTAGAAAATTGCCTACACACTTGATGACTGCTCCATATGTAAGCAGAATTACAAGTGTAGCTCTTGATTTTACCATGAAATATGTGGAAAATGACTATAAAGAGTTGTATTGTATACACTAAATACATTTTGGAAAACAAATGTGTGCCACACTATCAGAGATGCATATTAACACTATTCATACCTCCATACTTTCATCCAAAATACAATTCAACATCTTAGGCTACTTTTCTCATACATTTCTATTCATTAACATTGTTTTATCTGTATCTAGGTCCGTAAAGCAGTAATAATTTAAGAACTTTCATTTCTTTCACAAATTTCTTAACATGCTAAGCATTAATTTGGGATTTCTGGCAACAAAACTACTAATGACATATCCACAGAAAGCGTACAACACATGGCACCCCAGTTTATCAGCTGTTTAACACTATGGACAGAGCTGCCTCATCCTGCTCTCTACAGGCACAGCTCTCATTAGGGCCAGAAAAACCATTTAAACCATTTATTGTACTCTGTTTAAAGGGGTTTGCCCATGAAAGAAAGTTCTCAAATTTTAATCCCTTGTGATGTTTACACAATAAAGATGATATAAGATTCAGAAGGGACTTTCTAAGCAGATACGTCATGATTTCTCTGTGCTATTAGATGCTGTGTGTAGACACTGTGATTATATTATCATGGTTAAGGTTTTATCTACATTTTAATTTATCGGTTTCAGATTTATCTTCGGAACAGTCTACTAGTATCTCACACATATAAAAAGAGAGAGTCCAAAAATGGATATAAGACACAATGACACACTCAGCTCTACAACTCGCCTATAAAACAGACAATCAGCACTATTATGTCACCCCCTCACCTCAGATTAAGATCTTATGTTGTGTGTAGAGCTCGTGCTGTCTCCTCTACAAACTGCTGGAAAGGAAGTACCTCTGTCTATATCACCCTCTGCATCCTGCCCCTTTCTGCAGTACAAGAGAAGCTATTGATGCCAGGAGAATCTGCCCGACCATAGTTTGATTTACTGTCATATTCAGGGACAACCAAAATGTAAACACCAGGACTGATCGAGACAGCTTGGAATTATATCTGTGAAATACAGTATTTTTATTAATAACATTAAAATAAAGAATATGAGCATATTTAAGAATCTTGTCTTTGTGGTAATACCTCTTTAACATAAAAAAAAAAAATCAATCAGTAAATTTTCATAGCCTTATGTGCTTGCAACATTACGGGTTAACAAATCTGTTGGTGAGTAGTGAAATTTTATCTTTCTTTTCCCCTTGATTCTCAGTTCATGCAACCACTGGTTAAAAAGCAGAAATCTACATATCAATGTCTGTGCAGATGAAACAATTCAGCTGCAGTGGCGTGCCAGGACTAGATGAACTGTGCTTTCAGTCACATAACACCACGATTCCTTGCACCTACTGGCACCGACCCTCCAGACTCCAATTCCATGCTCCTATTCCAAATGCCGATGAAATGAACCCTCACTGAGAAAACAGTCACCATTCTCATGCTAAACTGCTCCAATGAGCCCACTGCATCATTATAAAGTGAATCTTGGGCCTAAAAGATCTTTGGTGTTTTTAAGATGCCAACTATGCTGGATTAACCATTTTCTAATTTTCAAGAAGATATTTATCTGCATGTAACTTGTGGATTGGATATTATGTTCTGCATTATCTAAAGATGACATTTCCTACAACCAGAAATGACTTTTTAATCCTTCATGTATTGCATATGTAAATCATACATCCTGCATATGATATGCTTTCATTCCAGTATCTTTATCACTACTGAATTGGGCCAGCATATGCAGATACTAAGCTGTAATGGAAGCAGGGGAATTACTCCCATTGTACCAAGTGTAATAAATAATGAGAGATATTCCTCTATACGTACTACAAACAGGGTAAAATGAATTGAAACATGTTGTATTGAGAGATCAGGGAATTCTCATAAAGTTGGGTAAGTTGCTAGGTAAATTTGGCAACATTGTTACATTACATATAATTTGCATATAAAAGTTAAACTCTACTGTACAGTTGCCATACATTCCAGGAAGTGATCACATGACTATGCATGTAGCCCTGCACTGGAAGGAGTTAAAATGTCATGTCAGACAACAAGGTTTGGCAGAATCCCAGAAGGCACATGAGAACCAGGATCGTGGAGTTATAAAGGCCTGATTGTAGCAGCCCACTGGATTGGAAATGACTTGTAGGCCTAATGAAACAAAACTTTGGCAGGAAAACAGAATGAAAGGAATGAGACAATAAAAGACAGGAACAAAGGGAGCAGAGTTGTTTCAGCTTAGCAAAATAAGCTCACTTTGTTGTTGGGAAAAGCCAAAGCCGATTAGGATAAACCAATGACTAAGCATAAGTCTTCCAAACTAATTACGCAGTTCACCATGAGAAGTGCGAATTCAATACTGAAAGGTGGGTCTACCTCATGTTTTCAAATTTACACTACATAAATCCAGCCTAAAATGTGCTTACATTATACTAAACGTGGAGACTGAGCAACCAGATCCAAGACTAAGGTAACCCTCTTCCCTATAGTAAAGGGAAGCTCAAAACTGATTGGTAATGCTTACTGGTGATCTAATTACATTTTGGGGAAAAACATTCATAGTATTTATGCTTGGCACCATCCCCTCCCTTACAGATATGTAATTCTGTATGACGGACAGATAAGTAATTAGTAGTAAGTAAATTAGTAAGTTATAGTTAACCAATTAGCCAAGGTGTTCTTATGTTCCTCTTCCCAATTTAATAAGACAATGTAGGCCATGTATCATAGGGAAGGTCTGGGAGCTGGACTGGATGTTGCGGTCTGCCAAATTTACCATAGCCTGCAACAGGATGCTAAAACCTACACCAGGCTTCTGACTTAATATTATCTGCAACGACACATGAAATGTTAGAAGTACTAAGACCTGCACACAATGCATTGATCTTAATACGTTCCCCCAAATGTCTTGAAACACACGATCATAGGAGTTTAAGTTACCGATGTTTTTGCAGTGGGACTGAGTTGTTTTAAGTTTCTCTCAAACTTTTACATCACTTTGAAGGGTTGCCAAAAATCAATTTAATTACCGATCTACAAGACATGGGATAAGTATATGATTACTAGGACTACCAGCGGTCACAACATTTGAAATCCCTGATCACAGCATGTGAATATCACAGTCATCAAAGAAACCTTCTCCCGCACCATTTACATAGATGACTCTGGGACCTCTTTTCTAGTGATTTTTGGTGGTCTAGTCCTGAGTGATGAGAAACTTATCCACTCGACTTTTTACCCCGTTTCAACTTTATGAGAAAAAAATCGATAAAAAATGTGTCTGGACTATTAACACAGATGAGAAACCACATGAATTTTAATTCTTCAGTACAGCCTCAAGAACCTAAAAGTCTTAAGATTAAACAAGGTACAGTAGTAGAAGAAACAAAGTATTCAGAAAAACACATACCAGTCTGTCAAGCACTCCTAGCACAGGAATGACAATGTGCAAGGTGACAATGTGAATGTGCATCAGTAGTGCAGGCCATTAATACCCTTACTAGAGGATTCGGAAGTTCTAGGATTGAAGTCTACTCTTTCTAAGATTCTCCCGAAATCAACAGAGCAAAAAGAAGCTGCTTAACCAAACGTCCATGTAGTTTCTGATCAACTGTAAAACTCAAATTATTTTGTTGAAAAGCAACAATATTAGATATGTAACCCATACATATGAGATACTTTTAGCCTTTATGAAAACTAAACTCAAAAATCCAATTTATGTTCTTAACTGTGCTAAATTACAGTTAAATTATCTTTTAATGCCCAATTTAAGAATTATACACAAAATCCACTGGCAATTTTTTTTATCTTACAGGTCATATCTATTGCAAACATGAAATAAGGTAGCAGAACACAACTACAGTAGGAAAAACGCCACATCATTAACCCCTTAAAGACTAACCCCAATATTTTTAAAATCTGCCCTGTGTCTTTATAAGTGGTTATAACCTTCAAACTCTACAACATATCCAGGAGATTTTAAGATTGTTTTCTCATCACACATTGTACTTCAAATTAGTGGAAACATTTGGATATCTTTTGCTTTTATTTGTGAAAAAAATTTAAATTTGGCAAAAATTCAAAACATTTTTCTAAGTTCACATTTTTTTTTCAGGCAGATAATTATAGCACCTAAATACCTTCATAACTAACATTTCCCAGATGTAAAATTGTGGGTGCAATTTTTAACAGATTTATGAAAAACGCCAAAACCTGTATCTACAGGAACCTGTTCAGCTCTCAAGTGACTATGAGAGGCCTAAATAATAGTAAAACCCCAAAAATTACCCCATTATAGAACGACACCCCTCAATGAATGAGAAAAAACTTTAAGAAGTTTGTTAACCCTTCAGGTGTTTCACATGGGTTAAAACAAAATGGAAGTAGAATTTACCATTTAAAAATGTTTTGGACAATACATTAATTTTGGTCCGAAAATGAACCATTCACAATGGATTAAATAACAAAAAGCTCCACAAAGTTTGATATCCAATTTCTCCCAAGCATGATGATACCACATATGTGTTGGTAAACAACAGCGCATATAATGGAATAGAGCGTCATTAAGAGAAGATGTGGGGCTTATTTTTTTCAGGGATAAGATCCACTTTTCAGGTACATAATGTAGGTGGGTTCAATAGCTAATTGATGAGATTTTATTAACTCTTCCTTGGTGGGGATAAGTAAATCATTAATTTTGGTTTAGGGTTTTTACCTTTTTTTGTTGGCTGTTCACCATATAAAAATAATATGTTATCTTTATTCCATGAGTAACTGCCATTACAGCGATACCCCAGTTATATAGCTTAATATGGTTGATTTGTTTTGCAGAATATAAAACTCATTTGGTGAGAAACGTGCTTGTTTTTTAATTGCTATGTTATTTTTTAAGGACCTGGTTTTAGGGCTTGTTTTTTGCTGGGCAAGCTGTGCTTTTTATTGGTATTGTGTTAGGGTAAATGTTACTTCTTGATTACTTTTTATCCTGTTTGTAAAAGGTTGGATAATAAAAATAATAATTTCTTATTTTTATAGTGCACACAGATTCCGCAGCCCTAATATATTTGTGTTCTTTTTAAAATGATGTTCGCCATACAGGTTCATTTACAATTTTATTTTATTGTACAAGTTGTTATGTAGTGATTTTGTGGTGACTTTTCACTTTTTTTACTATTTTATTTTGTCCCAGTGTGGTTCAGATCACTTGTTTAGTTTAATAAACTGCAATACTTTGCATTCTGAATAGACTGACAGGAGCACGGTTAGATCGTGCTGAAAGCACCCAAGGGCCGCCATGGAAGCGGTCGGCATGGAGGTACCTGCTACCGCCCTGTAGAAGCTGTGGTCATGGTGGTCTATAGGGTTAAACAGCCGGCATTGCAACTATTGCGATCCTAGATGTAAGTGTATATCCGTGCTCTCGCACTAAGACCAACATGCAAGTCAGGATCCGGCAACAGAGTGCATTTCACAGTGTACATGTAGGTCTTAATGCGTTATGGGGTTAAACTGGAGGATTTGGCTACATAATATGTCTTCGTGTCATTGCCTTTATATATTATGCAATATGCATAGATTTTTAGTCTCAGTACCGCTAAATGGGATTAAGGACAGGAATAAGGGATTGGCTATAATTAGCATGTGAAATAACCATATTGAGAACAGGGTCCGCACCTTTAACGTAGTTAGGTGTGTCTGCATTTGTTAAGAAAACTGTGCACATTTATCATTTTGATACTAAACATGTATTTTACATACATACACATATTTATGACAAACCTGAATTTACAAAGTGAGAAGAGAAGATGCAGGCAAAACAATACAAGGGGAAGATATAATGAGAGAAGAAATGTGTTGCTTTGGTAAGCTGCTGTTTAGCATATTGCAGAGACTCCTAAAATAGAGCTGTGATCGTGAAGTGCTAAGAGTGGTGAAATCCAATGAGCAGAGAAGACAAGACGAAGCGGGTGAAGTGTTCATCTCGAATGCCTTAGCTCTTTGTTCTGATTGCCGTCTCACTTCCTTATACTGACTGGGTGACCTTTTATTATCCTGGTGTTTTAACACTAGTTTGTAAACTCAGTCTAGTGGGGTAGTGAAGACTTCATGGACCCCACAGACAGCTACATACACATAATTCTGGGTTCTATGGGATCGATGGCAATCAATTATCTGTCGTGAGGTTCCATTACTTCTTTTTTTATAAATCTGTAGAGTAGAAGTCTTCTGTGGATAATACCCCATATCCAGTATGTGGAAACGGGCATCTGCTCTGGCACACTGCCTCATGTATTGGGCATGCTGGCTAATGTGGTTGGTTTGGCAGAAGGTAAACAATATCTCATTCTAATAAACTTCTGACATTCTTTTACATTCTTCTGCATTATCTAAATGAAATTTCTAGGAAGAAATGACTGCTTTTTAAGTTGCATCCACATTGCCTGAAGCACCACAGTACAGTTAGTGAAACCATATGTGCTTCTCCGTATGACCTGCATATCAGCTCCTTCCTGTTCCCACTAGACACATTCATTGCATCTCATGTTTTCTATTAAAAGTTTTCCTTTAGCTGTCCTTGCCATCCACTTGTGATAAATGCAGGACACTCTCATAAAGTGGTATACATTTGTAACAATCTTCCTTCTAACAACTAATTATGCCCACCTAATGCCACATGATCACGATCATGGAGGATAATGGCATCACATTTACTACTATTGTAACAGTGTCAGTTTCATGCTGTAAATGATAGTAATAAGGAGTTCACTGTCTTCCTCTCATGTATTCCAACAGAGGGTCGGCTCAATAAATATGTTGCACCCCATGTATAGTGCAGAGACAGCACATTTCAACATAAGCTACAGTCTTTGTTAACATCTGGTAACTGGCCACTGTGGTCTGACCTAAAGACACCATCATTCTGCAGTTACTTGGGCCAAAAGGAAATAAGTTCTGCATTTAGATAGAAAATGTTTTATTTTTACATTTTTCTGTTATCATATCAAGCATATCAGTAGATTAAACATACACTGTATCCATTACTTTTATACTCAAATCCCTACAGCCGAAGCAAAGATGCTGATCTAAGGATAATGAAAGATGCAATGGTTGACAACAAAGATCTCGTATTGCATTGGAATAGGTTAATTGGGAATCAAACCCAAATGAAAAAGAGTCTGGTGGCTTCAAATTAGATTGTCTTCTGCTTCACGTTTATAGTCCTGGTGTATTAATGGTATAGAACATATAGTGGGGAACACAATTTATAATATCATATTACTGAGAGCTTCTTAGAGCTAGGTAAAGAATATGCAAATATGTTTTGCATGGAGGGAATATAAAACTTTTGGGGGAATTAATCATGACTTGGCCAAGTTTGTGCGAGTCTTCATACTCCACCTGCCCATGCACGATGGGTCCAAGATACTAAGAGGCTCCCAGATTATGCTATAAGCTGTGCCAGGTGTGAGGGTGGTGTAGGTGGAAAAAAGTGAAGACTTACTGGCAAACCAAAAATTCTGTTTCAAAAAGGAACATACTCCCAAAAGTAGACAGGGGTTTATTAAATGAGCTTTCTTACAATCCCTTTCAATACCATACTACAGTACACAATGGGGCAAACTCATTATTGCTCCTGTGGCCGAAAATTACGGCAAAAATTTTTTCTAAAATGCCTTCTGATACATTTATGAAGGCTTTTAGACCTATGTTTGGCCTTGGTCTGACTTTTCCGATAAAGGGGGTGTGGCCTTCTTAAAAGGGTTGTGGATTGGCTGGGTCATATGGAAATTAGTCTGTGCAACAAAACATTTAGGAGGCTGCACCAAAATGCGGCACACAGTTTACACCAGATAAAAGCAAATCTAAAGCAGAACTGGACAGTCTGTGACAGATTCATTATCACAATGATGAATCTGGGGCAGCACAAGACTATTGGTGACCAGTTCTGCACTGTTGGAGCCTGAGATACCTGAATCAACCCAATTAATTAAGATACACTCCTAGCTTTAAACTGCAACACAAAGTACAGGCTAAGGGTGCATCACATGTTGCAGTTACAACTGCATCGCAAATAGTGTTGAAGTGGTTTTAGGTGCAGTTTTGTTAATTTAACAGGTGAAAGGCATTTGTTGAAAATCAAATTCACCTATTCAGTTCATGTTTTTCACCTGGTAAATTAACAAAACTGCACTTAAAACCACCTTAACCCCTTATCACCGACACTAGTTTTCAGCTCAATGACCAGACTCGATTTTTCAAATCTGACATGTCTCACGATAATTGGTTATAACTTCGGAACGCTTTAACATATCCTGGTGATTTTGAGAATGTTTTCTCGTGACACATTGTACTTCATGTTAGTTCTAAAATTTAAGTGATACGTTTTGCGTTTCGTTCTGAAAAAAAGTGAAAATTTGGCAAAACTTTGTAAAAATTCTTCATTTTCCAAGTTTGAAATGTTCTGGTTTCCAGACAGGAAGTAAAACTACCCAAAAAGTTTGATAATTAACATTTACAGAATATCTGCTTTATGTTGGGATGATATTTTATGCTTCCGGTCATTTTTCTAGGATGTTATGAGGCGCAGAACTTTAGGTGCGATTTTTCTTATTTTCATGAAAATTGCCAAAACTCACATTTTGAGGGAAAACTCAGCTTCCAAGTGACTTTGAGAGGCCTAAATAATAGTAAAACCCCATAAATTACCCCACTATAGAAAGTTCACCCCTCAACGTATGTAAAACAACTTCTATTAAGTCCATTAACCCTTTAAGCGTTTCACATGGGTTAAAAAATATGGACCTGCGATTTAGAAACTATGGAATTTTTTTGGAAATACATTCATTTAGGCCAAAACTGACATTTTCAGAATAAATTAAATGATGAAACGCACTGCAACGCTTGATGCCCAATTCCTCCCGAGTGTACTGATACCCCATATGTGGTGGTAAACTGCTGTACGGGCGCACGGCCGAGCATAGAATGAATGGAGGCGCCGTCCACAGCAGATTTGTATTGTCACATTGTACGACCTATAAATTTTTATTTTTTTTGGTAATGCGATCATATGAGGGCTTATTTTTTATGGGATGAGATACAATGTATAAATAATTTATTTTGGGAGTCTAAAGCTTATTCATGAGATTTTATTAACTATTTCAAGGGGGACACAAACAAAATCATCAATTTTTATTTTGGATTGTGAGCATTCCCCCCCCCCCCCCCGCTCACCGTAACGTAAAAATAATATTTTATCTTTATTCTCTGGTTCACTACGATTGCGGTGATACCTCATTTATATAGTTTTTCTTATTTTGCTCAATTTTCCAGAGCAAAACCAATATTGGAGAAAATCGCATTGTTTTTACTATTGACAACTTTTCAGGGCCATAACTTCTGTATTTTTCTGTTGTCAGATCTGGTTGAGGGCTTATTTTTTGCGAAAACAGTTGTTCTTTTCAGTCGTATCATATTAGGTACCGTAACTTTTTTTGATCACTTTTTAGAACATTTTTTGTGATGGTGTTTGATGAAAAATTGTATATTATGGGAAGTTTTTCGAGTTTTTTTTTTACGTAGTTCACCGAGCGGGTTCAATATTGATTTAGATTTATTGTACAGATTAATACGGACGCGGTGATACCAAATATGTACGTGTTTTGTGTTTTATATACTTTATTTGCATTTTATGTGTTACTGGGGAGATTATGGGACTTTTATTTTATTTATTTATTTAATTATATTATAAAAAGATTTAATTTTTTTTTTTTTTACTTTTTTACATTTTCTACTTCTTGGCTTGAATAAGCGATCATCCGATCGCTTATTCAAGCCTTTACACTGCAATACACTTGTATTGCAGTGTATAGTGAAAGTAACTGAGCATGCTGCGCATGCTCAGTTACTTACAGCCGGGTCCTGCCAGGAAGGCAGGACCCGGTGAGAAGAGGAGCCGACAGCCCCGGGTCACTCGTCGGAACCCGGGGCAGCGGCAGGAGGGATCGGATCCCCCGGTAAGCACACCGGGGGGGTCCGATCCACGGGGGACACACTTGCACGCCGCGGTCATGCTTGACCGCGGCGTGCAAGGGGTTAAACACCCGGGATCAGAGTTTTTCCGATCCCGGGTGTTAGTGCCGGGTCTGGGCTGTGATATCACAGCCCGACACCGGCACCAGCGAGACTCGGTGTCCCGAAAACTTCTTCTGATGCGCTGCCGTAGAAAGGCGTCGCATCAGAAGAAGTACCCTTAATGACCGCCGTAAAAACCCGATAGGGCGGTCATTAAGGGGTTAAAACTGATTGTGATGCAGTTGTAACTACAACGTGTGACTGCACCCTACACTCTACATCACACACAATGCTACTCTAGTACACCTGCTGAAACATTACTCAAAACATGCAAAAAGCAATACGGAACTGACTCCCTTTACCATTAGTAAAATTGTATATAGACACTCAGCAGCGACGTCATGTAGTGGACGTGTGTTGTATACCACACATCACATATACATGCAGAATTTGGCAGACATATATAAAAACCCTTTAAAAGGTAGAAATAGTCAAAAGCAGACAACCCTTTTAATTACAGCTATTATCAAGCCTCACGACATTAAAAACTGCACATATTATATTCTTCTATCAATAGAGAGTTCATCGCTATAGATCAGTGATGGCAAACCTTTTAGAGACAGAGTGCCCAAACTAAAACCAAAACCCAGTGCTGACATGCCAATTTAAGTAATTATTTATTGATTCCTGCTGTATCACAGGTTCCAATTGTATTGGCATCCTGAGGTCACCAGTATATAATAGAAAGAAGATGGAGAAATTTGGATTGTAGCTTACCCAGAGCAGGAATTCTAATGACAATCCATCTCTATCCACATATTCTGATCATGGAACGTCCTGAGCTGTCTTGGACTGCAGGAGGAAACCTTGAGTCCTGTCTGGCAAACTCTATGCTGGGGTGAAGGCCTGGGTGCCCACCAAAAAGGCTCTGAGTGCCACCACCGGCACTTGCCATAGGTTCGCCATATGGTAACAAACACACGGCTGAAAATGCTCATGAAAACTATGGACAAGATCTTGTCAGTAGGTTTCTGAAGTCATTACAGAGTTGTTTTTCCATACAAATGTCTGAAATATCTCTAACAACAAGTGTTACGGGGAGTATGTATTTCATGTTGAAAATGTAAAGCTGTATTCTCTTCAGTAACACGAAGAACTATACTTTATTCAGGATGCCGCGCTCAGCCACAATATGGAAACAATGCCGGAAGCAAACTATTACAATCCCAACGAAGAAATTGCTAGCTAACCATTCTGCAAACACTGACATCTCTGGAGTTTGCTCAGAACAGAACATTTTCTGAAAGAATGTACAGAACTTCAAGATTATATTCCAAATAATTACTGATAGCAGCTTATAGCAGAGGAAGCAAATATGTAAAATAATACAAATTTTTACTGCGTTCAATCTTCTTTAGGAAAGCTCTCCAGTCCAACAACTAAAAGCTCCTTACCTTGCCATACTGCTCAAAGTATTGCTTTACATCTTCTACTACTGTATTTGCCGATAATCCTCCTACAAATATTTTCTTTGTTCTTGTGACCATCTATACAGAAAGAAGAAAAAAAAGAAACCCATGGTTAATCAGATTATTTAGAAGAACAAAGTGGGACAAAAATATCACTGAGATAGCACTGCTAATCCCGTTAATGAATATTATGTACTCATGAAAGGAATTTACAATTAAATCTGCAGCGGTTACTATTTGGAGACATGAAGAAGTGGGAAAAAAAACAGCAGCCACTGTACGTTTGGGAGGGAAACTCCAACAGAGATCTCATAGAAAAAGTGTTTTTAGAAGTTTTCGCTTTTTACAATTGTCACTAAGGCAAATCCTTAATACGTTCAGAAAAGTAGTGGAAAATAGTGTTACCACTTTCAATGTGGATTGCAAAGTGATTTTATTAATGTGATAAAATGCATCAATCCAGATTTAGTTTAACATATGTTGACAAAATGAAAGATGATCTGTAGTCCTGGACACATACATACTCATATATGGAAAAAATTCTGAACTTGTATTATAGGGTTAGGTGACCAGTTGGAGATCTGACTTGTTGACAAAAAGAAATAACTGTCAATCACTGCTTAGGCCAACAAACTTGACTGGCAAGCCAAAAATCCAAAAACAATGGGGACAAATTATAGCATGACCAGTCCAGGCCCAGGTGTAGTATACCTGTGTGTGAAAGGGGCCTTTCAGCGAACTGTGGAGTCTGCTGGGAGAAGGGGGGGGGCTGGGAATTTGAGGTGCGAGACGTAAGACATGGCTCATTAGCTACAGTTCGACATAGTTCCTGATACAGGTTATAGAATTAATCCAAGGACACGGTCATACACAAGATTTACAACAAGGCTAGAACCCCTTAGTATATCCATCAGGACCTGCGGAGGTGGCGTTAACATCAAGTGCTTGAACACAATGCGCAACTGCTTCATAAATTTCCCCCCATATCTCTGTTTGCCAAGTTTCACTTCATGGAAGTATTACCATTATCACCAGTATTATTACCAGTATAAATGCATCAAATTATAAATTACTAAGAAATTCTGGTGATTGATAAATGTCCCGCTATCATCACATCATGCATGCACAAATGCAAGGGTGGAGGGGCAGATATTAGAAATCAGTAGAAAGTAGTGCTAAAGAAGGAAATAAGCCACGTCTGATGAAGATTTTATTTGCAGCTTCGTTTGCCTCATGATTTGCTTTTCCGAGTGTGACATTCGACACAAGAAGCTGAAATATCAGCTGTCTTCCTTGCCAAAGATTGAGCATCTGGAGGAGGAGGGACATAGAGGCTTCTTCCGTCTCTGGGTGTCAATAGTAGGTCAGAATTGCAGCACGGTCAATGCATATGCAAAAACATTCATTTTCACATGCAAATCAAGAGCATTCTTATTTTAAACTGAACTACTATATGTAAATGTGCTTGATGCATATGCATTGGCCAAGTCTCTGCAGGCATGGCTAGGTTCAAATATCTTATAGATAGGTTGCTGGATTTGATTGTTAGGAGAGAAATTGGGTTTATAATATTTACAGTCCGTGGCACTCTCTAAATGAGATTTGGAGGTTAAAGTATTAAATTACTTTTAGATTCTGCCTTGATATAGTTACTTCGCAACAACAAAATATTTTTGTATATTATTTTTCGTTTATTGATTAGCCATGGACAATTTTCATATGATTGGTCCACTTTAATCTATACAAACTTGTATACGAATCAGGATAACAAAGCAGGTCAAGGGGCATAATTTAACAACAGAACAGCTCTCGGCATTCCTCTAAGCCTAAAGCCATCTTGCTTGTATGTGCTTGGAGGCGAGCAAAGAGGTTTCCATTGCATATGAGCAAAAGAGCTCTTGGACATGCCTGGAGTCATTGAGTAAATTTCAATGAGCTTTTCTAAAGCAGGACAGGCAGGGAGTGAAGTACATGATATATTTATGTATGTTTCTATAAAGGCAGACCAGGGGCACATAAGATGGGCCAGAACACATCATAAAGAGCATTCATATAGACACCACTGGCTGACAAATCTAATGGGTTTATTTTGTCCATGAGTGTGGTCTATGCTTACTTTTTTGTATCATACTTAATTTTTGAAGGAGAAAATACACTCAAAACCTGGTAAAAGGACCAAAGTAAAAGAACATGCATGAGGATGGTAAATAAGTTGTCACTGCAGTGGATACCATTCAGTCTCATGGCTGTGGTTTCCTTTATTAACCAACTGTCCGTGCTGCAAACTATAGAAAATGTCATGTTCCTGTTTGCAGTTCAGGCAGTCTTCCTCACCAGCCAATGACACATGGGCCTAACAGTGGATATATAATGAGCTGTAGAACAGACAAGAACAGTGAGCCAATAGTCAAGTACTGGAATCTACTGTAGTGCTGAGCTCTGTCATTTGCTGTATTCCACTTGTTCTTGAATATCTGTGATAGTAAAATAGTTACATTTGAGCCCAAAAATTTATACAGATGTAATCCACACTACCAATAGAAATGTGTCCGCTTCTGATTATCTTTTCTATTAACTTGCTAATCACCAAACAAAACAAAGTTCCTGTTACTTGGGAGAGTACAATTATCACACTTTGTATAATTGTAAAGAGATATCAGTAATGGCAAAATAACTATAAAAATTGTTGGCAGAGAAATGGGCATTGGAGAATTCTGGTAAAAGCTGAGAAATCTCATCCACATGCTACATGGACCTTACATATTGCAGTGGACGGGAATCCTTGCAACATACAGACAGTGCCAACACCATAATAGTTCTTATAGTACAGTACTGGGAGTTTCCATAGACTGCAGTATGTTTGGTCCGTGGGATCAGATGGGCAGATGTGTCCGTTTCCACAGGCCGAACACGTTTGTGTGCAGATGGCCTACTGGGGCAATAGGATTGCAGTGAAACCTGCACTTAAGAAGACATGGAAATTCTGTGAAGCATGGGGTCTAAGCTTGAATGGTTTTTTTCTGGGTTTAGATTATTAATGGCCTAACCCAGGATAGGGTGTCCTGACTCTAGGCTTTGTTTAGGAGCCATAGCATTTGTGCTGCCTCTTATTCAAGGTATATTTTGTCTAAATAAATATCTAAATATTTTCAACACACTTAGAAACAGACTTTTAGGGGTGGGCAAATGCACTAAAAACCATAAAACACATGAGAAAAGGGGTGCCAACACAATTTTCATCAAAACCAACAGATGGTACAACAAGCAGATTACAGCATATTAGTGCCAAAGGCATGCTAAATGCAAGTAATATTGCCGAGTTGGAAAATGATGGGGTTAAGCCACAAAGCTGCTGTGAAATGTAGTCCTTTACCTAACCTCATCCCCTGGAAATGTATGCACTTCAAGCTGTAATGTTGCAAATTTGCCATGCAGCGATCTCAGGAGCAATGTATGCCCTTCAGTCTAATCCTATCTTGCTTTTCATTTCAACAGAGTTTGACGGTTAGCATCAATGGAAAATACTCGATTTGCATCTCAAATTGCTTAAATTAATTTGACTTGAGAAGGCGCTAATTGCATATAAACTGAAATGTTTCTCGACATATCTATATATTAGGTAGAGCATTAGGCCTGTTTACCTAATCACAAACTTGGCATTCCATCACTTTTACGCCAAGGCCTTGCAAATACGGTCATAATTGGAAAAATCATCTCAAGTCTTATGTGGCACTGCACACCATATTGTGTTTCATGTCCAGGCTCCAGTATTGCATTCATTAGGCAACAATAGCTCATTTAATGAGAAAAGTGGCTTCTAACTAGATCAAACTGCAGCTGAACGCTATATTCCAGAGCCATGAACAGCAATATCTCTGATAAGTTTGCCATTCCAAGGACTGAAATAGGATTAGCATGACTTTTGATATGATCTTTATACAATAACATTAAATACAAGCTGTCAATATGCTAAGGACATAAACAAGAGTATAGGAGCCAGTGGGGACTATCTATTATCAGGTCTCATTCAGACGAGGATGATCATGTTTCAAGAACTACTAGAACATTATTAAATGATATGCAATTGAAAAAAAATATATACATAAATATAGAAAATGCTGATTTTTTTTTAAATTTGTGGTCAGGTCACTTTTAACATTTTTGTTACTGGCACATACATAGAGACACAGGCCCACATTTATAAAAGCCTCTGCGCCAGTTTTCTGTCTGACTTCGTACATTCTTTTCATTGCAAACTGCTTGCACATGTATTAATAATTATTTTTTGCGGCTGCTCTATACCCAATGTGACACAAAATTCTGCACTGAAAGGCGCTTTCCGTTGCACAGTTGGACCGTGCACCACATTTATCTTGCAGTGCCTGAAAGAATTGTGTTGCACACTCTATGTTAAAGGTACACCAAAAAAAGTTTGTGCACTCTGGTGGGGCAGTGCAGGGAGCTCCAGATTCATGAAGAACATGCGCCATAAATCATGAATCTGGTGCAACCTACTGAAGTTTGCACTATTTTTGATAACTGTGGGCCACAACCTTTATATTTTTTTCATTAATGTTGTCTTATGAGTGCTACCTTCTAGCAGTTTTTTACTGCACTATTTTTTAGGTTCAAGGATCTTACCTATATCTTTTATTGAGGACGGCTTCACATAAGCCAGTTTCTCCAGTCAAACCCACTTTGTGAGTCTGCTGGAATGACCACCATGAACGCTGAACAACAGAACTGAACTAACATCCTGCATTCAGTTGGGTTGCTCAGTCATTCAGGTACGCACACAGAGCAAGACTGATGTAACTATGTAAAACAAATAAAGTAGCTCTAACTCTTTACAGGAGGGAAAATGAAAATAAATTAACAATTTTATAAATGCAATGCAACACTATATATTTGGAATGACTTACTGTGTGTGGGATGCACAAAAAAAACTGCAGTTCTGGCGTTCTCAATGTGACAATTTTGTTCAGCCACTACACTTTTCTTAGAATGCAATAAAAAAAATAAATATAATACTCACCCGACCCATCACCACTGCTACTGTGGATACAGTTATAGGTTGTCATGTTGACGCATCATTACCAGTGCTGGAACATTACAGTCTAGTAGTGAACCCAACATTGTTACAAGAACGGCAAAGGGGAAATAATTATTATTACTATTGCTTAGCTTTTTTTTAATTGAGTGCTGCTAAAGTAAATTTTTCTATGACTGTACAGAATGATAAACAAGGCTAATCCTTTACCACATATATTATATAGATATGCTTGAAAACATTTCTCTATCGCTGGACAACACCTATATTCAGCCTACACAGTTGCATATTATACACAGAAAAATAATCACTTGGAAATGTACAACTATTATTTGGTGCAAAACTTGTAGGTGCACCTGGACCCATGCAGTTTAAGGGGCCATTCATCAATATAAGGCAATGGTAGTACCATAAATGAAAGTTATTGTTTCTATGGACTTTGTTGAAGATGGTCCACAGGAAACAAAACATTTGAAATGACTAAAAAATAATAGCATCACAGCAATAGCATTATAACTGGTAGAAAGAAAACTATTTTAGAGATGAAAATACTGTGTATGAGATGATTTTGAGATATGAGATCTTGTTTAGATCATGTAATATACCAACATGAAATGATATAATAATCATCCTCTGGATATTGACCCACAAGAGAGGGAAATTCAGCTCTCTCTGCTGTAGAGGAAGCTCAGTATGACAAATGTGTGCATGTTTTTGTGTATGTGTGTTATTTGCACTGTGAAAATAAGCTGCATGTGAGGTTAAGACACCATACTCCATCAATGTGATGGGGAAAATGAAGAACTTCTTTACTGAAGTGCCACTGGAATAATGGCAATGTATCTGTATTAGAAGTTCTGTCATATGCACCTTCTGCTGTCTGGAAACAGACTGAATAATGGCCAGATTTACACCTTGCTGTTATTAAAACAGGATCATCGATGCTGTTTTGGTCATACTCCATTCATATGGTTAAAATTGTGAAAACGTAAAGTGCACAGAATATTGCAACTGGGCAGAGAAAAATGTCACCTTAATCAAAAGTGCGGAATGAAAGCCTGGAAAACTTTGTCCATGTTTACACGTTGCAGATTTCTTCACTTTGGAATGGAAGAATAGTGCAGCATGAAGGGCCAACACCAAGGTGTTGCCTAATGGCCAATAGCGCCTGTCCATCACAGAGGCTGTGGATGTGGTGTAACTGGACTTTTCCAAGGCATTTAATACAGTGCCACATAAAATGAGACTGTTGGGACCATAGAAAACAGAGGATCATCATTTATGGCAAATTCTTCGATTGGGTTGTTGTTACCAGTGGGCCACCACAGGGGTCAGTTTCCGGCCCCTTTCTATTCAATACTTTTTATTAATGACTTTATAGACGGTTTACACAGTCAGATTTCAATATTTGCAGATGATACTAAGCTGAATAAAGTAATTACTACTGAGGCCATAAGTATAATATTACAGAGGGATTCATGGAAGCAGGAAGAATAGGCGGAGAAATGGTTGATGAGGTTTAATGTAGATAAATGTAAGGTTTTGTACTTGGGCTGTGGAAACAAAAAGTATAATACATAAAGTCAATTACTTGATAAAACTGCAGTTGAAAAAAACTTGGGGGTATTGTGGATGGTTAACTTAATTTTAATGACCATTGCCAGGCAGCTGCTAATAAAAATTATGGGATGTATCAAGACAAGCATAGATTCTTATGATAAAGAGATAGTTTTGTCCTTATTCAAATCCCTGGTCAGACCACACATGGAATATTGTGTACAGTATTGGGCACCAGTGTATAAAAAGGACAAAGTAGAACTGGAACAGGTGCAGAGGAGAGCAACCAAGGGGAATGGGGGGGGGGACTAGAATACAATGACAATAACTAAACATGAGGTTATTTAGTTTAGAAAAAAGATGGCTGAGGGGAGACCTCATTACAATGTACAAATACCTTAACGGGCAGTACAAGGATCTCTCCAAAGATCTTTTTATACCTAGGCCTGTGTCCAGGACAAGGGGGCATCCTCTACGCCTAGAGGAGAGGCGATTTTACCATCAACATAGACAAAGGTTCTTTTCTGTAAGAGCAGTGAGACTATGGATCTCTCTGGCGCAGGAGGTTGTTATGGCGGACTCTATGTACATGTTCAAGAGTCATAGATGGCTGTCTGAAGAGCAAAAATATCACTTGCATCTTTTTCCAACCTTATATATACTGTGATACTTACACTCACCGGCCACTTTATTAGGTACACCTGTCCAACTGCTCGTTAACACTTAATTTCTAATCAGCCAATCACATGGCGGCAACTCAGTGCATTTAGGCATGTAGACATGGTCAAAACAATCTTCTGCAGTTCAAACCGAGCATCAGTATGGGGGAGAAAGGTGATTTGAGTGCCTTTGAACATGGCATGGTTGTTGGTGCCAGAAGGGCTGGTCTGAGTATTTCAGAAACTGCTGATCTACTGGGATTTTCACGCACAACCATCTCTAGGGTTTACAGAGAATGGTCCGAAAAAGAAAAAACATCCAGTGAGCGGCAGTTCTGTGGGCAGAAATGCCTTGTTGATGCCAGAGGTCAGAGGAGAATGGGCAGACTGGTTCGAGCTGATAGAAAGGCAACAGTGACTCAGATCGCCACCCGTTACAACCAAGGTAGGCAGAAGAGCATCTCTGAATGCACAGTACGTCGAACTTTGAGGCAGATGGGCTACAGCAGCAGAAGACCACACCGGGTGCCACTCCTTTCAGCTAAGAACAGGAAACTGAGGCTACAATTTGCACAAACTCATCGAAATTGGATAGTAAAAGATTGGAAAAACTTTGCCTGGTCTGATGAGTCTCAATTTCTGCTGCGACATTCGGATGGTAGGGTCTGAATTTGGCGTCAACAACATGAAAGCATGGATCCATCCTGCCTTGTATCAACGGTTCAGGCTGGTGGTGGTGTCATGGTGTGGGGAATATTTTCTTGGCACTCTTTGGGCCCCTTGGTACCAATTGAGCATCGTTGCAACGCCACAGCCTACCTGAGTATTGTTGCTGACCATGTCCATCCCTTTATGACCACAATGTACCCAACATCTCATGGCTACTTTGAGCAGGATAATGCGCCATGTCATAAAGCTGGAATCATCTCAGACTGGTTTCTTGAACATGACAATGAGTTCACTGTACTCAAATGGCCTCCACAGTCACCAGATCTCAATCCAATAGAACATCTTTGGGATGTGGTGGAGATTCGCATCATGGATGTGCAGCCGACAAATCTGCGGCAACTGTGTGATGCCATCATGTCTATATGGGCCAAAATCTCTGAGGAATGCTTCCAGCACCTTGTTGAATCTATGCCACGAAGAATTGAGGCAGTTCTGAAGGCAAAAGGGGGTCCAACCCGTTACTAGCATGGTGTACCTAATAAAGTGGCCGGTGAGTGTATATATACTGTGATACTGCAAGAAAGTTGGAGTGCTAAACAAACTGGTAGAGGTCATGTATTCATAAGCCACTTTTGCCAACAACTGGCCAAAGACCTAAGGAATTGTTTTTTAACACTGCTTCCTGCAAATGTGCACTGTGCAAACACTCACCTATTGACACGTCTTGAACACACTTACAACTGTACCTAATCTAATCGTTTGCATATAAAACAAGCAATGAGTTTAGCATAGTTAACTTTAGTATGAGATAGGCCAATATTTACTTTATATGATGGAAAAATAATCCTTCATTATATGACCATCAAGTCTACTACAAGCAGTGCTGCATGTTACATCTAATCTAGCTACTGTCTTCATCATTTCACTAAATCTTCATTCAATTAGGTGTTCAAAAGGTATACATTGAAGACTTGCAGATGTCAGAGTAAAACAAAAAGGCGTACCATTTTACACATGCGAAAAGCCAATTTACAAATTTTATCCTGAGCTCAACTTTTTAAATAACTTTTGTGGAAGTCTTGGAGTAATCTGCACTATATCAACTCTAATCCATTTACATTCACACAGGATGAGAGCAGTGCTCTTTGCACACTGAGTGGAGGACACTGACACTACTATGTGGATGTCCAATATTATTGGTGTGTGTTTGAATATAGAAATTTCAACTATTCATCTCCTGATCAATAAAGTGGAGACACATGATCCATCCTGGCGTGTCTACAACTATCTGCCCCCTTCAGGATTACACTGGCCTTGTACACTCGGATTACACTGCACATGTGCCATAGATAAGGCGTGTACACTATGAACCCACAGGCACCAGAAGCACCAGAGAGAAGCCTGATGTGCTTTATTGGACCCATTCTCTAGGTAGGTATTTTTTTTGTCAGCCACAGATAAAACATTATATGACAATTTGAGACTCTAAACCCCAGGTCCATATGGCCCTGTAGGTAGTTAAAGGGGTTTCCCCACCAATTAAGGTAGGCCCTATCCACAGGATCAGTGATGAGACCCCCTAAGATCATGAGAACGGGGGGGGGGGGGGGGTCTGACGGGGCCTGAGTTACTCCCCCCCCCCCCCCCGTCACAATGAATGGAGAAGACTGACAAACATGTCTGTTCTGCTCCAATCATCTCTATGGAGCTGACAGAGATTGCAGAGCGCACCGGATAGGATAGGGCCTAACTTGATTGGGAAAACCCCTTTAAGTGCCCCAGATTGACAGGTTCCCTTTAAAGGCATTAAAAGTTTACAACTATGTCATTTTCCAATCTTTGTTACAGAAATTGATTTTGCACACAGTTATATCAAAGCTTAGAATAATTGCAAAAAGTCGTTAGGAACCACATTTGGTTTCCATTTTTTAGATCACACACTATTTTCAGACAACAGCATCCGTATTAAATGGTTTGTACCAAGTGTATAAGTTAGAGTGTATAAGATAGAGTGATAAGGTGATCGCTGAAGGTCAAATTGATAAAGAGAAGCTCACTCCCCTGATACAAAGAACATGTGTGATCCATGAGGGACCCAACAGTGGGACTCTCACTGTTATCCCAAATCCTGTAGATAGTGGATGATTTATAAAACCCTTTAAAAAACATGACCTGCATTGAAAGGGTTGTTTGATAGCATTGACCTATACCTATAGTATAGAATATAGATCACATCAGATCACCTGACAACCTCACCACTTGAAGCAGAACTTCATTATGTACTGAAGTGGAAGCTGAGGTTGACTGCAAATTATACAGCATTTTTATGGTGACAGGTCCACTATTTCTAAAGGACATGTATTTCCGTGCTACAACACAGCTTTAAGTTAATGCATACAATGACTTGCCTACTAAGCAAAGTTGCTTTTCAAGAAAAACCAACTCATGTAAACCAAAATGAGACAATCTGTGTAGTTTGGGTACACACAGAATAACATTCTGTTGGACTGCATACTTAGTGTTTTGGCCTTTCCTGGCCCGTCACCTAAACTACCATCATGGGTTTAGCCTTTACTACATCTCTTTCACAAGTATCAGATTTAGTACTACTAACATGCATCTCTGACACACTAGATTTATCTGCTGTGGAAACATCTGCTTTGAATGAAATGAAAATATCATACAACACATTAATACAGGACTTCCTAATTCATGTTGAAACAACATTTCAACCATGTAAATTACACCCATAGTCATTTTAGGAGAAGCCACATTATCCTCTGGACACTTCTGATTATTATTGAATAATATTGGTTATAGAAAATAGCATATGTCTAGTCAATTATCCAAGATAAGGAAAACATCTATGTATAAGTGCATATGATCTACCTAGTCATCTACTGAAGAAATGGTCTATACTAAAGACTTATTCTTAGTAACCTTTGATGGAACCCTGTCAGGTGTTTTTTCCACTCTATGCTGATGTAATGACCTTTCCAATGGTGTCGAGCATATGCAGTGCCACTCCATACAATGTCTATGGCAATGACGAAAGTAACCAAATTTCTTTCAGTGCCATACAGATGAATAGAGCAGCAGGGACCTGGATAGAGGATATCATGTTGCATCCAGAAACCCCTTTAAAGTTACTACATCTTGCTGACACATATGGTTTCTTATAAATGGGTAAAATAAATGTAAATTATGGAAAACTAAGGGATTAAAAGTTGCCTACGGATATAGATTTGTATACAGATCTCTAGGAGTTGATATCCTTGAGACAATAAGATAGGACTGGAGCTTATCCCTTGAAATTACAAGATGATTTGTAGGACAATAATAATTATTTTTATATAGCGCCATCATAGTCCTTAGCATTTTACAAATCAGACAAGACTGGTAAGCCAGCTCCATGCCATAGCCGCCTGTACATTAATACTCAAATGTCATACCTATATATTTATGTATAAAGACATACATTACCTTAATTAAACAGTTTTCAAGTCTGCACTATTAACATTACTGATTCAAAGTAATAAATTCTTTAAAAATGGATCATTCCCAGCTGTGAAAGGCCACATTGTCAGTTAATAGCCATTAGCTCTGCCTCTGGATAACTGATATATTGCAGTCTCCCCCTTCTGAAGTCATGCCCGACTTGAAAGTTGTCATTTGTCATATTACACTGCTGTCATCTATGTAGACATTAGCCATCGCTGGACTGCTTGGTAATAATATATGTATTGTAAAATATATACAATGTTTGTAGAGGACGCCAGGGGTTCACATTTTATCTTAATGGAGCCAGAAACCCAAACAACAGTACACAGAACCAAAATCTCTTAATAAGCAAGTTCACCTTCTCTTTCTATCAAAATTACAAAAAAAACGATTGTTGCTAAAAGGGTGATATGCCAACAGTAGAAGTGCGGTCCCCTACTTAAGAACACCGACTTACAGATGACCACTACTTAAAAATGGACCCTTGAATGTTGGTAATTTACTGCACTTTAGCCCTAGGATATAATAATCAGCTATAACAGTTATCACAGGTGTCTGCAATTAAGCTTTCTTGTTAATTCTGGTTCTTAATACAACCCAATATTTTTAAAATCCAATTGTCACAGAGACCAAAAAAAATTCTGTCTGGGTTTACAATTATATACTATAGAGTTCCGACTTAAATAAAAATTCAGAATCTGGTACGTAACCAGGGGATTGCCTGTACTCCTATAACAAGACAAAATCTTAACATCATGACCTCAAAATTAAAATTTAAGAAAAGTATTGTTTGAAAAGTATATAATAGCAAAATATTAAGGATGTACACATATACACAGCAAAGGAGTATACAGAGCAGTATAGAGTTCTGTGCTTATTTATTTTAAAGGTAAGATCCTAACCTGAAATATGCATGGTAGTATGGCCCATGTTCTGCCCATGTGTACAATGGACTACACACACAAATTATATGCACGCCGGCTGCAGACAAACTGCCTGCGGAATGTGAGCCATGTGCTGGATACATATGAATAAAGCCGATTCACAGGCTGGCTGCACATGAACGTTGGACAGATCCTATGGACTGAACACATTGCACAGGATGGGAATCCTTGTATCATACAGAAATATGATGCAATAACTCCCTGACTGTTGGCCAAACAGTAGCACTGTTAATATAAAAGCTGTAACAGTGATCCTGCAGTCCAGTCATCAGGTAGAAGTCCTTGTAACATATATCTTGATGATGAAAGGACTCTTGTGCTCCTACAACTACACAATGTGGGCCGTGAAGGGGATGCAGCAGTCGGCACAGTGACCCTGCGTGGGGCATTACTGCCCCCGCTCCCTTCAGATAGCCTGCAAGATTTCAGGTCTCTGTAGGCTTGAAGGTTCGCTGGTTTTTACGCAAAACTACGAAAGGTTGGAAGAGGTGTAGTCTTGGTCACCAACACAGCCTGTTGGGGCCCAGGGCTTCATCATACGCCGATGCTGCATGATAAATTTTCCCCCCAAGAGTATATATTGTTACAAGCATCAGTGACCACATGTGATGAGAAAGAAGGGCTGTATACACATGTTTTGGGCATTGTTTTTAACTAGATAAATGTAAGGTAAATGCATTTAGGAAATTGGCTGTTTTACCTGCAAAGTCACCCAGCCATTAAATGTGATAGTAAAACTGTTTACCTGCAAAATCATTCAGCCAGTAAAGGAAGAACTCCCAAAATGTTTATTTTTTTTAATTACTTCAATAGAAATAGCCCTCATGATCGAATTAGTAGAACTTTTATTTTACCTCTTGCCTTTATTCATCTGCCATTTCCCATGTTCTGTTTCCTCAATCACATGACCACAATCAGACTCAATGGAATCATCCTCATTCCCCCTCCCAAACTGCAGCAACAGATCAGAAACCACATCTCCAGTACAGGACCTTTACAGAGGCATTCTGGGATGGGCACTGCTGTGATAATTAGTAAATGACACCAAGATTGTGTCTGACTATGCAAAATGAGAAATGTGGAAAAGTGACTCCATCGGTCCAAGCTGGGCCAGTTGTACAACTTGAACCTACTGTAAAGGGAGAAGTTCTTACATAGTTTTGGCTTAGTTGGCCATATTATATACACAGTCAGCTTAGCCCATTATCTTTACTGTCCACGTCACAGGATGGTCTTACAGGATAACCCACAGTGGGGGACTGCATGTTACTGTTAGACCTCCTGGGTAGTCAGACACAAAATGAAGTCATTGCTCTATTCAATAGCACATAATTGCATGGTTTCTATGGAACAGACATTTAATGAAATGCCACTGTTTGGGATAAATAGTATTTAAGCATGGTATCATCCTCCGCTTGCCATGCTACTCCTTCTCAACCAAGGGTGCCACAAGCAGGACTGAAGTAGATACATGTCATTCTACATGACAATTTCCAGAAGAGATTTAAACCCATAACAACATATTTCCCATGATATCCCACAGTTTCCGCTTTGTCAAATGTACATTTTTGCTGTCTTTCATCAACAGGTGGTAAATCTTTTAAAACATGTAGTTATTCTGTAATTCTCTAAGACTCTGGCTACAGTATACTGTACGCCTTTGAAAAGATGACAATAAAAGCTTGAAACAGTATTTGAGATACCATAAAGTCATGATGGTCACATTACTAATTGACGAACTTCTTCATAACCTTTAAAATTCTTCGGAGGGACACTGTCTACTCATCTTTATATATGAAGCTGCAAGAAATTAATCGCTCTCCATTACTCAAACTC
The DNA here is from genome assembly GCF_040894005.1 of Engystomops pustulosus. Lineage (NCBI taxonomy): Eukaryota > Metazoa > Chordata > Amphibia > Anura > Leptodactylidae > Engystomops > Engystomops pustulosus. Next base: position 115,779,218 of record NC_092412.1, read on the forward strand.
CTGTCTTTGTCATTTACAAACAGGCTTATACTGCATCTTCAACTAACTATATAAAACGGAACATCAGTGCCAAAACAATAAAAAAATAAATCAAAGTAAGCAATAATGAGAAATGAAGTAAAGTGGGTGCGTTCACACATTGCATTTAAAACTGCATCTCAACTGCATTGTAATTAGCATTGTTTTAGAAGCAGTTTCTTAATTTAATTGGTGAAAGACATGAACACGTGAATTTGATTTTGAAGGGGAAACCAATTCAAAAAATGTTATTCACCTGTTCAGGTAATGTCTTTCACCTTTAAAATTAAGAAACTGCCCCTGAGAGTGTGACCACACGTTCAGTTTTTCAGATGCAGTTTTTGATGCCCAAACCAGGAGTGGAGTAAAAGTAGGAGGAAGAGTAGCACCTTTCATTTATATGTCTTCACCCTTTATCCTCCACACCTGCATTTGGCTTCAAAAACTGCATCTAAAAAACTGAACGTGTGGACGCACCCTGAGGGTGATGACACACGTTCAGTTTTTCAGATGCAGTTTTTGGTGCCCAAACCAGGAATGGAGTAAAAGTAGGAGGAAGAGTAGCACCTTTCATTTATATGTCTTCACCCTTTATCCTCCACACCTGCATTTGGCTTCAAAAACTGCATCTAAAAAACTGAACGTGTGGACGCACCCTGAGGGTGATGACACACGTTCAGTTTTTCAGATGCAGTTTTTGGTGCCCAAACCAGGAATGGAGTAAAAGTAGGAGGAGTAGCAGCACCTTTCAATTATTTGTCTCACCCATTATGATCAAACCTCTTTTTGGCTTCAAAAACTGCATCTGAAAAACTGAACGTGTGCCATCACCCTTAGACTGCGGTCACATGCAGTGTTTTGAACCTGTTTTTGGCCCGTTTTTAACCCCTTAACGCTCTGCGCCGTAGCTCTACGGCGCAGAGGTATAAGGGATGTATGAAGAGGGCTCACGGGCTGAGTCCTCTTCATACAGAGGTGGGGGTTTTTGCATTTTGCACAAAACCCCCACCGCTAATAACCGCGGTCGGTGCTTGCACCGATCGCGGCTATTAACCCTCTAAACGCCGCCCGCAAAGTTGCGGGCGGCGTTTAAAAGACGGCGGCGCGCGGGCGCCGCCATCTTTTTTTCGATCGCCACGCCCCCGAACGTCATCGGGGGGCGGCGATCGGTTACCATGGTAGCCTCGGGTCTTCTCTTGACACGAGGCTACATGGTTTATGCAGGTTCGTTACAATGAGCCAGTGGCTCATTGTAATGTAAGACCTGCAAAAACGCCATATATTGCAATACTGTAGTATTGCAGTATATGGTAGGAGCGATCTGATCATCTAGGGTTAATGTACCCTAGATGGTCTAAAAAATAGTGAAAAAAAAAAGAAAAAAAAAAGTTTAAAAAATAAAAAAAATTAATAAAATATTAAAAGTTCAAATCACCCCCCTATCCCTAGAACGGATATAAAACATAACAAACAGTAAAAATCACAGACATATTAGGTATCGCCGCGTCCCAAAATGCCCGATCTATCAAAATATAAAAACGGTTACGGCCGGCGGTGACCTCCGAGGCGGGAAATGGCGCCCAAATGTCCGAAATGCGACTTTTACACCTTTTTACATAACATAAAAAATGAAATAAAAAATGATCAAAATGTCGCACAGACCTCAAAATGGTAGCAATGAAAACGTCGCCTCATTTCGCAAAAAATGACCCCTCACACATTTCCGTGCGTCAAAGTATGAAAAAGTTATTAGCGTCAGAAGATGGCAAAAATTTTTTTTTCTTTTTTGTGCACATTCGTTTAATTTTTGAAAATGCATTAAAACACAATAAAACCTGTATAAATTTGGTATCACCGCGATCGCACCGAACCAAAGAATAAAGTAGGCGTGTTATTTGGAGCGAAGAGTGAAAGTCGTAAAAACTGAGCCCACAAGAACGTGACGCACGTGCGGGTTTTTTTCAATTTTTCCACATTTGGAATTTTTTTTCAGCTTCGCAGTACACGGCATGTTAAAATAAATAACATTACGGGAAAGTAAAATTTATTACGCACAAAATAAGCCCTCACACAGGTCTGTACACGTAAAAATGAAAAAGTTATGGATTTTTGAAGTTGGAGAGCGAGAAATTAGCCGAAAAACCCTCCGTCCTTAAGGGGTTAAGCAGTTTGTTAAAAAAAACCGCATGCATTTTTTAAAACCGCATCCGTTTGGGCTAAAAACGGGTTCAAAACGCCACGTTTGACCGCACCGCGAAACTTATTATGAAGCAGTTGAGATGCAGTTTTAACTGCAACATGTTAGCACATCCAAAAAGGGATAAAACACGGAGAGTGTCATTGTTACACATTCCAGGATAAAAAGGTGCTGGCTGCTGCACTTTTTTTCCATTTTTAATAACCGAATATCCAACAAAACCTGTGCAAAGCCAGTGTGAAATATAGCTTAAGGGTGATGCCACACATGGCGGTTTGAACCCATTTTTTGTCCGGTCCATCCAAAAATACATGCGTTTTTTGAAAATCTAATCTCTTCAGCTGGTACTGAGCTGTTTTATTGCATTTAAAAATGCAATGAAAATGTCACTGGTGAAAGCAGCCTGTGACCAAGTGTGACTATCCTAAATACCCAAATTGTGCTTCATTGTTAATGCAGCAACTGCAAGATTGAAGAAGAAGAGGTCCTAAAACAAAAAGGAGACTGATATCCTGTTCTGGTAGCTTTATGCACAACACTTATAGCCCTAACATGCCTTTGGTCACGTGTCTAACATGTCTAAAGTAGGACCCATCCAAGGCTATTCAGGCTCTTAGTCTGCTCCAGATCAACTCACTGAAAAGTGAAATAGGATTACACACGATGGATGGATGAATATAGATAGATGATACTTTAATTTAAAAAAAATCTTGAAGAATTTTTCTGTAAAATAGATTAAGTGTCTTTACATCCTTGCCTGCTATTGTTATACACCAAGGATATCAGATATGTGCTACATGTAAGAAAACTAGAGGCCTCCCAAAGTCTTTCTTTGATAACCTTGAGCATTATATCCACAGCCACGAAAAAGAAATAGATAAAAGTGGTGTCTACACGAATGGTAACTACATTATGCAATGAAATCTTACGCCATGAGCGCATGGTTCATTAAAAAGTATCACACTATGTAGTACTTCATACCCTGCCTTTGTGACTGTGCACTAGTCAGCTAGAGAAGTTCACTGCTTTCTTTTCCTGAAACATTCTCAGATAAAAGGAAACCTATTCTTCTAAGACATAACCTTTATGCAAAGTGCTCCCTTTTTTTTTTTTTTTTACTTTTGGCCTTGTGAAAAGTTTACATGGATGCTTGAAGAAAGAGAAATATCCAACACACATTTGCTGCAGATATTTGGACAGTCAATACAGGCAGTACCTGGGTTTGTACTTGAGCTGAATTTGTATGTTAGTTGGAACTGGTATATTTTATCATTTTAACTCCAGGCATTTTTTTTGTCCATATGACAATTGGATTCTCACAATGTTGTGCTGTCATGGGGACAAGGATTATCAATAAATATTCATTAGAGGCCCCTTACATATGATCATTGCAGCCTGGGACTAAAGCAACGCATCCAGAGAGCTTCACCAGAGGTCACAATCGTCAGAGAGGTCTATAAATCGGATTTACTTAAAGGGAACCTATCACGAGGGACTGCTTACGCTAAGAATTTGCATTACAATATAATTGTGTGTTATAACTTACCTTGCATCCCTCTGTGTAGTCCCAGGGGTTAGGCTTAGGTTTGGATGCATTAAAAAAAACAACATGTGACTTGTCTGTGCTGTTTACTGCTCAGCTCTCAGCCCCCAACTTTGTGCTCCTGTACAGCTCCTCCCTCCTGCTCCTTCACAGAGATCACAGCCTTGTGAGCTGATATCAGTGGGAGAGGGAGGAGCTGTACAGGAGGACAAAGGTGGGGGCCAAGAGAAAGCAGAAAGGCATATTTGCACTGCAAGTGTGATGGGCTTCTGTAACCTGTCTTTAGTGAAAATGAGGTACCTGGTGACAGGTCCCCTTTAAGTTAGGGACTGCTTGTATACTTTAATAAATTGAGATTCAAGTCTCAAAGAGCACCTCTTGTGCTCTTCCCAACATCCGTTCCCGATCATTGCACCTGTACCTCTAAACTCTGAAAAATGCTGTCCATCCCTTTTCATATAAACAACCGAAGTGCCAAAAAGTCAGCCCCCCCCATCACCAGTAATGAGTGACCGGATACTTGGTAGCTTCAAGTGACAGTGCATCACAGCTTTCTGACAAACAGCACTGCTTACAGGGTTACATTGACACTAGTTTTAGTTTGCCAGGGCTGCATTTAAAGGGGTATTCCAGGAATCAGCATAATTCATATACAAGTGGGCACCCAAAATATAAGCTAATGTGTAATTAGTTATTTAAAATTTTGCTCCCCTCAGCAGAAAATGCTGTTGACATAGACTGTAATGAAGAATTAAAATGCTACTGGCCCTTTAATCAGTCCGTTAATTTCCTCCGCGCGGTCCGTAGCAGGACAGAAGATGGCTGTTGGTCACATGTCCACATCACATGTCCTGCACCTGCCTGGGCAGGTCATGTGATCACCACTACGTTTGGCTGTAGTCGGTTGGTTGCAGTGCATCCAGTATGGCCAGTGTATTGGTGATGGCAGTTACACATCATTACTATGGTAACAGAGCAAGGAAACCTATTAGATCCCTGGGAGTATAAGAGGGAGGAGGAGTTACTGAGAACTAAAGGATCATGGAACTTGTAGTTTCCAGTGGCGGCCATCTTAGTGATAACTCCACCTACTTTAGAGAGGCCATAAATTTTGTAAATCATAAAATCTAATTATTTAAGCTCCATTTTGTTACTAATGAGATTGAGTATTGTTGTATTTATTTATTTATATCATCATGGGTTTTTGTGTCAGACGTTCATATTCCCGGAATACCCCTTTAAGGCACAGTCTGGGCTGGTTGTGTACAATTGAATCCATGTGCATCAGTAAGCGATTCAGTAAGCCCCACAAAATTCTACAACAGAATACATTCTGGAGTCTTTATTCCCTGCTTGGAGCTTTTAATTAATTATTTATGAAGTATTTTCAGGGAGGTATGGGTTTATATTATTATTCATTCACTTTAAAGATATTTTACATATATTCTAGATATGTTACACAGTAGTTTACCTCTCAGAGTGCGGTCTATGATTTAAAAGTGAGTGAAGGATTGGTAAAGATTTATTTATGCACTCCGGAGTCTAATGTGGGAACGACTTCTGCCAAGTGCCGACTCAAGAACCAGATGCTTTAAATGCTGGTCACTAATTTTGTGCAATAACATAAACTGCTGCAGAAATTGCTTTTGATATGTTTAACAAAAGCATAATATGAAGAAGAGAATGGTGGGAGGATGTGGGGCTAGTCCAGGCTTGCATTTAGAAGTCTCCTATAGATGAATCATAATAAAACCCCAATACACAACTACATGAATTGTGCAGAGATAAATCCTTTCATAAAAACAAAGGGCAACATTAAAGGGGTTATCCGGGTGTTAAAAAATACTGAGGGCCAGGCTGGGGTGGGCTAGTTAAACATAATAAACATCTACTTACCTCTTCCGGCGCCGCAGATGTCCCGTGCCGCAATCAAGCTGGCTCCCATCTGACACCATCTTCCAGTGCTTACAACGCTGAGAGATAGGGACGGATGGGAGGAGCCAGCCACATAGCGGACCGGAAGTTCCCTGTGTGCGGCTTCTGTGCCCCTTTAAACAAACAGGGGCACGGATCAAACGGACTGCGACGTGGGACATCGGCGGCGCCAGAGGAGGTAAGTAAATGTTTATGATTTTTAAATAGCCCACCCCAGCCCGGCCCTCAGTAATTTTTAACACCCGGATAACCCCTTTAACACTGACCACTGTCATGATAAAGAGGACTTTCCTTTTAAATAAGAATAAAAAAGATTTTGCTTTACTGTTGTGATAAATATGATTGTTACATCTAATATAATGTTTGTATACTTGTCACCTATTTTTTAAAGCTTAAAATGAAAGTTTTTGAATAACAGAAAATATTTTATACACTAAAAGTAATAAGTGCCTTTCAGCAGAGGGGGAGACAGCACTTTATTCTACTCTTCTATATAGCACACTGCATTTCCATAATAATGAAAGCAGTAAATCAAGACAAATAAAATGTTCCAGGTTAAGGAACATTTGTAAAATGTCATGAAAAGGGAAAATTTCACACCTACATAAATGTAATGTCAACAGTAGCATAACATGTGAAAGGTGTATGTGTGACTGAATCTATCCCGCAGCTTTTAGTAAAACTACAGATATTTTGAAAGGAATCTTTTATTCTTTTAAAAACATTTATTATGTTGTGCTCAAGCTCTTTCAATCTTCAATAGTGTTACAGTACATGCATGGAGATCTTTAAGAGTACACTCTTCTATAAATTTCTTATTGCAGGATTTTAGGCATTACACAATACATCACAATAAGATGTCATTATCTGATGTCATAAGCAATGCTATTTTTCCAATTTTTCAAGAGATGTCTGCAAGCTGTAAAAAAATATTTTACATAATAGGTAAATCATCCAGACAAAGTCAGGGGCAAAGAGTTTGAGGATGAATTTGAGCTCTCCACTTTTCCTCTGCTCTTTCTTACTCTGACCTTGCTTGCTTATTATCTCTCTAACATCAGCACAACTAGTTAAAGGAACTCTACCATTAGATTAGAACTTATTTTGTTTAATCCCTGAGCTGAGTGGTTTTGCAGAAAAAACAATTATAAAATTATGACAATGAGGCTCTGTTGCTCCTGTGGCTGCTGCAGCTTCTTCTTTTACATTAAGTATGCACTGCTCCAGAGAATGATGTAATCACTGTGTTTTGCCTGACAGGCAGGAGTAAGCAGTCACTTCAACATCCCCCAACTGCTGTGTAAGAGTCATCCAGCTCAGATTGATTAGTCCTGTCTGGACAGTGCAAGAAGCAATGTGTTTATGAACTGCAGGCTGAATGCAATTCAGCTTTCCCAAGGTCCTGAATCTTATAATTGTTTTTTTTAGATAAACTACTCAACTCAGGAATTAAACAATATTTGTTTCTAGATCACTGTAGCTACAGCATTCTCAAGGTATGTCTGGTTCATAATGCATGAAATCAAATGGTAGATTTCCTTTAAAAGAAATCTACCATCAAAACCAAGCACGATAAACCAGGGACACTTACTCATACATACAGGCACTGTGACTATACCGTAGTAATCTTCTTATATTTGTTATCCATGGCCTCCTTCTTCTAAAATCAACTTTTAAGATTATGCTAATTATCCCCTCATAATTTCCCCCATAGCTTAAAAGTTGATTTTAGAAGGAAGTAAGCCATGAATAACAAATATAAGAAGATCACCTTAGTCACAGTGCCTGAATTTACAGTGTCCCTAGTTAATCATGCCGGATTTTGATATTACATTTCTTTTAATTTACAATGATGTTCTTGTACTGCATAATAGAGATGATGACAGAGACACACTCCTGGCTTCAGTGCCCATGCACCAGAGCTTGAATTACATGGCACAAGTGTGGTATTTATTGGAGCAGTTGCACTGTTGAGGAATCAGGGTCCAACCTCCCTAGTGAGGTAGTGTAAGGCAATAGAGGGGACCAGCAAAGATATGAAGACCTTAACTTCATCCTAAAGCTCTGCACAATATGACATTATTCAGATGATTTATTTATTAGATTAGATATAATAAGTATTTTTATAACTTCCAGATATTGCCTAAACAATATATATATATTTTTAATGAAGTAAAGCAATATAGATTACAATTTAGGTTTGAATGCAGAGAGATCCAAATCCACAGTTGTCAACAATGTTTCTGCCAGCAGTCAGCACTAGGAGGAGCTTTTCCAGACAAATCTCACAGGAAGGTGTAGCTGTGAAACAAGATGTTGTCACAATAGAATCAAGTGTGAGCTGCCTATATATCAGGTATGATTTCATAATTGATAGATTTTAAATTTAATATGCCAGACAAAAACAACAAAATGTACTTCCCAATATTCTCTCCTTTGCCATAAATCTATACTCTGTAATAGTATATTGCTCTAAACTGCCTTTTCCACCACTCAGAAGTGATGGAGCACTAGGATCCTATCTTGTCTAGGGTCAGACCAGCTGGCACTTTGAATTTGCAATCCTAATTTGCATACCACATTTCCAAGCTTCAGAAACAAGGCACCAGGTTTTAGCACATCAAGATCTAACTCAATCTGACAGCCATAACAGTGACGGCTGCCAAACATGATTGATTGGTTGGATATATTTAGACATGGAAAACAGTAATACCAGTGAACTCATGTATGTTGAATGCAAAGGAGAGAACATGATAACAATGACTGCTGGACAATAAGATGCAACAATGACTTATGACATGTCCCAGAAGTGTCACAGATCAAAAGTACCAGCCAAAGACTTGTTTTCAAAGAAATTCTACTTTTTTTACACTTTTTTCTATACTGATATACAAACAACTGCAAGCCAAAGAGTTGATAATAGATAAAGTCAATAGGATAGAGGCCTGCTACTGACAAGGATTTAATTGGCCCAACTGCCTTCATTGACCCACAATAAATCCAAACCTCATAAGACCCCCAGCTTTTGTCTGCCATGTTTCTGAAATTGTATTTAAAGGAATATTCTAGTGTATTAGTTTGATTTGAAACCTGAAGTGTCATGAAACATCGTTATTTAAACCACTCAGCCAGGTGTCAGACAGTGCTCCCTTGAAGGGTATTTCCGTCTTAGGTAGAAAATGGTATAAACAGGGAGGGGTATTCCTAAACATCTGGACTGCCACACATAGATAGTCCTTTAGTAAGAATAGATGACCACTGTAAAAGGTCTTAAAAGTAACATTTCACCTATATTATCACAAAGAAACACATTATTGAAGGACATACTACCTATCCCAGGATCTATAATATGTCTGAATAAGAGAGGCAATATTATCCACTTAGTAAGTTATGTCTTTTTTAAACAACATGATTATGTTTAACTGATAAATTGATCACATTTTCTATAGGCAGCCCCCCTCCCCTAAAAAAAAAAAAAAAAAAATCAAACGAACGCTAAAACATTAAAACGTTATAAACCAATTTTCTACCATATTCTCCAACAAATTGTTGGTAAAAGCAAAAAGGTTATAGTAAATTTTGATGTTCGCTCTTATAGCATAGGACTAGCCATCTTGACCTTATGTTCCATATTTATATATATATATATATATAAAAAAAGTTAATTTGAGGCAGAGCAAAAGGCTAGGACTAAAATCCTGTGTTTCTACTCTTGTAATGTGGTTGACCTTTCCTAGCTAAGAAGGGTTTGGCTTTCGAGTAGAGATGGATGGTCTCCTCTACTCTGTTTGATGTTGGCCTATGAGCACAAATAAAAGCATTATAAAAGAAAAGCCATGCCTTCAAAGTGCAAAAGGCAGCTTGGTAAATGTTAAATGTATACAGCCTTAACTTAACTGGGCCTCCGACTGAGCAATAAAATATTTAACCAGTTCATTATCAGAAGAGGAACAAAACTACATTTACACACACATGGAAGCTTTGCTTTCCACTGATGACCCTAATTATAAGAATATAGATGCAAATACCACATTAAAACTAATATCCACAAATTGAATTCTGGAAATCATATTTATAAAAAGCATGTCTTCATAAGAGACAGGTTTAGTTGTATTTGGCAATGATGAAGAGCAGAAAGTACATTGTGCAGCTAGTGCACACCACCGCAACTACTTGGTGGTCTTTTGTCAAAAGCTGATCTGGGATGTGCTCTCTTCTGCAATTTGTGAGTTAAATGCATTTTTTAAAATAAATAACTATGGAAACGTAGATGAAACCCAGCAGGTGGCCAAGAAACTCAATCTGCAGAAAAGCAGTAGCGCTTTTAGGGCAATCAAAGATAGTTTGAGAAATTTAATTAAATGGCATAAAGGCTGGCAGAGACTCGAGAAGCAGCCGTGTATAGTCAGGTTCAACAATTACTCCTTGGAGTACAATTTGCACACTGTGTCTAATTGATAAAGGATATATTATACCGGGTTACAAATACACCTTAAAATTTGTACTGCAAAGTTTTCCTATACATCACTGTGCAAAAACAGAGGTAGTTGTTGACATTCATTTATTTATCTCAGAGCTGCTGAAGAACATGGTAGTCAGTCTGGATTGGCTATACACTAATATACATCAATAATTTAACATATATGCTATCCAGTACAAAAGTATGCAATAAAAAGGGCAAAAGTGAAAGGGGTTTTGTGTATTACTTTTACAATGAGATTCTATATGTCATTGATACCACCGAAAAGATTCAGACATAAGCACTCATTTACTTTAAAGAGGACCTGTCACCTATAAAAAAGGCACAAAGAGCTGCTTACTAAAGCAAACAGCTCCTTGCATTAGCCTATTTTTAGCAGTGATAAACTGCTAGCTTCATCAGAACCCTTCGATAAAGCTATCTGACACTGCCGCGCAGTACAATAGGAACGTAAGACAAAGCTCAAAGCGTTCCAGCGTATTCATGAGGGGGCGGGAGTAGGAGGCGGTGACTGCCGCATGAAGCTCGGCAGTCACCGCTGACCTATGGAGTGGGTGCTGCTTCTTTCCCGGACCGCCCCTCATGAATACGCCGGACCACTTTGAGCATGGTGCTGCGTCCCTATTGTACTTCACGGCAGTGTCTGCTAGCTTTACCGGAGGTTCCAATAAAGCTAGCAGTTTAACAATGCTAAAAATAGTCTAGTGCTAGGAGCTGCTTACTTTGGTAAACAGCTCCTAGTGCCTTTTTTTTTTAACCCCTTAAGGACGCAGGGTTTTTCCGCTCATTTCTCGCTCTCAAACTTCAAAAATCCATAACTTTTTCATTTTGACGTGTACAGACCTGTGTGAGGGCTTATTTTGTGCGTAACAAATTTTACTTTCCCGTATTGTTATTTATTTTAACATGCCGTGTACTGCGAAGCTGTAAAAAAATTCCAAAAGTGGAAAAATTGAAAAAAGAAACCCGCACGTCATGTTCTTGTGGGCTCAGTTTTTTCGACTTTGACTGTGCGCTCCAAATAACAACTCAGCTTTATTCTTTGGTTCGGTGCGATCGCGGTGATACCAAATTTATATAGGTTTTATTGTGTTTTAATACATTTTCAAAAATTAAACGAATGTGTACAAAAAAAGAAAAAAAAATTTTTGCCATCTTCTGACGCTAATAACTTTTTCATACTTTGGCGCACGGAGCTGTGTGAGGTGTAATTTTTTGCGAAATGAGCCAACGTTTTCATTGCTACCATCCAGGTCTGTGCGACATTTTGATAATTTTTTATTTCATTATTTATGTGATGTACAAAGGTGTAAAAGTCGCATTTCGGACATTTGGGCGCCATTTCCCGCCTCGGAGGTCACCGCCGGCCGTAACCGTTTTTATATTTTGATAGATCGGGCATTTTGGGACGCGGCGATACCTAATATGTTTGTGATTTTTACTGTTTATTATGTTTTATATCAGTTCTAGGGAAAGGGGGGTGATTTGAATTTTTAATATTTTATTTTTTAAACTTTTTTTTTTCCTTTATTTTCCCACTATTTCTTAGATCATCTAGGGTACATTAACCCTAGATGGTCAGATCGCTCCTACCATATACTGCAATACTTCTGTATTGCAATATATGGCATTTTTGCAGCACATTCAAAAAGTGGCTCATTGTAACGAATCTGCAAACGAAGACCCGAGGGTACCATGGCAACCGATCGCCCGGCCGTCTTTTAAACATCGCCGGCGGCAATGAAAGGGTTAATAGCCGCGATCGGTGCAAGCACCGACCACGGTTATTAGCGGTGGGGGTTTTCTGCAATATGCAAAACCCCCCACCCTTGTATGAAGAGGACTCTCTTCACACACTCCTTATACCTCTGCGCCGTAGAGCTACGGTGCAGAGCATTAAGGGGTTAATGAAGATAATCTGCAATACTGGTGACAATATCCCCAGTATTGTTGTAATGATCAGCGGTTACCCCGGTAGTCGATGTCCTCCAATAAGTGATATCAACGGCAAAATATATGTTACTAATGTTAAAATGGTTTCGCCACTAGCACTACTTATATACAGAATAGGGGATAAATTATAGACCAGTAGGTGCAAATACTCAGACCCCAGTCAATCTACAACTGATCATCTAAACTATGGATAAAAGATAAATTATTCCCTTCCAATAACCCATGGGGTTATGGGAAGTGTAAAACTGTCTCCCCCTTCAATCAGCTGTTTAATGCCAGAATTACACCTTGCCCATTGTGTAGCAGCCATTCACTTCATTGGAAAGCATTCTCCTTTAAATTCCATTGTGTGCAATTAGCAAGTAGTGGATATGCCAAAATGGGCAAAATAAATTTGCTCTAGCGATGCATATGTGAAATAATGCCACAGCTAAGAGTATGAAGGACAGAAAGGGTCCACACATATGAACAAATATTAGTTCACATCAATCTGGCAATTAAATATTTTAATCAGTCTGCTGCATGTCAGAGGTGATTCCCCTTGAGGAGAAAACATCAGCAAGGATGAACATTGACGTGTTAAGCCAATAACAAAGAATCATTAAAACATCCTTAGAGTCAGAACTGCTCAATCTCAAGTTGTGCAGCTTATTCTCCTTGAAGCACTAGGAAAGAAACATCCTGAGAACCCCCCTGTTGTGAGAGGTAGGATTTAAGGTGTTCCCGTTCTATACAACACATAGCTTCAGATGTCAAGACAAAAGCAGACCAATTACAGGATGAATAGAGAAACACAGTCCTGGCAGACCCCTCAACACAAGTTAGGAAAGTGATCTCTCTCATTTAGGTTGCATTGTGTCAACAACCTGCTGCTCACTATGACAGTGATGGGAAGTGAGGAAGCTTCTTGGTCATGTTTAACAGTTGTCTCCAATGTTATATCCTTCTATTCACCTGAGCCAGTTGTTTTCCCATGTGAACCATGGATTGTTGAAGTAGAGTGTAATATGTGTGGTCATTTTTCCCTGAACATGTACTGTTGGGGAAAAAACCTCTATACACCATATATTTTGTTGTTAAATGTGTGTGAGAATGCATATACTTTAGGCAAATGTCTTATGATAAGCAGGGTTATCTGAGAAAAGAACAGGGCAGGTAGAGAGAAGCTGAGCTCTGTGTAATATGGGCTTATATAAAGCAGAGAACCAGGACTTTTTGGAAAGACAGTGAGAGTCATGTTTACTCCACCCCTAAACAGTGATTGACAGCTCTCTGTGAACATATCCTAATAAGGGAATTTTGTCAATCACTATGTAAACATGGGGCTGATCAGGATCTTACTGTGCCTCCTAGGAGTCCTGTCAGGATTTAGCCTTCCTGCACACAAACATTCATGAGCCACAAACAAAGGCTCAGCTTTTGGTTATTTGGAACTCGTGTATTGTAAAGTCCACTACTGCGCCAATGACATTAGAAAAGATTGCGGGTTCCACAAACACAGCCGAACTAGGACCTGCTCTGAAGCTTGGAAACCACCGCTATGAGTCCACTTAAATGTATTTCCGTGTGCTATCTGTTGAATAAATCGGTATCACGTGGACAAAAACAACATTTATGTGCAGGAAGCCTTGCTCTCCTTTACACTCAACTCCTTCTCCAAATAATATAGGGATGCATAACACAGAGCTCAGCATACAGGGCAGCAGAAGTTATGGGACATGTTTCAGCAGAGTCTAAAGAAGTGGTGAAGGAATTCAAGAGGTGGATATTTAGGTTTTCTTCCCCCAAATAGTCATAAAAGATGTTATAAAGGAATAACATACAATAAATGACAATCATCATACTTCACCTGCAAGTAAACTTAGCAAAAAACTGTGTACACATCTGGTTCTTACAAAGAAGTAAGACTGTTGTACACCTATTATTAAGTTATTTGGACCAAATTTTCTACTTATTAAGTGCCCTTTGCTAAGAGCACCTCCTGCCCCATAATCAGCATATAACTTTGCAAAAACAAGCTTTTTGTAATCGACTTAAGTTTCGGTTTCAGAGTTTGATTTGTGGAGTCCATCTGTCCCTCCCGCACAATGCATCATGCAAACACCTGGCTACATATGGTCCATGTTATAAAAGCTGCTAAATGTGCTTGGGCAAACACGTGACATAAGCTAAGTGGCTGGGCCCCAGTGCCTCACTTTGATCGTGTTTTTTCTCTTCATGAGGATTTAATCTAGCGACAAAAAAACATAATGTGTTTAGGAAACTCCAAGAACTAACTGCAGTTTTCTGCCTTTTGAACCTCCCTGAAATGGGGCAAAAACAAGATCCTGTGATATTTAACTTGCTAGGTATTCAGAGCAAACAGAAAGACATGTAGGTTAATATTCATCTTAATGACACCATATTTATAGGCTTCAACATATAACAATCTGTATATGTTCTATAATGTTACATAACAATACTTTTTGGTATTTTCAAAAAGGACCACAAAATTAGGAACCCTGAGTATTCCCAGTTAGAAGTTGCTCATGCTTCCCATCTTATGTTTCCCATTAACTGAACGTATCTATATTTATGAGATTATATAAAAGCCATGTTAATTTACAGTATCAATATTCCAATTAACATATAAGCTTGACCAAACATGTTGCTGGTCTCCATGGAGGTGGAGAGTTGCTGCCATACATTTCAGCGCTCATCTGCACATGAAACAAACGCTCTTTTTCTTCCATATGGATTTATTCAACCGAAAAGACAAGCTTCTTTGACAGTAGTCAGGAGGACTTGGGTGGTAGGTAACATAACCTTGTTCATAATTAATTTTCCATCCTAACTGCAGCATTCTATAATGTACAATTACTTGTAGAATCTAATATTGAGTCTATATCACATCATCGCACTAGGTTCTGCCTAGGAACCAGTACCATCTCATACCAGCATGTACACCAAGGTAATCCATAGAGGCTAGGGTGTCCTTCTAGCTTCTATTCAAAAAAAATTCCAAATAAAAGTACTGTATATATATATATATATATATATATAAGGTTTTTAATGTGTGTGTATATATTTAGATAGATAGCTACATTTTTATTTATTTTTAATACCATGGGAGCCTATGGGCCATGTGTCCTGTAGTCTGTCTAAACATTTTCAAGTTGGACACCCAGCCAAAAGTTAGAAGTATAAATGATCTATAAACTACAGTAACTGTATTCATTGTATTAATGCCCACAGTAAACTATGAAATTCAATGGTTTTGGCTGGAAGAAAAGAATTAAAGAATGCTAAAAGAATGCTAAAGTAATACTCCACGAAGGTTTAGCACAGCTTGAAAAAGTAAAGAGTCAATTCATATTAAGTATTTAACATGGTAACAAAATGTTAAATTATTCTTAAAGTATTTAACCTTTCAGCTCCGTTCCCCCCTGTCGCTAGCTGCCCTTTTTATGGGCTCTCCTACTGTTCTCTTTCCTGAGCTCTCCTGCAGTGGCTCCCCTACCGGATGCTGCCCACGTTATAATTTCCCCCCTCTAGCTCATCTTCTCTGCTAGAAGTTAAAAGCTGTTGCATTAAAGCCATTTTCACTCCCTTGTTTCTTCTTATTTCCCCCCTGCCAATACCACCCACTGATGAGTAGATGAGTGTTAACTCTGGTGTGCTGGACCAGTCACAAAAATCAATGAGCTTATAGGCTCTCCAGACCTCTTGTCATCCTCCCATACCATCTGTGCTTGTATGGCACCTCAGTCAGGCACATTAACAGTTTCCATGCCTGGACCAATATCCACTTCTGTATACTGACGCAGTTTGGAGAACTTTAATGTCACACTTCAACTCTGGTGCAAGTTCCAAGATGAAATAGAAAAAAATGCTGCAGATGCAATGTATATTTCCTGTACACTGTAATTGCACCAAGCCAATAATGATGCTTTAGCAGAGTACAGACTGCATGAAGACCAGCTTACCAACAGCCAACCACTTCTTGTAACAGCATTACATTATGGAACTATTAGATATGTAATCTATTTGTTTAACGCACAATGTAATTGAAAACAAGAAAGAACAAACTAAGTAAATTGAAATTACAAACTTTGTTTTCTTATAAATTATATTAATTCTCTTGAGACCAAAATATAATAGCTGTAAAATATTTTAACAGACAATGTCTTGCACCTTTGAAGATGTGAATAATAGCCAGTCACATGAAGTCCCTAGAGATCTTAATGTCCACTAGGAATTCAGTCTTATGTAAGAAGCTACATCTCACATCTCATCTTCAGACGACTGAGAATCTAGAGCCAGAGCATCAGAATAGCTCAGGAGGGTCTTTAAACTCATGTTACCTTGTCTACCATTTACTGAATGTGGAAATTGCTGCATATAAACTCTGTGCCGGTAAATCTTATCTTTGTAAGGAATTTTGATTTCAGCCTTTGCACTACATTTAATAGCAGATAGAATTTGATAATTATTGTGTAAATATGTGCAAATAGAATGAAGACCCAGTAAAGATCCAACAATACAAAAACTGAATAGAAGCATGGAAACACTCATCAACAATAAAAGAGATACTATTTACTAGAAATTGGAGCTGTCCTGTAACTGGTAGACAGAATTAATAACTATACAATTTCCAAACAATTAATGACACTGTAGCCCATATAAAAGTGTTTCAATTAATGTTCATGGGTTCGGCATAATTAGATCTGTCTTATAGGGCTATGGCTTTAGTGTTCCCATATGGCTCCAATTTTAATCCAACAGAACAGGGCATGATCCTG
Organism: Engystomops pustulosus; assembly: GCF_040894005.1. Lineage (NCBI taxonomy): Eukaryota > Metazoa > Chordata > Amphibia > Anura > Leptodactylidae > Engystomops > Engystomops pustulosus. Next base: position 115,796,125 of record NC_092412.1, read on the forward strand.
CAGCAACCACTTCAAGTGCTGCCATCCTCTATGATCAATGGACAAGGTAAACAGGCTATCATACTGGCCTTCCCCCTAATAAGTGCACAGGATGTCCATGTCCCAATGAGGCGTTTTGCCAACATCTCTCAGATCCACATCAAATATAATTTTCAAACCAATTAGCTCGGAAAGCATCAAAACCAAAGCAGCGCCTTCCACATTCTAATTACCAGGCCATCCTATTCAATTCCTAATGAGAGGAAAGACAAAGGCCGTATATGCATTAGGGTCTACTTCAAGAATTTCTTTTCTTTCTGCAAACAGATCCTCTTTTGTTCTGGTTAAACACCAATTACTCAGCGCTCTCTAACATGCAAATGAGATGAAATTAGGGCACCATGCATCCCGAGCCCTTTCCACGGTAAGTTTGAATAATAATAAAAATATTTAAAACTACATTTTCACAAATACACACAAACCAACAGAACAAAACCTTGTGGGGGTTTTCTAATGCAGGCGATTTGTACAATCTTAATGTTAATGGAATCAGCTGCATTTGCATCCACTGAACCCCTGTGAGGTATAGAGCAGAATAAGTTATCGGCTCAGATATATAGAGATCTACAAGAACCTCCTCTACATTTATTTTCACCTTACTTGGCAAACTACTGCACCATTTATTATCCCAGACAAGAATAAGCTACAGAAATACTTTGAAAGCAGTGGACTAAATGATAGTTCACAAGGGGTTGCATTATTCAGAGGGATTCTAATTCAAGAAATAAAATAAAAAGCACCAGTTTTTTTTATAATTCGGAAAATCCTATCTACAAGGAACGGCATTTCTAAATGCCTGAACAATTGTGAACAACTTATTCACAAGAGACAAGAATACACTTGTTGAAAAGTCAGTACAAGCAAAAACTGTGCCACAAAAATGGGCAAAACCGCCAGGATCTCCATATCATGCCATGCTTAAAGGTCCATGTGGTGAAAAGTGTTCTGCAAGGAAAAGGGCTGTTAATATTATGTTTTGAACATACTTTATCAGTACATTCATTAATACTGTTCCGGAAAATTTATGATACTTGCTCCATAAAGTCTGTAAGGAAGTAGGCATGGTTGCCCACCATGACAGCAACAGCTAAATTGCTTTTAAACACCCACTTCTTGATACATCTTACAGTCTGTAATAAATATTAGGGATCCTTTCTAGGTGATATAATAGTGTCCAGAAGTCCTGGTCTTCTGCAAACAGGTCAGTAAGAATAAGCTGTTCCTGCTGTAAGTTAAAAAGGATTCTGAAGTGCAAGGTTAGAAGGCCAATAGCTAAAAACGGTACACAGAATTACAAATGTATATATCTATTTCAAATTTATTAATATGTTCTCGACAAAATACATACAAAGGAGAGTTGTCTGAAGACAAACTTTTTACAAACTCCACTATGATAAAGAGTAGATCACCACTAACAAAGCAACATCCACTCTGTCAGACCTGCCAAAGTTCTATATTTGGGCAATTTATCTAAATGACTTGTACCTGTGATTACTGTGAATATATATTGCTTTATCCACCATGTGATCAAGTATCGCAACGTAGTGGAGAAATTAGGGTAGGTTTTCTATGTATGCTGCAAGGAAATTCATACAATTATGCAGAGGATAAATATAGGATACATTTTGCACCTCTTAAGACACTTTTATGTAACTGGTTAATTAACTTCGTGCCCTGCTGCTTGTTTATACCTCATATGGAATGCTGAAACATTTTTGTTTTATTATCAGAACAATAAAACAAAAAATTGGATTTTCCGAACATGATATTAAAACCTTTGCTTGGTTTTAATAATAATAATTCCTTTATTTATAATAATAATTCTTCATTTATATAGCACACAGAGATTACCTAACGCTGCACAGAGCTTGCCAAATTGGTCCCTGTCCCCAATGGGGCACACAATCTAATCAACTTAGCAGTATCTTTTTGGAGTGTAGGAGGAAACTGGAGGACCCAGAGGAAACCCACGCAAACATGGAGAGAACATACAGTCTCTTTGCAGATGTTGACCCTGGGCCTTGAACCCAGTTACCCAGCACTGGAGGCTGTAATGCTAACCACTGAGCCAGAGTGCTGCCCTTAACAAATATCTTTGTAAACAAAGGTTACAAAATATTTCACCAATGGATCAGAATTTCAGTATTTACTCTCTTTGCTCTAGTGGGGAATCCAGACCATTTTAGCCTCTCAGTTTGAACAGTGACATGAGGATCAGGTTTATTTATTGGGGTTGCGACCAGGTTCCTGTCCACATCAAGATTCAGGCTAGCTAGAGTGTATATATGTAGGAAGCATGCATACAGTGGCTAAGTTTCCATGGGTATAATGTAACTGGTTATAAAGTATCTGCCTCTAACACTACAGTCATCCCTCTCGTTATACTTGTTGCCATGTTTTCCTGCTAAGCTAACCCCAAGCGAGGTGTGGAACACACCAGTAAGCAGAGTTCTTGTACAGTGATTTGTAAATTCCCCTGAGAAATTTCAATAGGATTAGAATGTTGTTGTTTGAATCCCACAGAAACCAATCTGTCCTTGAATTTGTAAAAAGAACAGTTTGCTTAATTTATGCCACAACTTCAATGGGACAGTCCTCTAAATTCTATTAAAATTGACAGAAAGCAGAAGAGGATGAGTAACAATCCATTTAACCAGGCAGATACAGAAGCATAGTTTTAGTGGTATAGTCTTTTGGGTAAAAGCAGGTCAGGACCCGAGGACAAGCCATCAGTGAAGTGTTTGTTCTGGTTATACATAGTTATATATAACAACATATACACAAATGCATCTGTGCGTTACTGAAGTGGCTAACAAATGGGCAAGTAACAATATCCACAGAAAAGCATCCATCAAAAAAAAGATTACAAATCTGAGCTATATAGAGGGCAACATTATGTCAATTATTCGATGCACATTAGACCAGATTCTAATAAGAAAAGCACTAAAACCAAACTACAGAAACCGTGCTGCATTGTGTTTTAACATAATCCTTCTTTGATGGACAAAAAAAACAAAAAACTTGTGTTATTAAAGGTTTCCAATAAGCTTACAATTATTGATGGGGATAAAAAAGGAACTGCTTTTCCTGAATATAAAACAAGCTCCAGAACAAAAGGTCTGATCTCCATTAATCTGTGTGTTATTTGGGGTAATCTTTTATCACAGTACAAATCTGAAGCTGAGCGCTAATAGACATCTTGAGGAAGAAAACATTTTTACAGCTTTTGAACAGGTTGGGACCAAAAAGAAAAAAAGAGCCATTTTTACATAATTAAAATGCGGCTCAGTAAAAGTAAACGAGCCATTTAGTGAGCATCCAAACAAACCGCTCCATCCGCTGAGCACGCTCAAACATTTTACGGCAGAAAAACATATTGGGCCTGTTAAAAAAGAAACCATTGTTCAGATGAGATGGAAGCTTGTGTGAAATCCAAGCACTAAGGATATAGTGTAAAATAAACATTTATACAAGGTTAAACAGCTACTATAGGATTTCCATATTTTCTACTAAATACGTCTGTTCTGTTACTAAAAAACGCGGAAGCTCATAGTCGTACGCTAGACATAATCACCCCAGCACTCTAACCTGTGTCTCACCAGGAAAGGTAAAACAAGTTTCTCTTATGTCATTTGTCGTAATATTGTAATTTAACTTCAAATCAAAGGATTCAAATCTTCAAGGGGCAGCATGAACACGTGAGGTAAGATTTCAACCATTTTATTGAAAGTTACAGCTTGGCATTGTTGTTTGATACTACAAATCTTAATTATTTGTGAATTGCACCTAGATCGTAGCTCTTTTCTTTGGACTTTATGTATTCTTATAGGTTTTTTTGTCTATGTTTGACATTGTATAGTCACAGTTATGCGCACATGCTATTTTGCAACGTTCCATTGTGCCAAATAAACATAGTTCCCTACGCTGTACTGAGGAGGCCCAATCAGGTCATTACAGTGCTGTCTACAGTTGGGAGTCTGTTCCTGTATCATGTCATAAGATTTCTTGTAGGTCATACTTGAGGTCAAGGGAGCCACCTTACAAGGTAGCTAAATGAGGCATGGTTTTCCTTATGAAATCGTGGAAAACTTAAAAATCCTCCTAGTGGAGCATCCATGGCTATAAGACTCCACACACCTACACGGTGGCCTTGATTTTCAGTCTCCATAAGGAGAACTCTTACTTCCCGACCCAAATAAACATAGGACAGTGCAAAGTCACTTAGACACAGACCCTGCTTGTGCCAAATTCATTACTTGCATAGACTGGTTTTCATGATTTGCAATTTGTCATAATTTTGCATTTTACGCTAGTCCCCATCCTGGTCTATGTTGCAACTTTTGATGGGTTTTTTTTGCAATTTTTCATGCGACTGTAACAAACAACCCACAAAATCCAAAGCCACTTTAATTAATGTGAGCAGAACTCCAATTTTTCTGTTACTTCCCTGGAAGCTTATTAAAAAAATTATGTACTAGAATATAGAATTTCCTTATGTGTCCCTATATTTCGTAGTTTAATTTTGACATTGAGTGCACTGATTTCCCAGTACACCCCACTAGAGATGAGGACAAGAGGAATGATATATCCACTTATTCATGTACTTTCAGGATCAATTACAGGAACTTAAAAAGAAGCCAAACACGTTAACCCTAAAATAAGCACAAAACCTAGCAATGAATGTTTAAAGTACCGTAAATGAAAAATATAAGGGCAAATTTATCTAAAGCATCTAAAAGTAAGACAGAGAGCATAGTCAGGCAAACAGTCTTATGCTGAACCATCATTATCAAAGTGTCTGATACTGAATGATAAAACTGCCATAGTTTAAAACTGTGTAGTCTAATTTTACATCTTTATTTTAGAAATGGACCTCCATTCAGAGGGGAGACAAGGCTAAGCTCCCGGGACAAGCAAAGATGATTTATTTGCATATTTTAAATTTAAGGTGTAATACAAGACAAAAAGGAGTAAAGGAAAGGAGAAGGATAAAAAGGACCCTTGATTTGGGACCCTAAACCCATGTCAGGACTGTATGGACATGTGGTTTAGGGTCTCAATTTAAACTGAATGGGAGCTTTCTGTCTAGCTTTCCGCAGCTTAGAGATATCTCTAGTAGAGATAATATCCCAGTTTCATAGCCAATGCGCCATGCCTGCAAAGCTTGGGCAGGGAAGCTGGGGTGTACCAGGAGTGTATAATGTATAAATGTGTTTTTTAAAGTGCTCATGCAAAAATATAAGACAGGGTGATTTGAGACACTAAACAACTGGTCCATAAGGGTGTTTAGTGTCTCAAATCATCCTGACAGGTTTCCTTTACATAAAGAATATCTGGGATGTAATAAGAATTCCATGTGACAGTCTTCCTTTAATCATTATAGAATGTACAGTGCACTTTAGAACAGCATTAACAAAACTTCTGTTACCTCACTTCACTTCACTTGCCAACTTCTGTCTCTACAATCCTCAGTACTCATTAACCTAGGCATACTTTGGACAGGTCACTGCCTCCTGCAAGTTCAGTTCACTCATCCTCTGAGAATGTAAACTTAGTCTTATTGGCTATTGCATCCTCAATCGGAAAACGAAACCTTAAAATACAAAGGGCAACTTCCAGAAATGGGTTTGGGGTAAAGCTGCTCAACCAATGGTTAGATATTAATGGTAGCATAAAGCTCTTATTTCAGAGCTGTCAGGCACTGTTCAGGCTTCAACGGATGTGTGCTATATTGTGTTCAATGATTTTCTGGGAAATTAAAGGTTGTTCAGGAAAGACAAGCCTTTGTTTACTGCTGCATCGGTGGGGGGTCTATGGGAAGCATTCTGACAGGAAACTGTGGCTTCCAACTGCAAATCCCACTCTTGTTCACCCTCCCAATTTGTGGTATAACTTAATTGCAAAGATCCCAACCACACCATAAAATTAAAAAAGCCAATGCGATTGTGAATGGCAGATAGGCTCCAGATGTATGAAACTGGTATAAATTAGATAAAAACCAGGCAGGGCTTGCACACAAACATCATATTCTTCTGCTCTTTATTCAGCACCTGAAAAAATTACCGTATATACCGGCGTATAAGACGACTTTTGAAGACAGAAAAATCTTCTGTCTTCTCTGGGGTCGTCTTATACGCCGGTAATCGTCTTATACGCCGGTAATGACGGCGTATAAGACGATCGCGGTCGGATCGCGCTGCATGGAGAGGGCTCACGGGCTGAGCCCTCTCCATAGCCGGTAAGTCTTTGCTGCATATTGCAGCAAAGGCTTACCGGTAACACCCGCGATCGGTGCTAGCACCGATCGCGGGTGTTTTCACAGCGATGGCTGCCGGCAAAGCTGCCGGCAGCCTCAAAAAGATGCGCATGGGACATACTCACCGCGCCGTCTTCTTTCTTCTGCTAGGCGCCGCCATGTTTTTCCCCGGGTCGGCGCCTAGTATGACGTCAGCAGCGGCGCGTCATACTAGGCGCCTGCCGGGGAAGATCAATGGCGGCGCCCGGCAGAAGAAAGAAGACGGCGCGGACATCGGGGGAGCATCGGGGTGAGTATATGATTATTTTTTTTTAAATGCTGTGCTGTATACTACTGGGGGCTGTGCTGTATACTACTGGGGGCTGTGCTGTGTACTACTGGGGGCTGTGCTGTGTACTACTGGGGGCAGTGCTGTATACTACTGGGGGCAGTGCTGTATACTACTGGGGGCAGTGCTGTATACTACTGGGGGCAGTGCTGTATACTACTGGGGGCAGTGCTGTATACTACTGGGGGCAGTGCTGTATACTACTGGGGGCTAGGCTGTATACTACTGGGGGCTAGGCTGTATACTACTGGGGGCAGTGCTGTATACTACTGGGGGCAGTGCTGTATACTACTGGGGGCAGTGCTGTATACTACTGGGGACAGTGCTGTATACTACTGGGGGCTGTGCTGTATACTACTGTATGCGTTGGAAAAGGGGTAGTCTTATACGGCGAATATATCTTAAACTCTATATTTTAAACAGGAAAGTAGGGGGGTCGTCTTATACACCAGGTCGTCTTATACGCCGGCATATACGGTATCTGTTGCAGCAAACAGCCACACCTGATAGTAGCTGAGAAACAACAGCAGAATATTACCAATGCAAACTTATTATACAGCAGGTCCTGGTGATATACCCTGCACTTGTATATATTACATCTGAGGAGGGTCAGGAGTGACTACATGCCATTGGTATTGCCATTGGTATTGCAGTAATACTGCATGCAGAATTTAGAGAAGTTGTCTTTTACAATTTTCTCTATAAAAAAAACAATACAACACAGTCACATATTGTATATGCTTATTAAATGGGTTGTCCACTTCCAACAATTTAATGTTGTTGTTTGCATTATGAAAAGTTTTATAATTTCCCTATTTACTTTGTGTATTAATTTCTCACTGTTTTCCAGACTGCTGCTTGCTGTCTATAGGAAGCTTCTTCCATTGGATAGAAATCTGCCCCTGGTCATGTGATTTCACACAGGTGCACAACTCATTATGTAATCATAGGTGTATGTTATAATGAGGCGTGCACCTGTGTGACATCACATGACCATGGACAGATTTCTACTCACTGGAAGTAAACAGGAGGACATTAATCAGACTTAAAGGTGCCTGTAGAGGGCAGAGTGAGTCGATGCACGATGTTTGTGCCCCACACCTGTGCACTGAAAGTTCGCAAAGTACGGCACAATTCTACAATTGATTGTTGCTCAGCCCAGCTGTTAGCTATATCTGTAGGGGAGGGGACCTAATCATACGTCAGCACACAAGCACCAGCATATAATACATCCCCTAAATAAATCCTTCTATTGAATGACAGCAAGCAGAGATCTAGAAAACGTGAGTAATTGAGAAAATTTCCAAAAGCGTATAATCCCTTTAAGTGCATTGACAAAATTTGGACCAGGTTCAACACTACACTTGTAATTTCATTATCCTGCTTAGCTAAACTGAATAAAAGGGCTGGATGATTAGATTGACAGCACTCAATGAAGCCAAAAAACATTATACGTGGGGTGGGGGGGACTAAAGAATTGGCATATTGTAGAAATGTAGTGGCCATACAAAAAGAAATAAAAATTGAATTTTCCTTGATTAAAAAAAAAAAAATCAACAAGATTTAAGCGGTAATTGTATGAAAATAATAAAATAATTCTAAAATAAATAAATAATCTAGTGAGCCACCAAGGCAGCAATGCCAACACAGCTCTCACGATGTTCCTTGGCACCCACCAGAAGGTCCCCGGCCCTGTCGCTTCCATTGTCACTGCTTGTGTGACACAGAGTTCCTCTGGCCCTGCTGTGCCAGAGGCGTCCTGACATGAAGTGTAGTCTGGAGTAGAAATAGTCTGTGTGCTGGACACCGACACATTTGCTTCCGACAATTAGTCTTCACGGCTATTTCTTCTTAGTTTGTCTTATTAGGTATATGTTATACTGCTAAAGCGGCGACCATTACATACCATTCCTCCAAATTCTATTTTCATATAATTTTCAGGTAGCATGAAATGATGATTAAAAGACAATTGGACACAGCAGGTTATCAAAGTACTGCATTGCAGAACAGCCTGCTTCATGGATTATTTATTCATTTAAGGGCTCCTAGAAGTTGTTTTTAACTATTAGTGATATAATGTCCCTTGAGCTCTGCTGACTATTTTTATCGATATATAACCTACATTTGACTGACAGAAATGTTATACATGGTCTATTGAACACACTATGCACAGCAGTCACTCAAAACCTCATTTCACAAGGTCACTGCAGAAAATTGTAATAATAACAATCTGAAATCTAATGTTGTTTTACATTTTGATGCAGATTTTGTATCCTGAATGCAAAAGGTGTCTGGAATTCTATGGGGGGAATTTATTGTATGCTGGCATATGACTGTCCCACCTAGAGTCCTAAGTCCAATTCATGTTATACAGCCAAAAAGGAAGGAAGGACCATGTAGGCACTCTTCCTGCTTTCCCTACTAAAGCATCTTGCCACTCTTATCTTGGCCAAATACATCTATGTTCAGGGTGCATGGTGATACACAACTCTTTTGTACACCTAATGAAAAATAATAATTCATTTATTTACATAAGCACACAGATTACGCAGCACTGTAGAAAAAAGAAGAAAAATGTATCACCCCCGAAAGATATACAACAAATAATCCTTTAATGAAAGTTTACAATAAAATATACACATAATAAGGCAAGGTTGGACGAACTACAATGTGTGTCAGGAATAGCGGCTAAAACAAGCCTAAAGGTAGGTGAAGCAGTAATATACAAAGTATTTAAACGGTCAATGCATTATAATGAAAGACTTAACAAAATACTGAAAAATGACAGTACATTGGTGAAGACTGAAGCATATAGGTAAGCTATAATACCATACCAAATGGAAGAGCACACATAGGATGCCGCTGATCTTCCATTTGGTATAGTATTATAGCTTACCTATATGCTTCAGTCTTCACCAATGTATTCAGTATTTTGGTACGTCTTTCATTATATTGCATTGACCATTTAAATACTTTGTATATGACTGCTTCACCTACCTTTAGACTTGTTTTAGTCGCTATTCCTGACACACATAGCTTTAACACATTGTAGTTCGTCCAACCTTGCCTTATTATGTGTATATTTTATTGTAAACTTTCAATATAGGATTATTTGTTGTATATCTTTCGTTGCTCAAAATGTTGGTATCAATTGAATCAACCAATGGTATCTGTTCTTTTGCCCATACCAATCGGTTTTATTATTTATGTGTACAACACGGAGCTTTCCAAATGGGTCCCTGTCCCCAATGGGGCTCACAATCTAATCAACCTAACAGTATGTTTTGGAGTGTGGAAGGAAACCGGAGGACCCCGAGGAAACCCACACAAGCACGGAGAGAACATACAAACTCTTTGCACCTGTAGAAAACTTCTCATGAAGCGGTTTGAGTCAGGCTTTTAATATCTAGTACTATGCTTTTCTCAAGCTGCATTTGCCTTCCTTTTAGTATCTGTTTTGCGCAGACGAGTATAATAGTCATAATTCATTTGTGTTAGGATAGGATCTGGAAACTTCAGTGCAGTCTCAGTCGGGAGGTATTATTCAACAACAAACAAGAACTAAATTTAGAATTGTTTCCATGTGCTAACAGCATTAAAGGGCCATCCGGCTGGGAAGCTTTTATAAGGCAGGAAGGTCTGATCTGATCTCACTTTTATTGCACAAACTACTCTACTCCTCCACTGGCTCCAGTTTCATATCTCACATGTTGTTCCTTTTCTTCTATATACATCCATTCCCTTCGTAGAGCATAAAACATAAAGTTCTCATAGAAACTATTGATTACATATACCAACTACATAATGCAGATATTTTTAACATAAAGAAACGATCAATGCACTTTCTTCCATATATATAGAGATTTCAATTAGTCCCAAAGTTTCCAATCCTGTAAGCAACAGCAGATTTTATGAACTGTATTCCTACTACACCAAACTATTCAATTACTTTTCTACTACAGAACTGAATTGCGTCTGTATTAAACAACACCATCCATTCCCATTATCATCAAATGTGAACAAATAAAGATGTAGGATAAGGAAAAGTCATACAGAAAAGTCAACTGTGCTACTCTATAAGATGCCATGCAGTAAAAGAAAGTACACTATTTAAAATACATGTTTCACATTAAAGCCTACGGGTAACATACGTGTATGTTAAAGGAACACTTGAGTCAAAACTAATTCATTGAATAATGCATGGAGCAGGGCCGGAATGGAGGAGCATGACTCTAGGTTCTAGCAAGATTCAAGGAATACAATAAAATAAATAAGCTTTTACTGGAGTCCTTCTTTGATACAGTGACATACATCAGAAGTATACTATACTATAAGGAAGGCCACCTATGCTATGACTCGGATATTTGCTGCTTATGCGGGTGTACACATAAGAATTGTTGAACAGGGTTATGATGAGAAGACTTCACTGTGTAACTATAAATTACAGCCATTGGAGAAATGCAGCAGACTGACAGTGACATATGAAGACTTGCATCAGAGCAACAGAGACTGATCAGAGAGGGTTGTTTTATATTCCTTTCTTATTAAAGAGAACCCCTTTTTTATCTGCTATAAGAAGCAGGCGGTTTCATATACTATATGTAGAAATGATGCTCTTACTGTAAGAGTTGTATTGCAGCAAAGAGTATCCGTATCTCCACTCAATGCTGATAGCATCATTGTTAGACAAGTGCCTTTCTATGTGGATAAGAAAAGAAATGACACAATGTAACTGAAGCACAGCCTTGGTATCAGTGTTAGAAAAATAAAGCCTTTCTGCTGCATGCATTACAGAGATGGGAATGTATAAAATGGTCTGCTAGTTATCACACCTCAACCACGCTGAACGCGGGCTCTCTAATGCACTTGAGCTGATACGGGCATAAAGAGAGTGCAGCCAACAGCAGTTACTATAGAGAAACTCTGAAAACTCATTGAAAAATCAGGTCATATTTAACAAAAATATTTCTAAGTGCAAAATACAAAACATGAACAGCTTTAGGCTATAAATATACAGAAAATGGTATACAGGCAGTCCCCGGGTTACATACAAGATAGATTCCATAGGCTTGTTCTTAAGTTGAATTTGTATGCGAGTCTGAACTGTATATTTGATAATTGTAACCCCATCCTAATTTTTTGGGGTTTCTCGGACAATTGGATTTTAAAAATAATGGATTGTCATGAGAACCAAGATTAGCAATAAAGCTTCATTACAGACACCTGTGATAACTGTTATTGCTGTTTATTGTAACCTAGTACTAAAGTAAAGTAAATTACCAACATCCAGAGGTCCGTTTGTAAGTCCGGTGTTCTTAAGTAGGGTACTTAGAAAACTATACCCTTAAAAGAAAAGCACTCTTTAATTAGGGCACAGAACTGAAGGTTATAACATGGGGGTATCTCTCTATAGTTATAAAAACAGTAGGATAGGCTCAGTTTACCACTGTATTTTTCAGGCTCTGTTAGCCTGTTTTTCCACTAATATTCGGAATTGCAACAGAAGGCAACCTTCATGACATTAACGTCATTGGGGAATGGAAGATGAATGAAGATTTTCCGCCACAGTCTCCTAAAAAGGAAAGTGCAATGAAAACCCCTGACCCAGGTTCAGGGAAACATTCCACCAAATGGATACCCATACATATGAATGTACTGTATATGTCCATACAGCTTCATATGTCTGACATTGCCATTTCTACAAAACATAGCCAAGGCTATAATGGCCCAAACTTATGACAGGTGGACTTTGGTATATGTCAGACAAATAATGTGCTACATTGGCTAAGTTAACATTAGCACTAAGGGCTTTCTGCCATGCCCTTCTGTTATTTATAGGGGTAACAATACTCTTTTTTTGCACTATAAACAATGGAAGCATTAAAGACCTTCCCATCACAAAAAGGTAAATCTGTGGTTACTGGGCCTGAGTCATGGCCACAGTGAATGATAATGCTGGTGTAGTATTAGACTACATAGTGTAACAGTGTTCTTCCTATTAATTGGTTTCAATTTGGCCAGCAAGATTATGGCAAAACTCCTGTACATACATTTTTGACCCACAGATGTTTTCCTCCAAAACCCCACCCTATTTATTGCAAAATGTAAATTTTTTTTTATCAACAGTAGTTTTTAAATGTTGCATACCACCTCTGCAAATTTCACAATAAACCCACAATAAATCCATGTATAGTTGGGAAAAAGGTGCCTGTTCTGTTCTCACTATGTAAAGGCAGAAAAACATAGTTTAGTCATGGGAGACATGTAAGAGTTAAACATCTGTCAAATTGAACAAAAAAAAAAGTATTGCAAAAAATATATATGGTGCATGTTATCTGCACATGACCATGGACACAGGAAGGGTTACAATACATGTAGGAGCCGTGCAATGCGCATAAGATTGCAATAAATTCTTATGCACTTTCTAATTAGGACATCATGTCCTATCCACAGACAGGGATATGGATTGAAATGATTGGCCTGGAAATCACTCAATTGCTGGTAATGGATTCTGCACTTAATCCCAAAGCTAAAAAGGTCAAAGTTCAAAGAAATAGTTTCCTCCACTGTTTGCTCAGCTCCAATTCCCAAATCACAACATTAAGATCCACTGCATATGCTAAAGACATATTCAGAACTACCAATAGGTCATGATTTTGGAAATCAAATTACATTCTAATATCTCAGATATAACGTTTCTACAAATGTTTTATTATTGTGTCCCTGTGCCTTAAGTGCAGAAGTGTACTCCATTGCACTTCCTTATATTTTATGGAAATCTTGAGTCAAATTATGCCTATTCTCCACATATTTTAATGTACTTCCCTGCAAAACACCATGAACTAACAGTATCTCCACTATCTTGTTAGATCACCTTAACCATAAATAAGTGATAAAGGTTAAATTACATTACTTTTTTATGATTTATTTACATAACTAGACAACTCCTTTGATGCTTAACACATCTTTTGGATGGAGTTAGTCTTGGCTTTCCTAATCTTCTATTTATTTTACCTATGTCAACCCTAGTATAATGAGCACCATCACTAAATTTAATGGAAAATCTATGGCTGTTTTTTCTCTGTTTGTGGTTAAAGAGGACTTTTCACCATCCCAAACTCATTGCATCATTTTTAATCGTCATATTTCCCTTATTTTGACATAGCTGGAATTTTATTTTTAGGCCTCAGCATTCCCAACCAATCCAGGTCACTCATTTCAGCTCTCTACTGTCAGATAGGTGGTGCCAAGATGGCATCCCAGCCCAGAGCCATCATCTGTCAGTAGAGAGCCAAATAAGTACTTTTAAAGCGAAGTTTCACTGTCTTATATTAGACTTTCTACAGGTCAGATGGGAGGTACTAACGCCGCCCATCTGACAGTAGAGATCTGATAATGATCTGGTGTGATTACTTGGTAACAGTGGAAAATGGAAAGAAAATTCCATCTAAGCTGGAATCATTTGAGCTGATCTGGTAAAAAAAAAATCCTCTTTAAGTGGTCAAATGCAGACTGGAAAAGTTTAGAAAGAATACACAAAAGATGAATCGACAAAGTTCACAGTTCACAACATAATTGATATATGGCTAGTTTCTGCAGAAATCCTAATAGTCTAATGTGCTTGACATGGATTATTTAGATGAATTATAATATGTGCTTTCCTGGTCAAATTAATAGAAGGGTTGAATAAATCATTTCTTTAAAGTGCCATACAAATAAAATAGAGGTAGGTTGTTGAACATCCATTATGCTGATGCACAGATAAACACTTTAGTCCATATTAGCCGGTCATTCAAGTTACCCATACATTTTCAATGACAACAGGTAGAGGACATGGTCCTGCTCCAAAATGCCCTCCTACTCTTACAAACTTTCTCACTCACTCCTAAGCACCAAAACAGAAAATGACAGATAGAGAATCTCTAAAATAAAGCACTAGAGACCATTGTGTTCGATGTATGAGGGAAGTTGAAGGGTGGTTGCCCAATAGATATTGAACGTTTTTGGGCCAGAGTAAGGGTGCACAGAATATCTCTATACCTATAACAGAAATAGAGTGAGAGATGTGAGAATTTGCCCAGTGGTGTAATTTTAACAAGCTGTAAAATTTATTCCCATCTTTCTTAGATTCATAACAGCCAATAACTGCCTTAAAGAACGTTTAAAGAGGGAACATTTAGAAGACACCTCACAGCCAAAATGACTTTCCAAAGCCACGACACTTGCTATATCCAGCTCAAGACAAGGGCCCAGTAGGAAGCTAATAGTCTCTGCATATTTTATGTTAAAATGTCTTGAGATTCTCATTAAGGCTAGACTGCTAATAGACAGTCTTACCCTTTTGAAGAATTATTTTTGCGTCATGCAGCAGGAGTTATATTTAGCATATAAGGTGCAGACAGACAGCTGGGTATTGCGGGAGCCTCACCTGCTCATGAACTCAAGGAGGATGCGCAATCAATAGTTACAGTTTCCTGTCTTCTCCCCAAGTTTCACCCTTTAAAGGATGGATAGGTAGGAAAGTGCCGTCTGGCCAGAAATCATTCATCATTTCCGGGGTATTACAGCTTTCATCCAATCTGCAATCTGGCAGCAGATGAATGCTTTTGCTGCTGAAATGACTTCTCGTTTGGCACAGCTTCGTTATAACTCTTAAAGGGCTACAGATGATGCTTTTACAACACAAATACAAGCTCTATATCTTGTTGCCAATCAGCAACAAATAACGGATTCCGAATTGTTCGCTTTGGTTATTGCTAATTCTCTGACACTTACTAGACAATTCAATGCAATGAGAATAGTTGTGTATTTTCTCACCAAATTATATATCAATCTGCTGTAAAACATGCAGTTTATGGGTCAGACTAAATTTTCCATGTGACAGGTTTACTTTAAATATAGATTCACACCAGTAACCGAGGATTATCTAAAAATTTGGGACAAACGTTCCAAATATGGGAATACTCGCGAGTATGAAAGAGCCTCATTAACAATTTTTCCATTACTGTCATTGGAATCGGTTTTAAAGGGAACCTGTCACCAGGGACCTCATTTTCACTAAAGACAGGTTACAAAAACCCATTAAAGCTGCATTGCAAATATGCCTTTCTGCCTTCTTTAACCCCTTCCTGCCGCAGCCATTTTTCGTTTTTGCGTTTTCATTTTTCACTCCCCACATTCAAAAATCTGTAACTTTTTTATTTTTACATGTACAGAGCTGTGTGATGGCTTATTTTCTGCGTAACAAATTACACTTCAAAATGGTGGTATTTAATATTCCATGCCGTGTACTGGGAAGCGGGAAAAAAATTCCAAATGCAGTGAAATTGGTAAAAAAACGCATTTGTGCCGTATTCTTGTGGGCTTGGATTTTACGGATTTCACTGTGTGCCCCAAATTACATGCCTACTTTATTCTTGGGTCGGTATGATTACGGGAATAAAAAATTTATATAGGTTTTATAATGTTTTCATAGATTTAAAAAAATTAAAACGTCCTGTACAAAATTTTTTGGGGGGATTTTGCCATCTTCTTGCGCTAATAACTTTTTCACACTTTGGTGTATGGAGCTGTGGGTGGTGGCGTTTTCTGCAGATTTTGATGACGTTTACAATGTTATCATTTTTAGGACTGTACGACCTTTTGATCCTTTTGATAGAATTTTTAATTTTTTTTTTAAATGGCAAAAAAGTGCCATTTTCGACTTTGGGCGCGATTTTCCGTTACGGGGTTAAACGCAGTGAAAAACCGTTATCATATTTTGATAGATCGGGCATTTTCGGATGCGATGATACCTAAGGTGTTTATGATTTTTACTGTTTATTTATATTTATATCAATTCTAGGGAAAGGTGGGTGATTTGAATTTTTAGGTTTTTTTATTATAATTTTTTTTTTTTTACTTTTTTTTTTTAATTATTATTATTTTTCAGACTCCCTACAGTACTTTAAACCTAGGGTGTCTGTACGATCCTATCATATACTGCCATACTACAGTATGGCAGTATATGTGTATTTTACTACTCATACATTACAATGTGCTGATAGCACATTGTAATGTATCGGTTAACCCGAAGTAGCTACGGGTCTTCGTGAGACCCGAAGCTACCATGACGATGGATCGCCGCTCCCCGATGACGTCACGGGGGGGCGCCGCCATCTTTTTGGCCGGCACTGATTGCGGGTGTTTCCGGTAAGCCTTTGCTGCAATATGCAACAAAGACTTACCGTCTATGGAGAGGTCTCGGCCCGCAAGCCCTCTCCATGCACGGGGTCCCGACATGTGACGCCCATCTTTTTGGCCGGCACCGATTGCGGGTGTTTCCGGTAAGCCTTTGCTGCAATATGCAACAAAGACTTACCGTCTATGGAGAGGTCTCGGCCCGCAAGCCCTCTCCATGCACGGGGTCCCGACATGTGACGTACTATTACGTCACATGTCGGTAAGGGGTTAAGCATTAGCTTACAATATAATTGCGTGGTAAAACTTACCTTGCACCCTGACAAAATCATCTGTGTAGTTCCAGGGGTTGGGCTTTGGTTTGGATGCATTTCAAAAAACAACTTCTCAGGTCTTGGCCCCCATCTTTGTGCTTCTGTGCAGCTCCTCCCTCCCACACTGATGTCAGAAGGAGTCACATGTTGTTTTTTGAAATGCATCCAAACCAAAGCTAACCCCTGGGACTAAAAAGAGGATTGTATTGTAATGTAAATGCTTAGAGAAAGCAGAAAGACATATTTGCAATGCAGCTGTAATGGGCTTCTGTAAGATGTCTTTAGTGAAAATGACAAGAGCCACGTTTTTGTTTCTGTATTGCTTTTTTTTTTTTTAAAGGAAAATCTAGTTTAATTGGTTTGTTTAAGAAGTCGTGTTCAGTGCCCGGTTAACAGCAAAGGATAATTGGATGTGGCATTTGTATCCAATTGCCAAGCAAAAATATATAGAGAATCTTAGAAGACACAGCAAAACCCACAAAGCTACCAAATGATCAAGTCATTTATGTCACCACTCATGGCTAGATATATCCTAAAGAATACTGTGAATGCAAAAAGCCTCAGAACAAAAGCTTTACCAGGGAGCATGACAACTGATCACGGAGCCTTGAGGACAAGCCGCTACTGGTCCATTTTGCCATTTACCTTTGGACTAGCTGTAGTTCAGCAGTCTACAAACTTTAAAGCAGCTACTGTACAGCTCAACCAGTAGGCATGCTTAAAGGGAACCTTTCACCATGTTCTACCCCAATAAACTACTAGTCCTCTCAAAGAGAGTATGAAATGTCCTTTCTAGAATTCCCTCATTTTGTGAGCTTTCGTCCATTTAAATTCTTGTAAATATGACTCTTCTCACCTAATTATTACATGAGATGAGTCAAGTTTAGTAGTTGCAGGTTGAGTCTCACTTTGGTTCTGAAGTACAGTAACTGCTTTTTGTGTTATATTAAAGATTTTTAAAAAGCTCATCTTTCAGATCACACAAAGCTTCTGGTTCTGTGAGCTGTTAAAAAAAAGGTGGGAACTGCATCTTTACCTGCACCTGGCATTTTCAACTATGTCTTTAGCTGCCTGTATCCCTGGTTCTGTAGCTCACAAATCCATAAGACTGACTTAAACAATCTGTACGAGGATATATTTATCTTTAATATGACACAACAAGCATGTTTCTAGCTTCTATAGAACACATAGGGGCTCCTGAAGTGTCACTCCACCTGCAACCACTAAAAGGGAGTCATTTCATGTGAAAATGAGGAAAGACGAGTCATTTAGCCCGACTTTGGGTGATCTTTTTTTTATAGGTTACCCTGTGAGATTTCACATAAAAAAGGGAATTCTAGAAAGCAATAGTAGTTCTGTAGTACTAATGTAGTGGGGTAAGTCCTGGTGACTCCTGATTCTCTTTGAGTATATTTTTCTTGTCTGAGAGACCAACCTAAAATTCTTAGCACAGTTGTCACTGACATGGCCATAGTAAACTGCTGTGGCCACCAACAATCTGCTTGTCTCTGCAATAAT
This sequence comes from Engystomops pustulosus, assembly GCF_040894005.1. Lineage (NCBI taxonomy): Eukaryota > Metazoa > Chordata > Amphibia > Anura > Leptodactylidae > Engystomops > Engystomops pustulosus. The sequence goes on from NC_092412.1 coordinate 115,814,759, forward strand.
TGTCATTAATTATTGCTATGATATGCAGTGACTGAAGGAGAGATTACGGTTGGCTAGTGTTGCATCACATTATCTCTAACAATTAATGATTCTGATCCAAGCAAATCATTTAGTGCAATTGTCTCTTTGTTTTATGACCTTGAGACAGCTTAGGATGTGCAAAACATCTCTGGAAGACCAGGAAGAAACCTGTAAAGTAAAAATATAAATTTTCGAAAGCCTATATTATAACTTAAAGGAGAATTCCCATCTCAGAATTGCACAACCGAAATGAGAATAATAGTCGCTGTGAAGATCTGGGATCCTACCAGTAATAATTGAAATATAGGAATAGTCTTATTTGGTTTACTTCCCCAATTTGCACATTAATGGGACTTACTGTAACCATACCTTCCAACTTTTGGACTAGAGAAAGAGACAATAATCCCCTCCCCCTTTCCATAAACCAAACCCAGCCCATTGCCTAACCTGCAAACATAGTATAATATCAATGCCAGTTCCCCCTCATATTGTAGTCTCCTGTCCTCCATCCTCCCTCATAATGTGATTTGCTTCCTCCATATATTCTGACCTCCCTCCTACATCCTCTTCATATTGTGGCCTTCTGTCCTCCATCCTCCTTCATATTGTGTCCTTACTCCTCTTCATATTATGACCTCCTGTCTCTCCATCCACTGCATATTGTAGCCACCTTTCCTCTTTTATATTGTGGCCTTATGTCCTCTATCCTCCTTTAGATTGTGGCCCCTTTCCCCTCCAGGGTATAAAACAAAAAAAAAAGTACTTACTTTTTGCTCATTCCCCCGCCTTTCACTTCTCCTAAGGCTCTCAGATGACTCAGCGGAGGGGACGGAGCCAACCAGGGGAGGAGCTACCTCCACACATCTCTGCTAAAGAGCAGAAACAGAGATGTGTGGAGGCAGCAGAGCCATGATCTGCCTCCTGGTCTCAGTGTGTTGGGGTGGGGAAAAGGAGGAGGGAAAATGTGTGACATGATAGGACATTTTCTCTACCATCTAGGACAGAGGGACAGCACTGAAAAATCAGGACTGTCCCGCCAAGTCTGGGATAGATGGGAGGTATGTAACACATATTATTGCTCATTTTGCCATTGCAGCCATTCACAATTTGTCCATATTGTTTACTGAGTGAATTAAATTCTTGATTTCATAAAGAATATGGATGATTTTTCATTATTTTATTTTCTTGCTAAACATATCTAAAAGTACCATGCTATATATTAGTATGATCATGTATGTAATATCCTCTACTAAATATATATTTTAACTAATTTAAGAAAATAAATTAAAAATTCACAATTACCACTGACTTATGTATTTGTAAAATTGTTGTTAAATAAAAATGATCAGCAGGAAAGGGAATAATAAAAATAATAATAATTCCTTTATTAATATAGCGCACACAGATTACGCAGCTCTACACAGAGCTTGTCAAATCGATCCCTGTCCCCAATGGGTTATTTATGCAACATGGTAATGGTATACAATGTAGAAAGATGCTTTAAAAAATAGCAAAACAATTAAAAAAAAAGTGTACTCTAAAAATATATAAAAATGCACCTTCATACAGCCACAATGATGTAAACTAGCTATGCCATAGTTCACAGGATGAGTTCTTAAGAGGTTACATTTTTTATATCTATGATCATGTGGTATGGATTTTGGGAACAGTATTGTATATCTGTTGTGTATATTACATGCTGTTGGTTCAGTGGGATATTACAGCAGGACCTTTGGTACAGATTTCTGTCTGTATAAGCTTTACAGCCAAGTATGACGCCATGTAAATGACCTGACCAAAGACAGAGCAGCTAAAGGCATTGTACAAAGGTGTTTATCATGTGATAAATCCATTACTTGTCAGGTAATGTCTTTCCCTTACAAGTTATCTTATTTATTGGGATAGAGGTCATCTGGAGACTGGTTGAGTGCAGCACTATCGTTGTATCCTGTCCAGTGGAAAAGGTGACACGGTGCCCAGTGACACAGCTCTCCAGGGCTACTGCCTAACACTGTCTGCAGATATGTATGGTCAAAGCTGCAGGTAGACTCTCTTAGGTTGTTATAGTTAAATTGGTAACTAAAGTTTGAACTAACCCCTAAAGCAGTTCAGCTCAAGAACACATACAGGCCCATTTTTACAATGCTGTTTTACATTGCTATTGCTAACTTTATTACAGTAATCCTTTCCCCACCGTATGTAATAATACCACAGATAAGCCATTTAGAAGGTATCACAGCCTTGAATATGTTTTATGAAAGACAGTATTTTGCTGGAACGTAACAATCAATATCATGACATAAAATAAACCCTTTTCCTCAGCGACATGGAGCTACGTGTCTAGTTTTGCATAGCTACAGAGCAGAAACATCTGTAATCAAACCACTGAACGAGCACATCCCAGAAGACTACCCACATCTCAGTGATTTTACAAGCATTCGCTACTAACTCAACATCCCAAGACCAACCACATCAAATCTGCTTGTCACAACTCATCAAAATGGAGTAACAATCTCCTCAACATGCTGCCACAGTTATGGTTCAATCAAATATTTCTTCTCCGAGGACACATGCAAACCATTGTCACATTCCACAGAGACCTCCCCTTGGCTGCATTCTCCTATCTTCCCTTCAAATATTATTTCTGGAAAAGCGGAATCTTACAAGAGAATTCGAAGCTACTCCAATTAGAGAAGTAAGCTTCCCAGCCTTCCATAGACAAGACTATTTGCTTTCAATATGGCATTACTATACAGCGTTTGTTGTGACATGCACATTAAAGATGTGTCTCGTGCCTTTCTTTATTTCTAATCAAAACCAACAAGAAAGCCCCTTCTTCTAAGACAACAGACAGGTTGCAACTTGCAGAACTTCTAATAGAAGCTTCAAAAAACAAGAAATTAAATGAAGATTTTTCATTGTGATCTAATAAAATCAGAGAAGTAAAATAAAGCACATGCAGCCTTTATGTCACTGTTAAAATGGCCACAGACACAGGATTTAAGGTGGCCAGCAAAACACACAAATATAAGGCAAACTTTACTTTTGGCTGAAGGCATTACAAACACGCAAGGGAGGAAAAAAAGTTAACAAAACAGCTTTTATATCCTTATGTCAACAAGTTATGTTCAAAATCTGAAAAAAATCTGAAAAATGTTCAAAAAACAGTAAAGTTCAGATCTGCAATTTGTTGTTGCATTTTAGAGTAACTTAATGAAATAAGATAATATAAGTACATTTTGTAATATACTTTATAAGGAAAGCAGCTTCTCTATGCCTGCATTTTCACCTGTAGTGTTTATCTCTGAGCTGTCAGTGGATACAGGACAGACAGCTGATTTACACAAACTGCTTAAGCCTATAGTGCAATAAGACGTACCCTTGTACCCTTAACCCCTTACCAACATGTGACGCAATACTACGTCACATGCCGTGTGCGGGTGCATGGAGAGGGCTCACGTACTGAGCCCTCTTCATAGCCAGTAAGTTGCAGCAAAGGATTACCGGTAACACCAACATGGGTGCATGGGTGCCGTCAATCTTTCCGTGACGTCATTGGGGAGCGGCGATCCGTCGCCATGACAGCCTCGATGTACAATCAGCACATTGTAATGAATGAGGAGTAAAATCCCCATATACTGCCATAATGTAGTATGGCAGTATATGATAGGATCGTACAGACAACCTAGGGTTAAAGTACCCTATGGAGTCTGAAAAATAGTAAAAATTTTAAAAAAGTTTAAAAAAAAATTATAATAAAAACCCTAAAAACTCAAATCACCCCCCCCCCTTTCCTTAGAAATGATATAAATAAACAGTAAAAATCATAAACACATTAGGTATCGACATGTCCAGAAATGCCCGATCAAAATATAATAAAGGTTTTTCCCTGCGTTTAACCCCGTAACGGAAAATCGTGCCCAAAGTCAAAAATGGCACTTTTTTGCCATTTAAAAAAAATGTAAAATTCTATAAAAAGTGATCAAAAGGTTGTACAGTCCTAGAAATTAAAATATTGTACATGTCATCAAAAGCCGCAAAAAAACAACACCTACCAAAGCTCCGTGCACCAAAGTATAAAAAAGTTGTTAGCACCAGAAAACGGCAAAAATCCCACAAAAAAATTTTGTACAGGAGGTTTTAATTTTTGTAATCCCCGTGATCGCACTGACCCAAAGAATAAAGTAGACAAATCCAAGCCCACAAGAAATGTGTTTTTTCACCATTTTCATTGCATTCTGAATTTTTTTCCAGCTTCCCGGTATATGGCATAGAATATTAAATACCACCACTACGAAGAGCAATTTGTTACACAGAAAACAAGCACAAACACAGCTCTTTACATGGAAAAATAAAAAAGGTATAGATTTTTGAAGGTGGAGAGTGAAAAATAAAGATGCAAAAACGAAAAAGGGCCTGGTCCTTAAAGGGTTGAAGGAACTTGGTCATCAAGAACAAGCCCAATAAACCTTCAGCCCCTTCCCCCACGCGTCTTTTGATGAAAAGTGCAGAACTACAGCACCGGCGTCCATGCTTAGATTCGCCTCCTACCACCAGTAAAATTGTTCCCCAAAGTTTTTTTTGCCTTTGTCTGTGTTGACACCGCCCAACACCACTTGGCCCTACCCTTGAGGGGGTGAGATGATCTCTCATACACTCTGCTAAATACACCATGAAGTGAGCAAGACAGCATTCTGGAAAGTACAGAAAGAGGACGTTCTGTATGCTCAGGTAGAGATTTGCAAAGATACCGTGTGATCAGTCAAAAGGAGGAGTGGTGGTTCTCTGGCAGCCTGGAGAAAACTTCACTTTTCTCTTCAGAAACTCATGGTTACTCATTTGCATTTGAGAAAAATGTCTGTAATTAGGGTACAGTGCCTCAGTGGAAGATCATTTTAGGTGATATGGGGAGGACTTTTAATCCTTTACCAGCAGGTATTACTGGGGTGAGGGGTAATATTCTGGTGAAAGGTCTTCATTAAATTAGAAAAAAAGTGAGACTGGGGAACATATTTCTGCAATAAAATAAATCACAACATTTACTACGATCATCTGCACTATTGATTTATAACATTTTGTCAAAAGTTTAGTTATGCATTAAAGTCAGGAAAGAGCTTTAGGTTAAGATATGACTGCATGTTACATGTAATTTGGAGACAGACATTAAAACATGGACAGCACAAAAATGACTAGAATAGTATTATATAGTCTGTGAATTATAGGTAGATAGCCCAACTCTCGAAGGAGATATATCTATTCTCTCTTGTTTTATGAATTACACAAGTTTTGGATTTTTTATTTACTATACAGAATATAAAATGTAATTTACAGCACAAAGCAGAAACAACTGTTTGTCCTGGTATAACAGCTAGTAAGATAGAATGTATCCTAAGGCAGAAGCGCACAACCAGCGGTTGCCTTCAGAGACGAGGGACTAGTTGTCACATCCTCAGGCACAACAAAAATAAAGAGGACAAAGTCATTAACAACTTGTTCATATCTCCATTCACTAGGAACATTCAGGAACACAACATTTTGTCAACATATTCATTTTGAAGCAGGGAAATTTGCAAGTGCTGCTTTTCAATGAGTATGGTTAGAAATTGGCAGTCCCCCAAGGGGAATACTTCTGTACCCTGCTAATGCACTGCTTATGTAAAATGTCTTGCATAGAGTATAATAATTATCTGCAACAAGAACAGGGAATGATACTATTGATTTTAAGACAAGTCGTGTCAATGCCATTCGAGACAAAATAATATATTTTCTTTTTGATGGCTCGTATGTTATGCAGGTCTGCGTCAGGTCATGTTTCTATGTATATTCTAGTAATTTAGAGACTGTATATAAAGTATAAATATATTTATATCCAACATATGGCTTCAAAAATTTGTGAACAAATGGCTGCAGAAAATTGTTTCCAAAGATCATTATTTTGTATTCCAATATTTACATATGGCTAGAAATATATGAAAGTAACACTACAGTGATTTTATCCACTAAACCATTCTAGATGTCTCAAATGATATCATAAAGCATGTGTTTGCAGATGTAAATTACATTATTTTATGATATAATGGCTTGTGAATAGAACTAACTATAGACATTATAAAATTGTTGGATAACGCTTATTGATGAATATATGAAGATGGGTAACATCATCAGCAATCTGGTAGGAAGGCTAAACACACATAAGTGTGCACGGTTAGTGAACCGTAGACCGTGTAGCAGTTGGATTTCATGCACTGAACTCCAAGCATCATGGTTATATTGGCTGCAAGGAGTCCCCACCAACTATGATGTTTAGAGTCCCATCATGGGCCGTAAAATCTGGCCACCAAACAGTTTGGGATTAATGGACAAATAATGTTAGCAGGTTTACCCTTAAGCAAAGTTTGCAGGGAGGTAGTTATGTAGATCTGAAATAAATCCAACCAGATTCAAACTTAAATCTATCCTACCTGAAACAATGACTTTAAACTATATTATCTTGTAGTGGAGGGGGATTCTTGAGGAAAGAGTCAGTTTGCTAGATATATATGCATAGGATATTTGGCTGAGATAAGGGGTAGACTTCTTATATGAGCTGTCTTTTAGAGTGGCTTTGATGTAGTTGAATATCACAGTTTCTCAATACAAATTAAAAGCCACATATCTCATGACGATCCAAATAGATAATCCAGTAATCCAGTAGTGGACAAGTCATACCAGCTCTTACAGTGACAGGTAACTGGGATATTTCTCACACAAATCTACTAAGTAGACATTAGAAAGAGTAGGGCATATCTCCTGACTTGGTATTCAGATATGTCCTACCATTTGTGCCCACCACTATCTGAATCTAGACGTTATTAGAGCAACGACCTTGACTTCTGCCAAATGCCCATACAGTAAAATGTATGCAGTTTACATAACCTTCTTCGCAACAGAGATTATGTGTAAACTGAGCTCAATTAATGTGCATGGTCTGCATTAAGTAAGCCACCAAAACAGCACGAATCCAATTAGTAAGATGTTAAATTAAGAATCTACCAGGAGACTTCCAGTGAAGACACACAAGAGCGGAGAGGAATAAGCAGCCTGTATAGAGATAAACTGCTCACTGGAGTTTCTGAGAAACACTTGACTCTCCATTTCCTGAAATAACATAGATGGTTTCAAAACTAGAGGCAAATGGATAAGATGTTTTTTGTACAACAGGCTGTTCTTCTCAGAGAATCTGCTGTGGCCATCTTCCCAAATGTGCTGTGATAAAACAAAACATTTAGACACCCTGTAACCATGTCGAATGAACTTCTTGCACAGTATAACTCCATTAGATGCAAATTATGCAGTTATGACTTCACGACCAAACAAAGCCGATGAGTACTGATGAGAACAGTCCTACAAGTACACACTGTCTAAGGACAGATGATGGTCAAGGCTCTTAGCAAATGTTCCTTCCAACTTGACTCCAGATATAGAATAACCTACTTCCTTGTAGCCGGAAAAAAACAAAAACATCAGCTTTGCGATTACAAACATATCTGTTAAGTACCAAAAAACAACAAGCAGTCAGGTCATAGTCAATGACAAAGATTTATCATTAAGCAGCATCTAACTGTACACCAGGTGAGGAGTGGGTTTGAAAAAGTCACAAATGTGGCGCAAATCGGCAGATGTGATACATTTTCAAGTTTTAAAAAAACTAACATATCTCTAATGATAAATCCCCCACTGTATCTATCAATGTAATAATCTTCACAAACCAAAATAAAATTATTCATCTGACTGGCAAAGAACTCAAATCGTGCACCATCAGCAGTAGCTAAAAGTGTTAATATCTCTCGAACAGCTCAGGACAATTAACATAAGCAGCATTTAATAGAATAATTGAGCTTGCCTGACGTCTTGTCTAGCGTGTAACTGGTCAAGAATCCTTTATTTAGCAGGGACAATGTAATGGGGATTATAGGGAGAATTCCAATGTGAAGACACATCAGGCTTGTACTGTACAAGAGCTAGAGTCTATAGCACTTCAGAATCATTTTGTTGCATTCACTCAAAGCTCCTGAATTGCATCTCATCCTGATAATCCCACAGGGTGTAAACTACCATGCTGGGAAGCAGCAAGGAGAATTGTTAGTTCTGGGTAGAAAATAGTTATACCCACTCCAGGAACCTGTTAAAAATAACACAGCTTTCCAAGTACACTTCCAATGTGGAAAGGACAGTAGTGTTCACACTGGGACCAAGTCTGGACGCTTAACAGGTTAATTAATTGTCAAATGTACCTGAAGGTGTATAATAGGATGTGTGGCATTAAATCCGGCTTTCAATACAGCTACCATCTATCAAGCTTACTTGTGCGCTCTTTTTTAAACTCATTTTTATTGTTCACTTTATTATACCTTCTCCTCCTGTGTGGTCTTATTTTATGTATAATTGTCCACACTGTACATTTGATAATATTGACTGCAGTGTAACCTTAAAGTAACCTTATTGCTTTTTTTTCCCAAGCTCGGATTACTGTGGAGGCTGAAGGACAGTGACAGGACTTCATTAAATGCTGAGACTAAGCAGGAGAATTATCCGAGCACGGCAGAGACAGACAAGACACATAGTTTTATAAAGATTACCTGCCAGCAAACACGTATATTATAAGTGCACCAGTGCAAATAACCTGGTTGTATACATTGGCCAGGCCATGTATAATGGTTAAAGCTAGGAACCTCAATCTTGTGCCAGTTAAAGGGAAATTACCTCTCTGTTTTCTGAAATAACTAAAACCAGATCATAACACATTCTTTTTTAATCGTTTTATTTTATTAGATTTTATAATTACATTTCTGGACAAGATTGAGGGAGCTTCCATTATAACAGAGCAGGGACGCAACTCCGCTAAAAGATCAAAGAAGTTAAAAGATTTGCCAATGTGCCAACTCTTCATGTGTGTCTGTGTGGCGGCTTTGGGCATGCGAACAAGTGTTATCTAGCTCCACCTTAAAGCATTTCATCTATTAAACCATTATTCAAAATAAATCAGTAGTTCAAGTGAAAATGGGTTTGTAATATATTTGAATTAAAAAAATTATTTGAAAGCCATACTCGGAGCAGACAGTTAAGGAGACAGGGCTGACATTTCTAAAGACTGAAATCTTTACAGATATGGATAACATATAATCTTTACAGATATGGATAACATATTCCTAGATAATCAAGCTCTGTAAAGATAACCCGGCTCTTAAAAGAGTTATGTTAAAATGTAATGTAATAACTTCTTATCTGTCAGCTCTCTATATGTGGTTCTACTGTATTTGGCAGGGGAAGTGTACATAGACTTGCAGGAAAGGAAGGAGTAAAAAATATATGTACTGTATATACTATGTGAAAACTGCCTCTCCAATGTACTTCACCAACATCAGTTTGAGAAGCTATATTCTTGGCCTTTCATGCAGTACCATACCATATATTGCTTGCTAGTATGAAACATACTCATCTTACATTAAAGCTTTTGTGTAAATTTATGTATTTTTTCAATACAAATGTAAGCTATTTGGTACATTATCTTTTCTTTATTGCAACAGACATCATACTGTTGTGTGTAGTTTATACATAAGGATCAAGTTCTATGTTCTACATAAGTTAATATACGAAGGAACTTCATATTAAAATAACTAGGCCCTGGAATACTGCTAACAGCCATGACCTCTTAAGTAGATAAAGGGAAACAACAATAAAAGAGTCTATCCTAATATGCTTCACTGTTAAATAATAATCCAGATGCAAGGGGGAAATCTTCTATTCAGTTCAAACCTGCAGTGAATATAAAAATCTGGATCCAATCTGGTCTTGGACCAATTTCCTGAGCTGTTGACTTCTAAGTGTCCCAGTGAGAATAACCACTAGGCCTGGAAATAATATCCAGTGTAGTAGCGCAGCGTAGTGTAAACCATTTGTGCCCATTGTGAAACACCATAAAAAAAGGTAGAAAGAAAGGTAAAAATTAAAAAAAAGGTTAGGATTTACCACAAATAAAAAAATCAAACAGACATTAAACTGTGGAGCGCCAGTAGCAACAGTATCATTAAAAGTTGTTAGCTTTTACTTGCAAAGCAAAGCTTAGCTTGATAATGTTATTAAAACATGCATAAACTAGAGAAAATGCAGCACGGCAGATCTAGTTTGTGATATATATAGGGCATTATCATGTTGTAAATAATTTGTGTAACATATATCCCAATATTGATGGACCAACTAATTACAACAATTCTCATTAGAGACTAAAAATCCACCTGCAGACACCAACTATGTCTGCCTTCTCAAACAGCCTTACAGATACTGCTCCATACTATTATGGTGTATTATGTTAAGGGGGTTTAAAGCTGTAGATAATAAAGTAATTAAGGTGGGACCTTTTTCTCAAGCAAAATATCAGTCACTGAAAAAAACCCAAATAAGTAACATTATAGCCAAGTATATCGTTTAGTCTCTGCAGATGTTCAGTATGGTAAAATTTTGGTCACATTGGTTATTTATCTGCAATGTTAACCCCGGTGTAGACCTGGCCTTTGACATAATTTTCCACTTCATCCAACATGGAGTCATATGACTTTTTTGAAAAAGGTTTAGTCTATCTGAAAGGGGCCTTAAACTGTGTGCAGACAATAGGACTGATGCATCAAAAGTGTCTAAAATTCTCAAAGCTTGTATACCAGTTTTCTGGCGTACAAGCCTTGATATAGTTGTCAATCCTGTGGCATGGCCAGGAATTGTGACTATTTCACCGATTACACCTTCTCCACATTCCTGGTCCATGCCCCTGCAGTAGCTACAGCTGGCTTAGGATTGCCCCACCACATATATTAGAAGGCCTAACCAACTATATATATTTACCAAAAGATAAAAAATTATTCACTGCTTCAACATCTCTGTCAGCACCACAATGCATATGGGGCAGGTACACTTTAGAGGTGTTTAGATTAGTTTGCACAGTACCTCTGATGCTCTGTCTCCCGAAACCGGGGTTCTCCAGGCGTTTCTTCTCCCCGCGTTAGCGTTCCTTCGCTGGTTGCTTCGCGGTGTAACTGTGTGGTGTAACTGTGCTTTTCAAGCAATCCAGCGACCGGCGAAGGTACGCTAACGCGGGGAGAAGAAACGACGGGAGAACCCCGGTTTCGGGAGACAGAGCATCAGAGGTACTGTGCAAACTAATCTAAACACCTCTAAAGTGTGCCTGCTGAGAGAGATGTTGAAGCGGTGAATAATTTTTTATCTTTTGGACAATTGTTGTTTTTGGACTTTTTTCTTATTTTCTCCTGCGCCGTCTCGTCAGTCTCGCTGTATTTTCTGGAAGATTTGTTGTATAAGATACATTTGTGAAGAATTGTTTTTGGTGAATCTTGGTGCTCTTCTCAGTTTTGCAGTGGGTAAATTCTTAATAATTGTTTTTATATATATTTACCGTAGTGGAAGGGGTAGGGTGATAAATCCACCTCATAGTCGATAGGTTTATGAAAGTGCTTGATGCTGATAATTAGTAATCCCATTAGGCTTATGTAAAAAGAAATGTGGCACTTTTTTTATTGGAGGGCTGTGATTTGTGCCTGTCCATTTTCTCAGAAAGTTACACCCATTTTTAACAAGATTTTGGTTGTAAATAGTTTTAGTGCAAAATTCTTGTTCAAATTTATCATCTAAAATAGACTACAACAGTGTTTGAGCTTAGCTATGACAAGAACAGCAAACAACAGATCTTGAATGTGGTACAAGGGTGGAGAAGAAATGAAGAATAGTTGATATGACACATAACTAAATAAAGTTATTTCCACCAGGACACCACACAATATGACTTAAATTCAAAGCAAGAATTCATTTAACTTTGAATGTCTGTGTTCACGACTAGACAAGAACAGTAGTAACAGAGCCCAGCACAGAATAATTGATTCCTCAAGCTTAGATCATTATGTATAACAATAAATGGCTTCAATTATTTCTAAGGTTTGCTCACTTACAACTGTGATCACAGATGGATGAATGAAAAGGATTACATCTGGGCAAATATTGTCTCTGCATATTGGGTCCTTACTCCAAGCTCCAAAGCCCATAATAGTATGGCTTTATTACCCTACGGATAAATTCCAGGGAATTCCTTTTCTTTTCTATGCTTATGTTACCAAAATATTTCCATGTACATCAAAGGGCAATAAAAAAATATATTTTATTCGCAAAGCTTTCACATTTTTGCATGGAAACAAGATCATTAGTAACATTTATAGCAATTAACAAATCCCATTGTAGGTAATGTAGAGTGAAATGTTTATCACCCTTGCTTTCCAGTAGTGGTCTCTACGGAAAACTGTCAGATCAATTTTGCCTAATAAATCATTTGGGTTCTGGGAAGAGGACATGTAGAAACATAGATTTCTGGTTGTTGATTGGGTTCACCTTTTTCATGCATCCAAATAAACTTGCAAGTCTATTTTCTTTGCAAGTGCCAAGTCTACATTCCCATTTGTGTTTGGGTCTCTTCTCTATGAACCCACCACAATGCCAGCATGCATTGTGTCTATTAATGCCTGAGCACGGCACAATACTGGATTTACTGCAGAGTCAGAGTAGTTCTCATGTAAACACCCACTGGGCAATTTGGGCTCACTCGCATGTGGAAATACAGTATGTAATGCTAACATTAGCCAGAAGTGTATGCTTACTGGCATAAGTTAGTTAACTGATCAGATTACTCTAATAAAATTACAAATACACAGAAACCCCAATGAACACAAGATATTCACAAAACCAACTGCCAATACATAACAGGTCCAGAGTAAAGCTAAATTTACACCCCAGTTACAGCTACAGTTATCCCCCTTATCATTCTGTTCCACTATCTATAACAGTAAAATTAGCAAAGTTCACATATGCATCTGGGGCCCCATAAGGCCCCAACATCGCAATCCAAAATCACAAATGATAAAGCCCTACACGTTAGACATCTGTATAGAAATCTAGTGGACCCTCGCAATCTATGCTATTTTCTGGGCTCCGCTGGTACCCGTCAATCTAAACATGTCTTCTCTCTACTCCTATAACTAAGCAGAATAACACAAACCCTTGCACTGAGGAGAATAAAGCCTAAGCTAGTGCTCCCTTCTTTTGTGAAGCTGACAAGTAGAAGAGAATATGTCTCATATTAAAGACATAAAATGTAGCCTGGACAGCACAAAATAAGGATGTTTACTTCCCTTTTATGTCAAACGACCTCTAACCGGAAACCCAATAATTAATTATACATTTTTAATACTTATAATCCACTCCATCGTCCAATGAGGAAAACATGGAGATTTGTGGGTAAAATGAGCACATCTGTTGCATTGTTACATTATTAAAGTAATCACCTCAGAGACTAGAGACCTGGGCTCAGGTACAGCAGGCTCAATCTCCCTACAGGCTCATTTAGTTTCTTTGAGACTGCAGCGGATAGCTGTGACTGTGTACACATATTATACTAACAGAATGATGAACTTCATGTATTTTATAATAATTGCATCAGCTTCCAAAATGTAAGAGTGCAATCTATAATTCACAAAAGTCTCCTTGGTATCTAAAAGGAAACAGAAAGCAGTGCGGTACATATATATAGTGTGAATCTGGAGTAGTGCATAGCCCAAGATAAACAATGTTATGGAACAAAGAGAACATCTGCAGCCAAGAAAACAGGTTTTTAGTCTTCAGTAACCCTTTTACAGGTAGCAGCTATTAATGCGGTGCTCAGGAACCATACTTCTAGCATTTAAATGGGTTAAAAAAGGAGTTTATAAAATAAATCCATATTAAATCAATTTAGAAAGCATAGCATTCCAGGGTTCCCAGAAAACAGCACATTGTATCTGGTAGGATTAAGAATGCCTGCTGGAGCCAATGCCTTTGTGTTTCATTGTGAGGTAGAAGTTATCAGCAGCCTCCAGTTTTGACACCTGGCCACTAGGGGCTGTCATGAACTGCTCCGGTACATACACCTCCCTACTGGAGACACAGCAGGTGTGAAGCAGACATTGCAGACAGTCACTGTACTGTTCAGCAGCCTTCACACTTAACCCCCTACACCACAGCCTGTGTTGCTTACATATAATAACATATGCTTATGCTACATCTTATAGCAAAACATGTTGTTCGTGCTTTACAAGCTAAACACTTTATGGGTGCGACTGTGTATGACATCAGTTTCCGAGCACAGAAAGTATTCCACAAATCACTTCATTCCTTCTGACATTCCACTGAAACGGTCAACAGGCAAAACATTAACATATCATTTTTAGTGTGAATTTCCAGTCCTCTTCAACATGTAGAATACAGAAACTCAAGTGTAAGAAAAGTATTTTTTTGGCTATATTATCACATATAGCCACATATGCAGGCAGCAGTCATTTCACAGACACATCGCGCTATAAATTTGGACTGACGTGAACACTAGGAATTTGCAAGGTAGGACAACACCAAGCAGATGTGGAAGTCTTGTCTCTAATGGTTCAGAAACTAAATGGGGAGGAGAAGTAGATCATGGTTACCCATGAGTGAATAAGATTAGTGTAAATGTCAAAATGAACCCAGTGCTGTCTGACCAATATCTCTGTATACCTCCAATTTTACTAACTGCTGTAAAGGACCTGGGAACTCTAATGTGAATAGTAAATATATATTTAAGCTCTGCACATCACTGCTTCAGGAAGTCAGTGACAATATGGGTACAAAATGACACTTCTGCCGGGAGATTTGGTAGTCGCGGCCTGCCCTTAAAGGGGTTTTCCCATGAACACAAGTTAGGCCCTATCCACAAAGAAAAACCTCTTTAAGAGATAGAAGTGGACCCACAAAACCCTAGGGCTTCTTTGTAAGAAAACCGCCAATACTTTTTTTTGCCTATTCTGTATCAGGCACACTTACATACAAAAGGCCTTGTACATTTCTTGTACAAAGCTATAATATAGCACAGAGCACAAGTTATTTTATATAATACAACCATTTTAATTTTTTGCTCTAGTTGCTCTATTGTTGGGCTTTAACCGGGTGACTAGATTACAACGGTCCTGCCACTAAATTACATAATTGTACATTAAGAGCACATAGGATTTTTGACTCCCCCCATTATTGTTGTATATCTTTGTTCAAATAAATTCTATGATCCATGAAAAAACACCAGTCATAAAACTGTATTTACTCAGTGAATGTTTGCTTTAGCACCTAGCAGTACTGTTTGACCATCAAATATTTCTCTTCCCCTCTGCTTCATGCTGCTATATTCTCACTTATCTTTTCTGTGAAACCCTGAGCAATGTTGGTCACATCCCTGGGTTTGTTTAGAAGCCATCGCTGACCCTTACATGTTAGCACAGATCTGTAATAAAATTGGCTCAGCAGAAGTCTATCCAGCTTCCTACCTCCTTTACCCGATGGCCATTCCTACAACAAGGAAATGATAAGCGAGTCACAAACCTTTTATGAGCAGATTTCTGTTTTAGGTTAGGTTCACATGAGACATGTCCACTGCCAACTTTTCAGTATTTGTAAGTGGATTTTCCACAATTAAGCTGCAGCCAAATCTGTACCCTAGCTGATGGAATAACCTGCAGCATGAAATTACCTGCTGTTGCTTTACAACCTGAACTACAAGTTTATTTTTTGTGTGTTTTTTTTAATAGCATATGGATGTCAACTATTCAAATATATGTTCACATGCCACTGGTAATGCGAGCCACAATAGAGGCCCCATGGCTCTTTTGGGCTTTGATGCCCATCATTGTAAAATGATTTATCCATCTATATGATCTATATCCATCTATATAATGGAGAAGAAGAAGAACGGAGAGCCTGGCACAAGTGTAAACTATACCTGAGGCTACGTTCACATGTAGCATTTACATTGCATTTTGAAACGCAATACAGCTGAGGTAAGGAGATTTGCCTAATTATATCTGCATTTACAAAACATGATGGTAATACAATGTAAATGTGAACTATGTTTTGTAAATGCAAAAGTTAACAGAAATGTAGTTCACTCCTCTCCTCAGATGTAAAGGGCATGTGTGAATTGAGCCTAAGTCTCAACCAGTTTGTCACTAGGAAGCCAGCAGTAAATCTACTGTATGCCTCCAATCGGAAGTCATGGCCTACATTCACAATTACCAATCACTAGTTCTTTTCGGGGGAAAGCAAAGACTTAGTTCAGACAAAAGATCATGGACTTTTCTCTAAAAGGAGTTTTCTTATTTTGGCATTTTAAAGATTTTCATAATATAATGGCTGCTGCATTATAAGCACCACAACATCCAAAATGTAGCAACATTGTTTTTATATATAACTTACAATGTATTACAGGTAAATATCTTGGGCCATGTAACTGAAAATGTTCACAACTCAAAACACAAGAATAAAATGATGCCAGCTATCCAGACGGCTCCCCCACCCAACACCTATTACTTTATGTAGCAATACAAAAAGCTTTATACAGATTGTCAGTTACATTTGATACAACTTAGTACTTTGAGAAATTCAAAATAATGACCCAGGAAAGAATTCATCAATACAGATATACCCCAAAGAGCCTAAACAGCAGCAGAACGATGCCACTTTGTGTTAAATATTCAGCTCTCTCCCATTCTCCGTGTTCTGATTACACATTCAGTACAAAGGCAAACATGGACTGTGCGCAGGGAAAAGCAATCAGCTTTCCACACCAGACGCTTTTACAAATAATCACAGGAAGCAACAAGATTATTAAAGAACCATTTGCTCCAATACATTACAATCCGATCATTTTATCACCATGATGAATCAAATAGATTTTTTTTGTGTGTCCAGAAAGTTAATGTTTACTGTCCAACTTTTTTTTTTTATATTCAACTATTACAGGTTAGGGCCAGTTCACATCTCCGTTAGGTCTTAGTTTATTTCCTATTCTGCGTGGTGGAACACACAGTCAGGGCCGGATTAAGGGTGGTGGGGGCCCCTGGGCGCAACAATGTTTTTGGAGGTATATAACCTGCCAGTCCCCTGTAGTATGTAGCCTGCCAGCCCCCTGTAGTATGTAGCCTGCCAGTCCCCTATAGAAAATGGCAATCTCGGCGTTCTCCCCCAGCGAAGGCAGCTGTATCTCACTGACACAGCTGACATCCTAGACCTCTATGTGCGTTGCGGGCGGCCATGGGCCACTGCGCATTGCAGAGACAGTCAGCGACTAAGCTGAGCTGAGTCGCTGACTGCCAGAAACTGGTGGGGGCCCCTTAAAAAGTGAAAGTGGTGGGGGCCCCGGGGCTCGAGCCCCAGGAGCCCCTCCTTTAATCCGGCCCTGCACACAGTACAGGTAAAAGACCTACCAATGACTATACAGTAGTAAGGTACAATGGAAAGATTTGTGCCTGTTATGCGTGTTTCACTACACCTGGTGATGGCTCAAAAGGAAGGAAATAACTGGAGACCAAACAGAGATATGAACTGGTCCTGACATATATACAGATAGAGGGGAGAAAGGATCCTATCTACAGAAAGCTAAATTCTCACCAAGGCCATGTTTTCACAAAAGAGTGCAGAGGAGCAACCAAAAAGAGAACAACACCTAATGTACTAAATTAATATCTTAGAAAATCCTTCTTTCTAAAAAGGTCCACAGAGCTGGAGTCATGAAACTGAAGGAGATTCAAGTACATGGAACAGAAATACCAACACACACAAAATGTTCTGAATTGGTAAAGAGATATAATCATTTTTTTTAAAAATCTTCACACTGACTTCTCTAATCTCAGTAGACTTACTAATTCACTACTACTACAAATAAACTACCAAAATGTAGCCTCAATGCCATAAGCTCCATCTTGATATATCTCCAGTAACGAGGGCGCACTGGCCTGACATATAGTATGCCCGGTTCAGTTCTACAACAGATACTGCCTAGCGTAGAACTGTGCTTTAGTCTGTGCCTGAACCTTCATATATGAACCTAATATTCAAGCATGCAAAGCTGCTAAGCATGATAAGTCCCCTTCACAGTATTCAGAAAAATTGTACCAGGTTTGGCAAAAAAAAAAAAACATAAGTGTTTGGGTGCAATCACTAACTTTGCATGTGTTTTTTTCATTAGCTTCATGACAACAGTGCACCTATAAAAGGAAATGAATCTACTTTGTTTTTTTTGCATCCACTAGACAATTTGACTAGACAATATTTTCCTGTGCTTTGTGTCAGGACTGGTATAGATAAAACTACAAACCACAGCATTGACGTTTACTGCAAAAGAAAAATTTTAAAATCTGAATTTAGTTAAAAAAAAAATATAAAAAAAAAAAGCTTAAAAAATACTCTGGTCAATGTAATAATGACTACAGTCACAGCAAAAGCAAATATCACTGGCAGGCATGCGTGACATTTAAAAACAGCTGTCCAGAACATCCAGGCTTTCTTTATAGAGAACTAAGAATGAAACTGGCTTTCTTTTATCTAACAGAGGTTCACAGATTGTTCCTTCAATTATATTTCTATTAAGCTGGTCTCGCACATCCTGTCAACCTGCAAAAAAAGTGATTTCCACGGAATGACCAGAGGAATCACCTCTTCTGATGTGGCTCATAGATAAACAAGGAGCCTTTAAGGCCTCACACATTTCTGTTTCCCCTCAGGTGTCAGCCTTCTATATCAGAGAAGGTGTGCCACGACACAACATCTCCTTCCAAATTCTGGCTGGTGCAAGAATTCTCGTCTTCACATTCAAGGTCGGGAAAAAAATATTTATTTTAGGTTGTGCAGAAGAATGGAGTTGGGAAGGTGTTATTTTGAGCTTCTCTCCACCGCAATATTTCGTGGCCAAGTACAGTGTTATTTACAGTAGCACAGATTAAAAACAAATGAGCTGAAATATGGAGGCATGCTTCATTTCCTCTTTTCAGGAGCAGCACTTCATCAATTTGCATTCTGTAACGTCCCACCCTTAAGGGTTAGAAGAGCAGCAACAAAAAAATGACAATAGTAAAGGTGTTTTGAGATATAGAAACTGGAAAAGATTGACCTGATTAAATAAATAAAAAAGTAAAAGGTTATTCAAAATCATTCACAAACACACATAGTCCTTATTTCCATACATTCAGGAACCAGAAGAAGCGCTTAGCCCAAATGCAAAATGCGTTGTTCTTATACCACTCTTCTATTGTCCAGATGGAAATTTTATCTTTATTTTCGGATCAATAAATTATTTTGTAAAATGAAAACCGGAAGTAACAGCAGCATTTTAGCGTTCTGAACTACAACACTCTATACGAGATATCGATATACGGCTGGGAACAGTTTTTTCAACACTGGGAAAGGAAACAGCACCACAAACGCGGCAGCAGTAAAAGGTCCATTGGAAAAACAGCATTAGGAGTTGTGCCCTACATGCACAACTCCTCCAGGTTAGTAGCGGATTGCACCACTATTTTATTGTATTTCTAAAGGGTAATACACTATAGGAGCACCCCGTGTCTTCCATATTCTTTTTCTACAAACAGTGTACAGGCAGTTCCCGGGTTACATACAAGATAGGGTCAGGAGGTTTGTTCTTAAGTTGAATTTGTATGTAAGTCGAAACTGTAAATTTTATAATTGTAGATCCAGACCCAAAAAATTTTTGGCCCCAGTGACAATTGGAGTTTAAACATTTTTTGCTGTAATGGGACCAAGGATTATCAATAAAGCTTCATTACAGACACCTTACAGCTGATCATTGCAGTCTGGGACTATAGTAAAGCATTCAGAAAGCTTCACCAGAGGTCAGAGGGGTCTGTCTGTAACTATGGGTTGTCTGTAAGTCAGGTGTCCTTAAGTAGGGGACCGCCTGTATTGTCTAGGTGAATAAAAAGCACAGACATTTCCTCTATAACTTCAAGGCTTATTAGACTGCAGTCGGGGTGACACGGCGTGGTGTCATCATTGATAATCTGTCTTACAGGAGGGGGAGGGGGGAGAACGAGGTGGTGCTGGGTGAGGTTGAAGAAGTAGAGGCATAACAGACCTCTGGGAGGGAAGCCTACTCCCTAAGGACAACTTCACCCTACATGTAATAATCACATAATAATAATTACAACTTTTTACATCTCGAAAGTGTTTTTGGGGTGAAAACTAAAAGGTAGGTAAGTGATAAAGTTATTTTGGGATATGTGTGGAGGGTCTGTGTAGGGAAGTACTAATTGTATGAATGGCGTGGCATGTTGGTAAACTCCCTTTAATGACAATATATGTATTAACTTGAAATATGCATTAGTACTTTGAATTATTCTTAAATAACACCTTAGTCCTCTTCTGTCATATAAATGTATACATGTGTAGTCCACTTGCCATTATGGAACATGTTTTCTTTTCTTTTTGCTGTTTTTCTGTTGCTTCTCCTAGAAATGTATAAATAAAGTGACAATTTGGAGTCACCAAATTCTACACAGTCTAAACCTCTCAGAACCAATGTAGACAGAAAAAGTGTATAGGGTGCGTTTGTCAAGGTATTCCTAAATTTCTAGAAATAACTAAGCATTGTCAGTAATGCCATTATTTACTAAAACAGACCAGAGAGTTGACAATACTCTTTAACAAGTAAGTATAAAGACTTTTATAAGTCAGATGGTATATATTCCCTTCTGTCTGTTTTTTATCCAAAGAAATTGCATTTCAAAACTTTTTTGCCATGCCATTCTTCTGATATAACCCATAAATGTTGAAAACAATGGAAGTTTATTGAAGGAAAAAAAAAACCACATCTGATCACAGGGCTTAATTTCTGTGGATTATTGCTTCTTACTACAAATTTATATTTTATTTTGATTTAATAGTTTATTTAAATTTAAAAGCGATAGAATTTTAAATCAGTATCTACATTTTAAAGCATTCAAATGCTCCATAACTAAGTTACCAAGTTGCAGTGCACAAAGTAATTGCAAAGTTAATTTTAAGAGTGTGTCATGTTTTCATCAAGGGACACATCCAGGTGAGCAACGAGCGGTTCAATTTTAACCTAAAAAAGCATTAGTGAGCCTCATGACATTTGCCACAATGTAAGCATGAAGTCCTGCTTGGGCTAGCTATGCTTCTAGTTGACCTATGGAAGAACTCAGCCAGTAAAACTGTCCATCAAGTAATCAGGATAAGTGGACAATGACTGTTCCAACCTCCTAAACTGTTCTATGGCAGTACAAAACTTCCCTGCCACCGTCGTAATGAAATAATGATATAGCATTTATGGCAAATTGTTCCTGTCACCAAAGTCCAGATAGCAAAATCTTTTACAATATAAGACTAGGCCAACCTGCAAGGCAAATATGGGATCTTATAACGACTAACAACACTTGCAATGTCCCACCAATCATTTGATGGCGGTCAGTAGACCATTAATTTAGAAAAGGTTTTGTCCAGTAATTATAACTCAGTTCCATTTTATGCCAAAGGAACCTCTCATGAAGTTTTAGGCTCACAAGCAATCAACAACTTTTCATGCACAACTTTGACAGGATCACAACTGATGTCCTTCTATATATATGGGAGATTTCACATTACACAGAGAAAGAGCTCTTAAGGGTGGAGAAGAGTGACAGTGGTCTAACCACTTCTGGCTTGTACATAATCTTAAACTACCCTCAGGAGCTGCTGCGCAGACTTGTGATGGACTATAGAATGTGCATTAAGTACATCTTAGCATGACTCTCCAGCATTTAGAGATAGATTTCTGTATGAAGATATATTTCCCGGAATATAGAAGGACCTTTTTATAGTAGGGTAGTATTTAACAAAGTCTAAAAACGAATACTATGACATAGCATTGTAATACCAGGAAAAGCCAAGTATGGTATACCTAGTATACATTGTTCAAATATGTTACTTTGATATGAAAAAAATAAAATAAATAAATAAATAAATATAGTCTGTTCACTACAGAGAGTACCAGTTTCATCCCATTGCCTGAATTAATCTAAAGCCTACTGGTATAATGCTAAAGTAACAAAGTAAGCATTTAGTATGTTACTAAATAACATGGCGTAAGGTTAAAAAAGATGTCCCTAGCACATCTCCTATGAATAGTACATAAATCTTTACATATGATTTAATACTTCCAATCTGTTAGACAATATTCCTGATACAATGAATTCCTCTGTGTGGGAGCTAGCTCGGCTGTATTGTAATATTACAATAATATACATAACCAATTTCTGCAGCATTTCCGGTATTTTCTTTTTATTATGTTTTGTTCCTATTAAGCACAGTACATCTTAGATCTTACAATTTGAACAATCTCCTTCTGAGGAAAAAATAATGACAATAAAGTAAAGATAAAAGAGAAAGGTCTATCAACAGTCAAAAAAGAAAGAGCAAAACAAATCTATT
The DNA here is from genome assembly GCF_040894005.1 of Engystomops pustulosus. NCBI lineage: Eukaryota > Metazoa > Chordata > Amphibia > Anura > Leptodactylidae > Engystomops > Engystomops pustulosus. Next base: position 115,837,148 of record NC_092412.1, read on the forward strand.
TTGGAGCAGTTTTGCTGGACGTTAAATTTAAATACAGGTGTGACTTTTCTCTTTTAGAGTATGTAATTACATAGCATGGAAATGCCGAGGACTCAACCACACAGGAACTAAAGACAATTACCACTGGCACTCAGCGGCACAGCCACTTTCTGCTCCCAAAATATTAAGCTGAAGATGGTATAAATTATACGGAGAAGTAAAGTAAAAATTAAGATTCACTGAAAAACAAAAACAAATAATTTTTAATGGCAGCTTTAGAGCATATGTATGTAGAAATGCTGCAGACTCTGCATGGCGGCATGCAGTGGGGCAAGTTAGACATTGCACAGATCCTTCAGTTCACCCTCTTACGCTCCACACATAATTTGTGTTTGCTATACAAATAAAGAATTATTATTATTATTTGCTCTGTTACCATAGTAATGATGTGTAACTGCAATCACTGCACATGGGTCTCACCACAACATTGGCCATACTGGATGCACTGCAAGCAACCGACTACAGCCAATGATCACATGGCCTGCCAGGCATGTGATGTGGGCATGTGACTAGCGGCCATCTTCTGTCCTGTGTCTCCTCCCAAGGGACACAATCACAGGACTGATTAAAGGGTCAGTAGCATTTTAATTTATAATAGTGTATGTCTACAACATGATATATTAATGACCCTTTTGAATATGAATTATGCCTATTCTTGAAATTAAATTTCTTATGCTGCAAGCTAAATCTGGCTCTGTATAAGGGCCGTTTAGTACAACCATGGTTGGCCTGTGAATTACGGACCATGCATGGCATGTTTCATAAATCGACCACAGTGCAGAGGACAGGACTCCAAGCATCATCATGATATATAATATAAAGATTCCCTGCAGAACAGAAGATTACGCCCCGTAATCATGAGCCACAGACTGACCACAATTGTCTGAAACAGCCGCTAAGACTGGTCGCACACCATTAAGCATGTGCACATTTTTGTTCTGCAAAATACCCAGCCTCCTTTCCGCAAAGCCACAACCCTTTCTGTATCAGTCATAAAAGTGTTTGAGAACTTTCCAAACACTAATGACAGCAGGCACAATATATAACATTTCATGTGCTCATATGCTTCTGCTCTATAATATGATAACAGGGACTGCTTTATTAAGATTGTAAGGTTCCCTTTAAGGAGGGAAGAACTTTTGCAGACATTCACATAACAGAAAAACACTATGCTACTTACTACTAAAAACAAGTGATGCAAAATATCTTTCTTTATCATAGCATTTTGTTTTGGGGAAGATAAGCCATTTAAAGACCTGCCTGGCAACAGCTTTCTAGTATCCCATGCAGTACATACTGTAGTGCCTGGTGGATCCAAGCATGAAGATTTATATGGAAGTCTAGAGGAATAGCTGTTGGGTGACCATATGTCTGACGTGTAGCAGGCAGGTCATGATTTTCTGCGATTGGAGACAGCTTACACGTTTGTGCCATCTTTAAAGATGATCACTTAAGTCTGATATTTCACCCAATTTTTCTAGTACTATATATCACAATTTGGACAGGCAGTTTTACAACGTTTTACCAAATTAAAAATGTTACCATTCATTTTTCTGCACAATAATACCGTAAAAAGAATCTCTATATAAAACCAGTTCCTTCGCTGATAGATTTACTGGAATACATCTCGTTGACTGGTGAAACTGCAGATACTTCAGTTCATATATTACCACATTAAACCTCATGGTTTAGCTTTATTGCCAGCACTCAGAAAAAGATATATAAAATTATACACTACTGCCATAACATACAGCATGCTGCTGATGTGACAGCCAAATGCCTCAAAGTAATATCTTTGCTTTTACTTCAGACATACAAATGGGATTTTTTTGAACTGCACAGAACTCCAGCATTTTTATGATGGGGAATCCTGATGGACAGAACAGCACTAGACATCATTTACATGGCCACTTACCAGGCTTCTCAGCTCTTCTAGCTAGCAAGGACAATCCAGAATAAACCTTTCACACTATTTACACAGCTTTAAAACAAGACACATGAAGATAACATTATGATAAGAGATTTGATAAGGAAAGGAAAAATAGACATGACTTTTAACAGCACTCGTGTCAAGTACATTTAGGAGTATATTTGGAGGGTGAGAGGTAATAATAAAGTATATTCTGCCTTCAGGAGATAAAATTCAAGGTTTAGAGTTCAGGCAACCCCAACATTCAGCCACCCCCCAGCATGCACCAAAGGAATAATTCCAAATAATCTGCAGAGTCATCACTTCCACAGGCTTTGTTTTAAAGTGGCAGCATCATGCCAAATCCAAGCAAGCAAACTCTCTCATCACTCAGCGTATTGACTAACTATACAGAACCCGCTGTCTTTCTGGAGCCCTTACAGATTGTTCTATTTGTGCTGCTTGAATCAACAGCGCACATTACATCTTCCCAACGCCCTCCCAATGTACACATTGATTTCCAGTACAAATCAACAACATTTTAAGCAATCACTTCTGACAACAGGCCGTTATAGGCTCCCTATGAAATCGTGTCAGATTGAGAGTTCTCTCTGGCATGAACGGCCCTGTAAAGAGAGCTCTGGAATTTCCAATGGTTTCCAAAAAAGAACTTTCGGAAATGAGACCAATGAAGCATTCAAGAGAAAATAACACTTTAGCTGACAGACAGGGAACACAGAACAGAATTACGTATCTGTGCCACAACATTCAGTAAAACATTTCTATTTTACTGTAACATTGGAGGGTGATACCTTTGATCTACTAAGTGGCTTTATCACCTAGTTATCACTTAGAAGAAGTTCCAGAAATATGAGAAGCATTGCATTCCTCAAAATTGTTATTATTATTTATATTTACCGTATATACTCGAGTATAAGCCGAGACCCCTAATTTTACCACCAAAAACTGGGAAAAACTACTGACTCGAGTATAAGACGAGGGGGGGAAATGCATTGGTCAAACCCCCACAGTAGTATACAGCCTGCCAGCCCCCAGTATTATACAGCCTGCCAGCCCCCAGTAGTATACAGCCTGCCAGCCCCCAGTAGTATACAGCCTGTCAGCCCCCAGCAGTATACAGCCTGCCAGCCCCCAGAAGAATACAGCCTGCCAGCCCCCATGTAGTATACAGCAGCCCCCATGTAGTATACAGCAAGCCCCTAGTAGTATACAGCAGCCCCTAGTAGTATACAGCAGCCCCCAGTAGTATACAGCAGCCCCCATGTAGTATACAGCAAGCCCCTAGTAATATACAGAAGCCCCTAGTAGTATACAGCAGCCCCCCAGTAGTATACAGCAGCCCCCCAGTAGTATACAGCAGCCCCCATGTAGTATACAGCAAGCCCCTAGTAGTATACAGCAGCCACTAGTAGTATACAGCCAGCCTGCCCCCACGGCCCTTAAAAAAATAAACTTAAATACTCACCCTCCGATGTCAGCGCGGCTCCCCGATGTCCCCAATGTCAGCGCGTCCCGTCTTCTTTCTTCTCCGCGGCTCCTCTTCTTTCTTCCGGCATGGACGCGGCCATGTTTTCTTCTAGCATGCGCATACTATGACGCAGCCGATGCTGACGTCATAGTTTGCGCGGCCATGAAGAAAACATGGCCGCGTCCATGACAGAAGAGAGAAGAGGAGCCGCGGAGAAGAAAGAAGACGGGACGCGTTGACATCGGGGACATCGGTAAGCCGTGCCGACATCGGGGAGCCGCGCTGACATCGGAGGGTGAGTATTTAAGTTTATTTTTTTAAGAGGGTAATTCTTTTTTGTGCTGAAAAACTTGGCTTATACACGAGTATATACGGTAATCTTTGAAATAGATAAATAATTATGTATTTCATATTTGTACATATAGATAATTAGACACACTAATCTTTCCTATGCCTGGTAGGGACTGGAGCGTTCTTTTGTGCATTTTTTTGCAAAATTTTAGATGCAAACCAATAGTCAATCAAGCGCCAATATCTGGAAGCAAAATAAAAAAGACAAATAAGGTGCAAACCATGTTAAGTAGTACATGGCAGACTCCTTGGGGCACTTAAAAACAGGGAAGAATGTAGTCAATAAACTTGCATCCAACTAAAATAAACCCCCACCAATGGAAAGCGAGAAAGAAATGTAGCATAACAGCCAGTCGAGCCTTTCAGGGTTGACATTGTACAATATAAAGGAGAACAATTCAGAATTTGCACATCACCTTGTTTGAGTTCAATGGCTTTGATAACTAATGTCTCTTTCACATGGGCCGAGAGGAGGAGGTGGGAGGGGTAAGTGCTCTTCACCTCCGTAGGCAGATAAGTGGCCAACTTGGTGGTGGTACGGTGACACACCATGTGCTCACCGCACCATCATCGGGTCTATGGGGGCCGTGATCTGGTCGCATATCATGCGACCAAATCACGGCCCCATTATGGAGTCTCAGCAATCTCCATCAGCTCCGTAGAGATTAATGGGGCAGAACGGTCATGCGCAGCCATCTGCTCTATTAGTCGGACAGACCCCTCGTTTTCGTAATCTATCACTGCGACCCCCACTGATCAGCAAGTTAGGCCCTATCCTGTGGTTAGGGCCTAACTTTTGTTCATGGGAAAATCCCTTTAAGTTCCAACCACTGCAATGCCCACCAATCTAGTGAATTCAGGGTCCTACATACATGGAGCTGAATGGAGCAGCAGATTTGGAATACCAGAGATCATCTCTGCACTCAGCTTCTGTTCATAAGTCCCACAGATATGAAAATGGAAGCAACGTGTTGCCATAATAGGTAGAAGCCCCACCTTAATAATACTTTTTAAATAATAATCGTTATTTATATAGCGCCATCATATTGTGTAGCGCTTTGCACATCATGGCGGACATATACAAATAAAATAAGACATTACAGTGTACAAACATATGGGACAATGGGAGTGAGGGCCCTGTTTGCAAGAGCTTACAGTCTATGACAGCTACAGTCATTAGGATAATTACAGAAAATACAAACCTACAAAATTCCAAAAACTCCCTGTGGTTTCATTTACCAATTTAAATCAAACAGAAGCTCAATAAAGCACAGGATAAAATATTAGACAAGTTGAAGTTACAGTGAAGTTATCTTCGGAAAATTCTAAACAGGAAAAACTACAGGCTGATCTACTCCCACTGTTGTCAGGTATAAACACTAATTTAGCTCAAGCAGCAAGCTTATTCCTCAGAGTCCTATTTATTAGCTAAAATACCTATACTCACACTAATACAGTGCATAAATTTATACATAAACTAAAACTGTGAATACATTTAAATACATTTATTGTATAGTTATGGAGATTAAATTGGCCTCCAAGGAGACATTGAAGACAAATTATGTTTTGGAAAATTTCCCACACATTTCATGGGCTTCATCATTTTAACTCTGACTCTAATCCATTAAGTGTTATTCAGTACATAACATGAAGAGCTGCATGTAAGAACACACTAATATAAGTCTATTTTACAAGTCTCTGGTGATCCACTATTTTGGCTGAGGCACTCATCATATAATAGAAATCCTGCTCATGTTATGTGACTATACATTATATAAAGCTTGGTTACGCTGCCTAGGCCCAGTTCACATCTGTGCTATTTATTTCTGTTACACGCCTCTGTTATAGAAAAGCGTAATGGAAGCTATAGAGTGAAGGTGAACAGAGAGCCTTTTGTACATCCTCCATTTCAATAGGGTTCCATGTATGGATGGGTAGCTTCTGTCACGATTTTGTTATTTATAGAAGAAAACATTATGTGAAAAATAACACTATTTTTCTGATATATACTATGGAAGAATAAATAGATCCAGATTTATGTTACTGCTTAGCTGATCAACAACCAATTTAGGGATCCTGTCAGTAAGTTTTGGGACACTAAACCATAACCAAGGTATTGTATTGTCCAAAACCTGACCAGCCAAATCTATCTTAGTGTTTAGATTATGTAGAGAGAAGTCTGATGAGAACATCAGAGTAATCTCCAAAGTCCTGTGTAATTCCTGAAAAAGCCTATCTACACATAAATGTGTGCTGTTCCAGTGCCCCAAACAATCCCCATGTGCCATCACTTTGTAAACTATGCTGAGGCGCATTTCTAAATAAACGGTCCACCTGTATATCATCATTTTTTACGGTTCCACAAAAAAAAAACAGTTGCCAATTTATGTTAGTTTGTCCCAACCTGTGCAGGATCACATGATGGTGTTACCTAGCAACTAAGCCACAAATACGGACAGCACATGGATGACACCTGTGAGACATCTGCATTTTTGATGTTCCGATAGACTTCTATGGGTAAGCACAAGCCACAAAGATAGGCAGAAATAGGGTAGGATAAAGAGCTGGCACTGCCGATGAGGAAGTCTATATGACCAGCCTTTTCTCTATATTTATTTGCAACATATTTTGTGGTTGATACCCCACTATTTTAGCTATTGCAAAATACCAAAACCCTCTGGTGGTGGTGCTCTTCAAATACATAAACACTTTACAGAATAGGATTTGCTCCTCGGAGATCTCTACAGGCTCTGTGTGGAATTGTAAATAACAGTCTTGTGCAGGGGAACATTGAAATGAAGGTGTAAGGGTGATGTTACTTCACAAAAACAGATAGGCTACATGCATGCCCATGAGCTAACAGGGAGGTCACTACTCCTTGCTTTACTGTAGTCATGTAACTGTCATGTAACTGTGCATTGCAGAGCCCATTCCTGGATACTATTAAAGCTTTTATCAAATATTTGATAATTTATCAAATTCCAGGCTCATTGATCATAAGACACTACTACTAGTCCATTACTGCAGGACATTTATGCAAAACTTTTGACCATGTAGCTGCAGCTGTGTCACACAGAGGACTATATTAAATGGTCAACCCAAAAACAGAGAGAATACTGCCGCTTGAAATTTGAAGCAAATAAATGTTAGTATTTATAAGCATGTATGTGTTTTTAATACTATCTAATAAAGTTTATTTGTTTTATCCTTCATATTCTCTCCTGCCTTCTGTTTTTTGTTTGGCAGATCTCTAGGGAAAGGCTATATCCATGTTAGGTATATATTTATCCCCAATTGGTATATACATGCCATAGATTTAATTTACCATTAACGGGTTGTTGTTACGCTGAACAGTGTTTGATTGAGGGCTATGGTACCCACTAAATGACACTTAAGCCCCATTTTACACCACTGTTAGTGGGGTCCCTTGCTACATTTCCATTATTTACAATGGCAAAAATAATATAGGGTACAGAGCTATTTTGGCCATTTTAAATAACAGACGCGTAACAAAGGTAAATGGGAGTCAATGGGAACAGAGAACAGATGAAGGGACTTCCATTTCCAGTGTCCATTGCACTATTCTGTAACGTAATAGACTAATGGACACCACTAGAGGTGATGTGAACTTAATAATAGTTTGGTTTTGTCTCTTGAATAGAACCATCAAACAAAAAGTAGGGGTCCCAACCTAGAATAATAAACACCAAAATTGCATTCAATTAATATCTTGTAGATGTTCTTTATTAAAGGAGTCTATCTAGTGATAAATATCCATTCAATTCTTCTAACGTCTGCATTTGAGACTTTACTACTAATGTCATATTTAGGAAATTTATTTTGAAGAATTTGTATAAAGCGAGGTAGCAAATCTAAAGCATATGACCCTTTAGACCTTTCTCAGAGATTTATTACAATCACAGGGTGCACATTATTTATGCCAGGAAAGGGCAACAACAAATGCAGAGAAAGGAAACAGAGCTTTATAAAATGTCACATAAAGCTTATTTACTGCTTAACCCCTCTCATGCCAGCAAAACTGCCTACTGATCTAAGACAGCATTAGCTACATAACTTTATGAGTGTCAAAATGATTAACTGCAATCTAACAGTCTATAAATGAAATAAACCCCTGCAGAAAGGATAACAAAGAGCCAAAAATCCTATTTATTTATAGAAGTAGTTTTTCATTTGATACTGCAATAGTTAAGGCATTTACTTCCCTGTAATGGATAACCCCAGCCAATAAGAAAGAATCCTGACTAATCCTCCCCCACAATGCTCAAGGGCCTCCGCTGGATTCACTACAGCTGCTACCTGCAACCTCACATAGTCTATAGCAAAACACAAGAGGAAGGTGCAATTTGGAGGCTCTCTCCATTGCTATGGTGATAATGTAAAGGAAAAACAAAAGGCAACTCTAGGGAACTGGATGGGTAATGGACTAAATTTGCAAGCTTGTGTTTCAGCGAATTTTCAGACAGCACTTTAAGACATACGATCCTTAAACATTTTCCTTTTTATTTAATATTGCATATATGACCTGCACACACACCGGAGAAAGACATTTTGCCCTGCCATAGTATTAATTTTGGGTCACTTATTAAAAATTTTACAATCCAAATACAGAGCAAATATCTTTAAAGTGAATACTAGAATGGTTCAGTAAAGGTGAATGCATTCTACATACAATATATGTACATATACATACTGACATGTGGTGCTGACTTTCTTATTCACATCAAAGCAATTTTATGTGGCATATAGTCAGGTCAGCTGCAAAATTTCAGACAGACAATCTGCTGCAGACCCCCTTCTAGTCTGTAGATTTGCTGGTCTATGGATGTCCATTACATGACAATGAACAGATTTCTATCCACTGGAAGTAAACATAGAAGCTTTCTATAGCGAGAACACAAGTGGAGATCCTGAACAATTGATACAGAAAGTATATTGTAAAATAGTATAACTTTTTCTTACACAACCCCTATCAATTCTTTACTGATAGTGGACAACACTGTAACCTTTAATTTCAGTGAAATAAAATACATAACATGAATGCCAAGCAGTGTCCTAACATCATAAATCATCAATACATTTGTACATCCCCAATGTACGAAAAGCATCCAAATGGCAATGGAACTACGAGACAAAATATTGTACCTGATGCACCTGGTACTCAAATGCATTGACCCTCAGAAGGACTTACCCCATCTGTTGGTAGTGCTTGTGTAGGTACCATGTTCAGGCATGTTGTTAGTCATCCACAATCAGACTGCAATTATAGTATTCTGAAATTTGGGTGTGCTAAAATTTACCACTAATTCTAAAACTATGTGGGCACTAATGGGTTAACTCATATGCTGTAACTGTTATAATTAGAATATAGGCCACAAGGCAGTTACATTTTCCCTCGTGACTAAAACTGGGGGACCCGAGAGTGGGATCGCCCCTATGAGTCAATCATAATAAATATCAAAGCAAGATTTTGACTTGTTAACCAGTCACTGGGCCTGGATACATTACAGTTACTGTGTGAACTATGAATTCCTTTATATATTTAAAGGGAACCCGTCACCACTATTTTCACAAATACAGGTAGTGGCAGGTTCCTATAGAGCTCTAGTAACTATCTGACACCCTGCTTTTAGCTAAAAATTGTTCCCCTCAGATCCCCATAAAATCAGAGTTATAATCTTGCCTGGTATCTATGCAGCTTTGGAGGGAGTCAACGGGGGGCGTGGCCTAATGTCATGTGACCAGGGTGACATCATCAAAGGTCCTTGAGCTACTTAATATGAAAACTATACCCCATGTACATATCTGACCACATAAAACCATCACAGCAGCCTCCATGGACTTCTCCTCTCCATGCAGGCTGCTGTGATTTCATGTGATAAAATATGCTGTGATTTCATGACATATATGCTTAGTGTACAGTTACAAAAGCAATAGGACCTGCGATGATGTCACCCTGGTCACATGACATTATAGCAGCATACAGAGATGGGGATGGGGAGGAGCTGCTGGATTCAGCCTGAGGAGGCCACGCCCACCTGGACTCCATGTAGCCATGCTTACCAGATAAAACTATAAAGTTGAATATATGGGAATCTCAGGGGAATATTTTTTAGCTACAAGCAGGGTGTCAAATAGTTATTAGAGCTCTATAGGAACCTGTCACTACCTGTATTTGTGAAAATAGTGGTGACGGGTTCCCTTTATGTATTCTAGAATCATATATGTGGCCATTTATTAAAGAGTTAGAACTTGGCCAAAATTGTCATAAATTGACAAGAGGACAATGGTAGCGTGTCTACCAGTAAACCTACAGATTTACTCATATCTGATCTCCGGGATGGCTGAAAAAGAAAAGTACAAACCTCAACGCAACTGATGGGGACCTTAAACAAAGCAACAGAACTGCAATGTATAACTAAACTGACACAAGATACTATGCTTCTTGCTACTTCACAATTTATATGGAATTACATTTCCTACTGTGCTTGTAATCCCCCATCATTCACCTAAAGAAGAGGTTGTTCAGCAGCCTTCAACAACTTAACAGAAAAGTGGGTAACCAATAAACATTCTGCTATTACAATAGCACTAGATGAAATAGACCACATATGATGTCCCAATGAGACACCAGTAATGACCAAATATCCAGTATATTTATAAGATAAAATATTACTCCATATGAATTTTGCACAACCCATTTTGTTCATATTGTGCTCCCAGCGGGAAATGTCCCAACACATCTTCAGCTAGTCAAATGCAGAAACAAGCTGGACACAAAACAAAAATGAAAGGCTTTTGCTACATTTAGTACCTCTGGGTCATTTTAAGCAGCCTCAAAATACCAATGCTAGTTTCATGTGAATTATTAAACACATCTCTGCAAGAAGTCAAACCACCTCCATGCTTAAGAACCTTCTCCTTGAAGGGAGAAAAAAATCCAACAGAAGAAATAAAAAGCTTATCCCCAACAAAGGAGTATGAGGTAAATTGCCTCACTGAAGGTTAATAATATCCTGTCGCTGAGGTAAAAGACTCAATTACAAAACCTTCAGAATGGCTCCTGAGGAACAGATCAGCCTGCAGTGACAGTCAGGGTTTAAACAAGCAAAATACAGAAGGAACCGAACAACCGTACCCAGAGGAACAAACTAAATATATGGCTTGTATGGGACAGATATTTTATCAACAAGCAAATAACAGTGCTATGTTTATGGCTCATAAAGATTATCAAATGTGCTATAAACCTGCAACATTACATTTTATGATAAAAACGTGCTAACCCATAAACAGCTATATACATTATATACTTTTAAAGGTAGGTAGATAGATATATAAATAGGAAGAATGACAGGCAAACACGATAAAGCAAGTTATAAATAGGGGGCGAGAAAAAATATCATACATCTTTTGGGAAAAAAATCGTTATATGTTTTAGGGGCAACTAAGCTTTACTTTACATCTCAGCTTTTTCATTGCAGATATAGATGTACGTTTACATTGAGGATAAGGCTATCACCCATCAAGCTAAAGCCTGTTCCCCACAAGTGAGTTTGTTCTGATAAACTAGCTGCAGGAACTTTACAGATTCACTGAATTAAACTGACAAGTAAGGAACTGACAACAAAATCACTCATAGATAATGGGCTTAAAGGGAACCTGTCACCACATTTTCACAACATTTTCACAACTAGTGACATGTTCTCATAAGCCCAATTAACTAAATGCTAAAATGTTTACCTCATATCCCCATACAATCAGCTTTATTTTATTTATTTTGTCTTACTTGGCATCAGAGGGGGCAAATCCTACTCAGCCAGCCCCTCCCACCTACTACTTCTCATGCCATATGCATCTTATCACCATTTAGCACTTCCAGTCATGTGACCAGGGTGTCACCTTATGTCATCTACAGTGCTTTACCAAGTAATAATATTTTTTTATTTATATAGCGCTCACAGATTGCACAGCACTGCACAGAGCTTGCCAAATCAGTCAAGTAACATATACCTCATTTATGTATCTGATCACATGAAATCATAGCACATGAAATCATGAGTAGCCTCATCTGAGGTTACACGACGCAGCTACTCCACGCCCCGGTAGCCTCTTTTCTCCTCCTACTCACCATCTTCGGCACGCAGCTGCTCGTAGCTGCGCGCCCTCGTCCGACGATCCTGCAGTCTGCGCATGCGCAGAACAGCAGGCCCGCGCCTGCGCGGTCACTGCTCCGCTGTGACTTTTGGTGAAGCTCTCTAAATGCTATACTATAGTCCCAAACTGCAATGATCAGCTATAAAGTGTCTGTAATGAAGCTTTCGAAGCAGCACGGTGGCTTAGTGGTCTGCATTACAGCCTTGGAGCCCTGGGAACCTCAGTTCAAGTCCCAAGGTCAACATCTGCAAAGAGTTTGTATGTTCTCTCAGTGTTCGTGTGGGTTTCCACCAGGTCCTCCGGTTTAATCCCACACTTAAATAAAGGAATTATTATTTTATTAATAATCCTTGGTCCCGTTAAAGCAAAAAAAATTGAAACTCCAACTGTCACTGGGGCAAATAAAAAAAAGAATTGTGTCTAGAACTTTAATTATAAAATATACAGTTTCCACATACAAATTCAACTTAAGAACAAACCTATCTTGTATATAACCTGGGGACTGTTTGTATATGCAATCAAGTTTAACAGAAATGGTGTTATGGAAAGTAAAGCAAAGGTGACAAAACACACTTTATAAGGCAATGGTGAAAAGATGGACAAAGACATCAAATAAGACAACAGAAGTGAAGATGAACATGAACTTGATATTTAACAATACTGTACAACAGGAATACTGTACAACAGGAAAGACCGATTTGGCAAGCTCTGTGCAGAGCTGCATAATCTGTGTGCCCTATATAAATAAAGGAATTATTATTATTATTAATTATAAAGATTGCCATGTCTAAATAACATGAGAATGAACACAACCAGTATGGTTATGAACAGTGTATTTACCTGGTGTGGAGACTTAATAGCCATTCATGTTGCACTGTGAATTCTGAGAAAATATATATAAAAATACATTTCCAGGATAGAGTAAGGAAAACTTCGCCTTTTGTAAGGCATCTCCCTTTAACATCAAGCATGACTTAAAGCCTAATTATTTACTACCATTGTAGTAGCTTCTCAATGGGGAAGATATGTATTCCTGCATGTAGGTCTCCACTATCAGATATTAATTTATGGAATACATTTTAATGACTGTATAATTAACATTCAAGAATATTTACAGTTTCCACTTGTGTATGTTGTAGAGTTCCTTCAGATCTCATTACTGCACATTAGCTGCTTTATGGTTTAGAAACAATGGGGCAGATTCATTAAGACTGGCATTTATAAGGCTAGTCTCAAAACTGTCCTTGCCAGTTGTCCTGCGCAGATACAATATGGGCACAAACTCTTTAGCCCAGATTCAAACTGGCAGAGGTTTTTTCTATAGTCTCCGCCAGTTCTTCGGCAGAGACTAAAGTAAATGTGACAAGCCTGGCATTCACACCCCGGACCACCCTCCATTCACCCCGACATGCCCATAGTGGAGTGCGGGTCTTAGAAGCATTGAAACTGCTGAGGAAGACATAATGAATCTCCCTCAATGATATCTCTGTTTGCAGATTAAATGTATACATCCAGATATTTCTGCTAACCCTTCGAACGCTGATGTCAACAGTAACTTATTAGCTATAATGCAGATACACAAGTGTGTGAATTTAACAGCTTATAGTATAAATCTATGGATTATTAGTATCTCTTTAACATGTTCCATAAAAACTTCACCCAAAACCTTTGACAGATGTCCAACAAGGAGGAAGCCAGTATAGAAAAAATATTAAAATACTTCCTACTTGACTTGTTCTCTCAAGTAGGAGGCTAGAAGCACGCTACCATGGTCAGTCTGTGCTGTGGCCCATTTCATGGACCAACCCCTTTGCCAAGGATGGGACTCCGAGCATATATCACTTTGATGCTCCGAGTCCTGTCCTTGGCACTGTGGTTGGTCTGTGAAATTCGCTCAATGTGCGTTCTGTGATTTATGGATAGATCATGGCCGTGTACTTCTAGCCTTGTACTTGTGTGAATGACTTCGGTAATTCACGAACCAACCACAGTCATCTGAAATAGCCCTAAGGATTTAGGTAACTGAAAACAAAAGACATTTAGAAATCAAATTTTCCACATAACCTCCAGCAAATACATAAACTGTGGCTGGCATTTATATGGGGACATGTGAACTATGCAGTAAAGTCTCACCCTAAGGACCAAAAAATGGAGAACTCTGCTAGCCTTGCCCCACTTCCATGCACTCTTGATTCATAAAATGCTAAGTAATAACATGGATACACAAATAAAAGCAGTTAGCCAGGAATTTCTTTGTAGCCAAGCACTCTTCCTTACACTTTCATAAGGGAGGATGAGGAAGTAGAGAATGTATCCCAATGTATTTGCATACAGTGGAATAGGCTCTAGTCCCCTGTTATAAGGACATGAGGCTAAAATTTGGTGTGAATGCAGCCTAACTCATAAAAAATAGATAGACTGTGGTAAAATAAGAAAATAAATACACACACAAGAGCAAAACATGCTTTTTTTAATGCAACAGCTAACATGTTACACAGAAAATTGAAAATAATCCACAGAGAAAGAGTCTTGTTATTATAGTTCCAATTCTCTACATTGCTAGACATGGTATTCCTTGTACCTAGTTATGACCTGAATGAATCTGAAAAATGATACAGCACCTATCACTCATGATAGTTTTGTCCTATGCTTCAACATGAAAGGCAAGTAACCACATATAAAAAGGATCTCCGGATAAAAAAGGCAACACTTACAATTCCTCCAAAACACAGTGGTTTAGAAATTACAAATCAGTATGTTTTATCATTCTGTATTCTGCAAAGGGTTAAAAAAGAAGAACAGCACTTAAGCTAGAACAATAGGTTAGAGATGAGTAGTGTATGGTCCCAGATGACTTGAAAACCACTTTGCAGCAAAAGTGACACTTGGCAAGGTAGAAAGGAGGTGAAATAAAATGAAAGCACAGGCCGACAGAACACCTTCCCTGCAGCTTTCTCTTACACGTTATGTCAGAATTTCAGACGTGTTTCATTAGTTTTTAAGTAATGTGAAAACTAAATAGATCAAAATCAGTAGCAAGAATGCAAGCCATTGTATCTATATTACCTTATTTAAACAAAAAAATGTAACACACTGTATGTGATAAACACAAAAAAAACTATAGCACAAAGGGTTTCTGGTCCCCCACTCAATTTTCATGCTAATGACCTATCCCCAGGATTGTCATCGCTACGTCATTTGATAGGGGTCAGACTGTTTGGACTGCCTCAGGGCACAGGAATTTCTACAGTGGAGAAAGCCTCAAGCAGAAGGCTCTTTCTACTGTACAGACAGTCCCGACTTAAGTACACAAAAGTTACTGATGACTTCTAGTTACAAACAGACCTCTTTGACCACCGTGACCTCTGGTAAAGCTCTCTTGAAGTTAGCTCCAGACTGCAATGAAGAAATTTTAAACGTGCCTGCAATGAAGCTTTATTGTTAATTCTTATTCTCAGAACAACCCTTGATTTTGAAAATCAAAATGTCACAGGGACAAAAAAAAAACATTTTATTTACAAAATGTACCTAATTGCATAAAAACTCAACTTAAAAACCTACCAACAGAACCAAATTTGTTTGGAATCTGGTTACTGCCTGTATAGTGGCACCATTTAGCTCTCATTCAAGTGAATAAGCTGAAGAATTTAAAAATAGTGTAACTTTCTACGAACACAAATTCTTAAAAATTATTTTTTACCATAAATATGGGCAATTTCATTACTTAAATGTGCTAATGTCCAGAGCCCTTGAGAATTTCTGAAAAAATGTACATATGTACAAGTTTATTGCCTCATTTTGAGATTTTATATAATGTCATCATCTTTAGAGTTACAATTATGGCAAAAGGTTCTAAAGACAGCACAACATATGGAATAACACGCCAATCCTTGGAAAACATACCTTAACTCTATAACCCATTACATATTAATTCCCCCCCAAGGTTTATTAACAAATGTAGATCAGAATTACAATGGAATAAACAGCTAGTGAGCATACAGTTGAGACCAGAAGTTTACACTACATTAAAAAAAAATCTTTTCTCCTCATTATTCTGGCTTTTGGCAAATATAAATAATAATGGTAATCCTAATTGACCTTAAACAGGAAAGTTTTATCCTGATTTCATGTCACATAGAGATAAAAACACAAATATACGTCTTTTTATATAGTGTATATAAACTTTTTGTTTCAATATATAGATAAAGGCTTGTATTTCAAACAATCCTCAAACACAGTCCTTTTTACTGGAAGCAAAGTAGTGTTACATCACTCCAAGGGGTCTTAACTTAACGGAGGGACCTATAACCTTGCTTGTGTGCAAGCTGTGTTTTGCAAAAAATGGAGGCATTTCCCACTTAATTCTCTTACTGCCAACTTACAGGACTTCTGCCAACACAAAGCCTTCGGGTTAAAATGGCTCTTCTTTTCTAGGCCAAAAGCCAGTATTTTGAATGATGACTGTGTCATAGTAGCCAATGGATGAGCTATAATAAAGTCTAAAGCATGACCTATAGATGGGTTGTACTTAAACATGTGTAAATACAACATAAAATAATGTTTTCTATTTTTCATCATAATTAAGGCCTATGCTCTACCACTTGCAAACAGGGAACACGAGAGGCTAAACCTCAGGTACAGATTAGTAGAAGCACAATTGAATCCATAAAACAAATACCTCAAAGGCAATTGCTGATAAAACACAAGGCATATCAATCAAATGTGGGGAAAGTAAAGAGAACATGTACAGGATGCAGTCTACTTGTTTTACTCTGTGAGCAAGGAAGGAGTTTCCTGCCTCAAACCACAGACAACACAGTAGACGGTACCCAGCCAATATAAAGTATCAACATGTGTTTGATTAAAGTCACATTCACACAGAACAATACTTTTTCTGCTCTTACAATTAGTTTGTTTATTGCAACATAAATACATGCTGACTGTTAAAGATAATAAAAAGGTAGAATGAAGAATACACAAAGGTATCACAGAAAAAACCAAAAATCGATCACATTGAATACCGTCACTTGTATTTGTGGTCTTGAGGGGAACGTATTATAAGCTTGAGTGTTTTTTTAATTTTAGTTTCTAACGCCATTACTACAATTGTGGCAGCTTTCAATTGAGTCTCTGAGTCTCAAATAAGACGAGTAGCTCCCGCTCCACAAAAATCAGTTCTCAACTCCTTGTTAGAAAATGAAGGATTACACTGTAAGGCTCCATGTACATGAATCTATGGGGGACGTATATACGGCCGAAAATTTACAGGCGGAACTGCTCTAGTTGCCCATGGCAACCAATCAGAACTCAAGTTTCATTTTTGCACAGATGTTTATAAAATTACAGCTGATCTCTGATTGGTTTCCATGGCCAACTGGAACAGTTTTATCTTAGACATTTCTGATAAATCTCCTAAGTTGTCTTTTACTCATTGCCTAGAGTAACCAATCACAGCTCAGAGCTCATATTAATGGCCTGTGTCAGAACAGCGACCAATGACGCCTCAGCTTCCAACTGCCACAGTAGCAGCAGCCGATAGGCAGACAATGGCTTTTCTGTATATGGTGGTAAATAAGTGGATTTTGGAAAGTGCGGGTTAAACATTTCGGCTCAAAACCGAGTCTGTGGCGTTCACCGAGTCTTTGGTACCGTCATGATTGTAGTGATAGAAAGTATGAATGGAAGGTAGGTATCATTTGGAGCACACAGTGAAAGTTGTAAAAAAAAAAAAAAAAAAAAAGGTCCAAAAGAAAATTGCAATTTCCCTGTATTGGGATTTTTTTTCCAATATCCGAGTGGAAAAATAAATAATAAATATCATCATTAGGAAGTAAAATTTGTTGCACAGGAAAAAAAGCCCTCTTATAGCTCTGTACACTGAAAAATAATAAAAGTTATGGATTTTTGAAAGTGGGGAGGGAAAATGGAAGTGCAAAAATGAAAAAAGGGCTGTGTCCGTAAGTTTAGTTTATTGTTATCATGTGCAGTATTGAATGATTTAATTTGACTTGCAAGTTTAACAATGTTTTAACTTCAGGATATATATTCTCTATTCAAGGATGCATTTATAGGAACGACCTACATTCTTATACCATATTTCATCCACATTTATTTGTTTAAGCTTTCTCTATAATACCAAAGTTCTTGGCACTGATGTAGTGTATATTTTAGGCCACTCATGCATAGCAGAAAAATAAGTGCCCTTTGGCTAATGTGTCAGCCTTTTTTTATTTTTGTTTCCTAATACAGGTGGTCCCCGACTTAAGGATGCCAGACTTAGAGACAACCCCTATACGCTCGGCATTTACGCTGTGTATGTCTGTGTTCTCCTACATGTTCATCTGCCTCTGTTAATTTTTAGAGAATATTAAATAAATTGCTACGTTTTTACTGACCCTGGATGGTTGTGTAAAGCTGGATCTGCTACATGTTTTTGCTTGCACAGACAACCCTTAGTTACAGACGGACCTCTCTGACGATTGTTACCTCAAGTGAAGCTCTCTGGATTCTGACAGCAAACATTTTTTAAATTAAATTGTCACTGGGACAAAAAAATGTTTTTTTATTAGACTTACAATTATAACATATACCAGTTCCGACTTGCATACAAATTCAACTTAAAGGAACCTGTCATCAGAAATTGGCCTACTAAACTAATACCAATATGTTTTCAACCAGCTGAACAGCTTCTCGATCCTGTTTCTTTCATATCCCAGCTTGGTGGCATAATTTAGAACATCAACTTTGAAATCAGGTGTTAACTGCTTGTATAAAGTCATGGAGGCAGAGAGTTAAGTCAAGCTCTTGCTGCCTCAGAACACCTCTTCCCATGTGATTGACACCATATGCTGGACTTCAGTAGATATAATTAATGATGTCCTTGAATGCAGAACCATCACTAACAGTGAAGAGGGTGTTCTATGGCAGAGAAAGCTTGACTTCAGGGTTAAACTCTCCGCCTCCTTGACTTCACAAAATCAATTTACACCTCATTTCAAAGTTGTTTTTCTGGATAATTCCACCACAACGGGCCATGAAAGAAACGTCATCTAGAAGCTGCTCAGCTGCTTGATAACATACTGGTAGTTGTTTATTAGGCCATTTTCTGATGACGGGTTTGATTTAAGTATAAACCTGAAGAACCTATTCTGTTAATAACCCGGGGAATGCCTGTATTTATGAATAAGTTGTTGTAGACTGCATACAATATTTTCTATATAGACCATATACTATATTTTCTTTTTTTATTCTTCTTACAATGGGTGTCAAAAGCCACTGGAGGTTTCTGAAATATTTGCGGGGAGTCAAAACACAATGGTAAAAATGGAGTGAAGAGAAAACAGAAGTGAACAGAGCCTCATCTTAACTCTTTACAATACAAGCACCTATACATTTTTCCAATATATCCGACATCAGCCTCTTTGTGCCTGTTCATACAGGGATTTAATTAAACACCTAACAAAGCTATTAAATTATTTCTGTTGTCAGAACTGCTTAGTTAAAAGTAAACAAGAGACATTGATTTACCAGCACACCAAGACATCCTCTGCATGGAAAGCAGGGTCAAGGACAAATGGGGCTGCCTTTCTAAAGAAAAATGAAGAGAAATGGCTACAGTCAAATCACAAAGACGTCAAACAAGGGAATCTATTTTACAATACCAGTGAAATCTGCATGTCCCACACTGGTAATTGCTTGATAAGGCCACAAATCCAGTTTGTCAACAACACAGCAAGGAAACGCCAATCTCAGTATAAAATGTCCTTTTCTAAAATGCTTTCAAGCAGTGAAATGCATCAAGAGAATATGTAATGAGGAATCATTGATAAGTAAAACCTACCCTAGGGCTGGCCTAAATCCCATGTGCCAGCTAGCCACGTGTACGTGTTTCCAGGACACTCGCATCCCTTTCCCACTACTCAGCTTTTGAGAAAAGAAAGATGACAATATTCTAGCCATTTTTAATTTGTATGGTACTCTAGGTAGGAAGCAAGTATTCTTAACCTTATACACTTGCATATGTCTCCTATTTGCATAGAAGTGGAGCTCCCAAATCACCCCTCTTGTGCACAATAGCATTTGATTGATGAACTGTATGAGCTTACCAGACATACCTTTCTTGGTTTTTTTTTTATTTTTTTCCCCTTTTTTTAATAATTTAAATATTCAGATTTTTTTCAGTACAAAACACAATACATTATATCTACATATAAACATGAATATAGTTATATCATATTTTAAAATAGAGGGATACAAACTTGTATCAGTTATAAAACATACAGTCCCCCCCACCCATCTAGCTCATGCTCTGAAAAAAATAAGACATACCTTTCTTCTATTCCAGTGATCAGTCATATGAGAGTAAATTGGGTTTCTATCCTTATGCTAATGAGCTTCTTGTTGCACTAGAGAAGTGGCTGCGGCTTCTCATGCAACTGTTTCTTTGCTGCCCAGTAGTCCCCTTTAAAGAGGACCTGTCACCCTTATAAACTGCACTAGGAGTTGCGCTGTACACTGGAAATGCCGGACCTCTCTCAAAGCAGTCCGGCATAAACGTGAGGGGGCGGATTTAGGGAGGGTGTCTGCCGCATCACGTGCAGCAGTCACTGCCGGCCTATGGAGTGAGCGGGGCGGTCCAGGGGAGTGGCAGCACCGCGTACCACCCCCTCATGAATACGCCGGAACACTTTGAGAGCAGTCTGACATTTCTAGTGTACAGCGCAGCAGTGTTTGTTAGTGTTATCAGAGGTTTACAATAACGCTAGCAGTGTAACACTGCTGGGACTATTGTGCACTAACTTTCCAGAAGTTCAAACGGACATGATTTTGGCCTGTAATGGCTGTATAAAGTTATACTGAGCATCAAATTTATCAATGAATGTGCATCACAATTGTGGACAGGGCAGGCTTTTTCATTTGTGTGCACTTGGGAACATTTTTCTAAAGTAAAAATTAATAAAAATTTTAATAAGAAAAAAGTAAACTTGTCTTGTGGAGCACTTAGGTACATTGCATTACAATGTACTGCATCACAAATTCACTCAAAATTCCAGCCCCTTTCAACATCATCTCATTTGGCATAGTGTGACATTTTGACAGTCTGCACACTTTACTTGACATCAAAAAATCTAATTGAAATCTGAAGGACACGAGTAAAAAAAAAAAAAATCTAAAAGCATGCCTTGTAAATGAATTAACCCAAAAAAGTTTTTCTGCATATATGCCAAACACAGGGCTCAGATGTAGAGTGACCATAACCTTATTATGCACATAGCATATACAGCCTTTGTATAAATACGAATCTTGTAAGAAAGTACATTTTTCTAATTTTCTGACAAAATGCTGTGTTTGTATTTATTTTTTCTTCCAGGGAGATGAAAGGTGAATAGAAGAACATCTACTTCAGCAAAAAGGTAAAAAAAAAAAAGTTTTCTATATGAAGAAGTATAAAAGCAATACAGTTCAATATTAAACCACACCAGAATTAATGAGCCCAAGACAGATTTTCCGTCAACCAAATCTTGATCTACAGATAAGGCCACCCAGTTAGCTGTTAAATTGTATCTATGGGTGCAAGTAACATGATGCAACTAACGTTCAGCTGCTGCAGTGATACACAGCATGGAACAACTGACCTTGGTTTCCAAGCTTGGGAATTACAGTGATGAGTTCCGCAGAGAGCAGGGCGGCAAGCTGAAGGATTGATCAGCGTGTAGGGTGCATGACAACTGCATTCAGTGACTATATCTGGTGCCTCTAATAAACTCACTGGGGACAAGAGACATTTCTATCTCTTTGGCTTGGATGTACAAGCCAAAGTGATGCTAGAACATTGTTCTACATGGATAAACTGAATCTATCACACAACAAGTTAAGCAAAGGATGGATATTTCCATATGCATTTAAATACACTGGGATGCAACAAAAAGTCTTTTACAGCACTTTACAAAGGGAGTAGATGGCAACCCTCAAAAAGTGGAATGTACAGCACAAATATAATGTGGATACTGGCTATAGTTCAGCTACCGAGGATATGGTCACACAGGAGACTGTTTTCCAGAAAACTCAGAATAGATAGCAGAATTCCAGGGTAGTGGATCCACTGATTTCCTATTACATTGATAGGGAATTCAGTGCTGAAGAGCAAATACTAATCCATGTAGATGGCTTCTAAATGGCTTCTAAATGATAATCATGTGATTATCGGTTATAGAGTCTGTCTTTAAATAAAGTCTGTCTAATAAAGTGCACTTACATTGGACATTTTGTAACATTCACACTCTTTCTGTCCTTAGTGTATGAATATTTTTGTCACACAAAGTAGGTGCCTGGGGAAGAATCCTTCCCCATCTTCCTTAGCAATCCACATACGCTCGTCATACTCACTATGCACTCTACTCTTCTTGCCAGCGGCGGACAGTGTTTGAGAAAGGCCTCCAGTGGGCCGAAATGGTACACATTTATGCCGCAATCAAGAAATTACTTGAGCAAGCAACCATTTGAAGGGTCAGGATTATTGTTTATCCATCTTTCCATCCTTAGAGGATGATCCAGCGCTGCATGGATTTTGGCATTGATGATCAGGTGGGTCGTCTGTTCTACCTTTGAACTGACCATCAACACCTTGAAACTTGCACTAAAAATGTAAAAGAAAATTCCAATTGTGCTGGAAAAAGTGAAGAACTGCATTTTAAAGGATGTCAGTTCAAGGCATTGCTGCACGCCTTATGCGAGAATGAACAGTAAAACGAGGTGTGTAGTCTTCGGATCTATCGGGCTCTGATATTCAGATCTGCACTTCATCACCTGTCACATGTACACTGGTTTACTGAATATCACAAGGACGGACATTTTTCAGATGGACAGATTTGGTACATGAAGACCCCGCTGCATCGCTGTTTGGTGGTAAAGAAAACAGCTGACTAGTTCAAGTTAGCTGTTAACAGCTCATCGGTGGAGGACAGTTCATCAAATCTAAATCTTGGAAAGCCACATAGACTGAAGACAAACAGGTTAAATACCCTGGGGAATTTTATTTGCAAACATTCCACAGTTGATGCAGCCATGGCAAGTCAAACATCTGGTGCATCTTCCAACCATGATTTTTTTGTGGCTGTAGTAAATTGCCAGAAGTAAAGTCACTTTAAAGTTGGCAGCAACCAACATGTGACAATTCAGATGTGTGCCCCTGGCCTAAGTGTATAGTCACATGTACCGCTAGCACTACGGAGGTGGGGCCTCGACCCAATCACATATGGGTTTCTTTGGAAATGCAAGTGATCGGTAACCAAAGCCCAATGTCTTGCATTGTTTTAACACAATACACCAAGTTATGGTTGCTGATCACATGTGTTTCCATAGAGACGCATACACATAATTAAGCCAAGGCCCGTCCCCGTACCCTAGCGCTGTATTTGTAAATGCAGTGCTAGCTTTATTTGTGACCACACCCTTAAAGTATTTTAAACACATCTGCTACCAGGAATTACATTTTTGGCTAATGACAGGTTCCAATGGTCTATGCTATGCGGAGTTTAAAAATTTGTCAGCATTCTGAATCATATCAGTAGTTTATAATCGTTTACTTCCCATTTCCTGGCTCCCTGCCATCAGCTTGGGTGCCTGTTTAGGTGTTCTCTCCTCCAAACTCATGTAGCTCCCTCTCCCCTCCCCACTTCCTGTCATGTGCATTTAGCAGGAAGGTGAGGGGAATGGTGTGGAGGAGAGAAAGCATGCATGAGGAGACAGAGGCACACACAGACTGCAGCTTCCCCCCCTCTGGGACTCACCACACACTGCTGGCAGGGAGCCAAGTAATGTGAAAAACTATTATGAGGTACTGAAATTATTCAGAATGCTGACAAAAGCATTTCTTAAATCAGCACAGCATAGGCGACTGAACCTTACACCAGCTACAAATTACATTCTGATGACAGGTCCCCTTTAAGTTTTTATGGCAAATCTGATAATGTAACATTTCAGATTGAAAGACTGTATGCAAATGAGCCTGAGAGGCTCCAGGCTCCATAGGTGTTAATGTAGCCTGGAGCCCTTTGGGCTCATTTGCATACAGTCTTTCATCCTGGTGGTAGATGTCCTTTAAAATGACAATAACCAAAATGTTCTTTATTTTGAACATCTACAATTTAGAAGATAAAAGAATAGTAAATGATGATGTGAAAATCTGGACAATTACTATTGAAAAAATTAACCACCACATTTTATGCTGTAGTCATGATTTAGTGAACACCTCCAGAGAGTCATCCTATTAAATTTATAGTCCCATTGCTGTAATGTGAAGGTAAACTGAAACCTGCTTGTGAATGAAGAACCCATTGAAACAGAGGGAAATATTTCTTTTTCCTGCCTAAAACTATTACTGCTGGACCAATACATGTACTGCTGATTTAGCGTTATTGTTACTATGATTATAAGCCTGTTTTCAACAGCTACACGACTTCATTCCTTATTCACGATTATCACAGGTAATATAGGCTAAATAGAACAAAAAAAAGTGATATTGTTGGCAAATTGTGGGTTTTTATTTGCAGCAGTCACTTTATTTATATCACAGACAGGATTGCAATAGAAAATTACAACTCAATGAAACATCATTGCCTCCATAACGGACAACATATGAAGTCACATCTTATTTACACCGCCAATCTGATCAGAGTGTGTCTAGAAAACGTTCCGGGGATCTCAATGAGTCAGCTGTAGACTATTGCTACCCATGTTTATGAGGCTGCCATAAGGATTTCTTTGATCAGACAGTAGGTGTTCTCCTTATGGAGAGATTGCCAATTAAGGCCACCTTAAAGGCATGTGGAGACTTAAAGCCATAGATGCTCCACTAGGGAATTCTGGGAAGTATGCAAAAATGTGTTAAATGGAAAACAATGCCTCCTTTTGCTACCTTGAAAGGCAGCCCCCTTAACACCAAGTATGAACTTCAAGAAGTCTAAAGATATGGCGTGGGATTAAAGGAAACCTACCATTTAGAATGGCAGGGGTAAGCTGTAAATACCGAGCACCAGCTCAGGGTGAGCTGGTGCCAGTACTTACTTTCGTGCGGTATCGCGGTTTTAACACTTTTTAAACTTTAGAGCAGAAGAGGCTTCGAGCGCGCCTACATAGGAAATAGCGGAGATGTTGCGCACGCGCACGGCCGCGCGCAGCGCCAAAGCCCCTTCTGCTCTAAAGTTTAAAAAGTGTTAAAACTGCGATACCGCGGTTTATAACACTAACGAAAGTAAGTACCGGCACCAGCTCACCCTGAGCTGGTGCTCGGTATTTACAGCTTACCCCTACCATTCTAAATGGTAGGTTTCCTTTAAGCATGTCTTGGGAATACAAGCTGATCAGTGAGGGTCTGTTCATGAGAATGGGACCCCAAGCAATCCAGAGTTCACAAGTCCCGCTCCACAAATTAGTGGAGCGGAAGGACAAGGATGCTTCCTGAAGTTCCATTCAATACTTTTGGAGGGCAAAGATACCCCAGCAGTCGGACGCTTACAATCCCCAATCCTATCCCCTTCTCACCGCAGCCCTTTTTAGTTTTTGCGTTTTCGTTTTTCACTTCCCACCTTCAAAAATCTATAAAATTTTTATTTTTCCATGTACAGAGCTGTGTGATGGCTTGTTTTCTGCACAACAAATTGCATATCAAAATGGTGGTATGTAATATTCCATGCCGTGTACTGGGAAGCGGGAAAAAAATCCATATGCAGTGAAAATGGTGAAAAAACGTGTTTGCACCGTTTTCTTGTGAGCACAAAAACCATCAAAAGTCTCAAAAGTTTGATACCTGTACCCAAGTGCCTTGCTGCACTATGACCTGCCCGAGCAGTCTTACATTTAGCTGTTTTTTCTGCATATGCTCGGCTTTCAATAGAGAGGGGAGGCGCACTCGTGGCATGGGTGAAAATCCAGCTGTGTGTTAGAAGCCTTAAGTTAAAAAAAAAAATAATAATTAATTTCTCAGGTATGATTTGCATCAGTTTGCCATCGATTTTACAGATACTTATGAACTGTAGTCCATGAGTGATCCGTGAAAACGGCTCTAAATAGGACATGAACGTCAGTGTGCACTGAACCAAAATAAAGTATAGAATTAAGTGCAATCATGTGCCCTCCAGTGACACTGTCAATTTTCACTGTCCTGTGCATTTGCCCTAATTTTTAGAACTATATTAAGACTGAAATACAAAAAAATAATAAATACAAACAACAGAGAAACCAGGCTTTTCCCCATACTGTACTTTATTTCAAAGAGGAAAATGCACCAGCAATACCTACAACACAAATAACATCTGACTTCTGCAAAAGAACATAAAATACAAACACGATTCAATTGCTTTATTTAAAAGTGGCCAAATATTAGTGTTCTTCACTCTGCATCTTCAGTGTTGGGGAACTACAATTCCCAGCATGACCTTATTGGCAGGCTAGTAGCATTCTCACAAAAACATGAAAGTATGATATGGCTTTTTAACATTAACACCCAGCAGCAGGAGGTCTGCAGCTATTACATCTTCACATAGACGAATGTGACAGCAGTCTCTCCAGTCCAGTGAGGTCATCTGTCTGGTAATCAGAGTTACAGAGTCTCACCACCCACAAGTAATGGTACTGTACAAGAAATCCTAGTATATCTGTAGTTGAAATAGGCACCAGCTCTCCACTACAGCTCACTCCACCTGCATGGAAACCTCATTAATGTCACTCAGCATCAGCATTTGCTACATTAGTTTCTACTGCCCTTTCCTCCTTGTATCAGCTTGAAGCCATCCCTATTGTTAACACAGTGCAGGATTCTGTGGGAAAGAGCCAGCGATTTCTTGTTTTAATTATTATCATAAAGAGGAACCTTGTGTGGGCCTCTCTCTTTGTGATGTTGCTTCTTGTAACTGCAGCGCTTTATATCAGTGCAGAGAAAGAAGCCTAAGGAGTTTACAACGTGTGATATTGTACAAAAATAAGTGCTTCATTTTACTGCCCACAGTAGGGTAAAACTGTGCATCAGCAGTTTTATCATTTTATATACATCAACTAAATATATTTAAAAATATTAAACAGTAGCATCAATTTTATAAGTACAGGCAGTCCCCCAGGTTCTTAAAGGACACCTGTCATCAGGTCTGTGTCACTTGTCCTGTCACCTCTACCTGTTGGAGCAGCTCACAAGGATCCCATCCCAGCCTTTATCTAGTTATTTCATACATTAATCTTTATAAAATCATCTATTCTTTATCAAGTAAATGAAGCTGGTCACATGGTCAGAGGCAGTGATGTCACCCCTGTTACCCCTCCCCTCTCCTCCCCCTGCTCATGTCTGTGTGTAATGTATAGTAAAGTATGGCTAGTGTGTGTGCTGCATCTGCTGACATGCTGCATCCTCCTAATACACAGACATCAGCTACACATGAATCTGACATGTTCTGCTGTAACATGGCTGCCTGGAGCTGCTGTATCTCTCCTATACACACACATGCACACACAGGCTGCAGGGGGCGCCAGCACCAGGAAGCACATCATTATACAGCCTCACATCATTATACAGGCTGTCAGTCATGCACTGGGGGTGTGGCTGTGCCTCCCACTCATGAATAGAGTAGACAGCTTGAATATGCTAATGCTTCATTGGACATTTCACAGGTCATTTGCATACAGCTTTAGGACCTCATTGCTTAGGTTTACAGGCATGTAGAGGGACAATGAAGGGATAGAGGCAATGCTCTCTAATGGCAGTTTATGAAAATATATTTAGTTTAGGGGGGTTATTTTGCATGACGGGTTCTCTTTAAGTTGAATTTGTATGCAAGTCAGAACTGTATATTTAATAACTATAACCCCAGCCAAAATTTTTTTGGTCTCTGTGACAATTGGATTTTAAAAATGTTGGATTGTCATAAGAATCAGGATAAACAATAAAGCTTCATTAGAGACACATTTGATAACTGTTATTAATGCTTATTGTAGCCTTGGGCTAAAGTACAATAAATAACCAACACCCAGAGGTCTGTTTGTAACTAGGGGTCGTTTGCAAGTCGGGTGTTCTTAACTAGGATACTGCCTGCAATATCATATCGCAAGGGTGCTTAAATCTTTACGACCTTGAAATGGCTCAGTTTCATCAGCACTAGCCTCCATCACTCCCAAGCAATTATTACTGTTTCAGGAATATGCTAATTATGCTATTTACTGTCAAGTGGGTTGTCCCTAATGCCTACTTCAGACCAGGACCACCCATCTGACACTCGGAAACCCAAGTAGAATTTTGGGTGCACCGAAAGCATCAGCAATAATTGCTCTGGTATTTTAGGGGGTAGAAGAAAGATTCCAACTACACCAGAATTGGTGGAGCATCACCTAGTAAAGAGCGCAGCTCCTCTTTAAGGGAAGTCCACTGAGATTTTCTTCACAAGAGGCACCTTGCAGACTACAGGCAGAGGTCACTGTGCAAGAGGGGTAAGCTCTATCACCTACTGCAATTGGGTTGATTGCATGTTATCAGCCTCTAGCATTAAGATAGAATTGTCACTTTTAATTGTGATCCTAGTCTTGGTCATTAATGAGATGACTTTTGCTCAGTGCATGCAGAAATGGTAGTGAAGGAAATTTTTTAATTTAAACAATTTAAACAAAAAATTGTTCATATAGTTAAAATAATGATAATTTGTTAAAAATCTAAAACAAACATGATGCAAAAAAAGTCTATCTAATAATACATTTATAATCTGAAGTCAGGGACATTTTAGTACATCAACCCAAGAACACATTTTATTCCTAACAGCCTAAGGTCACCTTCCCATGTAGTGAATGACTACAACATTATAGAATTGCAGGAAAAGATGCAAGATACCCCCCTCCCCCCATAAGGTGTTCAAGCTGATGCAATGTCATATTAATGTCAGGGGACATAACAAAAAGCATGACTACTTTATCATGTTAAACAACCTGCATTAAAAAAGAAAAAAAAAAACAGACCTGCCAGCGTTACCCAGTTACCCTACTCCATGGTTAATTTTGAAACACATGATAGAATCAATTTTAAACTGTTATTTGCCTTCATAACATTTAGTGGTATGAAAATTGTTTTGTCCATGTTCTATATTCAGTCCAACATAGTGTAAGGTGAAACACAAGACCTATATACTGTAAGGCATGAATAATTTGGCAGAGAGGGCATATGCTTTCAATATACAGAGAGGAGAAAGCCACTCTAGCAGACTCAAACCCTAACCAAATTTCTGATATTGCGAGTTAAGCCACATTGACAGTGTACTACACGTTCAGGCTTTCGTTGCAGATTCTTCAAATTCAAGATATAATTCAAGAACAAAATTTTGTCAAACACCTGAGTTGCAAGGTGTTTTTGGAGGCCGAATACATTGTTCATACGATTTGGAAGGCAGTAGTGCTTGGCGTTTTGGGAGATCCAATGAAAGCATGTAAGCCTAAATACAAACTTACTAGGCACACACAATTTTGGTACCTCACATTACTTTGAAAGCACAGATTTAGAAATGATATCTGTAGTTGTTATTGATTTTGGTGTAAAGTAGACTAACCAAAAGCTAGGGTCGGATTCTTCTAATGAGTAGCTTCTCTTGTCTGCTCACTGCAGAGAACTACAGAGTACTCTCTGCATCCAGCCCCTCCACCCACCATTACAAGACCAGCTCAGACTCAGGCACTTTCTGCCAGCAAACAGCATGCAGAGTTTATCTACAAGATATAGATACATTTTTTATCTAGGGGAAGTAGGTATCATGTGTGTTGTAGCAGAGCTGAAGTGTGTCATTGTGTGTTATATCCATCTCAGGGATCTCTCATCTGTCTCATGTCATGTGTCAGATACTAGTGAGTGTTCAGTAGCTAAATAAAAGAGTAGATAAACTTTTACCCAGATAATCTAAGAACTTTGTCAGCATGCGGGGATCATAATGTGTCTGATTAGAGAGTCCCTATCCACACCTTGACATTTTGCACTGACCATCACTGAGTGCTAGGAGCCAAAACAGCAATAAAAGTGAGTAAAATTGTAAAGTAAAGGGTTGAAATGATCTTTTTTGTATAAACATCACTAGGGGATTAAAATTTGAGAACTTTCTTTCAAGGGCAAACCCCTTTGTGTGTAGGCTGAAAATTATTTAGAGTGATGTATATGCGTGTGTTCTGCAGTCTGTTTAGTCCACAGTGTAATGCTGATATAATGGTTAGGCCTCATGAGGCCATGTACTAGGAGAGTTTATTGATCTAAAAGGATTTACAGTAGGTGGCACTAAATGTGACTACTAATACACTGTATAAACTGACTACTGAAAGGGCTTCATAAATACAAATTTGAATACTTTATTATCCAGTGTAGGCAAAAAGCCAACATAAAATAAATTGGTGAATATCCCCATACCACAGCCCCAACCACAACAGTGGCCAATGATCATATAATCGTGCAAGCACGGAGGCCACTGTAATAGGGAGGGTCCGGGCCACATATGGCTGCCTGGTAACTAAGGTCATGCCTGTTAGGCTCCAGCTTGACAGGTACTCTGAATGATGGGACAGTGGCATACAATGCTTAAAAAATCCATCACCAAAATCCACCATGATAAACCATGTTAGATCCAGGCACTGTTGACTGTGGTAATCTTCTTATATTTGTTATCCATGGCCTCCTTCCTTCTAAAATCAACAAAGCATATTATAAGAGCCCCCCCCCCCCCGTGCTGCAGATTCACAGGTTATTACATTCTGAAAGAGCACTTCCCCCCTCCCACTGTGTGCAGGGGGGGATGCTTAGACTGAGTCAGAGCACAGAGGTCTTCTAAAACACACCCATAGCCCTTCAGGCTAATTAACTTAATTAGTTAACAGTTGATTTTAGTAGGAAAGAGGCCAATAATGACAAATGTAAGAAGATTAGCACAATCACAGTGCCTGGATCTGTGAGTAAGTGCCCCTGGTTTGACTTTGATTGTAGATTTCCTTTAAATGTAAAACCCACAGAAATGGAGGGAAAAACTCTAATTTCTAAATGGATTTCTCTGCTAAGTCTTCTGCTTTTGGTCATGTAGCTTTTCTCATCAGACAGCAGTCCCACATGACATAATGGTACGTATGTAAATATACACACAAATATATGTGCATGTTTACATGGCACAGCACCGCACATTCATATTCATCCTGTACAACAGTGACGTAGACTGTGTAATGCAACCATACAAGAAAGAGGGTTCCATTTTTTGTGGGATCTGACAATCTGACTGACCAGCATGAATGGATAAGACATTAGTAGTTCTCTTCCCTCCAGGGCAGATGAAAGCCAAGCACTTTATAAAGCAGCTGCCGAACCTGCAGTCTAATGTAGAGGAAAGTAAAAGAGGAAAAAAAAATAGGTGATTTATGCAAAATGTGGGACAGAGAAAGATGCATCCTCAGCAACCTCCATCTTTGCAAATACAGGATTAACTGGAAATAAAATGCTTGAGATTGAGTGGCAAGCATCTTTTAGAAATACACAGGAAGAGAAGGAGCTGTGTATGGAAATCAATTCATGAAATCTATTTCACATACATTACTTTCCTTTCTTTTTTACAATCGGAGGTCAGAGTTAAAATCAGTGCCTTGTTAACATATAAAAGAGAAAAAAAAATGAAAAGTGCAATGGAACAAATGCATTTGTTAACCTTCTCTTGACTCACTGGTTCCTGAACTATATGCTTTACAGGTTACACAAATACGTTTTAAGCAGAATAAGGATTATTATATAACTGCTCATAAATGGGTTAAGTGACAGACTGATCTTCCTGCCTAAAAATCATCCCCTGCAATGGCTTACTTGTATAGCATGTGCTGTGCGACAGCAGACCATTGCATGCATTCATTACAGCATGGGTTAATCTTGGTCTTCATCCAAGCCGGATACCCAAGGACGTCACAGCTCCCACTCCCAGCAGCTCAAATGAAGGCTGAATCCAGCACGCCAAACGTGCATTGACCGGAAAAGCAATCAATCTGCTCAAGCGACACTACAGTGACTAAAACATTGGAGTTGGGGGTAACTAGCACGATAGACCCCAATGTCCCTGAACAGCTGAGCACTACAATATACAGCTTTCATATTAGCATTGGGAAGAAGCTTTCCACACAGCTGCTGATTGCTATAATGAGTTAACCATCTCCTTACTAGAGCGCTGCTATTACTTTCAGAGGCAAAATAACGAAAAACAAACAGAGCAGAAGGGTAGCGATGGTACACACTGCTCTGCTAGACGAGAATTATCAGCCAGATTTGTACGCTTTCCTACCATGACTTCATAGAAATAGTTTCCAGTAAGGGAAAACACAGGGTTTTAACTACACAGTGAGCTTCTTCACTGAGCAGAGTGCAAACAGAAAGTACCTAATGAATATGAAACTTTCTTTCCTCCACCCACATGTGTATCCTGTAGTCTGTGTGCTATTCCTTGGGAGCCAAACCTCGGCCTCCATACAGTAAATAAACAGTAGCAGAAATGTGGCAGTGTCACCACCAAGGCTCGGTGCTAGTTAAAAGCA
The DNA here is from genome assembly GCF_040894005.1 of Engystomops pustulosus. Classification (NCBI taxonomy): domain Eukaryota; kingdom Metazoa; phylum Chordata; class Amphibia; order Anura; family Leptodactylidae; genus Engystomops; species Engystomops pustulosus. The sequence continues at coordinate 115,869,670 of NC_092412.1, forward strand.
TTGGGGCTTTCAGATTAACGCAACTGTGTACTTAGCAACTCAACACTCTGGCTCTTTTCACTATACTCCCCCGACTCCCAAGTGCCAGAAGGTAGTAAACAAGACTGAACTGCTGTAATGATCTCTCTTGGATGCAATGCTCGGATCAGACTACTCAAATAACCCTACAACGGACATGAGTGCATGGGAAGAGGATACAGAGAAAATCTCAAAAGAAAGGCAGAGCAGGAGCCCTTAGTCCACTATCACTTTTATGTGGTTGTCCTATTGACAATGCAAAATACCTGGCAAATGTATAAATCTGTCTTTTTTGCCCAAACCAACCAGCATTCATGTTGATATGATGAATAAATACTAGATTTTATAAATCTGCCACACAGTATGTAAATCGAATGGTTGCAGATTACAAAAAAACATACATTTTTGTAATTCTTCTGCATATAGAATAGCTTGTACCCACCAGTCTAGAGATGAGAGTGGCGGAACAAGAGTACAGCTCAAAAGCAAATAACCTTCACTACTTTCCATGGGCATGTGCCAAATCTGATATTACAACAATGTTAACCCATATACTGCTGACCTGACAGCCCATCCTGTGATTCAAGGGCATAGATTTCCTAAAGGACAGTTAAACCAAATATAATATGGCAATAGATATGTACAGTGTGTAGCGTGTTTAATGCTAGTCACTATTGTTCCCCGTCTCTACAGTGCACTGGACAGTTTAGTTGTATGTATAATGCTGCAGACTCAGAAGGTCATAGCAAAATAGGGGAGATGGATTTCACTTTAGTAAACCCAGCATTTATAGTTCAGTAACCAATTTGCATCGTCTTGGGACGCCTCTTCCTGCTAGCTCAGCTTAGGTGGCGCCAAAGAAAATGACAGTAATTGTAGAACCTGCTGCATTCAAAAAGTACATGAGTATGTATGGCTATAGGAACGTGCCACACACATAGCCCATACACTCTGGAGGCCCTCTCCAGAGCTTCACTCCTCCTTCTGCCATTTGATGATATCTTAAATAACAAACCACAGTGTTATAAATGCAGAGACATCTGCTGTTATGTGGCTATGCTTTGCTGAAAGACTATTTAGTTGCAAACAGACTGATAACTATTATATGAACATTGCTAAAATACCATTAGGGTTTATGTATAGTTGCTTAATATGGATAAAATATGGAGGTTTTTTTACAAGTGGTTTTATTTTTGTTTACAGTATCATATTCAGTTTTGTTCTGTATTGTGTTCCAAGTTGGAACACAATTAGGTCCGATTTTTGTTAAAGTACTGATTATTTTGGAATGTACCATAAACAGGGATGATAAGAAAAAAGCACAAACACACGTGAGCTATGCAAACACAGAACATGTCAACAATTCAACCCATCAACTTTTATGACCTAAAAAATGTCCCCAAAGGGATCACAAAAAAGTGACAACGCTATTTTAATGGGGTTTTCAAATCATTACGTTTTATCCTTTTGGGGGTTGGCCACTTCAATAAATCTCTTCTATTAGACATGTCTCTGCATGTATACAGTACAGACCAAAAGTTTGTACACAGCTTCTCATTCAAAGAGTTTTCTGTATTTTCATGACTATAAAATTGTAGATTCACACTGAAGGCATCAAAACACATGTGGAATTGTGAATAATATTCTCTTGATGAGCTTCAAGAGGTAGTCACCTGAAAAGGTTTTTACACCGTAGGTGTGCCCTTTCAGGTGTAATTAGTGAGATTTCTTGCCTTATAAATGGGGTTGGGACAATCAGCTGTGTTGTGCAGAAGCCAAGTAAATACACAGCTGATAGTCCTACTGAACAGACTGTTAGAATTTGTATTATGGCTAGAAAAAAGCAGCTAAGTGAAGAAAAAAAAAGTGTCCACCAATAAGAAATGAAGATCAGTCAGTCCAAAAAATTGGGAAAACTTTGAAAATGTCCCCAAATGCAGTTGCAAAAACCATCAAGCGCTACAAAGAAACTGGATCACATGAGGACCGCCCAAGGAAAGGAAGACTAAGAGTCTCCTCTGCTGGAAAGGAAAAGTTCATCCGAGTCACTAGCCTCAGAAATCACAGGTTAACAGCAGCTCAGATTAAAGGAAACCTACCACTGCTCGCATGATAAAATCATGTGAGCAGACCACCTGGTAGGCTATTTAATACTACTGTAATGCAGGCACATACTTTAGTAAGGCACGGCGATCATTAAAAAATAAATGATGGTCCAACTAAACGTAAACTGGATGGAATAGCATGCCGCTGCAAGATGCTGTGGTAACCATGCTGGCCCAGTATACATTCAATTTCAAATAAATCCCCAACAGTGTCACCAGCAAAGCACCCCCACACCATTGCACCTCCTCCAGGAGCAGACGAGCACTGGTAGGTTATTTAATACTAATGCCGGCACATACTTTTGTTAGGTACGGCGATCATTTTACTTACATATGTAAATAGCCCTCCGGTTCTACCCTACGTCATCTTCGGAAGGGAGATGGCTTCCGATCTTTAATTATTCCCGCCTCTTTCATTGTAGCCGTCCTCCTTCGGGTGCCGAGAGCCGTGACGTCACCAAGCTCTCGGCACCTATCGCGCATGCGCAGATACTAACTCTCACACAGCTGGCCGGCGATAGGTGCCGAGAGCTCGGTGACGTCACAGCTCTCGGCACCCGAAGGAGGACGGCTACAATGAAGTAGGCGGGAATAATTAAAGAACGGAAGCCATCTCCCTTCCGAAGATGGCGTAGGGGTAGCACCGGAGGTCTATTTACATATGTAAGTAAAAGTTTTTTTAGCTAAACTAACGATCGCCGTGCCTAACAAAAGTATGTGCCGGCATTAGTATTAAATAGCCTACCAGGTGGTCTGCTAGTCTGCTCCTGGAGGAGGTGCAATGGTGTGGGGGTGCTTTGCTGGTGACACTGTTGGGGATTTATTTGAAATTGAATGTATACTGGGCCAGCATGGTTACAACAGCATTTATTTTTTAACAGGACAATGACCCAAAACACACCTCCAGGCTGTGTAAAGGCTATTTAACCAAGGTGAGAAAGATGAGGTGGTACGCCAGATGACCTGGCCTCCACAGTCACCAGACCTGAATCCAATCGAGATGGTTTGGAGTGAGCTGGACGGCAGATTGAATGCAAAAGGGCCAACTCCTTCAAAGACTGTTGGAAGACCATTTCAAGTGACTACCTCTTGAAGCTCATCAAGAGAATGCCAAGAGTGTGCAAAGCAGTAATCAGAGCAAAAGGTGGCTACTTGAAGAACCTAGAATATAAGACATATTTTCAGTTGTTTCACACTTTTTTGTTAAGTATATAATTCCACATGTGTTAATTCATAGTTTTGCTGCCTTCAGTGTGAATTTACAATTTTTATACTCATGAAAATACAGAAAACTCTTTAAATGAGAAGGGGTGTCCAAACTTTTGGTCTGTACTGTATATGTCAATGTGTCTTTGTCTCCTTTGAAGGCTGTAGTCTTTCCTTGTCCTCAGAATGCTGCCCTCTGGATACACAAACAGCTTCTATTTCTACCTAAAGTTCATGTCCAAGTCCATGTCCATGTGAGGTTACCTGCTCACTCTTTCCTCACAGTCCAGCTACACTCACGGGGGCTGAAACCTGGGAGCAGAATGAGTCATTGCACTGTATTAACATGTAAATGCAATTAGGCAGATCTCCTCTGCCACGTGTGACCTCACCCTCAGGTTTCTCATTTTAACAGGTGAAAGACATTAACTGAAGATGGGAATGTGAAACCTGTTCAATAAATGCAATTCACCAGGTAAGTTAAAGGGGTATTCCCATGAAGACAAGATTCGGGAATATACTCAGGCTAATAAAATAACACATTCTCTAATTCAATGTTGTTAACAAATATACAGTATTTCACAGATATAATTCCAATTTGTCTCTATCAGTCCTGGTGTTTACAATTTTGGTTGTCCCGGAATACTATGGTTGGATTCTTCTTATGAATAGCTTCTTGTCTGCACCATGCAGTGCTCTCTACCTCCTGCCTCTCGCCACAGACAGAGGCACTTCCTGCTGGTAAGCAGCAGTGTGCCGAGACTCTACAAGCTATAGACATATAAGGTCTTTATAGTAGAGCTGACTGTGTATTTTAGTGATAAGGTGAGGGAGCAGAGGTGAGAGTATCATTGTGTTTTATATCCATCTCATTGATCTCATCATTTATGATCTCTGATCTGTCTCGTCTTTTTGTGTCAGATACTAGTAAAATGTTCAGAAGCTTGAAGTGTAGATAAACCCAGTACCATGATAATCTAAATACATTGTCAGCACAAAGCATCTCATAGCAAAGAGGTATCATGAAGTGTCTGCTTAGAGAGTCCCTGCCCGCAATCTGGATTCTTACATCTAGGGAGTGGTAGGACCAAAAACAGCAATAAAACTGGGTAAAATTGTAAAGTAAGGGGTTAAAAATGAGCTTTATTGTGTTAACATCACTAGTATGATTAAAATGTGAGACCTTTCTTTCATGGGAAAACCCCTTTAATGTCTTTCACCTAAATGGACAATAATGCAGTGGAGATGCAATTTTAACTGCAATGTGTGAATGTAGTCTGTAGTGAATGTATCTGCACATGAATATGGGCTTTCTGGGGCCTAAAACATGGGATCCATGGTCCATTGTTTGTGGCTTGTGTGTCATTGGGGTTCCACTAGTAGAAAAGACTTCCCAAGCACTAAACACATCAAGAATAGGACCTGACCTAATCATCTCACAGCCATGTGCGTGAGCCTATAGAAATGCAAATGTCCATGTGCTATCCATTGAATCAATGGGTAGCACACAGACAAAAAAATGTTCACGTGCAGGAAGCCTTACATGACTGACAGTACTGTAATATATAGAGCCTTGCATGCATGGCTGCCTCTCTATTCATAGCCATCCTGTCAACATTTCTGAGATAAGTGCAAGTTCCAGAATTGGGATCTGCATCTATAAAGTCATATGTGGCATTGATTGTGGATTGTAAATATGAATTAAAAAATGAACAATACATTATTATCAGTGTTTATGGGCCCAGACAGCATGGCACAAAAAGCAACTGGATAAATATTTCTATAAATATTACCATAACCAACTGGGTGTTTGGCAGCTCTAGTATGAAATATTGAAACCCCTTCCTATAAGCACTTGCAGCATACTGGCGATTGTAAGATCAGCAAGCCTGGTGTATCTAATACAGCAAAGAGGGATTAAATAAGTAGGCCAGCAAAGGAAAAATGGTGAGCTGCCCACATTGCCTTCAGCCAATAGTACAGATAGTTTCACAGAAGCAAACACAAGAGTGTATTTAAATGAGTGAGGCCCGGTGACACACAGAACAGTGACGTGTTACTTCATGCTTTGACGACTTACAGAAAGAGCAGCTCTGTGATGAGCGGTAAGAGACTCATAAAGCCTTCTAAATATAGCATGTCATCTGCCATGAACCCATGTGCTAGCATCCAATATGATAAGGCAACATTCAGCTTGTTTATATACAGTAGAAGACATATGGCAGTATTACTAGCACATGTATGTCGGCCATGTAGAAAGTCATGTGCAAAAGTCATCAGAAATCCCTGGGAAAGTAACTGGAAAGTTCTGATACAATGCAATCTTTATGCCTTGCCACATTGTTTTAGTTTTACTAGCAATAACAATGTTTCTTTCAAATTCTGGAAACGAACAGAAATTTAGAACAGAAGCGACTATGTATAGAGCTTTAAACATCTCAGACAAAAGCCCTGTAGACACAGATGAACAAGACTTCTGTACAAATGAGTAAATACCCAATTTCACAGCAATGTTTTTATTTATTTCTTAGGAGTTTTACAATCAAGGGCATGACCTTGCTGACCAGGCAAGTGTAGAGCCCAAAAGAGAAGAGAATTAGGATTCTTTAGAGTACTTTTTATTCCAAAAAGTTTTTAAAATGATGTAAAATGAGACACGCCAGACCAACATGTGTTAACCTGATAAAAAATTTAGACAGAGCAGTATTTTATTAAAATAAGTCTGTCTCAGTAGACAGTGACATAGTGGGTATCCCCACAAGATATGGGATAACAAGCTGCTCGGAGAAGGTCCAACAGCTGAGACCCCCAACAATTCTGAGACCCATTCTCACTAATTAATGGAGGGGAAGGTCGATTATGCATCCTGTCTCTCCAGTCTACTGCAAGGGAGTGTCAGAAATTGCCAGGCACATCGCTCAGCTATCTCTGGCTTTCCCATATACAGTGAGTGGAATAGCCAGTGCTAGCTGAGCACTGTGCTCAGCAGTTTCCAACACTCGCATACCATACTGTATGCATGCTTGACCTGCTGCTCCATCCATTATTGAGAGGAAGACCACCCTTCCTGGGTCTGTTCTCGTGATCAATGGGGTTCCCAGCTGTCAGACCGTCACTGTTCACATTGTTTTCCCCACTCCTGTGGAAACATGTAAACTTGATAAAACCCCTAAAACAATCACATTACCAATGATAATGTATATGGGAATGCAAATATTTTCTACATAAGATTACGATTTTGGCATAAAAACTATATTTGTTAAAATAACTGAGCAATAAGCATTCAACATGATTGATATGGGTCCAGCTGCCTGATTATACCTTAATATTTTCATAAATCTACAACAAAACATGTGGTATTATATGCTGGCCATGAATAACTACCACTGTATACTCAGGTATACTCCTTTTATATAAAAGGAGTAGCAAACAGTTTCCTTCTTATGGATTTTCTGTTTTTATTTTATCTCATAAGTCAATCAACACAGATCCAGCTAGTAGGGCCCTTATTCCTATTGTATCAACGGACAAAGCTCAGTAAAGTCTTTTTTTTGTTTGTACAGGCGGTCCCCTACTTAAGGACACCCGACTTACAGACAACCCATAGTTACAGACGGACCCCTCTGCCCACTGTGACCTCTGGTGAAGCTCTCTGGATGCTTTACTATAGTCCCAGACTGCAATGATCAGCTGTAAGGTGTCTGTAATGAAGCTTTATTGATAATTCTTGGTCCAATTACACCAAAAATTTTGAAACTCCAATTGTCACTGGGGCAAAAGAAAAAAAATTGTCTAGAACTTCCATTATAAAATATACAGTTTCGACTTACATACAAATTCAACTTAAGAACAAACCTCCAGACCCTATCTTGTATGTAACCCGGGGACTGCCTGTATATGTTCCCCATGACCTGTAAAGCACTGCAGAATATGATGGCACTATATGAATAAAAGAACTATTTTTTTATTCCTTCATTGAATCACTAAAAATGCATACAACTAACTTGTCCTAGAAGTCCTCAAAAACTCCAAATGTGACACAGGGTCTTTTGAGTAGGATTGCTGCTTAGTTTAAAGTACAAATATTCTAAAAACAGGTGCCTTATATATAACTATGCAAGAACAGTGATTTTTTTTTGTTCAAGTGTCTTTCCCATCCCCATTATTAATTTAGCAAAAGGGGTACACGCAATTTTATTTGTGGCAAATGCACTTTTGCAGCTTTTATGCACCACCTTCAAAGTTTGCCATGGGTGAGTTTTCTGCAATGTTTCCTGTGTTATCACCAATTACAGATGTGGAAGTTGAGACTTTAAAAAAAAGTAGCAAATTTGTTGCAAATCCTTATCTGCTCTTGTAGTAAAAAGTTGCAAATTTATTAAAGACCTTAAAGGGAACCTACCACCACAAATATACCTATAAAGGTAGATTGGGTGGTAGGTGGATCAATGGGACGTGAGGATAGCCCTTTTAAGGGCTAATCCTCACGTCCCCACACTTTTTTGTTAACTTTTATTAGACTTTTATGCAAATGTACTTATGCGGCTACTGGGGCGTGGAGTAGCCGCATCTGAGGTTACACAAGGCGGCTACTCCACGTCCCGGGAGCCTCTTTTCCCCTCCTACTCACCATCTTCGGCGCGCAGCTGCGCAGAACAGCAGGCCCGGCGATCCTGCCGTCTGCGCATGCGCAGAAGAGCAGGCTCGCGCCTGTTTCGGAGCAGTGACCGCGCCCCAGTAGCCGCATAAGTAAATTTGCATAAAAGTCTAATAAAAGTTAACAAAAAAGTGTGGGGACGTCCCATTGATCCACCTACCACCCAATCTACCTTTATAGGTAGATTTGTGGTGGTAGGTTCCCTTTAACTTAGGAAAAACTCCTAGAACACATCTGAGCAGCATAAAAAAAAACTCCAGTGCAATGAGCAGGATGAATTTGTAATCAAACCCATTTAGGATGACCTATGGACATATAATACTGTCACAGATCTATGGGGGGTGATCAGTGCAGTGCATTTCTATATACTTAACCATGAAAGTATGTGCACCTTCCTAACCAGTGAATGTTTACTGCTCAGCTGGGATAAACCAACTGCAGAATACAGAATTCTTAATTCAGCAGGATTTACCAGCTAATTAAAAACAGGTCAAAACAGGTTTTATTTATGAGATGCATTAAGGAATATTGTGACAGTACTCATTTTAGATATTCGTTACAGCCGTTAATTTTCCTTTATAACACATCATGTATTTTTCAGGCAGAGGCCATTTTAAAACACCAAAAGCATACATACTACTACATAATGCCATAAAGTTGTGTAGTTTATGTAATGATGACAATGAAAAAGCTTCAACAATAAGTAAAACCTCTAAAAAGATTTTATGGCTAGCTTCCATCTATCATTAAAACCAGACACAAAAAATAAATCCTGGAAATAATAATAAAACCTTGAATATGCCCTTCATCATGGATTATACACCTGTTATATTCTCCTCTTAATCTGGATTACCCATGTATGCCCCCATTGTTCTAGCTTTCCCCTCAAAACTTTTAATGGCCCTTTTTCTCTCCTCATTTTTCTCAATTGCCCCATCTTTAATTCTTTATATCCTTCATCTTTCTAAGTTTTCTTTTATCTATGAAAACAAAACCGCCCTGGGAGCAGAGCCAACAGTAGTATCCCCATATCTTCAAAAACTATTGACATCCTGCACCAGCTGTCTGTTCATCATATTATTCGTTAGGTGCACAGGAAAAAGCTGTTTTGGTGACATTTGTCTAGTAGGTTTATTTAAAATTAAAATCACGCAACGAGCAGATATTGCATATATGAAAATGGGAATATATAAATCCCCACTACAACAATGGAGGAATTTATCATAAGAAGACTTTTGAAGTCTGTTTCACTGGAGACTGCATACAGCTCTAGATGCAATAGCGTTTGATAAACTTGGTCTTTTGGGTCCTCATTTCTTATCTACCCCTTTAATAGAATAAAATGGCTAACATGATGCATTTAGTAAATCTGTCTAAACAGGTTAACCAAGTCCTCATGTACATGACTGTGCATGTGGAGGGTCACTGGTGGGGTAAGCTGTTCCACTGATAAGGGCCTGTCTGATATTGGCTTGGTGAGACGCCATGACAGTGCACAATAGAGGTCTATGTGTGCTGTGTGCTAGCCACCAGTTTGTGTGGCATGAGACCGGACCACTTTACCATTTTTGTTCCATATCTAAGCAAATATTGTTGCAATGTCCCATTTTGAAACTATTTTAAACCAGTGTTTTTCTGCATAGGCATTTAGGGGGAGATTTATCGTAATGTTTCTGAGATAAACTGGTCTAGCTGCCCATGGAAACCAATCAGAGCTCAGCTTTAATTTTATAAACAGCTGTGGGAAATGAAAGCTGAGCTCTGATTGGTTGCCACAGGAAACTAGAACAGGTCTGCTCTAAGAGACTTATGATAAATCTCCCCCTTTAAGTCTGTTTGTCCAAACCACTTCTTATGAGGGGACAACCTTACTCTAAAACCTCTCTCTTCTGTTTTTCTACTCCTTTTTGGCAAGCTATAAAATGTGCATTACAGAGAAGGCCAAGATCAAGATAGAGCATGACCGACGGTGAAATGTATCTGCGATCTGCTGTCCAGAGGAACAATATATTTATTGAAGGTTTACTCAGACCACAGTTGGCATCACTTGTGAATGAAGTTGTGTTTCATCTATTAGTGTGTAAGAAGTAGCTCTACTCTATAATGCAAGATTTACAATCACTATTATTACAGCACCACTAAATTCAGAAATTCTATATTCAGCTCCAATTTCAAACAGAACTTGGCTTAACATGGAGTAAAATGCCTTTATGGTAAACAATACATACAGCTGCAGCTAATACAATGGAAAAACTTTTGCAATCCACCACAGGTGCAATAAAAAAAATCATTGCCAACACTTACAAAGCATGTCATGTAGAGGACATGTAGACAACATTCACATCAGAAAAAGTAAGCAATAAAAGAAGTATAAAATACAGTAAAAGTAGGATGAGCTGGAATTCTTTAACACCCTCCCATTTAATAGTCCAAAAAACCTGGTCAATCCAATAAATCCTTTGGCAAGCCTTGCTGGATTCTCATGACTTTTGTTCACATATTCTAATAAATGTGTGCTCTCTTGGCTAATCTGATGTATTACCTACTTACCTAAAGCAAACTTCTTTATAAAAGTTATTTGATCTAATAGCATATAACTATTTTATGCCATAATATTATTACAGTTCTGACCTATGGAATCCACTACAAGTGCTGGTGGTTCTAACAGCCAAATATCTATTCAATAAACCTTTTTTTAGCTACGGAACAAGTTAGGTGAATAGTAGCTAAAATGCAACTCCTGGTTCCAGCCACTACAGAGACAACATACATGTACGTCTGGCTCTGCTCGATGGTTTCAATATCAGAAACTTTGAATCAGTGGGTCTGATACTGGGCACCACCATCAATCTGATATTAATTACCTATGGATACATCTGCTATTTCACAAGTCTGAAAAACTCATTTCAAATGATATGCCAAGCACAATATTAATTTATATTCAGTAGCGTATATATGCTGAATGCTGAGTAGTAAAGTAATCTGGAATTGGAAATATCTAAAGTCCTTACAATGTTACCCACTCTCCTCCCAATATTACAATCGCGGATTTTCACCAATTATAACACTATCTGGTTGTGTCAACTGTAAATCACAGCACTGACAGGAGGGCTCATAATCATATACAGATTTCCGAATTAACATTTATCTAACTTGCATCAAACAACACAATCTACAAAAAAATATAGATAATCTTCTTTGGCATTCCAAAGAAGTGCCAAGTGCATCACCATGAAAACCATTGTACTGTACAACAAATTTTCTAGTGACTAGTAAATCCGGAGCATTTTAAAACGTTCTTTTTAGGCCACATTCACAGAGTGTCTAGCAAGGTGCAAAAACCTGCTCTTTTTGGTCAAAAATCAACACTAAATTTGTCTAAATTGATTTGCGCCAAAAGGAAGATTGAACTTACATCAGAATTCTGGAACAACAATAAGAAAAGAAGCCCAAAATTTTCCAGTGCAACAATAATCCAACACCACAATCTGTTTCTAAAACACAAGCTCCTTGCCCAGTATAAAAATAACCCATGATCTTTCTTCTCTCTATTTCACACTAATTAATATTAGCTAGAGCTTAGGAAGAGGTAAGAGGGCCTCAAGGAAAGCGGTTTAACCACTTCATTGCATCTAGAGTTTTACTGGAAAAACGTAAGAACTTAAGACTACTTTTTTTTTATCATTAATTCCTTTCAAATGAACAGTTTTGTTTTCTCCTCATTCATGACAACATCTTTATAAAGCTTTCCAGTGTTGTGCTGCTGAGATAAGCTTACACTACAAGTCAGTGAACAAAACTGTTCAACTTCAAAAAATGTACTTGAAGCTATGTATTCCGAAGTGGTGGCCCTGGTTTGGTGTCACACTCCGCACTGATCTATACATGAGAAGAACATTGAATTCTATCTACTAGAAATCAATTGATCCACCACTTCTTTCTACTATATTTCAAGCTCTAGAATACCAATTCTTGCAATGACGAGAAAAAATGTTCAGTTTGATGTCTTATGCTTTGAGGATTGTTCAGATAAAACTTTTGTTTAATAATAATAATAAGATTGGTCTTTGTATGCATGCGGATCACAACATACTAAGTTCCCATAGTCTCTCTCTATATAGATAGCTAGATAGAGAGGGGACTCCCAACTCACTTCAATAGAAAGTTTTTGGTGAGAAGGATTACACCGTTGGATCTAAATGCATCCAATACTTTTGTTCTTAGGTACCGGAGCCAACCCCAGGGGTGCCTAGCACCCATTCAAAATACATGTATATCTAAAGGTTTGTAAGACAAGTGTATGTTTTATGTATTGTGTATGGGAACCCTTGCTATTCCTATTAGGGAAGAAGAGACAAGCTCTAGTATAATGTATGTTTGTTCACTTTCTGACCACTACAAGAAATATGTCAGATGAATCATTTTTATTTCCATACTCAGCTAATGTTAATACTACATTATAAGGTGCTGAAAATACACACTAAAAATAGCAAGTGCTCACACTCTGTTAAAGTTCAGTCCCAAATAATGACCTTGGACAACTGAGATGGGAGAATTAAGATTGTATGTTTATGTACATTTATCCATATTGCTATTAGCACAGACAGAAGACTTTCTTGAGAAAAGATAGGAAGTTATAGCAAGTATGTCCCAAATAAAACTGGTCATACAACTCAAATAAAAGTCATTCAACCTTGTAATTTGGGGATTTACTGTAGGTGGGACTGGCAAACGATCTAGTATTTAAGGGTACTTTCTGAGGATCCCCATACAGGAAGTGTTATCAGATTAAACAAGGATCCACATGTATAAGTGCCTGACAGCGGCCTCTTATTCTTTTACCATTAAGCCAAACATGCATGCTTACCATGAAGTCAGGTGAGAGCTTGTACAGATGAATTTGTAGTTAGATAAGCTGATAAACTTTTATACAAATCCAACACCAAAATGACCCTGCTCAGCTGGACTTAGCACAAGTGTGAAGAAATATTACCATATCAACATATTCTATTTTTTATTTTGTAGCCAATATTATATATCAAAATCCAACTAAGCCAATTCCTAGGTCTGCATATGCATACAACTAGGGGCTGTTGTCATTCCAGGCAGCGATCATTTTAATATGGGTAAGCTGTACTTCATCTACTTTCTATGACTACTGTTCTGTATCTGTAATTGGTTTATGCTTCCCATCACTACCACACCGATAGATATGGCCATTGGTGTTCTTACTAAATACCCAACTTCTCCACTATGATTTGTTGTCTGGCATGCAACATTATCTTGTGTCCCCTCTGGGGCAAGATCATTTTTTTTACCAGTGTTTGTTATCGGATTAAAATAAAGTATTTATATTTTTGACATCATTAGTCGTTTTTTGTTTTAATTGTGCTACATTGTTGGACTTTTACTTCCTTTCTCTTCGAAAGGAAGAACAATAGGTTCTATATGCATACAACTGAAAAAGAATTAATAGTGACTGGAACTCGTTCTGTTTAAATAACAACACTAAGATCATGGGTAAAGATCTAAGGAGTCAAGACAGAGAAACACTTCTAAAATAGGTAAAATTTTAAAAAATGATACCATTGAATTAAATTGTCTTGCACCTATAAAAACGTTAATCTAGGGTGTTAAAAGTGACATAAAATCGTTATTAGGCAACTAAAATTTAATTGACTATTCCACATTCATGTTATATATAATCCTGAAGAATAACAATTCCACGGTAATTGTGTTGTGGAACGTCAAGATTTATCCTACACATACATAGGAGCGTAATATTATAGGAGATAATATTATTTGTATTGCTGTGGCTTCTAACCCACGACTCAAGGGAATATTTCCTCATCTGTCACTTGCACAGTGAAGCTAGCAATCTAATTTCCCAGCACAAGACTGCGCACAAGCGGATATTTTACAAGGCGCTAATTAATCACTTTATGTTCACGTACAATAGAAATGAATGGCACTGCAAAAATGTATTTCCGCAGTCCCCAGAGAGAACAAGCATCATTAGGCCCATCTGTAACAAAGCCCAGGGTCCAAGGGGGTAGTAGGAGCCAACTCAGTCAACAGCACTAACTCGCATCCAAATATAAAGTCCAGTTCAATTACTATTAAAACTTAAATAAAAACCAATAGCTAGAAATAATTTCCAAATACACGTTTCTGACATTAACAACTAATAATCGGAAGCCTAACGTGGAAGCCAAAAATGTCCGGTTCTCACTGGAGGGCCCAACGTGTCTATGAATTGTATGGATAGGCCATTCATTTCATAGGAAACTGGTAATGTGGGGCTTCAGATGATTGTTACACCTGCTACCTAGAGCTAAAGGGCTCTTGCACACAACTAGGAATTGAGGATGTGTGCTAGACATTTTCTTTCTACAGCTACACGTCCCTACGCAAGTCTTTGGGTTCAGGCATAAGGCAGTGGTTTCACAGCCCCAAGCATGAGCTGACTCACCGAGCTGCATAAGATAGAGCAGGTCTTATTCCTACCCAAACCGGAGAAGTTTTTTGCTTCCCGTATAACTGTATGTCCTATGTACAGGAGGGATAAAAAGAATAACTTTGTTACCAGCTCATAACTAGGCCAGAACTGAGAGACAAGAAAATAGCCAACACTGAACTTTAAAGGGATTAATCCCTTAAAAAAAAAAGAAAAACACTAAAGGTAAGCCATCAATTTTAAAGGTCTGGGGGTGCTGGTATCGTTTACGTGTGCCCGCTGTACTACTTATAGCACAGGTTTTACTGAAGATCTGTCCAACTGAAGTCTATGGGGCACTGCCACAATACCTAGAGCTGGTGCTGATGATAGCAGGAGCCTCTCTCTCTCTCTCTCTGGTACATAATCTGCAGGCATTCCTACTGTCAGCCCCCTAGAGGTCTAGAATTATAACATTTAAAAAAAAAATTGAATGAGGATAGACCATCACTTGTTTAAAGGTGTTAATTCCTTAAGCAACATTTAAAAAAAATTGTAACAATCATTTTATTCTTCTACAGGGAGTGGTTACATTACAGTTACAGTATAGCCAAGCCCGGCTATGCCATAAGTGTTTGAGCAGTCTGCTCGTTCCAAGGGCTGAGACATTCTTCATTGGAGAGAACATTAGTATTTACAAAGTGCATGCTGTTGATCTTAATCTTTAGCATACACTATTAGGCCACATTTAGTATGGTGGAATTGACAAGGATCTGCAGTATGTATGACGCATCACAAATCTACAACAAAGTATCAATGTTCCAAAATGCATATTAAGAAATTAAAATACAGTTCAAAGAGTAAATATGTAACAAAATCCTATACCAAAGAGTGACTAATGTTACTACACAATAATATGTTATAGTCAGTAAAACATTTACTACTAAGGACATAAATAATATTTTTCTTCAACAAGAACATAAGTGGTTTCATACTAGGCTTAAAGATTTAGGGCGCTCAACTTCTTGGTGAAGCATACAAGCCGGGTTAACCCATGAAAAATATCTCGATACAGTATGCCCCGACTTTAGAACCGTCACACTAGTCCACCCGACTAGCCAATGGCGAGTTAAAAGTCATAAACCTTTCTAG
Source organism: Engystomops pustulosus (assembly GCF_040894005.1). Classification (NCBI taxonomy): domain Eukaryota; kingdom Metazoa; phylum Chordata; class Amphibia; order Anura; family Leptodactylidae; genus Engystomops; species Engystomops pustulosus. The sequence continues at coordinate 115,885,244 of NC_092412.1, forward strand.
AGGCTAGTCTAAATGTTTTAAAGAAAGAATCAAAGAAATTTTTTTACGTTTTTATCCAGGCAGATGTAATTCACACATCTCGGAACAGCATGAAAAGTTTTCCTACCTCATACATATGTTGTTAAAGTTGAGGGGGGGTAGTGAGAGAAGGAAAACAAAAGTTCCCTTCCAGGGACCAATAGGTTATTATAATAAAGTTTTTTACATGTTCTCTCCGCTGTTGTAAAGAATATATTTATCAGAGTATATAATTTCTATAACTAATGAAACTTTGCCAGTAACTTTCAGTACAGCTTTCTCCTTAAAGGCCATCTACACTACAAGTCAGTTGAAGGGCTGTATGAAAATGAGCCTGAGGGGCTCCAGGCTCCATAGGTGTTATTGGATCTGGACCTCTTCAGGCTCGTCTGCATACAGTCTTTCATCATGGTGGTAGATGTCCTTTAACGGGATAACCTGTAGTTACCAGAATTCTTACCATAGAATTCCTTTCCAGATAACGCATGAATGGAGATACAACCACTGGTGCACCTACCAATTACAAAAACAAGGCCTGCGTGTTCTCTCTATGTACGGAGAGGCAGGTTGTGCATTGTATTTATTTTATTTAATTTTATTGGACAAAGAGAACCTTTACACAGTAGCATGAGAAAACTTTTATTTCTGGTTGGTGATGTGCACCTTAGACACTACTTGGGTTAGAATGTTATACATTTCACACAACTTTACGCATCAATGCAAAATTGCATGAAGGTGCTGAATAATTTAAAGTGCCATTTTTATCATGTATACCATGTCAACATTCAGTACATTTATGTGTAACTGGCATTTTTTTATTTTCATAATTAAAGTTTTCAGAATGTGAACTTAAGAAAAAGTGAAAGTGTTTGCATTGTAACATAGTTTGAATCGGCATGAATTCTACTGAAGGCGTGATAAATATCAGATTTTCAGGATGATGAAGTAAATAACACGTAGATGTTTTAGTATAAAGCCTTGAAAAACATCAGCTAAAAATCTAGTTCCGATCCAAAATCTGCTGCTATCACTTTCCAGAAGTAGAAGTATTACATTGTTGCCTCTGCTCAGTGGTTCAGAGTCATTCCCAATGATTATGAATCGAAAAGAGGGATTATTGAATGATTATTGTTAAGCTACAGGACACAGTTTACAACTCTGTCATCAGTTATTGTGAGTCTAAACCAAGTGAAGAGGCAACAGTGAAAACAAGGAAGATAATGGAAGATCTGTACCTGTTGTGTGTGTCCCACTACTCTAAATTGTAGTTTTGGCTCAAATTGACTGATGCAGAAAAAAAAAAAAAAACTGATGAAAGGTATGGAGCTATGAACTGGCCTTCAATCTTTGCTGCTCACCTATTGTGAACAGCTCAAAAAGGCTGGAACTTCAAAAAAATCCAATGTGGTATGGTAATTTATAAAATGTGAAAAAAAAATTATAGTAATTTCAGCTTTTCCAAAAGGACCAAGTCAGGTTATCAGACAATATTTTCAACATTTAACGTGCCATTGAAACTCAAATTCTGACCCAATCAGATGTAGAAATTTCATCTAAAACATTTCCAGGTCTATGATGACATCTGTGACCAGACGAGCCAGCAAAGCCGATTAATGTGCCACCAATTAAAACTGCTGTCACTTTATAAAAGTCCATAGAATCTGCATGCAATTACAAAGACAACTACTACACAAAACAAACGCTATCCCATTTATGCCCATTTTTTATTTATCCATTCATGCAATCAATAAATTCATCATTAAACCACTGCTAGGATGACAAGATCTCCCAGGTAACACAGCAACAAAAAAATAATAACAACAATAAAAATAAAAACAAAACACATCACTGAATATTTTTCAACAAATGTTTAATGTTAAAAACAGAAAATTACAACCAAAAGCATCTACTTGCTGCTACTTAGAAATGACGCAGAATCATAAAACTGCCAACCATTGTAATTTGCCTGTTTATAATAGAGCAATCAAAATGTGGCCTAGTAAGTACAGAGTTAAACTTAGTCACCACAGTTCTCCTGTAGTTTCCCAGCCATATGCTGATACCCTTAAGACGCCATGCGCTCCAGCTTTATAAGCTTTCATCTCCAATTCCCTGTTTGAAACATGAACCGCCTGGTAACAATGACTCTCTGTGTGCCGAAAATCCTATTATTGATCCTCCTACTTACCTTGGGCTGGGCTCTTCTTGGAAATGCAACTTTAGGGTCAATCTGAAAGGACAGGACATAACGAAAGGAAATAGGAAAAAAAAGAAAAAAAAAAAATAGTGAGTAGTTTGCATTCATCTTTCCTACTTCGAGATTAATGGCTCATAGTTAAGGGAGGTATTATATGCATTTATCACTTAACTGTTGATAGGCTATATCAGCATACCCTGTAATGCTTTGCAGCACCGACAAAGTCAAAGAGGGTTACTAGACTAGAAACCCCCCCCCCCCCCCATCTCCGCTCTGTTTGTACCTTACAGAAATGACATTGATTTCCTTTATTACAATGTATTGAAAAATGACAAGTCTCAAGCACACAAGAGACCCACTGATCTCTGTATAACAAAGTGCTTCTTTCTTGCACAGTGTGCTGAACAGATGTTTCAGCCCCACAGCTAAAACTTAAAGTTATTTGCATGTTCTTCATAATGCACCACTCTGCAGAGAGATGTGCAAACAATTCTGGATAAAAACCTTCACCCAACAGATTAATCAGTGGTAAACTCAACCCCTTCAGAGCCACAACTCTGAGCTGCCCGCAATGCAACATGCTGCCGTCCCTACCTAATCACTGATAACGCGGACAAATACAGATGCCAATACCTGCTTCAAAACATAAATCCCTTCTGCTAAAAAGCGACATGCAGTCCATTACAGTTAAGAAATAAATAAGTGGATTTTCCCTAGAGGACTTGAAATAAGCAAATGTTGTGGCTGGCAAGAAGCTATGTGTAAGCCTTCAAAATGTTTGAGATAAACACACAAATCTAAGCAGTTCCACCGAGAAAACTGCTGCAATAGATTCCCCCACCACTATCCTATTTACTTGGAAAGGCAGTAATGTAATGCCACCAACAATTTTAATCGGAAATCGCCAGGTGCTCTGTAATGTAGAGGCAGCACTCCACTTTCATCACTGAACGTTTGCTCAAACATGGGCAATGACAATAAGGACTATCTGCTCCCCTTATATACTGTGAAATGGTTATATTGTAGTGATGTAGAGGACAGCTATAGCCTCCTTATTATGAGCCATTAATGCTGATCCATAAAAATGTACCATAGTTCAGACCTCTCCAAAAAGAATTATATTTTCTTCATAAATGGGTGAATGCAACAGGTGAGATCTTTTCATACAGATACATAATAAAGAAATTAAAAAACGACAATTTATCTAGAGCCCCAATCTTTACTAGGGCTCTTTAAAAACATAGAACGATAAATGCGGAATTTAAAGGATGTAGAGTTTATTTTCGCTATAGTATAACCCTTTGAGGACCTGTATGGATGTCACTCACCATATGCCCACCTACTACTATTACATAAAGTCTAGCACACACACACAAAAATAAAAGTTAGTCATGGACAAATTCTACTTACTTTATCTACAAATCTGCTAGGAAAAAATGACTATGACACTATTTTTGTGTTGTGTGGGCCATTACCTAAAATCAAAGCTTTTAACGCAAGTGTAAACAAGAGCGGTGACTCCATGCCAAAACCCAACCGAGCAGCCTCCTGCACTGAATGTTGAAACACGAGTCAAAGACTAGATAACGCTACATTAACAATTATCAAGAATGTGGTGACAGACACAAACATACCATTACGTTCTAAGGAGCGTTTTGCCTTCCTCTTCACCTATGTTCATGTGTCCCCACCCCCCCAAAAAAAGTCAACTTTGGCCTACTAATAATACTACAGTAATTCAAAATGATTTTTAAAAATTACTAATTACTTTCTAAAATTACTTTATACTGTTAAGGGTATGCTAAGTAGTACACTGCTCTATACTACTATATAAAATATGTATGTTACATTTATATTCAACAAGGACAATGCAACAAAAAGAAGCAGGCATGAAGTTCACTGACCTCAGTTGGAATAGTTACATTGGTTCAAAAAACAATACAAAAAACAACCTAAAGCCAGATTTTACTACAGTTTATGCACATACAAAAAAAACCCACACAAACACATGAATACGTTCAAGCATCTAGACGGATGAATAATTCCGTAGCATCATGATTAGTAGAATATTCTTTTCCTGGTATCTCCTTCTGCCTATATCTGTTTCTAGCAGTAGCGGAGCCTGGCTGGATGAGTACACAGTTAAAATTGTGACATTTAACAGTTGTTAAAAAATCCTTTATCTAATCAGTGTAATTAGCTCACCTTTCCCTCCTCATTAAGCACGGGAGCAGCAATACGGGGGATCTTTTGTCAGCGTCCTCTCTCCAAGCTTTGTTAAGGCATAATTAAACTGGGTAATAGGGTGCAAAAAAGGCTGCTTTTTACCTTGTGCTCAATAAACACACAAACTAACAGTCACTTACGACTAGCCCTAAAGCATAGCATGATATGACAAAAGTCATATGTGACATGATCAGCATAATAATCCCTAAACTCAACTGGCCTACCAACATAATGTAAATCAGGGTGACCTATAGTCACCTTCTAGTTGCAGTGGGGTAGGATGAAGCAGTATTTTATAGCCACTTATCATAATATTTACAGCTAAAGCTCCCAGGATCAAAGAGATAATAACTGATACAGAAGCAGCTACATGGAATGAGCAAAGTGTGATGCTAAAACTTCAGCCACAACAGATGTTAGGTCTACAGTCAAGTGCCTGATAGACGCACCATTCCAGCAAGGCATTCAACATCAAAAAAAAAAGAAGAGAAGAGAAAAAATAAAAGGCACAACATACCGTCTTGGAATCTAATTCATGGTGGGGTTGAGCTAATACTTTATCTACACTTGCAGGATCTGCAAACGTAACAAAGCCGAAGCCTCTGAAATCAGACAAAGAACAAGAGAAATGACAATGAGCGCTAAACACTGAGCACAGATACAACATGGAAAATATATTTTAAAAAACTAAACAAAAAAGGCAAACATTAAAATAAAACACACATATACACTGATTTACATGTTAACAAGTCATATCAGAAGAGGAAGCTGTACCCCCTCCTTGTGTTTACAAAGCTGGCAGAGGGACAAATGATGCCAGATGTATGTGCAAGGACAGGCTGGGGATACACTTTGTTTTAGTTTTCCTGCATAATATTTTTACACATCACGTAACTAGAAAAATCGAAACATCCCAGAATAACATGACAGACTTTACACAAGTCTCAGCAGCTAGTTTTAAGAGGCCAGCTTACTATTTCTGGGGTCAGAGATACACTACTACATGGGCAGTGGGCAGAATGGAGCCTGTACCATAGGCACCACCCAGGAGAATTGAGGGACTGGATACAGGACTGTATTTACACACTTCGTGAATGGTCCAGAGCAGTTTTCTGGCAAATATCAGTGACTGTAGTGATGTTCAGGCGGAGAGAAGGTGGTGAGACAGGGGGGTGTGTGCCTTACAACTGGAAGCTTTACATCCAGATGGTATCTGAGCCCAGGCTACTCCAGAGTACACAGAGCCCGTACTGGCCACAACAACCTCTACATTCTTCATACATGACACATAAACATTACCTGGATCGCTTTGTGGTGGGGTCCCTCATCACCATACATTCTCGGATTTCTCCAAATTTGCTAAAATAGTCTCTGAGGCTGTCTGTACACAAACATAAGACATGACAGCTATGAGCCAGGAGAGGGAAAGAGCCCAGCACCAGCCACCCCCTGTGTACAAAGAGACCCAAACAGCCATAGGGGTCGAATAGAGGACTCAGAAGGGGGAAATAAATAAATAAAGAAGGAAGGAAGGAGAGAGGAGAAGTGGGAGGCAGAGAGAGGGAGAAGCTGGCAGTATGGAACAAAGAGCCAGAGAGGGGCATGACAGCAGCCTTACCTGGGGAGGTCTGCCAGCTCAGGCCGCCGATAAACATTTTACTACAGGGGGAAAAAGAAAACACAACACAAGTCAGCACAGATGTCACATCGGCCATTTTGACGTGTAACTTACAAAAGCTTAAAGGGGTAGTGGAGAGAAAGAGAGAGGGGGCAAAGATAGGGACACAGATAGACGGTAAAGAGAGAAGACAGTGGGCACCGGCAGGCAGAGAAGGAGAGGGGTGCTCCCTGCACGCTATGAAATCAAGGTGTCACTGAAGAAGGAGCCATCAGGAGGGGATATAGCCTTGTCCCCCGTGCCCCCCAGCCATGGAACTTACCCGGGATCGTGCTGAGAATCATTCGGACTCCCGGAGGTGGCCTGGCTCCCATCTGCCTCCATAGCCCCTTGACACAGTCACAAAAAGAATAACAAAAAAATAACAATAATAATAACAACTAAATAAGAAACCAAATAAAAACTGCACTGAAAGCAGTGTGGTCAGGGCAGAGCGGCCGCAGCCTGGCTCACACACATAGACGACACACGGTGACAGCGGCGGCACTCCTGCACTGGGACTACTGTGTGTCACACAGGGAGACTGGCAGCAGCTAAGCTACGAGGAGCCCACAACACAAGATTATTGAGCCGGGAAGAAGCTCGTCACACGTGGGATCAGCTCAGCATTGCTCTGCCCCCTCCTCCGCCTCCCGCCCCCCCAGCAGCAGCGGACCCTCCCCCTGTCTCCCAGCACGCTGCCCGTTCAGAATAATGTCAGCCACTCCGTTGCTTTTAAAGTGAAGATTATTTGCATTTTTTATCTTTTTGTGGCAATACAAAATGTAACGTGTAACGTTTCGAGTGACGGCACTCAGTCTTTATCAAACACGGTGATGTACAACGAGACAAAAGTGAAACTCAGTATGATACAATCACCTATTGTACACAAACGGCCACATATTAGATACAAAATACATAAAGAGGTCAAAATCTGGCAATAGTGATTCCAGGTCTGGAAGCAGAGTTGACAGATGTGATGAGACCATGGGATCTGCAGAAGTATAAATAGTATAACTAGTATAAATATGTAACCGGAAAGATGCATTATAAAACATATGACAAATGCAGACCTGGCACTCAATGTGACTGTCTTAGGAGCAATACCTAGTTACAATCTGTCCCATTCTATTAAATCAGTATAGTATAGTAATGCCCTCTCTCCATTGCCCCCTAACACACTCTGCTAGAAACATGCAAGGGCATTGGCCCTGAGCTGAGATTGCAGCCATCTGAGGTCAAGCAAAACTGACCATGTAGCCACTGGATAGGAGTAACAGAGTTAAAAAAGGAATGCATCATTAAAAGTGACAAATTATGTTAAAATAAAATATATACTTATAATATTTTTATGCCCCCTCCCCTATTCAACTGTGTGCACAGGGAGGGGGATTGTTTTACTGAATACAATCAGCAACAACCATTTTGTCATTGCCCTCACTGCAATAGAAGGGTATGACAGCCAGGGAGAGTAGTGGAGGATCTCCATGTACCAAGGCATCAGTCACTATAAATGAAGTCATCCCCACTGATCCCAATGAGTGGTGTTCTCGTACTGTATATTGGGAATTCTATTGTGTTATATGGCATCAGGGATGCATCAGTATGCAAAAACATTTAGTGCCAGTAGGAATTACAGAGGTACAGAGGTTATTGCAAGTTACTGGTCTGTTGAGAGGGTCTAACTCTACTTCTCAAGCCTTTATGGTTATGTTTGGGCCCTATTAACATACCAGTAAAATACAATAACCGGTCACTCTGTAATTCCTACTGGCACTAAATGGCTTTGCATAAGGATCCCTGATGTGTTATGACGTGGGGTTTACTGAGGCACAGTTTCTTGTTTGTTAAAAGGTAGGTGCACTTCAAATGCAACAGAGAGGGGCTTGGCCCAACCACATATGACTTTCCACAAAAATCGCATGCAATAGGGAACAAGCACCATATGTTCTGCACGCAAACAAATGGTGGTTGTTCCATCTGTGTTTTAGCAAAAAGCCATATCATATGTGATAAGACCAAACACCTCCCCATTGTATTTCAAAACACAATTCAAATGCAGGGATATGTCAGTATGCTGTAACATCTAGTGCCAGTAGGAATTACTGAGGAAATGGTTTTTTTCTTGTATTTTACTGGTCTGTTAATAGGGCACATAACTCCATTTCTTAAACCAATATGCTCTGCCCGTAGGGTTTACTGAGGTACACATTGTTTTGCTTTTCTATGCTATAGGTAGGTAGACCAGCTTTCTAAAGCTACAGTTCTGACTCCCTGCTGTGTCAAACACCTTTACATATTGCTACTTATTATATGTGCACTTTAATTAGTGGTAATATGTGAAGATATTCAGCACTTTATTCATAAAAGAGTCTATCCAGGAGTCTTTGAAAGCTATTGAATAGTAAACCAAAAAATGTGTACCTCAGTAAACCCTACAGGCAGAACTTTTCAAATTTTGACTTGTGAACATAATGGTTGAGAAGTGGAGTTGGGCCCAGAAACAGCAACAGAAAAGTAAAATGTAAGAAAAAAAAACAGTTCCTCAGTAACTCCAAGTGGCACTTAGTGGGAATTTAGCATCTTTTTTGCATACTGTTTTCTTAGATTTTTTTTTTGTTTTTTTGTGTGGAAATTGTTGTGACCTTTTTATTGCGAACTGAGAAGTTAACCACCACTATGAAACCAGGTTTGTACTTAATTTGTCTTAAGTGTTCTCCGGGTTCCAGATGTGAAAGCAACTAACCAAGTAGCAGGCATAAAAATTACACCAAAAACATACTAAAACCAGGGCACAGGTTATTTATGGGAAATAAACCCACAGATAAATCAGAGGAGGGGGAAAAGGAAAAAAAAGGCAAACTTTCCCTGCCTGATCATAAATGCCCCCTTATGTTTTTAACGTGTTCATTTGATGCATGGCATGGGTAAGCTGGCTATAGTGTGAGGCAGAGAACTGACACCAGAGTAGCCAATAGTCAAAAGGCCGCTACCCCCACAATAGCCCATAGTAACAGCTTTCTGCCCGACACCTCCCATTAATTCTTTGGGTCGATATGATCACGAAGATAGTAATTTTATACGAATTCTTATATGTTTTAATAAAATAAAATCTTTTGTACAAAAAAAAAAAAATAATTCTTAATTTTGGCATATTCTGACATCAGTAACTATTTCATACATCAGTGTACAGACCGGTGTAAGGTGTAAATTTTTGCGGAATGAGCTGACATTGTCATCTGCACACGTTGAGGATTCTGTGCAGATTTTGGTGAAGAAAATCTGCAAATCTGCAGATCTGCAGTGTAACAGCAGCATTAATGTGAATTTGATTTTGAAAAAGGAATGTAGACTATAGCTTTAATCCCGCGCAAAAATAATATAATGATCATGTTATTTTCCTTGTGCATTGTCTCAGATTTTTTATGCTTTTTGTTGTATATTTAAGTCTATAGGAGTGTAAAATTTCTGCATAAATCCAGTATATGCTTGAAATGACATCAGATCAGGTGAAAAAAAAGAGGAAAAATAAACGCATGCTTAAAAAACTTAAGAAAATCCGCATAAAAAATAGACATAAAAAATGTGCATATCTGATGTTGATTTTCACAGACAATCAACAATCAACCATGACAATCGGCAACCTGAGCAGATACCCTAAGGGTGATGCCACACATGGCGTTTTGAACCCGTTTCGGCCCGTTTTTAAGCAAAAAGCATGCGTTTTGCTTAAAAACGGGCCAAAAACGGATTCAAAACACCATGTGTGGCATCACCCTTAGGGTGCGTTTGCGCATTAAATTTTTCAGATGCAGTTGTCAAAACCAGGAGTGGAATGAAAAAAGAGGAGGAATAGCTTCATTCAATGATATGTTCTCAGCCATTATGGTCCACAACTGCTTTTGGCTTCAAAAACTGCATCTGAAAAACTGAACGCACTCTGAGGGCGCGTTCACACGTTGCGTTTTGGTCGCGTTTTCATTGCGTTTGAAACGCATATACAGCAGCTGAGGAGAGGTGATTTGCCTAATTACATTACCATTTAAGTATGTAAACGCAATGTTAACGCAATGTTAACGCATGCGTTTACAAAACGCATGCGTTAACGCATTGTTAACGCTTGCGTTAACATCACGTTTACGATGCGTTTTGTAAACGAAAATGTTAACAGTGATGTAATTAGGCAAATCACCCCTCCTCAGCTGTTGTATATGCGTTTCAAATGCAATGAAAACGCAGGTCAAAACGCAACGTGTGAACGCTCCCTGAGGGCGTTCATAATGTTACACTAGCGCACAGGGGTGGGGCTTTGGGCAATCGCATATGCGTTTCCAGAGAAACGCATGCGATCGGGTTATGAATCGCATGCGTTTCCTGGGAAACGCATATGTGATCGTCCTGAGCCCCACCCTCTGTGCGCTAGCGTCCCGTTATGAACACAACGCTAGTGGAAAGTGTGAACGCGCCGTTAGGCTGGCGGCACACGTGGCGTTTTGAACCCGTTTTTAAGCAATGCGTTTTTTGAAAACGCATCCTTTTTTTAACAGACTGCTTAAAAACGTCCCAAAAGCGGGTTCAAAACACCAAATGTGCCGCTGGCCTTAGGGTGCAGTCACACATAGCGCTTTGACTATATATTTATATGGAAATGGGTGCTGATTGCGTGCATTTGCATAGAAACGTATATGTGATTGGCCGTGATACGTCCATGTGCACTTTGATTCGGTTTCAAAGCGCTACGTGTGACCGTTCCCTAAGATGCAATATGCAACAACACCTGGGCTACATGGATTGGACAGTTAGCGGCTAGGTGTTAATGCACTTTGTGTGCATTTATAGTCCATTTTGGGGAAAGCTGAGGCAAAAACACTGAGAACCACAAGAAGGATTTTAACAATCAGACAAGAAGGGGTTAAAGAGTTCCTCCACTTTTCCTTTGCCTCTGCCTGATTTATGACACCATGTGTGAGGGTGTGCAGACGTACAGATAACCTTGCTATCTCCTCAGGCACGGCTGACACCTAGGTAATTCTCAGCGCTCAGAGCCCATAGCTCCATGAAGGCAAAAGTTATTTACTGTCTGATGCTCCTGCATTCTCCGTACAGCAGCTTCCTCACTAACATGGCTGGCCCGGGTAGCCTCCCCTTTCCTTCCCACTATACTTACCACACAGGAAGCTCCTCTCCTGCGGTCTTCAGCAAGATGGCGCTGGCTTCCCCTAGCAACAAGCAGTGCTCCGACTTTCAATGTGAACGGAGCATGCTCAGTAGCTCACAGTGAGCGCATTCCTAGCAGGTAGAGTCGGGTTCTCTTTGTAGACAGGGGGAGCCGTACAGCAAGTGGGTACATGCACTACATGCACTATACAGCCTACATGTATATTTAGTTATATTCTAATAAATATTAGGAAATATGTATAATACATTTTTTTAAATCATTTATTATAATAAAAAAAAGTTGTGACATTATCCCTTTAAATCAGGTGGCTGTATGGCTTTTAGGAATAGGAAGGTGCTGGCCTGACTGATCAGCTAGGAGAATTTTGAGAGAGAGCCAGGTACCCCCACTCCTAATGCCCTTTCCATTATGCCCCCGTTCTTTCCCCCTCTCCTTATGCCCCCTCAGTTATGCCCCCTTTTATAATGTTCCGTCCATTAAGCCCCCTTTTTTAATGTTCCCTCTTTTTTGTGCAGGTTTTAATTTTAAAAAACCCCACGGTACTCACCTTTCCTCCGGTCTCGCCATCTTCTGTCCTTCAGTAAGGCTTCCAGCACCGACAATGTTAGTATATCTCTAACAGTCCTGTCTATGTGTAAGTGTATATGTAAATTGTAGCAGTAGTAAAATAACGTATGCAGGTATATGTGAGTGTTCTGGATGATAGTGATACAGGTATGCAGTGAGGACGGATGACCAGCAAAGAAAAGGAGAAAAGGGGATTAAAAAAAGATTAAATGGGTTTGCCCATCAAAGAAAATTCTCAAATTTCAATCCCCTAGTGATGTTTACACAATAATGATCGATTTTATTTCTGTTCTAGCCCCCATCACTCAGTAATGGCCACTGTAAGATTCCAGAGTGTTGGCAGGGATTCTCTAAGCAGCCACATTATGATCCCTGTAGTGCTGTGAGTTACAATGCCCTGAGGGTGCTTTCACACGATGCATTGTGTCACGTTTTTGGACACATTTTAAAGGCTGAGGTGTAACCTCAGCATGTTATCAAGGCTGAAGCCTTTGGAATGCGTCATAAACGCATCAAAAACCGTGCCGCAATGCATTGTGTGAAAGCGCCCTGACAATGTGGTTAGATTATCAGGGTCCACAGTTTATATACTAGTATTTTACACATAGAAAGAGAGATGAGACAGATTTTGTCAGTGGACAGAGTTAAAAAATTGTTGGTCTTAATGGGACTCTCAGTCTGTGCGTTATTTTTTCCACTCTAGTGTACTCAGCCAGAGTGGAGCAATGTAGCTTGTGACTGACCAATTTGCAGAAAGTTCTCTCCACTATATTTTCTCTATTCTCTGCACTATATTTTGCCTATCTTCTTGATTAAAGGCAAAGACAGAACTCATCATTTCGTCTTGGGTGCCAACTTTGGAAGATGCTATTGTATTGTATAGCACCCTCATAGGCAGGGTCCTCCTTCCACGTTTCTCCAGATCACTGTAGTTTTGTATTTTGTACTTGCTTTTGTTCTTTTCTTAATGTAATGTATGTGAACCCCTTACTGATTGTACAGCACCATGCAATTAATAATGCTCTATAAATAATAATAATTGTGTAGAAAACATCTTCCATCCGCTTGCAAATGTTTATAAGTTTGGATGACAATTGTAGACTTTGCACAGACCTTTATAAAAAGCCAACAAACAGAAACAGTCTTCTGTATTACACGAGGTGCAATCCACCACCCACCAAACAGGCCATTTCCCACGCACAGTTTACTTCTATCAATCGCCTAGTGAGTAACCCCCTGACAAGAGGATTGAAAGGATTGAAAAGATGCACCAACGTATCAAGGCTAGAGGGTACCCCAACAAGGTCATCAACAAGTGTTTACAACCTACCACCTGGACTAAAGATAGCCCCAAGAGACAGTTGAGACAGTGTCCAGTGCTCAGAAACAGGGGAACGCTATATGTCTCAAGTGCTATTTACAATTGCTGCAATCGATAATTTATATGGTCATTAGTGTCCATTCTCTCGATGGAAAATGCATACAGCACCACCATTCAGCAAATATCAGGACCACCACACTATTCCATCAATGATGGTTCTCCTGAAGTTATCTATCTGTAAAAATAAGGGGTTATTGTAGAAAAACAGGGGACCTGCCTAATGTATTATCAGTGCATAGGTGGAAAATAACACCAGGCTACAGTGGTCAACCAATTATTAAGTGACACATCACTAGATTTTATGATTTTTGAGACAAAGAATTCTCTTTTTTAATTCAAAATGATTAAAATTATTATTACAAATAATTTTAATATTTTATAACACTCACACCTTTCCCATCCCCCCCTTTTCTGTTTCCTATATTAAACTTTTTATGGTGGTGCATTCCAGTGAGTGCATTAGGGACCCGCTGTTTTCTTCTTTTAGATATTTTTTAGCACTTTCACAATCTAGATATTACTGCACTCTTTTCACTGACAGCTTTTACGATCTAGGTATTATTTCACTCTATTCACTGTAGCAGAACCCCTGTTATCTAGGTATTATTGCAAGCTTTTCTCTGACAACAGCACTTTTATGATCTAGGTATTACTGCACACTATTCAATGACAGGAGCACCTTCACAATCTTGGTATTCGTGCACACCTTTAACTGACAGGAGCACTTTTTCAATCTAGGTATTAATGCACACTATTCACTGGCATGATCACATTAAGAATCTAGGTATTAGTGCTGGCTATTCACTGACAGGAGCACCTTTACAATCCAGGTATTACTGCACACTATTGACTGACAATACTACCTTTGTGATCAAGGTATTACTGCACAAAATTCACTGACAGCAACTTCTCTATGACCTGGGTATTACTGCATGCTATTTACTTAAAACAGCACATTTTCCATTAAGGTATTACTGCATGCTATTGACTGATAACAGCACCGTTACAGTCTAGGAATTACTGAATTCTATTCATTGACAACGACACCAATACAATCTAGGTATTAGAGCATGCTATTCACTGACAGACGTGCTTTTACAATCTGACAGGACCACGTTTACAATCCATGTATTAGTGTACACTATTACCTGGACAGAAGCACCTTTACAATCTAAGCATTAGCGTCCACTATTCACTGACAGTATTACCTTTAGACAGGACCTTCACGTTCTTGCTGTATAATCCTCTATAAGCAATAGTAATACCCATGCACTATATATAGCAGCCTATGAGTAGCCTAATGCAGTTCTTTAGAGTTACTAAAAAGGGCAATTATTTCAGATTACACCTGTCCCTAGTAACTCCAGTCCTTAATACCTAAGTGATCTGCAAAGAGAAGTGCCAATCTGACCAACACTATGAAGAGCAGCACACACTCACACACTCACACTCACACACACTCTGGACATGTCACCCTGCTCTTATATGGCTGATTTACATGTCCAGCCTACTCAATCACAGAAATGCCTACTGAGGACATCCAGTGGTTGCTAAGGGGCTACAGTCAATCAAGCAGCTTGGTGCTTTTTCCCAAACACAGACCTGGATCCTGAACATTAGTGCTTGTTCAGTCTCTGAGTTTGTGGGTGTCAAATCCACCAAATTTGATATGGACCGAAATATTTCCACTCATCACTAACCACCAGTAAAGAGAAAATAACATAACAAAAGTAAAATTTTCCAATGCAAACATGAACTTGTAAGAAACCAGGGACATTCATAATGTAAAATGTTCTAAAAGGGTATTGTAATTTGGTTATACAAATACAAAAAAATATACTCTACTGCAGAGTAAAATGAACCTGAATTTAATTCCAAAATAATGAACCCAAAGGTCGCATTATAGACGCGTGATGAGGCGCCATTACCCCCCAAAATAACTGCCATGCGTAAAGTTACGCTTAGCAATTATTCCCTGTAGTTCGCAGGCTGAGCGGCCCAGCGCGCGGTGATCCGTGTCAGCAGCGCTCCGGAGCGAGAGCGCAGGCCCCAGAAGACCTGTGGACAGCGGGTCTGCTGCTCCCTGTCCTGCTCCATCTCTACCTGCCCACTGCTGCCTGCGTTTATGTGATCCCGACGGGACTTAAAGGAAACCTACCACTTGTAGTGGCAGGTTTCTGATGGAAATACCGGGCACCAGCTCAGTTCGCGGTTTAAAACACTTTTTAAACTTTATAGCCGGCGCAGGCAGGTACGCGCTCGGCGCTTACCATGCGCGCGGCTCTCATTCACTTCCTATGTAGCCGCGCGCACAGTAAGCGCCGAGCGCGTACCTGCCTGCGCCGGCTATAAAGTTTAAAAAGTGTTTTAAACCGCGATACCGCGGTTTAAAACACTAACGAAAATAAGCTCCGGCACCAGCTCACCCTGAGCTGGTGCCCGGTATTCCCATCAGAAACCTGCCACTACAAGTGGTAGGTTTCCTTTAAGAGCAAGACCGGGTGAGTGTGTGCAGTGTGTGCAGTGTGAGTGTAGTGTGTGTGCAGTGTTCTGTGTGTGCTGTGTGAGTGTAGTGTGTGTTCAATGTTCTGTGTGTGCTGTGTGAGTGTAGTGTGCGCTGTGTGAGTGTAGTGTACGCAGTGTAGTGTGCGCAGTGCAGTGTGCGCAGTGTATTACCGAAATTTTCATACTCCTCTTCGGGTAAAAATAATCCTCAAAAATGGTGAGAGGAGTATTTTTACCCTTTTGGAAAAATTTTAGTGCGACCTCTGAATGAACCCCTTTACTGTCTTGTGATGTATTAGTATGTCACACGTGGGCTGTGGGTGTTTGAAAAGGGCTCACTGGCTCAACCCTCTTCATACAAGGTGGTTGTTGGATATTGCAGCAAACACCCACCGGGAACACCTGCGATCGGTACTAGGGGGCATCAACCCTTTTCCGGCAGTGCCAAAAAGACAGCAGCATGTGGGTGCCGCCATCTTGGCTTAGATTGTTGCTCCCCGCTGGTTTTTGTAAGCCATTGAGGCCATATAGTTTCTGATCATTTGTAACAGTATGCCAGTAGTAAATTGTAATAGATGATTGGTAAAATCCTCATATACTACCATACTGCAGAATTGCAGTATATGGTTGGCTCAATCAGACAACCTAGGGTTAAAGAACCCTAGGGGATCTGAAAGATAGTAAAAATATAAATATAAAAAAGTAAAAAAAAAAAAAAAAAATTCAAATCACCCCCTTTACCTAGAACTGATATAAAAATAAAAAGTAAAAATCATAAACATTTTAGGTATCCCCGCATCCCAAAATTTCTGATCTATCAAAATGAAATAGCAGTTATTCCCGGCTTTTAACCCCATAATGGAAAATAACACGCAAAAGCTCAAAACACCACTTTTCACCCTTTTTCACATATAACAAATTTAATAAAAACTGATCAAAAGGTCATACAGTCTTCAAAATTCGCTAATTATTACTGACAGTTCATCCCACACTTCTCCTCTCTGGTTTCTCCTATTGTGGTGCTCAACTCCGACTCTGGCTTTTGGCAGCTAAGGAGGCCTTTACGAATTTAAAGTCTGTGTTTGCTTCAGCTCCAGTTCTTTACGTCCCGACAAGGAGAAGCCTTTCCATTTGGAAGTGAATGCCTCCTCCCACAGAAGGGTCCCAAAGGCCGAACCCTCACCTGTGGATTTTTCTCTAAGACTTACTCCTCCGCTGAGAGGAATTATTCCATAGGAGATCGAGGACTGCTGGCGATTAAGCTCGCCTTAGAAGAATGGCGTTACCTCCTGGAGGGACAACAAGAATCTCATCTATCTCTAGACTGCTCAGCAACTCAATCCACATCAAGCCCGCTGGTCACTCTTCTTCTCCCGATTCGATTTCCTCATTCATTTCCGTCCGGCTGAGAAGAACATCAAGGCTAATGCCCTCTCTCGTGCCTCAGATATCATTAGGGAAGTACCGGCTCCTCGGCATGTCATCCATCCTGAGCGACTGGTTCTGGCTGCGCCTGTGGATCTTCGACAACTACCTCCTGGCAAGACCTACGTACCAATTGCTCTACATAGGAAGACTCTGACTTGGGGAAATTGCTCAAGTGTGGCTGGACACCGCCGCAGCAAGACCATTCCGCTTTGCGGCGGCCTCTGGTGAAGACCATGTGCCACCTAGATTCCGGTCCCGAGTGTCGGCTAGTACCACCTCCAGTGGTGGTCCAGAGGATTCACTGATGCATCCTGACACATGCTTTACATCTACAGCCATCAACTGAAATATACGATAGAGGCAGAAAAGCTGAACATATCCTGTCAATGGCCCACAGTCAATGGCCCACTGGTGCAAACGCTTTAATAAATCTGTGCCAATATCTAAATCTTTGGATATAAAAATGACCAGGTTTTCGCACATCATTAATTATGTTTATTCTATTGTTCTTATATGAATGTATGTTTTTACTTGGTTGCCATAAACAAAAAATGTCCTACACACATATCGGCAGTTTATTCATTTATGTAGTGTGTGTGGAGAATAGTTTTTTCTTGTATCTGGTGAAATATTAGCACAGGGGTGCCTGAACCCTATTGTGCACTTAGTAGATTAGTTACATCATTTGCATTTAAATCTACCAAGCTGCATGCAATATTGTCAAGCTGTTTTCTTACTTCTTATCCTGAGTACTTGCAGAAGTATCTCTGATGAACAGTGCAGTTGTGAAAAGCTCTGTTCACACTGATGTTCTTCTTTATGCTGTTCTGTTTTGCTTTAAAAAGTAAGTACAAATGAAGTTCACTTTTATCCTGTCAGGACAGCCATATAGAAACCTGTCTTAATATTTGCTTTATATTAACTCACAACACATAATGGTGTTATGGAAGTTGTTAAGACCCACTATATCACTACACTGGTATGACTTGGGGCTTATTGAGGCTAGTATTCTCCCACTGGCTGGTAGTGTTACAAATAAATACTTAGACTTTTCACTGGCGCAGTCAATCTGGCATCAATACACAGCAACCTCCTATCTTGGTACTACAGATAAATAAATATATTAAAAAAGAAAAAAACAATTGCTGTGATTGCACACTGTGCTTTACCAAAACTCAATAGTACCCAAATGTCTGTGTGCTCTGTGATCTGATTACTGCTTGAGGTCTTATTCTAGTTTTCTTGAGGTATAAGTCCAAATAGGGTCCCAAAAATATACCAAAAAGTCAAATTACTTGTATTTGGCGAATTGCACACAAATGGAGGATTATTGAAAAGAAGCAGGAGACCTGCAAAATAAATATGAGGAAAAGGGATATAAGGTTAATGAATTGGAGAAAGCAAAACAAGACGCAGCTATAGGGCCACATGTATCACTCGTTTTTTCTGTTGTTTTTGCGCCTTTTCATTCAGGCGCACCGTTTTTGCGCCATTTTTGCGATTAAACGCCAAACTAGCCGCGCAGCAAAAATAAGCAGCTTTCCCTCATCTATCTTAGCAATCCAGATGTTTTGCTGCGCCTAATGATATTCATCACTTGCAACGTCTTCATTTAGGCGCAAAAACGGGCGCAAAAACACTCCAGCCCGAAGGTGGCTTTATCTGAGAAGAAAGCACTGAGCCCCTTTGCAGAAGAGCTCATTTCTAGCAGTAAAGCTCAGCCAGACACTAGAACATATAATAGATACATTAGATACACTGCAGACAGGAGCTGCAGACTCTATTTACAGATCATCACCTTCTATTTACAAAATATTCTGCAAAACCCTCAACTCACAGCAAGAGCAAGAGAAGTTTGCACAAGTTTGCAGAAGCTTGCAGATACTACAAACAAGTGTCCCCCATGTAATTCTGCACAGTGTCTGAGGGGGATATTGTGCAGAATTACAGGGGTGCAGCAGGAGACCAGCACTGGGGGATCCCCTCCAGGAGAAGCCCCTGCTGAGGAGGTCACTGGGTGCAGGGTGTCACACACCTGGGTGCTGCTGTGAGTGTTATCTTCATTCTGGGCTGTGGGAGAAGCAGAGAGGAGCTTGTAGCAGGATGACATGTAAGTGCCCGAATCTAACATTGCGCCTAAACTGCGCCAAAATTGCGCCTAAACTGTGTTAAAGTAAAGTGATTAATAAGAGGCAGAAAATATACTTATCACAGATGGTTGTAGCGTGTGATAATTCTGGCAAAACAGTGCGCCAGAATTTAGGCGCAACTACTACACTTAGGCGCACAAAAGTGATAAATGTGGCCCATAGTCTCTAGAGAAAACCTAGGAGAGATACATCATAGTGAAGAACAAAAATCAAAGTTCCATTTATAGTCAATTACACTGCACAATGAGGTATATTTAAGAAAATTATAAGAAAACACTGGGCTATTTAGAGGGAAGATAAAGTGATAGGAGAACGTATTCCAAGTAAACCAATTTATCTTCAAAAGAGCAAAAAACATGGTCAACATGGTAGCCCCAGCGGTGAAAAATACCAGAATAACACAAATAAAAAAACTGTGGGGACATTAGCACTATGGGGACAAAACCAAATGGATTTTTACCTTGTAAAAAATGCCAAGGGTGTAGGATATTGAAATTAAAAAAAAAACCCTGTTCACACTGTAAAAGCCTGTTACACACAAAGGGGCTCATTTACTAACTTCCGTCTGACATCCCGACGATTACCATTTTGCGCCGCTGGGACAGGGATTTAAAAGGGGTTTTTGGTGCACGCGATCGGATTTTGGCGGCTTTCATTCGACAGAAATCGGGGGACGCGCCGTCGGACAATCCGACGGATTCGGACAATCCGCGGAGTTTAACTTCAAAATTGTGTGGCAAGCGGGGAAACGGCAGTTTCAGGAAATCAGGCGCACAATCTCAGTGAATTGCGGCACAGTGCATTCCGGACGGACAATGCACTTTCGTGAACCGGGACCGGGTAAGTAAAAGTGCCCCAAAGTGTCATTTATGGAATAACATGCACCTGTGAAAAAGCATACATAGGAAGAACAAAACGATCTATGAATACGAGAGTTAACAAACATCTGAGGAATATAAGGAAAAATGACGGGAATACACAGCCAAAGTAACAGCCACGCTAATATTTGGCATAGCGCAAATATAACCCAATCGGAGAGGAGGAAATTTTAGCAATGAAATGTCCCGTGTAGAGAGTAAGTGGATATATTATTTGGATACTCTTTTGCCGATGGGATTAAATAGCTCTCTACCGCTTGCCGTAGGGTTTTGTGGGTGACGTCACCAAAGTGGACTCTGTGAAAGCTACACGTGTTGTATCAATAAAATCTAGGAGTATCCTGTGGACCCTATTGGGACTTATACCTCAAGGAATCTTGAATGAGACCTCAAAACGGTCATCAGATCACCGAGCACAGACATTTGGATACAAGGTACTATTAAGTTTTGGTAAAGCACAGTGTGCAATCACAAACATTCTTTTTTTAATATACAAATAGTTGAGGGTGTATCACTGGAATAATTTATATTTTATGTGGTTTATTTTAGTTTTGAAGGGATGTTCATTTCAAATATGTGAAAAATGTAAAAAACACAGGACATACTGAAGCTAAGATCTTTTCATATTACTTATCATATCATATTTATATAATATTATCCACAACACCAAAGATGGCAACATTTTTTTTTCTTTTTTGTACACATTCGTTTAATTTTTGAAAATGTATTAAAACGCAATAAAACCTGTATAAATTTGTTATCACCGCGATCGTACCGAACCAAAGAATAAAGTAGAGGTGTTATTTGGAGCGCAGAGTGAAAGTCGTAAAAACTGAGCCCACAAGAACATGACGCACATGCAGTTTTTTTCAATTTTTCCACATTTGGAATTTTTTTGCGGCTTCCCACTACATGGCATGGAATAATAAATAACATCATGGGAAAGTAAAATTTATTACGCACAAAATAAGCCCTCACACAGCTCTATACACGGAAAAATTAAAAAGTTATGGATTTTTGAAGATGGAGAGCGAGAAATTTGCGAAAATACCCTGCGTCCTTACGGGGTTAATATTTGCCTGAAGAGTGTTAATTATTGTGACCAATCAAATGTATTGTATATTGTACAAAAGTGTTGGTTGGATAATGGGCTTGACACCTCACAAAAGGAGTTTATATAGTGAGTTTATACCCCTTGTGGCTGGAAAGTTCTAGGGAGTTCTGAGATTGATTCTGGAGCATAAGATGTGTCTGAAGCCTGCTGCCCAGCACTCCTCAACACATCAGGCCTCTGCAGCTATGAGCCACATACCAGAGCCCGCTAGAACCCTGCTGCTAAAGCAGCCCCCCAACTGTTATCTACTGTTGTTGCCATTACCATGTTCCAGAATAAACGAACACTGAGTGTTATGGTTGACATCCCTTGTCTCTGAGTGATCTCTGCCACAAGCTGCTAACATCAAGGTACACCATTACCACCTACCCAGGGATCCCTACACCTACATCAGGTGTGCCCCAGGGAGAACTGTCATCCATCTGCAGCATCTCCCTCTGGCGGAGTACCTTAGGATGTACTCCACCAGCCATTTAGGTACCAAAAGGAATACAAGCTCAAAAAGTCTAGGCCCCAGTGGGGGATGTTGCACATTAACGAAAATAAGACGTAAATGTACATGTCATAATATAATTTTTTTTACTTGAGTATTGCAGCATATGGTTCTGTCTGCAATACAATCTATTGGTAAGTGAGTTATTTGTATGTATAATCTAATATAGGTTTAATACTGGAAAATCTGAGCACCGTCAGCAAATAATGGTTTCTTTACACTGTCCACAGCCATTGTGGCAGGGGTCCTGTTACCAGTATGTGCCAGGCTACTGTTGCGATCGTGTGGCCTGAGATTTTGAACTTATGTAAGCACTGTGATTTAACTGTACATCATAGTGTGGTAATATACCAACAACCATGCTGTAAGGTTATGTAGCAGTTAGGCAGCACTCCCTGAGGAAATCTTTACTCCTTGTTTCTGATTGAGTACACAATCAGGTTAACACAAACTATCTTATACTATATGATTCTCTTTTCTTACTTATAATGGTGCCCTTCAAAGTCATGTGACTTGCCAGTTTCCCCCATTAGGCAAGGTACAGCTAAATAAAACCAAACACAAACATTAACATTTTAATGGTCCCACAATGCAGCTTTTGATGATGGGACTATGGTTATTAAAAATTCACACGTTTGTCAGAATCTTGGCCACAGCATTTAAAAGCCCAACCTTATGTCAAAAGGACTTGTTGGTTTTCTTTTATACTTATTCTGAAGTTTTATAATTATTTTAATTTAGTGAGAAGTAAAGCTTTTTGGTCCTGTAGTAGGAACGATAGAGAAACAGTAGGGTTCATCAACAATGTCTGTGTTCAGCTTTAGGCCGCTCATGTACAATATAATTTTTCATGTTGTTGACTTACAGGAGGACAAAACTTATTCCTGAACACCAAAGTTATTTATACAGCAGAACAATGAATTATTTCTTTTTGATGCTACACATATTTGGTCTTGTTAATATTCTAGGAAAATCAATAAACTTTAACCTTCTCTCTTATGACTTGTGAATTTTCATGAAATATTTTTAATCTATCATAGAAAAGATCAATTTGAGTCACTTAAACAGTAGAAAATTACATATATTGAAACTGATAGGTTTCACATAACTACAAGTGGGACACCTGTGGCAATTACAGAAAAGTCAAGTTGTTTGCCTAATTTTCTCTTACATATGGGTTACTTCTAAGAGGATCAATTTATCAATGAAATATGATTGATTTTTGGAACAGTTATTGAAAATCTGGAGGAATTAATAGTTTATACAAAGAGATAACATTGGTGGGATGATCATAATTCATGATGGGAATAAGTTGGTAATTGTAGAAATAATGTTAGGGTTTGACCAATGTACATACCAATATAGGTATTTGAGATATAATGTAAGCCCTTTCAAGAAGTTAAAATGAACTGGTTACAAGGTCTTGCCTTCACCACAACTGTAAATGGTACCCAAACTAAAAATATATTGTAATAGTCTGCATATAGGAGAAATAAAAAAGGTGGTTAATATTTATCACTCTTCTTGCGCCAGAATTTTGGAAGCATTTGCAGCAAAAAAAACTGTCTAAAATGCTGAGGGCCATGATTTCTATGGGTTTTTGCCACTTTTGCCACTAGTAAGACCAAGATGCATGGTCTCTAACAAGGGGGTAAGGCCTTGCAGCATAAAAGTCAGTACGCTAAAATAATAGATTGTACACAGTACAACTTGACAATATTAAACTACAACAGATTTTTCATGCAGCATCAGACACATTTAAAAATATAAAAGCAGACTATCCACTAGTCTAATGTGCAACATATTGATAAATCTCCCCATGGTGCCACAGTTGATTACTGTCACAAGAGCATATTTCTAGTAACTTTTTTTTATTGTATCATCTTTGTCAGGCTCCAGTGGTAGTGGACCCACTGGACCACCGCGGACAATGACGTAAGCCGACACCTGGGAAAAGTGGCACAATTTCCTGAAAATGGCCAGCGCCAAACAGAGGTGAGCTGGCCCTTTACATCTTTACGAACATGCGTGCCCTAGGAGTTGGGGACACGAGCACATAGTAGCGGGAGCCGGAGCCTTTATAAATCTCAAAGTTCCCAAAGTAAAGCGAACTTTTCCCTACTTTATATATACTTTCCACAAGAGGATTCATATAATCTAAACATATACATGTAAACTACACCTACCCATTCCTATACATTTGGTTTCTTTAGAAATTTCCAGTTTTTATTAATTTACTCAAAAAAAGAAGTTTAACAATTGGTCCCTCTTTCAATTTTGATATTTTCGGGTAAACCACCAATCCATGTAGCCCCAATTGTGGTTCCACCTGTAAGGGCTCTTCCACATTGGCATTGGTGCTCAGCTTCAGTTGCGCTTCCGTTGCGTTTTGTCTCCGTTTTTCTTCCGCTTTGTCTCCGAATTCGCAAAAAAAGCCCATGTTTGAAAACAAGGTTTTTCAGCCTCATGAGTAAAAAAATAAAAATAAGGATGTTTCATCAGTTTGTTTTGTGGACCCTAAAGCTTCTATTGCCTTCCGTGATCTGCATCTGTGAAAAAATAGGACATGTTTCATATTTTTTTCATACGGACAACGGAATAGTAAAAATACAAGCCAATGTGAAAACACCCATAGAAACCATGGCTTTGTGAGGCACCTGTGGAAATCACTGAACCAGGAACGTGAAAAACAAAGCCATTGTGAAAGCCCTAACTAGCTTGACAGTTGATCATCTTTAATACTTCCAGACAATCTTCAAACACCATCAGGCAATTCCACATAATATGAAAAATATATGGATTATCCAGAGAACATCTAGAACAGCCATAGTGTAAATTTGGCTAAAACTGAAGAGGGATAGTAAGTTTTACAAATAATATTATGTTGGATAACACTATGATACCTATTCGGGAAAGCTACTGTTAGAATTTTATATATGTTTTGCCAGTCCTCCAATTTAAATTCCCCTAAATCATTTTCCCATTTCTTTTGCCTTGAATTTACAATATCATTATCAATAATTTCTCCAATCAATTTATAACACGTAGATTGATGGAGTAAATTGCAAGTCATCAGCAGGTGAATAATTGTAAAGCACATAAGATGCTCATGAAATAAATAAAACTGCACCCTGTATCCCTGTCACCAGGAATGTCAATTTTAGCTGGTGACAGGCTCCAATAGCCTATGCTGAGTAGTATGGTAGTATATGGTGGGATCAATCAGACAACCTAGGGTTAAAGTATCCTAGGGATTTTGAAAAATAGTACAAATAAAAATTTAAATAAGTTAAAAAAAATTATATTAAAAAACCTAAAAATTAAAATCACCCCCCTTTTCCTAGAAGTCATATGAATATAAATAAACAGTAAAAATCATAAACACATTAGGTATCGCCACATCCAAAAATCCCCGATATATTAAAATATAATAACTGTTTTTCACTGTGTTTAACCTTGTAACAGAAAATAGCATAAAAATAAAGTGATCAAAAGGTTTTAGAGTTCTAGAAGTGGTAGCATTAAAAACTTCCTCAAAAGTCACAAAAAATGACACTGCAAACAACTCCGTACACCGAAGTATGAAAAAGTTATTAGCGCCAGAAAACTGTAAAATAAATAAAAAATTTTTGTACAGGTTTTAATTTTTGTAAATGTATGAAAACATCATAAAACCTATACAAATATTGTATCTCCATGATTGCATTGATCCAAAGAATGAAGTAGACTTGTCATTTGGGGCGCTCAGTGAAAGCCGTAAAATCCAAACCCACAAGAAAATGGCAAAATGCGTTTTTCATCATTTTCACTGCATTCAGAGGTTTTTTCCCGCTTCCCAGTACAAATAATGGAATATTAAATACCATCACTATGAAGTGCAATTTGTTATGCAAAAAACAAGCCCATACATAGCTCTTTACATGGAAAAATAAAAAAATTATAGATTTTTGTAGGTGTGGAGTGAAAAATGAAAACGCAAAAACAAAAAAGGGCCTGGTCTTTAAAGGGTTAAAATGCCTTTGTCATCATTCTGTATCATTTCAGTTTATACAAGTTTAATTCATTTAATTACATTGCTCCTTGCCAGAAGCATGTGGTGAGCCCCGGGGAGGGGGCAGCTGCAGCCTGTGTCAGTCTCCTCTCCTCCACACTCATACAGCTCCCTTACCCCGACCCACTTTCTGTCATGTGCATTGAGCAGGCAAGGGAGGGAGGGGGATGGTTTGGAGTAGAGGAAAAATGCATGAGGAGACATAGGACACAGGCAGCAGCTTCCCCTCCCCTCCCCAGAACGCACAACATGCTGCTGGCATGGAACCAGGTCATGTGAATTAAATTTACTGTATATAAACTAGGCAATAATTCAAAATGCTGACAAAAGCATTTTTAAAATCAGCATAACATAGGCCAGTGATGGCGAACCTTTTAGAGACAGAGTGCCCAAGCTACCACCAAAATCCACTTATTTACTATGAAGTGCCAACATGACATTTAACGGCAGTAACGTATCGCTTCTTGTTCTTCCACATCTTTCAATCGTATCAGCACCTGAGGCCACATATACAATTGAAAGAAAGAGGGCAAATTCAGACTCTCATTGTAGCTTCTCTCCAGGGTCTCTCTGTAGAGAAATAATTAAGGGCCCAGCAGGGGAACCTCAAAAAGATTTTGCAGGCCTGTCCACACCTTCTCACTGTTCCCGCAGTTCCAAACAGCCAATGAAGTGTTGCTTAAAAATAGTTCTTAGAGCAGCATCTTTAAAGTTGCCTGGGACTGCAGGAAGATTTGGTGAATTTGTTCCTTTCTGGTGAACTCTGTCCTGGGGCAATGGCCTGAGTGCCCACAGAAATGGCTTTGAGTGCCACCTCTGGCACCCGTGCCATAGGTTCGCCACCACTGACATAGGCTGATAAGGTGACAAGTTTACTTTCATTTCTTGCCAATAAAATTGTTAGTCAGCAAATAGATTTTGAAATTTGCCTTCAATCAGAAGCAACCATAGTACAATGGTACATAAATCGGTATATGAACATAGAAAAAGAATTTTTATATCTACAATAATTCAAAAGCATGCTTGTAATGTATCAAATTAAAATATTGCAGCAATTGCAAATGAGAAAGAGTATCGTGACTTAAATTTTCAATACTAAGAACACAACTGGGGTTTAGTCATCATGTAATATCAGTGTCCTCGTAATGGGCCACATCAGCCCAGTATCAAATAATAGTGTCCTAATAAGCCTCAGGCAACTTAGTTTCATTGGTGTGATCCATCAGCATAGTACTTCTTGCTGGTGACCCAGATCATTACTGCCTTTCTATGCATCATTATAGCAGATATTAAAACTTCAATTTACATACAGCTTCCTTTTCTTAGTTTACAATGAGTAGGAAATAAAAAATAGTAAATAACAAGGGACACTCAATGTAATACTTCCCATTCCTATGGTTTCAGCACTGTTTGGCATGGAGAGTAAATATGGAAATTTGCAGACGTACAAAAAATGCATGAGAGACCCCTGTGTAAATTAATAATAAATTTACTCTATGCCCAGCCTACCTGTGGTATTAGTTGCACACTACAAAGCTTGCATTAGAGATAGAGTTGATAGTGGCATTTAATAATCTTGTAGGTTTGCTGACAGTGGGAAACTGTTGTCTTCAATATACTACTATACATATACCTTATGACATAAGAGATAAGGGTGGACAGCGTCAAAATACTATCCTCAACGTGCATTTCGCAGTTTTTGGCCTTGTCAGGAGGTTTAAATATATCTGTGATTTTAGTCCCTTTGAATAGACTACCCTCGACCATGTACTTCACCAACTTCAACCATTTTTCTATTGATCAGGTTTTATTTATAATTTTTCATTGATTGTGTTTCTGTATTTTTGTCTTTTTTTTTACATATATATAGCCACTGTGTGGTTCTGACCTGATGAAGACACCAATCTGGCATTGAAACGCGTAGTCTTATCTCTAATAAAGTGTTCATGAATTTATTTCGGTCTCCATTACGGATGTAGCGCATTTTTTGGGTTGAAGTTAGGTATTGGGTAACTGTGAGCCAACAAATTTTTTTTCCAATAAGGGGGAGGGGAGACAAGACCCGGTCTCTGGAAAAGAATTTGATGCATCTGGTCCCTGGTGACAAAAAAGTTATGGACCACTGGTATAAGGTACACATTTTTCATATCCTTAGATTTATGAATGATTTTGACATGGCTAAAAAGCAGCACATCATATTGACTTGCACAACTGTATAGTTATATAGTTATTGCTGTGGGCAATGAAAAGAAAATTAAAGGTGCACAACAAAAGTAATATTCCTTTTAATGGACACATATAGGCACATACATCTGATGGCTAAAATGCATACTAATCTTTAATGGATCCCAATTGTTACTGAACTTCATAGAAGCCGCAAACAATATAAATGCATTATACCTGTAATGATGATTATTTTCCAATACACCAGTGTAATAAATGATTAAGCTAAAGGTTTTATCTGTTTGTTTGTTTTCTCAGCATTTATTCTTTTAATTAATATGCTTAAGGGATAACTGTTTAAAACAATAAGGATGTGTTCTGTAAAAACCTATTTGAAAAGCAATCAAAATTGTTAGAGATTTTTCATTAATAGACATTAATCAGTCTACTAATTAAGCACTAGCTAGAATAGAATGAGATTTGGTTGATGGACAGTCTTTTTATGTTAAATAAGAAATTTCAATATTCAATTATATTTTCAAAAGCGTATATTTACAGTGGGGGAGATATATCAACCTGTTTACAACAGAATTACTGGAGTAATTTGCACCTGAAATGCCAGGAACCACATTTATTGAGGTTTTAGACCATTTTTGGCAGTTTTCTGTCTCGGATATGTCCTCCGTTTAAAATAGCCTGTGCACCAAAAAATGGCCGAAACCTCTATGTGGAAATTGTATAGAAATATAGGAACAAAAGGTAGACTTTTGATGAATATGGTTATTAATATTACTGTATCATATTTTAACCCTAGCAGGAAAGTAATTATAACTCACTGCCTTACATGTGAAGCACAAGAGTGATGGGAACCTGCAATCAGGATCATACATTTTCACTAAATGACAGCATATTGCAGCAAACAATCACCGGTAACATCCACTATCCCTGCTAGCATTGGTGTTGATTGATTTTTGGAGGTGGGGAGTTAAAAAAGGAAATGCAAAACCAAAGAATGGCCTGGTCGTTAAGGGGTTAATACTAGAGATGGTCGAGTATACTGGTCCGAGTATACTGCTCGGTCGAGTATTAGTATACTCGGACCGGCTCGTTGCTCGGACGAGTATCTCGCCGGCTCGAGATCGAGCATTAAATTAATAAAAGACAGTGAAGAACAGTGTTTACAGTGAAGAATAACACATTACACATGTTTACAGATGTTTTCCTTGTAAGAACACATTGAAAGAACATTATTCTTCACATCTGGAATGTGAAGAATAGTGTTCTTTCAATGTGTTCTGCACTTAAATGGTCCTGTGTGCACTGTTTTCACTATTTTTATTCTATTCTTCACTTTGCAGATGTGCGCGCACATCTCCTAATTTATCGGAAGACCTGCGCGAACATCTGCAAAGTGAAGAATAGTGTTATTTCAATGTGTTAATACAAGGAAAACATCTGTAATGTGTTATTCTGCACTGTTCTTTTAATGTGTTCTTTCAGTGAAAAAATGTTCGGGTCTCCCATTGACTTTAATGGGGCTCGTTATTCGATACGAGCATTCGAACATCGGGAAAAGTTTGTATCGAATAACGAGCACCCGAGCATTTAAGTGCTCGCTCATCTCTAGTTAATACTAATTCACATTAAATAACATTACCGCTTTCACTTTTAAAAATATATAAAAAGTATAGCTCTATCCTTGAAAATTGTCTTTAGTTAAAAATGTTTGATCTTGATGACAGATTCCCTTTAAAACGTCACCATTTTATTGTCATAGATGACATCTAATAATCATTCTCTCTAGGTCCATGAGCCTCGGGGAGCCCAGAATACACTGTATTGTCTCTGATAAAGAGTCAGCTAGTGGGGATGTCAGTCCTGTCTTTCTGACATTGGCCTCGTGGTTTAGGGACTAAGAAGAAACCCTGGGAAGGTGTCCTAGGACTGCCACAGGAGAAACCTATAAGGCTTCTGACCCTAAACGAATGACTTCCAATAATTATGTTCTAAAGGTTCCTTAGTTTCGGTGGAAACCTGGGATATAACATTTTGATTAGTAGTCTTTTTTTCTTATGAATAAAGTAGCACTCTAAGAAAAACTTTTTTTTCATCCCTTTACCCATTAGCTGATTGTAGAGTACATATAAAAAGTGCAGAAACCCTAAGTATACAGCCAGGAGGCTGCAATATCATCTCCATCATCTGTAATCATATAATCATCAATAGCTGTCATAAGAATTTGTGCTTCCCTTGTGGAGAGTGTGTGTGGTATAGTTCATCATCGGGAAGTGTAAGAGAGACCTCAGATCAGATAAAAAAGACATGTAATTCTGATAAGATTGCAACTTGATCACATGACTTAAATGACAAAGTGATTTCCAGGATTTTTTTTAATTGAAAGCAACTAAATAAGGTAATAAAGATTTGTACAGACTAGGTGGTTAGGGATATCATTAAAGGGACCTCATTACTATTATTATGTCTTTATTTAATTTGATGGTTGCAAAACAAATCTCTATGCTGCAGTGAACATTTTCTTATGCTAAACCCCACAGTAGCATAGATTGAGAAAAAATGAGATATTCTATTGCATTTAAGGCTAGTGAAAAAGTGAGCCATTAGGGTGTTATTTGAGAACAGATATCACACATTGAGGATGCAGTTTAAAATGTTTACATGATGTTTATACATCTTTACATGATGCTGATATTACAAAGTGCCCATAGTTGACCCTTGTTATGATTGGATAAACCAGTGTAATAATTTTTGGGGTTATTGTTTCCAGTGGAATGATCTGGGCACACTAAATTTGGCACTAAAGTCCTAGTACTTCATAGTACCGTAATGGACTCATTCACATGAATGTGGGATATGCGGCCGCAGATGGGTCCCCATTGATGTCTATGGCGCCCGGTCACTGTGTATTTAGCACACGTTGTCTCACCACGCCCTGACCACACATGTTCTATATTTTGCCATGTTATGGTACTGGCCCCTTGCTTTTCTAGGAAGAAGGGAAGGGAGAGCAATACTTAACCCTGCTCCCCTCCAGCGCGTGTCTGCATGTTTACCCGGGTGAATACACTAGGAATTAGAGTCAAACACTATAGATATTCCCCAAAGGTTCATTGTAATGCACATCACTAAAAAATCTCCTTATAATATATGCAATTGAGGTTATCTGCACTTGACCTTAGAAAAATTTACTAACAAAGGAATATTATCCCATAAATCCTCATTATGAATAAACTGTACAAATACCTGAAATGCAGTCTTTTAACACAAAACTGTACATTCTCAAAATAGACCATGTTTTGTTTCTACGAAAAACAGTTTTTATGCATTTGACTCAGTATCTTCTTGTTTTTATCCGACACCACCTGTTTATCGTCATGTACCATTTTATGTGGGAAGAACTTGCTTATGGTATAGGCTTTCTACTCTAAGACTCAAGCCATAGAAAAATATAACATTATGTAGGAAGCAAAAAAGACCATGGAATTATAACTGCAAAACAATTTAGTGATCTGTTAAATTGATGGTTGTTTTCTACATGAAAAAATCCCACAAAGCCTTGCCTCTTATTGTGAAAGTTCTTTTTTACTTGCATTGAATGTCAATCTATGAGTGCTCTTCAACCCCTTAAAAGGGAACCTTTTACCAAGGACCTCATTTTCACTAAAGACAGGTTCCAGAAGCCCATTACAGCTGCATTGCAAATATGCCTTTCTGCTTTCTCTAAGCATTTGCATTACAATATAATTGTGTGTTATAACTTACTTTGCACCCTGACAGAATCCTCTGTGTCCTAGGGGTTGGGCTTTGGTTTGGGAACATTTCAAAAAACAACATGTGACTTGTCTGTGTTGCTCATTCCTCTGCTTTCAGTCCCCAACTTTGTGCTGTTAAACAGCTCCTCCTTCTCCCACTGATGTCAGCGCACCAGGTCGTGACCTCTTTGAGGAAGCAAGAGGGAGGAGCTGTACAGGACCACAAAGGAGGGGGGGGGCAATAGCTGAGCAGTCTGCAGCACAGACAAGTCACATGTTGATTTTTTTAAATGCATCCAAACCAAAGGCAAACCCATAGGACTACACACAGGAATCGTTCATGGTACAAGGTAAGTTATAACACACAATCATATTGTAATGCAAATGCTTAGAGAAAGCAGAAAGGCATATTTGCAATGCAGCAGTAATGGGCTTGTGTAACCTGTCTTTAGTGAAATTGAGGACCTTGGTGACAGGTTCCCTTTAGCCCCTTCCCGAAGTGACATACACAACACAAAATCAGACCCCCCCCCCCCACGTATTTGGTATTGGCGCGTCCATAACAATCTGTACAATAAATAATAAAAATAAGATAATAGTAGATAAAAGTAGATAGTAAATAAAAAGGCAAAAAAACTTGCCAAAAATTTACCCCCCCCCCCCCCCCAGAGTTCATGATCGCTGGTATTGGCTGATCATAGTATCATAGTATCATAGTATGTAAGGCTGGAAGGAGACGCAAGTCCATCAAGTCCAACCTTTAAGAATTAAATAAATGTTTTATCCCCATAACCCATGATATTTTTTCTCTCCAGAAAGTCATCCAGGCCTCTCTTGAACATGTACATAGAGTCGGCCATAACAACCTCCTGCGGCAGAGAGTTCCACAGTCTCACTGCTCTTACAGTAAAGAACCTTTGTCTATGTTGATGGTAAAATCGCCTCTCCTCTAGGCGCAGAGGATGCCCCCTTGTCCTGGTCACAGGCCTAGGTATAAAAAGATCTTTCGAGAGATCCTTGTACTGTCCGTTCAGGTATTTGTACATTGTAATGAGGTCTCCCCTCAGTCATCTTTTTTCTAAACTGAATAATCCCAAATTTTTTAATCTGTCAGTGTATTCTAATCCCCCCATTCCCCTAATAATCCTGGTTGCTCTCCTCTACACCCGTTCCAGCTCTACTATATCCTTTTTATACACTGGTGCCCAAAACTGTACACAATATTCCATGTGTGGTCTGACCAGGGATTTGTATAAGGGCAAAACTATGTCTTTATCATGAGAATCTATTCCTCTCTTGATACATCCCATTATTTTATTTGCTTTAGCAGCAGCCGCCTGGCTCTGATCACTAAAATTAAGTTTACCATCCACCAATACCCCCAAGTCCTTTTCAGCTTCAGTTTTACTAAGTAATTGACCGTTTAGAACATAATTATACTTTTTGTTTCCATGGCCCAAGTGCATAACTTTACATTTATCTACATTAAACCTCATCAACCATTTCTCTGCCCATCCCTCAAGCTTCCGCAATTCCCTCTGTAATGCTAAACTATCGACCTCAGTATTTATTACTTTACACAGCTTAGTATCATCTGCAAATATTGAAACTTGACTGTGTAAACCCACTACAAGGTCATTAATAAAAATATTAAAAAGAAGTGGCCCCAATACTGATCCCTGTGGCACTCCACTGGTAACATCAACCCAATCTGAGAATGTGCCATTAATGACCACCCTCTGTTTTCTATCACTAAGCCAATTACTTACCCAAATACACAGATTTTCTCCTATTCCCAGCAGTCTCATTTTATATACCAACCTTTTATGTGGCACGGTGTCAAATGCCTTTGAGAAGTCCAGATATACAACATCCACAGCGTCCCCCAGATCCAGTCTTGAACTTACCTCCTCGTAGAAACCAATCAGATTAGTCTGACAGGACCGATCTCTCATAAACCCATGCTGAGGCTGGGTTATAAGGTTGTGCACAGTGAAATACTCCAGGATAGCATCTCTAATAAACCCCTCAAATATATTCCCCACCACAGCAGTTAGACTCACGGGTCTGTAGTTTCCAGGATCGCTATTTGATCCTTTTTTGTATATTGGTACCACATTTGCTATGCGCAATTCCTGTGGAACATAATCAGTCCTCAGTGAATCTTCAAATATTAAAAATAACGGTCTGTCTATCACCGTACATAATTCATGCAGAACCCGGGGGTGTATGCCATCTGGCCCCGGTGATTTATCTATCTTAGTGGTTGCGAGGCGGCGCCGTACCTCTTCCTGGGTTAAACTGTTGACATTATAAAAAGAATTAACATTATTCCTCATTGTGTCTTCCACCAGGGGATTTTCCTGGGTAAAGACAGTTGAGAAGGCGACATTCAGTAGATTGGCCCTTTCCTCATCTCCTTCCACCATGACCCCCATGTTATTTCTAAGGGGACCCACACTCTCTGTTTTTAGTTTCTTATCATTTATATACTTGAAAAATAATTTGGTATTATTTTTGCTCTCCCTGGCGATATTTCTCTCAGTCTCTATTTTTGCGGCCTTTATCTGCTTTTTACAGGATTTATTTTTCTCTCTATAATGCCTCATCACTACCTTCACGTTTTAGCACCGTAAACGCTTTATCTTTCTCGCTTATTGCTTTCCTTACAAGACTAGTTAGCCACATAGGGTTTTTCTTGTTCCTTTTATGCTTTTTCCCATAAGGTATGTGTTTCTCACAGGACTTTTTCAGAATATATGAGAAAAAGTCCCATTTTTGGGGGGGCTTTTGTCTTTGAGAACATTATCCCAGTCTATGCCTTTAAGGTCTTCCCTTAGTTGCTGAAAATTTGCCCTCCTGAAGTTTAGAGTGTTGGTTGCCCCTTCCCTAACATTCTTAGTAAAGCGTAATACAAAATCAATGATATTATGATCACTATTCCCCAGGTTCCCCCCAACTTGTAGTTTTGATATCCTATCAGGTCTATTGGTAAGGATAAGGTCCAGCAGTGCCCCCCCTCTTGTTGGCTCCAGGACTAGTTGCGACAGGTAATTGTCTTTTGTTGTTGACAAGAACCTGCTGCCTTTGAAGGACCTGCAGGTTTCGGCCCCCCAGTCAATATCTGGGTAATTGAAGTCCCCCATGATAAGTACTTCACCTTGCTTTGAAGCCGCATCCATTTCACTTATCAGCATTTCCTCTGCTGCCTCCATTATATTTGGAGCCTTATAACAAACCCCTAGTAATATTTTATTATTCTTTTTCCCTCCTCTTATCTCAACCCATAGGGACTCCACATTTGCGTTACTGATGTCATCTCGCAGAACGGGCTTGAGGCAAGAATTCACATATAAACAAACCCCTCCACCTTTTTTATTTAAACGATTCTTTCTAAAAAGATTATAACCATCTATAGTAACAGCCCAGTCATAGCTACTGTCCAGCCATGTCTCGCTGAAACCCACTATATCATATTTCCGCTCCAACATCAAGAGTTCCAGTTCCTCCATTTTGTTTGTGAGGCTTCTGGCATTTGTGTACATACACTTTATATGGTTTTCCCTGCCCGTATTCCTTTTGTCCTTATTCCCCAATCTCATTCCAGCCCCCCTTCCTCCCCCATGGACTATGACTCTTCCCAGCTCTCTATGTACACTGTCTATTTGCCCTGCACAAGTGTAGTTGCCCTCCCCCCAGGTCTCTAGTTTAAACACTCCTCCAACCTTCTAGCCATTTTTTCCCCTAAAACAGCGGCCCCCTCCCCATTGAGGTGCAGCCCATCTCTACTGTAGAGCCTGTAGCCAACAGAAAAGTCAGTCCAGTTCTCCATGAACCCAAAACCCTCCTTCCTACACCAACTTTTGAGCCACTTATTTACCTCCTTGATCTCCCGCTGCCTTTCTGGTGTGGCACGTGGTACAGGCAGTATTTCGGAGAAAATTACCTTTGAGGTCCTTGCCCTGAGCTTATGGCCTAAATCTCTGAAATCATATTTAAGGACCTTCCACCTACCTCTTACTTTGTCATTAGTGCCTATGTGGACCATGCCACCAGCCCCTCCCAGTAATCCGTCAACCCGATCCGCAACATGCCGAACCCGAGCACCCGGCAAACAACACACTGTTCGGTATGCACGGTCTTTGTGACAGATTGCCCTGTGTGTTCCCCTAATAATGGAATCTCCCACTACCAGCACCTGTCTGACCTTGCATGTGCTCCCATTACCCTTCTTACTGGAGCAGACATTCCCCTGGTTGCTAGCAGCCACGTCTTTCTGCAGCATTGCTACCCCAGAGCTGACCAGCATTGCAGACCAGCCAATAGCAGCAATGTTACATATGATGTCAGTAATACCGATCTCCATATCTGTAGACACGGTGATTGGGGCAAGGTGGCGGCTGTTCCTAACAGTCATCAATTTTGCCTTGTGGTTTTGCTGCCCCCCTCTGTCCATGTTTGCCTCTACTGGCTGGTCAGTCTAGACCAGCCAATAGCAGCAATATTTGTCACAATGGACATCACACCATGGACACATGGTGATTTGTCACAATGGACATTCACTGGGGTGAATGAGAGCAACACACGGCGACAATTGTTGCTGTCTAGGACAGCACCAATCATCAGTGGAAGGGGCCACGTCTGGTGGCATCACACCATCTCCCAGAGAGCTCTGATTGACTGATCTGTGCACTTCTGGATAAGGGTTATCACCTGTATGTGGATAACTTTTATCCCAGCGTTGCCCTATTCCAATCCCTTAGTTTCAGAGGTTCTCTAGCATGCAGCACTGTATGCAAAATCCATAGAGGTCCCCTGGAACTCTTGTTAGGCAGCCACTTAGAAAAGGGAGGCATCAAAGCGCTCAGCAATCAGAATATGGTGTTGGTAAAATATTAGGACAAAAGCAATGTCCTTGTTCTGACCACAATTCATGGGGACTCTAGAACCCTCACCCCTGACCCCAAGCTAGACGGCATCCTAGCTTACAATAATTACATGGGTGGGTTTGCTCTGTCAGATCAGGCACTAAGACCATACAGCACCCTACGGAAAATGGAGTGTGGTACAGATGATGCTGTACAACTCTTACGTGCTGTTCCAATGTGGAGGTCATGCCATATCATTCCTCCATTTTCAAGAGGTGGATATTAGGGAACTAATATTTGGACAAGAAGGACATGGTCCCAGTACCTCTAGATTAGATGTCTCCCTGTTTTGCCAGGACAGCTTTTTTCCCGGTGAATTCCGCTGCTTCTAAAGGAAGGACTCAGAAAAGAGTCGGTTCCAAAAGAGGAGTCAGGATAGACACTATATACTACTACGAGACCTGTGAGCACTCTAGAGTGACAAAATTTGGTCCCTTGGTATATTCCACCTCCTTATACGCAACACATTCACAACTCATGTCCAACCTTTGTCGTGAATTCATTTGGGTAAAAGGAATTATTCTAACAACTATTAGGTCAAATTGCTTAATATACCCCGTGATTATTTCATTGCAGGATGTAGTTTGCAAACAAGGGTCACTTGTTGATTCTATGTTTTTTTATTTAGTTTTTTTATTTCCCCTCCAAGTCTCAGGATTTGTTAGCAGATCCTTTATAATTCTCCAATTTCTTTCTTTATTATTATTTATTTATATTACAAGTGCTTTATCATTGCGGAGCTGTATTTTCTGTCTAGTGTTTAGGATCACATGTAGGGTCTTTCTCACATCAGGAAACTTGACTTCCTAATCAGAGAGCTGACGTTTCACAGTGGCACAAACTGGGCGTCACATAATGGGCATCACATAATGGGCGTCACATAATGGGCAACCAACTTTCCAGAAATAATTGCCATTTCCATATTTAGCTTCCATTTCACATCATATTTGGAAACCACCTGTATGATCAAAATGCTCATTGTATATACACCATGTGTATTACACTACACCACATATTGCACTTTGCATAATTTCTCCAAGGGGTGTACATTCAACAATTAGGGTCACATTTTGGGTTTTCCTCTGTTTTATACCGCTAGGGCGCTATAAATGCATCCTGACACATGTGAAGGATTTCCGTCAAATTTGGCTTCTAAAAGGCAAACATCCCTCTTTCCCCCTACTGTGCGCCCATACAACATTTTATATGCACATGTGTGGTATACACCTGTAGGGGAAAATACACATATTCTCCAAGGGGCTGTGTGTTCAAATATTAGGGTCACATTTTGGGTTCTTTTCTGTTTTGTACCACTAGGACTCTCTAAATGCATCCTGACACATGAAAACTTTTTCAGCCATATTTGTCCTTCAAAATCGAAACAACGCTCAGGAGGAATTGCACTAAACATTGTAAAATGCAATTTCCATTTTAACCTATTGTGAAGGTGCAAATTTTAGTGTTGAATAAATATATTGTTAGATAAAATTAAATTTCTGCAATTTCACTTCCGTATATTTTTCTGAACTGCTCATAAGGTTAACAAACTTCCCAAACGTTGTTTTGAATATTTTGAGGGATGCAGTTTCTAAAATTGTGAAATGTATGGGTTTTTTCTGTCATATAGGTCTTATACAGTCACTTCTAACTAAATTGGCTCTTCTAAAGTAGGTTTTGAGGATTTTCGTGAAAATCAGAAAAATCACACCTAAAGTTATAAGCCTCCTAACATCCTAATAAAGGGAAGGATGTTTAAAGAATGATGCCAAGTTAAAGCAGACATATGGAAAATGTTAGTTATCAAGTTATTTTGGTGGTATGGCTAACTTTCCAAAAAGTAGAAAATTTGGGAAACATTTTCTTTTCATAATTTTCACCAAATTTCCATTTATTTCAGAAAAAATATTGCTTAAATTTCTCAACAAACATGAACTATAATGTGTCACGAAAAACAATCTCAAAATCACCTGGATATGTTACAGCATTCCAAAGTTATGACCATTTATGTTGAAATG
Source organism: Engystomops pustulosus (assembly GCF_040894005.1). Lineage (NCBI taxonomy): Eukaryota > Metazoa > Chordata > Amphibia > Anura > Leptodactylidae > Engystomops > Engystomops pustulosus. Next base: position 115,923,964 of record NC_092412.1, read on the forward strand.
TTTAAAAAAAACAGATTTAAAAAAAAGGGCAGTGTCAGGAAGGTGTAAAATGGCCAAGTCGTTAAGGGGTTAAGGACCCAATTTCACATTAAGGACCGAGTCTGATTTTTCAAATCTGCCTTTTGTCACTATATGCGATAATAACTTTAGAACGCTTTAACTTGCATAGCTGATTTTCAGTTTTTCACCTTAGTGGTATATTTTGGTTGAAATATTCTCTATTTATTTATGAAAAACTGTAACATTTGGTGAAGATTTTGAAAAATTATTGATTTCTAAATGTTATGCTCATCATATAGTTAGTGTAACCTCCAAATAGGTTACTAACTGTCAGGATTGCAGGGTGAAAGCTACCGCTGGGAGAGTAGCCAGGATTTTGTGGACCCTCTAGACCACCACGGGAGTTTGTGGATCCTCTGGACCACTGCGGACGATGGCACAAGCCACTACCTGGGACCAGAGTCTAACTGGCACCCGGTTTTCACCAGAGCCCGTGGCAAAGCGGGTTGCACTTGCTGCGGCGTGGTACCACCGGGTGGTTCCACAGGCGTGGAACGGGTCCAGGCAGGCGGTCAGGACGGGCAGCACAGGATCGGAGTCGGAGACGTAGCAGCAGATCAGTGCAGGCGGCAAAGGAGCGAATTCAGAAACGTAACCCGGGTCACAACGGGAATTCACAGAAACAGCCCAAGGTATAGACACAGCTTTCTCTAGGGCTCTAGGCATGAAGATCCGGCAAGGGTCACAGGAAGAGGCAGGGTTATATAGTTTACCTTAGAAAGGCCAGCGCCAATTAGTGGCGCGCTGGGCCTATAAATCTGGAGAAGCCGGCGTGCGCGCCCTAGTAGTCGGGAACACGCGCATGGCCAAGGAGGATGGAGCAGCAGCCAGGACCGGATAGGACGGAGCAGCAGCAGCTGGGACTGGACAGGAGGGAGCAGGAGCCGGGATACATAAGATGCGCGTACGATGCACTGGCAGGGGGCGAGAAGTAGGATGGACTTGCTGTGGCAGGGTGCCACCAGGTCGTTCCGCAGGTGCGACTAGTCCCTGGGATCCAGGAAACAGTCCAAAGTGGGATGCAGGAGACAGTCCGTGCCTGAAATTACAGTAGGGGTACAACGCTGGAAAAAACCCTGGAACCTCTCAGCAGGAACACGGAGCTGGCACAAAGGAGACACAGAGGAACACAGGTGATACTGGAGACACAGGAACATGGAGGAAAACTGGTAACGATGGAGACAAGAACACGGAGGAACACTGGTAGTGCTGGAGACAGAAACACGGAGGAACACAGAGGAACACTGGTAACGCTGGAGACAGGCACACCAGGCGCATATGGGAACTCTGGAGACACATTCCACTTCCTCAGGAACAGCTTGGTATGGGAACCATAGGAGATCCTAAGAGAAGAACCAGCAGGGAGTGAAGGGAGGTGCGAGCTGGATTAACGGGCTACAATTAGGTGGACGCTGGCCCCTTAAATCTTAAAGAGCCGGCGCGCGCACCCTAGTGTGCGTGTACGGCCATGACACTAACTAGCAGTAACCATATGGCTGTACATTTTTTTGTTACTTAATTTTGTTTTATTAGGATATTAGGAGGCCTACAAGTTGATCAGCCTTTTTCCAGATTTTCATGAAAATTTAAGATTTGATTATTTTATATTTATAGGGATTTTAAAAGTTCTATTTATTCCCAACAAAGTAACACATTTTTAAAAGAAAATGGAGGTTCTATACAAAATTTTCTAATTCTGGCAATAAAATGTTTATTTGGTCCTAAAATTTTCATGTTCATGCAGGAACACAGAAAACATACCACAGATTTTCTTGTGCAGTTTCTCTAGAGTATGGCAATACCCCACATCAGGATGGGGTAGAGTTGCATAGGCTGACATGCACACTGATAGATCCTGTCACTGCAGAAGCCAGCAGGTCCTCGTCTGGACCCTGAGGTTTCCATTGAGCTGATCGGCGCTCCCCGAAACTGGCACAGGGGGCCTGTCATAGCAAAGGGCAAGTCTAGAAGCCCTAAAGGCTTCCCAGCTGTCACCATGAGAGCTTGACTGACGCATAGAGTTGCACTCCCGTACTGCTGTCACCATTGACAGTTGCCATCGGTGACAGCAGTGCAGGATGTAAATACACTTCCAGAGATGCAAAGTACCTAGGGTCCTGGAGTTGTATTTGCACCATAGGTCGTTAAGGGATTAAAGGAAATCTACCATCAAAATAAAGCTGGATAAACCAGGGACTCTTACTCATAGATCCAGGCTCAGTGATTGTTGTAATTTTATTATATTTGTTATCTATGGTCTCCCTCCTTCTAAAATTAACCTTCAATATTGTGCTAATGAACCTAAGGAGCTCTGGTGGCTGTTTTCAGAGCCCCTCAGTGCTGCCGTATCACAGGCTGTTACAATGAGCAGAACATGATCTCATCCACTTGCTCCGTCCCTCCTCTCTCTGCCTGTGTAATCTAGAAGCAGCTGGAAATGCAGAGGGAGGAGAGACCTGCTCTGCTCATTGTAACAACAAATGATGGTAGATTTTCTTTAATTGCTGTTTACCTGTATCCTCAGTTTGAAAGAAGAGTTGCACATGGTATACAGACAGAAAAAGATTACCGTAATAAGGTTTATCAAAAGAGTTGCTTAGTAAATTCAACATTTTATGCTGTCCACTGTGGGTCCTGCACCGAAAAATTGGAGATAGGCCACACTGGAATATATTGTTTCTCAGTCTGTTACTGCAGCTGGAATGTTTTCTTTGCATAGTTTACATAAAAAGATACTTATTCAGACAGAAGAATGCAGGTTGAATTTTTCCCACATAACATAGTATAAAAGAATATTTGTGTCATTAACAAGGCAACTTAGATTCAGGAAACTCAGCTGTTAATACAGACTCTAAGTAGAGCTGTAGAGGTAAAGTTGTTAATAGTGATGAAATGTCTTAAAGGGGTTGTTCAGGATAAGTGCATTTTCTAGGCAATTTACTCAAACAGGCAAAACTTATAAAAGTGCCCCCACCTGGAAGTCATTAAAGTAATTAATACAAATTACAAATTAATTGTAATGATTAACATAACAGTCCCCCGTCAAATTAAAAATATTAAATACTTTGCTTTTGAAATATACCAAAGTATAATAGTGTATGCAATGTTATCACCCTAAATAAGTATATACAGAGCTTCTCCCTTAATTAATATTGACATATACAGTAACTCCCTTTAATTACCATGCATAAAGCACCAGAACCAGGTTTAGTGCAGAGATACAGAGCCAGCACTGAGGTTCATATAAAAAAACAAAAGCAGAACTGAGCTCCTTACAAAAAAACAGAACAGGCATGCAACTCAGTACAGAAATACAGCACCAGACCTGAGATCCCAAAATACAGTAGCTCCTATAATGAATACATACAGTACCCCTATAATGAATACATACAGTGTGTCCTCTTAATAAATGTAAGAACCCTTAATTATCTCTCTCCAGCACTCTGGTCCAGCTGCTGGTCTATGTGGTTTACAGGGGCTCAGTGCAGATGTCATGTCAATAGCTTTCACATGCTACAGCCTCTGACTACCACTGGAGGATAATCCCTTTAATGATGTGAGAATTTGTGAGAAATTTTTTTTTTGGGGGGGCACCCTTCATGTAATAAGAAATACTACCAGACTACTCCTAATTGAAGTGTAAAACACGTTCTATCAAACATTCAGGAACGGACTGGCCATTAGACCCACCGGGAGAAATCCCGGTGGGCCGACTCGTTTGGGGCCGGTCCGGGGCCGGTCTGACACTGGTGGGGCCGGTGAAGAAAAAAAAAAAAACCATGAACTCACCCTGAAGACCGTAGGAACTGGAGGCCGGGCGCAGCGCTGCAGGGACTTCCCCCTGCTGTGCTTGTGTTCTCTGATGCCTGTGTCACGTGACACGCATCGTGACTTCCCCCGCGCGGGCCGGCATCTCTTCCAGCTAGATTTAAAAGGCCCCGAGCACTGTTGTGAGCTGACAACTAGATACAGTCAGCTCACAGAGCCCACACAGACCCCCCCCCGCGATCGCCCCCCCCCCCGCGATCGCCCCCCCCCCCCGCGATCGCCCCCCCCCCCCTGATAGCCTCCCCCCCCCCCACACACTTCCCTGGATCACAAGAAGAAGCCTTCTCTAAGTGCAGGATGAAGACCAGCTTTGACAATGAGAAAAGAGTTTACAGGGTAAGTGCCTGTATACATGGGACTGTGTGGCTGGTGGGTATGTTACATGGGACTGTATGGCTGGTGGCTATGTTACATGGGACTGTGTGGCTGGTGGGTATGTTACATGGGACTGTATGGCTGGTGGGTATGTTACATGGGACTGTGTGGCTGGTGGGTATGCTACATGGGACTGTATGGCTGGTGGGTATGTTACATGGGACTGTATGGCTGGTGGGTATGTTACATGGGACCGTGTGGCTGGTGGGTATGTTACATGGGACCGTGTGGCTGGTGGGTATGTTACATGGGACCGTGTGGCTGGTGGGTATGTTACATGGGACCGTATGGCTGGTGGGTATGTTACATGGGACCGTATGGCTGGTGGGTATGTTACATGGGACCGTATGGCTGGTGGGTATGTTACATGGGACCGTATGGCTGGTGGGTATGTTACATGGGACCGTATGGCTGGTGGGTATGTTACATGGGACCGTATGGCTGGTGGGTATGTTACATGGGACCGTATGGCTGGTGGGTATGTTACATGGGACCGTATGGCTGGTGGGTATGTTACATGGGACCGTATGGCTGGTGGGTATGTTACATGGGACCGTATGGCTGGTGGGTATGTTACATGGGACCGTGTGGCTGGTGGGTATGTTACATGGGACGGTGTGGCTGGTGGGTATGTTACATGGGACCGCATGGCTGGTGGGTATGTTACATGGGACCGTATGGCTGGTGGGTATGTTACATGGGACCATGTGGCTGGTGGGTATGTTGCATGGGACCGTATGGCTGGTGGGTATGTTGCATGGGACCGTATGGCTGGTGGGTATGTTGCATGGGACTGGCTGGTGTGGCTGCGGTGGATGTTACATGGGACTGCGTGGCCGGTGCAGGCTGAAGTATATGTTACATGGGACTGCGTGGCTGGGGTGTATGTTTCATGGGACTGCGTGGCTGGTGTGGCTGAGGTGTATGTTACATGGGTTACTGGGGACGAGGGGGCTGTATGTAGCTGTGTTGTATAGTAGTTTATAGTTTAGAATAGTTATATTCCTGTACATAGGGGGCAGTATTATAGTAATTATATTCTTGTACATAGGGGGCAGTATTATAGTAGTTAGATCCCTGTACATAGGGGCAGTATTATAGTAGTTATATTCTTGTACATAGGGGGCAGTATTATAGTAGTTATATTCTTGTACATAGGGGGCAGTATTATAGTAGTTATATTCTTGTACATAGGGGGCAGTATTATAGTAGTTATATTCCTGTACATAGGGGGCAGTATTATAGTAGTTATATTCCTGTACATAGGCGGTAGTATTATAGTAGTTATATTCCTGTACATAGGCGGTAGTATTATAGTAGTTATATTCCTGTACATAGGGGCAGTATTATAGTAGTTATATTCTTGTACATAGGGGGCAGTATTATAGTAGTTATATTCTTGTACATAGGGGGCAGTATTATAGTAGTTATATTCTTGTACATAGGGGGCAGTATTATAGTAGTTATATTCCTGTACATAGGGGGCAGTATTATAGTAGTTATATTCCTGTACATAGGGGGCAGTATTATAGTAGTTATATTCCTGTACATAGGGGGCAGTATTATAGTAGTTATATTCCTGTACATAGGGGGCAGTATTATAGTAGTTATATTCCTGTACATAGGGGGCAGTATTATAGTAGTTATATTCCTGTACATAGGGGGTAGTATTATAGTAGTTATATTCTTGTACATAGGGGGTAGTATTATAGTAGTTATATTCCTGTACATAGGGGGCAGTATTATAGTAGTTATATTCTTGTACATAGGGGGCAGTATTATAGTAGTTATATTCTTGTACATAGGGGGCAGTATTATAGTAGTTATATTCTTGTATGTAGGGGTCAGTATTATAGTAGTTATATTCTTGTATGTAGGGGGTCAGTATTATAGTAGTTATATTCTTGTACATAGGGGGCAGTATTATAGTAGTTATATTCCTGTACATAGGGGGCAGTATTATAGTAATTATATTCTTGTACATAGGGGGCAGTATTATAGTAGTTATATTCCTGTACATAGGGGGCAGTATTATAGTAGTTATATTCTTGTACATAGGGGGCAGTATTATAGTAGTTATATTCTTGTACATAGGGGCAGTATTATAGTAGTTATATTCTTGTACATAGGGGACGGTAATATAGTAGTTATATTCCTGTACATAGGGGCAGTATTATAGTAGTTATATTCTTGTACATAGGGGACGGTAATATAGTAGTTATATTCCTGTACATAGGGGGCAGTATTATAGTAATTATATTCTTGTACATAGGGGGCAGTATTATAGTAGTTATATTCCTGTACATAGGGGGCAGTATTATAGTAGTTATATTCTTGTACATAGGGGGCAGTATTATAGTAGTTATATTCTTGTACATAGGGGCAGTATTATAGTAGTTACATTCTTGGTTATCGGAGAAGGTATTTTAGTATTAAGTTGTGTTCTCTTAAAAAAAGAAGCGTTATTCCTGTATAAGGGAGGCATATATATGAGTTTCTTTCTCTGTGCTGTACAAGTTGATTTAGACCTTCTATAAACAGTTTGTATGCAGTTTAGTAACTCCACCCACATCACATGGCCATGCCTACTTGTTTTGACCCCACCCACAGAATGGGGCCACTTTAACAGTTTTTTCCAGGGCCACTTTAAATTCCCAGTCCGCCCCTGCAAACATTAGATACAGAGCTAGAACCGAGGTCCATACATACAGTACCTGCAGCATTCAGTCAAGCTCGCAGCCAAATATGCTTCCCCACAATGGCAATGTGAATGCACACCAACTGTCCAATCATCGTTGGGAAACATCTTATTAAATTACAGTGTACTGTGCCTGTAGCTCCATGTATGACTGTGTACTGCGGCTGTAGCTCCATGTATGGCTGTGTACTGCGCCTGTAGCTCCATGTATGACTGTGTACTGCGGCTGTAGCTCCATGTATTGCTGTGTACTGCGGCTGTAGCTCCATGTATGGCTGTGTATTGTGCCTGTAGCTCCATGTGTGGCTGCGTACTGTTGCTGTAGCTCCATGTACGGCTGTGTACTGCGGCTGTAGCTCCATGTACGGCTGTAGCTCCATGTACGGCTGTAGCTCCATGTACGGCTGTGTACTACGGCTGTAGCTCCATGTACGGCTGTGTACTACGGCTGTAGCTCCATGTATGGCTGTGTACTGCGGCTGTAGCTCCATGTATGGCTGTGTACTGTGCCTGTAGCTCCATGCAGGGGCGTAACTACAGTGGTAGCAGCCATATCAGCCGCTATGGGGCCCACAGTGTCAGGGGGCCCCGTCATCCGACCTGACACTAAAGAATGAAGAATGTGTACCATTACAGGCAGTCCCCGGGTTACATACAAGATAGGGTCTGTAGGATTGTTCTTAAGTTGAATTTGTATGCAAGTCGGAACCCAGACAGAATTTTTTTGGTCTCTGTGACAATTGGATTTTAAAAATGTTGGATTGTTATAAGAACCAGGATTAACAATAAATCTTCATTACAGACACCTGTGATTACTGTTACAGCTGATTATTGTAGTCTAGGACTAAAGCACAATAAATTACCAATATCCAGAGGTCCGTTTGTAACTAGGGGTCGTATGTAAGTCGAGTGTTCTTAAGTAGGGGACCACCTGTATATACATATTATGCTACACATTGTGGTATATATATATCTTGTGTGTGTATCTGTGATGTGTATATGCTGTATGTGTATATGGTGTATATAAATACAGTACGCTTTTTGTGTACATATCTGTATGCCTGTATATGGCACTGTATGTCTGTATATGTGATGTGTATATGCCATATATGTGTGTAACAGTGTATAAATGTGTATGTATGAGTGATGAACTGTATGTTTATGTATATAGGAATGTAATGTATGTATATTTTTAAGCAGGCAGGGGGTCCCCTTCAGAAGTCTGCTATGGGGCCCTGCCTCTCCTAGTTACGCCACTGGCTCCATGTATGACTTTGTACTGCTGCTGTAGCTCCACGTATGGCTGTGTACTGCAGCTGTAGCTCCATGTACGGCTGTGTACTGCGGCTGTAGCTCCGTGTATGGCTGCGTACTGTGCCTGTAGCTCCATGTATGACTGTGTACTGCTGCTGTAGCTCCACGTATGACTGTGTACTGCTGCTGTAGCTCCACGTATGGCTGTGTACTGAGGCTGTAGCTCCATTTAGGGCTGTGTACTGTGGCTGTAGCTCCATGTATGACTGTGTACTGCTGCTGTAGCTCCACATATGGCTGTGTACTGCGGCTGTAGCTCCATGTACGGCTGTGTACTGCGGCTGTAGCTTCATGTACGGCTGTGTACTGCGGCTGTAGCTCTGTGTATGGCTGTGTACTGCGGCAGTAGCTCTGTGTATGGCTGTGTACTGCGGCAGTAGCTCTGTGTATGGTTGTGTACTGTGGCTGTAGCTCCATGTATGGCTGTGTACTGCGGCTGTAACTCCATGTATGACTGTGTACTGTGCCTGTAGCTCCATGTATGGCTGTGTACTGTGGCTGTAGCTCCATGTATGGCTGTGTACTGTGGCTGTAGTTCCAAGTATGACTGTGTACTGTGGCTGTAGCTCCATGTATGGCTGTGTTCTGTGCCTGTATCTCCATGTATGACTGTGTACTGCAGCTGTAGCTCCATGTATGGCTGTGTACTGCGGCTGTAGCTTCATGTATGGCTGTTTACTGTGCCTGTAGCTCCATGTATGGCTGTGTACTGCGGCTGTAGCTCCATGTATGGCTGTGTACTGGGTCTGTAGCTCCATGTATGGCTGTGTACTGCGGCTGTAGCTTCATGTATGGCTGTTTACTGCGCCTGTAGCTCCATGTATGGCTGTGTACTGCGTCTGTAGCTCCATGTATGGCTGTGTACTGCGTCTGTAGCTCCATGTATGGCTGTGTACTGTGGCAGTAGCTCCATGTGTGTCTGTGTACTGTGGCTGTAGCTATGAGTATGGCTGTGTACTGCGGCTGTATAGAGACAGGGCCTCCCTACCCCACCCCAGGATAGAAATAGGGCCTCATCGCCCACCCCAGGATAGAAAAAGGGCCTCCCCTCCCACCCCAGGATAGAAATAGGGCCTCATCCCCCACCCCAGGATAGAAATAGGGCCTCATCCCCCACCCCAGGATAGAAAAGGCCTCACCCCCACCCCAGGATAGAAATAGGGCCTCCCCTCTCACCCCAGGATAGAAATAGGGCCTCATCCCCCACCCCAGGATAGAAATAGGGCCTCATCCCCCACCCCAGGATTGAAATAGGGCCTCATCCCTCATCCCAGGATAGAAATAGGGCCTCATCCCCCACCCCAAGATAGAAATAGGGCCTCCCCTCCCACCCCAGGATAGAAATAGGGCCTCATCCCCCACCCCAGGATAGAAATAGGGCCTCATCCCCCACCCCAGGATAGAAATAGGGCCTCATCCCTCATCCCAGGATAGAAATAGGGCCTCATCACCCACCCCAGGATAGAGATAGGGCCTCACACCCCACCCCAGGATAGAAATAGGGCCTCATCCCCCACCTCAGGATAGAAACAGGGCCTCACCCCCCATCCCAGGATAGAAATAGGGCCTCACCCCCCACCCCAGGATAGAAATAGGGCCTCATCCCCCACCCCAGGATAGAAATAGGGCCTTACCCCCCACCCCAGGATAGAAATAGGGCCTCATCCTCCACCCCAGGATAGAAATAGGGCCTCATCCTCCACCCCAGGATATAAATAGGGCCTCATCACCCACCCCAGGATAGAAATAGGGCCTCATCACCCACCCCAGGATAGAAATAGGGCCTCCCCTCCCACCCCAGGATAGAAATAGGGCCTCACCCCCACCCCAGGATCGAAATAGGTCCTCACCCCCACCCCAGGATAGAAATAGGGCCTCATCCTCCACCCCAGGATAGAAATAGGGCCTCATCACCCACCCCAGGATAGAAATAGGATCTCATCCCCCACCCCAGGATAGAAATAGGATCTCATCCCCCACCCCAGGATAGAAACAGGGCCTCATCCCCACCCCAGGATAGAAACAGGGCCTCATCACGCACCCCAGGATAGAAATAGGGCCTCATCCTCCACCTCAGGATAGAAATAGGGCCTCATCACCCACCCCAGGATAGAAATAGGACCTCATCCCCCACCCCAGGATAGAAATAGGACCTCATGCCCCACCCCAGGATAGAAAAAGGGCCTCATCCCCCACCCCAGGATAGAAACAGGGCCTCATCACGCACCCTAGGATAGAAACAGGGCCTCATCCCCCACCCTATGATAGAAACAGGGCCTCATCACCCACCCAAGGATAGAAATAGGGCCTCATCACCCACCCCAGGATAGAAATAGGGCCTCCCCTCCCAGCCCAGGATCGAAATAGGTCCTCACCCCCACCCCAGGATAGAAATAGGGCCTCATCCTCCACCTCAGGATAGAAATAGGGCCTCATCACCCACCCCAGGATAGAAATAGGGCCTCATCCCCACCCCAGGATAGAAACAGGGCCTCATCACGCACCCCAGGATAGAAACAGGGCCTCATCCCCCACCCTAGGATAGAAATAGGGCCTCATCCTCCACCTCAGGATAGAAATAGGGCCTCATCACCCACCCCAGGATAGAAATAGGACCTCATCCCCCACCCCAGGATAGAAATAGGACCTCATGCCCCACCCCAGGATAGAAATAGGGCCTCATCCCCCAACCCAGGATAGAAACAGGGCCTCATCACGCACCCCAGGATAGAAACAGGGCCTCATCCCCCACCCTAGGATAGAAACAGGGCCTCATCACCCACCCAAGGATAGAAATAGGGCCTCATCACCCACCCCAGGATAGAAATAGGGCCTCATCCCCCACCCCAGGAAAGAAATAGGACCTCACTCCCACCCCAGGATAGAAATAGGGCCTCATCCCCACCCCAGGATAGAAATAGGGCCTCATCCCCCCACCCCAGGATAGAAATAGGGCCTCATCCCCCACCCCAGGATAGAAATAGGGCCTCATCCCCCACCTCAGGATAGAAATAATGCCTCACCCCCCACCCCAGGATAGAAATAGGGCCTCATCCTCCACCCCAGGATAGAAATAGGGCCTCATCCCCCAACCCAGGATAGAAACAGGGCCTCATCACGCACCCCAGGATAGAAACAGGGCCTCATCCCCCACCCCAGGATAGAAACAGGGCCTCATCACGCACCCTAGGATAGAAACAGGGCCTCATCCCCCACCCTAGGATAGAAACAGGGCCTCATCACCCACCCAAGGATAGAAATAGGACCTCATCCCCCACCCCAGGATAGAAATAGGACCTCATGCCCCACCCCAGGATAGAAATAGGGCCTCATCCCCCAACCCAGGATAGAAACAGGGCCTCATCACGCACCCCAGGATAGAAACAGGGCCTCATCACCCACCCCAGGATAGAAATAGGGCCTCATCCCCACCCCAGGATAGAAACAGGGCCTCATCACGCACCCCAGGATAGAAACAGGGCCTCACCCCCCACCCTAGGATAGAAATAGGGCCTCATCCTCCACCTCAGGATAGAAATAGGGCCTCATCACCCACCCCAGGATAGAAATAGGACCTTATCCCCCACCCCAGGATAGAAATAGGACCTCATGCCCCACCCCAGGATAGAAATAGGGCCTGATCCCCCACCCCAGGATAAAAATAGGGCCTCATTCCCCACCCCAGGATAGAAATAGGGTCTTACCCCCCACCCCAGGATAGAAATAGGGCCTCACCCCCTACCCCAGGATAGGAATAGGGCCTCACCCCCACCCCAGCATAGAAATAGGCCCTCCCCTCCCACCCCAGGATAGAAATAGGACCTCATCACCCACCCCAGGATAGAAATAGGGCCTCACCACCCATCCCAGGATAGAAATAGGGCCTCATCCTCCACCCCAGGATAGATATAGGGCCTCACCCCCCACCCCAGGATAGAAATAGGGCCTCAACCCCTCTCACCCCAGGATAGAAATAGGGTCTCATCCCCCACCCCAGGATAGAAATAGGGCCTCATCCCCCACCCCAGGATTGAAATAGGGCCTCATCCCTCATCCCAGGATAGAAATAGGGCCTCATCCCCCACCCCAGGATAGAAATAGGGCCTTCCCTCCCACCCCAGGATAGAAATAGGGCCTCATCCCCCACCCCAGGATAGAAATAGGGCCTCATCCCCCACCCCAGGATAGAAATAGGGCCTCATCCCTCATCCCAGGATAGAAATAGGGCCTCATCACCCACCCCAGGATAGAGATAGGGCCTCACACCCCACCCCAGGATAGAAATAGGGCCTCATCCCCCACCTCAGGATAGAAACAGGGCCTCACCCCCCATCCCAGGATAGGAATAGGGCCTCACCCCCCACCCCAGGATAGAAATAGGGCCTCATCCCCCACCCCAGGATAGAAATAGGGCCTCACCCCCCACCCCAGGATAGAAATAGGGCCTCATCCTCCACCCCAGGATAGAAATAGGGCCTCATCCTCCACCCCAGGATATAAATAGGGCCTCATCACCCACCCCAGGATAGAAATAGGGCCTCATCACCCACCCCAGGATAGAAATAGGGCCTCCCCTCCCACCCCAGGATAGAAATAGGGCCTCACCCCCACCCCAGTATCGAAATAGGTCCTCACCCCCACCCCAGGATAGAAATAGGGCCTCATCCTCCACCCCAGGATAGAAATAGGGCCTCATCACCCACCCCAGGATAGAAATAGGACCTCATCCCCCACCCCAGGATAGAAATAGGATCTCATCCCCCACCCCAGGATAGAAACAGGGCCTCATCCCCACCCCAGGATAGAAACAGGGCCTCATCACGCACCCCAGGATAGAAATAGGGCCTCATCCTCCACCTCAGGATAGAAATAGGGCCTCATCACCCACCCCAGGATAGAAATAGGACCTCATCCCCCACCCCAGGATAGAAATAGGACCTCATGCCCCACCCCAGGATAGAAAAAGGGCCTCATCCCCCACCCCAGGATAGAAACAGGGCCTCATCACGCACCCTAGGATAGAAACAGGGCCTCATCCCCCACCCTATGATAGAAACAGGGCCTCATCACCCACCCAAGGATAGAAATAGGGCCTCATCACCCACCCCAGGATAGAAATAGGGCCTCCCCTCCCAGCCCAGGATCGAAATAGGTCCTCACCCCCACCCCAGGATAGAAATAGGGCCTCATCCTCCACCTCAGGATAGAAATAGGGCCTCATCACCCACCCCAGGATAGAAATAGGGCCTCATCCCCACCCCAGGATAGAAACAGGGCCTCATCACGCACCCCAGGATAGAAACAGGGCCTCATCCCCCACCCTAGGATAGAAATAGGGCCTCATCCTCCACCTCAGGATAGAAATAGGGCCTCATCACCCACCCCAGGATAGAAATAGGACCTCATCCCCCACCCCAGGATAGAAATAGGACCTCATGCCCCACCCCAGGATAGAAATAGGGCCTCATCCCCCAACCCAGGATAGAAACAGGGCCTCATCCCCACCCCAGGATAGAAACAGGGCCTCATCACGCACCCCAGGATAGAAATAGGGCCTCATCCTCCACCTCAGGATAGAAATAGGGCCTCATCACCCACCCCAGGATAGAAATAGGACCTCATCCCCCACCCCAGGATAGAAATAGGACCTCATGCCCCACCCCAGGATAGAAAAAGGGCCTCATCCCCCACCCCAGGATAGAAACAGGGCCTCATCACGCACCCTAGGATAGAAACAGGGCCTCATCCCCCACCCTATGATAGAAACAGGGCCTCATCACCCACCCAAGGATAGAAATAGGGCCTCATCACCCACCCCAGGATAGAAATAGGGCCTCCCCTCCCAGCCCAGGATCGAAATAGGTCCTCACCCCCACCCCAGGATAGAAATAGGGCCTCATCCTCCACCTCAGGATAGAAATAGGGCCTCATCACCCACCCCAGGATAGAAATAGGGCCTCATCCCCACCCCAGGATAGAAACAGGGCCTCATCACGCACCCCAGGATAGAAACAGGGCCTCATCCCCCACCCTAGGATAGAAATAGGGCCTCATCCTCCACCTCAGGATAGAAATAGGGCCTCATCACCCACCCCAGGATAGAAATAGGACCTCATCCCCCACCCCAGGATAGAAATAGGACCTCATGCCCCACCCCAGGATAGAAATAGGGCCTCATCCCCCAACCCAGGATAGAAACAGGGCCTCATCACGCACCCCAGGATAGAAACAGGGCCTCATCCCCCACCCTAGGATAGAAACAGGGCCTCATCACCCACCCAAGGATAGAAATAGGGCCTCATCACCCACCCCAGGATAGAAATAGGGCCTCATCCCCCACCCCAGGAAAGAAATAGGACCTCACTCCCACCCCAGGATAGAAATAGGGCCTCATCCCCACCCCAGGATAGAAATAGGGCCTCATCCCCCCACCCCAGGATAGAAATAGGGCCTCATCCCCCACCCCAGGATAGAAATAGGGCCTCATCCCCCACCTCAGGATAGAAATAATGCCTCACCCCCCACCCCAGGATAGAAATAGGGCCTCATCCTCCACCCCAGGATAGATATAGGGCCTCACCCCCCACCCCAGGATAGAAATAGGGCCTCATCCCCTCTCACCCCAGGATAGAAATAGGGCCTCACCACCCACCCCAGGATAGAAATAGGGCCTCATCCCCCACCCCAGGATAGAAACAGGGCCTCATCACGCACCCTAGGATAGAAACAGGGCCTCATCCCCCACCCTAGGATAGAAACAGGGCCTCATCACCCACCCAAGGATAGAAATAGGACCTCATCCCCCACCCCAGGATAGAAATAGGACCTCATGCCCCACCCCAGGATAGAAATAGGGCCTCATCCCCCAACCCAGGATAGAAACAGGGCCTCATCACGCACCCCAGGATAGAAACAGGGCCTCATCACCCACCCCAGGATAGAAATAGGGCCTCATCCCCACCCCAGGATAGAAACAGGGCCTCATCACGCACCCCAGGATAGAAACAGGGCCTCACCCCCCACCCTAGGATAGAAATAGGGCCTCATCCTCCACCTCAGGATAGAAATAGGGCCTCATCACCCACCCCAGGATAGAAATAGGACCTTATCCCCCACCCCAGGATAGAAATAGGACCTCATGCCCCACCCCAGGATAGAAATAGGGCCTCATCCCCCAACCCAGGATAGAAACAGGGCCTCATCACGCACCCCAGGATAGAAACAGGGCCTCATCCCCCACCCCAGGATAGAAACAGGGCCTCATCACGCACCCTAGGATAGAAACAGGGCCTCATCCCCCACCCTAGGATAGAAACAGGGCCTCATCACCCACCCAAGGATAGAAATAGGACCTCATCCCCCACCCCAGGATAGAAATAGGACCTCATGCCCCACCCCAGGATAGAAATAGGGCCTCATCCCCCAACCCAGGATAGAAACAGGGCCTCATCACGCACCCCAGGATAGAAACAGGGCCTCATCACCCACCCCAGGATAGAAATAGGGCCTCATCCCCACCCCAGGATAGAAACAGGGCCTCATCACGCACCCCAGGATAGAAACAGGGCCTCACCCCCCACCCTAGGATAGAAATAGGGCCTCATCCTCCACCTCAGGATAGAAATAGGGCCTCATCACCCACCCCAGGATAGAAATAGGACCTTATCCCCCACCCCAGGATAGAAATAGGACCTCATGCCCCACCCCAGGATAGAAATAGGGCCTCATCCCTCAACCCAGGATAGAAACAGGGCCTCATCACGCACCCCAGGATAGAAACAGGGCCTCATCCCCCACCCTAGGATAGAAACAGGGCCTCATCACCCACCCAAGGATAGAAATAGGGCCTCATCACCCACCCCAGGATAGAAATAGGGCCTCATCCCCCACCCCAGGAAAGAAATAGGACCTCACTCCCACCCCAGGATAGAAATAGGGCCTCATCCCCACCCCAGGATAGAAATAGGGCCTCATCCCCCCACCCCAGGATAGAAATAGGGCCTCATCCCCCACCCCAGGATAGAAATAGGGCCTCATCCCCCACCTCAGGATAGAAATAATGCCTCACCCCCCACCCCAGGATAGAAATAGGGCCTCATCCTCCACCCCAGGATAGATATAGGGCCTCACCCCCCACCCCAGGATAGAAATAGGGCCTCATCCCCTCTCACCCCAGGATAGAAATAGGGCCTCACCACCCACCCCAGGATAGAAATAGGGCCTCACCACGCACCCCAGGATACAAATAGGGCCTCCTCCTCCACCCCAGGATAGAAATAGGGCCTCATCAACCACCCCAGGATAGAAATTGCACCTTACCCCAAACCCAGGATAGAAATAGGGCCTCACCTCCACCCCAGGATAGAATTAGGGCCTCGTCCTCCACCCCAGGATAGAAATAGGGCCTCATCACCCACCCCAGGATAGAAATAGGGCCTGATCCCCCACCCCAGGATAAAAATAGGGCCTCATTCCCCACCCCAGGATAGAAATAGGGTCTTACCCCCCACCCCAGGATAGAAATAGGGCCTCACCCCCTACCCCAGGATAGGAATAGGGCCTCACCCCCACCCCAGCATAGAAATAGGCCCTCCCCTCCCACCCCAGGATAGAAATAGGACCTCATCACCCACCCCAGGATAGAAATAGGGCCTCACCACCCATCCCAGGATAGAAATAGGGCCTCATCAACCACCCCAGGATAGAAATAGGGCCTCATCCCCCACCCCAGGATAGAAATAGGGCCTCATCCCCCACCCCAGGATAGACATAGGGCCTCACCACCCTCTCCAGGATAGAAATAGGGTCTCACCCCCCACCCCAGGATAGAAATAGGGCCTCACCCCCACCCCAGGATAGAAATAGGGCCTCATCACCCACCCCAGGATAGAAATAGGGTCTCACCCCCCACCCCAGGATAGAAATAGGGCCTCACCCCCACCCCAGCATAGAAATAGGGCCTCCCCTCCCACCCCAGGATAGAAATAGGACCTCATCACCCACCCCAGGATAGAAATAGGACCTCATCACCCACCCCAGGATAGAAATAGGGCCTCACCACCCATCCCAGGATAGAAATAGGGCCTCATCAACCACCCCAGGATAGAAATAGGGCCTCATCCCCCACCCCAGGATAGAAATAGGGCCTCATCCCCCACCCCAGGATAGACATAGGGCCTCACCACCCACTCCAGGATAGAAATAGGGCCTCATCCCCCATCCCAGGATAGAAATAGGGCCTCACCCCCCCCCCCCACCCCAGTACAGACAGACACACACACAGAGGGCCTTACCATGTGCAGCAGCCGCGGGAAACGGTCATCTCAGGTTTGGCGCTTACGCAGGAGCAGGAAGCAGGACCACGCCTGCATGAGAGCGCCAGGGCCTCGCTGGATTTGGAGCGCCGGGGCCTCGCCCGCATGGGAGCGTCGGGGCTTCGCCGGCATTGGAGCCACCAGGCGTCAGGGCCCAGCGGCGGATTCTCCGGTGGACCAGTCCGAAGCTGGCTGCGAGTCATGTTTGTTACCACTTCCTTACCACACCACTCCAGTGGTGGATTCGGTGATACATGTGCGATAAAACTTCTAACTTTACAATGGGTCTACAAACAATACAATAAAGGGGATTAAGATAATTCATGTTACATAACATAAAGGGTAGAATTGTGTAAAAAAACCTCTATGGCTAGTGGAAGTTTATAACATGGACAATTTTGGCCACAAAAGGCCTACAGTTTTAAGGGGGCATAATACTTAGTTCAATGACACAAAGAGTTGAAGCACATCTGTTGTGCCCCCCCTTCTTTTTTGCCAAGTGCACCTTTTTTACAATATGCTCCTTCTTTACCAAGTGCCCCCACTCATTTTGCAAATGGGCAAAAAAAAAAATTGTAGTCGCCTTCGCCATGATGCTCCCGTGAGAGGCGGGTATTTGGATACCCTCAGCAGGATAAGCAAATTGTTCTCAACTCTTTTACTAATGATGGCGAGAACATAGTATATACAACGGATTTTCATAGCCTCATTACAACACATACATGTATGTCATACACATATACATATACATGTAATACAGCCATATACAAATATGTATATCACACATATAAATCACACACATATATATATAGCACAGACATATACACACACATAAATGCATAACTGGCATATATATATAGTATAAAGAAAGCGGGCAGCACTCCGTTGTAGATAAAAGTAGAAAAGTGTCTTTATTCCATAGTGAGCAACTGTGACAGCGACGTTTCGGCTCTGCAAGAGCCTTTCTCAAGCCATTCAAACAGTGAAATGGTGGCCATATTTAAATACAACAGGTGATCACATGACAAATTGGGATACTCCCACCATTTTTGTATAACTGTGATATAATGCTTATTACATAGTCAAATTACATATCGTGAACATTAAACATAGTGCACAATGTAAAATACATGTATATGTATGTGATAGACGTTAAAATTGTGTTATATATAACAAACAGCTTTATTAGTGACACAGGTTAGTCCAGCCATTGGTCTTGTCTGTGTAAAGGTGCTCAAGTGCTTCTGTGTTGACAGCAATGCTTCCCAGCTGTTTCCACGTGTCGACCTTCCCTGATCAGCAACAATGTTCTCCGATACATATAAAAAATTTTTTTTGAAAAAAAAATTTTTTGAAAAAATTTTTTTGAAAAAAGAAAAAAAATTTTTTTTAAAAAAAGGGAAGAAAAAAGGAAGAAAAATGCTCCATGGAACGCCAGCTGAGCGCCAAAATGTGCGCATAAAAAATATGTCGCACGGTGGGACACACACTATGCGCCTGGTTCTGCGCATGTGTATTATGCCCCAGCAAGAGCGTCTGGTGCTATGGAAACCAAAAAATGAAAAATTATCAGATACAACATAGATAATTCTGGAATGCAATATTCATGCAATTTACATAAAGGAAAAGTCCACGATGTGTCAGCCATAAATCAGGACCAATTGGCTGTGATAACAACCATGTTGGATGCACGTTGATATTGATTCACCAACGATTGTATAACTCGCAAATATAAGGGACGACCTTGCTGAATATACCCCTAATAATAAACGGGGCAGACGGCATCATCAATCCCCTAAGTTTTTGACTGTACTTGTATAAAAGACAGTGTGGTCCCTGGCTAGACACACCAACCGTAACCTATGAAAGAACAACAATATACAAAATATAGGGAAATGGATGGGAATACGTTTACCATAGCACTTGACAATTGCATGAACGGCGCATCGATTTGCGCTCTTGAAGCACCAATTGACAAAAGAATATTTTAGGAGTTGTGTAGGGAGGCTTCCACGAGGAGACATCTGGGATAGGCTCATATTCTAAAAGAAGAAAAAAAAGACATATAATGTCAAAATTGTTATATCACAGAAAGTTACTCATTGCTACTCTGATGATGGACTATAGAAAAGGAACTACAGCTGGATCAACAGGATCATAGGGACCAAAGTTTAAAATCCACATTGAGACCCTGTGGTCTCAGTGTGTCAAGGGTATAGATCCAATGTAACTCACGCTTTTTTAGAATAGCTACTCTATCACCACCACGTCTAGGAAGTGGCACGTGATCAATGAGACGGAAACTGAGATGTTTCTCTAGATGTCCAGCTTCTGAAAAGTGTTTCGGTACCGGGAGATCTTTGCGGTTGGATCGTATCGTGTATCTGTGTTGGTTGAGGCGCGTCTTAAATTCAAGTGTCGTTTCTCCCACATATAATAGCCCACATGGGCAACTTAAAATATAGATCACAAAAGAGCTATCACATGTCAGGTAATGTTTAATGTCATAACGTTTGCCTTTATGTTCGAAAAAGGAACCTTTAGTCATATATTTGCAATTGATACACTTGCAACATGGAAAACAACCCTTCTTAAGTTTGCCCAGTATGCCTGGTTGTATGCTGCTTCTGCGTGGACCAATGTCTGCTCTAACTATTCTATCCTTGACCTTTTGAGCATTCCTGTAGGACATTAATGGTGGAACTTGGAATTCAGGCGCAATTTTATTATGTCTTTTTTTTCTTCTTTTAGAATATGAGCCTATCCCAGATGTCTCCTCGTGGAAGCCTCCCTACACAACTCCTAAAATATTCTTTTGTCAATTGGTGCTTCAAGAGCGCAAATCGATGCGCCGTTCATGCAATTGTCAAGTGCTATGGTAAACGTATTCCCATCCATTTCCCTATATTTTGTATATTGTTGTTCTTTCATAGGTTACGGTTGGTGTGTCTAGCCAGGGACCACACTGTCTTTTATACAAGTACAGTCAAAAACTTAGGGGATTGATGATGCCGTCTGCCCCGTTTATTATTAGGGGTATATTCAGCAAGGTCGTCCCTTATATTTGCGAGTTATACAATCGTTGGTGAATCAATATCAACGTGCATCCAACATGGTTGTTATCACAGCCAATTGGTCCTGATTTATGGCTGACACATCGTGGACTTTTCCTTTATGTAAATTGCATGAATATTGCATTCCAGAATTATCTATGTTGTATCTGATAATTTTTCATTTTTTGGTTTCCATAGCACCAGACGCTCTTGCTGGGGCATAATACACATGCGCAGAACCAGGCGCATAGTGTGTGTCCCACCGTGCGACATATTTTTTATGCGCACATTTTGGCGCTCAGCTGGCGTTCCATGGAGCATTTTTCTTCCTTTTTTCTTCCTTTTTTTAAAAAAAATTTTTTTTCTTTTTTCAAAAAAATTTTTTCAAAAAAAATTTTTTTTCAAAAAAAATTTTTTATATGTATCGGAGAACATTGTTGCTGATCAGGGAAGGTCGACACGTGGAAACAGCTGGGAAGCATTGCTGTCAACACAGAAGCACTTGAGCACCTTTACACAGACAAGACCAATGGCTGGACTAACCTGTGTCACTAATAAAGCTGTTTGTTATATATAACACAATTTTAACGTCTATCACATACATATACATGTATTTTACATTGTGCACTATGTTTAATGTTCACGATATGTAATTTGACTATGTAATAAGCATTATATCACAGTTATACAAAAATGGTGGGAGTATCCCAATTTGTCATGTGATCACCTGTTGTATTTAAATATGGCCACCATTTCACTGTTTGAATGGCTTGAGAAAGGCTCTTGCAGAGCCGAAACGTCGCTGTCACAGTTGCTCACTATGGAATAAAGACACTTTTTTACTTTTATCTACAACGGAGTGCTGCCCGCTTTCTTTATACTATTACTGGAGGACCTGAGGCCCGGTCCTGGGTTGCCTGCACCCAATTTTCTTTTTCTCTGAAGGTTTGTGCTGCTTGGACTTTCTTTTTGTATTTTTTGGCTGCTAAAAGCGTGCACCCTAGAACTTTTTTCTTTGTTTTCTTCGGTTTCATCACAATGGAACAGTCTACCCACAGCTATGGATTCCAGAGTTTTGCTTACACTGATGCGGACGGCGAAAGGATTCTACATGGCCTAACAGGTGATTCCACTTTCCTCACTACGCCTGGAACGGCTGAACTCAAACGTAAATTTGAAAATGAATCCAAAAGACTCACCAGCTTACAGTTGCATCTCATCACATTAAGTGAGTATTATAAACATCACATGATACCGAGAGGCATGCGGTCTCGAGTCTCGCCCACACTTTTTGCGCAAGATAAAGAATTTTGCATGAAATTTGCTCAAATTTCCAATAAATATGCCATGGATTTAATTTTACTGAATATTGAATTTCTAAAAAGGGAGATCACTGCATTGGAAACTAATCTTCCTGAGATGGACACACAATTGAAGTCGATTTTGACCACAGATGAATATAACGATTTTTTGGCTACGGTTCAGACGCATGTGAAAACTGGCAAATCTGAACAAGAACTTACCAAGCGTAATAAATGGATACGTGACATTGAGGATTACAAAAGTGAACATATTTACAATTGGCAATCTGAACACCTCCCTCCCAAACAAAGGGATAACATCAAATATAGAGGAAAAACCGCCCATACCAGATCCACTTCAGGTTCACAGAACAAACAACGCAAGGATCAATCTACCCCTTTTTTAGGGACCCCCAAGACCGCACATACCCAGGACGTACCCGAACAAGACGGGGAGGACGTAAACACCACAGGTCCAAGAAATTCCATCCCACCGAGGTCGAGTCAACCAGCACCCAAAATGGCACTACGCAAAAGGACTTAAATGAACTGGTGGTAAATATTTCTTCCAAAATTCTAACTGTTGACCAAATGAGTGTATTATCTAAGGGATTGTCATACTGCATAACTTCACACCCAGATTGGTTCCAAATTGAGGTTGATATCCAGAAATTTATTCGTAGTATTAAATTGAAACACTTTTTTCACACACAAACTTTCACACCAGGACAGAGGTCGTCTGAACTTAATCTCAGACAGTTCCAATTACGTAACAAAAGTACATTCATTCCTGACATTGAAATGCCACATATTGAGGCTTTTGCTTCTGCTGTTCAAATGGATATAGCAACACTACGTGACACCACTAAAGACATGCCACTGAGTCACCCAAATTTAACCAGTGGTGAGGTCTCTGCTATGTGTGAGCTGGCCCGTGACGGCGACATCACCGTCAAATCGGCTGATAAGGGCGGTGCTGTCGTCGTCATGGATACCAGCTCGTATGTAGCGGAGATCAACCGACAACTGGCTGACTCCAAAGTATACCAAAAAATTTCATGTGATCCCAAATTCTCTCTCATAAGGAAACTCAGATCCATTTTAGATGAAGCATTAGCACATCAGATTATTGATGACGATATGCATAGATTTCTGCTTATTGAAAACCCTGTCACACCGGTGTTATATACATTACCAAAAATTCATAAAGATCTACTACATCCACCGGGTAGACCAATTGTCTCCGGCACCAATTCTATTTTCTCTAATGTTGCAACTTTTTTGGACAGGGCACTCAATGACCTATCAACCTCAGGCGCTTCATTCATACGAGACACCACTGATTTTATCAATAAGCTGAATAATGTTGATATTACTTCTTTTGATAACATCCTACTTGTTTCCTTTGATGTGGTATCTCTATATACTTCTATTGATCATCAGAGAGGTTTGAATGCAGTTGACAAATTATTGAAGACTAAGATGTTTACCCCTAACGCGCAAGATTTTGTTCTCAGATTGTTGGAATTTGTCCTTACGAACAATTATTTTCTCTTTGGAGATGATTTCTTTGTACAACGCATGGGGGTTGCCATGGGTGCCAACATGGCACCAACCTATGCAAACATTGTAATGAGGGTACTGGAGGAAGATGTCGTCTATGCCTCCCCACTTTTTCGGTTTTGCCTAAGGTGGTGGAGGTACATAGACGACGTCTTCCTCCTGTGGACAGGCACTAAACAACAACTAGAATTGTTTCATGATTTTGTGAACACCATTGATGAGTCAATTAAATTCACGGTAGTTTCCTCTGAAACGCAACTACAGTTCTTGGATGTCACAGTATCCATCAGTAACAACACACTCGAGACTGATATATTCACGAAGCCAACGGACAGGAATACTCTGGTCCGCTACGAGAGTAGCCATCCCCGCAAAACTATCAACTCGTTGCCCTATAGTCAATTGTTAAGAGTAATAAGAATTACCAGTGAACCACAAAAACTTCAGACAAACTTACAGACAATGACTGACAAATTCAGGAAACGAGGTTACCCTAAGCACATCATTGAGATGAACCTACATAAAGCAAACACCAAGAATAGGGGGGAGCTACTTTCTACAAATAGCACACAAAAACGACAAGATAGAATACCTTTTGTTACCACCTATAATACCCAGAGCCATAACATCGCTAGAATAATCAATAAACATTGGTCTAAACTAACAGGTTGCAATAAAATTGCGCCTGAATTCCAAGTTCCACCATTAATGTCCTACAGGAATGCTCAAAAGGTCAAGGATAGAATAGTTAGAGCAGACATTGGTCCACGCAGAAGCAGCATACAACCAGGCATACTGGGCAAACTTAAGAAGGGTTGTTTTCCATGTTGCAAGTGTATCAATTGCAAATATATGACTAAAGGTTCCTTTTTCGAACATAAAGGCAAACGTTATGACATTAAACATTACCTGACATGTGATAGCTCTTTTGTGATCTATATTTTAAGTTGCCCATGTGGGCTATTATATGTGGGAGAAACGACACTTGAATTTAAGACGCGCCTCAACCAACACAGATACACGATACGATCCAACCGCAAAGATCTCCCGGTACCGAAACACTTTTCAGAAGCTGGACATCTAGAGAAACATCTCAGTTTCCGTCTCATTGATCACGTGCCACTTCCTAGACGTGGTGGTGATAGAGTAGCTATTCTAAAAAAGCGTGAGTTACATTGGATCTATACCCTTGACACACTGAGACCACAGGGTCTCAATGTGGATTTTAAACTTTGGTCCCTATGATCCTGTTGATCCAGCTGTAGTTCCTTTTCTATAGTCCATCATCAGAGTAGCAATGAGTAACTTTCTGTGATATAACAATTTTGACATTATATGTCTTTTTTTTCTTCTTTTAGAATATGAGCCTATCCCAGATGTCTCCTCGTGGAAGCCTCCCTACACAACTCCTAAAATATTCTTTTGTCAATTGGTGCTTCAAGAGCGCAAATCGATGCGCCGTTCATGCAATTGTCAAGTGCTATGGTAAACGTATTCCCATCCATTTCCCTATATTTTGTATATTGTTGTTCTTTCATAGGTTACGGTTGGTGTGTCTAGCCAGGGACCACACTGTCTTTTATACAAGTACAGTCAAAAACTTAGGGGATTGATGATGCCGTCTGCCCCGTTTATTATTAGGGGTATATTCAGCAAGGTCGTCCCTTATATTTGCGAGTTATACAATCGTTGGTGAATCAATATCAACGTGCATCCAACATGGTTGTTATCACAGCCAATTGGTCCTGATTTATGGCTGACACATCGTGGACTTTTCCTTTATGTAAATTGCATGAATATTGCATTCCAGAATTATCTATGTTGTATCTGATAATTTTTCATTTTTTGGTTTCCATAGCACCAGACGCTCTTGCTGGGGCATAATACACATGCGCAGAACCAGGCGCATAGTGTGTGTCCCACCGTGCGACATATTTTTTATGCGCACATTTTGGCGCTCAGCTGGCGTTCCATGGAGCATTTTTCTTCCTTTTTTCTTCCTTTTTTTAAAAAAAATTTTTTTTCTTTTTTCAAAAAAATTTTTTCAAAAAAATTTTTTTTCAAAAAAAATTTTTTATATGTATCGGAGAACATTGTTGCTGATCAGGGAAGGTCGACACGTGGAAACAGCTGGGAAGCATTGCTGTCAACACAGAAGCACTTGAGCACCTTTACACAGACAAGACCAATGGCTGGACTAACCTGTGTCACTAATAAAGCTGTTTGTTATATATAACACAATTTTAACGTCTATCACATACATATACATGTATTTTACATTGTGCACTATGTTTAATGTTCACGATATGTAATTTGACTATGTAATAAGCATTATATCACAGTTATACAAAAATGGTGGGAGTATCCCAATTTGTCATGTGATCACCTGTTGTATTTAAATATGGCCACCATTTCACTGTTTGAATGGCTTGAGAAAGGCTCTTGCAGAGCCGAAACGTCGCTGTCACAGTTGCTCACTATGGAATAAAGACACTTTTTTACTTTTATCTACAACGGAGTGCTGCCCGCTTTCTTTATACTATTACTGGAGGACCTGAGGCCCGGTCCTGGGTTGCCTGCACCCAATTTTCTTTTTCTCTGAAGGTTTGTGCTGCTTGGACTTTCCTTTTGGCATATATATATATATACACACACACACTCTGACAGGAGCACTGACATCATCCTGCACCCAGCTGTGTGCTGCATCAGAGGGGCCCGCAATGCTCACTGTTTAAAACTGCATCTTCCCCGTGCAGTGCTGCTTTTCTCTTCCGTATCTGAGCGCACAAGCAGATGCTGTTCTTGTACACTGAGGACCTGCAGGCCTCTCTCTCAGCGGGCCCGATCGCGTTTGCACTCCCTGTGACTGTTACGTCAGCAACCGTTACCACTCAGCTATACTTGGGTAAGAAACATTTTCATTATTAGAGCTACAAAGAACACACAACTGAGATTTTGGGGGCTTTTTCCTGAATTTTGACACAAAAGAATGGCCTTCACTGCCCTACATGTTTTGAAATAACTATTGCCATCAAGAATATGATATGTGGATTAATATTTGTGTTCAACATTGGTTAATTAATGTAATTAATGTCCCATGCCAATGTTGAATACAAATATGACTCAATGGGGCAAATTTACTTACCCGGTCCATTCGCGTTCCAGCGGCGGCTTCTCCGCTCTGGATTCGGGTCCGGCCGGGATTTAATAAGGTAGTTCTTCCGCCGTCCACCAGGTGGCGCTGCTGTGTTGAAAGTAAACTCATCGCGCCGGAATGCACCGAGCTGGACCAGGTGAAGGTAAGCGGTCCTTATGCGACACATTTTCGGTTTTTAAATGCGGCGGTTTTTCCGAATACGTCGGGTTTTCGTTCGGCCACGCCCCCCGATTTCCGTCGCGCGCATGCCAGCGCCGATGCGCCACAATCCGATCGCGTGCGCCAAAATCCCGGGGCAATTTAAGTACAAGCGGCGCAAAACGGAAATATTCGGGTAACACGTCGGGAAAACGCGAATCGGGCCCTTAATAAATGACCCCCAATTGGTCTATTCTGGGCAAGTATTTAGAGGACTTTGTTGGACTTGTAGGGTCACCAACCCTTGGATCTTCACTGTTCACTACAATGAAGGTCCTAAGCACTTTTCTGTATGATTGTGCTGTAGAGTTGTATCAGTAAGGAAATGGCTAGAGGTCTATATTTGTAAAGATTGTGAAGTAACACTCATTGGGGCACATGTATCATAAGTCTGGCTTTTTCTGTCTGTTTTTTGAGACTTTTCTTGGCTTGGCTCCTGCTGGTCAGATGTATCTTAATGGTCTTTCTTTATTGATACATGTGGCATTTGGACTGTAGTGAACTTGCAACGTTTTAAAATAAAAGTCTCTAAAAGTCGCAAAAATTTCTAAGCTTATTTCTACACCTGCCCAGGGCCAGTTTCACATCTGGAGTCACATGATAACTCAGAAAACTAGGCAATGGCGAACTTTGAAAAGAGACTGTTTTATGCGCAAATGAGCACAAGCAGCATGAAAGTCTCAAAAAGTCTCTGCTTTAGGTTACTGCTGTAGTATGCTTCATGTTAAGGGTTTCATAACATCTAAAACTATATGTATAGTACATACACACACACACATCTAAATGTTTTCACATACACTTACTGTTATACTATACAGTAAAATTATGTACAATGGGATGGTGAAGTGCCTAAAGCTTGGTCCATTCTAGTAGTGCTGCATTATTCTGTGTATATCTGTCTCTGTCTTCACTGAGGAGCATCATGTGCCACAGCAGTATGAAGTGTTGCTCTTTCTATGTGTACATTCTAGGATAGGGTCCTATTATGGTTAAGGGGGCTGAAGAGTACTGTTAATTAGACATAGACAATTTGAGGCATTTTTCATAATCCTGTGACCCCCTGAGACTTTGTCTGATTGAAGTGCCTATAACTGGAAGTATATGAGTGGCATGGGATACGTATGTTTTGTGTTTTCTTTGAACCCTGCCCCGGTCACCGGAGGTGTTTTTTATATTTTTGAAAAATCCCCTTAAGACAGCAGCATAATTTTCAGAAGTTAAAATGTGCTGGAGACTGTGATAAAAAGGACCTTGACTGAAGCTTCCCCCTCTGATTTATTGTATACTACCGCACTGAGGCCAAAGACTTAACTGCTGTGGCACTGCCTGCACCACATTGCTACCTCATTCCCCAGTCTGTACTGTACCTTTTTTTGAAGAGTTTGCTCCTCCAATGTAATTCATTGTTGCACCTACAAGACATTAGATGATGTTGATGATCATATGGTTCATTGGCTAAAGAATTACAGCAAAAATGCCATGAAACTGCACCATATAGCCTGAGGAGTAGGTTGAAAGCTAGGTGGGCCTCTACCAGGGGCTTAACTACAGTAGCAGTAGCCATAGCAGCTGCTATGGGGCCCGCAATTCAAGGGCCCCCATCATGCAACCTGACATTAAAGAATGGTGGATGTGCACCATTATATATATATATATATATATATATATATATATATATATATATATATATATATATTTCAGGCAGTCCCCAGGTTACATACAAGATAGGTTCTGTAGGTTTGTTCTTAAGTTGAATTTGTATGTAAGTCAGAGCTGTATATTTTAGAATTGTAACCCCAGCCAAAAATTTTTTGGTCTCTGTGACAATTGGATTTTAAAAATGTTGGGTTGTCATAGGAACCAGAATTAACAATAAAGCTTCATTGCAGACACCTGTGATAACTGTTAGATGTGTTTATTGTAACCTGGGACTAAAGTACAGTAAATTACCAACATCCAGAGACCTGTTTGTAACTAGGGGTTGTCTATAAGTCGGGTGTTCTTAAGTAGGGGACCACCTGTATGTATATATATATATATATAAATAATATGTATTTAACATATATGTGATGTAATAATAATAATAATAATAATCTTTATTTATATAGCGCCAACAAATTCTGCAGCGCTTTACAAATCTATATGTTCTGTCTATGTGTGTGTATCTGTGATGCTTATATGCTGTATCTGTATGGCTCAGTATGATCAGTATCATCAGCACTAGTGGCAGCTGCATCGTTCATATAGCTAAGGAGAGCCTCCGTTAATTAGCTCTGTAAGCGGGGTCAGCACGGCAGCAAACCACTGCGGCCCCTCCATCCGTAAGGGCCCGGTCGCACCCTATGTGATGGCGATCGTTACACGTCTTGTTGAGAATGCTGTCACTACACTGATGCTGAGTCATGTCTTGTTTAATCCCTGAGTTGAGTGTTTTTTCTGAAAAAAACTATTATAACATTCAGGGGTTTGGGAAAGCTGGATCCACATTACACACATTACACCCAGAACTTTCTGAACAGCCTAGACAGGACTAATCAACCTGAGCTGGATTACTCATACACATCAGCTGGGGGATAGTGCAGCAATTGATTATGCTGCCTGTCAGGAAGAACACTGTGATTACATCATCTTCAAAGCAGTTCATAACTAATGTGAAAGGAAAAACGTTGAGTCCAGGCACAGGAGGGACAGAGCTTCATTATCATAATTTTATAATTGTTTTTATAAGCAAAACCACTCTCAAGGTATGTTTGGTTCATAATGTATCAAATCAAATGGTAGGTTTCCCTTTCCCACAAAAGAAAATTCTCACATCTAAATACCCTAGTGATATTAACACAATAAACCCCTTATTTAACAATTTTACTCAGTGATATTGCTGTTTTAGCTCCTATCACTCACTAGGCTGGTCAATGTAAGATTCCAGGGTGTGGGCGGGGACTCACATTATGATCACTCTAGTTCTATGGGCGGTGATAATGTGGTTAGATTATCAGGGTACAGGTATATATACACTTTCATCTGGCTTCTGACATTGTACTAACACACTAGGAAGAGAGAGATGAGACAGATGAGAGATCCATGAGATGCATGAGATTACACAGAGGCTGACAGACATTTACACTGTTACTGTGTGAGCTCTGCTACATCTCACAGATATGTGCCTGTCTCCCCCTTCCCACAGATCAGTTATATCCTTGTAGTTCTCAGCCTCTCTATCTCTGCTCATGATGTGCTGACAGTAAGTAGTCAGTGAGTGTCTCTGAGCTCCATGCAGGGGGTGTGGCTACAGGCACACAGCAGAGACAGACAGAAATCTCATCTGCACAATCTCACACAGAAATCCAAGATGGTGGCCACCCGACCCTTAGTCAGAAGTTACAGGTTCGTGTCTAGGGACCACTGAAATCGTGTACACCAGGACTGATAGAGACAGGTTGGACTTATATCTGTGAAATGCTACATTTTTGTTAATAACAGTGAATTAAGGAAAGGGTTATTTTGTTATCCTGAGTACATATAAGAAACTCGTCTTCATGAGAATACCCCTTTAATGCTGTCAATAATCAGTCTTCCATACAAGTAAGAGGTTTCTATAGCCATTTTACACGGTTTGGAAAACATATTTTTTGGAAAAAAATTACTTTAGAATAAATGCTTCTTTATTGAAACAAACTCATTGTGGAAATTCTGGTGGATTAGCCCAATAAAATATCGCCCATTTGAAATGAAGCTGCACATTCACGCTGCACATGTAGACTTATGGTAAAATATGTGTGGCATTTTTTTTGGCATTTTTTTCAGAAAGTATAGTAAAAAATGGCACTTTCCCTATGTTATTTATTCCCTGACTTTTGAATCACCTTGTATAATGAGGCGTATATGTTGGGTTTTTTCAGATCACATTGAAGCCATTGATAGCCATTGATGATGATTTGAAATGCTATACTGCAGAGCTAAATTGTGTGTCATCTGAAATTCAATGTTAGAAACCTGCACTAATTCAGCTATTCAGCCAGATCTCACTGGTTATATTCCACAAACACTAAATTAGATGAAATGATATCACTTTCAGAATCCTGCCATTTTCTCCAGCAGCATTGATTCTGCATCTGTTTTATTAGCTTACATCATAGCGCACTCTTAATGTGTAACTATACTATTCATTATTTTGACATATGTAGGAGATCCCTGTAGCTTGGGCTTTGCCTGCTCTGAACACTGATTGCACTTCCTAATGTCCTTCTTCTGTCAGCTTTTATTCATAAGCAAAGGTTTCTCGAAAATAAATACATTTCCTTTCAAGCAGTCACAAGAAACAAGAAGCAATACTATTTGACACTTGTCAGCATATGTTCAAATGTAAAGGCAAACACAAGTTTCTTTTGATGGCTTACCTTTGATATTACTGCTCCGGGTACATTTAGAAAATATTTTACCATTCTGCAATCAAACATTTGAGGCTATGTGCTTTTCATTTTCACACGCTGCCTATTACAGTTTTGAGCAGGAATATCTGTGGGTAGCAGAGCTAGTAAATGTGGAAGGAAACCGTTTTAAAGAATTATTTTACAGACTCTGGATGTATTCTATAAAAATCATACATCCACTATCTTTTTATTTTACAAAATAAAATGCTGGCATCAGAATCGGGGTTGTCTTACCCAAGTGAACACTTGAGACAGAAGCAATTATTTAGCTTTTTTCAATTGGGAGCACACCATGGATAAAAAGTGGAAGATTTTATCAAGCAAGTAAGAAGGTTAATTATTAAAAAAATAATAATAATAATAAACAAATGATTACATATAATTGTAGTGAACACTGTACAATAGCATTGTGTTACTCTGGAAAGAAAAGCATGTTCTGGTTTAAATGACCTTCTAGAATGAGAGAAGTTCACAAGACAAAAGCATGTATTTTGCATCAGAAAAACTAATTCTAATTCTCTATATTTGTGCTGAAGTTTTTAGAATATGATTATCTCACTATGATTCTCACAAACCACAGCACAAACAGGAATCCATACAGAATAGGTTACAGAGACTATATTCACTTGCACAGGAAGCAGATTTAGGAGGGTTTTGATGCATATTTCAGTATTTGTTTTACATCAGGTCCTTAAAGGACATCACCTATGGAGTCTGGAGCCCCTCAGGCTCATTTGCATACAGTCCTTCATCCGGATGGTAGATGCCCTTTAACATGCAAACCTTTAAAGCTTTAGAAGTCATAATGTGGTTGCAGAAATGTGCAGATTATAAAAACAGTATATAGGGGGACATGAAAAAGGTAAATGAACCAGCTTACCTCCAGCCTCGTGTACCTTGGAAATGGCACGGACTCCACCTCGTTTGTCAAGGTTGAAACAACGTGAAAAAAAAACTTTCAATAATCCAGCCAAGTTCCAATGAAACTTCAGACTTTATTTCGTCAAGATCGTACATCCACAGTAAGGTTTCATTATTCTCCTTCAATCCAACACTGTTGGCGCGGTGAGGATCATCTGGCGGTGGGAAAACCCCCCTCCGATCTGACGGAGCTGCCGACCCAGAATAGACCCTGAATAGATTCTATGGGTTCCAAATCACTGTTCTAGTTATTTAATATTGCTTTACATTGGGGCTCCTCCAGCCTGCTCACCGGTGCTGCGGGTACCTGCCCTCACCCTCCGGTGGCGGTATCGCGGCGGTCACCAGCTCCGTGCCGTCCCCCCGCGCTCCGTCTCCTGGGGCCTCCCACATGTCCCGAGCGGCTGCAGGATCATAGCCGCCCGACATCGCATCTGCCTGTCGGCGCGGTGAGGATCATCTGGCGGTGGGAAAACCCCCCTCCGATCTGACGGAGTTGCCGACCGAGAACTCCAGCCGGCCCTGCACTCTGCCGGAGGCGGCATCCTGTGGGACTCCCCTGCGCTGCCTGAGGCCTGGGCGCGCAGGGTTAACCTCTTCCTTGCTGGACTGCAGCCAGGAGTAGGGTAGGGAAGTAATTCCCCTGCTGCTGCCCACCTCTGTCCTGGGCCCCCAAGCTGTGTAGCTCAGCAGGCACTGAGCCCTCCATACTCCCAGTGATCCCCTGTTCCTGGGTTCTGTTTTATATTAACCCCTGCAGTGCCGCTGCAATATCCTAAGTGGGTCTGGACTGTATCTCTGCTAATTACTGGACGCTAGGCTCCTCGATTGTTTATCATCTACCCTCTCCAGACGCCATGGGTAATCGGAGGAAGACGGCTAAATTGCACAAAGCAGCATCCGGGACGCCTCCATCGGATGATGAATCCGTCCATGAAGATCCTCCATTCCGGTCCTTGGAACCCCTGGACGCGCAGGAATGCTCCACATCCCAAGCCGTCCTTGCGCAGATACAGTCGAACGCTGCCAAAAAGTTGGGGAAATTCTCCCGCACACAGCCTTGGTCTCCTCCGGGATCCCCAAACTCCTTTCCCTTCCTCTTTGAAGGCTCCAAAGCTCCACAGCTTGTGAGTTATGAGGATGGCCCCGACCCGCCTGACCCGGCCACTGAGCTGGA
The DNA here is from genome assembly GCF_040894005.1 of Engystomops pustulosus. Classification (NCBI taxonomy): domain Eukaryota; kingdom Metazoa; phylum Chordata; class Amphibia; order Anura; family Leptodactylidae; genus Engystomops; species Engystomops pustulosus. The sequence continues at coordinate 115,957,353 of NC_092412.1, forward strand.
CCGCAAGTCCAAACTTGTCACCAAGGTGGATGAGCTGCAACAGGATTTTGTTTTGCTAAGGCATGATGTCCATAAATCCAAGGAGCAAATCACCGAAACTGAACGCAGAATATCTGAGATGGAGGATGTCCAGAGGCCTATGCCGACAAAGATCAGAGAGATCCAGCACCAAATGTCTGCATCCATCAACAGAGCTGATGACCGCGAAAACCGCCTGCGACGGAACAACGTCCGGCCTCCCTGAAAAAGTGGAGGGGTCTGACCATGTATCCTTTTTTGAAAATTGGCTCAAAAATATACTACCTGCAGATACCTTCTCCCCGTTCTTCACAGTGGAAAGGGCGAGTGCCATCCCGCCCTGGCCCCCCAGGGGGCAATCCAAGACCCTTCCTGGCCCGGCTGCTGCACTTTAGGGACAGGGACTCTATCCTCAGGGCAGTGCGTACCAAGGGAGAAATTCGGTATGCCAACAGCAGAGTGTCCTTCTACCCTGATTTCTCTGCATCGGTCAGGAAACAACGTGCACAATTCACCGAACTCCATGCCCGTCTCCGTGACAAGGGGTATAAATACTCCATGATGTACCCTTCCAAGCTCCGAATTGTGGATGGTCAGAAGACTCGATTCTTCACCTGCCCAACTGAAGCCCTACACTTGGCCGATGCAGCTCCTCTGGCTCCTGCCGGAAGGCCCGCACCTCCTAAGTGACTGGACCCATATCCTTTTATCTGATGTGCTATGACAATGCTGGACTTAGTCCTGAATAGATGTCTAGGGGTTCCAAATCATTGTTCTAGTTATCTAATATTGGTTTACATTGGGGCTCGTGCCTTGTGAATTGTACCCCATGACTGATGTGCTATTTCTGTTGGTCAACTTGGCCTGTGAGCCGCATATGGCACTTATCTCTCTTCCCCCCTCCCACTCCCCCTCCCCCTTCTCTGCTTCTACTCCCCCCTCCCCTATCCTCCCCTATCCTCCCCTCCCCTATCCTCCCCATCCTCTTACCACTCCCCTTCCATGTCTCCCCTCCCCTACCTACTCTTTTACTCTTTCTAAATATGGCTGCCTAAATACTTCCTGTTTATATATACTGTGAGGGTGGGGGGTCCCGGGACAATTGGTGTAGGTTTGTCTTAAGTTAGGGACCACCGTTCTACTCTTTGATTGTTATTGGGTATAGGTCTACACTACTGCTGTTAGGTGTTAGACAGGGGGTTTATATTCTTGGGATTGTTCGTTCAGTTCTGGTTATATTTGTTATGCTCACTGTTGTCTGTCTATCCATGTCTCCGTGGTATGAATGGATGAATGCTTGGTTGCTCACGTCTCCTTCCCCACACCCCTATCCCTTCCGCTAATATGTCTTCACTTAAGATAATGAGTTGGAATGTGAGGGGACTTAACTCCAAATTCAAGAGGGCCCTGATGTTAGATGTCATTAAGCGTCAGGCCCCCACATTGTATGTATCCAAGAGACACACCTTAGGGGCCAGAAACTCCTCTCTCTGAAGCGGGCATGGGTGGCTAGAGGTTATCATTCCTCCCACTCTGTCTATGCTAGGGGAGTATCCATACTCATATCCAAAGCGCTTCCCATGGAAGTCATACAGGTAGTGCCGGATCACTTTGGCCGGTATGTAATAATACATTGTGCCTTATGGGGCTTTACCTTCACTATAGCATCTATCTATGTCCCCCCTCCCTTTGACCCAGGTGTGCTGCATCTAATCTCCAGTAAACTGGCTGCTATGCCTCCCAGTCCGGTCCTTTGCATTGGAGACTTCAATGCAGTCCCTAATCCCTCCCTGGATCGCACAAGCGGCCTAGACACAGGCTCGGTCCGTCTGAATGAGTGGCTCACTTCTCTAGACCTCGCTGATGTTTGGCGTAGTAAGCACCCTCAGGAGAGAGAATACTCATTTTATTCCTCTGTGCACAAGAGCTTCTCTCGGATTGATCTGGCCTTTGTCTCCCCAGATATGTTACAGCACGTTGATCAAGTATCCTATTGCCCGCGCAGTGCATCAGACCACTCTGCCTTGCTCATCAGTCTCCTTATAGGCCCCCCCAGCGACTCCCGCTTATGGCACCTGGACCCAGCCTGGCTCCTATCCCTATCGGTCCAGAGTACACTCAACCCATCCTGATCCACTTCTAGTCTGGGACTCTTACAAGTCCTCGGTGCGGGGAGCATTTATGTCAGGGGTAGCTGGCCATAGGAAGTCATTAAATGCACAAGAGGACAAGAGGAAAGGCTGACCACTGCACTGGTGTCTGCAGAAAAGGAATATCTAGAGAAGCCTACTCCAGGGAGCAAAAAGACTTGGGCTCAGGCGCAGAGGAACCATCTAGCTGTAGTGAAGGAGCGCACCAGCAAGAGCCTGCTGGCCAGGGAAGCGTTCATCTTTGAATTTGGAGATAAAAATGGGAAGCTGCTTGCGTATCTCTCGCAGGCTGAACATCCCTGTGCTTCCATCCCCAGATATGTTACTGCACGTTGATCAAGTATCCTATTGCCCGCGCAGTGCATCAGACCACTCTGCCTTGCTCATCAGTCTCCTTATAGGCCCCCCCAGCGACTCCCGCCTATGGCACCTGCACCCAGCCTGGCTCCTATCCCTATCGGTCCAGAGTACACTCAACCCATCCTGATCCACTTCTAGTCTGGGACTTGTACAAGTCCTCGGTGCGGGGAGCATTTATGTCAGGGGTAGCTGGCCATAGGAAGTCATTAAATGCACGAGAGGACAAGAGGAAAGGCTGACCTCTGCACTGGTGTCTGTAGAAAAGGAATATCTAGAGAAGCCTACTCCGAGGAGCAAAAAGACTTGGGCTCAGGCGCAGAGGATTCATCTAGCTGTAGTGAAGGAGCGCACCAGCAAGAGCTTGCTGGCCAGGGAAGCGTTCATCTTTGAATTTGGAGATAAAAATGGGAAGCTGCTTGCGTATCTCTCGCGGGCTGAACATCCCTGTGCTTCCGTCCCCTCTATCCTTGATGGTAACGGAGCCTTGATCACAGAACCCCGAGTCATTTACATGGTTTTTCACAAATTCTACTCTTCTCTCTACAGCTCCAGATTGTCCGCCTCTTCCGTCGAGATTTGCAGATTCCTTGATAGTCTTCCACTTTGGAGACTCACTCCGGCACAGTCATCGGAGCTCGATGCCCCACTCTCGGCAGAGGAGGTGTAACTGGCCATCCAATCGTTGCCCCCCGGTAAGACACATGTACTTGATGGGCTGGGAGGTGAGTGGTATAGGGATAACTGTGAGACTCTGGTCCCCCATCTCCTTAGCCTGTACTCCGATGCGCTTGACAGCGGTTCCCTCTCTGACTCCATGCGTGAGGCCCTTATTGTAGTTCTTCATAAGCCTGGTAAGGACCCGCTACTTCCTGACTCATACCGTCCAATTTCCCTCCTAAACTCGGATGTTAAAATACTAGCAAAATTTCTGGCAACAAGGCTTAACAAAGTAATATTATCCTTGGTTCACCCGGACCAGACAGGCTTAATGCCTGGGAGGAGAACTGACATAAACATACAAAGACTACATCTAAACATAGCAGAGGCAGAAAGGTCTTCAGACCCTGGGTTTATATTATCCTTAGACAATTGCAAGGCATTTGATTCTGTGGAGTGGCCCTATTTGTGGACCCTCTTGCCCAGGCTGGGTATTGGCCCTCGCTTCACAGCACTTGTTAGGTTATTGTATAACGACCCTAAGGCTAGGGTAAGGACCAATCTTAATATCTCACCCACTCTCCCCATGGCCAGGGGCACTAGACAGGGTTGCCCACTATCTCCCCTCCTCTTCGCACTTGCCATTGAGCCCCTCGCTGTGGCGATCCGTCACTCCAATAGCATTAAGGGCATTACTAGAGGTTCTATCATTGAAAAGGTATCTCTCTATGCTGATGATACACTTGTATACCTTGGGGATGTGGGCCCCTCTCTGGAATCCCTTCTGTCCCTAATAGAACGCTATGGGGGGTTCTCGGGTCTCTGGGTCAACTGGGATAAATCAGCCCTTTTTCCCTTATCAGATGCAGGGGTACACTCCCTCCCCGTCCCGGTTCAGGTGGTGTCCACTTTTAAATATCTAGGAGTCCAGGTGTCACGCAAGGTTCAGGCATATACGGAATTAAACATTACATCCCTGATAACTGCAACGGAATCACGCTTTAAAGCCTGGTCCACCTTTTTTCATCGGGAGCGTAACGGCATGACGTAGCACGCAGCACGTGCACGTCGCGCTGCACAGCCGTCCTCCCTACCCCGCTCCCCACGCTGACCTGATCTGTGCCTGATCTGAGCCGCGGGACCCGGCCCCGGTCCGAGGAGGAGATCGGAGGTCTCGGGCGCGGGTTCGGAGGTCCCATCCGGTGACGGCAGTGGAGCTGCCGGCTGCCTGCTCGGTTTTTGAAGCTGTATACTGCGAAAGGAGGCCGGCCGTTTGTGGCGCATTTGTGGCGCATTTGTGGCGCATTTGTGGCGCACGGGCGCTTAGGCGCCGAAAATTGTACGGTCCATGAGGTGAGCTGGCAGGGTGATGGAGAAGAACGGGGGACCAGACGATGTGATGATGCCTGAAGCCGGAGGAGCGCTGACCCGTAGGAGTGCTTTCTGCGATCGCTGTCGAGGCGGCGTGGTTGGAGAGCTATTCTGATGTCGACGCGACCGGAGATAAAGGTGGTAAAGGTTGTAAAAAGTTCAACGTGTCTGGTCCCTGGGCTCCAAGCTGGTGGTGAATCCGTTTTGAAGCCGTTTGTAAGGATGGGTGAAATGTTCCTGTACCTGACCTGATACGCCTGCTGCCTGTAGCGGTTCGTCTGGATGGGTGAGATGTACCTGACCTTAACCTTCCTCTCCCGTTTACTAATCCATCTGCATATGGTTCTAACTCTGACTTGCTGCTAACATCGGCTTGACATTTGCCTACATACGGTACTAACTCTGACTTGCTGTTAATCATATTAACTTTCGCTCGCTATCTGCCCGCTACCTGTTTGTGTCCCGCCCGTTCGATACCAACTAACTGTATTTATTTCCTAAACCGTCGGAATCTTGTTAACCCAAATCGGATTTTTTTCAACCCGGTCTCCACGGGGACAATACATCTCCAAGATTATAGGAGATAAGTTAATATTTTTCAACGGGGGACTTGTGGTGTTCTAAATCTGCACATAATATGCTGGTTAAGAGAGCGGATGAGAAGTTAATAGCCATTACGTGATATCTTGGATATATTAACTTTGTATACAAAATCGTTTTATTTCCGGACAACCCTTCGGGGTGAATGGTTCCGGTTTTTGGCCATGTTTGAGCTCTAGTATCTGCGGTGTTGACCGGCAGAATATTTTGCGGGTTTTTGTCAGTATTTTATACTGCCTTCTATTGTTTTCTGCCTACTGTAATAATTAATACTGATTATTGTCAAATCTGTGATATATGAGGTTCAATTGATAGGCTGATTTACCTCGGCCCTCGAATACTTCTCCAGCTCTTTAACATTGTGATTTAGGGTCTATTTATTGTGTTAGGTATGCCTCCTAAAAACGCTGTAAGGAAATCCTTGGGGGCATCCTCCCCCAAGGAGAAAGAGAAAGGAGGGGTTAAAGGAGATAATTCCACAAAGTTGGATAAATTATGGAAATCCCCCCCAGTTAAAACTCGCACAGGATTATCTATACAGAAAAATTTGGAAATTGAAGCTGTAGATCCTAAAAATAAATCACAGGGCTCGAGAGCGGGCACTGTAGAGGGGGAGGAACAGGACGGGGGTGAGGCAAACATGGGAGGTGAAAATGAAATGTTAAAAGAGATCCTAGACTCCATAAAAACCTGCAATGCAGCAATATTGGGTTTGACAGATCAGGTCGGGGCTTTGAGAGGAGATGTCTCCCTTATGAGAGAAGACCTGAACAGGCTAAGAGATAAGCAAAAAACGGCAGAAGACAAAATTACCAGTATTGAGAAGGAGGTGGGCTTCCTCAAAAAAGTCACCTCCCGTTTGGAGGTAGAGAATAAGGCCCTGAAAGGGAAAATTGCGGATATGGAGGACCGCTCAAGAAGAGCGAACCTAAGGCTAATAGGGGTTCCAGAAAAAGCTGAAGGGGAAAACCCTGTAAGCTACATTAAAGAATGGTTTTTGAAGGAAATAGGGAAGGAGCATCTCTCCCCGTATTTTGATATTGAACGGGCCCATAGAATCCCGACAGGCCCCTATATTCCGGGGAACACGCCCCGCACCCTTATATGCAAAATGTTACTTTCGAGAGATCGGGATATGATATTGAAACGAGCACGCGATTTAAAAGATCTTACAATACAAGGGGCTAAAGTAGCAATATACCCGGACTTCTCTAAGGACACTCTCCAGAGGAGGAAGAGTTTTCTGGAGGTGAAAAAAAGGTTGAGAGACAAGGGAATCATTTATTCTTTAATGTTCCCGGCCAAACTAAAAATTATTTTTCAAGGCCAGTCCCATTTCTTTAGCACCCCAGAACAAGTTTCAGACTGGCTGGATCTTAAGGGTCTTTGAATATGAATACCTAGGCCACTATTTCTGATTTTAGGTCAGCAATGGGGGGGATGGGGGGGGGCGGGAAAGTGGCTGAAGTAGGAAGAGTTGTACTATGGTAGAACAGGTGGTGGGATTTGCGGGGGGGTGGGATGTGCCGATGCTGGGGATGCTGTTTGGTTATAGTATGCTGTTGCGCCTTTTTTCTTCACCTTCGTCTAGATATAATAGATGGGTACTAGGTTTATAGTATGGAATATAAGAGGGCTTAAAGATCGCCTGAAACGCTGTATTATTTTTGATTATATTGTTAAACAACTTCCAGCGATTGTTATCTTATTGGAAACACATCTCGATAAGGAATCCTTGGCTCTAGTAGAAAGGAGATGGGCCAGTCAGGTATACAACTCCGTTTTTTCATCATTTTCTAGAGGAGTTTCTATCCTGGTCCACAGATCTGTCGCCTTTCAAGTATTAGATGTAAGCTGTGATCCAGACGGAAGATATGTATTCCTGTCAGGTATACTAGATGGCAGTAAATGTGTTCTTGCAGGAGTTTATATACCCCCCCCCTTTAGATACGACGTCCTGATAAATCTATTGCGGTTCATTGAAAGGGTGGGTGACTGCCCGGTTCTGATCATGGGCGATTTTAATGCAGTAATGTCGGACAAGAAAGATCGTATAGGTGGGAAAAAAAACCCGGGAAGTATAGAGAAGGGAGACACCCCATTTGCTAGGTTTTGTCAGGAAGTGGGTTGGAGAGACGTGTGGAGATTATTAAAGGGGGAACAGCAGATGTTTTCATGCCACAGCCGTTCTCATAACTCCTTTTCCCGTATTGACCTAGCGTTGGCTAATGATCTGGCCATCGATTGGGTGGGGAAAATGCGGTATGATAACCGTTCCATCTCCGATCATTCCCCGATGGTGCTTGAGTTGTCCGGATCGAGGAATGCGCCCGTTAAGTTTTGGAAGCTCAATGCGCATTGGTTAGTGCTATTGACAGATGAGGATAAAATCAAGGAAGAGCTACATAGATTTATTGTGTCGAATAGATCCGGGGATAATCTTGGGCTAATGTGGGACGCTCTGAAATCCTTTCTTAGAGGGATATTAAATTCAGAAATTATTTATTTGCGTAAGCAATGGGCTAGAAAGGAGAGGCTTTTAAATAAAGAGCTAAAAGAAAAAGAAAGGGCCTGTCTGGAGAGTGGCTCGAGAGAGCGGCGCAATAGCTTTATTAGGGTACAAGAGGAATATAACAGATATATGGCAGAGAAGGCGACACAGAAACTATTTTTTTTGGATCAGAGGGCACATTGTGAGAGCGGGGTTCCCTCAAAAGGGCTTTTGCAGAAAGTTAAAAAACAACAAGAGGAAAATAGAATAACAGCTATTAAAAACAATTTTGGGGACATAACTACTAATGCCGATGAGATTAGAGATACCTTTTTAAAATTTTTTCAAGGTATCTATACTTCAGATCTGGAGGTATCAATAGATGATATTAGATCTTTTTTAGATAATATCCAAATCCCTTCTCTTTCGAGGGAAAGAGTAGAGACGTTATCGCGCCCGATTACGAGTGCAGAGCTTGAGGAGGCCCTTGCCTCCTCCAGACGTAATTCCGCCCCGGGTCTGGATGGGCTCCCTATAGAAATTTACAGTAGATTTGGCTCTATTCTTCTTCCCGTTATGGTGGAGATCTGGGAATCTGCGCAAAGGGAGGGAAGACTGCCTGACTCGTGGTACGAAGCAAGTATAGCCCTGATTCGTAAAAAAAATAAAGATCCACGGGAAGCGGAATCCTATAGACCGATTTCACTTATTAATGCAGATGCTAAACTGATGGCCAAGTTACTCTCAAATAGATTGAAGGAGTTTGCTCCACTACTTATACATGAAGACCAAACTGGCTTTTTGACTGGTCGTCAGAGTAAGAGTAATATAAGACGTCTTTTTGCGGGACTGCAGATGGGTCGGGGGGGGTCTCGCTCCATCCTGTCATTGGACGCCTCTAAGGCCTTTGATAGGGTGGAGTGGGACTTCCTCTGGGAGGTCCTGTATAGATTTGGGTTGGGTGCTCAGTTTGTGGATTGGGTTAGACTTTTCTATAAGTCCCCGAGGGTCTGTATTAGGGTTAATAGCGACTTCTCCCCCTTCTTTACACTGACCAGAGGTACTAGGCAGGGATGTCCCCTCTCCCCGCTGTTATTTGCGTTTTTTATAGAACCTCTGGCAATAAAACTTAGGGCAGACAGGGAGATAGGGGGGGGAGGATTAGCTGGGCCCGAGGATAAGATAATGCTATATGCTGATGATGTTCTCCTATTTCTTAAAGACTCCGAAATATCGGCCCCAAAAGCCCTAAAGGTTATTCAGGAGTATGGTAGGTTTTCAGGATTTGAGATAAACACCTATAAGTCGATTTTGGTCCCCTTGGATGATGACCCTCATCCTAATTATCTACAGTTTGACCTTAAAGTCTCCTCCACATGTGAATATCTCGGTTTAAAGATTACGGCCAAGGTTGATGATTATATTACTTTGAACCTCGCGCCCTTATTAACAAAAATCAAAAATAAGGTGAATACATGGAATACGCTACCACTAAATCGCGCAGAGAGAGTTATACTTATAAAGAGTGTCCTGCTTCCTCAAATCTTATACGTAGTATCTAATGCGCCCTGCTGGATAGGGAAGAGATGGTTTGGGTTGATTCGCGCGATCATAAATAAATTACTCTGGGGGAGAAAAAGGGTCCGCATTAAACAAGAAACTCTAATGCTTAATAAGGAAAGGGGCGGCTTGTCGCTCCCATCCTTTTATCATTATTTTTTGGCAGCTCAGACCCAGGTTATCTTGGAAAATAGACAGACTAATATTTTTTTTGCGCTCTCTTCGCTGGTGGAGTGTAGATTTGAGTCAATTTTGGCTCTATTAGAGTCTGGCCAACTGAAGCGTCTAAACGCTAAGAGATTCCCTCTGGCTCGGTTATTGGAGTATACCTGGAGGGATCTTAGGAGCTTATTCGGTATTAAGGGAGGCTTTAAATTCACCCCGTTGTGGGGTAACCTTAATTTTTCAGAATTAGCTAAAATGGAAGACGTCAGGTTTTGGGAAAGAAAGGGAATTATTTGCTTGGAGCAGTTGGAAGAAGATGGATCATTGCCCTCCTTTCAGGATTGGTGTCGTAGGGATAAGTTGGAAGAAAGGGATTTTTTTAGGTATCGTCAAATTGAGCACGCATATAGGAAAGAATTTCAGCACGATAGGTTTAAGATACACTTAGGGGGTAAATTTATGGATTTATTGGATTTAGATGTATCACGAATTAATTTATCAAATATCTACTGTTTGCTTAGGTATACTATAGACCAGAAGTTTAGTCACGTAACCCAATTGAGATGGGCAAACCAGGTCGGTTTTATCACTTTGGCACAATGGCGTGATATTTATAAGAATGTGGTAAGATCAACGATCAATTTAAATCACAGATGCACACAACTATATATATTATATAGAATTTATTTTTCACCAGATTTAATGTTTAAAATAGGTTTAAGGGATAATTCGAACTGTAGGAGGTGTAACTGTACTCAAGCCGATATTCTACATGTGCTATGGGACTGTCCGAAGATTAACACCTATTGGGAAGAGATATTTAGGAAATTAGAGGATCAGCTCCAATGCTCTTTCCCTCGAGTTGCTACTTTTGGGGTTTTGGGCTTGCTCCCGATTTCTTTAGGTGACAGATTAAAAAGTGACTTGGCCCTGAAGACCATTTTCCTCGCTAGATTAGTACTAGTGAAACATTGGTTAAATGAGAAGCCCCCTTCTGTGAATGAATGGAGCAATTTAGTTAAACGTATAAAATCTTACGAATGTGCGTTTGAGAAACGTTACAGGAAGGGCAACAGACATAGGGATATTTGGAATCAGTGGAGTTTATAGAGGTTCTCTGTAATCCACTGGGTCTCTGTTGTGTCCGGGCAGCGTCACCAGCATCGGTAGAGGGTGGGGGGGAAGGGGGTATGGAGGGGGATTATCCGTATTGATATCTGGACATTTCTTTTTCTTATCTGCGATAAGATGGTAACTGTTTGTAGAAGGAGTTTATGTAGGTAACAGATGGTAACTGTTTGTAGAAGGAGTTTATGTATAGGCTGATACCTACATCATGTCATGTAATGTCTTAATGTACTAAGGAGTTTGTTTCGCAAAAAAAAAAAAAAGAAAAAATGTCTTGTATTATTATATGAAAAAAAATAAAAGTATTAAAAAATTAAAAAAAAAAAGCCTGGTCCACTCTCCCCTTGTATACGGGTGTATTAACATATTCAAAATGAGCTTGTCCTATATTGCTTCCTAAGAGCCTGTTTAAACGCATAGACGGCATTGTCAGGTCCTTCTACTGGCAGAGTGGCGCCCCGCACTTCAGTTTAGCACTGCTTCAGGCTCCCAAGTCTAGGGGTGGACTGGCTGCCCCGGATCTGTATCTTTATTACCTGGCTTCCCAGCTAGTATATGCCCAGTGGTGGATAGATATAGACATGGGTAATGCAGCTACTGCACTGGCTGGAGCCCTGGTAGGTTCCTACGAGGCCCTTACAAACCTGCTGTACAGATATAAGTCCCCATCTGATACCCCACTTCCCCTACCTATGGTAGCGGTGTGCTGGTATAGGGCACAATCCCTGGTAGAAGCGAGCAGCTCTCCCCCTCTCTCACCTAGGACTCCATTGTGGCTCAATCCATGGCTTTCTCTCTTCCTCTCCCTCCCAGGCTGGACAATGTGGGGGGCGGCGGGGGTGAAATTTGTAGGCCAGCTCTTATCCCAGCTCTTATAGCTCTTTTACATCGAGTATATTTCACCGCTGCTAGACTATTCTGCATGGGAGCAATGCCTAATGATCTTTGCTTTCGCTGTCAGGCTGAAGCCGGATCCTTCCTGCACTGTGTCTGGTCCTGCCCTAGGGTTCATGTCTTCTGGTGCTGGAAGTGCTGGAGTTCCTAAATCTACACTTTGATTTCCCTCTGTGTGTCTCCTCGGCATCATAAATTAAGTTGTCAATGGCCACTATGACAAAATTTTCTTTAGGTTTGTCTTATACTATACCCGGAAAGTGGTGATGATGACCTGGAAAGACCAGGAGCCCCCTCCATTTAAAAGATGGATACTACTTATTAACAGTGTCATTCCCCACTACCGGTCCCTGTATGTCAACAGGAAGTGTCCCCAGAAGTTTGATCGCATCTGGTCCAGATGGTGCGTGACTCCCTATACAGCCTAATAACCACATGTGATATCTACTTCTCTCCATAATGAAGGAGACTGAGTGTGCTTGTTTGTGTGTGTGTGTGACTGATTGTCTATGTGTCAATAGTTATTTGTGTTGTAACAAGACGTCTGGCTACATTATTTGCTGTCATTTATTGCGCAATATCCCTTAGTTAATATTGGAACGCAGTATGACCCTGATTCTTACCATGGATGTTATTTAATACTTTTGCATTGTGGGGAAGAAAGTATGTAACAGACAATCTTGTTCTTTGGTTTTGTTTATTGTACTTGTTAAAAATTTTTCAAAAATTGCAAAAATAAATACTTTAAAAAATAAAAATAAAAACAGTATATAGGATCACAATAGATCATATCAGAATACCAAATCCGTAAAAATACATACATTTTTATTAATAAATATAATGGCAACCAATATACAATAAAAGCACAGATCTAAAAACCACATGAACAGACATGTGGTGGTAGCCATTCCCATCAAGTATACACAATTTGTATGAAACAAATTCAAAGGTACATCATGTAATACAAATAATTTTACCCGTACTATTCATAAGTAAAAATAATTTATTTGGACATGTAACAAATTGCAGGTTGTTGAAACCATGACAACATAGTCAAAATAAATCCACCTCTATGCAATACAACAATAAACTGTACATGAAATCACAGTATTGCCTAGAATTAGGCATATAAAATGAAAATATGATGCTCCAATTTCTATACACTTGCTATTTGCTAAACTTTACTCATTGTAGTGGCTGAGTTCTCTTGGAATTGTATTAATATCAATGACTGTGACACATGGGAAATAGGATTTCCAACCTTCCTTGTAACTTGTAACTGTGCTCATTTAGAATACATACTACAAATACATTACTTTCCTATAATATTGGAACAGCATGTGTATATTATGTCTTATACAACACAATTTAAATCAATTTTGAAGATTTAAAAAGCGGAAGGGGGATATTATCAAAACAAGTCTCTGTCTTCAAATATAAAAGAAAAGCTAAAGAGGTGGAACTAAGAAAAGGAATTAGTGAGGCTGAACAGAAGGTATGCAATGCACCAACAGAGGGCAACTGGGAAACTTGGCAGAATAGAATAGATGAGTATGAGGAATTTATGTGTACCAAATCGAAACAAGAATTAAGTCTTTTACAATATTATATATGATGTGGATATTTCAGTGGGTGAGAAGAAATTAGCCAACCTGGTCAAAAATAAAAAAGAGAAGAATTATATTGCATCTATAAAAAAGGAGGACGGATCGTGGGCAGTAGGAACAGAGGAAGTGAAAAAAGTTTTTCTTGAGTATTTTAGGAATCTATATTCAGCCCCTCAATACCAACATAGAGGGCAGGCAAGGGAGTTTGTAGTTAGGGCGAATATCCCAAGGTTAACCAAAAGAAAGCCAGTTGGCTAGATAGACTGATAGAAATGGGGGAATTGAGGGAAGCTCTGGCTGCGTCTAAGAGAGGGAAAGCATCGGGTTTCGATGCTATTCCGGTCGAGGTATACCAATTGTTTGAGGATGTCTTATTAAGGGAGAGCTTTGATACCTTTCAAGAAGCATATGGAAAAGGGGGTCTCTTGGGGACCATGAAAGAAGCCCTTGTAATTCTAATCCCGAAAGAGGGAAACGATAAGGGTTTAGTAGATGCATATCTAATGACATCTGATACAAAACTACTGGCTACCATATTGGCTCAAAGACTAAGGGAAGTATTGGTAGATTTAGTCCATAGAGACCAGGCTGGGGTTATGAGCGGAAGAAGTACTACCGAAAATCTCAACAGACTATTTTCAAACATACAAATGGTACCTGATAATGGAGGAGAAAGGCTTGTTTTGTCCTTAGACGCAGCCAGAGCCTTCAATTCGATAGAATGGGGATATATGTGGGAAGTATTGGAGGCTATGGGAATAGGTCCTAATTTTATTAGTTGGATCAAAGTTCTGTATAATGAACCAATGGCCAAATTGTTAGTTACTGGATCGGTCTCAGAAGCATTCATAGTTAGGAAGGGCACCAGGCAGGGGTGCCCTCTGTCGCCCCTGATATTTGATTTAATGATGGAGCCACTAGCCTGTACAATTAGAAATGATCAAGAGATTGTGGGCTATCACTATGGGGAGAGAATTGAGAAGATATCACTCTTTGCAGATGATATTTTAATATATCTAGGTAATGTAGATTCTCTGGATAGAGTATTGAGGGTATTTCAAGAATTTAAGATAATATCAGGTATTATTATCAATTGGGATAAATCGGTGATCATGGATATAGACCAAGGTAGGGAACTACCTCCATCCCCATTGAAGATAATAAAGCATGGTGAACACTTTAAATATCTAGGTGTGAATGTCTCAAGAGACATAAAAGAATATGTGGAATTAAACGTTATTCCGGTAATAAGATATGCTAGGAATAAGGTTCAAGCATGGAAAGGGTTAATGTTGGTATCTCTGCTAGGATAGTATTAATAAAGATGATACTTCTTCCAAAATTTCTTTATGTAATTGTTAACTCCCCAATATGGATTGATCGAGGGATATTTAAGACCATAGATGGGATTTTATCTGATTTAGTATGGAGAGGGAAAAAACCTAGAATTAAATTGGAGACAATCAAAATGAACACCCAGGATGGTGGCTTGGGTATCCCTGATTTAAAAAATTACTATTTGGCCGCACAGATTGGGAAAATAGTAGACTGAGATATAAGGCCTATATGGGAAGCATATTTGAGATCAATCCAGGGGATTTGGAGGCATTATAGTTTATCTCAGATTCTTGAAATGGGGATAAGTAGGAGTTATAAAAAAAGGTTTACCACCGCTAGGAATATTTATACAGGTATGTAATGACATTAGAGATCTTTTTAAGGCCCACGGGTTATATGAAGCTACTCCCATATGGGGAAATACAAGATGGAGGGATGATTTTTTTAGTTATGAATATCATTTTTGGATTAATAAAGAGGTTAGGATGCTGGGTCAAATTTACGATGAGGGAACTCTTAAGACCTGGATGAATATGAGACAGGAGTTTGGATTGAATAATAAAGATATGTTCAGGTTCTTTCAGCTAAGACATGCACTAGAACCTGTGGAGCTAGATATTAACCAAGGCAAAAACCCTATAAATGGGCTACTGAAGACGTGTTAAAGTAGTCTAAGAAAGGGCAGATTGGCATTTATTTATGCAAAATTGATGGAAAAAAATATGAAGATCCTTATCTTGGAGCCTTAAAAATCTGGGGAAAAGTACTTGGCCCAATAGGAATTAATAGGTGGAATCAAATTGTGAAAAGTACTTTGGAGGAATCATTCAATCCACAATTGCGGGTTATGCAATATTTCATAGTTAATAGGCTGTATTACACGCCATGCAGACTATCTAGCATGTATAAGGAGCGTGAATCCAAATGTAATTGGTGTGTAGAGGAGAGGGCGGATTTCGCTCATCTGTTTTGGAGTTGTATCCATATACAAAATTATTGGAAGGGCGTTTTAGAAACTATCAATTTTCGTCTTAGAATAGAAGTAGCTTGGGATCCATTAATATGTATTTTTGGAGAACCAGAGAGAAATAATTGGCATAACTTGGAGGGAAGGGTAAATAAATTGTTAAGTTGGGCACGGAAAGTTATAATGAATAAATGGGTATCAAATGTTTTTGTTCTAAGAGAATGCTGATATATGAAAAGATATACTTTGAGAGAAGTGATAAATCCAGAATCTATGACGAAATATGGGAGGATTGGTGTAGGGAGGAGGAGTGAGGAGGAGATAACCCTTTTTTTTTTCTGGGGAGGGTGGGGGGATGCTTCTATAGGTATGATATAAATTAGAAAGGTCATAGTGGAAAAGTTTGTTATATTATATATCTGTGATATGTATGTAAGGACAAAGAAGAAAAAAGGAAAAGAAAATATAATCATTATATAAAAAAATACTGTCAGTCACAGTGAGCATTACATTGAATAATACACAAGATATCTACAAAACAAGATTCTGTAAATATTTACTCAAAATATGTGTTACAGTTTTCATGGCCACTTCAGTTTGAGTTGATAAATTACCAGTGCTTTTTTGCCTTTGCATTTTGTTGCCATTTTCTGGACACCATAGGAGAAGTATCTGATTTCTAGGGTTTATCACCACTGGGATTTTGACCGATCATTAGCAATATTTGACATGCAAAAGAGAGTTCATAAACATAATAGTAGTGATTCCTCAACTGTATGATTTCTAGTTCATGATTTTTTACTGAGAAATCAAACATAGAATGCTCACACTTTTGTTTTTCCCAGATATGACATTTTGCAGTATGTTACTCTTGAACTCAAAGAATATTTCTTTTACATAGTTGTCAAGATTTCTGAAAAGTACACCATCTAACTGCAGTTTGTTCGACCGTACTATTCCATACATGGAAAAATATTGAAAAACACAATAAGGGCATTTATTAATTTGGGAACAGGGTGGCGCAGGAATCATACTATAATTTTCAGTGGGATGTAAGTTTGTGGTACCAGGGATTAATGAATTTGTGCACGAACAATAAGGTTTAGAAATGTCACTCCATGAAGGTGAAACAGAACTCCCTAGAGCAGCTTTTAGCTGCTTTATTTGTGTGTAAAAAAATTTGCCACAGAATGAGTTGAAAAAAATAGAAGCCCGGCAAAGTGTTGGACACACAAGCAACGTCACAATTTTGTGCTAAAAAAAAGAGTGTTGGAAAAAACCAATATTGTGACACTGCCTCTTCATAAATAAGGTGCGAGAGACACAGCAAGAGAAAAAAAAGATTCTGCCAGTTTTCGGTTTGAAAGTCGATAATAAATGCCCTCCAACATTTCATAAACCTACACTGTACTATGCTGCTATTTCAAATAAAATTGTGATTTTCATTGAAAGGAAGATAGTTTATGATATATTAGAAATTATGAATATTAGAAATGTGTAAATCTAGAAATGAAGTAGTCCCACATTATATTACATTATACTACAATAGGTAAGTTTTAATAAGGGGGTAATGTAGGTCTAAAATGGTAACTTTTAGTAGCATAGGGAACATGTAAATAACACAATGTAAAGGCGGATTTACATTGCCGTTTTTTTCACATAATTCATTTCTCACTGAAGTCATTTTGGCCTATGGACACATACACATTAGTTTCCCTTCCTGGTTTCAGTGATTTTTCACTGCCTTACTGAACCATTCTTTTCAATGGGCTTAGTCACTTCAATTTTTTTCACTGATCAGTGGTCAATTTATCACCTGCTCTTTTTGTGCTCATTGGCAACATTGGATTTGTGGAAAACACTAAAGTGTGAAAAAGCCCATTGAAAAGAATGGTTCAGTAAGACATCAGTGAAAAATCACTGAAACCAGAAGGAGACAAACAATATGTATGTATCCTGCAAATGGAACAGATAACAAGTATAAATGGTAAAAGTGTGTTTCTGTAGGCGGTGGTAATATGAGGTGGTGTTCTCAACCCACAGTTATCAACCCAAGTTGCAAAGGTAGCATCATCCAGAAGAAGGTTAGCTGCTTCTGTTAGCACAATGTCCAGAGCAGAGAGCATATACCAGGTACCAGATACCGTGTACAGGGCCGTAGAAGGGCAAAAACCTGGCAACAGGAATGCTTCCTCCTCCTTTGTGGAAGGAGAAACAAGAGAGGCAGTGCTGCAAGATAACCTCCAGCAGAACACTAAGATGTGTCTGTTAAAACTGTCAGATACATACCCATGAAAGTGGTATGAAGGCCTGGCATCAACATTTGCCAGAGAACATCAAGATTGTCAAATCTTACATTGGCATCTTGTAGTCTTCATGGATAAGAGCAGGTTCAACTGCGCACATGTGACAGACGTGACAGAGTCTGGAGTCGCAGTTGTGAACTTTCTGCTGCTTGCAACCTTCTCCAGCATGACCAGTTTGACCGTAGGTCGGTAATGGTGTGGGGGGTCATTTCTTTAGAGGGCTGCACAACCCTATCCATAGGTACCCTGACAGCCATTAATATTAGATCCTCAAACCTGTTGTGACTATATGTAGAAGCATAGGGCCCTGGGTTATTCTGATGCAAAACAATGTTATGCCTCATGTAGAGTGTCAGCAGTTCCTGCATGATGAAGGCATTGGTGCTATTGGCTGGCCTGCCCATTCCCCAGACCTAGATTCAATTTAGCACATTTGGAACGTCATGTATTGTTCTATCCACCAACACATGTTGCACCACATGCTGTCCAGGAGTTGACTGCTGAATCCAGAATTTGGAGGAGATCCATCAGGAGAACATCTGTAACTTCATCAGGAGAATGCTCAGGCGTTGTAGGGAGGTCATACAGTTACATGGAGGCCACACACTTCTAAACCTGCTAACTTTGTCTTGAGGCATTTAAGTTGGATACAACTAAATTTGATTTTCCACTCTTGAAGCATTCCAAATCCAGGCCTCCATGGAATATTCATTTTGATTTTAATTAATAATTTTTATGTTTTATTGTCCTCAAAACATTCCACTAATTAGTAAAGAATTGCAACTGGAATATTTAATTCATTCATCTTCCATATAGACACATTCCAATCTTCAACTGCATGTTATTAAAAAATGTAGAAGTGTGAAGATAATTTCCTATAATTTTAGCCATATGGCCCCTTAGAATCAAGATAGCTGTCCTTGGATACAACCAACCTTGCACCCTGAAAGTGGAGGCCAGACATGTGCTATTGATCCCTGTCTGACCACCTGGATGCAATAACTCCCAGCCATTTGATAAGGAGGTGGTGGTATCCAAAGACAACAATCTAATTTCTAAGGGACAATATGGCTACGTTTATGGGAAATTATTTTCACAAGGGTACATTTTTAAAAAAAACATCCACTGTATATTCATTGGAAGATTAATTCAATTAAATGTAGATCCCCATATGAGAATAAGCTTTTATTTGGTTAAATTGTCTTAGTATCCTGTTTTATTAAGATTTCCTTTCAAGGCACATAAGCAGTCTATCCCATTCCCTGGAATGTATATATATGTGTGTTTAAAATTGAGAAAGGCGCATAAACCTGCTGTTTCAGAGTGATATGCCCCCTGTATGAAATTAAAGCAGTTATACCCTTGACAATTTGGGTGAATGTGGAGCTGTTGGCAGAGACATGATTACACATTGACATTTGTACCAGAGAAATCTCAGCAGTGACAGTGACACATAGCACACTGTGCAGAAGTAATAGCACGATTGATGTGATTTAAATTAAATACATGAAATACAGAATTTAAAAAGTAATGTAAGTCACATACATTGTCTATGGTAAGTTTGTCACTTGCATTTTTTGGCAATTTTTTTTCACTGAACTAAACCAGACATTGTCTAGTGATTCTATTGATGTTGACAAAAAATTTCATTGCACATCACATGTTAAAAGTCATTGTTTTCTATAATTTCTACACTTTATTGATTTAGTGTGTGTTGTATATGTAAGACCATTTCCTATATCTAGGGGGAAATATACTGGATTGTGATTTGGCCTTAAATGTTGTCTCATAATTTGGCACATATCAGGGTTTATTTTACTATTTTTGTTTTTCATGTGTATTAAAATGTGGGTCTAGCGATTGCTAAATTACGAAACCAAGGACATATGGTTCGTTTAGTATCCCAGATCACCCTGGCATGTTACCTTTAAGTCCATCACTAAACCATGGACAACCAGTCTATTATGTTCAGCATACTGGGTATGAGGGCCTAAGACC
The DNA here is from genome assembly GCF_040894005.1 of Engystomops pustulosus. Lineage (NCBI taxonomy): Eukaryota > Metazoa > Chordata > Amphibia > Anura > Leptodactylidae > Engystomops > Engystomops pustulosus. Next base: position 115,976,963 of record NC_092412.1, read on the forward strand.
AATAAAATTCTCCACCGTGAATTTTACTTTGGCAAAAAAACAAGTTATTCTGCACAGTTTTCAGTGGATTAAAACATCAGATTTTCTTTATTTAATTTTGATCAAGATAAAATTTCATGGCATACAGCATAAATCCCTCTGTCACAAAAAATGCTCAATGCGTTTCAGCCTGAACGACTTTAGTTTGATGAGTAAAGCCATTCAGGCTGAATCATTTTTGTTACAGTGGGATCTATTCTGTATGCCATGAAATGTTATCTTAATCAAAATTAAATAAAGAAAAAACAATGTTTTAATCCACTGAAAACTGTGCTGGATCACTTGTTTTTCGCCTATGAAGTCTGGAGTCTCGGGATCTTCTGTGAACGGCAGGTGGAGAATCTAGCAGGAGTTAATTTTACTTTAGTATTACTTATCAAAGCAAAAATTTGAGATTATTAAAGTTAGAGATACAAAATAGAAGTGCATAGACCCGAGTCAATGTGGCTAAGCACACATCTTTGCTTCCGTATGTCCATTGGGAAAAATAAAGAGTGCTCATCTTACTTTGGCCCATTTTCTTGGCCTTGGGTCTAAGCATCCATGAAAATGGACAATGTAGGACCTTTTCTCAAAGACTTGAAAAACATAAACCTGTAAATACCACCTTCCATTTTTTACAGATGAGGAAATTGATGCCAAAAATTGATAACTCTTGGATCTGCCAGTAATCTTAGATCTTAGATCTCACACACCTCTCAAACATCTCTCCAGGACTTCTCCCGAGATGTACCAATTTCCTGAGATGTTCAATCCCGAAATATCAGACTAATATCCAGTCGCTAACACTCGTTAACTGCACAAAATTTTTCCCCTCTACTTACTAACCCCTCCTCCCGTCTGTTATCTGGAAAACACCAGATACCAATCTTCAGGCTTCCCTGCAGTCCCATTGACCTTGGACCATGTAAATAAGATGGTGGCTGATGGCTGGTACAAGCAGCAGCATTTTTATTTTTCTAATTATTTAATTTTGTTCCCTTATAAAGAATACTTGGACCATTATGCAAGCTCTTATACCTCTTGTGTCACTCCCTTCTCTCTTATAGACGATTGCAAGCAGGGCCCTTACTCCTATTGTTCCATATGACTGTTTGTAACATAAATTGTAATATTTCATTTGTATATGTCCCCTGTGATTTGTAAAGTGCTACAGAATATAATGGCGCTATATAAATTAAGATTATTATTATAACTGACACACCTAATGCATATGGTTGCAATAAGGACATGAATGAAATGCACTCTGCCGTGATTCACCAAGATCGTACGCCCAATATCCTGCATGTGTCGCTTGTTTCCCCACTCAGGTCAGATGGAGTTCACCTTCTTTTAAGTGATGCATTGAATTGCGACACAATTTGAAAGTTAAATCTTACGCTCAGTCCGAATCAGTCGGATCGTCCGACGGCACGCCCCCCCTCCAATTTGTGTCGCATGGAGGCAGCGCAGCTGAGCCAAAAAACAAACACTTTTGACACAATCCCAGAGCAGACACCTGTTAAATACCTGTCAGAGCCGTTCAAACCCCGAAAACAGCAAACAGTATGAGGAAAGTGTGATCCGCGACTCTTAATAAATGAGCTACACAGACTGCACATGGATGCAACACAGATATAAAAAACATCTGCAACATCCCCCACTGGGGCCTAGCCCTTGAGGTGAGGCCTGGAGACAGCCGGGGCCCGCGGTACCGGAGTGGCTGGCGGTTGCGGCCTAAGCACGCTATTGTCACGGTGCTTGGTACGGGGGAACCGGAGGGCTGTCCTACAGCCTGGCAGGTCTCCAGCAGGGTGGTGTTGGCAAGAAATGATGAGGGAGAGGCTGCTGTAGCGGATCTCCCTGGGGCAACCCCTTAATGTCCCGAGTGTGAGTCTCTGGGTGATGGACAGGGTGCCGGTGATGAAGGCAGCCGTATTAGCAGGGACCAGACGGAGACAGAAGTTGAAGAAAACAACTTACAGTTCTTTATTTGAACCGGCAGGAACCGCAGCAACGTGCCTTTAACAGGTAGATGGAGTGCCGAGATGTGAGTTGGAGGGAGCCTCAGGAGATAGTTCACCAGCCTGGATGTAGAGGGCAGGCTGGGAGGCAGCTGTGTCCTGGTAGGAAGCTTCAGCTTGTCCTGTAGGGCTTCAGGTATCACCTTTAAAGGTAAGATGATACCCCTTTTCCTCACTACACTAACTCTAGTCTGATGCTCCACTCTTCAGAGGCAGGGGCTAGGCTCTTCCTGCTCTGGTATGGGTTAGACAGAGATTACTCACTCACTCACTGATTCTCCTACAACAGAATCTCTCTCAATCCTTACTAGAATAATCTAGTCTAATGTTCTCCAGAACATTCCTGGCCAGAGGTTTTATTACCTCCCTTTGGTCAGGTGGTGGCTGCTCCTCCAATCACATCTCAGCTTACAGAGCACAGGATGTAACACATATCATTGGACAACAGCATCTTGCATCATACAAAATACTTAACTCCTGCCTTGCCAGGCAGGATTCACCACTGCAATACCCCTATGTCCTATAAGGACCATGTAGTGTAAGGTGATTACATGCAGGTGGGACGTATTCGCAAACCCTACCTCGCCATTGCATCGGCGAGGGTGTTGCATACCCCGGGGGCAATTGAAAGAGCCGCCCTCGGCTCGACTACAGATGGTTTGGGGCACAGAGGGGGCTAAGGGCACTTCTAGGAAGTGCAGGCTATGTGAGGTGTAGGGACAAACCGCCCATGGTCCTGGAGACAGGCACCTGGGTTGGTGTCGGACTAAGACAAAACATGTAGCTGTATGACAGTTGGTCGCTGACGCCATTAAACCGAACTGTACAGTAGGAAAGGTGTGGTGTCATGTCCTGTAATCCACTCCTTGCACCAAGGCCTGTATATTTGTTGTATCAACGCTTCTTCCCTGGCGGCAATTATATAAGGTGTCTATCTGCATTGCGTTAGCATATGCGACACAAGTACCTCCTGACTGATAACCTTACCCATAGTATGGGTGGCATCCAGGTGCTATCTCTGTAACACCCCCGGTCCCCTTAGGACCCGCAGTTTACGGACTACCCCCACGTGCAAACCTCAGTTTGAGGGATCAGGTAGCGGTCAGTGTTTTACATAGAAAGACGGTCCGACACAGCCACACTACAACCTGAAAAGCCTATGAAAGGGTTAATGCAGACTACTGGCATATCTTCTGACAGTGTGCAAACAGGTTAAGATCACATTGGCTTAGGAGCCCAATGGGTACACATCTTGAACGTTACAAACGTTACAGAGGTGGATAGGCTACTCAGGGTAGCACGGTAGCAAATGTCTCTTTTCCTGCAAAGAAAAGGCATAAAGAGTGCAAACATAATGTCCGTACCTAAAAGGAAAGGCATTAAGTGCAAAATAATAATCAATAAAATGGCAACTTTTCCTTGGTAGTATCTGGCAAAAGTCTCACAGAAGGTCTCTAATGACAAAGTCCATCTTCTGGGTACAGCCCTTGATGTGGGGAAAAGTGCAATGAAGAAGCAAAGGGTCTCCTCTATTTGGAGAGGGACAGAGTCCTTTGAAGACATCTCTGCTGTGGCAGAGGAAGGGTGCTATCATAGCACAAGACAATGTATAGTCTCTTGACTGAGATAAATAAGGGTAAGAGTCTCAGGAAAGTCTCTGGCTCTATAGGGATATGGAGATAAATACACAATATGTACATAGTACAGTACCTGAGGTGGGCTACAGCCCTTCAGGGGTTACTCTGCATCTTCTTCGGTGGTAAGTACTTCGGTGTCAGAAAAGCGTACCTGCCTCCTACTTCTGCGTGTCACCAGCTGGTACTCCTGCAGGTACGCAGGAGCTTTACCTTTTGTCTCCCTTTGAGACCTTCGAAGTTCCGGCCTGGAGAAGATAACAACCTCCTCATCGTCCTCCTCTGAGTCAAGCGCTGGAGTCGGAGTCTCAGCTGCCTCTGATGCTTCAGGGGTTGCAGACACTGGAGCCGGATCATCCTCCACAGGCAGCAGTATTGGAGACTGCGGTGGGGATGATGGTCTCTCCGAGGTACCTCTTACTGGAGTGGAAACAAAACAGAATTGAGGCACAGTCACAAGTTCCAAGAAACTGGGGGTAGGCGAACACAAGGAGGTCTGTAAGTCGGGGGTCGAAGTGAGAGGTGTAGACATAGGGGCAAAAGGACGAAGACATCTCTTCAGCCGGTTCCTATGTACCCGGAGTGGTGGACGGTCTCCTCTTGAAATCTCGTAGACTTCAGGGGAGAGACTGTCCCTAACTAGGTATGGCTCACGCTCCCAACGCCCATCTAGCTTACTGGTAGGATGGTTGTTGCGCAGCCACACTCGATCTCCTGGGGCAAAAGGCTCAGCACAGGCATTACGATCGAAGTCCCTTTTTTGTTTCTCTCGGGCCTCTTCCAACCGCAGATCCACAACTTCTCTGGCATCCGCCAGGCGCCTCTGGTGTTCGTGAACCCAGTCAGTCTGGGGGAGTAAAGACTGGGAATCAGGGGACTCCATGTCCCAGGTCATATCAGCGGGGAGATGTCCGTGTCTCCCGAACATCAGATAATACGGGGTGTATCCTGTGGAGCAATGAGTGGTATTGTTGTACAGGTACACTAATTCGGGCAACAGTTTTGGCCAGTCAGCCCTTTTTGCAGGGGTCAGAGTCCTCAGCATATTGATTAGAGTCTGGTTCATCTTTTCACAAAGCCCGTTGCCTTGGGGATGATAAGCTGTGGTCCTCAGCTTCTTGCAGCCATATAGGGTGCACAGCTCCTGGAAGACTTGGGACTCAAATGCTGTTCCTTGGTCTGTAAGGATCTGGTCCGGACAGCCATAGGGGAGGATGAAGCTCTTCCACAGGGCCGCTGCGGTAGTCCTTGCAGACAGATCTCTGACAGGTACTGCAACCACAAATTTGGTATAGTGGTCAATGATCGTGAGAGCATAACTGTGACCGGATCTGCTGGGCTCCAACTTCACGTGGTCCAATGCCAGGATCTCCAAGGGCCGTTGGCTCACAATGGGACGGAGAGGGGCCCTTTGGTTGTGTCGCTCTCCTCGAGCGATGGCGCAGGCCGGGCATTCTCGACACCAGGCTTCAATGTCGGACTTCATGTTGACCCAGAAGAATCGCCTTCGGAGGGTGGCTTCAGTCTTCTGAGCGCCAAAGTGTCCAGACTGGTCATGGTACATTTCCAGTACTATCTTGGCGTCCCTCCTGGGAATCAGAATCTGGTATATCCGATCATAAGTGATAGGGTCCAGAGTTCTTCTCTTGAGCAGACCTTGGTGCATGCTCAGAGTCTTTCTCTGGCGCCACAATTGAGACAGTTCTCCATCAGCTCTTCTGCGCCGGATTCTTTCAGGCACTCGCCCACTAGAGAGATAGTCCATTACTTCTCCTATGGCACGGCTATCAGCCTGAAGACTCATCCAGAGGTCCTTCTCCGCAGGGGGCTCTGACTCTTCTTGAGGAGTCGCTGGCTCTGCCTCTGTCGGTAGGGAGTAAACTCTCTGGGCATCTTGACGCACAAACCGGGCATAGAACGCTGGCATCTCCACATCTTCCCACTGAGCATCCGTGGAGGGTCCCTCCCACTGGTCAGGGAGACGGGACAGAGCGTCGGCGTTGTCATTGGTCTTCCCAGCCCGGTACTTGATGGTAAAGTTGAAATTGGCAAGTCTGGAGGCCCACCGTTGTTCCAGTGCTCCAAGACGTGCGGTGTTCAGATGCGCCAACGGATTATTGTCTGTGAAGACAGTGAAAGATGATGCAGCTAGGTAGTCCTTGAACTTTTCGGTCACAGCCCAGACTAACGCCAGAAACTCCAACTTGAAGGAACTATAGTTCTGGTCGTTTTGCTCCGGTTCTCGGAGGGAACGGCTGGCGTAGGCTATGACCCTTTCAGTTCCGTTTTGGAGCTGGGATAATACCGCCCCTAGACCTTGCTTGCTGGCATCAGTGTATAGGGTGAAAGGCAGACTATAGTCTGGATATCCCAACACCGGAGGTTCAGTCAGCCGTTGCTTGAGCATCTGGAAGGCAGCTTCTCGTTCGGCCGTCCACTCAATGGATACTCGGGAACGTTGGCTCTCTTTTGGCAGGCCCCTTAGAAGCTCTTGCAGGGGAGCCGCCAGCTGGGCAAACTTCGGGATGAAACGCCTGTAATAACTTGCAAATCCCAGGAAGCTTTTGATGTCCCGTACGGTGGATGGGGTAGGCCAGTCGTAGACAGCTGCAATCTTCTCTGGATCTGGCTCAATTCCATGAGCGCTCACCACATGTCCCAGGTACTTGACGCTAGGTTGTAGCAGGTGGCACTTGGATGGCTTGACCTTCAACCCATGTTGGGTCAGGATTTGGAAGACTTCAGCCAGATGGTGGAGGTGGTCTTCATAAGTCTTGGAGTAGATGATAATGTCGTCCAAATATAGCAGGACGGTCTCGAAGTTGCGATGACCCAAACATCTCTCCATCAGCCGTTGAAATGTGCCTGGGGCGTTGCATAGCCCGAACGGCATGTTGTTGAACTCGAACAGGCCCATTGGGGTGGTGAAAGCCGTCTTCTCTCTGTCTTCCGGCGCCATGGCTACTTGCCAGTAGCCACTGGTCAGGTCCAGGGTAGAGAAGTAGGCAGCTGACCCTAGGGCTGCGAGGGATTCCTCGATTCGAGGCAGAGGATAGGCGTCCTTGTGGGTGATATTGTTGATCTTCCTATAGTCAACACAGAATCGAAGGGTTCCATCCTTCTTCTTCACAAGGACCAGCGGGGCAGCCCATGGGCTGTGACTCTCCCGGATAACGTTGGCTGTCTTCATCTCTTGTACCAGCTTCTTCACCTCTTGGTAGCGGGCTGGAGGGATGGGCCGGTACCGTTCCTTGATAGGAGGATGAGAGCCAGTAGGGATGGTGTGTTGGATCAGAGTAGTCTGCCCAAAATCCAGTGGGTGTTTGCTGAAGGCCTGGTGGTGCTTCATAACGACATCCAGGACACCTTGTATTTGGTCTGCAGGAGTAAAATCGTCGTCTCCAATATTGAGCTCAAGCCACCAGGATTGCTCGGCAGGCTCACCTTCAGCACTTTGCTTCACTTCCAACTGTTGGGAGGCAGACAGAGCGGTTTCCACCAAGTCTTCAGGATGCACGCTGAAGAGAGTGGCTACGGCTTGGTACTTTCTCAGATCCACTGGGGAGTCTCCCACATTTAGTAGTCGAATGGGTACTTGTCCTCGGGATACAGTGACTAGGCTCCTGGCGGCTAGAATGGGCAGGTCTTCATCAGCTGGTAGAGGTTCTACTATCGCCTGGTAGTCTTGACCTTGGACGCCCATGCAGGCTCGACACCATACTAACGTCTCAGTCCCAGGTTGAAGGCGGACAGGTTGGGGATCCTTGATCCGGGCTCTGCAGATTTCTCCATTAGGGCCAGCAAACTTCTGTTGCGCCGCTAGAACCTGCATAGTCTCCTGAATTACCTTCCGGGAACCGTTGGGCACTGTTGGCAGGGAGTCGTGGAGAGCCTTCAGCACTTCAGGGTAGCAGTTGCGGAGGACATTGGTACCCAGTACCAGGGAGAAGTTACCGTTTTCGGGCACACGTGTCACCACTACGCCCTGTCTGGTTAACTCAGTGTCTCCAATGGTTAGCGTGGGCTCCCAGTAGCCGCGGATGGGTACGGGTTTTCCGTTCGTAGCAATAATGTTCAAGTAAGCCTTGGGAGGCTGGACTAAGGATGCTCTTCCTCGGCATTTCTCAAAGGCAGCACTCCGGAGGGTGGTCACTTGAGAGCCGGTGTCAATTAAGGCCGGTAGGGTAACTCCATTGATGGTTACATGAACCATGGGGCGAGTCCCCACGAACCTGGGCATCCAGTTAGATGCGCACACTGCTGGCAGGCTTCAGGCGCGGCCTGCGCCGAAATCCAAGATGGCCGATTAACCCTCTTCGTTGCCGGCCGCACTCGCTCCAGCTCCTCCTCCACGGTAGTTCGCGCCACTTGCGCAGGGGGCGGAGCCTAGTGACGCCTCTGGAGTTCCCGCCAGTGAGGATTTGGCGGGCTGGAAATACTTGCTGCGCCACACGCCTCTGAGGTAAATGCTTCAGGCGCAGCAGCGCCGGATGTAGCAGAGCTGAAACAGTTCTTGCAGGAATTAACCTCTTGAGTGCTGGAGCGGCGCTCGACAGCACGTGGCAGCAGTATAAAGTTCAATGTAGAAACACACAAATACTTGGGCCTAAACCCGGATGGCAGCAGGGTTAGGCAGCACAGTAGATTTGTAATAAAGTACAGTCTATAGTGCCAGAATAAGGCACAGAAGTATATATCCTGTGATTCGTGACGCCACTTGCAACATCCCCCACCGGGGCCTAGCCCTTGAGGTGAGGCCTGGAGACAGCCGGGGCCCGCGGTACCGGAGTGGCTGGCGGTTGCGGCCTAAGCACGCTATTGTCACGGTGCTTGGTACGGGGGAACCGGAGGGCTGTCCTACATCCTGGCAGGTCTCCAGCAGGGTGGTGTTGGCAAGAAATGATGAGGGAGAGGCTGCTGTAGCGGATCTCCCTGGGGCAACCCCTTAATGTCCCGAGTGTGAGTCTCTGGGTGATGGACAGGGTGCCGGTGATGAACTTACAGTTCTTTATTTGAACCGGCAGGAACCGCAGCAACGTGCCTTTAACAGGTAGATGGAGTGCCGAGATGTGAGTTGGAGGGAGCCTCAGGAGATAGTTCACCAGCCTGGATGTAGAGGGCAGGCTGGGAGGCAGCTGTGTCCTGGTAGGAAGCTTCAGCTTGTCCTGTAGGGCTTCAGGTATCACCTTTAAAGGTAAGATGATACCCCTTTTCCTCACTACACTAACTCTAGTCTGATGCTCCACTCTTCAGAGGCAGGGGCTAGGCTCTTCCTGCTCTGGTATGGGTTAGACAGAGATTACTCACTCACTCACTGATTCTCCTACAACAGAATCTCTCTCAATCCTTACTAGAATAATCTAGTCTAATGTTCTCCAGAACATTCCTGGCCAGAGGTTTTATTACCTCCCTTTGGTCAGGTGGTGGCTGCTCCTCCAATCACATCTCAGCTTACAGAGCACAGGATGTAACACATATCATTGGACAACAGCATCTTGCATCATACAAAATACTTAACTCCTGCCTTGCCAGGCAGGATTCACCACTGCAATACCCCTATGTCCTATAAGGACCATGTAGTGTAAGGTGATTACATGCAGGTGGGACGTATTCGCAAACCCTACCTCGCCATTGCATCGGCGAGGGTGTTGCACATCCATTAGGGAACATTTATACATTTTTGGTGCAAGGTCTCTTTTCTTACGCCTGGTTTTAGCAGTGTTTTATACTGGAAGTGCAGATGTGTCTGGTTTAAAAAATTGTCCCCAATTTCAGCAACAAAAAAAGTTGTCTTGAAAAACTGAAGTTTTTGTGGTTCTGACACTCTAAATCTAACCCGAACAAGGGCAAAAAAAAAACTCTGGGATTTCCCAACAAAAAACAGGCACAGAACCATTAATAAATATGCTACATTGTGTCTATTTTCTTCTCGCAAAATAGGACACATTCATATCAAGGCATTAGCCAATATATATTTCTATTTCCTCCATATCTATTCATTTAATTACAAGTCTGCAGATATTTTGAGGTTATCTAGTTCTCAGAATATAACTTCTCTAATGTGTCACTTTTTCAAACTGAAGATAGATCAGATATTAAAACATAATAAAACATCCAGAAATGCCCTCACTTGTAACGGGAAAGTTACTGTTTCTCCATCTAGGTGATCACAATGTGAGCCTTCTGTAATTTTGTCACAAGTGAATAAAGCATGGAAGAGATAATCACATTTATTGCCTTTCACTTCCTATAAACTTGTCAAAGGAATGACGTGTTTTGTTCTACAGAAATGGCTCTGCCCGTTCACCTTTCATAGGAAGGTCACACTTACTAAGCACACTGCCGCTAGGGTGATGATCTGTGAAACATGAAGAATAGAATGCCACAGATGATATTAAGATAATCATTCTGTTTTACAAATCCTTTCTTCTTTTCTCTGACTCCAGGGCAACTTTTGTACCCTCCAAATAATTAGGAAGCTGAATGCTCCTGCCAATGGAGTGAGCTGAGAAGTCAATTCTTTGTGCCTCTTCTATCTTTATATTGAAGGAAAGGCTTTTCCAAACAAAGGCAATTCACTGGGAATATGTATTCTTGGAGAATGAGGTTCTACATTAATGCCAATATCAATTTTTGAGAAAAATATTAAACAATACTAAACTCCTATTCACTCAGCAGTGCATGTATGTGGAATTAATACATTTTATGCATTAAGCTCAATTAGCACAATTAAAATAAGGGGTCATCTGATCATCACATTATTGGTTTTTGATACTGATGAGCTATCCATCACAACAGATTAACTTTCACTATTGGTGCCAGCAACAGTTAATGGTAGGTGTTTTCTGCATACTCCAGTGTAGCAGACACCTACCTTCTATAGAGAGTGCTCAGCCTGTGAGCCTTTTACATACATCCTTAGCAGCATGATGACATATAGTTATGCCATGATCCCTTAGAGGGAACCTGTCACCATGTTCTACCCCACTGAACTACTACTCCCCTCAGGTAGAATATGGAATGTCCTTTCTAGAATTCCATTTTTTATGTAAAAAATCTCCAAAGTCAGAAAAATTTAACTCTTTTCACCCCATTTTCACACAAGATGATTCCAATTTAATGGTTGTATCTCTTCCTCTGATGACACAGAAGAACTGAAAGCACAGAGTAGACATGACCATGTATGAGCAAACAGTCTAAGCAGTGGGTGGCTGAGCTTTCTCTATACAGGGCAGATGTCTGCAGTGGTTCCCAGGCCAGTAAAAGCTATGTATATTGTAATGTTTGAATGAGCAATCAGACCTCCTATGGTTTAAACACCCTGGCAACGGAGGCGGGCCTAATTAGTAATAAAAAGTTAAAAATAAGGAAATATTCTAATAACTGCCCTTTACTCTAGATTGCATATATATATATATATATATATATATATATATATATATATATATATATATATATATAAACTTTTGGCCAGGCTCCATTGGGTTTTATGAAGAGGGAAATAAACTATGATTGGGCTAAAAGGGGCAGCACAGAGGGAGACAACAGTAACATGGAATATGTGGTAAACAAAACAAAAACAATGTGGTCTCTTTTGTCGGAAGAAGACAGGAGTAGACAGTAAGTGTGCTGCTCTCTGATAGCAACAATCAGTGGGTGACATTGAGATGATGGGGTACAGAAGGTGGTAAAGGAGAGTAGATGGGAGATACTGGGTGGAGCGGCTGATTAAATATGTGTCTGACTAATATATGACCTTTTACTGAAGCTGCTGCATTGAGGGCAAATGAGCAGCAGCAAAACCCTCCAATTATATGGCACAGTCACTTATCATATGTAGAGGAACAGCTTATTCTCTATGATAGACAAAGGAATATTGTTGCTTTCTATCCTCAGCCTCCTTCTTGGCCAATTTGTGGATTGTCAATCAACGGGAGCAACAATCCTCCCCAAAATGGCATGCTAGTGCCCAAATGGCTGCAGCAATTTAATTGATGCTGGTTACTTGGCATACCCAACTTTGGGGTTTGGGTCCACTCAACACTACTGTTCAGTCCAGTCAGAAAGTATCAACCCTGAGCAATGCTTCCACCTTCTGGACACAATGACAATCTAAAACAAAGGGTAGATAATTATTTATGCTTTCTGACAACACTTCCCCCACACAGCAGTACACAACATCCTGCAGAGGTGGTGTGATGGCTGGCCCCTCCCCCCCCATGGGCCGCTAGCAGCCGCTATGGCCGTTATCCTGACAGTTACACCCAGGAGCAAGGGGGCCCATACAAGCACATTTGTATGTAGGTGGCCTATGTTTTTATAAAAGGCCAGTTTTTTCTTTTATATTTTGTCCAGGATCCTGAAATGTAAAAATAAAGAATTCTAAGGGTTTACTCTCAGTTTTGATCACTGTATATATACATTGTATAATTATATCTGATTAGCAGTATTATTTTATTTCATTCACTGAATAGTGGGAGTAAATTATTCATAGTTTCCATATTAAAAGTTGTATATATGTTGCATGTGTACATTTTATGTATCTGATTTTTTTCTACCACATTCATGACTAGTTTTTTTTATCAATTGAAACAATTTCAAACCAATTCTCACTTTATTAAAATATTTGCCTAGAAGATCTAATTTACCTTGTCACACATTTTACTTTTTTCCCCCCTATCTATGGAAAATGGAAATTTGTACTCTCAACAAATATTTGATAATAAATCCCAAAAGTACAAGCCATTTTAATTCTAAAGACAGAAATAATGAAATAATGGATATTACCACATTTCATGAAGTGCCTATTGTTTTATTTAATTCATCGTACTGCTACTCCCAGTGGCACAGATTTGGGTAATGACATTACAATTAACTCATCTATTTCCAGGAGAATGGAAGAATTGTCTGTAAGATTGGAATAAGGTTAACTGAACATGGGTGACTACTAGATAATGATAACTGATACAAACATACAGTATATATTAGACAACTGTTTTGGCCTGTCAAGAGATGACAGCCTTAAGATCTATGTTTGGTGCTTCCAAAATCACAGCATGAGAGCTTACTTTAAAGATATATATATATAATTATATATTTATAATACAGGCAGTCCCCTGGTTACGTACAAGATAGGGTCCGTCAGGTTCTTAAGTTGAATTTGAATGCAAGTTGAAACTGTATATTTTATAATTGTAGCTCCAGAGAAAAAATTTTTTTTGCCCTAGTGACAATTAGATTTTCAAAATTTTAGCTGCAATGGGACCAGGGATTATCAATAAAACTTCATTGCAGACCCCTTGCAGCTGATCATTGCAGCCTGGCTCTAAAGTAAAACATCCAGAGAGCTTCACCAGAGGTCACAGTGGGCAGAGGGGTCCGTCTTTAACTAGGGGTTGTCTGTAAATCGGGTGTCCTTAAGTAGGGGACCGGCTGCATAATAAAATATAATATAATAATTATAAAACTATTGAGTTGCCTCTTAGGAAGACTCATGCATTTTAAAGTATTCAGGTGGATATGAATTCTATAGGAAGACTTCAAGTGGGAACTGAAGAGGATTAGCATAAATTAGCAGCAGCTAAGTATGCTTGATGTCAGAGGTGAGTGATAGCACTTTCTCTAAAATGTAAACATACTGAGATGAGTAATTAATCCACTGTCTGTTTTTAAGTAATTTCTTCATAATTCAAGGTTGATTTGAATCTATAACATCCAACATTTATACCTACTAAAGAAATTTCTTTGAGAGCTAATACATATGGAAGACTTATATTACATGTTTGAAACCTTTATTTAAACACACAGGTGTTACTTTTTATGTTAAATCTGTAACGGTATGTCTAAGGCCTATTACCCATGAGCGAGGTTGATGAGTGTAACTCATATCAAGCTCGCATCGTATGCTTGCTGGAAGAAGTTCATATTGTGCATTTTTCGCTGCATCTTTTGTTTGCTAAAAAGTATTTTTAAAAAACATGTTTTGTTTTTAATTTGTTAAAGAAGTTGTCTAGAGATAGTATTTTTTCTTTGTTAACAAGCAGCTTCTCACTAACACAGTAGTTAACGCTCTCCATAGCTTTGGACACGCAGGACATTCTCCAGTTAGCACTGGCACTAATCTTGAAATGCCTCTAAATATAACAGGCAATTATTATAATGTACCTTTGGTATTTTAATTCACTGCTAGAGGCAGCAACATATTGTGGTCCTCCACAAGCTTACCAATTAATACAATAAGGACTCTCTTAGACTACATGCAGACAAACTTATGCTGTCCTAGGGCTGCAAACAACAGATCTGCGGTGTGCATGGGCCCAAAGAAATGAATTTGTCAGTTTGTTATCCAATAAATTAATGGAAAGCACATGGATAAAGACCACAGAGCCTAAAAGCAACCTTTTTCATAATAGGTGTAGAAATAGTATATGAAGATATTTCAATAGAGAGAGATAAGGAGACATATCTATCCCATTTTTCTGTGCCTGTAACAAATATACTTGTTTTAGGCTTTTAGAGTAAGAGAACTCTTACTCTTATGATAGATGAGCATATCGCTGCCTCTGATACCAATGGTCCTAAGTTCAAATCATATCTGAAACACATCAAAAAGTTTGCCTGTAACATTGACAGGTAAGTCAGGAGTCAGTGCTGAGAGAAGACAGTGCCCAAAGTCATAAAGATGAAAGGTAAAGCATTTCCTGCTCTGTCAGAGAGAAGCTTCATGATAACAAAATTACATATAAATTATAATATATGAGAAAAGAGCTTTTTGGTAATAAGCTATATTTTTAATTTTTTCATTAAGGGTGTGTGGAGAGGGGCCCTGGGCTCCCAGTGTGGCGATAGCAGGTGTAACCTATACACTGGGACCCCACTTACCTCCCATTAATCATTGGTCAGTTTCTGGGTCTACAATCATTGTTACATAAGTAGAGTTGTTTGAAGAAATAAGAGGACTGCTCCTTAACTGACCACATGCTACTTATGGCTGTGAAAAACTGTGTGGTAGAACATACACAAATACCACACAGAGTTTTTAGTTACATTTGTGAGATACACTCACAACTTATCCCTTTTCCTCTCATCCTGTCCTTTCTGTCAAAAATGGATCATATTAGGTGGTAAAGACTGCAAGTGTACCTCATATCTCTGACACTAATTAAACCTTCAGTTGTCTGCATTGGCTTTACACTATGCTGTAATAAAAAGCAGCATATTCACAACATACTGCAATACAGTTGTATTGTAGTATATTGTATGAGTGATCAGATCCCCTATTGTTTAAACACCCTGGAGTGTGGAGGAGGGGCCTAATTATTAAGCCTAACATTAAAAATGTTAAAAAAATAACAAAAGTAAAAATTAAAATAACAGCCCCTTCCTCAAGAATTCATGTATAATTAAGAAAACAAGTAAAATCATAAACATGTTAATACCCACTGTATAAAATAATGTTTATTCATTAGAATAATAATAATAAATAGTTGAATAATATAGTCTGAATAATTCATGAGAAGGTTGTACATTTCCCAATATTGTATCAATAATTTCTAAGACTTAATAAAACTATACCGAAGAATAGAAGTCCCGGCACTTGTTGTCTTTAAATGCAGTTGAATTTATTTAGTGCATCAGAACAGTGCAATTCGTGCAATGTTATAAATCTAATTAAATGTCCTTGCAGACTTCTATACCAATGCAGCCTGTAAAAATTAATAAACACAAATCCACGATAAGATGTAATAACCACCTACTACGGATCCCTTTTCACTATATCCCAATTAAAATTCCAAGTGATTGAGCAGACACAATCACTTAGGAGAGGAGGTAACATTAAAACCCTCCTACGACGAAGAGAAACTTATTGGATCCATACCCTCGGCACACTGGAACCGAGAGGATTAAACAGAGATTATGATCTGAGTGGCATTTCTTAAATATACCTTTCCCATTGCTAATAGATTTAACATGTTATTATTATATACATTGTACTGGTTGGTTTCTAATCGCTTCTCACTTTTTCCCTAGAAACGGAACCTGAATGAAGAAAACACCTGAACTCACTACGTCACACCAGGGGAGGCAACGTTCCAGTAGGTTGTGATGTTGGTGGGCAGGATTACTTAGTTACTTTGTATTTAGCTTGTATCTCTGCATTTACACATTGTAGTTGACAAAGGCTTGAGTTACAAGCCGAAACACATTCTACCTGTTACTGTGATGTGGCTGTTCTGATGCAGTAAATAAATTCAACCGCATTTAAAGACAATGAGTGCCGGGATTTCTACTCCTCTGAATTATATTGGCGCTTCCAGACCCTGAGCACCGTTGGAGAAACGGAGTGCCGTCTATTTTCACTTGATCTTAATTAAACTATATACCACTCAAAATCCCTTAATAACCCTCATGTGGAGCCTCAGGTGACCCATTTTAACCCTCAATGGTGCACCCCCCCCACTATGTGAGATTACAGCAAGCAGAGATAGGGGGTAAGTGCTTTTTAAGCAGGGGGGAGGGGAGACAGTGAAACATCATGCTAATAGCCCTTTGCTCATTAGCATAATTTAAAAAATAGATTTTGGAAGAAATATAAGAAGTTTACCACTGTAATTGTGTCTGGATCTATGCATCAGTTTAGAGGCTAAAGAGAAAGCATCACTTCAGATTCCCATATTTTGTGTTCTGTAGTTCTTAAGTATCATATTAAAGATAAGAATCTCATTGTTCAAATTACGTCAGTATTATGGTTCTGAAAGTTACAGTTACAGAGATACAGACAGTTAAAGGATATAGGAGGGATTTTTCACAACTGGGCACATTGTTGTGATACTCCCTTCAGTGGTGAATTGTGCTATAGCCTGCACCAGGATCCTTTTCAGTGGTTTGTATAATATGTAGGAAAAGACATGTGGATCAGTGGCAGAACTGCTGTCGCTATGGCTGTTATGGGGCCTTTGCAGAGGGGGAGAAGGTCTGGTCAGAACCGGCCCCCTTTCCTCTGTATTAAGTATTTATTAATTGACAAAAATAATCAAGTGTATCTGTGTCTTTAATAAACAGAAACATCTGAATGTGTGTAATGTGCCGAAGTGGCAGTTTCTCTTACCACTGCTTGTGCTGGCATCCTGAATGACATTACCATGCTGTGTACACTTGTGTAGTCAAGCAGGGCCTGGGAAGCAGGGAGAAGACCTATGATCAATGCCATGGGACCCATACAGCGAAGTTCAATTGATTATTTTATGAATGCTAAGGCCTAGTACATCACTTCTTAGGGATGGGGTGCTCTGTGTCTTATAGTGGGACACTATATATCATTTCTCAAGAAGAGGCCCTATATCTTATGAGGGGGCTCTGTATCTTATTTGGGGTGGTGTCACTGTATATAATTTATTAGAGGGCCTCCTGTATGTAATTGTCTCATTAGAGAGCACTGAATAGCATTTTAAGGGGGCCTGTATCTTATTGCAGTTATCACTTTACAAATTTTGTTAGAGGACTCCTATTGTGTCATTGATCATAGAAGTAATTCAGAGGGAGCAATATGTAAATCAATTCAAGGAATACACTGTATATAATGAATGTAGTATAATGTATTTAGGGAAGGGCAATCTTTAAAATTAATTAACACGGACCTAAAATTAGGGGAGCATTATATATATTTTACAGTATACAGTGTATATAATTTAATCAAGGGGCATATTCTTTATGGCAATAGTGCTGTGAGAGGTATGTTTGATACTGTAAGTGACTTTGGTATTTTTAATTGCACAGTGTGGAGTTGTGCTACACGGAGCCATGAAGACATCTGGGTTGAATACTGAAGCAATAAGTCATTGTGAAGAGAGATCATTATGCAATTCTGGACTATAGGGAGAATACACATCACTGGAAAGTTGTGAGATGCCTTGTCTATCTGTGTCTAATCAGTCGTATAGTCACTGACTCACCTTATGTTCTTAACAGCTTACTTTAGGAGCACTCTTTATTAATGGTATGTTATATAGTGGGTGGTTTAAATAAGTTAGGGCTATAGGAAAGGGGTGATTATAATATGTGGGGGGTGACAAAGAGGGTATGTTGTGGACAAACTATAGGGGGCTCTAGAGCACTAAATGAATTTTAATGGAGGGGTAACTGTATATTGCGGTGAACAGTATATTTGCACAAAAACGTGCAGTTGGAGGGGGGTCCATAGACAAAAGTTTGCTATGGGGCCCAATAAATTCTGGTTATGCCACTGATGTCAATGATGGTGATAGTGATTTTTCTGCAGTCATGGTAGCTTCTATTGTCATGTGATTAGTCAAAAATTAATATTAGCATTTAGTTTTATTAGTTTTATCGTGAGGAAATGCAACGATTCAAAACAAGACTTTTTAAAACTGACTATAAAGTCATATTAAAGACATGCGGTAATGCAATAATTAAAAATACAACATTTTGTGTGAAGATCTAAAAGTTAATAATCTTTTGCAATAAAAGGCTATTTTTCTAATAGCATATTGACATAAAAACCTCATGTTATATCCATCACAATACAGTATGTAACATGTCTTCTATTGCTGCCGATTTACTTTCATCAAATTAGGAGTTCATTAACCACACAGGGTAAAGCTGTCAGAATTGATCATATATTCAATGGAGAATGAACCTCTAAAAACATTACAATTTTGCTACAAATTATTCAAGGTAAAGTTCACTTAGTAAGATTCTACTACTGCAAAAAGTCCAGCTGTGGTACAATTAATGCGGGGCTATTGGTAGTTTAGGTCAGGGACTCAGCTCTTCAAACTCCATTGATTTTATGGCTACAAAACTCTATATTGAAACTTAAAGGAGAAAAGTTACAATGCAATGAAGAAGGATTTAGTAACATAATTGTAAAAAGTGTTTAATAGCCTGCCTGCTCCAGATGTGCCGTTGTTCAAGAGTTTAAAGGTTACAACTGATTTTACATTTTCTGCTTTGCCTGCTTCAGTTTCAAAAGAAAGAGTAACATTAAAAAAAGTTTCAAAGCCAATGTGTAGGTTTCCTGTCTGTCTTTAATTACTAGATAAAGGAGACGGCTTCTAAAAGACCACCAGTAGATATATTTCCTTCCGTAGCAAATTTGTTATTTATTTGACTTCCATAAGCAAAGAAAGAAATAAAAATATGTCCAAATAAATAGTAATTATACACACCATTTATACTAGCACTATTAATGTATCCCCCTATTATGACTTGTCAAAATATTGAGGTTTTTTTTATTGACATTTAACATTGTTTTAAACAGATTATAAAATAATACATTCATTCATAAGACAAGTCACATTTTTACACATCAATCTTTGCTTATATTTTACACTATTATCATAAAATGTGATTGCTCCATGTTATGTAAAAATTTAGTTTGCATGGTTATCTCTTTTTTTTTTTTTTTTTGACACTTAAAGGGAACCTGTCACCACATTTGCACATATACAGCCAGTGACAAGTTCCTATAGAGCTCTATTAACTAACACCCTTCTTTTAGCTAAAAATTGTTTCGCTTACATCCACATAAATCACCTTAAATAACCTTATATTAATAATCTTATATTGCCTGGCATCAAAGAGGGAGTGTCCTGCTCATCCGGTCCCTCCCATCTAATACTCCCCATGCCTTATGCCTCCTTACTGGTCACAGTTCATATCATGTGACCAGAGTGACATCATCTCAGGTCCTTTAGTCTCTTAACAATAACAAACTCCATACATGTATCTGACCACATGAAGTTATAGCTGCCTCCATGGACTTGTACTTCTTTCCATCCTCCATGGAGGCTGCTGTAATTTCATGTAATCACATACATGGTGTACAGTTTGCTATTGTTTGAAAGATAAAGGACCTGCTATTATGTCACACTGGTCACATGTCATGAATGTAACACAAGGCACCATGTAAAAGAATTGAGACAATGGGGCACATTTACTTACCCGGTCCAGTCGCAATCCCGCGGCGCGTTGTCCAACGCTAATTTGGGTCTGTCGGGATTCGTTGTCCGACAGCTATGCCCCCCGATTTCTGTCGCGTGAAAGCCAGCGCCGATGCGACACAATCCGATCGCGTGCACCAAAATCCCAGGGCAATTCGGTGAAAGTATTCGGGAAACCCGACGAAAGTAGTTGAATATTAGCAGACTTTACCTCAGTACACGGAGGCAGAGCAGGGATTTGAAGAGACACAGGCAATGTTAGTCAAAATCAGATCCTCTTTAAGGATTTTTTTTAGTTAAAACTTAAATAAAAGAGAGCATCTCACATACCCAGCCTTTCCCAACAAGGTGGAGGTGATGTGGTTAGGAGTACACACTGAAGTCTGGCTTTATGAGAAAGTAATCAAATCTTCTTGTAACACATCCAGATAAAATTATAATTCTTTATTTTTCATCCGTTAAAATACAGTACACGACAGGCCAGTGTACAAAGTGGGTGCAAAAACCTACCTGTTTCGGCTAAGTTTTTAAGCCATACTCATGGTAGTAAGGCTTAGAACATAGCCGAAACGTGTTGGCTTTTGCACCGACTTAGTACACTGTCCTATTGTGTATTTTAACAGATGAAGAATAAACAATTATAATTATATCTGGATGTGCTGTTAAGGTAAACCTAGCCGATAGATCAAATCCTGCCATTTCTACCTGCTTATTTTCCTGAAAAGTACTGTAATAGAAAAAATTAACTTAAAATGGTGTTGAGATCTTAGATCGCACCTAACACTTCGAGGCTGAGGAATTTCAGGAATCCACTATGGTGACGTGGGCGTGCGACAGCAAGGAAACTCTCCAATCAAGAGACTGCATGATCTGGGAACCCTGATATGTTATGATATGTATCCTCCTCCTTTTCTGCTTTTCTCTTGCTTTCCTATATAGACTTGTGAAACTAAATAAACTTACACAGTGCTGATTTGCCAGGGGCAATAGCATGAGCATGTCTTGCATCAGCAGTGGTCTGATTCATTTCCTTGCGAGTGTGCACGCATGCAATAATTTAATAATTTGAAACACACAATTGACGCACTATAAAGAGGATATCTTAAATCCTACCCTAACAGTGCTACGACAAAATTAGCTTTATTTAGAAATTCCACACAGCCAGAGTTTTGTGCAACCTTTATTTTATTTTCATACACAACAATCAATGTTGTATCTCTAACTATCATTGTAAGGTTGGCTGTACACATACATGTTTCGCCTGTGGAAACAGATCTGTCTGATCAGTTTTATGGACTGAACACATTGGGAATCCTAGAGAAATATGAATCAAGGGCTCCCTGTCGCCTGCCCAACTGCAGTGCTAGGTCTGTTATAGTTGTTACAATACATGCGCTGTTTTTTGGCGGGTAGACAGTGAGACTTACCTAGTAGCCTGGGAGACCTCATGACTCTTCTCTTCACATTCACATGTTTGCTTTTTCAGATGCAGTTTTTGGAGCCAAAAACTGGTGTGGATCATAATGATTGAGAACATATCATTGAGAGAAACTTCTCCTACTCTCTTTTGACTCCACTTCTGTTTTGGACATCAAAAACTGCATCTGAAAAAGCAAAAGTGTGAACGCACCCTCAGAAGTTTACTCATCTCTACTCATTTGCATATCAGAATTAACTCCTTAACGACCACCATATCAGGATTTTACGGTTAGTCATTAAGGGTACTTCTTCTGATGCACTGCCTTTCTGGGGAGACACGTCAGAGGAATTTTGCAGACTATTGCATCCTGCTAGTGCTGGGTTGGGCTCTGTTATCACAGCACAGCCCTGGCACTAACACCGGGGATTGGAAAAGTTCAGTTCCCAGGTGTTTAACCCCTTAGACACATCGGTGAAACGTGGACCATGGTGTCTAAGCAGCTGCAGAGGGAGTGCACTCCCTCTGCTACGCATTGGTATCCTGTGACTGCAAGCACATGGTGCCAATGGTGTTGCAGGCAGCCTGGGACACAGTGAAGTCCCTCAGGGCTATTAGGCAAGACTGGCGGTCTGGCCTATTAGATGCCTGTAACTACAGATATAGGGGCATATTTACTAAGGCCCTTGTGCCAGTTTTCTGTCGGGCTTTGCACATGCAAACTGCTTGCACAGGTATTTAAGAAGTGTTCTCACCACATTTGACTCCACTTCTGGTTTGGACATCAAAAACTGCATCTGAAAAAAGCAAAAGTGTGAACGCACCCTGAGAAGTTTACTCATCTCTACTCATTTGCATATCAGAATTAACTGACCCACGCACGCACTAGTCTTTCTTAAAAATGCACATAAAAAAGTGGTGTACTTTGTCGGAGCATTGTTGAGGGTGCCACATTCATAGACTACATGCGCCAAAAATCCTGAATCTGGTGCACTCTGCACTAAACAAAGGCAAACTGCACTTAGTGCAATTTGCTCTGTTCTTAGTAAATGTGCCCCATAATGCACTGCACTACATAAGAGATCAAAAGATCTAATAAAGTACAGTGCATTAGTGGCAGATACTTTTAGGTGATATGGGGAGGACTTTCAACACTTTAATAAAAGGTAAACTGTTGTAAAGGGGTAAAATTCTGGAGACAGGTCCTGGATAAAGTATAATACTTATTTGGTTTGGCACAACCTGTTTGACTACAACGTTGAGCCCTATTTGAGAGACACAGAACACGTTTCAGGGGACATTCAGCTGGCTGTTGATTTCTTACATTTCTTACTTTGTTGCCATGTATAATAAAACAGTAACAAAACACTTGCCACAATGATATTTCTACCAGAAGAAATATACCCATATCTACTTATGCATATGTTTTATTTTTTTTTTAGACGCCTTGAATTCACAAGCCTAATCCTTCCTCTATTGTCCCATCATCATGCAAATAATACAAGGAAGTGGTTTGTTAGCTTTGTTAGCATGTTTTAACACCTGCAAGTCCTTGAGGCACTGGAGATGATTTAAAAAAAATGACACTGAGATCCACCATATCCCTGTAATTTGAGGCTGTGTAGAATTTTTGTTACACAATTTTTAATTAATCTGTCCAGAAAAATGAAGTGGAATTGTCTCAGTCTAGAATGTAATATTTCATAATAGTCATGCCTTTGCAGTTGTGCCAAATTGCAATTTTTTTGTGTATTTGTCTTTTTAAATATTTTAAAGGCCTATCACCATCTACAAAATTTTGGAAGTGTACTTTAACTACTATAAGACAGGCTTGTGGTAATCTCAAAAAATAAGTGTCCCTGACATTTCTTCCTCACAGTGTCACGGCCAGGAACTCTATCCACTAGTTCTGTACACAGGTGCCAGGTGCTTTCCTGTACATGAAAAATTCTGTGAAACACTACACTAGTTAAGATGTGGTCTTTCTCTTGTAAGAGTTGTATAGACCTAAGTAGTGGCACCCATGCCTGTGAAAAATTGAAGTGATATGCCATAACATTCCATCATGGTAAATCTATCTCTATTTTTGCAATATACAGGCAGTCCCTGGGTTACGTACAAGATAGGGACTGTAGGTTTGTTCTTAAGTTGAATTTGTATGTAAGTCGGAACCCTATACTTTATCATTGTAACTCCAGACAAATTTTTTTGGTCTCTGTAGCAATTTCATTTTAAAAATGTTTCATCAGAACCAGGAGTAACAATAAAGCTTCATTACAGGCACATGTGATAACTGTTACATCTGTTTATTGTAGTCTAGGACTAAAGTACAGAAAATTACCAAATACCAGTGGTCCGTTTGTAACTAGGGGTCGTCTGTAAGTCGGGTGTTCTTAAGTAGGGTACCACCAGTAATAGATCATGTGTGGCTGCTATAAGGCCAGGTCCATTAAGTGTTGTGGCATTCATAATCCTTTATCTTTTCATAATTTTAAAACTTTAAATACACAACCTTAGATTTGTTTTATTGAAATTTTATGTGAAATAGCAGTATAAAGTATCACATATCCTTGTTATGTAAAGAAAACTTTACATACTTTAGCAAATTTTTGAAAATGCAGAAACTGTGTGGTGTACATATGTATTCCTTGAAAAGTTATAAGTCAAAAAATACACGCAAACCTGTCACCACACTAACTCCCCCCCAGCCCACTAACAGTACCTTCTTCTGTAATATGTGGGTCATATGGACAGTCCGCCCCTGCATATGTGTATGGATGTCTGCCTTCTATTTATACACGCAAAAATAGCACAGTGAACTTGGCTTTACTTTCTGATTCTGCTGTTAACAGACCAAATCTCCACAGAGAGTGGATTGTGCACACCTTAACTAAAATTGAATTTAAACTATTAAGGAGATCACACTGGTTTTGGACTCCATCTTGTCCGCCATTTTAAGTATTAGCCAGGGGTCACGCCGGGGGTCAAGCTCTGTCCAGTTAATGTCATGATTCAAACTTCATTTTTTTTGTGACCTGTTTGATCACCTGCCAACTGGTTCCCTTGACATTTAACGAGAAGCCAGTCTGTCCGTCATCTCTTGTTATATTTTGGTTCTAGCGCCAGCTTATCTCTTTCTTCTCAGGGAAATTAGTATAAACATGTCTGTGAACAAGGCCTATTAACCTTTTCCAAGAATTTGCTGGTAAATTCATTATGGCCAATAGCATTACAGTATTCTATTCATGCCTCTTTGATGATCTTCTGTCTGTGATATTATGAAGCTGAGACAAATAAACTGGGAGAAGATCTTTACATGCACTAAGAGACTGACGTGTGTCTTGGTTTGTGTTCAAGCCCCGGGGCAGTCATGAAAGATTTAATTTGAAAGTCACCTGTACAACTGAAGTAAGGGCGGTTAAGCCCTAGATAAAAATCTCTAACAAAACTAACATAAGGTCTTCTTGAATTGATTGTAAAAGAAAAACATGTATAATAGCAGGTGTGTGAAGTGCAATATGCTTAACCTGCCTAGTGTGCAAAAGTGCCTTCCACTCGCAGGGATTGCCATGTTAACATTTTCCTTTAAATCTGTACTGTGAGCTTGCAAAAAGAAGGTGTAACTTGGTAAAGAAGGGGGACATATGGCATTAAAAATAGGGGTGCACTTGGCAAAATAATGTGGGGCACTTGGATAAAAAGAAGTGGCTCTTGGCAAGAAAAGTGGAGGCACTTGACTTTATATAGCGGATTGTTTATATAATGTGTCAGTGCCCTTGGATTGTCTAGGAGGCCCCTGACAAAAGGAAGAATTTTTTCAGTATAATCAGCAGGGGAGAGAGAAGGCCCTGCTCCTTCCCTGTACTATGCTCCTGAAATAAAAGGGTTTTTTTGCGTATCGGTGAGGGACGCACTTCTTCTTCTAGTATATATTCAGGAGAGAGAAGGACTTTACCCAATTTTGCACCGGGGTCCAGAGGATTCCAGTTACACCACTGGAAATTTCCATGGGTATGTATATATATTTAGTCCTGGCGAGGCAATACTCTTTAGGACCACCGTTGGCTACCTTTACAGCTACAAGTATTCTGGTTTATGTCTCTAGACATATGCAAATGTATACATTAATACAAGAATGCTTAATAATACAAATGCATTTTTGTATAACATATTTTTATTGATTTCTTTTAACATTATACAATAAAGAATCCCACTAAATACAGTGCAAAGACAAATAACCCTCTCTTATCCCCCCCCTCAATATCCTCTACCCTCACAGGTGTCAGTTGCACGCATATCACTTTTATGATTGTCAAACTCCAGTGTAGTAGAACTACTATTTTAGTTTCGGGCAACTATGTGAAACTGTACTTTTTCACATAAGTGCATGTGTAACATCTATGCCAATGTCTTCTTCTGTCTGCAGAATGCAGCTTGGGTGACATTGATTTTCTCTGTTTTGTTAGACTTTTCATAGTGTGAACTGTGTACTACAGTCCCTCTGCAGCTCTCCTGTGGTTCAGCAATAGTTAACTACTTTGATTGACAGAGTTATTCCCTAGTCATCTGCAGCTGAGGCTCTCCCAGTACCTACTTGTTTTAAGCTCACAGCTAGTACTGGGCTGGTTATATTCCTGTCTAGCTACATATTTTCTGCTTTTGTGTTGTTTTGTATCCTTGGTTTACCTATCTTGGTGTTTGTATATTGACTATGCCTTTGTATAATGATTTTGTGCCATGTTTGCTATCTTGTTATGACCCAGATCCCTCACCTTGGAGTTGTTTGTTAGTCTTATTTTGTGTCCTGACTTTGGCGTATGGAGGGACTGTCTTTCGGTTGTCCTGTATCACTTAGGGCTTACTGTCTCCTCTGTCATTCCCAAGTCCAGAGCCCTCATTACAAATGCTTATATATTCCCTCGCTTATATAGTCCATTTTCTTGGACCTATTACAGACCAAATGAATTGGTGTGTAAATCGGGTGTGTAACTGATTACTGGGTGTGTAACATAGACTTAAAATGAAGTAGGACTTGGAGTTAAGCCATTACTAAACTAAATGTTGGAATTCTAGCTTTAGGGATCTAGTGGGGCCGATTACCCCATTATTTTCCAACAGGTAATTCAGATGATGAGGCAATTTTTCCTATCCCAGGATCCCTTTAATTTCATCCAAAACCCAATAATCCGGCTGTATTCCCCCACAACACCAGGGGTGTAACTACCGTGGTAGCTCCATAGAAGACGCTATAGGGCCCACAGTGTCAGGGGGCCCCCTCATCTGACCTGACACTAAAGAATGGAGGATAGGCACCATTGTATACATATTATGCTACACATTGTACAGCATAATATGTATATAACTTATATGTGATGTATATACTGTATGTGTGTATATATGCTGTACATATACATATGGCACTGTATGTGTGTGATGTCTATGTGTTCTATGTGTGCAAGTGTATAGTTGTTTTAGGCCCCTTCTACACTCGCGTTTTTCACACGCGTGTTCCGGTGTGTTTTTTACATGCAGAACTTGTATTGCTCTCTCCCCATTACAATCAATAGGTTTTTTTCAGACTTGCACTTTTTTTCACGCACACATGCATCATGCATCAATTGCCATAGAAAAGATAGAGCTCAGTCCTGAGTCTTGTTGATGCGCGTGTGAAAAACTGACACACTGAACAAATCGTGACTGAAAACTGATTGAACTCTTGTGAAAAATGTCAGTTTTTCACTGACCAAACCCTGATCGCACCCTGATCAGACTGGAAGAGGCCCACAAATCTCTGCTCTATTCTTTTTGTCCCTGGCCTGCAGCTACCATCATGTTCCTCCCTCATAACAACTGCCCGGGACTAGTCACATATACTAGCAGAGCCCCAGGGGAAACCATATTTGACATGCAGGCTCCTCTTCTTGCTTCTGAACTGCTAGCCCAGAGTCCAGAGTATGGGAGAGACCTACACCAGAAAAAAATTAAGACTTTACACTCAATGCAATATGAATAGAGAGACACATTTCACAGACATGTGTCACAGACATTTCACAGACATTATTATGCACTTTACAGGGTTCACTTTTGTTATATAATTATATATATTTTATGTATATATATAAACACTGTACAGGTACAGTGCTGGTAGACATTCATTCTACATAGCTCACAGATTACTTTACGCAGTGACTTATGATGGTAACAGCTCTGGCTGGAGAGAGGGGGATTGTCCACTGCTTTGATGGCACCACCAATGCTGCCTTGCGTGACAAACCACATGGCCGCTGGTACAGTGTTTCCACACCCCTCCATTTAGCGCTGTTACTGGTAATGTAACATCTCTAGCTACCAGTGTAACAGTAACCAGGTACAGGAAAGGAAGTGGGGGGATTGTTGCGGGAAGTTATTGGTTAGTGTGGGAATTATGCTTGCACCGGAGTTACAGCCCGGGGTCTTTGTCAGGTGCTGTGTGCAGGCATGTCACTGATCCACTGCTGAAAGGTAAAAGCGGAAATGGCGCCAGGCATTTGCTTATCACAGCGCCATCTGTGTACAGTCTAACAGATACAGATTAGATCAGAGCATCAAGATCACAAACTTCACATAATGTTGATTTTTAATACTATTGTATATTCTTTATTAACAAGCTCATGTTTGGTTTGTGGTAATATATAACATTTTCCATTTTCTATAATTTGGGATTATATATTTCTTATGTCTATTTTCCATTTTATTCTCTATTCTCAATTCCCTTGCTTATTCTTCTTGGAGAATGTTTATGACATTGTAAATGCTGAATATTAAAAAAAAAATTATAGGCAGAAAGTAAAAACATTTGTCTCCTTTTATTTGACACAGCTCTTTGGTGTATTAGCATTATCTACATTTCTGAATGTCTTTAGTGTAACTGTTGTTTTAAACTATCACAGATGAGCTCTCATGTTAAAAAACATATTCCCTTTGGGAAGATCTGCAAAGCAACATTTGCAAGGTTAAAGAATGAAAATAAACACACTGAGGCTAATCTCTCTTCAAAGAAAATACTTCACTGCAGTGGGATAACACTTGGAAAAGCAAAGACTGTGACCTGAACTTGCACCGGAGAACTAAGATCCAATTGTAGAAAGACAAGCACCAAAAATGTTTGTAAAAAGTATGCATGATAATAATGTAAATAATGGAAAGATATGGAAAATATCATAAAAATTAGCTTTGGTCATGTTTATAGTGCAATTTTTCCTACAATATTATTTGACATCTATTGTCCTCATTGTGTCTTCCACATGTGTGCACATGCTATTTGTAGTCTCTTGTTTGCAATATACTGCTCCATGTCTTTTATAATTAGAGATGAACAAAACTTCTGAGATTTGATTCCATATAAGAAGTATTAGAACCCTATTTAGGCAAAAAAAACTTCCAAAGTGTAAATTGTTTCAAACAAAAACTTGAATGCCTGGACTGTATCCATCTACTTTCTAGCTCTTTAAAACTACCACAGTGCTAACATTGTAACATTTTATACTTTGTATATGAATGCTTGTTTATGATAGAAAACAGCTGTAATACTAGACTGAGCTGTCAGCAGCCAGTCCTCTTCTACTGTAATTGTTGTGACCAGTCAGTACTCAGTCAAGTCTACACACTACCTCCAGGCTACTTAATTATGCAATCATAATATGCATGATATGCATTGGTGCTATGTTATCCCGCCGATCACGGCTGGGAAAGCTGCTGACGGCTTCAACAGGGAGCAGCGATCCATTGCTATGCTATGTCTTGGGTCTTCCGAAGACCCGAGGCTGTCTTGTTTAAACCCATTTATTACAATATGCTAATTGCACATTGTAATGAATGAGGAGGAAAATCCCCATATACTTACATACTGTAACTGCCATACAAAAATCCATAACTTTAAATTTTTTTCCTTATTTCTGCGTAACAACTTTTACTTCTTTGCAACGTTATTTATTATTTCATGCCTTGTACAGGCAGCCCCCAGGTTACATACAAGATAGGGTCTGTAGGCTTTTTCTTAAGTTGAATTTGTATATTTGTATATTTTATAATTGTAGCCCCAACAAAATTTTTTTTGGTCTCTGTTACAATTGGATTTAAAAAATGTTGGGTTGTCATAAGAACCAGGAATAACAATAAATATTAACTATAGACACCTGTGATAACTGTTATAGCTGTTTAGTGAAGCCTAAGGGTAAATTAGAGTAAATTACCAATTACCAGAGGTCCGATTGTAACTAGGGGTCGTCTGTAAGTCGGGTGTTCTTCCCTGTACTGGGAAGCCGGAAAAAAATTCCAAATGGGAAATTGGCAAAAAAACACGTTTGCGTCACTTTCTTATGGGCTCAGTTTTTAGAATTTTCAATGTGTGCTCCAAATAACACCTCTGCCTTATTTTTTGGTTTGATGCAATCACGGTGATACCAAATTTATGCAGGTTTAATTGTGTTTTAATATATATTCAAAAGTTAAATGAATGTGTACGTAAAAAATTTTTTTTAGCCATCTTCTGACGTTAAAAACGTTTTCATAATTAGGTATACAAAGCTGTGTGACATGTTATTTTTTTTGCGAAATGACTACCATTTTGAGGACTGAGCAACGTTTTGTCACATTTCACTTTTTATTACATTTTTTGTGATGTAAAATGGTGTAAATGTAGCGGTCCGTTCTCCATTACCCCATCCTGTATACAACTCTTTCATCCTAATTCTCATTTAACGCTCTTGCAAACCCACTGTATCAAAGTGAATAACAAGTGATAATTAAATTCTTTTTTTTTACAAAGACTTTTTATTCTAACAAACTCCATATATTATAACCTTACATATATTAATTATTTTCCCCCAAGGTGAACCTAATTTTATCTAAATTACAATTTGCTTTATTTTGTAATTC
Source organism: Engystomops pustulosus (assembly GCF_040894005.1). Taxonomy (NCBI): domain Eukaryota; kingdom Metazoa; phylum Chordata; class Amphibia; order Anura; family Leptodactylidae; genus Engystomops; species Engystomops pustulosus. The sequence continues at coordinate 116,006,934 of NC_092412.1, forward strand.
TGTAGCTATAAAAAATTTCCCAAAATCTAGGAGGGCTAAACCTCCTCCTTCTAACTGTGAATGCAACTTTCCTAGACTTATCTGTACTCTTCTATCCCCCATAATAAATCCCTTATTAAAGTGTCCAATAATCTAAAACATTTTTTGGGATCACTAAAGGACTGTTCTGGAAAACAAAGAGGGCATTAGATCATATCACTATTTTGCACAAAACCAATGTAGCCGCCACACCCCCATTATTTTACATAGAAAGGGCTTGGAATTCAGTCTTGTGCAATCCTTAAATGGGTTTTCCTATGAAAGAAAATTCTCAAATTTCAATCCCCTAGCGATGTTTGCACAATAATGATCATTTTAACCCCCTTACTTTACAATTTTAAGTTTTATTGCTGTTTCAGCTCCTATCACTCCCTAGACTGCTCAGTGCAAAATTCTAGGGTGTGGGCAGGGACTCTCTAAGCAGACACATTATGATCCATCTAGCTATGTGAGCTGACAATGTTTTTAGATTATAAGGGTACAGGTGTATAAACACTTTCATCTGGCTTCTGACATTGTACTAACATACTGACACCTGGAAAGAGAGATGAGACAGGAGAGAGAGGATGAGATACATTAGATACCTATTACACAGAGGCATGACAGAGAGAGGCATGACAGAGAGAGGCATGACAGAGCTAGAGGCATGACAGAGCTAGAGGCATGACAGAGCTAGAGGCATGACAGAGAGATGCATGACAGAAAGAGGCATGACAGAGAGAGGCATGACAGAAAGAGGCATGACAGAGAGAGGCATGACAGAGCTAGAGGCATGACAGAGCTAGAGGCATGACAGAGCTAGAGGCATGACAGAAAGAGGCATGACAGAAAGAGGCATGACAGAAAGAGGCATGACAGAAAGAGGCATGACAGAAAGAGGCATGACAGAGAGAGGCATGACAGAAAGAGGCATGACAGAGAGAGGCATGACAGAGAGAGGCATGACAGAGAGAGGCATGACAGACACAGGCTGACAGACTTTTACACTGTCAGCACTGCTACATTTCTGTTCTTCCTGGATCACTTATCTACTTGTAGTTTGTAGCTTCTCTCTGCTAACGATGTGCTGGCAGGAACTGAGGAGTGTCTGTGAACTCAGTGCTAGGAGTGCAGAGGGCAAGGTTACAGTCACAAAGCAGAGAGAGACAGAGAAACTCATCTCCACATTGTCACAAAGGAATCCAAGATGGCATCCCGACCCTAAGTCAGAAATTACAGGTTTGTGTCTAAGGGCAGCTGAAATTGTGTACACCAGGACTAATAGAGATAGGTTGGACTTATATCTGTGAAATTCTGTAATTTTGTTATTAACATTGAATTAGAGAATGTGTTATTTTGTTATCCTAAGTATGTATAAGAAACTTGTCTTCGTGGGAATACCCCTTTAACATATTTACTGATCATTATACCAAGGTATTTCATTTCTGATATTACTTTAAGCTGACCAAAGTTCTGTGCCTCTTCATTCACTGGATCTAGTAAACACAAAGAATTGCTTCAATTAATTTTTATTCCTAACATTTTGCCCTGACCTTCTATCAAATCAATTATTACTTGGATCATACTATATGAATGGTCCAGGAACAATAAAATGTCATCCGCTTATAACTGCAGCCTATCCTCCCTTGGGCCTCTTACAAAACCCCTTATGCTAGCTTCATCCCTCAAATAGCATGCCAACGGTTCTAAGCAATTGCAAATAACATGTCAACCCAATGTAACTGCCACACTATTGAAGCTATTGAAGCTATACTCACTGTTGCAGAGGCCCCATTGTAAAAGAGCTTTATCAAGTCAATAAACTGGGCCGAAACTCATTGTCATAATGGTTGCCCAGACATAGTCCCACTTGACACAGTCAAAAGCTTAAGATCAACAATTAACTTTTGTAAGAAGCATCAAATATTTTTACAGTTAATGTAAGTTTACACCATAAGGATTATCAATAAATTCAATACTTCTGGACTTGTTGGTTTCACACTAACCCACAATTACTACAAGCTGAATAATGAATAGGTTTTGCAGTTGAGTGGAACAGTGATCATGGCAAAATTATCTCGAACATGTGTAATTCTCTAGGTAGTGAAAACAGGCTGCTTCGAAGAGGCCAATTATGGAGTAATAAGCTAAGTGTTTTGGTCTTTGACTAGTTCATCAGCAAGTTTTTTCTCCGATGCCATTAAAAATAATTATATTGATTTTTAATTTACACTCTGCGTTAATGATCAGTTTAATGGGTGTATTTATGTATTTACTTTTCACCAAGCTTCAGCACATTTCTGTAACCAGTCACATAAACAAATTCTTCTTATTTGAAAACTACAATTACTTTAGATGGGTAAAAGTAAGAGCAAATTGCCATTAATCTGTTTTGGGAAATAATTACTTCATAGTCCTACAGTAGAATTCTACAGGAGCTGTTTGTGCTTGTTTCTTTTCAAAATAAGGCTGACCTACATCACAATACTCGACCAGTCACCGGGATTAAACACTCCCCCTTGTTGTATTCTTATACATATCCTGAATATTCCTGTCCATGGATCCATGCAAATCATCCACAATGTATGCACTCAATATAAATTAATCATTTTGCAAATATACACAGATAAATAATGGACAATGCAAATTTTACCAATGCTGTTGTTAAGGTAGCTTCGAAGGGCAAAGGGATACATGCCTCACAACCTTCAGGAGATGTTTAAGAATGCTAGGAGGAAAGATCATATTTTCCTGGTAAAGTATAATGACCTAGCTCAGCCGTAGATTATTGAATGGGGCACATTTGGATGGATTTATCAAAGGTGTCGAAATGTAAGACATTTAGATAAAACAGTCTTATTCTGTACACAATGGGGCAAATTTACTTACTTCCAACGAAGATGAAGTCCAGCGTGATTCAGGTATCTTGTGCGCCCAATTTCCTGCATCTGTCACTTCCCTGCTGAGTTCTGCCGGAGTTCACCTTCTTCTTCTTGGTGCTTGTAAGTGCGTGTTTTGCGACACAATTTGAATTTAAAATCCAGCGCGTAGTCTGAATCCATTGGGTTGTCCAACGGCCACGCCCCCCGATTTGCGTTGCATGAAAGTCATTGCGATTGTGCCAAAATCAATCCCGCGCGCCAAAAACCCTTATTAAATGCAGCGCAACACGGAAATTTTTGGGAAACTCAACAAAAATGCGGCCCATGGACCCTTAGTATATGATCCCCAATATATCAAAGAGACTGTTTTTAGCCAAAGCCACACCACTTTTATATGACTTCTAAATGGCCCAATGTGCCTTCCCTGTCCTTTTCAATTATTTTTTCTCATGTCTAATTGTTCTAGAATTCTGTCCCATCTTCAATAGTAAATGTACTCCATCAGTTAAACATCCTAACATGCTTCCGATAATGTGAACTAGATGGAGGGTTTGGTGGGCCTGGTTTCTGCACTGGCAAATCAGGTTCTTGCTCTCTCACAACATCATGGTGAAGCTGCTGCACCACCTCTTGCAGTTTAACTGCCCCCTTCCTCCCAAGAACATTAGGTAAAAATATTGCTCCCAGATTGTTTCTCAAGTGACTTTTAGAAATTTAATAAGTTCTGGGATTCATGTTTACTTTATTTCTGCGTGAATACCTTTGCCTACCAAGCGCAGATGGTAGGAGTTGTTATGTTCTTTTTGCAAGGCAGGAATGGAGGAAGGATTATCCCTGAATTGACTTTTTTTCGATCCCTAGCGTCTATTTATTCTGAGCCCAGCCATATATCGCTTGAAGAATCTCAACTCCTGTCCAACAAGGCAAATGTTCTGCTGAAGAGTATTGCATAGAGTTCCAGAAGCACTTTGTGACATTGAAGTGGTGTGAACCATCTTTGAAGGCCTTTGGGGACTGACCGCAGGCTTGGGGGCAGATGCAAGACTAGGATAGAATATGTTCCAAGATGCTTCAGTAATCTGTGAAAGTTGGTTCAATTCATACTAAGCTTGTGATTTTGGTCCTGAAAAATTGGTATTCTGGTTCTTCTGTGGTGAGGACTACATAATCCTATCTTTTATTGGAGTACAGGGAACTTATTAAAATGTGTCCCTAATTATTCTTCCCATTACACTTCATGGTTTGTGTGACATGGAGGAGGATAAACTGGAGGATCAGTGCATTTCATGGTTTTGCAGTAGTGGTGGAGTCTTTGTGGTGGAGATTGATGCTGCTGGGATAGGGATTGGAGATGTTTTTTCTCAGGGTCCAGAATCTCTTAGTCATCAACAGCTTGTGGCTTTCTTCTCAAGGAAGTTCTCCCTCTCCGAATGTAACCACGACGTAGCTAATTGTGAACTTGTGGCCATTAACTTTTTGTACCAGCAATGACCTAAAGGTTGCTCCTGAAAAAGTCTTGCCCCCCAATGTCACAATTGCTGTCAATTTCATTGCTAATTATCAAGATCTTGCACCTAGAAACACTCCTAGAAATAGATCTCTTCCTTTGGGTGCTAGAAGAGATTAATTGTTATGCATGTTCTGTATATGTGTATATACTTATATATTAATACATTGCCCTTTAATAGAGACCCCTTAGTGGTGACAGCCCATTACTGGTCTTAGTGGTGATGTTTCCTCTATATCCGCATTAGCTGCTGGGAGCCGAAGATGGAGCCTAAGACAAAAGAGGACCTGCGGGGTGTGTTGGAAAGGTGAGTACAGAGTTTTTTTCATGGACTCGAGTATAAGACGAGTTAGGGTTTTTTAGCACATTTTTCGCTGAAAAACTCGTAAGGCAGTGATGGCGAACCTTTTAGAAACCAAGTGCCCAAACTACAACCAAGACCCGCTTATTTATCGCAAAGTGCCAACACAAAAATTTAATTATTGATTTATACTCCCTTCTCTGTCACAGCTTTCATTCATATCAGAACCCTGAGGACACCAATAAAGCAGAAAATAGAAGAAATTTGGATGATCATTGTAGCTTCCCTCCAGGGTCCCATAAACAGAAAGAATTGTCAGGGCAGGAGCTACAATGATAATCCAGATCTGTCCACACCTTCCCACTCCTCCAGCAGTCCCAGGTAGAGTTGTCAATTTAAAATAGCTCTGTGCACAGCAAATCCTGGGGTGTCTGGGACAGCAGGGAGATACTGGGAATCATCTCTGGTGATGGCCTGAGTGCCCACAGAAAGGGCTCTGAGTGCCACCTCTGGCACCAGTGCCATAGGTTAGCCACCACTGACATAAAGTATGTTGTATACACAATCCGGAACAGAAACTGCATTTGAATATCGAGCACAGCTTATCCCAATGAGTGCAGCATGAACTTTCAATTCCAAGGCTATCCTGTGTGCAGCCAGCAAACAGAGAATAATACTTCCAAGAACAATACTCCAGTCCAGGGGGTCAAACCATGATAGAGTTAGGATAGACATATACACCTGACTAAAATCTTGTGGGTAATGACTTCTTTCCGGGGAAATGTCTGCCCAGGAAAAAGCCATAACTGTTGTAAGTCATAAGTATTGGTATCCAATTGATCATCTGCATTTGAAGATCGAGCACAGCGTATCCCAATGAGTGCAGCATGAACTCTCAATTCCAAGGCTATCCTGTGTGCAGCCAGCAAACAGAGAATAATACTTCCAAGAACAATACTCCAGTCCAGGGGGTCAAACCATCATAGAGTTAGGATAGACATATACACCTGACTAAATTCTTGTGGGTAATGATTCTTTCCGGGGAAATGTCTGCCCAGGAAAAAGCCATAACTGTTGTAAGTCATAAGTATTGGTATCCAATTGATCATCTGTTAGATAATTGGTATGAACATTCTGAACAATGCTTCCCTTAATTGACAGAAAAGGGTACGAATAGATGGTCTGGTCATAACATGGCCAGATGCAGTTGAGATGCAGCCAAACGCCTTTAATCCTTAACAAACTTATTTGACTCTTTAAAATAGCCTGATTTGCATGATACCAAACCAAAATGAAGTAACACTCATTTTGTTATGAATTACAGTGAGCATTCAGCTTAATCTCAGCTGCACCTCCACCACATCATGACCGCACCGTTTATTCATACCCTAAGTGGACTAGATTAAAAAATTAACAGAACGAACTTGCACAATTGTCAATAAGCCTACTTTTGCACTTTCATCTGGCAACAGCCAAAAAACTCAATCCTGCCTGATTACATATTTGTCAGGGTATAGTCTGCTATCTAATATATAAAGCTGAGTGTATGTGTGTGTGTCTGCTAAAGGAGTCTGTACCATCACATTTACAATCACTACATTTTGTATAGTTACACTGTGACTTAGTAAACATCATAGACTAGGTTTTGGGTTTAAATTTTCACCCTGCGCTTTCCAATTGTTGACCACCATACTCAGGGGCGATTGTCTGCTGCTGCTGTGGCAGTTAGAAGCTGAGCCATGATTGGTTACTATTTTGACATGACTATCATTAATATGAGCTCAATGGGGAATATTTATCATATGCTGGCGCTCGTGCCCCACCGCAGCCTCTTGATGTATCGGGCTGCCAGTCGCAGAGGTCCTGATAAATATCCCCCAATGAGTATAAGACAGCTCATACGTGAGGTAAGGTGGATAGAGAAAAACAGAGAGACAGGCTGGGAGAGAAAGTGAGACAGGCAGGGAGAGTGAGTGAGTTACAGAGAGACAGGCAGAGAGAGTGAGTGACAGAGACACAGACATGAAGAGTGAGGAAGAGGCAGGCAATGATAGGGAGTAAAAAAGTGAGACAGGCAGGGAGAGTGAGTGGGTGAGTGAGAGGAGACAGGCAGGGAGAGTAAGCAAGGGAGAGACAGGCAGAGAGACAGGCAGGGAGAGTGACTGACAGAGAGACAGACATGGAGAGTGAAAAAGAGGCAGGCAACGCGAGTGAGTAAAAAAGAGAGACAGGCAGGAAGAGTGAATGGGTGAGTGAGAGGAGAAGGGCAGGGAGAGTGAGAAACTGAGACAGGCAGGGAGAGTAAGCAAGTGAGAGACAGGCAGGGAGAGTTAGTGAGAGACAGAGAGACAGGCAGGGAGAGTGACTGACAGAGAGACAGACATGGAGAGTGAAAAAGAGGCAAGCAATGCGAGTGGTTAAAAAAGAGAGACAGGCAGGGAGAGTGAGTGAGAAAGTGAGAGGAGAAAGGCAGGGAGAGTGAGAAAGTGAGAGACAGGCAGAGAGAGAGTGAGGGAGAGACAGGCAGCGAGACAGACAGGGAGAGTGAAAGAGATAGAGGCAGGGAGACTTAGTGAGAGACAGGCAGGGAGAGTGAGTAAGAGACAGAGAGACAGGCAGGAAGAGTGAGTGAGAGACCGGCAGGGAGAGTGAGAGACAGGCAGGGAGAGTGAGTAAATGAGAGGCAGATAGAGAGAGTGAGAGAAAGGTAAAGAGAGTGAGTAAGAGACAGGCAGAGAGACAGGCAGGCACAGTGAGTGACAGAGACAGGCAGGGAGAATGAGAGACAGAGAGATAGACAGAGAGAGTGAGAGACAGGCAGGGAGAGTGAGTGAGAGACATGTAGGGAGAGTGAGAGAAGGGCAGGGAGTGTGAGAGACAGAGAGACAGGCAGACAGGCCTGTGATGGAGTGATGGAGAGACAGGCAGGGAGAATGAGAGACAGAGAGGTAGGCAGACAGGCCTGTGATGGAGTGATGGAGAGACAGGCAGGGAGAATGAGAGACAGAGAGATAGGCAGGGAGTGTGAGAGACAGGTAAGAAGAGTGAGTGACAGACAGGTAGGGAGAGTGAGAGATGGGCAGGGAGCGTGAGAGACAGAGAGACAGGCAAGGAGAGTGAGTGAGAGACAGACAGGGACATATAGATACATACGTAGATAGATATAACATATTTTTTGTTAACCCTTTCTATTTTGTTATAACTATAAAAGCTATATATCCTGGGAAACGCTGGGATCTTCAGCTAGTCACCTATAAAAGCAATTTAGTGTTATGGTATCATAATGATCTGTGTCAAATGAGAAACCCAACTCAGCCATATTTGTGTTTGCTATCAGATATATGTACCCCTGCAGAAAACTGGCAGATTTTTTTTAGTACAGTGTTGCAGTGTTTAATGGAACTAAATGGGTTAAAAAGAAAATCTAGAATTACAACATTTATGGATCTCTCATTAGCTACCAGGATATCTCACTAGATAGAGGTGTAGGTGTGTGGCAACTTACTAGGAAAGGGAGAGGGCTTAGTACAATGAAGCACTGTCTTGAGTCAGTCTACATGCTGAGTAGGGTACTGTATTGCTGCAATTCGCTTTGACCAAACTATCCAGACTAAAAGCTGTAGCACTGTGTGAATTGCAAACAGACCCCCACCATGAAGCAAAATACCTCAGTATATAGTTGTTTCAGAATAGGGCTACATTCTTCTAAATTCTTGTAAGATTTTCTTACTGACAGATAACATGGGACTCCAGGGAATGGCCTGGGATCAAATGTTACCTCCCAGTCTGAAACACACCTTATCACCTTTTTATGACTTGAGCTTGCATTTCACAGGTAGATTGTTATATAATATTACAGCTCCTTACTATAAATGCTGTGTTCTGGATTACTTTAAACTGCACATTTGGCAAGGAATATGGATTTCTATCACGCTTTAGACTAAATTCTTTTTTATGAGAAGACTTCATTGATTGCTGTGATAAATAGTATTGCAGGGTTAAAAGGTGTTAGAAAGCATTAACATCATGAACCTTTTCATGGTTTTTCTTTCTGAAATTCTGTTTATTTTTCATACATTAAGACATTCATCATTTTGAGTATTTTGGCAATTGAGCTACTATCAGCCAGTTATTTCTTTAAATGCCCAGATTCTAGAGCCTTCATAGAGGGTTTGTGACTCCTGCTAACAGTTCCTGACCTTGAGAGGGTGCTATTTGAACCAGGGGCGCACCTGCCATGAGGCGAGTTTAGCATCTCACCTCAGGTGACGCGCCTCCGGCTCAACGAGGGGGCGGCACCGTGCTCCCACATCCCGCTGGCAGGACTGAGCTCCCGCGCGCTGGAGGGGACCGCGTTACAGCCCACCGCCGGCACCAAGCTTCAGCCAAGCATCGAACTCCCACCCGCTGTCTGGCCAGCACCGCATTCCAGTGCTATGTCTGGCACCGTGCTCCTGGCCGGCGGCCGACACTGTATGCATTTGTATGCTGTATGCATTTTATGATGCATTGCGGCATGCTGTATGCATTTTATACTACATGGCTGTATGCTGTATGCATTTTATACTATATGGCCTTACGCTGTATGTATTTTATACTACATGGTGAAAGCTGTATGCATTTTATACTACATGGCGGCATGCTGTATGCATTTTGCATTGCCTTATTTTTACACCAAACCAATATTATGGATCTGGTCCTGACACTCCCTGATATATTACATATAAGGGGGGGGGGGCATCTCTCTATGGCTCGCCTCAGGCAGCAGACAGGCATGGTTCACCCAGTTTGCAACTACCAGCCTTTCTATGTATTGGCAGGGTTGTTGCACATGTAATTATCTGGATATCCTTCACTGAGAACATGTAAATGTAACTGTGTTTTTATTAACTTTTCCAATAAAGGAAAGTGTTTTTATTATTTTTTGATATATATATTGGTGAGTTGGTTCTCATTACTATGTGACTGGGAGATCTCTTTTGATAGAAATTTGGCCCATGTGTGACTTTGCTCTTTTGGAATGTTTTGGGTCTCAAAATCCATACTGTTTTGTAGGAGGTGCTTTACTGACAATCTTAGTTTAGTTTCACAAATTTTTTTTGTGAAAAAAATAAAATAAAATGTTGTATGTGTTTATTTTATATACAAAAAATTAGCCAGTAGAAAATTTGGGCTTAAAAACAACATTGTGCAAAAAAAGTTGAAAGTTGCATAAAGTATTTGCATCAGTTCTGGTATGATTTAGGATATTTAGTGTCTAGATGCTGTGGTACTGCTATGTGTAATGGCAGTGTTATGTATATGTCACTGTTACGTGTATAGTACTACTTTCCGTTGTAACATGTAAAGCTTAGTTAGCTTTATAGCAGCTTAATACTGGTTTTTTTTACTTCATAAAAATCATTTATTCTAACCCTCATCCCCACTACTAATTTGATATTTTTCTATAGGGTATGCAGCAAAGATAATTCCATTTTCCCTATACTTCTATTTGAGATTATAGTAAAAAAGGGTTCTTTCTTTAAAGTTCCTTTTTCATAGAAGATGGTCTTATCTATGAATAATATTATAATTTGTGACATTGTAATGTTTCCTGATTCCCAAGAAGTGTCTTAGTACGATTTTGCCATTATAAATAAGACTGTGAGCACTGGGCAACTGGGAGGCATCTCAATTCTCTAGTGTCTGCCACTGATAGGATCTGACATTTCATGAATCATTTGTCAGCAGGGGTTCCAGAACTGGGCTGTCAACTTCCTGCAGACAGTTCAGCTATTTTATATTTTACAGTGCATTTTGAGATGATCAGTGGGCTATAGTTTAACAGCTCCTTCAGCATTCATAGTATTTCATTTGATAGTGAATAAGACATAATTTCGATTTGCTTACTTCCTCTACCTTTCATTTCGACACATCAGTAAATGCCACATTAACCGATTGATATTATTTGTATACACTGCATATTTATATAAAAGGGATATTGATCAGCTTTTGTTTTATCTGATATAATATTATTATTGGTGATCATGGTGTAGTAATTGTGATGAGAGTGCATAAAAAGACATCCACATATAGAAGTCAGTGATTATGACTGCATGATTGAAAGAAAATATGAATAACTACAGCACATAGGTGTTTTTATATGCTGCTATATACTAAGTATAAATTTTCATATACAAAGGCAAGTGGAATAATTTTAGTTCTAATTTCATACATCTGTAGGGGATGTTTATTGAGGCTCTCTAAGGTAGGTTTCTTCTGGGCAATGAAGGGATAGACAGACATCTTAACTAAATTTCAACAAGACAAGAGCAGGATTTTAGCCCTGCTTCTCCATACCCCTATCACTGGATGCACTTCTGGGATATGACATCTAATTGAACAACCCTTTCATCCCTGGAGAGAGCTCAAAACAGCAGGCTAAGCGGTGAATCAAAGTCAGTCAGGCCTTTTGCTCAGCTGCAATTGAAGACTAACCACTGGGCCATCTGGACGATCCCATGACTATTTTCTGAGCCAGTAATCTGTAACTGATTACTTCTGAAAAAGTAATATAACAGGCAACTCAGCAAGCAGATATTTTACTTTTTATTAGAGATCAGCCAACATCATGGACTTGATGATTGTCTTTGCCCTAGACTGAAACCTGTATATTTATCTCTAACAGGTACAGGGATGATGGTGTAGACATGTTAGTAATTGAGTAACTCAGTAACATATCACTCATAACCTCTGATACAGCATATGCACTGTATCTGTCTATAATTATTTGAGGCTAGAACTAATATTACAACAAATGCTAAAATTGTTTATATAAGAGTTATTCTATTCTATTATTGTAGAAGAGGCACCAATTAGAGATGAGCGAACACTAAAATGCTCGGGTACTCGTTATTCGAGACGAACTTTTCCCGATGCTCGAGTGCTCGTCTCGAATAACGAACCCCATTGAAGTCAATGGGAGACTCGAGCATTTTTCAAGGGGACCAAGGCTCTGCACAGGGAAGCTTGGCCAAACACCTGGGAACCTCAGAAAAGGATGGAAACACCACGGAAATGGACAGGAAACAGCAGGGGCAGCATGCATGGATGCCTCTGAGGCTGCTTAATCGCACCATTATGCCGAAATTATGGGCAACAGCATGGCCATGACAGAGTGACAGAATGAAGCTAGATAGCATGTAAAACATCCAATAATTGACCCTGACACTATAGGGGACGGCATGCAGAGGCAGAGGCAGCGGCAGCAGGCTAGAGAGTGGCATGGCGACATACCCTAATTGGACTCAGGCTTCAAACCAATGGGTGTCAGAGAGGAACCAAAGGAGGTGAGCAAGAAGCGCTCAAATAATATCGGTACATGATAAAAGTTTGCCAGTATATTTTGTGGATTACACAGCAGGGTGGCGACAAAGTTAACATGGAAGCCATGAAAACAACCCAAAATTCTGCCTGACACAGCTCGTTTGATAAGGGGACCATGTATGCTTACAGTTCATGCCAGTCGCTGCACTGGCTGCCAGTCTCCTTTCGAATACAGTTTAAAATAATAATAACCCTCATCCATAAAGCTCTGTATAATGCTGCACCCCCCTACCTCTCCTCTCTTATCTCAGTCTATCGCCCAACCCGTGCTCTTAGATCCGCCAGTGATCTTAGATTAACCTCTACCCTAGTGCGGACCTCCCACACGCGTCTCCAAGACTTCTCTAGAGCTGCACCAATTCTATGGAATGCTCTGCCCTGGACTATCAGACTAATACCTAACCTCCAAAGTTTCAAACGTGCTCTTAAAACCCATTTCTTTAGGCAAGCCTATAACACTCATTAACTGCATGAAGTTTTAACTCTTCTACTAACCCGTCCTGTGTCGTCCTCCCATCTGTTATCCAGCAACCAACAGGCACCAGACTTCTCTGCAGTCCCATTCACCCTGGACCTGGTATATAAGATGACGGCTGAGTGGTTCAAGCGACAGCAATTCCATTTATTATATTTTTTTCTATTCCCTAAGAAGAATGGCTTGACCATTAAATATTCTTTTACCTCGTGTTACCCCATCATCTTCATAAACCGTAAGCTCTGGCGAGCAGGGACCTCACTCCTGTTGTTCCATACAAATGTTGTGCTCTGTTACATTACATTTGTATTTGTTTCCTATGATTTGTAAAGCGCTACAGAATATGATGACGCTATATAAATAAAGATTATTATTATTATTATTATGGAGGCAGTGAACTAGTAGTAGATTAAAGGTGCTGCAACTATGTTAGTTGGATCTTGGGATGGAGCTGGCGCTCTGCAGCCAGGCGAGCTTTTGCCAATCCAAGCCCCTGTCTCTAGGCTACTCCCCAAACAGCACTTCTAAGAACCTTTTGTATAAGATCAAGTGTAGTAGCGTTCTTATAAGTTTAGGATATGGCGGGTGAGGGGAATGTAAACAGATGCGCAAGAAGCGCTGAAATAATATCCCTAAATGGTAAAAGTTTGCAAGTATATTTTGTGTATTACACAGCAGGGTGGCGACAAAGTTAACAACTTTGATGTGGAATGCCCTGTAATAGCTCTTGGGCGGTGTGCCTTTTATCGCCTAGGCTCAGCAGTTTCAGCACCGCCTGCTGTCGCTTAGCGACGGCACTGCTGCTGTGCCTAGAGCTACCGACTGATGGCGCCATGCCCACGGATGGTAATTCGGAGGAGGAGGAGGTGGAGGAGGGGTGGGAGGAGGTATAGTAGGCCTTTGAGACCTGGACCGAGGTAGGCCCCGCAATTCTCTGCGTCGGCAGTATATGACCAGCCCCAGGGTCAGACTCGGTCCCAGCCTGCATCAAGTTAAGTGTAGTAGCGTTCTTATAAGTTTGGGATATGGCGGGTGAGGGGAATGTAAACAGATGCGCAAGAAGCGCATGATGCGCATGGAGCTGGCGCTCCGCTGCCAGGCGAGCTTTCGCCAATTCAAGCCCCTGTCTCTAGGCTACTCCCCAAACAGCACTTCTAAGAACCTTTTGTATAAGATCAAGTGTAGTAGCGTTCTTATAAGTTTAGGATATGCCGGGTGAGGGGAATGTAAACAGATGCGCAAGAAGCGCATGATGCGCATGGAGCTGGCGCTCCGCTGCCAGGCGAGCTTTCGCCAATTCAAGCCCCTGTCTCTAGGCTACTCCCCAAACAGCACTTCTAAGAACCTTTTGTATAAGATCAAGTGTAGTAGCGTTCTTATAAGTTTAGGATATGCCGGGTGAGGGGAATGTAAACAGATGCGCAAGAAGCGCATGATGCGCATGGAGCTGGCGCTCCGCTGCCAGGCGAGCTTTCGCCAATTCAAGCCCCTGTCTCTAGGCTACTCCCCAAACAGCACTTCTAAGAACCTTTTGTATAAGATCAAGTGTAGTAGCGTTCTTATAAGTTTAGGATATGCCGGGTGAGGGGAATGTAAACAGATGCGCAAGAAGCGCTGAAATAATATCCCTAAATGGTAAAAGTTTGCCAGTATATTTTGTGGATAACACAGCAGGGTGGCGACAAAGTTAACAACTTTGATGTGGAATCCATGAAAACAACCCAAATTTCTGCCTGACACACCTCGTTTGATAAAGGGACGATGTATGGAGGCAGCTATATGGACGACTTTTGGAGGTAGCAATGGAGACAACGTGTGGAGGCTGCTATGGAGACAATTTAATTTGGATAGTGCCTGTATGTGGCAGTCCCAAACATTTTTCAAACCAGAGGAGCAGGTAGGTGGCCCTCCAGTAAAATGGAATAGATTGAGTGCCTGTATGTGGCAGTCCCAAAAATGTTTCAAACCAGAGGAGCAGGTAGGTGGCCCTGCAGTAAAATGGAATAGATTGAGTGCCTGTATGTGGCAGTCCCAAAAATTTTTCAAACCAGAGGAGCAGGTAGGTGGCCCTCCAGTAAAATGGAATAGATTGAGTGCCTGTATGTGGCAGTCCCAAAAATGTTTCAAACCAGAGGAGCAGGTAGGTGGCCCTGCAGTAAAATGGAATAGATTGAGTGCCTGTATGTGGCACTCACAAAAATTGTTTCAATTCGGTAATTCGGAGGAGGAGGAGGTGGAGGAGGGGTGGGAGGAGGTATAGTAGGCCTTTGAGACCTGGACCGAGGTAGGCCCCGCAATTCTCTGCGTCGGCAGTATATGACCAGCCCCAGGGTCAGACTCGGTCCCAGCCTGCACCAAGTTAAGTGTAGTAGCGTTCTTATAAGTTTGGGATATGGCGGGTGAGGGGAATGTAAACAGATGCGCAAGAAGCGCATGATGCGCATGGAGCTGGCGCTCCGCTGCCAGGCGAGCTTTCGCCAATTCAAGCCCCTGTCTCTAGGCTACTCCCCAAACAGCACTTCTAAGAACCTTTTGTATAAGATCAAGTGTAGTAGCGTTCTTATAAGTTTAGGATATGCCGGGTGAGGGGAATGTAAACAGATGCGCAAGAAGCGCATGATGCGCATGGAGCTGGCGCTCCGCTGCCAGGCGAGCTTTCGCCAATTCAAGCCCCTGTCTCTAGGCTACTCCCCAAACAGCACTTCTAAGAACCTTTTGTATAAGATCAAGTGTAGTAGCGTTCTTATAAGTTTAGGATATGCCGGGTGAGGGGAATGTAAACAGATGCGCAAGAAGCGCATGATGCGCATGGAGCTGGCGCTCCGCTGCCAGGCGAGCTTTCGCCAATTCAAGCCCCTGTCTCTAGGCTACTCCCCAAACAGCACTTCTAAGAACCTTTTGTATAAGATCAAGTGTAGTAGCGTTCTTATAAGTTTAGGATATGCCGGGTGAGGGGAATGTAAACAGATGCGCAAGAAGCGCTGAAATAATATCCCTAAATGGTAAAAGTTTGCCAGTATATTTTGTGGATAACACAGCAGGGTGGCGACAAAGTTAACAACTTTGATGTGGAATCCATGAAAACAACCCAAATTTCTGCCTGACACACCTCGTTTGATAAAGGGACGATGTATGGAGGCAGCTATATGGACGACTTTTGGAGGTAGCAATGGAGACAACGTGTGGAGGCTGCTATGGAGACAATTTAATTTGGATAGTGCCTGTATGTGGCAGTCCCAAACATTTTTCAAACCAGAGGAGCAGGTAGGTGGCCCTCCAGTAAAATGGAATAGATTGAGTGCCTGTATGTGGCAGTCCCAAAAATGTTTCAAACCAGAGGAGCAGGTAGGTGGCCCTGCAGTAAAATGGAATAGATTGAGTGCCTGTATGTGGCAGTCCCAAAAATTTTTCAAACCAGAGGAGCAGGTAGGTGGCCCTCCAGTAAAATGGAATAGATTGAGTGCCTGTATGTGGCAGTCCCAAAAATGTTTCAAACCAGAGGAGCAGGTAGGTGGCCCTGCAGTAAAATGGAATAGATTGAGTGCCTGTATGTGGCACTCACAAAAATTGTTTCAAACAGAGGACCGGGTAGGTGGCCCTCCAGAAAAATTAAATGCATGAAGTACTATAGCAAGAGCCAGTGGGCCCTGTCAAAAAATAGCCATTTTCCTCTGCTTTACTGTACAAAGAGGAGGAGAAGGAGGAAAATGAGGAGGAGGAGGAGTGGATCAATTATTCAGGTTGAGCTTCCTTCACCTGGTGGAGATTGGAAATTCTGAGAAATCCAGCCTTTATTCATTTTAATAAGCGTCAGCCTGTCAGCGCTGTCAGTCGACAGGCGTGTACGCTTATCGGTGATGATGCCACCAGCTGCACTGAAAACCCGCTCGGACAAGACGCTAGCGGCAGGGCAGGCAAGAACCTCCAAGGCGTACAGCGCCAGTTCGTGCCACATGTCCAGCTTTGAAACCCAGTAGTTGTAGGGAGCTGTGTGATCATTTAGGACGATGGTATGGTCAGCTACGTACTCCCTCACCATCTTTCTGTAAAGATCAGCCCTACTCTGCCGAGACTGGGGACAGGTGACAGTGTCTTGCTGGGGTGACATAAAGCTGGCAAAAGCCTTGTAAAGCGTACCCTTGCCAGTGCTGGACAAGCTGCCTGCTCGCCTACTCTCCCTCGCTACTTGTCCCGCAGAACTACGCACTCTGCCGCTAGCGCTGTCAGAAGGGAAATACTGTTTCAGCTTGTGCACCAGGGCCTGCTGGTATTCATGCATTCTCACACTCCTTTCCTCTGCAGGGATGAGAGTGGAAAGATTTTGCTTGTACCGTGGGTCCAGGAGAGTGAACACCCAGTAATCGGTGCTGGAATAAATTCTTTGAACGCGAGGGTCACGGGATAGGCAGCCTAGCATGAAATCTGCCATATGCGCCAGAGTACCAACGCGTAAGAATTCACTCCCCTCACTGGCCTGACTGTCCATTTCCTCCTCCTCCAACTCCTCCAACTCCTCTTCTTCTGCCCATACACGCTGAACAGTAAAGGACTCAACAATGGTCCCCTCTTGTGTCTCACCAACATTCTCCTCCTCTTCCTCCTCATCCTCCTCCACCTCCACCTCCTCCGATATGCGCTGAGAAACAGACCTGAGGGTGCTTTGGCTATCAACAAGGGAATATTCTTCCCCTGTCTCTTGTGACGAGCGCAAAGCTTCCGACTTCATGCTGACCAGAGAGTTTTTCAACAGGCCAAGCAGCGGGATGGTGAGGCTGATGATGGCGGCATCGCCACTGACCATCTGTGTTGACTCCTCAAAGTTACTCAGCACCTGACAGATATCAGACATCCACGTCCACTCCTCATTGTAGACTTGAGGAAGCTGACTGACCTGACTACCAGTTCTGGTGGAAGTTGACATCTGGCAGTCTACAATCGCTCTGCGCTGCTGGTAAACTCTGGATAACATGGTCAGTGTTGAATTCCACCTCGTGGGCACGTCGCACAACAGTCGGTGAGCGGGCAGTTGGAGGCGGCGCTGCGCTGCCCTGAGAGTGGCAGCATCTGGGCTGGACTTCCTGAAATGCGCACAGATGCGGCGCACCTTCGTGAGCAAATCAGACAGATTGGGGTATGTCTTGAGGAAACGCTGAACTATCAGATTTAACACATGGGCCAGGCATGGCACATGTGTCAGTCTGCCGAGTTGCAGAGCCGCCACCAGGTTACGGCCGTTGTCACACACAACCATTCCCGGCTTGAGGTTCAGCGGTGCCAGCCACAGATCAGTCTGCGCCGTGATGCCCTGTAATAGCTCTTGGGCGGTATGCCTTTTGTCGCCTAGGCTCAGCAGTTTGAGCACCGCCTGCTGTCGCTTAGCGACGGCACTGCTGCTGTGCCTAGAGCTACCGACTGATGGCGCCGTGCCCACGGATGGTAGTTCGGAGGAGGAGGTGGAGGAGGGGTGGGAGGAGGAGGAGGCATAGTAGGCCTGAAACACCTGGACCGAGGTAGGCCCCGCAATCCTCGGCGTCGGCAGTATATGAGCAGCCCCAGTGTCAGACTCGGTCCCAGCCTCCACCAAGTTAACCCAATGTGCCGTCAGCGATATATAGTGGCCCTGCCCGGCAGCACTCGTCCACGTGTCCGTGGTCAGGTGGACCTTGTCAGAAACGGCGTTGGTCAGGGCACGGATGATGTTGTCTGACACGTGCTGGTGCAGGGCTGGGACGGCACATCGGGAAAAGTAGTGGCGGCTGGGGACCGAATACCGAGGGGCGGCCGCCGCCATGAGGTTGCGAAAGGCCTCGGTCTCTACTAGCCTATAGGGCAGCATCTCCAGGCTAAGCAATCTGGAGATGTGCACATTAAGGGCTTGGGCGTGCGGGTGGGTTGCACTATATTTGCGTTTCCGCTCCAGCGTCTGGGGTATGGAGAGCTGAACGCTGGTGGATGCTGTGGAGGATCGTGGAGGCGACGATGGGGTTTTTGTGGCAGGGTCCTGGGCAGGGGGCTGACTAGCAGCTGACACAGGGGAAGGAGCAGTGGTGTGCACGGCCGGAGGTGAACGGGCTTGTTGCCACTGAGTGGGGTGTTTAGCATTCATATGCCTGCGCATACTGGTGGTAGTTAAGCTAGTAGTGGTGGAACCCCTGCTGAGCCTGGTTTGGCAAATGTTGCACACCACAGTCCGTCGGTCATCCGGTGTTTCCTTAAAGAACCTCCAGACTTCTGAAGATCTAGCCCTCGCCGCAGGAGCCCTCGCCACGGGAGCTTCACTAGTTGACACATTTGGCGCTGATGCACCAGCTCTGGCCCTGCCTCTCCGTCTGGCCCCACCACTGCCTCTTCCAACCTGTTCTGGTCGAGGACTCTCCTCCGTCTCAGAAGCACTGTGTTCACCCGGCCTCTCAACCCAGCTTGGGTCTGTCACCTCATCATCCTCCGATCCCTCAGTCTGCTCCCCCCTCGGACTTCCTGCCCTGACAACAACTTCCCCACTGTCTGACAACCGTGTCTCCTCATCGTCGGACACCTCTTTACACACTTCCACTACGTCAAGAAGGTCATCATCACCCACAGACTGTGACTGTTGGAAAACCTGGGCATCGGAAAATTGCTCAGCAGCAACCGGACAAGTGGTTTGTGACTGTGGGAAGGGTCCAGAAAACAGTTCCTCAGAGTATGCCGGTTCAAATGCCAAATTTTCCTGGGAGGGGGCAGACTGGGGGGGAGGAGGCTGAGGTGCAGGAGCTGGAGGAGTGGCGATTTCGGTGACATGGGTGGACTGCGTGGAAGACTGACTGGTGGTGGACAAATTGCTCGAAGCATTGTCAGCAATCCACGACATCACCTGTTCGCACTGTTCTGGCCTCAACAGTGCTCTACCACGAGTCCCAGTAACTTCAGACATGAACCTAGGGAGTGTAGCTCTGCGGCGTTCCCCTGCTCCCTCATCAGCAGGTGGTGTCTCACCCCGCCCAGGACCACGGCCTCTGACCCCTGCAGTAGTTGGACGCCCACGTCCCCGCCCTCGTCCTCTACCCCTAGCCCTCGGGTTAAACATTTTTAAAATGAGAGTTATAACTTTATTTTTTTTTTTACTTTTTTTTTTTTTTTTTTGTGTTTTTTGTTTTTTTTTGAGTTTTTAAAACCAAACAATGCTATCCTATTGCTATGGCTATTTTCTAGCCAAGTATCAAAGCACACTACTATGCCAGATGAGATGACACTGAGTTAGTGCCTAATTGAAATCCAACCCCTACTAAATTTTCCCACTTCGGTCTTTGCTATGGATATGTGCGTCACTAAGCGCAGAACACAGCGGTCGCAAGTCTCACTACAAATTGCTCAGAATTGGCTAGTACATGCACTGCAGAAAGTACAGCCACCAGCAGATCAACCAGAAATCAAATATATAGAACGCTACTGTATGCGTAAGTAAGCTCTTTGTATTCTCCTATGGCTATTTTCTAGCCAAGTATCAAAGCACACTACTATGCCAGATGAGATGACACTGAGTTAGTGCCTAATTGAAATCCAACCCCTACTAAATTTTCCCACTTCGGTCTTTGCTATGGATATGTGCGTCACTAAGCGCAGAACACAGCGGTCGCAAGTCTCACTACAAATTGCTCAGAATTGGCTAGTACATGCACTGCAGAAAGTACAGCCACCAGCAGATCAACCAGAAATCAAATATATAGAACGCTACTGTATGCGTAAGTAAGCTCTTTGTATTCTCCTATGGCTATTTTCTAGCCAAGTATCAAAGCACACTACTATGCCAGATGAGATGACACTGAGTTAGTGCCTAATTGAAATCCAACCCCTACTAAATTTTCCCACTTCGGTCTTTGCTATGGATATGTGCGTCACTAAGCGCAGAACACAGCGGTCGCAAGTCTCACTACAAATTGCTCAGAATTGGCTAGTACATGCACTGCAGAAAGTACAGCCACCAGCAGATCAACCAGAAATCAAATATATAGAACGCTACTGTATGCGTAAGTAAGCTCTTTGTATTCTCCTATGGCTATTTTCTAGCCAAGTATCAAAGCACACTACTATGCCAGATGAGATGACACTGAGTTAGTGCCTAATTGAAATCCAACCCCTACTAAATTTTCCCACTTCGGTCTTTGCTATGGATATGTGCGTCACTAAGCGCAGAACACAGCGGTCGCAAGTCTCACTACAAATTGCTCAGAATTGGCTAGTACATGCACTGCAGAAAGTACAGCCACCAGCAGATCAACCAGAAATCAAATATATAGAACGCTACTGTATGCGTAAGTAAGCTCTTTGTATTCTCCTATGGCTATTTTCTAGCCAAGTATCAAAGCACACTACTATGCCAGATGAGATGACACTGAGTTAGTGCCTAATTGAAATCCAACCCCTACTAAATTTTCCCACTTCGGTCTTTGCTATGGATATGTGCGTCACTAAGCGCAGAACACAGCGGTCGCAAGTCTCACTACAAATTGCTCAGAATTGGCTAGTACATGCACTGCAGAAAGTACAGCCACCAGCAGATCAACCAGAAATCAAATATATAGAACGCTACTGTATGCGTAAGTAAGCTCTTTGTATTCTCCTATGGCTATTTTCTAGCCAAGTATCAAAGCACACTACTATGCCAGATGAGATGACACTGAGTTAGTGCCTAATTGAAATCCAACCCCTACTAAATTTTCCCACTTCGGTCTTTGCTATGGATATGTGCGTCACTAAGCGCAGAACACAGCGGTCGCAAGTCTCACTACAAATTGCTCAGAATTGGCTAGTACATGCACTGCAGAAAGTACAGCCACCAGCAGATCAACCAGAAATCAAATATATAGAACGCTACTGTATGCGTAAGTAAGCTCTTTGTATTCTCCTATGGCTATTTTCTAGCCAAGTATCAAAGCACACTACTATGCCAGATGAGATGACACTGAGTTAGTGCCTAATTGAAATCCAACCCCTACTAAATTTTCCCACTTCGGTCTTTGCTATGGATATGTGTGCCACTAAGAGCTAAACACAACGGTAGCAAGTCCCCCTGCTAATTCCTCACAAAATGGTACTAGATGCAAATTAAAATAAAAAAAGTAGAACGTTATTGTAGCCCTAAGAAGGGCTGTTGGGTTCTTTGAGAATCACTCCTGCCTAACAGTAAGCTAATAGAACACCCTAACGCTTTCCCTGACCAGCAGCAGCTCTCTCCCTAGCGGCATCCAGACACAGAATGATCCGAGCAGCGCGGGCAGCGGCTAGTCTATCCCAGGGTCACCTGATCTGGCCAGCCAACCACTGCTATCGACGTGTAAGGGTACCACGTCATGCTGGGTGGAGTGCAGAGTCTCCTGGCTTGTGATTGGCTCTGTTTCTGGCCGCCAAAAAGCAAAACGGCGGGAGCTGCCATTTTCTCGAGCGGGCGAAGTATTCGTCCGAGCAACGAGCAGTTTCGAGTACCCTAATGCTCGACCGAGCATCAAGCTCGGACGAGCATGTTCGCTCATCTCTAGCACCAATGTATTAGTTCTGCCATACACATCTTGATAAAAGAAATGGTCTGTGGACTATAAGGGGAGTTATACAATGGCGCAGGAAGAATGATTAAGCCCCACCCTTCCCAATGCTGCTATATATTTCAGGAGGCTCCAACTTCCCAATATATCCTGCAGGATATTGCACTGTAGCCTGCACCGGCCAACTCCACCACCAGGAGCAGCCACCTGCCCCTCCACATCCACTTGGTGTGGTGCTACCATAATGGGGGAAACAATTCCTGGCCCTGTGTGAGGAATTGCAAGTAAAAAAATCTCCCCCTATTACTTTAAATATATAGGAGACTAGCTGTACCCCCTGGCATTGCCTGGTAAAGTACATAACT
Organism: Engystomops pustulosus; assembly: GCF_040894005.1. Taxonomy (NCBI): domain Eukaryota; kingdom Metazoa; phylum Chordata; class Amphibia; order Anura; family Leptodactylidae; genus Engystomops; species Engystomops pustulosus. The sequence continues at coordinate 116,029,365 of NC_092412.1, forward strand.
GTTCTAAGCTATAACAAAATAGACTGGGCTAACAAAAAATGAACACTTAAAAACACTTAAAGAATCAAAATCAAAAAATAAGAGAAGCATTTCAAATCTTATACTCAACACCACAAAGATATGCAACAAAAATGGAGTATCCGAAATGATCTAACAATAGATAATTAGGGCCGGATTATGGTGGGCCCCTTAGCCTCCGCCACTTTGCCCCTAAATGGGCCCCCAGCAAGTGGTAGTATTCGCTGGGGCCTGTCACAGGTGCCCCCGCAATCCACGTCACAGATCGCGGGCACACCCGTGCCCCTCTCCGTGGCACCGCCTGGGTCCCCGCACCAAACTCACCTCTCCACGCTCCTGCTCCCGTTCGGCCTGGCCTGCATGCGTGTCCCTGCTCCCTTGGGCACACGCTGATTGGCGCTGGCACTTCCAGGTTTCCTTAAAGGCCACCTGTTCCCAGGATTTTCCTTAGTGAAAGCTCCCTTGCACTTGTTCCCTGAGTTCCTGTATCTGCCTTGTTTTGAACTCCCATTGCTGACCCCGGACCTGAACTCTGACCTCTGCATCTCTGCCACCCGCCTTGACTACCTGTGTGTACCCGACCATGAGCCTGAACGCCGATTCTGTACCGCGGCCTTGGCTGCAACTGAGGCTAGTCACACTTGTGGCACCCCACCGCAGCAAGACCATTCCGCTTTGCGGCGGGCTCTGGTGAAGAGCATGTGCCACTTAGACTCTGGTCCCAGGTGTCCGCTAGTACCATCTCCCATGGTGGTCCAGGGGGTCCACTGACCCTGAACCCTTACCATAATATCCAGCCATGGACCCCGCAGAGGTGCTGCTTCTTATACCTATCCCAGTTTGTCACCGAATGCTCCAAGGTGACATTCATTGTCAGTTTACTGTCCGGGAAAGCCCTGGCCTGGGCTACCCCACTATGGGATAGAAGTGATCCAGTCACAGCTTCCCATACTGCATTGCTAGCTGAATTCCGCTCCTTGTTTGAGGAACCCGCATGAGCCTCTTCAGCTGAAACGTCGCTGCTGAACCTGCGCCAAGGAGACTCGACCGTGGGCGAGAATGCCGCCACGTTCCCTACTTTCAAAACGGGGATGTCTTCCCAGGTCAAGGACGCATTGGCCGCTCATGACCTGCCGTCTACTCTGAGTGGTCTCGTCATCCTGGCCATAAGGATAGATGTGCGGTTCATGAGCATGGTCATTGCAACCCGAGCAACCACAGGCCCCGCTTCCACATCTACCTTGTTTTTCTCTGGTCCCTCACAGTCACACAGTCAGAAGTGGAGCCTATGCAAGTCCATCTCACTGTCAAGGAACCTCTGCAGCAGAACCTCTGCTTGTACTGTGCCAGTCCCGAGCACTTCATTGGGGCTTGTCCCGTGCGTCCTCCCACATCCAGGAGACGCCAGCACCTAGGGCTCCTGGGTGAAATATCCCTAGGTGTGAATACTGTTTCTCCATGCTTGACAGTTTCAGCGCTCCTCAGTGTCGGTACCAGCCCTCCTGTGCAAGTCTCTGCATTCTTGGACTCTGCTTCTGCGGGGAACTTTGTGGATGCTGCTCTGTCTTGTATGGTCCGGTTTTTCTTCATGCTGGAGCTCTTCACAAAGAAAGACTGTTGTTCTATGTTTTGCCACGTTCCACCTTATCTCTTCTCCTGGGTCTTCCATGGCTGCAACTTCACACCCCGGTCCTCAACTGGGAGACCGGGAGGTCCTGCATTTGGGATCCAAATGCCACTCAAGCTGCATAGCATCGCCTCTACCTGCACTGACGTCTTTGGATGTTGTGGGAGAAGAGCCAGTCCCTCAGCATGTCATCTCTCCTGAACAACCTGTTGTTGCAGCTCCAGTGGATCTTCATACGTCAGACCTGCTCTCTAGAAGAGGAATCTGTCTTGGGGACATTCTTCGCGTTTGGCTGGGCACCCAGGGGTGCAACATTCTGTTGCCTTCATTTCCCGCTACTATAGCTGGCCAGATCTTGTCAAAGAGGAATTCGTGGGATCCTGCTCCTCCTGTGCCTGTAACAAAGTCTCTTATTTCAAACCGGCTGGATTGTTACTTCTGTTGCCTATACCCAGTCGCCTGTGTTCTCACGTGGCAATGGACTCTGTCACTGATCTGCCTGTCATTTCCTATGCCCCTTACCTAGTGGGTCGCACTAGGTATGGAATAGGTCCTAGGTATGGAATAGGCACTAGGTCTAGAATACTTAGCATGGAACGACCATTAACCTTAGCTCGGCATCTAGCATAATCTGTTACCACATTTTTAAAAAAAACAGCCAGTAGCAGTTTCCCATAGAACCATATTAACTAACTGACATCTTCTTTTAGCTAAAAAATGTCACCCCATAAAATTGGAGTTTTAACCATGCCTGGTATCCAGGGATATCTAGAGCGAGTCGAGATGGGCTTGACCACCTCTGGCTAAATCCAGCAGCTTCTTCTCAGCATGCATGAGCAATATTATGTGACCAGGGTGACATCATCTAAGGTCCTTTAGCCTTCTAACATTAGCAAACTGTACACCATACACATATCTGAGCACATGAAATCACAGCAGCCTTCATGGAATTCCAATCCTCTCCATGCCTCCATGCAGGGTGCTGTGATTTCATGTTATCAGATATATGCATGGGGCACAGTTTGCTAATGTTAGGATGCTAAAGGATGATGATGATGATGTAACCCTGGTCACTTGACATTAGGTCACACCCCCAGACACGCTCTAGATATCCCTGGATACCAGGTAAGTTTATAACTCTGATTTTATAGGGATCTGAGGGAAACATTTTTTAGCTAGAAGAAGGGTGTCAGTTAGTTAATAGGGCTCTATGGGAACCTGCATCTAGCTGTATATGTGAAAAATGTGGTGACAGGTTCCCCTTTAATAAACATTCATAATACTGACCTAATTAAGGAAGATCTTTTCTTCCTATTGCTATATGGGAAACATAAAAATACTGCTTTCAACTGTTTCAAAAAGGAGAACATTATCAGACTATCTCTTAGAAGATTAGGCAAAGAGAAATAAAACACCATTGCATGGGTTTTCAAAGAACTTTTGCCTTCCATCTGCTTTCACATCTATAAAAAAAATCTAGTGAACTTGCTTTTTAAAAAAAAAAAAAAAAACAGACGGAGATTGAATTACTCATCTTAGGCTTTTAGGCAAAGTACACATTTTAATGCAAAATTCTTGCTGTTTTCTTTCACAGAACATTTTTTGCAAGTGAAATTGAGGTTCAGTATGCCACAAAACAACATAAGAACCCATATGTTAAAGGGAATACTGCTGAAAAGAACCAATTTCTTTAAAGAGGACCCTTCACCAAGTTTTAAAATTCTATACTACTACCCACTCACAGGTATAGAATATCCTCTATCAAATCACCTCTTTTATGTGAAATCGCAACCGGTTACCTATAGAAAACCTGCTCCAAATTCTGGCAAATGTGATTTTTCTCACCTCATTTTCAGTCATCCAGCTCAGGTTAAGTCCTGCCTGGAGAGTTCAGGAAGCTCCATGTTATGTGTTTATGAATGTCAGGCAGCATGCAACCCAGCTTTCCCAAGGTCCTGAATGTAATAATTGTTTTTTTCAGCAGAACCACTCAACTCAGTCATTAAACAAGATATGTTTCTGCATCAGTTTAGCTACAGCATTCTCAAGGAATGTTTGGTTCATAATGCATGAAATCAAATGGTAGTTTCCCTTTAACTGTGGAGACTAGTAGTTTAGTGGGGTAAACCTGGTGACAGGTCCCCTTTAAAGGAGTTATCAGGTGATTAAATACTATAATATTTGCTGCCTCTTGATACCAAGAGTTATGGAATTACAATTTAAAGATTGCCTTTAGTTTATAGGAATCTCAGGAGCAGTGTGATTCGTCACAGGAGACTGTCCCTGGAAATCTTACATGTTAAATACTTTTATGTAAAAACTACAAAAGTGTTTAAGGAATGCTACCTTTATTGGCTAACCAGAAAAATTATATTTGTTGCAAGCTTTCAGGCAGGGGTGTACCTAGCCTGTCTGCTTCCTGAGGCGAGCCATAGAAAGACGACCACCCCCCCCCCCACCCATACAAGTAATATATCAGGGAGCATAAGGACCAGATCCATCATATTGATTTGGTGTAAAAATAAATCAATGCAAAATGCATACAGCGTGCCACCATATAGTATAAAATGCATACAGTGTACCTCCATGTAGTATAAAATGGATACAGCATACCGCCATGTAGTATAAAATGCATACAGTGTACTGCCATGTAGTATAAAACTTATATAGAAGCAAAGTTTATGTATTGTAACCAATGCGTGACTGGGTATACGGCATATACAACTGTTTGCAACGATAGGGAGAGTGATGTCCACTAAGGATAGCTATACCCATTAGTCACTAAAATGTAACTTTTATTAATTCATATTAAAATTTGAAAACTTGAAAAGAAATACTCCATCCACTAGTGTGAAATTAAAACTATCAGCAGGTAATGACCGCAGTCACAGTATAAAGGGTAGGATATAATCAGAGCCACCAATGTGCTGTAGCCAATGTGCTATAGCCCCGCTACCCCTGAGGACGCCACCTTGAGTGGTGAAACATGTCGGGGGGGCTAACTTGGCATTGATTTTAGAGCAGCAGGATGATAGCCATCTAATAGGGAATCGAGATAGGACCAAGTCCACCTCTGTTCGGAGACAGTTTGCATTGTTTATAACAGGGACAGTGTATGAGGCAGCTTGATAGGAATCCTCCCTTCCCCCCTTCCCCCTCCTCCCCTTAGCACGCTGAGCACAGCGAGTAGGGAAATTGAGAGGGTTATACCTTAGAAAGGGGTTCCTCAGCACACAATACAGCACATTGGTGGCTCTGATTATATCCTACCCTTTATACTGTGACTGCGGTCATTACCTGCTGATAGTTTTAATTTCACACTAGTGGATGGAGTATTTCTTTTCAAGTTTTCAAATTTTAATATGAATTAATAAAAGTTACATTTTAGTGACTAATGGGTATAGCTATCCTTAGTGGACATCACTCTCCCTATCGTTGCAAACAGATGTAGTATAAAATACATACAGCGTATCGCCATGTAGTATAAAATGCATACAGCATACCACCATGTAGTATAAAATGGATACAGCGTACCACCATGTAGTATAAAATGCATACAGCATACCGCCATGTAGTACCAAATGCATACAGCATATCACCATGTAGTATAAAATGCATACAGCTTACCGCCATGTAGTATAAAATGGATACAACATACCACCATGTAGTATAAAATGCATGCAGCGTACCACCGTGTAGTATAAAGTGCATATAGCGTACCACCATGTAGTATAAAATGCATACAGCTTACCTCCATGTAGTATAAAATGGATACAGCATACCGCCATTAAAGGGGTATTCCAGGAATCAGCATAATTCGTATACAAATGGGTCCTTAAAATATAAGCTTATATGTAATTAGTTGTTATTTAAAATTTTGCTCCCCTTAGCAGAAAATGCTGATTACATAGACTGTAATGAAGAATTAAAATGCTCCTGGCCCTTTAATCAGTCCGTTAATTTCCTCCATGCGGTCCGTTGCAGAGCATACACAGGACAGAAGATGGCTGCTGGTCACATGTCCACATCACATGTCCTGCACCTGCTTGGGCAGGTCATGTGATCATCACTATGTTTGGCTGGAGTTGGTTGGTTGCAGTGCATCCAGTATGGCCAGTGCTTTGGTGATGGCAGTTACACATCATTACTATGGTAACAGAGCAAGAAAACCTGTTACATTATCACTGGGAGCAGAGCATAAGAGGGAGGAGGAGTTACTGAGAACTAAAGGATCTTGGGACTTGTAGTTTCCAGTGGCGGCCATCTTGGTGATAACTTTAGAGAGGCCATAAAATTTAGTGAATCATAAAATCAAACTATTTAAACTCCATTTTGCGACTAATGGCATTAAGTTTTGTTGTATTCATTTATTTATAGTATTAAGGGTTTTTGTATCAGACGTTCATATTCCCGGAATACCCGTTTAAGTATAAAATGCATACAGAGTACCGCCATGTGGTATAAAATGCATACAGCATATCGCCATTAAGTATAAAATGCAAACAGCATACCACCATGTAGTATAAAATAGATACAGCGTACCACCAAGTAGTATACAATGCATACAGAGTACTGCCATGTAGTACAAAATAGAAGCCCTGATAAATATCACAAATGCTGCATGTACAAACAGGGGGGTGTTGTCATTCCAGGCAACGATCATCTTAATATGGGTAAGCCATACTTTATCTACTTTCAATGTTTATTGTTTTCAATTAATTTGTGATTGTCCTATGCTTCCCATCAGTACCAGACTGATAGATATGGCCACTGGTGCCTTTACTAAACATCCAACTTTTTCATTATGATCTGTTGTCTGGAGTGCAACTGTATCTTGTGTCCCCTCTGGGGTAGAATCATTTTTTAACCAGTGTTTGTTAAATTTGACATTACTAGTTTTTTCTTGTCTTAAATTGTGCTATATTGTTGGATTTTTACTTTCTTTCTTTGAAAGGAAGAGCAATAGGTCCTATGCATATACAAACAGTAGATACAGCATACACACACACATATATATACACACACACACACACGCATAAACATATACACACACACACATATAAACATATACACACACACACATATAAACATATACACACACACATATAAACATATACACACACACATATAAACATATACACACACGTATATAAACATATACACACACATATATAAAAACATATACACACATATATATATATAAACATATACACACACACACATATATAAACATATACACACATATATACATACAGATACACACATATATACACAGATACACACACAAACATATACATATTTACATATACATATTTACATATATACACACATATATACATATATGTACATATACACACATATATACATATATACACACAGATACATACACTCACCGGCCACTTTATTAGGTACACCATGCTAGTAACGGGTTGGACCCCCTTTTGCCTTCAGAACTGCCTCAATTCTTTGTGGCATAGATTCAACAAGGTGCTGGAAGCATTCCTCCGAGATTTTGGTCCATATTGACATGATGGCATCGCACAGTTGCCGCAGATTTGTCGGCTGCACATCCATGATGCGAATCTCCCGTTCCACCACATCCCAAAGATGCTCTATTGCAGTGGTGGCGAACCTATGGCACGGGTGCCAGAGGTGGCACTCAGAGCCCTGTCTGTGGGCACCCAGGCTATCACCTAGCCAAAGGTCACCCACCATTCAGGACTCCTAAATTAAGGAGTTGTAGCCCCTTCCCCGGACCCTTGATCCATTCTGTTAAGGAGACTTTGGAAGGAAACTACAATAATAATCTGAATTTCTCATTCCTACTCCTGTATTGGTGTCCTTAGGGTGCCAATATGTTTGAAACCTGTGAGTTACTTTAAATTGGCATTTGGCACTTTGTGAAAAATATGTGGCTTTTGCTTGTAGTTTCGGCACTCAGTCTCAAAAAGGTTCGCCATCACTGCTCTATTGGATTGAGATCTGGTAACTGTGGAGGCCATTTGAGTACAGTGAACTCATTGTCATGTTCAAGAAACCAGTCTGAGATGATTCCAGCTTTATGACATGGCGCATTATCCTGCTGAAAGTAGCCATCAGATGTTTGTGGTCATAAAGGGATGGACATGGTCAGCAACAATACTTAGGTAGGCTGTGGCGTTGCAACGATGCTCAATTGGTACTAAGGGGCCCAAAGATTGCCAAGAAAATATTCCCCACACCATGACACCACCACCACCAGCCTGAACCGTTGATACAAGGCAGGATGGATCCATGCTTTCATGTTGTTGATGCCAAATTCTGACCCTACCATCCGAATGTCGCAGCAGAAATTGAAACTCATCAGACCAGGCAACGTTTTTCCAATCTTAAACTGTCCAATTTCGATGAGCTTATGCAAATTGTAGCCTCAGTTTCCTGTTCTCAGCTGAAAGGAGTGGCACCCGGTGTGGTCTTCTGCTGCTGTAGCCCATCTGGCTCAAAGTTCGACATACTGTGCGTTCAGAGATGCTCTTCTGCCTACCTTGGTTGTAACGGGTGGCCATTTGAGTCACTGTTGCCTTTCTATCAGCTAGAACCAGCCTGCCCATTCTCCTCTGACCTCTGGCATCAACAAGGCATTTCCGCCCACAGAACTGCCGCTCACTGGATGTTTTTTCTTTTTCGGACCATTCTCTGTAAACCCTAGAGATGGTTGTGCGTGAAAATCCCAATAGATCAGCAGTTTCTGAAATACTCAGACCAGCCCTTCTGGCACCAACAACCATGCCACGTTCAAAGGCACTCAAATCACCTTTCTTCCCCATACTGATGCTCGGTTTGAACTGCAGGAGATTGTCTTGACCATGTTTATATGCCTAAATTCACTGAGTTGCCGCCATGTGATTGGCTGATAAGAAAGTGTTAACGAGCAGTTGTACAGGTGTACCTAATAAAGTGGCCGGTGAGTGTATATACACAGATACACACATATATACACATATATACACACATACACACATATATACACAGATATACACACATATATACACAGATAGATATACACACATATACACACACAGAAATACCTCTCTGATGTGTTCGGCGCTTTGTCCTGCATCAGCGGTGCTGCGGTGGGGAAGCCGGGAGTGGGAGGACTCGATAGCAGGTTCGGTGAGGCGGGGTAGGGAGCCCGGAGCTTGAGCGGGGGCGATGGGAGCAGGGAGCCGATAGCCTGGAGTGGGGGGGGGGGGGAACGGGAGCGGAGCGGGGTTGACACGGGAGCGAAGGGGGAGACAGGAGCGGAGGTATGTGAGGAGTGGGGGGGGGAACATTGTAGGGCGGCGGCCAGGAGCACGGTGCCCGGCTGGAAAGTGGCGCTGGCCTGCATCAAACTCAAACATGCCAGCTGGAAGCTCAGTGCCGGTGGCGGCGGGGGCGGGCGCAAGGTGCCGGCAGCGGCGGGAGGTGGGCGCAAGGTGCCAGATGGAGGGCTGCAACGTGGCCCCGTCCGGCGTCCGGAAGCTCAGTGCTGGCCGGTGGGAGCACAATGCCGCCCCTCGTTGTGCAAGAGGCGCGCCTCCTAAGGCGAGATGCTCGGCTCGCCTCATGGCAGGTGCGCCCCTGCTTTCAGGGTACACAGGCCCCTGGCAAGGATACAAATGAAATATTGAGGCCTTGTGGCAGATTTATCAAGCTGTCTGAAAGTCAGAACTTTCTAGTTTCCCATGGCAACCAATCACAGCTCTAAACCTTTAAACTATTCATGAGCACTGGTAAAATGAAAGCTGAACTGGGACAACCTGTCCACCTTTTGAATGGTTTCTTATAGAAAAGCAGAAATCTTTGTTAACATGATTTTATCCCCTTCCTTCTGGCTGTCCAGATGCTTTCTAAATTTGCAATATTAAATGTTGTAGGTTTACTCTAGTTTACTCTGTTTAGGTTTCTGAAAGGTTTTTCAATGAGTTCTGCCACCTGCCAAATAAACCACTTCTCTAGGAAACTGTCAATTAACTGTTCATTTCAATCTCATTTTTCATTGTACAGCTCAAATTGAACCCTTTCTTATGTCAGGTTTGTCATTTTTAGCCCTTTAATTACATTACTTTCCAGTGCACACATTTCCATACCAAGTGCATGTGTGCTCCACCTCTCACCAATGATTAGCTATTTGACATAAACTGTTTGTTCGCAATAAAAGACATGTTTCAATTGCCATAAATGCAGGTTTATGGAAACCAGTTATGACCTTCCTTTACAATGATGTTAGTGCATGTTATATACAGTGCTCTTGTCAGTAGCATTTACTAAGAAAAATAGTGCCAATATATTTTTGGGGAAAATATACAAAGTTTTCCAGGATGGGATAAGGAAAACCACGCCTTTTTTAGCTATGTTGAGGGGTAAATGGTGAACTGTTTGTCTGTCTGTGTGTTTGTACCTTTTCTTCTTTTTTCTCCTCCTGTTGGCCAGCAAACCTTTTGTCTCTGTCCACTATTGTTTCAACAGACAAACCAATTCAGCAGTCACCACTCAGCATTACCTGATCTTACCTGTGTGTGTGCAAAACCTGAGCAGAGGGTGAGCTGGGGTTATATAGCTGCACCTGATTACTGCCAGGTGATGCTGAGCTGAAGCCATGTGGTTTATGTTTGCATTTCTAACTTTGGTTACTTTGTGTATATTGTAAACGTCCCTTTATTTTTATATTGTGTATTATATTGTATTGTGGCATTATGTATATTAAGAAATATATCTTTGTGTGATGTTTGTTGTTAAAGGTGCAATCCAGGGGTGTATCCCTTTAAAACTCAAGGGGAATAGTTGGGTATTTAATGACACCTGTGTGTACATGGATTGTCTCTAGGTCCTGAAGCCTGAGTAAAGATTTCTTTTTTTAACGGCCAGAAGACCCCACATCTCAACAAGCTACCTTGTAAGGCAGCTCCCTTGACATCAAGCATGACTTACAAGAGGCCTTATGACATGATGCGGGATTAAACCAAACCTGTATAATAGCTATTCTAGAAGGGATAGACTCCCAACTGTAGACAGCACTGTTGCGACCTGATTGGGTCTCCTCACTACAACGTAGGGAACTGGTTTGGCTGGGTGAGAGGCTTGTGACTAGGGTTGGATAATTAAAGTTCTCCTTACGGAGACTGCCAATAAAGACCACCATGTAGACGTGTAGAGTCTTATAGCCATTGATGCTCCACTAGGGGGATTTTAGGAAAATATGCAAAGTTTTCCAGGATGGGATAAGGAAAACCATGCCTCTTTTGACATCAAGCATGACCTAGTAGAGGCCTTATGACATAAGGCCTTTGGTTCAACATTCTGAGACTTTATTTTAGGTCTACAACAAAAAGCTGTTTGTGGATTCACTGTATCACCTGAACAGTTTTAATTTGGGCTAATCCCTGGGGAGTCATCCAAACATCATGGTTAGTATTCACCCTATAATTCTCAAATAAACTCCTCCTCAAGGTGGACACAGAGGACCAACCTGTCTGCATCTTTGTGTAGATGGCAGCTGTTTTATATGGGAAAGAAGATGCTGATGCAAAGCATCAGGGGTTAGGCAAATAATGATCCATGACATTTCTTGTCCTGGGCATGCAGAAATTCAGCAGTATCAGGCAAATAAAAAGCTGAAGGTCGGAAGCAGGCAGCACATAATCAGAGTTGAAGGCACATGCCAAGCCAGGGTCAGAGCGAAATATGGAGACACAGTACTGAATGGGAATCAACCCTAGAAAAAGCATGTATCCTGAACTTGGGAAAAGATGCTGTGGAACATCACTAAAGTCAGGTTCTTTAAAAAGTATATGTCATGGCCGTACCCGTGCCCTTCCCTGTGGTGCGGTGTCCCCCCGGCCAATACACACCTCTCCTGGCTCCTGGCTCAGCTCCGGTCCCATCGAGGCCGCAATCCTGCTGCCTGACTAGGCCATGCGCGTCCCCGCTCACTAGAGCATGCACACACAGGCTATTTGTTTGGTTTAAGGAGCCAGTGTCCACTTGATTGGGTCTCGTTAATCGCGCTTATAATCCAGGACTTCCCTTCACTCCCGCCGGATCTTCTCCTAGGATCTACCATGGTTTCCAAACCAGGTTTCCCTAAGCCGTTCCTGAGGAAGAGAAAGCCATCCTGCGTTCCTACAATTCCTATGTGTCTCCCGTGTTCCCATACACTCCTGGTGTTCCTGTCTCCAGTGTTACCAGTGTTCCTCCGTGTTCCTGTCTCCAGCGTTACCAGTGTTCCTCTGTGTTCCTGTCTCCCGCATTACCAGTGTTCCTCCGTGTTCCTGTGTCTCCTGTGTGCCAGCGTTCCTACGCTCCTGCCAGCTCCGTGTCCCTGCTGAGAGGTCTCAGAGTACCTTCCAGCATTGTACCCCTGCTGTTATTCCGGGCATGGACTGTCTACTGCATCCCTGCATGGACTGTTTCCTGAATCCCACCTTGACTGCCACCGCGAGACAAGTCGCACCTGCGGAACGACCGGGTGGCACCCTGCCTCAGCAAGTCCATCCTGCTTTGATGCGGGTACTGGCGAAGACCAGGTGCCACTTAGACTCCGGTCCCAGGTTGCGGCTAGCATCAACTCCCGTGGTGGTCCACAGGGTCTACAAACTCCTGGCTACTTTCCCAACAGTAGCCTTCAATCCTGCTATTCCTGACAGTATACAGGCAGGCTACATATGGTAGATCATCCTGTGCTAGTGCTGTATATCGTGCAAAGCATTATCACAGCAGAAAACAGTATACAATATAATATGAGAGATAGCGAACCTAGTGCTTTTTTCATAGAAAAAAAAGATATAGAAAAATAATCATATATACAGAAAAAAGAGCCAAAATTAAATAAATTAATAAATACACTGCTCAAAAAACAAATGACACATCCTAAATCTGAATGAATGAAATATTCTAATTGAATACTTTGTTCTGTACAAAACTGAATATGCTGACAACAAAATTACAAAAAATCATCAATGGAAATCAGATTTACTAACCAATGGAGGCCTATACAGGCTTGTGGGATTATCATATGGGATTAATAAAAGTTTTCTGTGGATGCATACAAGAGCAAATGCAGCGAACTCCACATAGGAAGGAGCCATTCAATTTCATCCCTCATCCCACACTTTTAACAGGGCGTTGAAAATGACTCCTGGATAACTTATCTTTTGAGTTCTTGGCATCATGTTATACCAGAGGTGGAATAAAAGGTACAAAGGGGTGTACACGCTCATCCCTCCTACATATATTCCAGTTCCGCATCAACAGGCGCCGTATCTCATTGTCTCCCGTAGCCTTCTATATGGTGTGTTTATAGTACCCTATCTTTGAGTCAAATCCAAGGCATGTTCCTTGAAATCCATTGCATCTGTACAGTTACATTTAATACGTAGAAATTGACCTGCTGCTGGTGTGCTGGATGGAAGCTTCTGAATGAAGTAGGCTATTTGTAGTCTTTGCTTTTACGGTATAAAGACATGGCAATGTTTTTCTCTTTGAACAAAATTTGAAGATCCAAAAATCCCACTGTCCTCTGGGAGACCTGGGAGGTAAGTAAAATATTCAAAGAATTAGTGTTTAGTTGGTGAATAAACTCTTGACGTAATGGAGGGGGGTCGGTCCAAAACATGATGATGTCATCAATGTATTTGTACCAACCTCTCACAAATTCTTTGAATGGAATATGAGGGTAGACGTGCACCTCCTCCCACCAACCCAAAAAAAGTTTGCCGTAGGAAGCTGGCCCTATCCATAACCATAAATTTTAAATCAGTATCCCCATCCTATGTATTAATGACATATTCATAGAGAATGACACAGACAATACATAGACCTACAATAAAGCAGCGAGTGAAAATGAGCAATTCAAATAAAAAATCATCATAATAATTTTAATTAGCCTAAATGCAAATACACTGGAAATACTTCACATTCAATCATATATATAAAGCTGAGTGTATGTGTGTGTATGTATGTCCGCTAAAGGAATCTTCATTGCCGCGTTTATAATCATCAAATTTTTCACAGCCATTCTCTGTGACTCTGGGAACGTCATAGACTAGGCTGTGTGCTGAAATTTTCACCCATACCCTTTCCGAAATACACATATTAACCACCATATACAGGAGCCATTGTCTGCTGCTGCTGTGGCAGTTATTTTGCCACAGGTCATTAATATGAGCTCTGAGCTTTGATTGGTTTCTATAGGCAATGAGTATAAGACAGCTTATGTGTGAGGTAATATGGATAGGAATACAGAGATAGGGGGTGATTTATCAGAAATGTCTCAGGTAAAACCTTTCCAGTTACCCATTGAAACCAATCAGAGATTTTATAATTTTATAAACAGCTGTGGGAAACTGAAATGAGATGAAACTTAAGCTCTGATTGGTTGCCATGGCCAACTTCAACAGTTCTGCTCTCAGACACTTCTGATATCTCCCCATAGACAGAGTGAGACAGTCGAAGACAGAGACTATCAGAGACAAATATAGAGACTGTTGGAGACAGACAAAGACAGTCAAAGACAAACAGAAGCAGTCATAGACACTCAGAGACGGAGATAGTCAGAGACGGATCGACATTCAGAGACAGAAATGGTTAGAGATAGTCAGAGATAGTCAGAGATAGACAGAGATAGACAGAGAGAGACAGAGATACATAGAAAAGACAAAAAAAAGACAGCAACCTCTGTAGTTACCAATTATTGGATTAGGTGATGCACGCAGCCCAGGGTCCTGGTGTGTAGTATCCAAGGTCCAACAAAAAAAGTATCCAATGTAAAGAACAAGGTGATAAACCTTTATTTACACAGGCATGAAAAACTGCAATGTTTGGATTCGCCATCTATCTTTGTCAAGCATACAAACAATTGTACACATGCACATGTATATAACCCACTTCCTAGTGACATCATTTCCTGTTTTAACATTAGTTAATACATATCTTTATCGAATTTAAATAGTATATAACAATATAAATAGATTAAATAAAGAGAGACAAGCAAGAGAGTGAATGAGTGACAGAAAAACAGGCAGGAAACGTAAGTGAGTAACAGAGAGACAGGTAGGGAAAGTGAGTGACAAAGAGACAGACAGGGAGAGTGAGTGAGTGACAGAGAGACAGGTAGGGAGAGTGAGTGACAGAGACAGGCATGGACAGTGAGTGACAGAAAGACAGACAGGGAGGGGGAGTGAGTGAGAGACAGGCAGCGAGAGTGACTGAGTGCGAAGAAAGACAGACAGAGAGAGTGAGTGAGAGACAGGCAGAAAGAGTGAGTGAGAAACAGGTAGAAAGAGTGAGTGAGAGACAGACAGGAAGAGTTTGTGAGAGACAGGAAGGGATAGTGAGTGAGAGACAAGCAGGGAGAGTGAGTGAGAGACAGAGAGAGTCAGTGAGAGACAGACAGACAGAGAGAGTGAGTGAATGACAGAGAAACAGGCAGGGAAAGTGAGTGAGAGACAGAGAGGCAGGCAGGGAGAGTGAGAAACATGCAGGGAGAGTGAGTGAGAGACAGAGAGATGATCAAATATTTTTTTGTTAACCAATTATATTTTGTTCTAGCTAAGAACAGATATTTACTATCCTGGGAAACACCGGAATCTACAGCAAGTTCCCAAATAAAAAGAATAGAAATAATTACCCAATTTTTGCTAACCCCTTACTGAAAGTGACGGAGAAGGAATATTAGGTTGCTCATTAAAATAATTTAGTGCACAGTTTAATAAAAGCTCCTTAGTGCAAGCTCTTTTATGCAATTCCAATCTCTTAAAAGTGAAACATATTGCGCCCAATTTACTGCATCTGTCGCTTCCCCGCTCAGGTCCGCTGGAGTTCACCTTCTTGTTCCTGGTGTATGTAAGTGCATGTCTTGCAAAAAAAAATTATAGTTAAATCCCGCGCTCAGTCCAAATCCGTTGGATTGTCTGACGGCCCGCCCCCCAATTTCTGTTGCATGAAAGTCAGCACGATTGTGCCAAAATCCGATCATGTGCAACAAATCCCCAGTTAAATACCTGCCACAATGGCGCAAATCCTCAAAATTTTAAAAATCTGACAAGTGCATTCTGCAGGCCCTTAGTAAATAAGCCCCATTGAGTGTGAAAATGTGTGGTGCTGCCAGGGGTAAAGTATTACCAACTATAGTAAATGTGGGCTATAGTGTCCCAGAATGTGATGCAATACTTGGGGGGGGGGTTAATCTTTTTGTACTCACTAAACTGTACACTACCTATTCAGGGTAACTGAGTATATTTGATGGTGAGCTTTTCGAGAATACCAGTTAGAGATGGGCGAATTTGTTAAAATTCGTTTCGTCCCGATTCGCCGAATTTTTTGAAAAAATCTGATTCGACCCGAATCGAATCAAAACGAACCACGTTAAAAAACAGGCATTTCCTGGCTGCAGAGAGCCTGTAGGGTGTTGTAGAACGTTGTGCCATGCTTAAATATGCATAGGGAACGTGGTTTGGTCTTCAAACAATGCTGTGTTTTAGTATGACACGCACATGACAGCCGCGGCTCTTAGAATCGCTTCCCTCTTCACTTCCATGTGCACTTACATAGGCCAACTTCCCCAAATAAGCAAATCGGGAATGCAGCCTGACAAGGTAACATCTGAGCTGAGGGCGAAGATCCCACTATAACATCAAAGAGTGCACAATGATATAGTGTGAAGGTGGCATCAGTAGCAGCAGGAGCCCGCAGAGTGGCACAATGATATAGTGTTAAGGTGGCATCAGAAGCAGCAGGTGCCTGCAGAGTGGCACAATGATATAGTGTGCATTGGTGGCATCAGTAGCAGCAGCAGCAGCAGAGCCCGCAGAGTGGCACAATGATATAGTGTGATGGTGGCATCAGAAGCAGCAAGAGCGGCAGAGTGGCACAATGATATAGTGTGTTGGTGGCATCAAAAGCAGCAGCAGGAGCCCGCAGAGTGGCAGAATGATATAGTGTGTTGGTGGCATCAGTAGCAGCAGGAGCCCGCAGAGTGGCACAATGATATAGTGCGTTGGTGGCATCAGTAGCAGCAGGAGCCCGCATAGTGGCACAATGATATAGTGTTAAGGTGGCATCAGAAGCAGCAAGAGCGGCAGAGTGGCACAATGATATAGTGTGTTGGTGGCATCGAAAGCAGCAGCTGCAGGAGCCCGCAGAGTGGCACAATGATAAAGTGTGAAGGTGGCATCAGTAGCAGCAGGAGCCCGCAGAGTGGCACAATGATATAGTGTGAAGGTGGCATCAGAAGCAGCAAGAGCGGCAGAGTGGCACAGTGATATAGTGCGTTGGTGGCATCAGTAGCAGCAGCAGGAGCCCGCAGAGTGGCACAATGATATAGTGTGTTGGTGGCATCAGTAGCAGCAGGAGCCCGCAGAGTGGCACATTGATATACTGTGAAGGTGGCATCAGAAGCAGCAGGAGCCTGCAGAGTGACACAATGATATAGTGTGAAGGCATCATCAGTAGCAGCAGGAGCCCGCAGAGTGGCACAATGATATAGTGTGAAGGTGGCATCAGAAGCAGCAGGATCCCGCAGAGTGGCACAATGATATAGTGTGAAGGTGGCATCAGTGGCAGCAGCAGCAGGAGGAGCCCACAGAGTGGCACAATGATATAGTGTGTTGGTGGCATCAGAAGCATCAGGAGCCCGCAGAGTGGCACAATGATATAGTGTGAAGGTGGTATCAGAAGCAGCAGCAGCAGGAGCCCGCTGAGTGGCACAATGATATAGTGTGAAGGCGGAATCAGAAGCAGCAGCAGCAGGAGCCCACAGAGTGGCACAATCATATAGTTTGAAGGTGGCATCAGAAGCAGCAGGAGCCCGCAGAGTGGCACAATGATATAGTGTGTTGGTGGCATCAGAAGCAGCAGCAGCAGGAGCCCGCAGAGTGGCCCAATGATATAGTGTGAAGGTGGCATCAGAAGCAGCAGCAGGAGCCCGGAGAGTGGCTCAATGATATAGTGTGAAGGCAGCATCAGAAGCAGCAGCAGCAGCAGCAGGAGCCCGCAGAGTGGCACAATGATATAGTGTGAAGGTGGCAACAGAAGCAGCAGGAGCCTGCAGAGTGGCACCATGATATAGTGTGGAGGTGGCAGACAATTCCAGTCCCTGGTAAAGATGGTAGATGATGCAACTAGCAGCAGATGTGTGGCATCAGGCGGGTGGCAGCATCAGAATAGTAGCTGAGGCAGGTAGTTAGAACCCTGACTCATTTCTCAACGTTTGGAGGAGGCGTCATGGCTGATCTCTGATGCAATAGGCATTGGTGAGTTGAAATCCTGGCCGATCCAAGCCTGATTCATCTTGACAAAGGTCAGTCTCTCCACATTACGGGCGGACTAGTGGGTTCTCCTGGGGGTAACAATAGCCCCGCCGCACTGAACACCCGCTCTGATGGCACACTACTGGCCAGGCAGGACAGCTTCTCTACTGCAAACTCACGCATCAAGTTTGGCTGCCCAGTAGTCCATGGGATCCTCTACCTCAGGTGGTAAAGTGTTGTCCAAGTAGGCCACCACCTGCTGGTGCAGGGTCTGCTTCATGTCCTGCTGCTGCTGCCGGTGGTGGCTACTCTCCTCACTAGGCCAGTGAAGGAATTTGCTCCTTAAAGAATCGAGGCTTAAGCGACTGTTGATGGAACTGCTACTGCTCCTACCCCCCCAGCTCCCCACAGCAATCATGGTAGTAGTACGTGAGCAATGACTGCCAGGAATCCCCCGGTCAGACCTGACAGAGGATGGACAATGGCGCACATAGGCAGCGGCCAACTGTGTGATCAGTATCTCTCTGTAGTATGCCAGTTGTTCCTTCCTCTCAGCAGCAGGAAAAAAGTCACCCATTTTGGACCGGTAGCAAGGGTCCAAGAGGGTGGAGAGCCAAAATTATCCCTATGCCGGATGTTGACTATTCGGCTGTCACTAGTTAGGCAAAGCAGCATGCTGTGGGCCATCTGCGCAAGTGACTCTAAGGCACTCCCGGTCTCCATATCCACAGTATACTGCCATGGTGCTTCTGGGTCATCTGCCTCGTCTTCTACCTCCTCCGGATGCTCCTGCTCCTCCTCTCCTGTCACCTGAGTAGAAAAACCACAAATTGCACCAGACTCTGCTTGTGCTCCAATGTCCTCCTCCTCCTCCTCCAGTTCAGTCCCCACCGGACTCATGTGGCCATGAGATGTAGTCTCCACTTCTCCAGTGCCCTGACCAGACAGATTTTGCAGCATGAGTTCCAGGACATGAAGCAGTGGAATGACGTTATTCATCCCGCAGTCCTGGCGACTGACAAATAACGTTGCCTCTTCAAAAGGCCTGAGCAAACAACAGGTGTCACGCATGAGCTGCCAGTGACTGACATCAAAGTTACACAGGGGAGTACTACGGTCCGCTTGCATCATCAAAAAATGATTAATGGCTTTTCTCTGTTCATACAGGCGGTCTAACATATGGAGGCTGGAATTCCAACAGGTGGAAACATCGCATATCAGACTATGTTGGGGTAGGCCTTTCTGGCACTGCAATTCGAGGAGGGTGTGCTTGGCTTTGTAAGAATGGCTGAAGTGCGTGCACAGTGTCCTGGCCATTTTTAGAATGTCTTGCAGATGGGTGTAAGACTTCAGGAAGTTGTTGACTACCAGATTGAACACGTGCGCCATGCAGGGCGCATGGACCATCCCTCCTCGGTGCAGCGCGGACACCATGTTCCTCCCATTGTCTGTCACCATGGTTCCGATTTTTAGTTGTTGCGGAGAAAGCCACACATTGATTTCTTCTTGCATGACGCGGAGCAGTTACTCCCCTGTGTGACTTTGTTTGCCCAGGCAAACCAGGTGTAGAACTGCATGACACCGCTGTGCCCTGCACATGTGGTATAATGGAGCAGCACTTGTGGAGGCTGAGGTGGTGGTGGAGAAGGAGGAGGCGGACACTGGCGCAGGAGCAGCAGTTTGACAACGTGGAGGAGAAAGCGCTGTCTCTTGTTGAAGTTGTTGGTGTGGCTGGGCGGGAAGCACATTCACCCAGTGGGCCGTAAAGGACATATACTGGCCCTGACCATAATTACAGCTCCACACGTCCGCGCTGACGTGCACCTTGGAAGAAACTGATAAGCTCAAGGGCTGGCCCACCTTCTGTTGTACATATTGGTGAAGGGTTGTCACAGCCTTTTTGGAAAAAAAATTGCCGAACCGAGATGGAACTCTCCACCTCAGTTTGGCACAAGCCATTAGTTCTCTGAAGGGTGCAGACTGGACTGGAAAGGGAGAGACTGCAGTACCAACAACTTCGACAAGAGCACGGTCAGCTTCTGCACCTTAGGATGGCTGGACGCATAGAGTTGTCTTTTTGTAATCGCCTCGCTCAGCGACTGCTGGTGCCATGCGTATCGAGGAGCAGAAGCATCTGGACCGGGAGATGATGTCAAAGACAAACAGCTCCCTTCGGCAGAGGTGCTGGATGCTGAAACAGCATGTGTGCCTCTAGGTGCTGCTGCTGTTTCTGCGCCTGCAGAATGGACCGCATCTGACACCCGTTTCTCCCAGGCCATTGGATAGTGACGCTCCATGTGTTGGTGCAGGGCCGTGGTGCCAAGGTTAGCTCCCTGTCCACGCTTCACTTTCTGCCCGCAGATACGACATATACGCTCGGCTCCTCTGGTGTCTTTACAAAAAACTGCCACACAGCTGAGGTGGTAATTTTACCGCCAACAATCTGCACTAAGCGACTACTACCGCCGCTGCCTCGCTGAGCCCCTGTGCCATTGCTTATTTGGGCCTGCGAATCGGGATTTGTACCCCACGGACGTTTGGCTCCCATCCTCGCACTGCTACCACCCTGCTGACTCACAGCCACAGTAGCAAATTGCTGCCTGCTCCGGAAGCTCACACTCTCTTTGCCCGACGATGATGAATCCCCTGCTACACCTGGCTCCCAAGTGCGATCGGCTACATCGTCGTCGATTTGCGTTTCCGGGTCACTGCTACTCTCCTCACCCATGTCAGTATGCACAGCCTGCCTACTGCAGGAAGCAGCAGAAGTCTGCCCCACCTCTTCACTGCAAAGCAGCTGCTGACTGTCCTCAAACACTTCGTCCTTGTTGAATAGTGGCGCTGAGCCCAGACCACCTAGTAGCTCTCTGGCTGCGGGAAAGGAACAGGACAGAGCCTGGTTGAGGACAGGTGAGGGGCGCTGACCTGCTCCTGGGTCATGCCAACTAATTGTTGTATCAGAGGAACCTACGGACTCTTGGCTGGGGTTGTCATATGTTATATTTGACGAACTGGATGAACTAGTCAACCATTCAACAACCTTTGGGTTGTTGATCAACACACTGCCACTAGATGACAACGGCAGTTCTGGCCTCACAGAGTCACCCTTGCTGCGACATCCCCTTACTGTGCTGCCACCTCTGCCTGCTCCACCTGCCACCTTTCTGTCTGACATAGTGGTTTATAAACTATGTGGATTTCACACGTAAATCTGGCTGTAAACTAGAGCCCCCAAAAGGTATTGCAATGTGCGTTATACAGATACCCCACAACTGACAGTGTAATTTCAGCGTAAATCACTGTATAAACTATATGGATTTGATACGTAAAACTGGCTGTAAACTAGAGCCCCCAAAAGGTATTGCAACGTGCGTTATACAGATACCCCACAACTGACAGTGTAATTTCAGCGTAAATCACTGTATAAACTATATGGATTTGACACGTAAATCTGGCTGTAAACTAGAGCCCCCAAAAGGTATTGTAATAGAGATACCCCACAACTGACAGTGTAATTTCAGCGTAAATCACTGTATAAACCATATGGATTTGACACGTAAATCTGGCTGTAAACTAGAGCCCCCAAAAGGTATTGCAACGTGCGTTATACAGATACCCCACAACTGACAGTGTAATTTCAGCGTAAATCACTGTATAAACTATATGGATTTGACACGTAAATCTGGCTGTAAACTAGAGCCCCCAAAAGGTATTGCAATGTGCTTTATACAGATACCCCACAACTGACAGTGTAATTTCAGCGTAAATCACTGTATAAACTATGTGGATTTGACACGTAAATCTGGCTGTAAACTAGAGCCCCCAAAAGGTATTGCAATGTGCGTTATAGAGATACCTAACAACTGACAGTGTAATTTCAGCGAAAATCGCTGTATAAACTATGTGGATTTCACACGTAAATCTGGCTGTAAACTAGAGCCACAATAAGGTATGGCAATATGCGTTATACAGATACCCCACAACTGACAGCTCACACTGCAGATACATGAATGTCAAACAGATTTCTTCCTATTCGATTTTGTCACTAAATAGAACTGCTATTTGGGGTATACAGATCCCCCTTAGAGAAAAGCGAGGGATTGCAGCAAGAATCGCACAGTAGAATAGCAGCAGCTGGACGCTACAACATGAAGTGTGAAGTGCTGAGATAGAAAATGGCAGGATTTTAAAGGGCTGTGTGACATCACATAAGCCTGCCGGTCGCTGATTGGCTTACAGGTCTGCAGATGTCATCGGGGGTGTTCCTTTCTCCTTCCCAGAGTTCTCTGCCCCATGTAACACGTTGTTCTCGTGCCCATTTAGCAGAAACATGAGGGGAAAAAAAACAACTTCGTTCCCACGAATCAGCATAAACTTCGGCTTCGTGGCGAATCAATATTTTTCCTGAAATTCTAACCGAAGTTAGAATCATTAGAATCGATTCGCCCATCTCCAATACCCATCCTATGGTTTCAATCATAAGATCATGTCTCCCATAGAGAACTAGCATTCTTGAAAGCTCATCATCAAATATACTCAAGTTAGCCTCAAAAAGGTATTGCCTGATTTCTTCACTCTTCTTCTCTCTATGGCTAACAGGGTACAAATCTACACTACACTCACCATTCACTCAGCTTGCAAATTAAGTATAAATCACATTCTATAAAACACACGACCCAGATAGAGAACCTATTGCTGTCAGCTATCTAATTTATAGAAAACGCTTCCCCTCCGTATAGGGGAAAGGAGGATACTCAGTTTGGATAAACTGTGATCTTTGCATCATATACAAGGGAGTACAAGGTGTCAAAAGTCATATGCTAACTTGTAATAAGATTTCTTGGAAAAGACCAAATGTCTTCTTCCCACATAAGTACTGTATATAACTGAGTATAAGCCGAGATTTTCAGCACATTGGAAAAAGCCCCACTTGGCTTATACTAGTATAACTTACATATTAAAAAATAAATTTAGTTCTCATCCTCCAATGCTGACCCCCGCATCCTCTTTTCTCCAAGCTCCTCATCGGGTTGCAGGCGGGGCAGGCAGATGCATGTCTATGCAATCCTCCGGCACAGAAACTATGACACAGCACTGTCGCTGCCTGCTGATGTTTTAGTTTGAGTGCCGGCAGATCACTTAGATGTGCAGGTGGCCCAGCCGGGAACTCGAAGAGGTGCTGCGGAGAGAAGAGGAAGCCGGGGGTCAGCACCGTAGGGTGAGTACTAACTTTATTTGTTTAAGGGGGCTCTCTGCAGGACATTTTCTTAATAGGGGCACTCTGCTTGACATTACATTTATGGGGGCATTCTGCAGGACATTATATTTATTGGGCACTCTTCTGGACATTACATTAATGGGGGCTCTCTGCTGGGCAGTTAATTAATTGGAGGGGCTTAAGCCACAACAATGCTGAATTTGCCCCAGATATTTTCAGCTCCTTGTAGTACAACACTAAAGCCTTCCTAAAGAATTGCACAGTATAGTCTTTCCTAGTTAACAACTATATCTTACTATGGGGGAAGGGCTCGATTTATCACCACATTGGGGTACATTTACTTACCCGGTCCTGTCGCTGCGCGTTCTCCATCGAGGATTCGGATCTTCCAGCGATTCACTAAGGTAGTCCGCCCAGGTGGCGCTGCTGCGCCGAGGTTTGCCGGAGTTCACCATCCTATCCTGGGTGCAGGTAAGCGCGTGTCAAGTGACACATTTTTTTAAAAAATACCGGATTTTTTCTGGATCTGTCGGGTTTTCCGACGGCCATGCCCCCCATTTCCGTCGCATGCATGCCGGTGCTGATGCGCCAGAATCCGATCGCATGCGCAAAAAATTTGGGGCAATTCAGGGAAAATGGTAATATTCGGGAAACCCGATGAAAAATAGCGATTCGGGCCCTTACTAAATGACCCCCATTGTCTGTTTATTTGTACTACTTTTTGGAGACAAAAATGTCTCAACTGAGACAAAAAGTCTCAAAAGGTAGTACCAGAAACCAGACAATGGGGTGATAAATCCCCCCTTATATCCTAAATAATACCTACCCATCACACCAAAATTAGCCAAACTGTACATATATCACTCTCTGGGCGGAATTCTGCTCTTCTGTAGATGCTATGTTCTCTTGGCATTACTGACCTGGCCCTCTCCTAGTTTCTCCATACCTCTCCAACTGGACATTCAGTGTCTTTCACTCTCATACTGACTCTTCACCTTGCCCTCTCTCTGTTGGTATCTCTCTAGGTTCTGTCCTGGAACCTCTGGCCTAGGACAGCTGATTAAGTCCCATGGCTTTCAACACTACTCCTATTCAGATAAAATGCAGATCTTTACTTTTGCAAAAGATATCTCCTATCTTCCAGCCAGAATTCCAGAGTGTCTATCAGCCATATCCTCCTTCTTCTCTTCCTGTTTCTAAAACCTGACATGGATAAAATGGAACTAATAAGCTTTCCTCCTCCTAACACATCCCTCCCACCAGATCTAATCTCAATGCATGGCTCCACACTCTTCCCGGTCCCTAAAGTCCATTGCTTTGGAGTAATCTTTGACTCCGCTTATCCTCTAAGCCTCACATCCAAGCTCTTACTACAAGCTTCCCCCTCCATCTCAAGAACACCTCTCGCATCCGACAGTTCCTCAATCCAGAGTCTACAAAATTGCTAGTCCATGCCCACATCATCTTCCGTTTAGACTACTGCAACATTCTTCTCTATGGTCTCCCAGCTAACTCCCTAACACCCCTCTAGTCCATCTAATCATCTTGCTTCACCTCTGCCTCTACCCTCTGCTAGTCTCTTCACTAGTTACCCATTGCACGGATAATTCAATTTAAAATATTAACTATGACATGCAAAGTTGTCCATAACCTATCTCTTCCATAAATCTCTGAATTAATCGGCCAATACCGTTCCACACTTAATCTCAGTTCCTCACAGGACCTTCAGCTTCACTCTATTACCCTCTGCTATTCTCAAAACTGTATCTAAGACTCCTCCTGTGCCTCCCCCATTCGCTGGAACTTTCTGCCAAAATGTTTCATATTGTCCCCCACCTTCCAATCCTTCAAGCATAATCTGGAAACCGACCTCTTCAAGATTGCTTACAACACACAATAACTGCACTGCTCTGCTCTGCTCCCTCACCTTGTGTCTCCATCTAGCCTCCCACTTTGTAGGCCTCATGGGCAAGCTTCTCCTTCAATTTGTTCCATATATCAGTAGTTTTGTATTTGTACTTGCATATGTTAATTCCCCATTCCTTGTACAATGCCATGGAATTATTGGTGCTCTATAAATGCATGATAATAATAATAATTATAATTTTTTTCCAGTTTTGTCATTCCCCTCCCAAGTGCATATCACACTATATTTGCCTATAGAGAGCTATAGCCTGGCATAGAATTCACTTTTTAGAGTCCACTTTTATTAGAAAAAAATGCATTGTTTTTCTACTGTAAATGCTACTGTGCATGATGCAAGTTGATAGTTTCGAGGATATATTTGAAAGTGCATTTTCCATTTGCCTTGCATGTCTACTAGGTGCATCTTTCTGGACTATGGGAAAAAAGTATATTATGTTCAGCTCACCTATGTGGATAATAAGGGTAGCGATGCATGGCTGCACGGACACTTGGGTTGGGGAACCAGTAGGCAAATGGCAAACAGGAAAAAAAAGTTGTTGTCCAGCTTCCAACGAAAGGCACAGGAAAATAAGTTAAAAGTCCACTTTTATTAGAAAAAAAATGCATAATAAAAACATCATAGGACGTCCATGAGAAGAAAAAATAACGCGTTTTCTGACGAAAAACGTCCTTAGTCCTAGCCTAATCTATGGAACATGGTGCAAAGTATTTAAGCATGAGTGAAAGAATCACATGATGCAACATGGCGAAACATTTCCGGTACACAGCATCACACGTAAAGTATATATAAGACAAAAAGACACAAAGATAATAAAGAAAAATACATAAACATAATATTAGTAAAGACACATTAAATCGGTGTTATAATTTAAAGCAAGTGGAAACCTTGTCTGAAGAGTTAAGATCCAGAAAGCATCACGGGATCATAGCTGTCTGGTCCAATCACCTCCTCTACGGGATCGTGTTGTGCGTTCTATGGGAATGACAGACAGATTACAGACATCACCGACATGAATTTCCTGAAAATGTTTTGAGAGACCAGGTAGACCTGAAGACAAGGTAAGTCATTGTTTAGCAGCACCAGTTATGTGTTTGGCAATCCTTTTCTTAAGCGGTCTTATGGTGCAGCCTCAGAGCCGTATCATGGGGGGGGCTCACGGGGCACGAGCCCCGGGGGCCCCCACCACTTTGCCTTTAAGAGGGGCCCCCACCAAATTGGGGTGGTTCGGCGGTCGCATGACGGCCCGAATCGCCAGTAATATATTCGGCGCCGGGCTCCCCAGGCCGAGGGCCAAATCCCGCCAATGTTTCTGCCTTTAGTCTATGGCAGAGCGAGGGAACAATAAGTTCTCTGCTCTGCCATAAACGATCCAATGTAAATAAAGATAGCGGCGCCCTGCCGCTGGGTCACGACTCAAGGCGCGGGCTGTAGCGGGGCGCCGCCATCTTTGTTTACATCCGATCTCCATCCTGACAACGCGAAGGAGGATGAAGACAGCGCGCATTGTGGGAACGATGGAGGGTGAGTACAATTTTAGTATTATATCTATAACTGTATATAGTTGTTATTGGGGGGGGTATTATATCTCGAACTGTATATGGTTATTATTGGGGGGGTTGTATATATTTATTTTGTGGGGGGGTGTATAGCAATAATAGGAATCTGTATAAAGTTGTTATAGGGGGATTGTATATATTAATTATGGGGGTGTATATAGTTATTATAGGGGGTGTATATAGTTATTATAGGGGCATTGTATATAGTTGTTATAGGGGGTGTATATAGTTATTATAGGGGCACTGTATATAGTTATTATAGGGGGTATATATAGTTATTATAGGGGGACTATATATAGTTATTATAGGGGTGTATATAGTTATTATAGGGGTCTGTATATAGTTATAGAGGGACTGTATATAGTTATTATAGGGGGACTGTATATTGTAATAGGGGAACTGTATACAGTTATTATAGGGGTGTATATAGTTATTATAGGGGTGTATATACTTATTGTAGGGGCACTGTATATAGTTGTGATAGGGGGGTGTATATAGTTATTATAGGGGTGCATATAGTTATTATAGGGGAAATGTACACTCACCGGCCACTTTATTAGGTACACCATGCTAGTAACGGGTTGGACCCCCTTTTGCCTTCAGAACTGCCTCAATTCTTCGTGGCATAGATACAACAAGGTGCTGGAAGCTCCTCAGAGATTTTGGTCCATATTGACATGATGGCATCACACAGTTGCCGCAGATTTGTCGGCTGCACATCCATGATGCGAATCTCCCGTTCCACCACATCCCAAAGATGCTCTATTGGATTGAGATCTGGTGACTGTGGTGGCCATTTGAGTCCAGTGACCTCATTGTCATGTTCAAGAAACCAGTCTGAGATGATTCCAGCTTTATGACATGGCGCATTATCCTGCTGAAAGTAGCCATCAGATGTTGGGTACATTGTGGTCATAAAGGGATGGACATGGTCAGCAACAATACTCAGGTAGGCTGTGGCGTTGCAACGATGCTCAATTGGTACCAAGGGGCCCAAAGAGTGCCAAGAAAATATTCCCCACACCATGACACCACCACCACCAGCCTGATACAAGGCAGGATGGATCCATGCTTTCATGTTGTTGACGTCAAATTCTGACCCTACCATCCGAATGTCGCAGCAGAAATCGAGACTCATCAGACCAGGCAACGTTTTTCCAATCTTCTACTGTCCAATTTCGATTGGCTTGTGCTAATTGTAGCCTCTTTTTCCTGTTCTTAGCTGAAAGGAGTGGCACCCGGTATGGTCTTCTGCTGCTGTAGCCCATCTGCCTCAAAGTTCGCCGTACTGTGCATTCAGAGATGCTCTTCTGCCTACCTTGGTTGTAACAGGTGGTGATTTGAGTCACTGTTGCCTTTCTACCAGCTCGAACCAGTCTGCCCATTCTCCTCTGACCTCTGGCATCAACAAGGCATTTCCGCCCACAGAACTGCCGCTCACTGGATGTTTTTTCTTTTTCGGACCATTCTCTGTAAACCCTAGAGATGGTTGTGGGTGAAAATCCCAGTAGATCATCAGTTTCTGAAATACTCAGACCAGCCCTTCTGGCACCAACAACCATGCCACGTTCAAAGGCCACAAATCACCTTTCTTCCCCATACTGATGCTCGGTTTGAACTGCAGGAGATTGTCTTGACCATGTCTACATGCCTAAATGCACTGAGTTGCCGCCATGTGATTGGCTGATTAGAAATTAAGTGTTAACGAGCAGTTGGACAGGTGTACCTAATAAAGTGGCCGGTGAGTGTACATAGTAATTACTGGGATCTGTATATAGTGATCGCTGGGGGAGCTGTATATAGTGATTGCTGGGGGAGCTCTATAAAATGGTTGCTGGGGGAGCTGTATACAGTGATTGCTGGGTGAGCTGTATACAGTGGTTTCTGGGGGAGCTGTATACAGTGGTTGCTGGGGGAGCTGTATACAGTGATTGCTGGGGGAGCTGTATATAGTGATTGCTGGGGGAGCTGTATATAGTGATTGCTGGGGGAGCTGTATATAGTGGTTGCTGGGGAGCTGTATACAGTGATTGCTGGGGGAGCTGTATACAGTGATTGCTGGGGGAGCTGTAAACAGTGGTTGCTGGGGGAGCTGTATACAGTGGTTGCTGGGGGAGGAGCTGTATACAGTGATTACTGGGGAGGCTGTATATACTGATTACTGGGGAGGTTGTATATAGTTATTGCTGAGGGGCGGTATATAGCGATTGCTGTTCCCTGTCTGGACTACATTCAATGGGGGCCTTCACCATGTTTTGCGCCCAGGGGCCCCCACCAACCTTAATCCGGACCTGTGCAGCCTACATATTGAACATTGCAGGATGAACAAGACGCTAAGTATACCACATGATCACTGGCACAATTAAGGTGAGTATGTATAGGGAAAGATTTTTTAGTGACATTTGAAGAAAAAGAAGAAGTTATTTACAACGTATGTGTCCACATATAGAACTACCTTTGTGGTGGAGCCAAGGAGACATAGCATTATGAGAAACAAACATATTGGAAGCTACGATTTTGCCCAAGGAGGGGGCATTTCTGGAGACATACCGGACACCCTTATCCACAACTTCAGGCAAAATTTTATCTAGTAGACTTACAAGAAGACACCAGTGACCCAAGTTATCCTCTGATATAGGCTTCTGAATTTGTACAGTCATCGAACCCCTATGTCTATCCTGTTAATGCTTGGGTTCCTGCTATAGACCAATTTCAAACACAAGTTGAATGGGACCTTTCCTCCTTATGTAACAATATCTCAAAAAAATCTAACCAGAGATGAATTTCATTCCATTAAGGATCTCAAAAACAATCCTAACATTATTATACGTGCATCAGATAACGGGGGCTCTATTGTTTTATTAGACAAATCTTTATACTCTCGTGAAGCCTTGTCTCTTTTGGGGTACACTAATGTATACCAAAAAATTTCTAATAATCCTGCTTCTATGGTTAGGGATACCTTGCAAAAAATTATCATGGAAGGGGTCACTTTGGGGATTTTCAAAGATTCTAATTTGCATGATCTCATACCTGATTTTCCCAATACCCCCATTTTCTACATGCTGCCTAAAACTCACAAGGGTTTATTCCCTCCCAGTTTTAGACCAATAGTTGCTGGTAACAATTCCTTACTTGAAAAAATGTCGTCCTGGGTAGATAATATACTTCAACCCTTTGTCAAATGCACCCCAGGTTTCATTAAGGATAGTTTTATAAAGTTTTAAAAAGCATGCATACCATCAGGTGGACCACACAAAACATTTGGGTTACATGCGATGTCTCTTCATTATACACCGTTATACCTCACAACCTTGCCATAAAAGCTATATATTTTCACTTATGTAAATACAGTAATTTTTCTATTGATTTAATTGCCTATATAGCAGTTGTTTTATTTTTTCTACTTACCAACAACTTCTTCATGTTTGATAATATGTACTTTTTTCAATGGAAAGGTTGCCCGATGGGCTCTAAGTTTTCTCCTACTCTAGCCAATCTCTACATGGTTTGGTTCAAGGAGACTCATATATTTGGAGACAATAACCCTTTTCTTGAACACATAAAGTGGTACGGACATTACATTGATGATGGTCTCTTAATTTGGACGGAACCACAGCATGACATATCCCGTTTCATTGAATATCTTAATTGCAATAATTTTAATTTACAGTTTACTTTTTCATCTTTCACCACCTCCATTCCTTTCTTGGATGTGGAATTATTTGGAGACACTGTAACAGGCCATATACAAACCAAACTGTATAGAAAACCTACATCTGGTAACCCTGTGCTGTATGCCACTTCATGCCACCCCCCACATATAATTCATAATTTACCGAAAGGTGAATTTACTCAGGCTAAACGCATCTGCTCTAATAATTTACTTTATAATCAAACGGCAGAACACATCACTACAAGATTAACCCCTTAACGACTTGGCCTTTTTTAGTTTTTTCACTTCCATTTTTCACTCCCCACCTTCAAAAATCTATAACTTTTTTATTTTTCCACATAAAGAGCTCTGTTATGGCTTATTTTCTGTGTAACAAATTGCACTTCGTAGTGACGGTATTCAATATTCTATGGCGCGAGAAGCGGGAAAAAAATTCCAAATGCAGTGAAAATGGTGAAAAAACACATTTGCGACACTTTCTTGTGGGCTTGGATTTTACAGCTTTCACTGTGTGCCACAAATGACATGTCTAATTTATTCTTTGGGTCGGTACGATTAAGGGGATACCAAATTTGTATAGGTTTTATAATGTTTTCATACATTTAAAAAAATTAAAACCTCCTGTACAAAATTTTTTTTTTGATTTTGCCATCTTCTGGCGGCAATAACTTTTTCATACTTTGGTGTACGAAGCTGTGGGTGGTGTCATTTTTTGCGACTTTTGATGGCGTTTTCATTGCTATCATTTTTAGGACCTTTTGATCACTTTTTATTAATTTTTTTATATTTTCCAAAATGACAAAAAAATGTCCTTTTTGACTTTGGACGCTATTTTCCGTTACGAGGTTAAACGCAGTGAAAAACCGTAATTATATTTTGATAGATCGGACATTTTCGGATGCGGCGATACCTAACGTGTTTATGATTTTTACTGTTTATTAATATTAATATCAGTTCTAGGGAAAGGGGGGTGATTTAAATTTTTAGGTTTTTTTATTATAATTTTTTTTTTTAAACTTTTTTTTAACTTTTACTTTTACTATTTTTCAGACTCCCTAGGGTACCTTAACCCTAGGTTGTCTGATCGATCCTACCATATACTGCCATACTGCAATATGTGCTGATAGCACATTATAATGAATGGGTTAAAACGAGACTGCCTCGGGCCTTCGTGAGACCCGAAGCTGTCATGGCAACAGATCACCGCACCCCGTGACGTCATCGGGGAGCGGCGATCCGCGATCCGCTGCAAGATTGCCGGTGGCAAAGACTTACCGGCTATGGAGAGGGCTCGGCCCGCAAGCCCTCTCCATGCACCAGGACCCGGCGCGCGCCGTACTAGTACGGCGCGCGTCGGGAAGGGGTTAAAAGGGAGGGGCTACAAAGCCAAATCACTTTCGCAGATTTCTTCTTCCCTTAATAAAAAGACTAGACAGGAAGTATTACATTCTAAATTTCATAATCTCTATGTTTGTTTCTCATAATGCTATGTCTTCTTGGCTCCACCACAAAGGTAGTACTATATGTGGACACATACGTTGTAATTTTGGAAATATATCGTTAAAACTTCTTCTTTTTCTTCTAATGTCACTAAAAAATCTTTCCCTATTCGTACTCACTTTAATTGTGCCAGCGATCACGTAGTATACTTAGCCTTGTTCATCCTGCAATGTTCAATATGTCGGCTGCACTGTAAGACCGCTTAAGAAAAGGATTGCCAAACACATAACTGGTGCTGCTAAACAAAGACTTACCTTGTCTTCAGGTCTATCTGGTCTCACAAAACATTTTCAGGAAATTCATGTCGGTGATGTCTGTAATCTGTCTGTCATTCCCATAGAACGCACAACACGCCCCCATAGAGGAGGTGATTGGACCAGACAGCTATGATCCCATGATGTTTTCTGGTTCTTAACTCTTCAGACAAGGTTTCCACTTGGCTTAAATTATAAGACCAATTTAATGTATCTTTACTAATATTTTGTTTATGTATTTTTCTTCATTATCTTTGTGTCTTTTTGCCTTATAAATACTTTTCATATGTTGCTGTGTACTGGAAATGTTGCATCATGTGATCCTTTCACTCATGCTTAAATACTTTGCACCATGTTCCATAGATTAGGCTATGACTAAGGACGTTTTTCATCCGAAATGCATAGGTTTTTCATGGACGTCCTATGATGTTTTTATTATGCATTTTTTCTAATAAAAGTGGGATTTTAACTTATTTTCCTATGCCTTTCGTTGGAAGCTGTACAACAACTTTTTTTCCTGTTTGCCGTTTGCCTACTGGTTCCCCAACCCAAGTGTCCGTGCAGCCATGCATCGCTACCCTTATTATCCACATAGGTGAGCTGAACATAATATACTTTTTTTCCATAGTCCAGAAAGCTGCACCTAGTAGACATGCAAGGCAAATGGAAAATGCATCCTCGGATATATCCTCGGAACTATCAACTTGCATCATGCACAGTAGCATTTACAGTAGAAAAACAATGCAGAATATAAGATGAGTCTTTTAGATTGGTTAATTATTTTTGATAATTAATTGCTACCACCTGTCCTATTTTCCAGGAGAACAGAATTCCCTATTGGTGATGCTGCAAGACATCAAGGAAACAGATTTTGCATGCCTAGAGCTTCAAGGATTTTTGTTTGCAAAAGACCAACTAGAATAATTGTGTCAGTTATATAAGCAACTTAGGTTTGTGTAAAAGTTATCAAGACATAGATCCTTTCTCTTAGAAAGGCTCAGGTAATTAAAATTATTGTTTATTTGCTGTTTATTATAACAATAAATTACCAACATCCAGAGGTCTGTTTGTAACTAAGGGTTGTCTGCAAGTCAGGTGTTCTTAAGTAGGGGGCTGTCTGTATCTGATTTGGTTCAAGTCCAAGTCTATTTATTATTATCTAATAATAATAATAATAATAATAATACTACAATTACCTCCTACTGTATATAGCAAGAACTCAGTCTGTGAAGCCCTCTCCACGGACCACTTCATTGCAGTCATGAAAGAGTTATTCAGTGCTATCAGCCAATAAAAATAGAGTTCTTCTGCATTTGGCAATAAAGATTTCTAATATCACTTTTGTATAAACTCCTTTAGGCCCATCTGATGGTCTTTTTTTTTTCTTTTTCTTGTAACTTCGATGATTAGGAATTTATAAAGCCATATATAGTGTGCTATTTATACTTATGCTCCTGACCTGCAACTTTACAAAATATCAGTTCATATAATACAGGCAGTCCTCGGGTTACGTACAAGATAGGTTCTGTATGTTTGTTCTTAAGTTGAATTTGTATGTAAGTCGGAACTGTATATTTCATAATTGTAACTACAGACAATTTTTTTTTTGGTCTCTGTGACAATTGGATTTTAAAAATGTTGGATTGTTATAAGAACCAGGATTAACAACAAAGCTTAATTGCAGACACCTTTAATAACTGTTTTAGCTGTTTAATGTAGACGAAGGCTAAAGTACAGTAAGTTACCAACATCCAGAGGTCCGTTTGTAACTAGGGGTCGTTTGTAAGTCAGGTGTTCTTAAGTAGGGGACCGCCTGTATGTAAATGTAAAAAATATCTTCACTTCAATACAGTTAATTTTTCACCTGTAGGTGCTAGATATATTTGTATTTAAAGTATTACTAAAATTTTTATAAGGTCAATAGCAAAATAATTAAATCAATGCTAACAGTAAATCTAAACCATACAAAATACATTATTAAAGTTCTGTATTTCTGTGTCCTTACTATTATCACTACCTTTCTTCCTTATTTAACCCCTCCAGGTCTAAGCCATTTAGGGTTCTAGGATTAAGTTTGATATTTGAAATTTGCCTTTGTAACTCTTTAACATATCCAGTATATTTTGAGATTGTTTTCTCATCACACATTGTACTTCAAGGTAATAGAAAATGTTTGATAATATATTTGTTTTTAGTTATAAAAAAATGGAAATTTGGCAACATTTTTTAAAATGTATTAATTTTCAACTTTATAACTAACATTTCCCCAATATCTGCTTCATATTGGAATGGGCTTTTTATTCACCCTCTCTCTTTTCTAGGTTGTTAGGAGGTTCAGAATATTGAGTGCAATTTTTCTCATTTTTATGAAAATCGCCAAAACCCTTATTTGGAGACACCTGCTCAGGTTTAAGTGGCTTTGAGAGGCCTAAATAGCAGTAAAACCTGTAAATTATACCATTTTAGAAACTACAACCCTCAATGTGTGAAAAAACAACTTTAAAAGTGCTAACTCTTTTTTTAGGCAATAGATTAATTTTGGCCAAAAATTAAACTTTAACAAAGTATTAAATGACGAAAAAGTTTGATACCCAATTACTCCCGAGTCTGAGGATGCCCCATATGTGGTGGTAAACTGCTGTATGGGTACACGGCCGGGCATAGAATGGAAGGAGCAGCATTCAGAGCAGATCTGCATTGTGAGATTTTAACCCCTTCCCGCCGCAGCCCTTTTTTGTTTATGCGTTTTCATTTTTCACTCCCCACCAAATGCAATAAATTTGGTGAAAAAACGCATTTGTACTGTTTTTTTGTGGGCTTGGTTTTTACGGATTTCACTGTATGCCACAAATGACATGACTTTATTCTTTAGGTCAGTTTGATTACGGGGATACTAAATTTGTATAGGTTTTATAATGTTTTCATACATTTACAAAAATTAAAACCTCCTGTATAAAAATATATATATATTTTGCCATCATCTGGCGCTAATAACTGTTTCATACTTTTGTGTATGGAGCTGTGAGTGGTGTCAATTTTTGTAACTTTTGATGATGCCATTTTTAGGACTGTATGACCTTTCGATCATTTTTATAGAATTTTTTATGTTTTTAAAATGGAAAATAGAACCCATAGTCGAAAATGGCACTTTTTAGCTATAGAGGGTTAAACGCAGTGAAAAACTGTTATTATATTTTGATAGATCAGGCATTTTCGGATGTGATGATACCTAATGCATATATGATTTTTACAGTTTATTTATATTTATATCAGTTCTAGGGAAAGGAGGGTGAGTTGAATTTTTAGATTTTTCTAATTAATTTTTTAAAACTTTTTTAATTTTTATTTTTTTACTATTTTTCAGACTCAAGGCTGTCATGGCGAAGCATACACCATTTCTTTTAACTCCGACTGCGGGTGTTACCGGTATAGACTGTTTATAGAGGGTCCAAATCATCAGAATAAAGCTTCTTTCTTTTTTAAAAGAACACAACTTAATACTGCCTTATATATACAAAAAAAACTACTACCTTCTTGGATAAATAAGAATGTAACTACTATGTACAGGAATATAACTACTATAATACTTCCCCCTATGTACAAGAATATAACTACTACAATACTGTCCTCTATGTACAAGAATATAACTACTATAATACTGATCCCTATGTAAAACAATATATATTCTTACTGTGGTAAGCCGTTTTGTCCTCTATTTTCTCCTTTGGTATAACTACTATAATAATGCCCCCTATGTACAGGAATATAACTACTGTAATACTGCCCCCTAGGTACAGGAATATTACTACTACTCCATATAACACCACCAGCAACCCCCCCCCCAGTATACAGCCAGACCCCCCTGTATATAGCCAGCAGCCCCCACTGTATATAGACAGACAGCCTCCCCTCACTACACAGGCAGCCACCCCCTGTGTATAGCCAGACAGCCCCCCAGTATATTGCCAGCCAGTCCCCTCAGTGTATTGCCAGCCAGCCCCTGTATATAGTCAGCTAGCCCCTCCCCAGTATATAGCCAGCCTACCCCCCAGTATATAGCCAGCCTCCCCCCCAGTATATAACCGGCCAGCCCCCCCAGTATACATCCAGTCTGTCCCCAATATACAACCAGCCTGCCCACCCCTATATAGAGCCAGCCTGCCCACCCCTGTATGCAGCCAGCCAGACCCTCACTGTCTATAGCCAGTCACCCCAGTATATAGCCTGCCCCCTCAGTATACAGCCAGACCTCCTGTACATAGTCAGCAAGCCCCCACTGTATATAGCCAGACAGCCTCCCCCAGTACACAGCCAGCCCCCCTATACAGCCAACCTGTCCCCCTGTATACAGCCAGCCTGCCCCCCTGTATACAGCCAGACAGCCTGCCCCCAAGTATACACCTAGCCTGCCTGCCCCCCCAGTATACAGCCAGCCTGCCTGCCCCCCAGTATACAGCCAGTCATCCTGCCCCCCTCAGTATACAGCCTGACTGCCCCCTCAGTATACAGCCAGCCAGCCCCTGTATATACAGCCTGCCCCCATCAGTATACAACCAGCCTGCCCCCCTCAGTATACAGCCAGCCTGCCTGTCCCCCCTCAGTATACAGCCTACCTGCCTCCCCCCCTTAGTATTCAGTCTGCCCTCCCCCCTCAATATACAGCCTGCCATCCCCCCTCAGTATACAGCCAGCCACCCCTGCCCAGCACATTAAAATAATAAACGATAAACTCACCTTTCCGACGTTAACCAGTAGCTCTGCTATCTGAAACAGTCTGACCGGCAGAGACAGCTCTGTGCGCGCCAGCGGCACACAAGCTATGATGTCAGCCGCTTGCCGACGTCATAGTCTGTGTGCCCGCAGGCGGTGCATGGAGCTGTCACTGCTGGATGGACTGCATCAGACAAGTTTTGGGGGAGCATCGGAAAGGTGAGTATGTTGGTTTTTATTTTCTGATGGGCACCCCACCCACCGACTTTCACTGGTCCGCCGACCTGCCCACGGGCTATCGCCACCCAGCTGCTGCTCCAAAACTGTCCACCAGGTGGCGCCACCTGAGAGGAGAATCTCAACTCACCTCATAGGTGGTGCGCCCCTGGACAATACTATATACAATTTTAGCTGAATATTACAAATAACTGCATGTTGTATGTCCCTGGTCTAAGACTCTCCAAATGATCATTCATGACCCTGGATAGCTGACAGTAAGAAAGAATAAAATAATAATCTGGACAATGTTATAGCAGCAGTTTTGAGAAAGTGTCTAAAAATAAAACCATACAGTGCCAACGAGGTCCTTTTTTGTTTTTGCGTTTCCATTTTTTACCCTCCACCTTCCAAATTCTATATCTGTATGAGGGCTTGTTTTCTGTGTAACAAATAGCATATCATAGTGTCAGTATTTAATATTTCATGGCGTGTACTGGGAAGCGGGAAAGAAATTCCAAATGCAGTGAGAATTGTGAAAAACGTATTTGCGACATATTCTTGAGGGCTTGGATTTTACGGCTTTAACTGTGCGCCCCAAATGACATGTTTACTTCATTCCTTGGATCACAGGGGTAAAAAAAATTGTAAAGGTTTTATAATGTTTTCCCTGTGCCGTACCTTGTTTTTTATTTTGTTATTCTGTTATGAACTGACAATCCTGGAATTGACATTGGCTTGTACTACTCTTTACCCTGAGTCTGAGTCTTTACAACTCTTTTGGGGGTCATCATTTAAGGTGGTTGTCAAGTAGCCAGAGACAGTTGGTGGGTTTACCAGCTAGAGCCACTATTCCTTTCCTATCCTGTCCTGACACCCGCAACATACATAAGATTAGGATTAAGATTTGCCTCAAATTATTAGTTCCCAATCACAAGTGTTTGGGTCTAAACACATATACGATCAGGAGAAGCTCCTCCTTTACATGTTTGAATTGTATAAATCTGACAATATTATTGTAAAATATCCCAATGGAACCTGTCATAGTTTTATTTTTTAGCAATTCCTGGTGCATTGGTCAATGAGTCAGTTTTAATTAATTCCTTCCAATGGTTCTCCAAATGAATGAGAGCTGGAATCTGGATTACTTATGTGTATCCCACAAAATCTCTCCCTCCATATGTGAACTACAACAATAGATTTTATTAAAATCTAGAAAAATCTTCTCAGTTATTCCCATATCAGTAAAGACCATAGAATTATACCATTGCCAAAAAATCTAAAAAAAAAATTGTTTAGGAAATCAAAAATAATAAAATCTGACCAATAAATTAGAATCTGAAAAAGATGAGTGACCAAATAAATTTTCTCTGCTTTCCCATAATGCCCTGCAGACGTAGATTCATGTAGAATCAATCTGCATATATGTTCCACACAGCAGCAGCATCACAATGAGATTGAAAATGATAGGATAGTGTTTGAGGACAAGTCATTAGTTCCAGCAATATTAGCAGGTTATTTGTTTACGGCCTCTTCACACTAAGCAGCCAGTATTTAGCTATGAGATATTAGCATTACATTATTAGTTTCTTATTTACAATGAGTCTCTTGAGAAGAGAATATAACGTAACCTTCCATGTGTATTCCATGGTAGACCGAAACCTGTTTTATGGTGTCACATTCCATTTGGAAATGTTTCTCAGTGTGAGTCTGTCAGGATTCAGCCTAACACATCCCTCTCATCTCTCTCTGTGTCACAAATCTCATTTGTCAGGGTCAAAAACATCCAGCTGCAAAGGGTTAAGAAACTGATAATAATGTCTGATGCTTGGCAGCCCGTATTAGCCGGCAATCCCAAGCAGAGAGCTGGGGATAAAGCTCATGAAGCAAAACTGAATACCTGCTCATTTGTGATCATCTTTGGAGTATGATATATTGGCCTGAATTTCATCTGGATTACATTCTCCCTCTTAGAATTACCTACCTGTACATCCATTATGCAAGGAAATCTCTAGGTTTAGAGAGTTAAATGGCTAAGGGCTCTTCACACTGCCTGAGTGGTCTGGTGTTGCATAAATGCGCTGATCAGTCAAGATGAGAGAGGGCAGGAGGAAGAAATGAAAAAGAAAATGTGTTTGTAGTGGCTGCACCTGCTACAGACAGAAAGCAAATCTGAATAACCTTGGAGCCTGCTCGCTTGTCATTAAATACGATTCCTACCTTTTCAGTATCAATTCAAGGGCTAATATGGCTGCTGCAATAAAATGTATAGTTAAAGCTATAATGGCCTTTTGTGCAAACAGTGACCCTCATTTACTTTGCTCTTTATACAGAGGATAGCCTCTCTATCTCATCTAATTCCATTCAGTAGCCAGCTCACATTAATGATATTATTCAAAATGACCAAATATAGTACACTGCACTTCCTCAGGATGCAAAACATATGCATATTGCTCAGACCTATTGGCTAGATTACAATGAATTGTGTTTTATTGTTAATAAAATACATTTTACCCTCAGTGAACAAGATTTAGTTGAAACAATCAAGACATTATGATGCCGTCTCTTGAGGCCTATCATTTCTTCAAAGACTTGCCTCGCTTTTGAAAAAAATTCCATTGCATCCTAAGATGAATACCGATTTAAAATTGTATATATTTGCAGATGAATAATGGAATGTAATAATACCAACAGTCAGTTTTGTCAGTGACCATGTGAACAGTCAATTAATGGCTTCAGTTTTTTAGAAGTAAAACCATTCCTGCTTTTGTGACTGCTGAGACCACTAATTGGCCCTTCCAGCCATGTAGGGAGGGTCATACAACTGCTGTAATGTACATGGTGAATGCAGACCCTGTCTTAGGCTACCTGCACACTACCTGTGCATTAAAATTGGCTGTGTTTCATCAGAAAGTCAGCAAAGAATGTAGCAGTTAGCCTTTATGGAACTTGTGGCACCTATATAGCACCGGTGTCATCAGAGTTTACTTATCAGTTGCCACAAGAGGCTCTCAAAGCTGTCATCCAACAGCCTCTACTACGGTATTTTTTTACAATATGCTGCAATGCACTTTATTGCAGCATATTAAATAAGCAATCAGAACAATACTTGGACCCTAGGGGACCTGAAATAATCACTCATGAGTTCTAGGGAAAATTGCTTGATGTATTAATATCTAAATAAATAAAATCATAAATATATTCAGTTTTCTTGGCATTACTGGTTTTCTTCCAGTTGCTGGTTTAATGTGAGTCCCCGTCTCTCACACATCACAGAGCTTAATTAACTTAAATTTCCTGCCCTCCAAAGATGGGATTTTTTTCTTGTTGTCTACAAAGTTTGAAAATATCAAATGCTCTACATTAAGTGCTTATATGTTGTAACATTGGATAGCTTTTAGAAAAATTTAGCAGATTTTTTAAAATTTTCAGATTTTGGA
Source organism: Engystomops pustulosus (assembly GCF_040894005.1). Classification (NCBI taxonomy): domain Eukaryota; kingdom Metazoa; phylum Chordata; class Amphibia; order Anura; family Leptodactylidae; genus Engystomops; species Engystomops pustulosus. Next base: position 116,069,775 of record NC_092412.1, read on the forward strand.
TCTGATGTGTATTTATTGAAATATCCCCTTTTTCAATGGTTTTGTACACATTTCAATTTTTGTTGATTACAGCACCAAATGTCACCAACATTGTCCTAGGTCAAATACCTAGGTCAAATCAATGTAATTTTTTCAGGGGAATCTGAATCTACAATAAAAAAAATGGGTGTTGCCATTTAAGATTTTAAAGTTGATCCCCACCCCTAGGGGTAGAGTGTAGAGTGTGGTATATTTGGATAAAATATTTGACAAATATATTTTAAGTTTTTAGATCCAATGTGTATTTCACAAGATATTCCACCTTCCCAACCAATGGCATTGCAATATTTTAATGCAAAGTTTTTCAATTTTGTAAAGGTATAAAGACATAACCAACTATATAAATTTTGTATATTTGTGATAGTATTGCTTTATATACTAGAAATTATATATTACAATGTACTGCCACAGAACAAAATATATACATCCCTAAGTTTTTAGTGGTCAATATATATATTTTTTTACTATTGATAGCCAGTATGTGCTGCAGAAACTGACACTTTGTATAAGTGAATACTAATAGACTGTGTTCTGTGGAGATCTACATTAAATTCAAATAGCTGTCATTTAAACCAGATGTTGAAAATGTAGAGAGCTATACAAAATGTCCGTCAGAAATAGATGTGTATGTACAGTCAAAGTACAGCAGTTATTAGTACAAAGTGCATGAGAAATATTAGCTTTTCATCTTTCTGCACACTACAGTGGATAAACTGAAATACGCAGAGCAGGCGTAGAGCAAGGGAGCCGCATGTGGCCCCTAGGCCATGTTTTAAATTCCTAAATAATAGATCACGCTGAATGCACTTTGGTAAATATAAGAAAAGATGGATTAAAAGTACATAAAAGAAAAGTGGGTTGTAACTCTAAAAGCAGATTACAGGTGCAAGTTGAAGGAGTTGTTTGTAATTCATCTGGAACAGAGTTGTGTTATTTACTGTGGATCCCAATGTGCAGGATGGGCATCACCATACACAAAGCACAAAGCTGGTGTGTTACTTTAGGATGACTGCCCTGTGATGTCTTGGCTGCTCTTATTTCTTACTTTTAGCATCAAGGCTATCATCTTGGCAGATGGAGAAAGACTGACGGGTGCTGAGCTGTTGTGTGATTTACTGGTGCCTAAGTAAAAATGTATAATTGGACTGTAAGTGTGCAACCAGAATGTAGGCCCTAACATGGCAGATACAACCAAGATAACTGTAACATAAAATCTAAATTGCACTGGAAAATAACCAATTAGTATACAGCTAGAAAGAATCAAGGATGCAAGAAATTGTCTGAAAACACATTGACATGTAGTTGGATTTTACTGACTTTAAACAAGATTTATTACTTTCATATGTCTAGAGAACATTGAAATGAGCTATAAAGTGAGGAAGATACAGTAACGTCATTTACATATTGGTTTATAATCGGGTTAGGAGGTTATGAGCCAGTTTATTCAACGTTCAGTTATTGCACTGTTTTTTTAATAATACTTAATGGTGTCAAATGCATAAACTGAACAGAAGAAGTCATACTGAAGCATAGTGTATCAAAAATCTGTGAGAAGTTAAATACAACTCACATATAAACTGCAATTGTTGTATAGGACTGTAATAAAGTTGTGCATAAAAAATGTCAACAAAACTCAATGGGGCAGATTTACTTACCCGGCCCATTCGCGATCCTGTGGCGCGTTCTGTGCGGTGGATTCGGGTCTTCCGACAATTCACTAAGGCAGTTCCACTGACGTCCACCAGATGTCGCAGCTGCGCTGAAGTTCCCCGAGGTCTGCCGGATTGCACCATCCTATACTTGGTGAAGGTAAGCGTGTGTCCCGCGAAACTTTTTTTTTTAAATGAGGCGGTTTCTCCGAATCCATTGGGTTATCGTTCGACCATGCCCCCCGATTTCCGTCGCGTGCATGCCGCCGCCGATGCGCCACAATCCGATCGCGTGCGCAAAAAACCTGGGGCAATACAGGGAAAATCGGCGTAAATCGGAAATATTCAGGTAACACGTCGGGAAAATGCGAATCGGCCCCTCAGTAAACGACCCCCAATGAATTGAAGTAACATGGTAAAAAAGAGTGGGCTAAAATTCCTCCAAAACCATGTAAGAGGCCGATAAAATACTTTGAGCCATACTGTGGAGTACAGCTGTACAATACCCACATATCTTGCTCTTGCTACTCTTCCATTTCACATCAGCCAAAAACGTTCAAATTCTTGAATCGCATATTGGTGAGCTTGGATTACATTTACACAGTGTTTGGGGTTGGATCCCTAATCCAGAAAGCACCCAATGCACAATACCTGATGTACACCCATACATATTGAAGATTTGAGTTATTGCTGCTAAAGGTGGCTCTACAAGCTAATGTTTCATGGGGTCTACATCACACATGCTTTTCTATTTTACAGGCTTTTGTATTTTCATTTGGCTTTTGTTAAATAAATGTTGATACTGTGAAATCTGTCATGTGGTGTATTTGAGGTTTTATGTATCTAATTTTCTAATTCTTCTAATTACCAGAATTTTTTTGTCATCATTTCTTAAAGCCACAGAAATGCAACAAGGTGCATATTGTGTATATAAGACTATTTGGTTATTTTTTTATTTGCTTAGCTTAACGCAAAGTAGTTGATGTACAAGTAGTTTTCGAGGCAAAGAGTCAGTTAATGTGTTTCATATTTGTCGATAGATGTAATGTCATTGTTTCAGCACTGTATGCTGAGAGAAACAACATTGAATCGTATCTATACATGGTGATCAATGTTGATCTTGTCACCCTCTCACTCGCTCTCATCTTAAATAAAACACGTTTTGGTTCACCGAACCATTAAAGAAATCGATCCGATCCTTATGTGGGTACTCTGATTCTCTGCTGAAGGATAGTTTTTCTAAAGGTCTTTCTTTCATTGTATAAAAACATTCTCTCATTGTGCTAAAATACTATTGTGGATGTCTGAGTATATCACAAAGTTATTGGGGGAGATGTATCAGTAGTGTCTGAGTTATAAATGTTCTAGTTGCCCATGGCAACCAATGAGAGCTCATCTTTCATTTTCCCACAGTTGTTTATAAAATTAAAGCTGAGCTCTGATTGGTTTCCATTGACAACCAGAACTGTTTTACCTGTTTTAGACTCTTCTAATAAATCTCTCCCATTGTACCTAAAGGCTTCTATTGTTCCAAATTATGTATCAATGTGCTCCTAATGCTTTATGGAACAGAGAAAAGTAAAGTATACCTCACTACTGAAGAATAGTTAAAACTTGTCAAAATGTATTTTCATTTCTTTAACAATCCATTTTATCTGATGTTGACAAGTAAAGGATGGATGCATCTTGTAGATTTTTTAAGGTGGGGAGTGAAAAAATGAAAATGAAAAAACAAAAAGGGCCTACTGTTAAGGCGTTAATGAAGTCTTTATTTTGGGTGGGTTAATTTGAATAACAGGTTTTCTTTAACCCCTTAAAGGCTTCTATAAGGCTTCTTCTTCTGAAGCGCCGCCTTTCTATGTCAGCGTGTCAGAAGAAGATTGCGGGACATTGGGTCCCGCAAGTGTCTGGCTGTGATGTCCCAGCCCAGACCCGGCACTAACACCTGGGATCAGAAAAACTCTGATCCTGGGTGTATAACCCTTTACATGCCGCTGTCAAGCATGACTGCGGCGTGTAAGTTTGTCCTCCGTGGATGGGATCCCCTCAGTGTGCTCACCAGGAGATCCAATCCGATCCGTCCTGCTGCAGCCCCGGGGTCCGGCATGTGCCCCAAGGTACGCCGGGTCCCGCCTCCTTGGAGGACCTGGCTGTAACTGACTCAACATGCATTTTAAAAACGTAAAAAAAAACTGTAAAAAGGGTACATATTTGGTATCACCATGTCTGTATTGATCTGTACAATAAATCTAAGTGAATATTGAACCTGCTTGATGAGCAAGAAACATGAAAAACTTCCTGTAATATACAATTTTTCATCTAATACCCACACAAAAATGTTCTAAAAAGTGATTTAAAAAAGTTATGCGCCCTAACATAATATGACTGAGAAGAAAAACTCTTTTCGCAAGGAATAAGTCCTCAACCAGATGAGTCAACAGAAAAATACAGAAGTTATGGCCCTGAAAAGTTGTCAATATTAAAAAAAAAATGTGATTTTCTCCAATATTGGTTTTTCTCAGTAAAATTGAGCAAAGATAAGAAAAACTATATAAATGAGGTATCACCATAATCATAGTGAACCAGAGAATAAAGATAAAATATTATTTTTACGTTATGGTGAGTGCGAAAAAAATGTGCTAAAAATCCAAAATAAAAATTGATGATTTTGTTTGTCCCCCTTGAAATATTAATAAAATCTCATGAATAAGCTATAGACTCCCAAAATGAATTATCTTTACAATGTATCTCATCCCTCAAATAATAAGCCCTCACATATTCACATTATCAAAAAAATAAAAATGTATAGGTTTGTACAATGTGACAATATAAATCTGCTGTGAATGGTGCTGCTTTCATTCTATGCAGGGCTGTGGGCCCATACAGCAGTTTACCACCACTTATGGGGTATCAGTACACTTGGGAGAAATTTGCCATCAAACTTTGCAGAGCATTTCATCATTTAATTCATGATGAAAGTGTCAGTTTTGGACTTAATGAATGTATTTTCCCAAAAAATTCAAAAGTTTCTAAATTGCAGGTCCATATTGTTTTAACCCATGTTAATAGACTTAATAGAAATTGTTTTACATACGTTGAGGGTTGAAGTTTCTACAGTGGGGTAATTTATGGGGTTTTACTATTATTTAGTTCTATAAAAATCACTTGGAAGCTGAGTTGTCCCTCAAAATGTGAGTCTTGGTGATATTCATGAAAATGAGAAAAATCGCACCTAAAGTTCTGCGCCCCATAACATCCTAGAAAAATGAGAGGACGCATAAAATATTATTCCAACATAAAGTGTACATTCCGTAAATGTTAATTATAAAGCTTTCTGGGTAGTTTTACTTATTGTCTGGCAAGCAGAACATTTCAAACTTTGAAATTTAAGAATTTTTGCCAAAGTTTCATTTTTATTCAGAACGAAACACAAAACTTATTACTTAAATTTTTAAACTAACATAAAGTACAATGTGTCGTGAGTAGAGAAGGGCGAATCGATTTTAATGATTCTAACTTCGGTTAGAATTTCAGGAAAAATTTGATTCGTCACAAAGCCGAAGTTTATGCTAATTCGCGGGAACAAAGTTGTTTTTTTTCCCTTCATGTTTCTGCTAAATGGGCGAGAGAACAACATGTTACATGGGGCAGAGAACTCTGGGAAGGAGAAAGGAACACCCCTGATGACATCTGCAGACCTGTAAGCCAATCAGCGACCGGCAGGCTTATGTGATGTCACACAGTCCATTTTCTATCTCAGCACTTCACACTTCATGTTGTAGCGTCCAGCTGCTGCTATTGTACTGTGCGATTATTGCTTCAATCCCTTGCTGTTCTCTGAGGGGTTTCTATATACCCCAAATAGCAGTTCTATTTAGTGACAAAATCGAATAGGAAGAAATCTGTTTGACCTTCATGAATCTGCAGTAGCGATTGGTGGACTAATCCCTTGTTGTTCTTTAAGGGGGATCTGTATACCCCAAATAGCAGTTCTATTTAGTGACAAAATCAAATAGGAAGAAATCTGTTTGACTTTCATGCATCTGCAGTAGCGATTGGTGGACTAATCCCCTGTTGTTCTTTAAGGGGGATCTGTATACCCCAAATAGCAGTTCTATTTAGTGACAAAATCGAATAGGAAGAAATCTGTTTGACATTCATGCATCTGCAGTAGTGAGCTGTCAGTTGTGGGTTATCTGTATAACGCACATTGCCATACCTTTTGGGGGCTCTAGTTTACAGCCAGATTTACGTGTGAAATCCACATAGTTTATACAGTGATTTTCGCACTGTCAATTGTGGGGTATCTGTATAACGCACATTGCCATACTGTCACGGGTGGACCTGCAACCCACATCGCGGGTCGCGGGCTCACCCGTGGCTCTCGCTCCCCGCAGGCGCAGCGCCAGCGCGTCTCACCTCTCCCCGCTCCCGAGTCCCGGCCTCGCTCCGTGTGCGCGCAGCCCTGTGCCTTAGGGCGCGCGCGCAGCACTTCTGGGAAATTTAAAGGGCCAGTGCATCATTAATTGGCGCTGGTCATTTCCCATGAGGCTATTTATATCTGCCTCTCCCATCTAACCCTGCTGGAACTTTGTGCCTCACAGCCTTAGAGAAAGCTCTGCTGCGATTTGCCTGCGTTCCAGTGTCTCCTGCGTTCCAGTGTCTCCTGCGTTCCAGTGTCTCCTGCGTTCCTGTGTCTCCTGCGTACCTGACTTCCTCCGTGTTCCTGTGTTACCTGACCTCCTCCGTGTTCCCGTGTACCAGTGTTCCTCCGTGTTGCTGTCGTGTGTGCTGTGTTCCCGTACCCTTCTGCTTAGACCTCCTGTTGCTGACCCCGGATTGGACTCTGACGTTGCATCTCTGCCGCCTGCCCTGACCCTGTGCCTGGACTGTGACCTCGAGCTTGACTGCTGTTTCTGTACCTCAACCTTGGCCGCCACTGCAGACAAGTCACGCCTGAGGAACGACCTGGTGGTACCATGCCGCAGCTTGTCTAACCCGCTTTGTGGCGGGCTCTGGTGAAAACCGGGTACCACTTAGACTCCGGTCCCAGGTAGTGGCTTGAGTCATCGTCTGCAGTGGTCCAGTGGAACCACATCCCGTAAGCCTGACACATACCTTATTGTGGCTCTAGTTTACAGCCATATTTACGTGTGAAATCCACATAGTTTATACAGTGATTTTCGCTGAAATTACACTGTCAGTTGTGGGGTATCTGTATAACGCACATTGCCATACCTTATTGTGGCTCTAGTTTACAGCCATATTTATGTGTGAAATCCACATAGTTTATACAGTGATTTTCGCTGAAATTACACTGTCAGTTGTGGGGTATCTGTATAACGCACATTGCCAGAACTGCCGTTGCCATGTAGTGGCAATGTGTTAATCAACAACCCAAAGGTTGTTGAATGGTTGACTAGGTCTTCCAATTCCTCAAATATAACATCTGACAACCCCAGCCAAGAGTCCGTGGGTTCCTCTGATACAACAATTAGTTGGCATGGCCCAGGAGTAGGTCAGCGGCCCTCACCTGTCCTCAACCAGGCTCTGTCCTGTTCCTTTCCAGCAGCCAGAGAGCTACTAGGTGGTCTGGGCTCAGCGCCACTATTCAGCAGGACGAAGTGTTTGAGAATAGTCAGCAGCTGCTTTGCAGTGAAGAGGTGGGGCAGACTTCCGCACTTTCAGTAGGCAGGCTGTGCATACTGACACCGGTGAGGAGAGTATCAGTGACCTGGAAACGCTAATTGACGATGATGTAGCTGATCGCATTTGGGAGCCGGGTGTAGCAGGGGATTCATCATCGTTGGGCGAAGAGAGTGTCAGCAAGTCGCTACTGTGGCTGTGAGTCAGCAGGGTGGCAGCAGTGCGAGGATGGGAGCCAAACGTCCGCGGGGTACAAATCCCAATTCCCAGGCCCAAATAAGCAGTGGCACAGGGGCTCAGCGAGGCAGCGGCGGTAGTAGTCGCTCAGTGCAGAGTGTTGGCGGTAAAATTACCACCTCAGCGGTGTGGCAGTTTTTTGTAAAGACACCAGAGGAGCCGAGCGTGGGTATATGTCGTATCTGCGGGCAGAAAGTGAAACATGGCAAGGAAGCTAACCTTGGCACCACAGCCCTGCGCCAACACATGCAGCGTCACCATCCAATGGCCTGGGAGAAACGGGTGTCAGATGTCCATCCTGCAGGCGCAGCAACAGTAGCAGCACCTAGTGGCACACAAGCTGTTTCAGCAAGTCAAGGCTCCAGCACCTCTGCCGAAGGGAGCTGTTTGTCTTTGACATCATCTCCCGGTCCAGATTCTCCTGCTCCTCGCTACATATGGCGCCAGCAGTCGTTGAGCGAGGCAATTACAAAAAGAGAACTCTATGCGTCCAGCCATCCTAAGGTGCAGAAGCTGACCATGCTCTTGTCGAATTTGTTGGTACTGCAGTCTCTCCCTTTCCAAGTCGTGGACTCTGCACCCTTCTGAGAACTAATGGGTTGTGCCGAACCGAGGTGGAGAGATCCAAGCCGCAATTTTTTTTCCAAAAAGGCTGCGGGATGAATAACGTCATTCCACTGCTTCATGTCCTGGAAGTCATGCTGCAAAATCTGTCTGGTCAGGGCACTGGAGAAGTGGAGACTACATCTCATGGCCACATGAGTCCGCTGGGGGCTGAACTGGAGGAGGAGGAGGAGGACATTGGAGCACAAGCAGAGTTGTGTGCAATTTGTGGTTTTTCTACTCAGGTGACAGGAGAGGAGGAGCAGGATCATCCGGAGGAGGTAGAAGACGAGGCAGATGACCCAGAAGCACCATGGCAGTGGAGGCCGGGAGTCCCTCAGAGTCACTTGCGCAGATGGCCCGCAGCATGCTGCTTTGCCTAAATAGTGACAGCTGAATAGTCAACATCCGGCATAGGAATGACTTTTGGCTCTCCACCCTCTTGGACCCTCGCTACCGGTCCAAAATGGGTGACTTTTTTCCTGCTGCTGAGAGGAAGGAACAACTGGCATACTATAGAGAAATACTGAGCACACAGTTGGCTGCTGCCTATGTGCGCCATTGTCCATCCTCTGTCAGGTCTGACCGGGGGATTGCTGGCAGTCATTGCTCACGTACTACTACCACAGCTGCTGTGGAGAGCTGGGGGGTAGGATCATTAGCAGTTCCATCAACAGTCGCTTAAGCCTGGATTCCTTAATGAGCAATTTCCTTCACCTGCCTAGTGAGGAGGGTAGCCGTCACCAGCAGCAGCAGCAGGACATGAAGCAGACCCTGCACCAGCAGGTGATGGCCTACTTGGACAGCACTTTACCACATGAGGTAGAGGATCCCATGGACTACTGGGCAGCCAAACTTGATGCGTGGCCGCAACTTGCGGAATTTGCAGTAGAGAAGCTGTCCTTCCCAGCCAGTAGTGTGGCATCAGAGCGGGTGTTCAGTGCAGCGGGGACCATCGTTACCCCCAGGAGAAACCACTTGCCCACAGGCAATGTGGATAGACTGACCTTTGTCAAGAGGAATCAGGCTTGGATCGGCCAGGATTTCAACTCACCAATAACTAATGCATCAGATTAGATCAGCCATGACGCCTCCTCCAAACGTTGAGAAATGAGTCGGGGTTCTAACTACCTGCCTCAGCTACTATTCTGATGCTGCCACCCGCCTGATGCCACACATCTGCTGCTAGTTGCACCATCTGCCTCCTACCATCTTTAACAGGGACTGGAATTGTCTGCCACATCCACACTATATCATGGTGCCACTCTGCAGGCTCCTGCTGCTTCTGATGCCACCTTCACACTAAATCATTGTGCCACTTTGCAGGCTCCTGCTGCTGCCGCTTCTGACGCCGCCTTCACACTATATCATTGTGCCACTCTGCAGGCTCCTGCTGCTGCTGCTTCTGATGCCGCCTTCACACTATATAATTGTGCAACTCTGCAGGCTCCTGCTGCTTCTGATGCCGCCTTCACACTATATCATTTTGCCACTCTGCGGGCTCCTGCTGCGGCTTCTGATGCCACCTTCACACTATATGATTGTGCCACTCTGCAGGCTCCTGCTGCTGCTTCTGATGCCACCTTCACACTATATAATTCTGCCACTCTGCGGGCTCCTGCTGCTGCTGCTACTGATGCCACCAACACACTATACGATTGTGCCACTCTGCAGGCTCCTGCTGCTGCTGCTTCTGATGCCACCAACACACTATATCTTTGTGCCACTCTGCGGGCTCCTGCTGCTTCTGATGCCACCTTCACACTATATCATTGAGCCACTCTGTGGGCTCCTGCTGCTTCTGATGCCACCAAACACTATATACCATTGTGCCACTCTGTGGGCTCCTCCTGGTGCTGCTGCTACTGATGCCACCTTCACACTATATCATTGTGCCACTCTGCAGGCTCCTGATGCTGCTGCTGCTACTGATGCCACCAACGCACTATATCATTGCGCCACTCTGCAGGCCCCTGCTGCTTCTGATGCCACCTTCACACTATATCATGGTGCCACTCTGCAGTCTTCTGCGGCTGCTGATGCCACCTTCACACTATATCATTGTGCCACTCTGCAGGCACCTGCTGCTTCTGATGCCACCTTCAAACTATATCATTGTGCCATTCTGCAGGCTCCTGCTGCTTCTGATGCCACCTTCACACTATATCATTGTGCCACTCTGCAGGCTCCTGCTGCTTCTGATGCCACCTTCGCACTATATCATTCTGCCACTTTGCGGGCTCCTGCTTCTGCTTCTGATGCCACCTTCACACTATATCATTGTGCTACTCCTGCTGCTCCTGCTGCTACTTGTGCCACCTTCACACTATATCATTGTGCCACTCTGCGGGCTCCTGCTGCTTCTGATGCCACCTTCATACTATATCATTGTGCCACTCTGTGACTTTGCCTGTTGCTGCCACCATGTTGCAGCCACCGGTGGGCTCCTGCTGCTGCTTCTGCTGCCGCCACCTCCACACTCTTATCATTGTGCCACTTTGTGGCCTACCAAGTTTCCGCCACCTCCATAATTTGTCATTGTGCCACTCTGCAGCCTACTCATGCTGCTGCCATCTGGCCGCTGTCTCCCTGCAACAACCTGTGATTTCCGTAATGCTGTTTTTATTCTCCATCACTCTATGATGTTGCCACTATGTTTGGTTTTCCCCTTCATTTCATCTGTCAGAAGGATGAAAAGCTTCAGGATTGATAGTCAAAAGCAGGAGTGGATACAGAACACAGAGGACATGCAAGTATCCCATTTGCTGTTCATCTCTATTCTGGATCAACTCCTGTTTGTTTTTGGCTTTAGCAATACTGATGATTTATTGACCGATTGAAAGAGGACACTGACGCGTGAAAAGAAGGGCAAAATGATCAGTGACGTCAATACAAAATTACTGCCGACATCCTCTGCACTCTTTTGGGGGGCTTTCCACATGTATGCGCGTTTAGCAAAATAGGTTCTGTCGTAATCTATGGAATCATCTGATGTCAGTGTAAAAAGAGTGCACTATTTGATGTTATAGTGGGATCTTGGCCCTCAGCTCGCTCCTTTCGAGCTGGCACAGACGTTACCTTGTCAAGCTGCGTTCCCGCTTCGCTTATTTGGGGAAGTTAGCCTATGTAAGTGCACATGGAAGTGAAGAGTGAAGCGATTCTAAGAGCCACGGCTGTCATGTGTGTGTCATACTAAAACACAGCATTGTTTGAAGACCAAACCACACTCCCTATGCATATTTAAGCATGGAACAACATTCTACAACACCCTACAGGCTCTCTGCAGCCAGGAAATGCTTGTTTTTCAACGCGATTCATTTTGATTCGATTCGGGTCGAATCGAATTTTGTCGAAAAATTTGGCGAAAAATCTCCTGGATGTGTTTAAGCATTCCAAAGTTATAACCAATTATTGTGACACATGTCTGATCCTAGAAATGGAGTGTGGTTACTAAGCTCAAAACAAGCGTCGGTGATAAGGGGTTAAAGCTTTTACTTCCCAAGGCAAAGTCTCCCAAATTTCCCTATCAACCATATGCTAACCTTTGGTAGAGAGTCACTTATCTATCAGAAACACAATAGCCATGTTTCTCAGTTTTCATGCAGAGACTATGGTAAAAATGGTGTCACATGCTTCCATGCTCCCCACCATCTGCCAAAACATCAGGAATTCTGGATTTAGCGTGCCTTGTCCACCAGAAAACCATCTGAGTTCTTTTGACAAATCTTCCACTCTGTGCAACTTTTAGATAGAAACACTTCCTTTTTAGACACCAGTCTATCTCTGCAACCAGACAGTCTTTACAGCTGAGGCTTGGAGAACAGGTCACTTATGGTACTTGTAAATACTCAGACTGTGCTTTCACTTATCCTAACTGCCATATTTTTTACAATATTATATTTATTAAAAATTTTACATTATCTAAATTTGGTGTAAACTTGTTTGTCTAGCTGATCCAATCTATATAAAGTAAAACTTTTTTACTTTGAAAGTTAGATAAACCAAGTGCTTTTCACTTGCCTTTATACTGTATGCTAGTATAGATCTGTTTGCCTCTAGGCCAGGTCACCATCCCACCAATGCATCATGAAGGCTCTGTTGCTCTTGTGATGTATGAGCCCTATGCATCATCAGAGAAACACTGAGTTCCTGATGCATTGCTCACCAGCATGGTGTCAGCAGGAACATTTCCACAACTTTCATAAATTATGAGATTACAGACCCTTGGAAAAGTTGTGACAAGTTCTTTTTTAATCTCATAAAGGGCAGATTGTAAATGTTAGCAAATTGCTGTTAGGTATCAAAAGTTTCAACTACAGTACAGAATGTGATAGCATCAAATCTGTATGGAATTGTCTGTTTTAAAGTCAGGAATCACAAGAATCATAAAAATCTTTTTAGTCAGAAACTACTGTATGTTCTCTAACTTGAAATGTTCAGGGCTAGTCATTTAACAGCAGAAATGTCAACCAGCAATTTACATTTACAGGATAACACAAGCAGTAGTTTGATGCAAAAATGCTAATAGACTTTTTGAATGCCTATGAAAGGATATAGCATAATTGTGTAACTTATCCCCTAATCCTATAGAAGACCTTTATCCAACCTGTTTACATTGTGTTTACTTACAAACAGTTTATTGTTGACTTTTAATCTTTAACTACATAAGGGGTGTATGGCAAAGGTTCACGGGCTGAGCCCTATCCATATGTGGTTACCTGCTGTATTACACAGCTGGTACCTGCTGGTAACTGACGTATCAATACCTTGAACACATATGAAAATAAACAATATCCACTTTTGGTCCATTTCACAACACATAATAATATAAATAAAAAGTGATCACAAAGTTGTACAATTTCCAAAATGGTATCAATGAAAACATCAGCACTGAGACCGACACAACAAGTTTGGATAGGGCCTAACTTATCTTCATGGGAAAACCCCTTTAACCTTTGCAGTTTAACCCTTTCAGGACCTGGCCCTTTTTTGTTTTTTCATTTTCATTTTTCACTCCCCATGATTAAAAATCCATAACTTTTTTATTTTTCCATGTACAGAGCTGTGTGACGGCTTATTTTTTGCATAACAAATTGCACTTCATAGAGATTTATTATTCCATGCCATGTACTAGGAAGCTGGAAAAAAATTCCAAATGCAGTGAAATTGTTAAAAAAACGCATTTGTGCTGTCTTCTTGTGGGCTTGGATCTTACGGATTTCACTGTGCGCCCCAAATGACATGCCTACTTTATTCTTTGGGTCGGTGCGATTACGGGGATACCAAATTTATATAGGTTTTATAATGTTTTCATACATTTAAAAAAATTAAAACCTCCTGTACAAAATTTTTTGGGGGGATTTTGCCATATTCTGGCGCTAATAACTTTTTTATACTTTAGTGTACAGAGCTGTGGGTGGTGTCGTTTTTTGCGGATTTTGATGATGTTTACAATGTTATCAATTTTAGGACTGTTCGACCTTGTGATCACTTTTTATAGAATTTTTTAAATGACAAAAAAGTGCCATTTTCGACTTTGGGCGCGATTTTCCGTTACGGGATTAAACGCAGTGAAAAACTGTTATCATATTTTGATAGATGGGGCATTTTCGGACGCAGCAATACCTAATGTGTTTATGATTTTTACTGTTTATTTATATTTATATCAGTTCTAGGGAAGAGGGGGTGATTTGAGTTTTTAGGGGTTTTTATTATAATTTTTTAAAAAAAACTTTTTATTTTTTTATTTTTAGTATTTTTCAGACTCCCTAGGGTACTTTAACCCTAGGGTGTCTGCACGATACTATCATATACTGCCATACTACAGTATGGCAGTATATGTATATTTTACTACTCATACATTACCATGTGCTGACAGCACATTGTAATGCATGGGTTAACACGAAGTAGCCTTGGGTCTTCGTGAAACCCGAGGCTACCATGGCGACGGATCGCCGCTCCCCAATGACGTCACGGGGAGCGGCGATCCTCGAAAAGATAGCGGTGCCCATGCGCCGCAATCCTTTTGAACCCGCCGGCAGCTTTGCCGGCGGCGATCAGCGGGAAAACACCCGCGATCGGTGTTGGCACTGATCGCGGGTGTTACCAGTAAGCCTTTGCTGCAATATGCAGCAAAGACTTACCGGCTATGGAGAGGGCTCAGCGCGTGAGCCATCTCCATGCACCCGCGGCCGACCCGTGACGTGCTATTACGTCACGGTTCGTGAACGGGTTAACATAAAATATACAATTCTACCTTTGGGTTATTAAAACTCAGAAGCCAACTCAATAGCACAATGATATAGGTGGTGGGGAGAAAGATTATCCAGGGAAAACATAAACAAAGTCAGAAATTATTGTGGACAAATCCGTAAACCACAACACAATGTTGGCAGACATAAATACACTGCTTCAAGTGAACTGATTTGGGACACTTAACCAAGTACACGTCCCTTTGATTTAGTGTCACAAATCACCCTGTTACATGCAGGGATGGTTCTAGACAAAGTGGGGCCCGGGGCAAAACTAAAAGTGGGGCCCCAAAATAGTAGCCTGAATGAATACTTATGGCTATTTCTAGCAGACTTTTAATGATATTTTGAATAAAGATATATAAGACTTTTAAACATTCTAATCAGGCAGATAATTATTGTGACAACAGCAGGACGTGAACCTTGTATTGATAATACTTTTAGCTTCTTTAAAATATATCAATAAAACAGATAAAAAAGTAAAGGCACCATAAAACCTATATCATTTTGAAAGCAAACAAATAGGCAATGCATTTGGCAATTAACACTTAAAATTTCCTCTGTAAAGAGAAAACTTATGTAAAGGAAATATATTTTCCTAAAACAGTAAGTTGTGAGGAGATCATACAGACCCCACATGTGTATATTTATCAAAATATGCAGCAAAGGGAACGTTAAATCCACAGGGGACACCAAACAATTTTTGCAGAAAATTGCACTGAGCGTTACACAGATCTATCATTAGATTCTCCCTTACACAATGTAACCCAAATAAATAACTAAATATCCATAAACCAAGCTAATGAGATAATAAAAGTCACTTTTAGATGTGCTCCATTGTATTAGCCGCAATAACAGGACCCTCTGCGCTTCATAAGAATTTGAGTGAGAACATCATAACTAGAGATGAGCGAACATACTCGTCCGAGCTTGATGCTCGATCGAGCATTAGCGTACTCGTAACTGCTCGTTGCTCGGACGAGTATTTCGCCCGCTCGAGAAAATGGCAGCTCCCGCCATTTTGCTTTTTGGCGGCCAGAAACAGAGCCAATCACAAGCCAGGAGACTCTGCACTCCACCCAGCATGACGTGGTACCCTTACACGTCGATAGCAGTGGTTGGCTGGCCAGATCAGGTGACCCTGGGATAGACTAGCCGCTGCCCGCGCTGCTCGGATCATTCTCTGTCTGGATGCCGCTAGGGAGAGAGCTGCTGCTGCTCAGGGAAAGCGTTAGGGTGTTCTATTAGCTTACTGTTAGGCAGGAGTGATTCTAAAAGAACCCAACAGCCCTTCTTAGGGCTACAATAACGTTATAATTTTTTTTTTTTTTATTTGCAGCTAGTACCATATTGTGAGGAATTAGCAGGGGGACTTGCTACCGTTGTGTTTAGCTCTTAGTGACACACATATCCACCTCAAACACCAAAGTGGGAAAATTTATTAGGGGTTTGAGTAGAATTAGGCACAGTCTGCCAGTTTCTTTTTATTATACGTTTATTTTTTTCATAACTCAGCGTCATCTCATCTGGCATAGTAGTGTGCTGTAATACTTGGCTAGAAAATAGCCATAGGAGAATACAAACGTCTTAATTACGCCTACAGTAGCGTTATATATATTTGATTTCTGGTTGATCTGCTGGTGGCTGTACTTGCTGCAGTGCATCTACTATCAAATTGGGAGCAATTTGGAGTCAGACTTGCGACCACTGTGTTTTAGTGACGCACATATCCATCGCAAAGACCGAAGTGGGAAAATTTATTAGGGCCCGGGGTTGTATTTCAATTAGGCACAGTCTGCCAGTTTCTTTTTATTTTACGTTTATTTTTTTCATAACTCAGCGTCATCTCATCTGGCATAGTAGTGTGCTGTAATACTTGGCTAGAAAATAGCCATAGGAGAATACAAACGTCTTAATTACGCCTACAGTAGCGTTATATATATTTGATTTCTGGTTGATCTGCTGGTGGCTGTACTTGCTGCAGTGCATCTACTATCAAATTGGGAGCAATTTGGAGTCAGACTTGCGACCACTGTGTTTTAGTGACGCACATATCCATCGCAAAGACCGAAGTGGGAAAATTTATTAGGGCCCGGGGTTGTATTTCAATTAGGCACAGTCTGCCAGTTTCTTTTTATTTTACGTTTATTTTTTTCATAACTCAGCGTCATCTCATCTGGCATAGTAGTGTGCTGTAATACTTGGCTAGAAAATAGCCATAGGAGAATACAAACGTCTTAATTACGCCTACAGTAGCGTTATATATATTTGATTTCTGGTTGATCTGCTGGTGGCTGTACTTGCTGCAGTGCATCTACTATCAAATTGGGAGCAATTTGGAGTCAGACTTGCGACCACTGTGTTTTAGTGACGCACATATCCATCGCAAAGACCGAAGTGGGAAAATTTATTAGGGCCCGGGGTTGTATTTCAATTAGGCACAGTCTGCCAGTTTCTTTTTATTTTACGTTTATTTTTTTCATAACTCAGCGTCATCTCATCTGGCATAGTAGTGTGCTGTAATACTTGGCTAGAAAATAGCCATAGGAGAATACAAACGTCTTAATTACGCCTACAGTAGCGTTATATATATTTGATTTCTGGTTGATCTGCTGGTGGCTGTACTTGCTGCAGTGCATCTACTATCAAATTGGGAGCAATTTGGAGTCAGACTTGCGACCACTGTGTTTTAGTGACGCACATATCCATCGCAAAGACCGAAGTGGGAAAATTTATTAGGGCCCGGGGTTGTATTTCAATTAGGCACAGTCTGCCATTTCCTTTTTTATTTTACGTTTATTTTTTTCATAACTCAGCGTCATCTCATCTGGCATAGTAGTGTGCTGTAATACTTGGCTAGAAAATAGCCATAGGAGAATACAAACGTCTTAATTACGCCTACAGTAGCGTTATATATATTTGATTTCTGGTTGATCTGCTGGTGGCTGTACTTGCTGCAGTGCATCTACTATCAAATTGGGAGCAATTTGGAGTCAGACTTGCGACCACTGTGTTTTAGTGACGCACATATCCATCGCAAAGACCGAAGTGGGAAAATTTATTAGGGCCCGGGGTTGTATTTCAACTAGGCACAGTCTGCCATTTCCTTTTTTATTTTACGTTTATTTTTTTCATAACTCAGCGTCATCTCATCTGGCATAGTAGTGTGCTGTAATACTTGGCTAGAAAATAGCCATAGCAATAGGATAGCATCGTTTGGTTTTAAAAACTAAAAAACACAAAAAAAAACAAAAAAAAAGTTAAAAAAAAAATACAAGTTATAACTCTCATTTTCAAAATGTTTAACCCGAGGGCTAGGGGTAGAGGACGAGGGCGGGGACGTGGGCGTCCAACTACTGCAGGGGTCAGAGGCCGTGGTCCTGGGCGGGGTGAGACACCACCTGCTTATGAGGGAGCAGGGGAACGCCGCAGAGCTACACTCCCTAGGTTCATGTCTGAAGTTACTGGGAATCGTGGTAGAGCACTGTTGAGGCCAGAACAGTGCGAACAGGTGATGTCGTGGATTGCCGACAATGCTTCGAGCAATTTGTCCACCAGTCAGTCTTCCACGCAGTCCACCCATGTCACCGAAATCGGCACTCCTCCAGCTCCTGCACCTCAGCCTCCTCCCCCCCAGTCTGCCCCCTCCCAGCAAAATTTGCCATTTGAACCGGCATACTCTGAGGAACTGTTTTCTGGACCCTTCCCACAGTCACAAACCACTTGTCCGGTTGCTGATGAGCAATTTTCCGATGCCCAGGTTTTCCACCAGTCGCAGTCTGTGGGTGATGATGACCTTGTTGACGTAGTGGAAGAAGTGTGTAAAGAGGTGTCCGACGATGAGGAGACACGGTTGTCAGACAGTGGGGAAGTTGTTGTCAGGGCAGGAAGTCCGAGGGGGGAGCAGACTGAGGGATCGGAGGATGATGAGGTGACAGACCCAAGCTGGGTTGAGAGGCCGGGTGAACACAGTGCTTCTGAGACGGAGGAGAGTCCTCGACCAGAACAGGTTGGAAGAGGCAGTGGTGGGGCCAGACGGAGAGGCAGGGCCAGAGCTGGTGCATCAGCGCCAAATGTGTCAACTAGTGAAGCTCCCGTGGCGAGGGCTCCTGCGGCGAGGGCTAGATCTTCAGAAGTCTGGAGGTTCTTTAAGGAAACACCGGATGACCGACGGACTGTGGTGTGCAACATTTGCCAAACCAGGATCAGCAGGGGTTCCACCACTACTAGCTTAACTACCACCAGTATGCGCAGGCATATGAATGCTAAACACCCCACTCAGTGGCAACAAGCGCGTTCACCTCCGGCCGTGCACACCACTGCTCCTTCCCCTGTGTCAGCTGATAGTCAGCCCCCTGCCCAGGACCCTGCCACAAAAACCCCATCGTCACCTCCACGATCCTCCACAGCATCCACCAGCGTTCAGCTCTCCATACCCCAGACGCTGGAGCGGAAACGCAAATATAGTGCAACCCACCCGCACGCCCAAGCCCTTAATGTGCACATCTCCAGATTGCTAAGCCTGGAGATGCTGCCCTATAGGCTAGTAGAGACCGAGGCCTTTCGCAGCCTCATGGCGGCGGCCGCCCCTCGGTATTCGGTCCCCAGCCGCCACTACTTTTCCCGATGCGCCGTCCCAGCCCTGCACCAGCACGTGTCAGACAACATAATCCGTGCCCTGACCAACGCCGTTTCTGACAAGGTCCACCTGACCACGGACACGTGGACGAGTGCTGCCGGGCAGGGCCACTATATATCTCTGACGGCACATTGGGTTAACTTGGTGGAGGCTGGGACCGAGTGTGACCCTGCGGCTGGTCATATACTGCCGACGCCGAGGATTGCGGGGCCTACCTCGGTCCAGGTGTTTGAGGCCTACTATGCCTCCTCCTCCTCCCACCCCTCCTCCACCTCCTCCTCCGAACGACCATCCGTGGGCATGGCGCCATCAGTCGGTAGCTCTAGGCACAGCAGCAGTGCCGTCGCTAAGCGACAGCAGGCGGTGCTCAAACTGCTGAGCCTAGGCGATAAAAGGCACACCGCCCAAGAACTATTACAGGGCATCACGGCGCAGACTGATCTGTGGCTGGCACCGCTGAACCTGAAGCCAGGCATGGTTGTGTGTGACAACGGCCGTAACCTGGTGGCGGCTCTGCAACTCGGCAGACTGACACATGTGCCATGCCTGGCCCATGTGTTAAATCTGATAGTTCAGCGTTTCCTCAAGACATACCCCAATCTGTCTGATTTGCTCACGAAGGTGCGCCACATCTGTGCGCATTTCAGGAAGTCCAGCACAGATTCTGCCACTCTCAGGGCAGCGCAGCGCCGCCTCCAACTGCCCGCTCACCGACTGTTGTGCGACGTGCCCACGAGGTGGAATTCAACACTGACCATGTTATCCAGAGTTTACCAGCAGCGCCGAGCGATTGTAGACTGCCAGATGTCAACTTCCACCAGAACTGGTAGTCAGGTCAGTCAGCTTCCTCAAGTCTACAATGAGGAGTGGACGTGGATGTCTGATATCTGTCAGGTGCTGAGTAACTTTGAGGAGTCAACACAGATGGTCAGTGGCGATGCCGCCATCATCAGCCTCACCATCCCGCTGCTTGGCCTCTCTGGTCAGCATGAAGTCGGAAGCTTTGCGCTCCTCACAAGAGACAGGGGAAGAAGATTCCCTTGTTGATAGCCAAAGCACCCTTAGGTCTGTTTCTCAGCGCATATCGGAGGAGGTGGAGGTGGAGGAGGATGAGGAGGAAGAGGAGGAGAATGTTGGCGAGACACAAGAGGGGACCATTGTTGAGTCCTACACTGTTGAGCGTGTATGGGCAGAAGAAGAGGAGTTGGAGGAGTTGGAGGAGGAGGAAATGGACAGTCAGGCCAGTGAGGGGAGTGAATTCTTACGCGTTGGTACTCTGGCGCATATGGCAGATTTCATGCTAGGCTGCCTATCCCGTGACCCTCGCGTTCAAAGAATTTATTCCAGCACCGATTACTGGGTGTTCACTCTCCTGGACCCACGGTACAAGCAAAATCTTTCCACTCTCATCCCTGGAGAGGAAAGGAGTGTGAGAATGCATGAATACCAGCAGGCCCTGGTGCACAAGCTGAAACAGTATTTCCCTTCTGACAGCGCTAGCGGCAGAGTGCGTAGTTCTGCGGGACAAGTAGCGAGGGAGAGTAGGCGAGCAGGCAGCTTGTCCAGCACTGGCAAGGGTACGCTTTACAAGGCTTTTGCCAGCTTTATGTCACCTGTCGTTGCAGCGGCTTACAGCAAGTTATCTATGGGTGTGAGAGAGTGAGACAGACAGACTGACAGACATACAGAGAGAACAGAGTCATCCCCCCATGGGAGATGGTGGGGGTAGGGAGTAGGGACAGAGACACAGGTGACACGTCTTTGCTTAGTGCTCCATCCACCTTCCCCCCCTCCCAGAGCATTCAAATAAACTTTATTATATATAGTAAAATCCTGGGACTGCCCCTCACAATCTACATAAACATGTGACTTATGACATAAGAGAACGCATGATGCCATATATGTCCTTTACATAAAGCTGATGATAAAGCTAGAATGTGTAACTAAATATAAAAATAGTCTTTAGTGATGGGGGAAGTCTTGCAGAGTCCAGCTACAGCTATCATTCACAGAGCTGTACAATGTCTATTCTTGTCAGAGGTCAATGACCTAAGACAGCCAGCACAAGGCAATAATTGTGTTCACATAAACTTAATACATTATTATTTTATTTGCATTCACATTTCCTCCTTTTGAACACATTTATTGCCTCCTTATGTTGTTGCACCCAAACAGCTACTTCTGGCCAGATCCCCCGGACCAGGACACTCAAACGTCATTCACCAGTTGGGCCACAACCTCATAAGGAAATACTAAAACTCTGGAACTCTTGCAGACCAGTCATTTCACTATATCTAAGGGATTGTATCAAATATAGTATTGAAGTAGGGTGATCTTCTTATGCGGCGCCAAACTCCAGAAGTTCAAGGGTCACATTATCTGACTTCAGAAAGCTTTAATCATCTCCCCTTGGACTCTGCTGGGCTTGGACCACAAAGGACTTGTACTGTTTCAGCATCTTCAGCTGTTGCTTTAAATTACCTTACACAAAAGCAAAACACAAGCTTAAAAGACAGCAAAAACAGCAAAAATACATATCCCTATAATCAATAAATTTAAAATCCCGAAAATTGATTAATCCCTCAAGGCCACCATCAGTTGACTAAACAAACTAAGACAGGACGGTCACTAGAAATTCTCATCCTCTACTGAGTTAGAAATAATGGTTGAATTTTTTTCCCTTAACCTTTAAACTTGCTCAACATCATGTTAGACCCTCAAAGACCAAACGGATCTATATGTAACTGATAGAACCCACCACCTGGCACATGTCATACTATTAGAAAAGACACTACTTTTAACAATACTATGCCAGGTCCCAATAATTTAATAAAAAAACTACTTCCATAAAAAGGAAACACTTATAATGATAATAATTATATTTTACTATGGTCACATGATGTTTAACAAGCTTATAGCCTTAATACTCCTTTATGAAAATTAAAAAGAGCTGACAGATAAACACTATACATCAGACCAGGAGACATCTAACAACTGGTTCTCCTGATCCAAATACTTCACATTTCACATTTGTTAACAAACATTTGTCATTGCCTCCTGAACTCCAAGCTGGATGGTCTAATGCAGTCTTTCCACCTTCCCACTTCTCTTCAGACTAAGGAGTGTGGAAAGCCTGACCTCTATATCCAGAATATTTAAAACATTCAGTTTTGAGTGAAGATTGTACCTTTTCAGTAAACATAATATCTTTATCACTCTTACCAGTACATCTACCTTCTGTCCACCTGAGAAGAGATCTGCACAGACCAGAACATCCTTATACTTACCAACCCTTGACAGTCTCAAGTTACCCTTTGCAGTCGCTGAGATGTGTAAGCTGCTCTCTCCATGTGCCTTTCTGTAACTCACACAGTGTTGTCAGGTTATGGCACACACATATATCATTGCACAAATCTGGCAGCATTGCTAGATCCCAGGGTGACCCATCATCATGCAAAATCGCACATATTCCTGGTCCTGACACTTGTCCCTCCATCCACAAACTGAACCATTATGGAAACATAGTTCTAGGCAGGCACTATTTTATTCCTGCTCCCATCACTCCAAGATACACTGAAGGCCTCCCAGTGCTTCCTCTCAGTCAGTGGGATCCATCCTTGCAGCTCATCTAACACGACTACAGGACCTTTATCCTCCACAGTCATGAAAGAGACCATATCCTATGGGAGAGGTAGAGCAGGGCAGCAGCCTCAGCTGCCTCATCAGATAACATGTATGTGCCCACACCTTGATATTACATAATACAGAGGCAGTGTCAGGATCACAAACACTCATCAACATTCATCATGAGATTTCCTGAGGACCCAGCAAGGTCTTAACATCTCAGACTTGGCCATAACCACAATACTAAAGACACCTCTTACCAGCTTACATGTATCAGCGAGTGCCCTCAGCTCCCCTTACTTTGACAGGGCAGGAGTGGTTCTCTATCCCAGCTGTCAGGATGGTAAGAAGATCTCTGATCTAGTAGATTCCTCAGGACATAATCTACAAGACAACTTAAAGTATCAGTTAGGCAATGAGCAATGTAGTCACCTGTATACTATGAGAATTTCCTGTGACCAGTCTGTATTCTATCCCACAGTCCCATATGTCTGTCCTTCCTTATTTAACCATATCATATCTCCCGTCTTTTTGGACCCTGAATATGTAATATAGCAGGGTACAAAATACACCACTAATGATATAAAAAACAGAATTAAAGAAAGGAAGAATTTCATTCCCACTGAGACAGACAAATGTTCAATAGGAGACTGAATATCTCACTAACCTAAACAACTGGACTAAAACATAATTGATGATAATATTTGTTTGTGACCTTGTAAATCAATATAAGAAGCAATTTGAATAGCTCAGGTAATAAATAAGCAAAAAGTGGTATATGAACAAATACAAAGTAAACATTTAGTGAAGATGCATAAAGAAACCATTCTCCCACAATAGTCTCAGACAGACCCTATGTTGCTATTTCTTTATGATCCACACAAGTAAACTTTGCCTGTTGTAGACAACAAATAAGAAATACAAATCACTGTATGTGACATCTGTCTGACACCACAAGTGAAACAAATTACACCAAAAAGGGTAGTACAAAATAAATTTCACATAAATAGACAATGGGCCCACAAGACACATGACAAATTTCTCACTGGAGCTCCAACTACAACTGCGCAGAATTAACACAGAGAACAGTTAGTTGTATTTCACATATAAACAAATAAAACAAATAAAGACATTGCCAAGATCTTAATTGCAAATGTATTCAATCTTATAATTTACCTTATACATTGAATGACTGGGCAGGCCTTTACCCAGGCACCAAAAATCATAAGTAATACAATACCTAACATGTGCAATAATACATTAACTTTACACTGAAGTGACATTTAAACAGACACCAAAAATGTGACATAACCTATTCTTAGCCCCAAATGGTCACAGATGGCACTTTGCTCCTGTCAATCAATTGGCATGGATCCAAAATTCCACAGCACATAACACCAAAAAGCAAAGGCATGCACCTAAAAATAGGACCGTCAAATTTTTACATCCACAAAAATGCACATGCACAAAAACACAAAAACAGACGAAATGCACACAGAATGCAAAATTGAGCTCATTTGTTGTCACGTGACCTGGTACCAATGAACCAATTTGAAGGATATCCGTTACATTTTACATCAAACATTTTCAACATATTGAAATTACAAATAGAAAGTTCTCTCTTTTAACTCACATTACCTGGAAAAAAAAAACATAAACACGTTAATTCACTCATTCACTTAGTTCCAGATAAGGCACAATTCTTAAAGTTGTTAAAAGTTACTGTTAGTTCATTATGTCTAGCTCTCCAAATCACATCACTTAAATCTCTAGCTCCCAAGGGCCGCATCTTTTAACTGCCTTCTCCGTACATTGTCTAGTAACTATCTCTGCTGCCGTAGCTCCCCACTCTCTGTGGTCTTTCCTGCATTAGCTTTAGACCCCGATATTCCCATCCACACCTGACCTTACAGGCGCAACTAATTAACTACCGGTCCGCACCTCACCTTACTACACGTGCCACTACAGTAATTAAACAAAAGAAGTTGATCAGACTTCTGATATCGCAGGCCAAAACGCGATCCCTCACCTGAAAAAATCAGTAACTATCACCGGGTGTAGAAAAACCAATCTGCACCCTACCTTCACAGCCAACCTGATTTCCACCGGATCAAGCGTCTAGCATCAACTTGTATTCCGCAGCTGGTTAAACTACCACCAGAATCTGCTAGGCTCCGTGCAGAATGGCCTTAAACAACATCAATGAGTTACTTAACAAATGTAGGATTACTCAACCTTAAATTTCTAAACTAGAATGGCCCCTAGATACTTTCCTAATTACTACTCAAAGTTAGTTCTTAACAACCTGGATCACTTTCACAACCTAGGAACATCACACAGTCAGTTTCTTATTCTAACACCAACTAAACATAGACAACTGTACATATACTCAACCCATAGAAAACTAGGTCCATATACTTCCTACTTAACACCGAGAAAACAACACCTGGACAGCAGCCAATACAATTGTGTTAATTGTCTTACTCACCAGTCCAATAGTGTGATTCCCTGTTGTCCTGTTAGCCACTGCCCGCCATGAATTATTTCTTTTGGTTCCTTCCATAATCGCGGACGATAGCCCCCAAGTAATGTCGTTGCAGCGGCTTACAGCAAGTTATCTATGGGTGTGAGAGAGTGAGACAGACAGACTGACAGACATACAGAGAGAACAGAGTCATCCCCCCATGGGAGATGGTGGGGGTAGGGAGTAGGGACAGAGACACAGGTGACACGTCTTTGCTTAGTGCTCCATCCACCTTCCCCCCCTCCCAGAGCATTCAAATAAACTTTATTATATATAGTAAAATCCTGGGACTGCCCCTCACAATCTACATAAACATGTGACTTATGACATAAGAGAACGCATGATGCCATATATGTCCTTTACATAAAGCTGATGATAAAGCTAGAATGTGTAACTAAATATAAAAATAGTCTTTAG
The DNA here is from genome assembly GCF_040894005.1 of Engystomops pustulosus. Classification (NCBI taxonomy): domain Eukaryota; kingdom Metazoa; phylum Chordata; class Amphibia; order Anura; family Leptodactylidae; genus Engystomops; species Engystomops pustulosus. The sequence goes on from NC_092412.1 coordinate 116,095,404, forward strand.
TGATGGGGGAAGTCTTGCAGAGTCCAGCTACAGCTATCATTCACAGAGCTGTACAATGTCTATTCTTGTCAGAGGTCAATGACCTAAGACAGCCAGCACAAGGCAATAATTGTGTTCACATAAACTTAATACATTATTATTTTATTTGCATTCACACACCCCAGCAAGACACTGTCACCTGTCCCCAGTCTCGGCAGAGTAGGGCTGATCTTTACAGAAAGATGGTGAGGGAGTACGTAGCTGACCATACCATCGTCCTAAATGATCACACAGCTCCCTACAACTACTGGGTTTCAAAGCTGGACATGTGGCACGAACTGGCGCTCTACGCCTTGGAGGTTCTTGCCTGCCCTGCCGCTAGCGTCTTGTCAGAGCGGGTTTTCAGTGCAGCTGGTGGCATCATCACCGATAAGCGTACACGCCTGTCGACTGACAGCGCTGACAGGCTGACGCTTATCAAGATGAATAAAGCATGGATTTCTCCTAATTTCAAATCTCCAGCAGGTGAAGGAAGCTCAACCTGAATAATTTATCCACTCCTCCTCCTCCTCATTTTCCTCCTTCTCCTCCTCTTTCTACAGTAAAGCAGAGGAAACTGGCTGTTTTTTGACAGGGCCCACTGGCTCTAGGTATAGTACTTTATGCATTTAATTTTTCTGGAGGGCCACCGACACGGTCCTCTGTTTTAAACAATTTTTGGGAGTGCCACATACAGGCACTCAATCTATTCAATTTTTCTGGAGGGCCACCTTTCCGGTCCTCTGTTTTAAACAATTTTTTGGGACTGCCACATACAGGCACTCAATCTATTCCATTTTTCTGGAGGGCCACCTACCTGCTCCTCTGGTTTGAAAAATTTTTTGGACTGCCACATACAGGCACTCAATCTATTCCATTTTTCTGGAGGGCCACCTACCTGCTCCTCTGGTTTAAAAACTTTTTTGGACTGCCACATACAGGCACTCAATCTATTCCATTTTTCTGGAGGGCCACCTACCTGCTCCTCTGGTTTGAAAATTTTTTTGGACTGCCACATACAGGCACTCAATCTATTCCATTTTTCTGGAGGGCCACCTACCTGCTCCTCTGGTTTGAAAAATTTTTTGGACTGCCACATACAGGCACTATCCAAATTGAATTGTCTCCATAGCAGCCTCCACACGTTGTCTCCATTGCTACCTCCAAAAGTCGTCCATATAGCTGCCTCCATACATCGTCCCTTTATCAAACGAGGTTTGTCAGGCCGAAATTTGGGTTGTTTTCATGGATTCCACATCAAAGTTGTTAACTTTGTCGCCACCCTGCTGTGTTATCCACAAAATACACTGGCAAACTTTTACCATTTACGGATATTATTTCAGCGCTTCTTGCGCATCTGTTTACATTCCCCTCACCCGCCATATCCTAAACTTATAAGAACGCTACTACACTTGATCTTATACAAAAGGTTCTTAGAAGTGCTGTTTGGGGAGTAGCCTAGAGACAGGGGCTTGGATTGGCGAAAGCTCGCCTAGCAGCGGAGCGCCAGCTCCATGCGCATCATGCGCTTCTTGCGCATCTGTTTACATTCCCCTCACCCGCCATATCCCAAACTTATAAGAACGCTACTACACTTAACTTGGTGCAGGCTGGGACCGAGTCTGACCCTGGGGCTGGTCATATACTGCCGACGCAGAGGATTGCGGGGCCTACCTCGGTCCAGGTCTCAAAGGCCTACTATACCTCCAAATCCTCCCACCCCTCCTCCACCTCCTCCTCCTCCGAATTACCATCCGTGGGCATGGCGCCATCAGTCGGTAGCTCTAGGCACAGCAGCAGTGCCGTTGCTAAGCGACAGCAGGCGGTGCTCAAACTGCTGAGCCTAGGTGATAAAAGGCACACCGCCCAAGAGCTATTGCAGGGCATTCCACATCAAACTTGTTAACTTTGTCGCCACCCTGCTGTGTAAGCCACAAAATATACTGGAAAACTTTTTTCATTTACGGATATTATTTCAGCGCTTCTTGCGCAGATGTTTACATTCCCCTCACCCGCCATATCCCAAACTTATAAGAACGCTACTACACTTGATCTTATCCGAAAGGTTCTTAGAAGTGCTGTTTGGGGAGTAGCCTAGAGACAGGGGCTTGGATTGGCGAAAGCTCGCCTGGCAGCGAAGCGCCAGCTCCATGCCAAGAACCAACTAACAAAGTTTTAACTGCAGTACCTTTAATCTACTACTAGTTCACTGCCTCCATACATCGTCCCCTTATCAAACGAGCTGTGTCAGGCAGAATTTTGGATTGTTTTCATGGCTTCCATGTTAACTTTGTCGCCACCCTGCTGTGTAATCCACAAAATATACTGGCAAACTTTTATCATGTACCAATATTATTTGAGCGCTTCTTGCTCACCTTCTTTGGTTCCTCTCTGCTACCCATTGGTTTGAAGCCTGAGTCCATTTAGGGTATGTCGCCATGCCACTCTCTAGCCTTCCGCTGCTGCCGCTGCCTCTGCATGCCGTCCCCTATAGTGTCAGGGTCAATTATTGGATGTTTTAGATGCTATCTAGCTTCATTCTGTCACTCTGTCATGGCCATGCTGTTGCCCATAATTTTGGCATAATGGTGCGATTAAGCAGCCTCAGAGGCATCCATGCATGCTGCCCCTGCTGTTTCCTGTCCATTTCCGTGGTGTTTCCATCCTTTTCTGAGGTTCCCAGGTGTTTGGCCAAGCTTCCCTGTGCAGAGCCTTGGTCCCCTTGAAAAATGCTCGAGTCTCCCATTGACTTCAATGGGGCTCGTTACTCGAAACGAGCACTCGAGCATCGGGAAAAGTTCGTCTCGAATAACGAGTACCCGAGCATTTTAGTGCTCGCTCATCTCTAATCATAACATAGGTGTAAATGATGAGGACCGTGTGAAATAAAAACTTTATTCCAGAACAAGTGTGTGTTTTTGGTGTTACATATAACTTTATGGACATGTTCTGGGTTGCGGTGTTAATTTGTAGTGACATTAGGCGAAGAGGATCGAATGTTCATAGTCATCATCAGTCAATTTTCACAAAATAAAAGGCAATAAGAGAGAAAGTGTGTTCTTAGAGAGAAAGTGTGTCTGCATAGAGAAGGATTAAAAACATGTATATTAGTAAATAAATGTAGTAACATATAAAGTGAATATTTCCATTATCTGTGAGGTGCAGCAGCTCCTGTGTGCAGCAAATTCTCCCTGCAGCCTGATGGCTAAGAATCTGGAGGGGGGACTCTTCAGAGGGCTGTATCTTTGGCTCTCTGACACATAGAACCTCACTTCTTTTTTCCTATGAAAAAAGAGTTTCTCCTTTTATATGAATCTAAATTTGTTTTTCTAATTGTCAGGAAAACGGAGATATTAACTATTAAACTGCCGTCGGGAGTGATTTTTATATATAAAAATGTCACCTGATATTCTCACTTTAAACCTGAATATCTCTGGATCCCTGGCACCTAGAAACAAAATTCATGATTCATTTGAAAGAAGAGATTCTCTTTCAGGTGGCCCTGGGCAATGGCCCACTTTGCATACCCATAGAGCCGGCCCTGGTTACATGTCACGTCAGTAACCCTGTTACATGTATTTCTGTATTTACTGAATAAAAAAAATAGTCCCAATAAGGATCACTGAGTCACTAAAAAAGTATTCTCAGCCCTTTCCTAATGTAATATGCGCTTGGTAGCATATAAATTTATGCAGATATGGAAACAGGCTGCCAATCAAACACTGCATTCTAGTTGTACCAGAACAGGAGTTCTTTGGATAGCCATCCATCAGAGAATATTGCTTTGAATACTTCTCATGTAATGAATAGGCAGGGGGTGGCAGGAGCACATAACTTGCACATTACAATATATATTTAGAAAACACTGTAGTTCCTACTGTTACTCTCAGAGCCTTCGTTAATGAAACCAATGTAGTAGGGTTTTTACTGGTCATTAGCTTGTCATGTGTTTAGTGTGTAGGTAAAAAATGTGGGAACTTGACACTACATTTTTTACAAAAACTGCTAGTACCAGGTTCCCATAGATGACACTAATGACACCCTTCTTTTAACTAAAAATTTTTCCCTCACATCCCCATAAAATCAACTTTGCAACCTTACCTTGCATATAGCCAGATTTAGAGCGAGATAACGGGGTTTAGCTTCCTCAGCGTAATTCATTAGCTCCACCCCATGTCCTATGTCTCTTTGCAGCATTCATCCCTTAATGTCATGTGACCAGGGTGGTGTCATCTAAGGTCCCTTTACTCCTTTTTACCCCCCTTTTAACATTGCAAACTGTAACTCATGTATGTGTCTGATCACATGAAATCACAGCATGCCTCTATGGAGGAATGGGGAGGAGTAGAAGTCCATGGGAAAAATGGGAAAAAATGTGTGAAAATGTGGTGGTAACTTGCCAGTAATAAACATTCATAATACTGACCTAAGCATATGCACCTTACACAAAGGCATACGTTCCCTCAAGATAGTTTATGAGAGATCTGTGAAAAAATATATAGTACCTTTAGAAGATTTTTCCAGCATTGTAAATTATTACCTTATCATTGCATTGGACATGGCTCTTTTGCTTGCACAGTTCACTGAATTGAAAGAAAATATATTTTGCTAGATATTTTTTGGATTTTGCAGTTTCACTTCAGATGAATAGGCTGATAAAAGAATAAGTGAACTGAGATGCTAGCTCAATTTTTAGAATAGAAAGTTTGTAGAAGAAAGTAATGTATGCCCCTGGAAGTAGAGAAGGACTGAATGGAATGTAGGGTACGGTTAGACTATTATAATGTGATAATAAAGGTTGTTCAGTATGCATTGCTTTGAAATAAAATCTAAATAAGCTTTTCCTGTGTTATGCATACAAGTCAAAGACTATAAAGAAATAAATACACTACATTGGAAAATTAACATGAAAAGTAGTTAAACTTTTGGATTCCACTTTACAAACTCATTAGAATTTTATTTCTCTATGACATCAGATTAACTCAACAAATCTCTTTTTGAACATTTTATGGTTATTTTATCTTTCTGTATTCCTAAGGTAAAATGGTTAACCCCTTAAAGAGGACCTGTCACCCAAATTTTAGGCTAGGGGCAGTGACTGCAGCCTGGCGCACGGCAGTCACTGCCGGCCTATGGAGCAAGCGGGGTGGTCTGGGGAAGAGGCAGCTCCTCGGACTGCCCCCTCATGAATACATCGGACCACTTTGCGAGCGGTCCGATGATTACATTGTACCCTACCGCAGTGTATGATAGCGTTACTGGAGGTTTGTGGGAACACTGCAGCTTTGTTCAAGCACTAGGATCTGCTTACTTTAGTAAGCAGCTCCTGGTGCCGAAAATGTGGGTGACAGGTCCTCTTTAAGGACGCAGAGTTTTTTTGTTAATTTTTCGCTTTCCACCTTCAAAAATCCATAACTTTTTCATTTTTCCGTGTACAGAGCTGTGTGGTGATTTATTTTCTGAGTAACAAATTTTACTTCTCAGTGTCGTTATTTATTATTCCATGTCGTGTACTGGCAGCTGGAAAAAAATTCCAAATGTGGTGAAATTTGCAAATAAATTCATTTGTGTCCCTTTCTTGTGGGCTCAGTTCTTACAACTTCATTGTGCACTCCAAATAACACCTCTTTATTCTTTGGTTCGGTACAATCACGGTGATACCAAATTTATACAGGTTTTATTGTGTTTTAATACATTTTCAAAAATTAAACTAATGTGTTCCGAAAAAAAAAATGTTGCCATTTTTTGATGCTAATAACTTTTTGATGGTATGGTGTACGGAGCTGTGTGAGGTGTCATTGTGTGCAAAATGAGCTGACATTCTCATTACTACCATTCTAAGGGCTGTGCAACCTTTTGATCACTTTTTATTACATTTTTTATGTGATATAAAATGCTGTAAAAGTAGCACTTCAAACATTTGGGCCCTATTTTCCGTTATGGGGTTCACCACGTGCAATAACTAGTTTTATGTGATTTAAATTTAGGTTTTTTAAAATATTTTATGTATTTATTTTTTGCCATTTGTTAGACCCTGTAGGGTGCAATAACCCTAGATGGTCTGATCGTTCCTGCCATATACTGCAATGCGGTAGTGCCATTTTTGCACAGTTTTCATTACAATGAGCCACTGACTGATGGTAATGAATCTGCAGAAACCAGACAGCCTCAGGTCTGCAAAAGAACCAACCTGTCATGGCAGCTGATCGCGGTTCCCCAATGACGTTCAGGGGAGAGAAGATCGCAACAAAGATGGCAACACCCACGTCGTCTTTTAACCCCTTAATGACCTGGCCCTGGGGAAAAAAACACATTTGCGACGTTATCTGGTGGGCTTGGATTTTACGGCTTTCACTGTGCGCCCCGTGTCTACATTATTCTTTGGGTTGGTAGGATTACGGGGATACCAAATTTGTATATGTTTTTATAATATTTTCATACATTTACAAAAACTAAAACCTCCTGTACACATTTTTTTAAATTTTGCCATTTTCTGGCGGTAATAACTTTTTCATACTTTGTTGTACGGAGCTGTGGGTGGTGTTATTTTTTGCAACTTTTGAGGAAGTTTGCAATGCTCTTAGTTTTAGGACTGTAGAACCTTTTGATCACTTTTTATTGAATTTTTAATATTTTTCAAAATGGCAAAAAAGTGGCATTTTCGACTTTGGGCGCTATTTTCCGCTGCGAGTTAAACCCAGTGAAAAACCGTTATTATATTTTGATAGATAGGGCATCTTCTTCACAACTGAGCAGTGACAGCTAAAAGGAAGAGAGTGTGCACAGCAACAGCAGAAGTTGCAAGCTGCTAACTCCCTCAATACTGATCCTCTGATCATACATGTGATTGTTTTTTTACTTTGTTGGTATTATTACATACAGAAGTTATCTAAGCACTTTTAATAATCCTTTAAAAGAGAGAACCTTGGGAGGTTCTTGATATTGAAGACCAATGTATTGCAGCTCAGGTCTCCACTAGTTTCTGTTACCAGAGCTCCAAGAAGGAAGTTATAGGAAAGCGTTTCTGCAGTTCTGGAACCAGAGCCTCGTGAAGAAGACTGGACTATGGTACGCAAAGCCAACTGTCACCTAAATATAAAATGTGAAAATAAATGTTTGCTTTCATGTGTAAGCCCGGTTCTGATACCATATTTATATAGTAACCTCAGTACTGTTGCTATATCTAAACAGTAAGTTTGGTTCTCTACTCATATGCATACATTAAGCTTGGTTCTGTTACTATATGTATACAATCAGCTTTGTTCAGTCTCTCTCTATATATGGTAAGCTTGGTTCTAACCTTAGTACTGTATAGACAATAACAAGCATTTAGCCAACAGCTTGCTATAATTCTTAATTTAGCGGAAAACAATAGTGAGGGCTTTGTATTTTATGACTGTTTGATAAGCAAAAGAAAACAAGCAAAAGACACCTCAATAAACTGACATTTTTTTTAAAGCAAATAAACCACTCTGGTAAATTATTGGCTCCAAAATCAATACCCCATGTAGGTTCAGATAAAGCAGTTACATCTGGGCCAATGTGATGGTATATGTGATGGTATATTCTACCAGTTTAACAATCAGCTAAACTTGGCACAGGGAGTTTCGACCTATGCCTTTGTGCAAATGTTATGTGCTGCTGGTCTATGTGGTCATCACTGGATCCTGGGTTCACTGCTGAAATTCTAATATTCTTGAACATGCATGTATCAAATGTGTTATGTTTTATATTGATAATCACTATTTATTTATCTTGACAAATACTGTTAGGATTTCAACCAAATATAGTTCAAATGCTTCACAGTCTTAACCAGAATTTTTGAAAGGTCAGAATCATCTTCAACTTCTTTTTATTTAGTAAAATTACTGCTTTTCGAAAATAAGTATATATTTTGATGCTTTGACTGCGAAAACTATTGCCACTTGAAAGAAGTAAAATACTTCCATATTTTAATCTCACATCTTTCTGACTAAAGTGACAGTTTTATATACACTTGATAATCTTGGTATCATTGTAACCGACCAAAAAGGTTTTCCTTTTTCTATGGATTCTAATAGAAGGCTGATTGTAGGCAGAGCTCCATGAACAGAAATCTGTTTAGTACAGAATCTTCTTCTCCACTGCACTGTAGACAGATTTTTCGACTGAGCATACAATTTTATTTCCCCTCAAAATAAAGCATAAAACTATCTGAAATACTAAACAGGAGCTTTCCTCTCAATCTAAACTCACAGTAAATAAAGAAATCAATACCTGCTCCACTTTCCACTTTCCATTTCCACAAGCCTTTTTTTTCCACTCAAAGATTAGAGCAGCATTTGGCAGCCTGGAAGGAAATCTGCTTTGGCACCCCGATTGCTGCGGAATATAGCAGGCTACATTTTCTTCTTTGTGCAGACCTGTGATTGGCACATTGCTAAACAACTGGTATTTTCCTAGCCTTGATGTTCAAGGGGTTGTGTGCCCCTGGTCTAATGTAGAGGTCATCAACACTGCATTTTGTTTCAAGCTACTAAGATTTCCAATACTAACAGACATTTCCTAGAATATACATTTTCTAGATATTTTATTCCAACTGCTGCAACCATGCATAAGTGCTCTCTATTAAACTGTTATTATGAGAGTGGCATTGTGCAAATTGCAGGTATAAATTAACTATTACTGAAGTATTGAACTGTCACACATTGTGACAGCTCATCTGCTTTCTCCAATCACAGAATGTAAAATTATGCATGATGTCCATCCATTAAAACTCATTTATTGACCTGTCTAATAAACCACAATCAATTTACCAAAATCAAATATAACAATGCAATAGGCTCAGTCATACAAGCTCGAGAAAATCCTGCCAGATGATCAGTGTTAGTTTCTGGGAAATTATACATTTTTTACAACTAGAATATTTTACTCAGTAAAGGACATTTCTTAGCTTAATGTGTGAGAATTGTGACTTACCTTAGCTGTTGTGCACCACATTACTATGCATTTCAGGCATCTTCTGTGCCTTGCTTCTAAATATGTTTGGCTTAGTTAAAAAGGAACTTTAAGAGGACTCAGGAAGGGTATTTCATATCCTTTATAGCAGTGGTCCCCAGCGACCGGGCCAAAGACGGGCCGTGGAACACTTTGCTCCGCGCACGGCTGATTCGGCATTACTAATGCTAGGTACCACGGTCAAAGATGTACGGCGGTACCTAGCCACAGTGACCACTCCTTTTTCTGGAAGTTCTGAGCACAGCTGGCACTGGGGGTACTGGTGCTATGTATTGCTGTCAGTCACAGTGGTACATAGCATCCTGACCTAGTGACCAATTCCCCCACAGCCAGCAATGGCAATTCAGGTGCTATGTATCTCCACAGATCCCCCCCAAACAGTGTGTCCACCAAACCAAAACAGTGTTTCCTCCACAGATCTCCCCAAAACAGTGTGTCCGCCACAGATCCTGCCCGAAAAAAACAGTATGTCCCCCAAAGATCCCCCACAAAACATTGTGTCCGCCACAGATGCCCCCAACAAAAAAACTGTGTTTGCAATGCTATGGCTATACTACACGGTTTTATGAAAAAACTATATATTGGTATATTTTTGTATCCTTATACAGCAACACAGCTTAGTATATTGAGGAGAGAGGCATAGTAGAATGTGTCTGGGCACTGATACAAATTTTGGATCAAGATGCTAAAGCATCATGTGTAATGGATAATGCTACTTTTAGACTGTAAATAGGCCACCACCAGATTCAAGGGCCTAACTGCAATAGTAACTTTGACCATTCTAATTTTACAGAACTTATGCATGCATTACCATTTGTACTTCAGTGGTTTTATACTTTATTTACAGCAGTACAATATTTTGTCAGAAAGATAGAAATCTTTTATAGTTGTTCCTCTGGCATGTGAAGGATCCATGCAGGCATACATATTGTAAGCAAGAGTAATTACTACTGGTTAAAGAACAGTGGACTACTTCAACCAGCATTAAACTAATGCATTAACATCTATTTGCAGCTTAGATTTGCATCTGTATTGTCTACTGTCAAGTGAAAAAAAGAATTGCCTGTTTAACATGCAGAGAAACCTCTTGCCCCTTGCTCTAAAAGAACTTATTGAAATGAATGGTACATGTGAAAGGCTGCTTTCCCATATACTCAGAAAGGAAAAGACCTCAGATCATTAAACAAGATAATTATGCAAAGTACCTGTCCGTTGCAGTTTTGCACTGATGTGCTTTGTTTTATGTAAAATAAGCAAATAAACAGCCATTTAAGATTCTACATTTTGTAGATATTATGCCATGCGGCAATGTGTAAAATGGTTTTATTTTAGGTACAGTGCATCTGATCTTTGTGGCTTAAAATGTGAGAATAAAGAAAACAGAATAAGTAACCAAAGTGCATGAAATTTATATTATGCTACTGTATATAATAAAAATCAACACTGACCATAAACGACTGTATTGTGTGATACATGCTTTGGACAGCACAGTTTGTCCCAATGATTTTACCATAATGTAACAGACTATTTATGCCAAGGAACATTGCTGCAATTGGACTCCAGGGTAAAATACTGTAGGAAGAAAACATAATGGTGCTTCTATTTCATACTATTCTCTAAACTTTATTAGAATGGTCACTAATGCTGTGTTTGTAGTCCAACTGGGAGCAACTTGAGAGCTTTGTACAAACATGTTACTGTCAATTATTACTGTTTATCATTTTGTCATTGTGTGGGTGGGTTTGTTAGGATATACAGGCAGTCCCCTACTTAAGAACACCTGACTTAGGCCCCTTCCACACTTGTGTTTTTCAAGCGTGTGTTCTGCGCATGCTTCTGACTCGCAGAACCTGCATTGCACTCTGACCCATTGCAATCAATGGTCTTTTTCAGACTTGCATTTTTTTTACCGCACACACATGTGGTTTTTTTAACACGTGTTTTAATCTTGGCATGCTCTACTTTTGCAAGTCACGCGGTGAAAAACGCACCACACAAGTCTATGGAGATGCATCAAAAACACATTGCACTCTAAGAAACTTGCAAGTCCAATGCAAGATAGAGCTCAGTCCTGAGTCCTTTTCACACGCATTATCTGCGCGTGAAAAACGCATTGAAATTGCATTGAAAATGCGCATGAAAAACTGAGACACTGAACAAACTCTGACTGAAAACTGATTGAACTCTAATGAAAATGTCAGTTTTTCACTGACCAAACCCTGATCGCACCCTGATCAAACTCTGACGTGATCTGCAACGCAAGCGGGGAAGGGGCCTTACAGACCTCTAGATGCTGGTAATTTACTGTACTTTAATCCTAGGCTACAATAAACAGCTATAACAGTTATCAAAGGTGCCTGCAATTAAGCTTTATTGTAAATCCTGGTTCTTAGGACAATCCAACATTTTTAAAATCCTGTTGTCACAAAGACCAAAAACGTTTTGGCTGGGATTACAATTATAAAATATACAGTTCCGACTTAAATACAAATTCAACTTAAGAACAAACCTGCAGAACCTATCTTGTACGTAACCAGAGGACAGCCTGTATATATATATATATATATATATATATATATATATATATATATATATATGCAATAGGGCTAACCAAATAACCTGCACCCACTTGCCAAGGGTTCAGTCATCCCCTCTTTTTTCTGCTAATTGAATGCGTGGCAAATTATCTGTATGTTTTATTTCTTTTTTTTAATTCTGTTTTTATTATTTTCAACTACAAGCAAAATTAACAGTACATTGTCTCAGTATAAACATATATTGATTGTAAAGCACAATGGAATTTGATGGCGCTATATAAATAAATATTATTATTATTCTTATTATGCAAAAAGAGAACATTTTCTATGACATGTGATGCTGTTCAGTCACATATCTCTAATAGTCTGTTGACTCATCTCAAATACAGGAATGAATAACTAGGATGCATCAGGTTATAAAGGTGGGATAAGGGGGGGGGGTGTAGTAGAGTCTCTTATCTAGTGTTTATATTTGTAGTAGTCCTCTTCTAGGTCGAGATTGTACGCATTAAGGAATGATAAATAAATAATAGATTTTTGTTGGCTATCATTCTTTTGGTCACCCGAATGCAGTGTGTTCAAACGTACTCTGTTGCGATTCTATGTAATGTCTCCATGATGACCTGCATGTTTTATTTCTGAAGAAAAAAGCCAGTTGGCTTTGGGTGAACAAAACCTAGAGTTTTCATTGAAAGCATGTGACTTCTGCAGCAATGTGACACAGTGCAAGGAGGAGCCGACAACTTTCTCTGCTCTCCTCCACTTATAACAGGATGTACATCCATTCAGAGCAGGGACCTTGGCAATAGTCATTATATCACAGCAAGTAACAAAATCAGGGCCACAAGACGTCACATAACTAGATAGAAGCAAGGAAAACTGCACAGAAATGACAGGGAAGACATATCTATGGAAAAGTATATTTCAGTTTTTTTATTTAACATACACCAATTTTAATCTTTGCATGGAAAACTTCTTTAGCCCCTTAAAGGAAACCTACCACATGAAATAGTAGGTGTAAGCTGCAAATACCGAGCACCAGCTCAGGGTGAGCTGGTGCCGGAGCTTGTTTTTGTTAGAGTCATAAACTGCTGGATTGCGGTTTAAACACTTTTTAATCTTTATATCTGAAGCAGCTTCGGTGCACCAGGCGCACGACCTACATAGGAAGTGCGCGCACGTGGCGTCAAAAAAGCGGTTTATGACACTAACGAAAATAGCTGGTGCTCGGTGTTTGCAGCTTACACCTCCTATTTCATGTGGTAGGTTTCCTTTAAGGACACAGCCTGTTTGTATGAAACGGCTCAGTCCTTTTTTTAAAATTTGACCAGTGTCTCTACCTGTGGTAATAACTTTTCAACGCTTTAAGATGTCCCTGTGATTTTGAGAATGTTTTCTCGTGAGACATGGTAGTTTATGTTAGTAGTGTCATTTCGGTGATTAGTTTATTTTTGGGGGAGTAAAAATGCTATAATTTAGGAACAATTTGAAAAAAATTACAATTTTCAAAGTTTCAAATGTTCTACTCTTTGCCTCAAAAAGGCAAATCACAATTTTTTTTTTAGAAACCTTTTGCCATTGGTCTTTTTTTATTTCCATAATTTGTTTTACGTTTATATTTTTACGGATGTGAGAAGGTTTCAAGTTCTAGTAGCAACCTCTCCAGGTTACCTCGGTTAGGGCAATAGCCCATAGGTGGCAATAATCTGCAGAATGGAGACACGGCAGGGCTCAGGGGGGGAAGTAGCAAAATTTAGGTTTTGGAGCTCAGTTTTCACTAGATTGGTGTTGGGAGTGCCCCTGAGGTACCAGTACAATAGAAACCCTCAAATAGTGACCCCATTTTGGAAAGGGCATCCCTCAAAGAATGTATGTAGGGTTGTATGAGCATTTCAACCCCTAAGGCTACATTCACACATGTATGGGGGACGTATATAGGCCGACGTATATACATCCCCCATACACTTCTATGGGCTCACGGTCATGTATGGGAGCGGTACGGAGCAGCAGAAGTGCGGCACCGTAGCGCTCCGTAGCCCGTAGAAAGATAGGACATGAATTAATCTAGGGGTATAGTTAGCATTTTAACCCCACAGGTGGACCCTTCAAAAATTCATAATAAATGTTGTATGGTAAAAAATATCCATCTTGTGCCCAGCTCCTGCCACGGGAGACAAACACCCCAAAAATCATGATGCATGTTTTCCCGGATAAAGCAATACTCCATATGGGGCAATAATCTACAGGCTTGGCACATGGAAGAGCTTAGAAGGGAAGGTGCGACATGTGGCATGATGTATAAGCTGTGCATAGTACATCAGGGTAACAACAGGGTAATGTAAAAATACAGGGATGTATGATAAATCTGGAAGCCATCTTTCATACATAGTCCTGTTTTTTCTGGGAATGTCTCACAATGAATGCCTTTTTTTGCAGCACACCCTGCACCTCTTCTGTGTCATTCCTGTCTTGCCAGTTTGCGGAACTTTTCCTGGAAAGTGCTGCCGTGGTACAATGCGAGATGTGAGTGCTGTAACTCCCCCCTTCCTGGTCCCCAAAAGGAAAGTACTTTATAACCACCTCTTAAAATTCCAGGAAAGTTCCCCCCTGGCCTGCACATTGATGTAGCACATAAGTATTATCAAAGGCTTTCTGCTTGCACCTCCCTCCCATATATGTACACTTTGTGAGTATGTCTTTATGTAAATAAAGAAAGAACACTTGAAGCTACTGAAGATGAGTGAGTGCCGTCTATTTCTTTATCTTACATCATCTGCACATAAGCATTATATAGTGTTATCTGCATGATGTGCACGGCCAGCTTCTTGTACCACACCCTCAACTTCCGCATGGCGTTGTATGTCGGAAGCACCTGATCCGACAAGTCAACCCCTCCCATGTACTTGTTATAATCTAAAATACAGTCCGGCTTGGGGGTTTCTGTACTGGTACCTCGTACTGGGACAGGGATGGTGGTGTGCCCATGTATTGGGGTTAATACAAGGACCTCTCTCTTCACACATGGTGAGCCTTTTTTTCCTGTTTACATGGTGCGGCATTACATGGCGTCCGCTGCTCCTGTGGTGCGGTGCTGGTAGGGACCCGGGCCCCGGAGCCATGGGGGCTATACCTGCCATTATGGGTGCTGGGGGGCAACCGGGTCTTGGTCCCTGCCGGCGCTGTGCTGCGGCGGTGGTGGACGCCATGTGATGCCGCACTTAATAGCGTAGCGACCCGCCATAAAGAGGTCACCGTGAAGTTGTTGGTGAGCTTATACAATTTGATCAAAATGTAACTAAGAACCTCGAGTTCGTTATATAATGTAGCCTAGCGGCAGTAGATCATTGTGTGATGTGTGGATGTGCGGTCCAGTTCTTTTTCTCTCCCCATGTTGGACCTCTCTCTTGTCCTTGCACTTAACACACAATACAGAGTTGCTGCATAGTTCCCGTCTTTCGTGCCTTATAAGTTTTTGCCCAAGCAGCGATATAGGGAGACCTCTTTGATTTCTGCGTACAGTGTCACATGCCACAGTATTTCTGGAAGCGAGGCACTTGACCAGGGTAGTGCTGGTGTAGAAATTGTCCAGGTAGAGGTGGTAGCCTTGGTACAACAGTGGTTGCACCAAGTCCTACACTATCTTCCCTGTAACCCCCAGGAAGGGGGGGCATTCTGGGGGCACTATAGTGGAGTCCTTCCTATCATATACCCTGAACTTATAGGTATACCCTAATGTACTTTCGCACAGCTTTTACATCTTCACGCCATATCTTGCCCTCTTATTGGGCAGGCACTGGCAGAATTGAAGTCTCCGTTTAAATTATATCATGGACTCATCTATGCTTACATGTTTGGTGGCGGTATATGCCTGTGCAAACTTGGTAGTAAAATTATCTAATATGGGCTTGACCTTAAATAAACGATCATAACTGGGGTCATCTCTGGGTGGGAACTGTGTGTTGTTGGTGTAGTGCATAAACTTATGGATGGCTTCAAAGCGCATCCTGCTCATCGCCATGCAGAGCATCGGGGTGTGGTACAGAATTTCTATGCTCCAGTAGGCCCTGATTTCGGGCTTCTTTACAATCCCCATAGGAGGATGATGATAGGTAAAAGGGGACATCATTCCCACCAGCTGACTCCAACATGGTGTACATCTTTTGAGTCATTGCACACAAAAAAATACTACAGAACATACAACAGAAAAATTAGATGGTGTGCACCCAACTACACGGATAAACCGTCTAGCCGGCACACAAAAAAAAAATGAAATAATGAGCACCAAACCACACGCACAAGCTGCACAGATGGAACACAGAAAAATAATGCGCACCAAACCACACGGAAAAGCCATACAGATGGCACACAAAAAAAATTATGCACACAAAACCACAAGGACAAGCCATACAGATGGCACACAGAAAAAATGATGCGCACCAAACTACATGGACAAGCCACACAGATGGCACACAAAAGAAAAAATTGAAAATGCGCACCAAACTACATGGACAAGCCACACAGATGGGACACAAAAAAAGTGATAATGCGCACCAAACCACATGGACAAGCTGCACAAATGGCACACAGAAAAAATAATGGGCACCAAACTACAAGGATAAACTGCACAGATGGCACACACAAAAAATACACAACTATGGGTACACTTACGCTAACACAGCACATTGAAAAGTGCGTTTGGATGCAGAAGAGACAGACAGGAGATGGGAAAAACGGAAGACAAGTGTGATCACGCAAGGTGATCCGCACAGGGAACACACAAGACGCAGGAGAGATCAGATAGGGAACAGATAGGGATCAATAAAGATCAGATAGGAAAATAGTGTTTTTACACCGCTGGAGAAAGAGAAGGGAGCTAAAAACACGTTTTCAGCCCAAAGAGGCTGCAATTGACTTCAGGATTGACTGGCCAATTGCAACGATCGGAAGGTGGGACCAATCTGATTGGTCAGGTAACAGCAGCAGGAGGTTCTGCTGCCACCGTCACGCGTGTCCCATTGCGATGTCACCACATCAGGTGACATGGTGACATGGAGGAGCCTAGGTGCGCTTGCAGTAGGGCGCTGAATGCTAATTGCGGGAGCCAGCGCCGTACTAGTACAGCTAAGGGGTTAAGGATGAAAATGAAAACCATGCAATGGAGGTATTGACCATAGATAGTTTCATAGTTTATACGGTTGAAAAAAGACACTTGTCCATCAAGTTCAACCGAGGAAGGGTAGGGATTGGATGAGGAAGGGATTTAGGGGAAACAATCCTAAATAGCATAACAATCAATGTTATTTAGGTGTAAAAAGGCATCTAGACCCTTCTTGAAGCTCTCCGCTGTCCCTGCTGTGACCAGCGCCTGAGGCAGGCTATTCCACAGATTGACAGTTCTCATAGTAAAAAAGCCCTGTCGCCTCCGGTGATTAAGCCTTGGTTTCTCCAAACGGAGACAGTGCCCCCTCGTCTTTTGATTTGATTTAATCTGGAACAACTTACCACCATATTTTTTGTATGGACCATTCATATATATATATATAAATTAATCATGTCCCCTCGTAGTCGTCTCTTTTCCAGACTAAATAAATCTAGTTGTTTTAATCTTTCCTCATAACTAAGACCCTCCATACCCCTTATCAGTTTTGTGGCTCTACGTTGAACCCTCTCCAACTCCAGGGCATCCTTTTTATGGACCGGTGCCCAGAACTGGACAGCATATTCCAGGTGTGGCCGAACCAGTGCCTTGTATAGTGGTAATATTACATCCCTATCACGAGAGTCCATTCCACTTTTGATACATGACATGATCCTACTAGCTTTA
This sequence comes from Engystomops pustulosus, assembly GCF_040894005.1. Classification (NCBI taxonomy): domain Eukaryota; kingdom Metazoa; phylum Chordata; class Amphibia; order Anura; family Leptodactylidae; genus Engystomops; species Engystomops pustulosus. Next base: position 116,112,780 of record NC_092412.1, read on the forward strand.
GAGGCAGCTGATTGACATTGCATGCTGTTATTCAATTTATGATCTATTAGTACCCCCAGGTCCTTCTCAACAAGGGACTCTCCCAGATTTACTCCCCCAAGGACATATTTTGCCTTTGGATTATTGGCCCCCAGGTGCATAACATTACATTTATCCACATTAAACCTCATTTGCCAAGTGGATGACCAAACATTCAGTTTGTCCAAGTCACCCTGCAGCCTATGAACATCCTCCATAGACTGTATTAAACTACACAGTTTGGTGTCATCTGCAAAAATAGACACAGTGCTATTAATTCCTACCTCTATATCATTAATAAATATATTAAATAGTAGTGGGCCAAGCACAGAACCCTGAGGTACACCACTCATAATTGGTGACCATTCCGAGTAGGAATCATTGACCACAACTCTCTGGATACAATCCTTCAGCCAGTTTTCAATCCAATTGCAAATGATTTCTGCCAAACCAATAGCCCTAATTTTACCCATCAGGCGTCTATGAGGGACAGTGTCAAATGCCTTTGCAAAGTCCAAGAACACAATATCCACAGCTGCTCCTCCATCCAGGCACCTGCTCACCTCTTCATAGAAGCAGATAAGGTTAGTTTGACAACTTCTATTCTTAGTAAACCCATGCTGGTTATCACTTATTATTCTATTTGATGTCACATACTCCAGTATATAGTCTTTTACTAACCCTTCCAATACTTTCCCCACAATGGAAGTTAAGCTTACAGGCCTGTAATTGCCTGGCGAAGTTCTAGAGCCCTTTTTATATATTGGCACCACATTTGCCTTGCGCCAGTCACTTGGCACCACACCAGACATTACGGATCCCTGAAGATTTTAGACAGCGGTACAGCAATAACAGAACTGAGTTCTTTAAGAACTCTGGGGTGTAACCCATCTGGTCCAGGAGCTTTGTACACATTGATTTTATTGAGCTTAGATTGGATAATGCCTACATTCAGCCAGTCTACTATATTACAGGGTGCATGACCCGCACTAGCACCACCCAAGTCAGAAGTTCTCTCTTCTATTGTATAAACGGAGCTAAAAAACCTATTAAGTAACTCCGCCTTCTCTTTGTCTCCAGTCACCGATGCCCCATTTTCAGAATAAAGGGGTCCAACCTGTTGTGACCCATTTTTTTTTACATTGATATACCTAAAAAATTTCTTGGGATTTGTTTTGCTATCTTTAGCCACCTGTCTTTCATTTTGTATTTTGGCTGATTTGATTTCCTTTTTACAGATTTTGGTAAGTTTTTTGTAAGTATTGAAAGCCTCAGGTGACCCGTCAGATTTATATTTTTTAAATGCCCTCTTTTTCTCATTAATTGCCCTTTTAACTGTTGCTGTAAGCCACGAGGGGTGTAATCTAGCCCGTCTATACTTGTTACCTATTGGAATAAATTTAGAAGTATAAAAACCCAGGATAGATTTGAATTTCTCCCATTTAACATTAGTATCACCATGTGACAGTATCTGATCCCAGTCTATATCCTGTATTGCAGCCCTGAATTTTTGGAAATTAGCCCTCTTAAAATTCAAAGTTTTCGATTTCCCCACCTGTTTCTGTTTTTTAAAGTTTAAGAGGAACATAATTATATTATGATCGCTGTTCCCAAGGGGTTCCCGGATACTGACATTTTGGACAATCTCCACATTGTTAGAAATCACAAGGTCCAACAATGCGTCACCTCTTGTGGGATCTTCTACAAGCTGCACCATAAAATTATCCTGAAGAATGTTCATAAAATGTCTCCCCTTCACAGATAAAGACGAGCCCTGACCCCAATTTATATTTGGAAAGTTAAAGTCTCCCATTATCACTATGGTCCCCTCCTGTGCAGCCCGCTCCATCTGTTTATATAGGTGACCCTCTATTTCCTCAGAGATGTTAGGGGGTCTATAAATTACACCAAAAATAATTTTCTCAAAGCTCTCTTGGCTTTGAATTTCCACCCACAAAGTTTCAGCCTCCTCACACTCTGAGACCACTGACTCATTCACAATCGCTTTTAAGTCTCTTCTGACATACAGACATACACCACCTCCCCTCCTATTTGCCCTGTCTTTCCGAAAGAGTGTAAAACCTTGAATATTAACACCCCAATCATGCGATACATCAAGCCAAGTCTCTGCTACACCAACAACATCTAACTGTTCTTCTGATATCAGAGCCTCAAGCTCGCCCATTTTGCCTGTGATACTTCTGGCATTTGTGAACATACAATTTAATTTTCCACAGTTATTTATCTGATTTAAAGTAATTTTACTGGCACATATATCCTCACCACTGTTCTGAAACTCCTTATCCACTGTCTTAGGCCCCCATACACCGCCCACCTCACCACCCACCAACATAACCTGCCCCCTCTCTGACCTGTCTACCCCTTCAGTGTCTTCCTTTTCCTCCTCCCCCGATCCTAGTTTAAATACTCCGCCACCCCTGCTAGGATCTTCTCCCCCAGCACAGCAGCCCCCCTTCCATTTAGGTGCAAGTTATCTGCGGAAAACAGGTTGCACCCCAGTGAAAAGTCAGCCCAATGCTCTAGGAACCCAAATCCCTCTGCTCTACACCAGGATCTGAGCCATGCATTTAACTCCCTGAGCTCCCGCTGTCTGCTCTGTGTAGTGCATGGCACAGGTAGGATTCCGGAGAATACTACCTTGGAGGTCCTTTCCTTAAGCTTTGAACCTAATTCTTTAAAATTATTCTTCAGGCTCCTCCATCTACCATCTAATCTGTCATTGGTACCAACATGGACCACGACAGCTGGGTCAACCCCAGCCCCTCCCAGTAATTTATCCACCCTTTCCACCACATGCCGAACCCTGGCACCAGGGAGACAGCAAACCATTCGGTTGAGGCGGTCTTGGCGACAAATTATTCTATCCGTCTTCCTTATTATAGAGTCCCCTACAACCACTAGCTGCCTTGGCTTACCTGCACTCCCATCCACCCTACTACTAGATAATGATATTTAACACGGCTTACAGGCGCATTTTAACAGTTCTCATCGAGTAAGTAAATGCAAGACATTCAACCTTGAAAATAGCAAACAGCTTTATCCTTTAAGACTAATGGTATTGTTTAAGAAAATAATTAAAACTTAATAAAACATGGGTATATATGTTTTCAAATCTTCATGTATGCTGCTTGTTTTCCTTTTTAATTTCACTGGAGAGCTCAAATTAATCAAATTACAAAGAAAATAATAGTTTTTGTGGGCTAATCTAATTAACAGCCTTATCAGCATTGTTCAGTGTAGCTATATTTAACTCCTGTGATGCACTGCTGTTTTATGTCTGCTTTATTTTAGGTTGAAATTTCTTCCAGCTGTCATGGTACTGTTTACTGTCCTACAATGCCTCCCAATATTCTTCTCTCTCTCTCAGAGCTCTTGTATCCCCCACAGCCTGGGCCTGCAGCATGTTTCACTGCTTTTGCACACCAACAGATTCTGGGAATTCAGATTCGGTTAATTTATATCCCTGCTGTAGTGACTAAATATTGGAACTGTCATAAAGCATCAAAGCCTATTTCTGCTTGAAATAGGCTATGAACCTACACAGAAATACATGAGGTGACATTTTTTAAGGAAAGAAGTTTCAGAATCTTAAATAAGTTTCAGGATCAGGTTTGGGAATTAGCATTAAAGGAAACCTACCATTTCAGATCGTCGGTGTAAGCTGTAAACACCGAGCACCAGCTCAGGGTGAGCTGGTGCCGGTGCTTAGTTTCGTTAGTGTTATAAACCGCGGTATCGCGGTTTTAACACTTTTTAAACTTTATAGCAGAAGCCGCTTCGGCGCTGCGCGCGACCGTGCATTTCCTATGTAGGCGCGCGCACGATCGTGCGCACGCAGCGCCGAAGCAGTTTCTGCTATAAAGTTTAAAAAGTGTTAAAACTGCGATACCGCGGTTTATAACACTAACGAAACTAAGCACCGGCACCAGCTCACCCTGAGCTGGTGCTCGGTGTTTACAGCTTACACCGACGATCTGAAATGGTAGGTTTCCTTTAAAGAGTGCCGAACTGTATACTTCTTGTTCAGAAAAAATCCAGGCTTGCTTTTACCATTTTGTGTAAGTTACAATATGCTGCATCAAGGTATTGGATTGATGTTTTGTTGAAAATACTTGAACGCTTATTATATATAAAAATATAGCACTTATGAGTGTTCCCTACAAAAACAGGAAATATCCATATAAGTATGGAGTTTAAGTTTCCTCTGAAGTCTCTGCAGCTTTTAGCCAAAGAGCAAAATAAGTTTGATCCATCAATAAGAGTTGTATCCATCAATAGACTTGGTCACTCTTTTGAATAAGTTGCCCATGTGCCATTTACTGCCTTAATAATAATCCCTGAATTTTCATCCAGTGATTCAGTATTCCTGCTACTTACTGTAGTGCTTTCTGCCAACTCTCCTTGGATATTTTTTACATATATGAGCACTAATGAATAGGAAGGTCTGAAGAAGGCGAGTTATTACTCATTCTGCCTCCCCTAATCCCCGTATCTGTCAGTGAGACGGACTATGAGGCACAGTTGGTGAAGCCATTAGTACGAAGGAGTGAGAACCAGGTAGTTCTATATATATGCAAAGGGCAGCATGGAAATAACAGAAATTGGCTGAAGCCCTCAAAGGAGATAGAGGTACTGGTACTTATAGATGTAGAGACAGGTCTCATAGAACAGATTTATTGAAAAGTGTCCAACCCCTTTAAGGGCATATTCTAAAATGACCTTCAGGACACAGCACTTATTTTGTTTTTTCCATGCTCAAATTCCAGCAGACATAACATTTTTATTTTTTATCTGACATGGAGATATGAGAGCATTTACTTCCACTAAGAGGTCTATTTTCCATATGCTTAATCTAAAAATAGTGTAATGATAAAAATGTATTAATTCTTTCCTGTGGGGGGGCAAAAAAATAGGTTATTCCACCACTTGTTTTTGAATGAAAATATTTACACACTTCACCATTTAGTATAAAAACATTTACGTTAGTACAATTAAGGAGACATCAAACATGTACAGGTTTCCTTATATTTTACTACTTAAAGAGGACCTGTTACTTGTAAAAACGACACTAGGAGTTGATTACTAAAGTAAGCAGCTCCTATTGCTACAACAGATGCAGCAGTGGTGTAACAATAGTGGTGTAGCATGATGATATTTACAGGTAACAGGTTCTCCGATAACGCTAGCAGACATTGCCGCGATGTACACTAGAAACGCAAGACCAAGCTGTAAGCGGTTCGGCGTATTATAGGGGGCGGTCCGAGGCACTGCCTCTTCCCCGGACCGCCCCGCCCCCACTTCATAGGCCTGGCGGTGACTACCGAGCTTCATGCAGCAGTCATCGCCCCTAGTCCCGCCTATAATGAATATCGCACTAGCACTAGGAGCTGCTTTCTTTAGTGAGCAGCCCCTAGTGCTGTTTTTACAGGTGACAGATCTTCTTTAAGCAAAAATAAAAACACTTTTTGAGGAAAACTCATTTGAGCTTATTCCTCAAACAAACAAGATAAGTTCTTAAACAATAAAAACTGAAACATCACATGGTCATAAGTATTCAGACCCTTTACTCAGTATTGAGTAGCAGCACCTTTTGAGCTAGTTCAGCCACGAGTCTTCTTGGAAATGATGCAACAAGTTTTTCACACCTGGATTTTGCCATTCTTCCTTGCTGATCCTCTCCAGTTCCCTCAGGTTGGATAGTTATTGTTAGTGGAAGTCATTTTCAAGTCTATCCAGAGATGCTCATTTGGGTTTAGGTCAGGGCTCTGGCTGCGACAGTCAAGAATGGAAAGAGTTGTTCTGAAGCCACTGCTTTGTTATTTTAGCTGTGTGCTTAGGGTCATTGTCTTGTTGGAAGGTGAACCTTCAGCCCACTCTGAGGTCCAGAGCATGTCCTGAAAAACACCCCCATAACATGATGCTGCCACCACCATGTTTCACTGTTGGGATTATATTTGGCAGATGATGAGCAGTGCCTGAGAGAGGTGATTTAAACTTTTATTTTTTTACTATTTTTTTAGACCCCTTATGGGTACTTTAACACAGTATTGCAGTATATGGCAGCTTTGCTAGTAACCAGATCAGGCTGAATGACAGGCCTAGAAGTTTAGAAAAGAGTCTCAGCCATCAAAGCAACCAGTCCCCCAATTACCTCACGGGGGAGGGGCGAGCAAATACAATATAGCTTTGCTGGAGACATTTACATGATTAAGACCTGTGATAGGTGCCTTTTACCGGTGGGTGTCTGCAATATTCAGGGCTATGCCTGTGAGTCCTCTCTGTCCAACTGTTCCTGACTGTACTATAATGGCGCACGGCGGGAAGATGTTAAGCTTTTTGTTTTAGCAGGGATGGATGTTAAGTTGTTAAAGTTTGACTAAATTAAATTGGCAGAAGCATGTGTTCATGGACATTTAAAGGGGTATTCAAGTCTTGACATTCACATTCAGTTTCATTAGTCTGCCATATAGAAACATTTCTACAATTAGATGTTATTGAAAAAAATGTTCCTGAGTCAAGAAAATTTCCCATTAATTCTATTGATATGGTCCATTAGAAAGAAGACTGTGTCCCTGGATACAGCCACCTCTTCTGGAGGGATTGCACAAAGAAACAAAAAGTTTTTGTATATGAAATATCTGGAAGTTACTGCATGTCCCACAGCCATCCTGTGGTAATGATTGCTGAAGCCAGATGGTCAGGCAGGACTCAATAGCGCATGTCTGACCACTGCTGCCAAAATGTGAGGTGGGCGTATCCGAGAAAGTCCTCTTGTTTGTAAGGGACAACATGGCTATGTTTATGAGAAATCTTCACACAGGAACATTTTTTTATAACATCCAATTGAAGAAATGTTTACATATGGCAAATTAATTTAATTAAATGTGAATGTCTAGATGGGAAAACTCTTTTAATCTCTTGACAAGCAGGCCAGTTTTGCCACTAAAGATATTAGGATATAAATAGAGATGAGTGAACATACATGTCCGAGCTTGATGCTCGTTCGAGCATTAGCGTACTCGAAACTGCTCGTTGCTCGGACGAGTATTTCGCCAGCTCTAGAAAATGGCATCTCCCGCCGTAGTGATTTTTGGCGGCCAGAAATAGTGCCAATCACAAGCCAGGAGACTCTGCACTCCACCCAGCATGACGTGGTACCCTTACACGTCGATAGCAGTGGTTGGCTGGCCTGATCAGGTGACCCTGGTATAGACTAGCCCCTGCCCGCGCTGCTTGCATCATTCTCTGTCTGGATGCCGCTAGGGAGAGAGCTACTGCTGGTCAGGGAAAGCGTTAGGGTGTTCTATTAGAATAGTGTTAGGCAGGAGTGATTCTTGTAGCCCTTCTTAGGGCTACAATAGTGTTATATATTTACTTTTTTTAGGTTTGCTTGTGGCTGGGCTTGCTGCCACTAGTAGTGCAGCTAGTACCATATTGTGAGGAATTTGCTGGGAGACTTGCGACCGTTGTGTTTAGCTCTTAGTGACACACATATCCACCTCAAACACCGAAGTGGGACAATTTATTAGGGGTTTGATTTGAATTAGGCACAGTCTTCTGATTTATTTTTTTTTACGTTTATTTCTTTTTATAACTTAAAGTCATCTGGCAAAGCAGTGTGCTTTCAGTGTAGGCTAGAAAATAGCCATAGGAGAACCCCAACGGCTTACTTAGGCCTACAATAGCGTTATATTTTACTTTTTTTTGGTTTGCTTGTGGCTGGGCTTGCTGCCACTAGTAGTGCAGCTAGTACCATATTGTGAGGAATTTGCTGGGAGACTTGCGACCGTTGTGTTTAGCTCTTAGTGACACACATATCCACCTCAAACACCGAAGTGGAACAATTTATTAGGGGTTTGATTTGAATTAGGCACAGTCTGCTGATTTATTTTTTTTTACGTTTATTTCTTTTTATAACTCAAAGTCATCAGGCACAGCACAAAATCCAGTTGTGTGCTGTCGGTGTAGGTTAGAAACTAGCCATAGCAATAGGATAGCATCGTTTTGTTTTAAAAAAAAAATGTAAAGTTTACACTTTAATTTTGAAAATGTTTAACCCAAGGGCTAGGGGTAGAGGACGAGGGCGTGGACGTGGGTGTCCAACTACTGCAGGGGTCAGAGGCCATGGTCCTGGGCGGGGTGAGACACCACCTGCTGATGAGGGAGCAAAGGAACGCCGCAGAGCTACACTCCATAGGTTCATCATGTCTCAAGTTACTGGGACTCGTGGTAGAGCACTGTTGAGGCCAGAACAGTGCGAAGAGGTGATGTTGTGGATTGCGGACAATGCTTCTAGCCATTTGTCCACCAGTCAGTCTTCCACGCAGTCCACCCATGTCACCGAAATCAGCACTCCTCCAGCTCCTCCACCTCAGCCTCCTTCCCCCCAGTGTGCCCCCTCCCACCAAAATTTTGCATTTGAACCGGCATACTCTGAGGAACTGTTTTCTGGACCCTTCCCACAGTCACAAACCACTTGTCCGGTTGCTGCTGAGCTATTTTCCGTTGCCCAGGTTTTCCACCGGTCGCAGTCTGTGGGTGATGATGACATTATTGACGTAGTGGAAGAAGTGTGTAAAGAAGTGTCGGACGATGAGGAGACACGGTTGTCAGACAGTGTTGAAGTTGTTGTCAGGGCAGGAAGTCCGAGGGGGGAGCAGACTGAGGGATCGGAGAATGATGAGGTAACACACCCAAGCTGGGTTGATAGGCCGGGTGAACACAGTGCTTCTGAGACGGAGGCGAGTCCTATACCAGAACAGGTTGGAAGAGGCAGTGGTGGGTCCAGACGGAGAGGCAGGGCCAGAGCTGGTGCATCAGTGCCAAATGTTTCACGTAGTCAAGCTCCCGTGGCGAGGGCTAGATTTTCGGAAGTCTGGAGGTCCTTTAAAGAAACACCGGATGACCGACGGACTGTGGTGTGCAACCTGTGCCAAACCAGGATCAGCAGGGGTTCCACCACTACTAGCTTAACTACCACCAGTATGCGCAGGCATATGAATGCTAAACACCCAACTCAATGGCACCAAGCCCGTTCACCTCCGGCCGGGCACACCACTGCTCCTTCCCCTGTGTCATCTGCTAGTCAGCCCCCTGCCCAGGACCCCGGCCCAAACACCTCCCGTGCGAAAACCCCATCTTCGCCTCCACGATCCTCTACAGCATCCACCAACTTTCAGCTCCCCATACTCCAAACGCTGGAGCGCAAAAGGAAGTATAGTGCAACCCACCCACACGCCCAATCCCTCAATGTCCACATCTCCAAACTGCTTAGCCTGGAGATGCTGCCCTATAGGCTGGTAGAGACCGAGGCCTTTCAAAACCTCATGGCGGCGGCCGCCCCTCGGTATTCGGTCCCCAGCCGCCACTACTTTTCCCGATGTGCCGTCCCAGCCCTGCACAAGCACGTGTCAGACAACATCATCCGTGCCCTGACCAACGCCGTTTATGACAAGGTCCACCTGACCACGGACACGTGGACGAGTGCTGCCGGGCAGGGCCACTATATATCGCTGACGGCACATTGGGTTAACTTGGTGGAGGCTGGGACCGAGTCTGACCCTGGGGCTAGTCATATACTGCCGACGCCGAGGATTGCGGGGCCTACCTCGGTCCAGGTCTCAAAGGCCTACTATGCCTCCTCCTCCTCCCACCCCTCCTCCACCTCCTCCTCCGAATTACCATCCGTGGGCATGGCGCCATCAGTCGGTAGCTCTAGGCACAGCAGCAGTGCCATCGCTAAGCGACAGCAGGCGGTGCTCAAACTGCTGAGCCTAGGCAATAAAAGGCACACTGCCCAAGAGCTATTACAGGGCATCACGGCGCAGACTGATCTGTGGCTGGCAACGCTGAACCTGAAGCCAGGCATGGTTGTGTGTGACAACGGCCGTAACTTGGTGGCGGCTCTGCAACTCGGCAGACTGACACATGTGCCATGCCTGGCCCATGTGTTAAATCTCATAGTTCAGCGTTTCCTCAAGACATACCCCAATCTCGATTTGCTCACAGAGGTGCGCCGCATCTGTGCGCATTTCAGGAAGTCCAGCACAGATGCTGCCACTCTCAGGGCAGCGCAGTGCCGCCTCCAACTGCCTGCTCACCGACTGTTGTGCGACGTGCCCACGAGGTGGAATTCAACATTAACCATGTTATCCAGAGTTTACCAGCAGCGCAGAGCGATTGTAGACTGCCAGATGTCAACTTCCACCAGAACTGGTAGTCAGGTCAGTCAGCTTCCTCAAGTCTACAATGAGGAGTGGACGTGGATGTCTGATATCTGTCAGGTGCTGAGTAACTTTGAGGATTTTAACACAGATGGTCAGTGGCGATGCCGCCATCATCAGCCTCACCATCCCGCTGCTTGGCATGTTGAAAAACTCTCTGGTTAGCATGAAGTCGGAAGCTTTGCACTTGTCACAAGAGACGGGGGAAGAAGATTCCCTTGTTGATAGCCAAAGCACCCTCAGGTCTGTTTCTCAGCGCATATCGGAGGAGGTGGAGGTGGAGGAGGATGAGGAGGAAGAGGAGGAGAATGTTGGCGAGACAGAAGAGGGGACCATTGTTCAGTCCTTCACTGTTCAGCGTGTATGGGCAGAAGAAGAGGAGTTGGAGGAGTTGGAGGAGGAGGAAATGGACAGTCAGGCCAGTGAGGGAAGTGAATAATTGCGCGTTGGGACTCTGGCGCATATGGCAGATTTCATTCTAGGCTGCCTATCCCGTGACCCTCGAGTTCAAAGAATTTATTCCAGCACCGATTACTGGGTATTCACTCTCCTGGACCCACGGTACAAGCAAAATCTTTCCACTCTCATCCCTGGAGAGGAAAGGAGTGTGAGAATGCATGAATACCAGCAGGCCCTGGTGCACAAGCTGAAACAGTATTTCCCTTCTGACAGCGCTAGCGGCAGAGGGCGTACTTCTGCGGGACAAGTAGCGAGGGAGAGTAGGCGAGCAGGTAGCTTGTCCAGCACTGGCAGGGGTACGCTTTACAAGGCCTTTGCCAGTTTTATGTCACCCCAGTAAGACACTGTCACCTGTCCCCAGTCTCGGCAGAGTAGGGCTGATCTTTACAGAAAGATGGTGAGGGAGTACGTAGCTGACTATACCATCGTCCTAAATGATCACACAGCTCCCTACAACTACTGGGTTTCAAAGCTGGACATGTGGCACGAACTGGCGCTGTACGCCTTGGAGGTTCTTGCCTGCCCTGCCGCTAGCATGTTGTCCGAGCGGGTTTTCAGTGCAGCTGGTGGCATCATCACCGATAAGCGTACACACCTGACAGCGCTGACAGGCTGACGCTTATCAAGATGAATAAGGCCTGAATTTCTCAGGATTTCCATTCTCCACCAGGTGAAAGAAGCTCAACCTGAATAATGTATGCACTCCTCCTCTTCATTGTCCTCCTTCTCCTCCTCTTTGTACACTAAAGCAGAGGAAACTGGCTATTTTTTGCCAGGGCCAACTGGCTCTAGCTATAGTACTCTATGTATTTAATTTTTCTGGAGGGCCACCTACCCGGTCCTCTGTTTTAAACAATTTTTGGGAGTGCTACTTACAGGCACTCAATCTATTTAATTTTTCTGGAGGACCACCTACCTGCTCCTCTGGTTTAAAAACTTTTTTGGACTGCCACATACAGGCACTCAATTTATTTAATTTTTCTGGAGGACCACCTACCTGCTCCTCTGGTTTGAAAATTTTTTTGGACTGCCACATACAGGTACTCAATCTATTTAATTTTTATGGAGGACCACCTACCTGCTCCTCTGGCTTGAAAACTTTTTTGGACTGCCACATACAGGCACTATCCAAATTTAATTGTCTCCATAGCAGCCTCCACACGTCGTCTTTTTAGCTGCCTCCACACGTTGTCTCCATTGCTACCTCCACACGTCATCGCCACAGCTGCCTCCAAAAGTCGTCCATATAGCTGCCTCCATACATGGCCCCCTTATCAAACGAGCTGTGTTAGGCAGAATTTTGGGTTGTTTTCATGGCTTCCACATCAAACTTGTTAACTTTGTTGCCACCCTGCTGTGTAATCCACAAAATATACTGGCAAACTTTTATCATTTACCGATATTATTTCAGTGCTTCTTGCGCATCTGTTTACATTCCCCTCACCCGCCATAACCCAAACTTATAAGAACACTACTACACTTGATCTTATACAAAAGGTTCTTAATAGTGCTGTTTGGGGAGTAGCCGAGAGACAGGGGCTTGGATTGGCGAAAGCTCGCCTGGCAGCGGAGCGCCAGCTCCATCCCAAGATCCAACTAACATAGTTTTAACTGCAGCACCTTTAATCTACTACTACTTCACTGCCTCCATACATGATCCCCTTATCAAACGAGCTGTGTCAGGCAGAATTTTGAGTTGTTTTGATGGCTTCCACATCAAACTTGTTAACTTTGTCGCCACCCTGCTGTGTAATCCACAAAATATACTGGCAAACTTTTATCATTTACCGATATTATTTCAGCGCTTCTTGTGCATCTGTTTACATTCCCCTCACCCGCCATAACCCAAATTTATAAGAACACTACTACACTTGATCTTATACAAAAGGTTCTTAGAAGTGCTGTTTGGGGAGTAGCCCAGAGACAGGGGCTTGGGTAGGCAAAAGCTCGCCTGGCAGCGAAGCGCCAGCTCCATATCAAGATCCAACTAACATAGTTTTAACTGCAACACCTTTAATCTACTACTACTTCACTGCCTCCATACATCGTCCCCTTATCAAACGAGCTGTGTCAGGCAGAATTTTCAGGTGTTTCACCAGATACATAGTGGAACTGGGCCCATCTGCGCCGCCATGCTGGAGACCTGAAGTTGCAATCATAGCAGCGCAATATGGATGCCCCATACTGTCGCTCTTAATCATGGAACCATTTCTGAAAAAACAATTAAAAATAGAACCACTATGCTATTCCATTATTCCTAGGTGAAATATTCAAACGACCCGGCATGCTTTGAAAATTATAATTTTTTCAAAGTAAACGCTTCTGGCCCCCAGGCCCATTTTGGGTGGGGAGGAGCCGAGAGACAGGGGCTTGGACAGACGAAAGCTCGCCTGGCACCGGACCGCCAGCTCCATCCCAAGATTAGGCAGCCTCAGAGGCATCCATGCATGCTGCCCCTGCTGTTTCCTGTCCATTTCCGTGGTGTTCCATCCTTTTCTGAGGTTCCCAGGTGTTTGGCCAAGCTTCCCTGTGCAGAGCCTTGGTCCCCTTGAAAAATGCTCGAGTCTCCCATTGACTACAATGGGGCTCGTTATTCGTGACGAGCACTCGAGCATCGGGAAAAGTTCGTCTAGAATAACGAGTACCCGAGCATTTTAGTGCTGGCTCATCTCTAGATATAAAATATAAGGTATTGTTTTTTTGCTGAATAGTTTTTGCTTTGTTCCACTTCCCACTGCATAGGTAGCAGTGCCTTGGTGATTGACAAGATGAACACCAGCTAGATGACTGAGAAATGTTAATGGACTATTACAGTCTCAATGGATAATTCAATGGATAATTCTAATTTTATAGATCATTGAGTAATAAAAATAGGGTATATAGCATTTGCAATGCTTAGTTCTCTATTGTTCTTGTTCTACTAATTCCTCACTTTGGTATTTGGCAGGTAACCTATCAGAAAGTTTTACCCCACTAAACTACTTGCCCCCTCAGGTAGGGTTTGAAATACCGTATATACTTGTGTATAAGCCGAGTTTTTCAGTACAAAAAATGTGCTGAAAAACGTCCCCTCGGCTTATACATGAGTCAATACAAACATATATATACTAAAAAATTTTTTAAAAATAATAAACTTATATACTCACCCTCCGGTGGCCCCAACGTGCAGCGCTGCTCCCCCGATGTCTGCGCGGGTCCTCTTCTGGCTTCCGTGCCCATCTTCTTTCTTCTCTAACTTCGTGCTGGGCGCCGCCATGTTTTTCTACCAGGCGGCGCCTAGTATGACGTCAGCAGAGGCACGTCATACTGGGCGCCGTCCGAGGGAGAACAATGGTGGCGCCCAGCACGAAGTTAGAGAAGAAAGAAGACGGGCACAGAAGCCAGAAGAGGACCCGCGCGGACATCGGCGGAGCAGCGCTGCACATCGGGGCCACCGGAGGGTGAGTATATGTTTTTTTTTTTTTAATGCTGGGCTGGGCTGTATACTACTGGGGGCAGGCTGTATATTACTGTGGGAAAGCTGTAAACTACTGGGGGCAGGCTGTATACTACTGGGGGCAAGCTGTATACTACTGTTTAGTCAAGTTTAGTGGGTAGTGTCACTTCAAGCTTTTTGGAAGCTTTTTGAACGTTTTTTTAAAAAGCGCATGCGTTTTTTAACGAACTGCTTAAAAAAGGGGCCAAAAACGGGTTCAAAATACCACATGTGCCACCGGCCTTATGGTCTGGGACGCCAGCAATAAAACTGAGTAAAATTGTGAAGTATGGGGTTAAAAATTATCTCTATTGTGTAAAGGGGATTCACTAGGGCAGTGATGGCAAACCTTTTAGAGACCGAGTGCCCAAACTACAACAAAGACCCACTTATTTATCGCAAAGTGCCAACACAGAAATTTAATTTATGATTTATACTCCCTTCTCTGTCACAGCTTTCATTGATACCAGCACTCTGAGGACCAATAAAGCAGAAAATAGTTCCAAGTACAGCTGTCCCTTTAAAATAGCTCTGTGCACAGCAAGTCCTGGGCTGTCTGGGACTGCAGGAAGATACCTGGAGTCATCTCTGGTGATGGCCTGAGTGCCCACAGAAAGGGCTCTGAGTGCCACCTCTGGCACCAGTGCCATAGGTTAGCCATCACTGCACTAGGGGATTGAGATTTGAGAATTTTCTCTCATGGGAAACCCCCTTAAAAATACTGCCCTCTGTAGATCATGTTCTAGTCTACTAAGCAAAGTATCAATACACATACAAATAAACAGAAAACTTTAATACACATCCTAAATTGTGTAAAAATAAATTTTGTTTTGAGTAAAAACAGTAATTAAAATCATTTATGTTTTGATTTTCACATTTTATCACAGTTACCACAGACAAAACGTTTATGGTAATGGTGGTAATGTAGATGTAGAACTGATATAGAACACGTTAGAGAATGGGATGAGTAACCAGGAAGGAAGAATGGTTGCTAGAACAGAGACTTATCTGAGAGAGGTGTAGTGCTCATTAGTGCATGCAGTGTGTGCATCTCCCCAGCTAGGGGAATACACATGTGAAGGATCTCAGCCCCCATGCTGGCTGTTGTTTTTCACCACAGTCCTTCTGGCCTCTAAAGTTGTTTGCATGTATCTGTTGTTTGACATTTGACACATGATTCTTTTTGTCAGGCTAAAGCCAACTCTTAACTATTTCCTTGCAGAGAATTTTTCCTTATCTTACATAGTCATCTAACATATATTTGATTTAACTTACAAACCTTCTTGTGCTTTTGGATAACCTTTAACTGAAAAAAGTGCATTAAAAATGTATCATGTTTTTTCAGGACATTTTACAAGAAAAAAAACACAATACCTAGAGTTTGCATATGCACATTGGGGCAGATTTATCATACCTTGTACACCAGTATGTCAGAGGGTTTTAAGTACTTTATGCCGACTCCAGTGGATGTGGAGGGGCAGGGAGTTTGCTGTATTTACCATAGAACACTGGAACAAGCTGCTGCTGAAATCTATGACAGATCTGGTCAGGTGTAGATCTCATTCTACGCAAGATTAAATTGTACGCTAGAACCTATTATTAAAGGGGTTGGCCACATTACCTCATATTTTTTGTAATGTGTGTGTAAGTATAGGGCCGGATGTTAGGTAATTTACCAATTTCTTGATTTGTAAAGTGAAACCTCTTGTCTTTTACCTCATCAGCCAGACATTCCTGACGATATAATGGCTGCAAAAGGAGGGTCATGTGATCTCTGACCATAAACAATCGCCCTTCCTGGACTTTGATCTTATAATTATGAATTCTATCATAAAGTCCTGGCAGGGCAATTGGTCATAGTCAGTTAGAGATCACATGACCCTCCATCTGTGTCCAATATACACTCACCGGCCACTTTATTAGGTACACCTGTCCAACTACTCGTTAACACTTAATTTCTAATCAGCCAATCACATGGCGGCAACTCAGTGCATTTAGGCATGTAGACATGGTCAAGACAATCTCCTGCAGTTCAAACCGAGCATCAGTATGGGGAAAAAAGGTGATTTGAGTGCCTTTGAACGTGGCATGGTTGTTGGTGCCAGGAGGGCTGGTCTGAGTATTTCAGAAACTGCTGATCTACTGGGATTTTCAAGCACAACCATCTCTAGGGTTTACAGAGAATGGTCCAAAAAAGAAAAAACATCCAGTGAGCAGCAGTTCTGTGGGTGGAAATGCCTTGT
The DNA here is from genome assembly GCF_040894005.1 of Engystomops pustulosus. NCBI lineage: Eukaryota > Metazoa > Chordata > Amphibia > Anura > Leptodactylidae > Engystomops > Engystomops pustulosus. Next base: position 116,129,219 of record NC_092412.1, read on the forward strand.
TGATGCCAGAGGTCAGAGGAGAATGGGCAGACTGGTTCGAGCTGATAGAAAGGCAACAGTGACTCAAATTGCCACCCGTTACAACCAAGGTAGGCAGAAGAGCATCTCTGAACGCACAGTACGTCGAACTTTGAGGCAGATGGGCTACAGCAGCAGAAGACCACACCGGGTGCCACTTCTTTCAGCTAAGAACAGGAAACTGATGCTACAATTTGCACAAGCTCATCGAAATTGGACAGTAGAAGATTGGAAAAATGTTGCCTGGTCTGATGAGTCTGGATTTCTGCTGCGACATTCGGATGGTAGGGTCAGAATTTGGCGTCAACAACATGAAAGCATGGATCCATCCTGCCTTGTATCAACGGTTCAGGCTGGTGGTGGTGTCATGGAGTGGGGAATATTTTCTTGGCACTCTTTGGGCCCCTTGGTACCAATTGAGCATCGTTACAATGCCACAGCCTACCTGAGTATTGTTGCTGACCTTGTCCATCCCTTTATGACCACAATGTACCCAACATCTGATGGCTACTTTCAGCAGGATAATGCGCCATGTCATAAAGCTGGAATCATCTCAGACTGGTTTCTTGAACATGACAATGAGTTCACTGTACTCAAATGGCCTCCACAGTCACCAGATCTCAATCCAATAGAGCATCTTTGGGATGTGGTGGAACGGGAGATTCGCATCATGGATGTGCAGCCGACAAATCTGCGGCAACTGTGTGATGCCATCATGTCAATATGGACCAAAATCTCTGAGGAATGCTTCCAGCACCTTGTTAAATCTATGCCACGAAGAATTGAGGCAGTTATGAAGGCAAAAGGGGGTCCAACCCGTTACTAGCATGGAGTACCTAATAAAGTGGCCGGTGAGTGTATTGTTCAGGAATGTCTGGTTGATAAGTTAAAGATAGGACATTTCCCTTTACATTTAGAGAAAAACCCCCACACTTACACACACATTACAAAAAATATAAGGCAAAGTGGCCAACCCCTTTAAACTAAATTAAAGTTGGTGTGTTGTACACCACCAAGGGGAATAATAATACTGGCGCAAAATGCATACAAGATACTGGTTGGTCGGTGATTAAATATTTATTTCATGCAATTAAATGCAAATTAAATATTTAAAAATCATGTGATTTTCTGAATTTTACTAGATTTTTACTAGATCCCATGTTTCATAGTTGATGTGTACCCATGATAAAAATTACAGACCTCTCCATTCCTTGTAGGTGGGAAAACTTGCAAAATTAGCTGTGTAGAAAATGCTTATTTTCTATACTGTATATACAGGCGGTTCTCCTACTTAAGAACACCTGACTTACAGACGACCCCTAGTTACAAACGGATCTCAGGATATTGGTAATTTACTGTACTTTAGTCCAAAACTACAATAAACAGATGTAACAGTTATTAAATGTCTGAAGTTAAGATTTATTGTTAATCCTGGTTTTTATGACAACCCAACATTTTTTAAATCCAATTGTCACAGAGACAAAAAAAAATTGTCTGGAGTTACAATTATAAAATATACAGTTCCAACTTACATACAAATGCAACTTAAGAACAAACCTACAGACCCTATCTTGTACGTAACCCGGGGACTGCCTGTATATATTATGTATATAATATATGTATGTATGTAGCTAATATATTGACTGTCAGTTGCTGGCATTGTTTTCTGCTTTTTGCTTTCCAATGTCATTCTGCAGAAAGAAAAAGATGAAATTTTTACTGAAACTGTACAATTGTCTTTGGTATATTTAAGCTATTTTCAACATCCCCTCCTAATACTTGACCTGTATTTTGAAGAGGGCACACACCAATCACAACTGCATCAACAATACTGACACAGTTTGACCAGCAATATTCTGCTCTCATCATTCTTTTTCCAGTGCCCAAGTAGGGCAAATGACTGTTGTATATGTATTTCAGGTTTCTAATCACCCAAAAGTAGTGAGACAGCTGGAAATACAACAGGGGAGATATTTTGTCCAGTGAATATAATGTGTAGTCATTCTGTGAAAATAATAATCCTTGTTTTCTGTATAGCGGATAGTGGATCATGGCGGGGATGGACCGATTTTTTAAAAGGCCCAAAGGTTTATGTTGCTTACATCAACAACCTGTAGTGTCATAAATAGCTAATATACTCAAGGTCAACTAGTCCTTAGCCACCAGCAGATATGTGTCATTTAAAGCACTACATCTCTAACCTCTTGATGCTCAGCGTCCGATATATCAGACGCTGAGCTCAGCGACTTAGCGCTCAGCATCCGATATATCAGACGGTGAGCTGATGCCGGTTCGGGAAACACAGGGTGCCGGCAGTGGCGTAACTAGAGTTCACTGGGCCCCGGAGCAAAATTCCTAACGGGGCCCCCCCTCCACCCTAGATGTGACCAGTGCCATTACTACTACTATCCAATAATGAAATACAGAAGGACATTTTTATCGTGCAAGGGAGGCACGTGCATAGGCTGACACTGCTTATACCAAGCAATACATTAGTATTGCAGAGTATTATCATGAACAAGCAATCAGATGATTGTTTGTTCATGTCCCTCGGTGGAAACTGTAAAAAAGTGAAAAAAAAGGTTATTCAATAAAAAAATAAAGTAATAAATCACTAAAAATGCCCATAAGCCCCATAACATATAAAAAGAAATATAACGCTAAAAAAAAGTCTAAATCATAACACAAACCCCACATATATAGTATCACCGCATCCGTAACAATCCATAGAATAAAACTAAATAATAATAATTATTGAACCCGCACGATGAACACAGTAAAAAAAAATGTGAAAAACCTGCCAAAATGATTATTTTTACCTATTGAATCCCACAAAAAATGCAATAAAAAGTGATCAAAAAACATATGTACTCCAGAATGATACTGTTGTAAAGAACAACATTTCTTGCAAGAAAACAAGCCATCAACCAGCTCTGTAGCCAAAAGTAAAAATGTTATGAAACTTGGAAGACGGCAATGCATTCGAGTTTTATTTGGCAAATTTAGTAAAACATAAGAAAAAATATTCATATATGGTATCCCCGTAATCGTACTGACCCATAGAATAAAGATAACATGATTATTAGGCTATACGGTAAACACAAAAAAAAGAAAAAAAAAAGGAAAAAATCCAGTACAGAATTGATTCTTTTCTACTCCTGCCCTAAAAAAAAAGTTCCTAAATTTTCAACAATAGGGGATACCAACCCCAAAATGGTAACACTGGAAAAAGCATCTCATCCCACAAAAAAAAAAAGTGCCATCACATGGCCCCAATAATGAAGAAGCGAAAATTTTATAGCCTACAAAAGGGGCCATTGAGGAATCTAAAATCCTGGCAGCAGCAGGTCCCTTCCTCCCTCCTGCACCTCGCTGTGCGCCCATAAAACAAGTAGCGGCCATATGTAGGGGGGTCTCTGTACTCGGGAGAAATTGCAAAACAAATTGTATGGTGGATTTTCTCTTTTGGAAATGTGTAAATTTTAGGGCTAAATGAACGTATAACTGGCACAATTTGACCATTCTAAATTTCACCTCCATTTTGATTTCATTACTATGAAGATCTCAAGGGGTTAACAATCTTCCTAAAAGCTGTTTCTGATAGCTTGAAAATGGGTTGATACATAGGGGTTTTTTGATGCTAAATATGTAAAATTTCATTCAAAACGGTATTTATCCCCAAAATAGTCAATTCTGAAAATATGGAAAATCGCTATTCCATTTGTAAGCCGCGTGACATCAAAAAATATCCAGACATTTCAAAAATTCTGAAAATGTAAAGTAGACATAGGGGAAATGTTATTCAGCAACTTATTTTGTATATATTAAATAAATCGTCTGCATCCTTAAGGAGTTAAAAATAATTATTTGTATAAAACTCATGTGACAAATGCATTTAGTATGTGTGTTACACCCACCACAATAAGGGCTGAATCAAGGTTGGTGGAGGCCCCCACTGAATGTTCCATAGGAACACATACTCCTTCTAATCCCACCAGTAATATATCTATATACAGCCACAAACCACCGAGTATAACATCTACATACAGTTGCCAATCCCCCAGTAATACATCTATATACAGCCACCAATCCCCCAGTAACACATCTACATACAGCCCCCAGTAATACATCTACATACAGCCACCAATCCCCCAGTAATACATCTACATACAGCCACCAATCCCCCAGTAATACATCTATATACAGCCGCCAACCCCCCAGTAACACATCTACATACAGCCGCCTCACCCCTAGTAATACATCTACATACAGCCACCAACCCCCCAGTAATACATCTGCATACAGCCGCCATTCCCCACCAGCCATACTGTCCCATGTAACATACAGCTCATTCCCCACCAGCCATACAGTCCCATGTAACATACACCTCAGTCCCAACTAGGCATGCAGTCCCATGTAACTTTTTTTATTTTTACTATTTTTCAGACCCCCTAGAGTACATTAACCCCAGGTTGTTTGATCGATCCCACCACATACTAAAGTATGGCAGTATGTAGAGATTTTCTACCTAATTCATTAAAATGTGCAAATCACCCATTGTAATAAATGGGTTAAAATGAGACAGGTCTTTGGAAGACCTGAGGCTGTCATGGCGAACGATCGGTGCTCACCAATGACGTCACTGATCTGGGGTGTTACCAGTAAGTCTTTGCTGAAATATGTAGCAAAGACTTACCGGCTTTGGAGAGGGCTCAGTCCGTGATCCCTCTCCATGTACCCACAACCGTCGATAAGGGGTTAATCTGGTGTAAACATAGAACCGCCGCAAGGGCAACACCTTGCAAAGCCAGATTCATGACCACGGTATTGGAGGAAATTTATAAAACTGTCTTTGTTGTCCATAGCAAAGTAGTAATAGAGAAGTCCTTATGAATGAAAATTCCAATGTTATTGGTTGGTATGGTAACACAGACAGTTTCACATTTAGAACATGTCGTAGATCCCACCCAATGGGGCACATTTAATAAGGGCCTTGCGCCAAAGTCCTGCTCTGTCATTCTTTTCGGTGCAAACTGCTTGCACAGGTATTTCAGAAGTTTCCGTGCCACATATCTGTCGCATGTGACCATCTTATAGTACGGCTGCACTATGCTTCATGTAACACAAATTTCTGCACTGAAGGGGGCATTCCGGTGCTCATTAGGACCACGCAGCAGATTTAACATGCAAAGTCAGACACAAATGTGTCACACACCCTATGTTAAAGGTGTAAGGTAGTAAATGTTCACCAATGTGTTCTTTCACCATGACAACCATAGAGGGTCTATAGTGATGTGTAAGATCTATGTGTGAAGCTTCCACATGACATCATAACCGCCATCTTGTCTCAGATACACAGCTGTGGCACTAGCTGGTTCCAGCCTGCTGGGCATGATTGTCGTCATCATTTGGTTTTGGTGAGTTTTCTACACGTTCTACCTTATATTTTATAAGTAACACATAAGTCATGTAATTTTATAATGTCTCCTTAATCCAGCGATGGCAATTCTGTGACCCCTGAAGATTATAATTCTAGGCTCAGGTCCATATCTGCCTCTATCCTCCATAGGGTCAGACAGTAGGTGTTCTCCTTAAGGAGACATTGCCAATTAAGGCCACCTTAAAGTTGTATGGAGACTTAAAGCCATAGATGCTCCACTAGGGAATTCTGGGAAGGATGCAAATAAGTTTTCCAAGGTGTTAAGTGGAAAACAATACCTCCTTTTGCTACCTTGAAAGGCAACCCCTTTAACCCCTTAAGGACGCAGCCTGTTTGCAGGTTAAGGCTCGCAACTTTTTTTTGAAATTTGACCAGTGTCTCTTCCCGTGGTAATAACTTTTGAACACTGTTACTTATCAAAGCGATTCTGAGATAGTTTTTTCCCCACATGTTGTACTTCATTTTAGTGGTAAATTTTGGCTGATAAGTTTGCGTTTATTTACAAAAAAAAGAAAAAAATGATGAATTTTTAGAAAAATTTGCCATTTTCGAAATTCAAAATCACAGCGTTTTCAGGCAGATAGATTTACCACCTAAATAACTTGCAGAATAACATTTCCCATTTGTCTACTTTACATTTTCATAATTTTTGAAATGTTTGGATAATTTATTTTGACGTCACGCGGCCTACAAATCAAATAGCGATTTTCCGTATTTTCGGAATTGACTATTTTGGGGATAAATACTGTTTGAAATCAAATTTTACATATTTAGCAACAAAACCCCCTATATAACCAACCCATTTTCAAATCTGCACCCCTCAAACTATCAGAAACAGCTTTTACAAAGATTGTTAACCCCTTGAGATCTTCATAGTAATTGAATCAAAATGGCGGTGAAATTTAGAATGGTCAAATTTTGTCGGTTATACGTTCATTTAGCCCTAAGATTTACACATTTCCAAAAGATAAAAAGAGAAAACTCACCATAAAATTTGTTCTACAATTTCTCCTGAGTGCTGGTTTGGGGTTGGTATCACCTAATGTTGAAAATTTTGGAACTTTTTTTGAGGTCATGAGTACAAAAGCATCAATTCTGTACTGGATTTTTTACTTTTTTTTTTTCTCGTGTTCACCGTATAGCCTAATAATCCTGTTATCTTTATTCTATGGGTCGATTCGATTACGGGGATACCAGACATGAATATGTTTTCTTATGTTTTACTAAATTTGCCAAATAAAACCCTAATGTGGGGAAAAATCTATCATTTTTGCATCGCTGTCTTCCAAGTGGCATAACATTGTTACGTTTTTGGCTAAAGATCTGGTTGATGGCTTGTTTTTTGTGGGACATGTTGTTCTTTGCAACAATATCATTCTGGAGTACATATGTTTTGTTGATCACTTTTTATTGCATTTTTAGTGGGATATAATAGGTAAAAATCATAATTTTTGGCGGGTTTTTGACGTTTTTTTTTTACGGCGTTCATCATATGGGTTCAATAGTTTTTTAGTTTTATTCTATGGATTGTTACGGACGCGGTGATACTATATATGTGGGGTTTGTGTTATGATTTAGACTTTTTTGAGCGTTATATGTCTCTTTATATGTTTTGGGGCTTATGGGCATTTTTAGTGATTTATAAAGTAATTTTTTATTGGAAAACATTATTTTGTACATTTTTTACATGATCTACCATGGGATATGAACAAGCAATCATCTTATTGCTTGTTCTTGATAATACTCTGCAATACTAATGTATTGCAGGGTATTATCAGTGCCAGCCTATGCAGATGCATAGGCTGACACTTTGCCTTTAAGATGACGTCACAGACGCCATCTTAAAGGTAAACCCTCCAGGCTTCTCTGGGGTCCCGATCGGACCCCAGAGGAGCCAAAACAGCGATCGCCCCCCCCCCCCGAAAACGGTGCGGGGGGGCTGATCGTGGGGTAAAGACCCCCAGAAGGCATGTTAAATGCCGCGGTCGCGTTGACCGCGGCATTTAACGGGTTAAACACCCGTGATCGGAGCCCACTCCGACCGCGGGTGTTAGCCGGGGATGTCAGCGGTAGATTACCGCTGAAATCCCGCGGCTAACGATGCCTGAACCGGCATCGGCTCTGCGCAGTAGCTGTACTGCGCTGAGCGCTAATCGCGGGACTCAGCGCCGTACAGCTACGGCGCAGAGCGCTAAGGGGTTAACATCAAGTATGACCTACAAGAAGTCTAAAAACATGATGTGGGATTAAGCCAAACCAGTATATCTATTCCATAAGGAACAGACTCCCAACTGTAGACAGCACTGTTTCGACCTGGTTGGGTCTCCTCAGTACAGTGTAGGGAACTGATTTGGCTATGTGAGAGGCTATTGACTAGGGTCAGACACTAGAACCTCAGGCCGCAACTCACCACCACTAGGGCGATAGTGTTGGCCGGCGATTTCAACTGCGTCATAGAGGAAGAGTTGCGTAAGCTGGACGCCATGTCCAAACTGCTGATAGAGGTAGTGAGGGAAGCATCCCTGAGGGACGCCATCAGGGCCGGCCCTATGAATTACACCTGGAGCAGCTCCGACGGCGCTTCCCGTTCTAGGATTGACTTTGTGTTCACCTCCAAGGCGATCAGGCAGTGCGGGTCCTCTACGGTCCCCTGCTTCTTCTCCGACCACAGGGCCGTGCAGGTAAGGTGTGCCCTGGGTCACGGCTTCCCGCCGGGCCCTGGCTCCTGGAAGCTGAACTGCGCCCTGCTGGCGGACGAGGGAATGCAGGCGGAGCTGAGGGACATCGACATGGTCCTGAGAAACGACAAATGTTTATTTGAAACCGTAAGCGAATGGTGGGAATATGCTAAAGTTGAAATCCGTTCTTTCTTTCAGGACAAAGGCAGACGGCAGGCGGCCGCGGTCAGGAGGGGCCTCAGAGACCTCCAGCGTCAGCTGAGATCCCTGCAGGACCTCCAGCGCTGCTGCTGAGACGTCAGGGAGGAGCTGGAGGACACCAAAAAGGTCCTGAAGAGGCACTTTGAGGAGGAATCCAGGCGAATCATCTTTCATGCCAAAGTGGACAACCTGGAGAAGGGTGAGAATTGTAACTCTTTCTTTTTCAGGAAAGTCTACGCCGGCCACACGCCCCTGAACGAACTACGAGATGAAAGCGGATGCATGCAGAGGGGGAAGAGCGCCGTCATGGGAGTCGTCAGCAACTTCTACGGCTACCTCTACTCCTGCAAGCCCACGGACGACGAAGCTGCCGAGAGGTTCCTGTCAGGTATCGCTAACACCCTCGATCCTGCAGGTGCCGAGGCCACGGACGCCCCTCTGACGGCGGCCGAGCTGCTCTCTGCCGCTAAATCCTTCAGACTCCTGGCAGTGACGGTCTCCCGGGCCGAGCTCTACGTAGCGCTGGGGGACCTCATCTTCCCAGACCTGCTGGAGCTCTACGAGGAGATGGTGGTGGAGGGCAGGATGCCAGGGTCCCTGAGGCAGGGACTGATCACGGTCTTGTACAAGCACAGGAGAGAGAGATGCGGCCTGAGGAACTGGCGTCCCATAACTCTGCTCAACGTGGACTACAAGATCCTGGCCAAGGTGCTCGCCAACAGGCTGAAGGGAGTCATCGGAGAGATCGTCCACCCGGACCAGACCTGCGGTGTTCCGGGCCGCCGGATCGCGAACAACCTGGCCCTGGTGAGGGACACCCTGCACTACGTCCAAAGCCGCCGCGTCCGCACGGCCCTGGTCAGCCTGGACCAGGAGAAGGCCTTCGACCGTGTCTCTCACCGCTTCATGAGCCAGGCCCTGCGCAGGTTCGGGTTGGGTAAGACGTTCTGCTCGTACATTGACCTAATGTACCTTGACATCCACAGCGCGGTGTTGGTGAACGGCTGGAAGACTGACCCCTTCCCTGTGCTTTCAGGGGTCAGACAAGGCTGTCCTCTTTCACCCCTTCTTTTTGTTTGCATTATAGAGCTGTTCACAGAGTCTATCCGGCAAAACGAAGGGATCAGAGGGATCACCTTACCGGGACCCGGACGCGTCGAGGTCAAGTGCTCGCTGTACATGGACGACGTGACGGTCTTCTGCTCCGACCGGAGCTCAGTGACGGCGCTCGTCCAGACCTGCGAGGAGTTCGGACAGGCTTCGGTGGCAAAAGTCAACTGCGGGAAGTCGGAGGCCATGCTTTTTGGAGACTGGCAGCTTCCTTCTTCTGCCCCCTTCACCATTCAGCAGAACTTCATGAAGGTTCTGGGCGTCTGGTTTGGGAAGGAAGGCGCAGCCCTGAAGACCTGGCAAGAATGCTTGGCCAAAGTCAACACCAGAGTCACCCTGTGGAGCCTCAGACAGCACTCCTTGGAGGGGAAAACGTTCGTCATGCGTAACGTGGTGCTGCCCGTACTCCAGTACACGCTCAGGCGTGGCCGCCCCCGGTCCCCATCTGCAAGGCCTTTACCAGGACCGTTTTTCATTTTGTTTGGGGCTCAAAGATGGACCGGGTCAAGCGAGCGGTCATGTTCAAGGAGCCAAGCAAGGGGGGCAAAGGTGTCCCCGACATTTCCACTTTTGCTTGGATCTTCTTTGTTTGCGACTGCGTGCGCAGGACCCTGAGGAACTCTGCAAGATCTGCGGGAAAGTCCATGTCCCGCTTTTTCCTCCTGCCCCTCTGGAGGGGGCTCAGCTGGGACAAGTGGGACAGCTCCATCCCTTACAACTGGGATGCACCCTGGTACTACGGCCAGGCTGTCCGCTTTGTGAGGGGGCACCAACTGGAGGGACTCAAGCCCGATCTGTGGAAACCAAAGACTGTGCACAAGCTCATCCGAGCCAAAGATTTGTTGGAATTTGTCCCAGGAGTCACCCAGGACACGGCCCAGGCGGTCTGGGCCAACGTGTCCTGGGCCAGACTGCTCAACAGGCACAGGGACATCTCGTGGATGGCCATCCAAGGGGGGCTGCCCCTGCGGGCCTTCACGTATGCCCAAAGACTGAGCAACACCCCCTATTTCCCCTGGACAGAGGAGACTCCTCTGCACCTGTTTTGGGGGTGCCCCTTTGCTCAGAGCCTGTCGGACACCTTGGAGCCCTATTTCCAAGACTCTGTGCCGAGGAGCTCCATGACGCACCACACTGTGCTTTATGGGCTGTTCCAGGGCACTCATGCCATAGAGGATATCCAGGCCCCCTGGCTCCTTATTACCGTATATACTCGAGTATAAGCCGACCCGAGTATAAGCCGAGACCCCTAATTTTACCACCGAAAACTGGGAAAACCTATTGACTCGAGTATAACCGAGGGTGTAGTATACAGCCAGCCCCCATGTAGTATACAGCCAGCCCCCAGTAGTATACAGCTTGCCCCCAGTAGTATGCAGCTTGCCCCCAGTAGTATACAGCCTGCCCCCCAGTAGTATACAGCCTGTCCCCAGTAGTATACAGCTTGTCCCCTTGCAGTATACAGCCTGCCCCCAGTAGTACACAGCCTGCCCCCAGTAGTACACAGCCTGCTCCCAGTAGTATACAGCCTGCCCCAAGTAGTACACAGCCTGCCCCCAGTAGTACACAGCTTGTCCCCAGTAGTATACAGTCTGCCCTCAGTAGTATACAGCAGCCCCTATTAGTATACAGATAAAGAAATAAACTTAATACTCACCCTCCGTTGTCCCGATGTCCGTCACGGCTCCCGGCGGCTTCTTCACTCTTCTCTGGCCAGGAGATCGCGACGGCTGGCAGATCGCATGAACGCGACTCTGCTGACTAGAGAAGACAGAAGAGAAGACACGGGGAGCCACGAGGAACATCGGGGACACCGGAGGGTGAGTATTAATTTTTTTTTTTTTTATCATTGACTTGTGTATAAGCCGAGGTGAGGTTTTGCAGCACATTTTTTATGCTGATAAACACAGCTTATACACAAGTATATACGGTAATTGCTATAAAGACGCCATCTGATAAACCAGGAAACTCCTTAAGACAGCCTGTACGACACCAGCCTGCTGGATTATTCTCTAGCAAGGAAGCTCCACTCAAGAAGCTCCTCCCTCATCTGCTAAGGCTTACTGTGCAATAGCAATAACACTGCAATGCCTAAGCAGGAGAATATGTCTTATCTGTGAGGACACAGTAAGAGCAAGGCAGGCTAACACCTAATTGGATCTGTACATCCTGCTGTGAGCTAGGTTCGCCTCCCCAGGCGCCCACCGCCTCCCTCAGGGAGAATCCAGACGGAAGCCGCTTTTTGGGACTCTACAAGACTTCTACGCTTTGCACAAGTTCAGGACTTTGTATAAGATGCTGGACTTTGCTTAGATTAGGTGTGTTAGGAATTGCAGGCTGTGTTTATCTGGCAAATGCTAGAAAAACTCACTTTTCACTTGACTTGGACTATTACAGGGGATTCTGGGTCATGCATACATTATGCAAATGTCCCAAACCAGGAAGTGTACTTTTGCTAGGTTCCCTTCCTTATTTTCCCCCCTTCTGTGTCCGTCTTTCAATAAAGTTCCGGGCAAGTGTTACCCCCACCCCCTCACCTTCCACCCCACACCCTTTTCCGTTTTTACACTTTGTCGTCGCTGTAATTGAAATGCAATGCGTGTTTAGTTAGGTCAATTGAGCGAGCAGTGTGCTAGTATAGTGTTTTTATAGCATAGTTGAGGATTATATTCCTGTTTGCTGTTAACACTATGTATGAATCTTATTTCGTTGTATGTCATTTTGTGGATTATGCTGCAACACAGTATATACTGTATGTTTGTGCAAATGTTTATAGTTGGTGTCTGTTCCTTATGGAATAGATATACTGATTGGACTTAATTCTACATCATATTTATAGACTTCTTATAGATCATACTTGATGTTAACCTCTTTGCGCTCTGCACCGTAGCTGTACTGAGAATAGCGCTCTGCGCAGAGACGATGCCGAACTGGCATCGTTAGCCGCGGGATTTCAGAGTGGGCTCCGATCGCGGGTGTTTAACCCGTTAAATGCCGCGGTCAAAGCGACTGCGGCATTTAACATGCCTTCTGAGGGTCTTTACCCCACGATGCCCCCCACCGTTTCGGCGGGGCTGATCGCTGTTTTGGCACCTCTGGGGTCCGATCGGGACCCCAGAGAAGCCTGGAGGGATCACCTTTAAGATGGCGTCTGTGACGTCATCTTAAAGGCAAAGTGTCAGCCTATGCATCTGCATAGGCTGGCACTGCTAATACCTTGCAATGCATTAGTATTGCAGAGTATTATCAAGAACAAGCAATCAGATGATTGCTTGTTCATATCCCATGGTGGATCATGTAAAAAAAAATGTTTTTCAATAAAAAATTACTTTATAAATCACTAAAAATGCCCATAAGCCCCAAAACATATAAAGAGACATATAACGCTCAAAAAAGTCTAAATCATAACACAAACCCCACATATATAGTATCACCGCGTCTGTAACAATCCATAGAATAAAACTAAATAACTATTGAACCCATATGATGAACGCTGTAAAAAAAAACGTTAAAAACCCGCCAAAAATTATGATTTTTACCTATTATATCCCCCTAAAAATGCTATAAAAAGTGATCAACAAAACATATGTACTCCAGAATGATATTGTTGCAAAGAACAACATGTCCCACAAAAAACAAGCCATCAACCAGATCTGTAGCCAAAAACGTAACAATGTTATGCCACTTGGAAAACGGCGATGCAAAAATGATAGATTTTTCCCCACATTAGGGTTTTATTTGGCAAATTTAGTAAAACATAAGAAAAAATATTCATGTCTGGTATCCCAGTAATCGTATCGACCCATAGAATAAAGATAACATGATTATTAGGCTATACGGTGAACACGAAAAAAAAAAAGTAAAAAATCCAGTACAGAATTGATGCTTTTCTACTCATGACCTCAAAAAAAGTGGGCAACGAGAAAACTAAAATCCTGGCAGCTGCCGGGTGCTCCTTCCCTTCTGCGCCTCGCTGTGCCCCCATAACACAAGTAACGGCCACGTGTGGGGGGTCGCTGCACTCAGGAGAAATTGTAGAACAAATTTTATGGTGAGTTTTCTCTTTTTATCTTTTGGAAATGTGTAAATTTTAGGGCTAAATGAACGTATAACCCACAAAATTTGACCATTCTAAATTTCACCGCCATTTTGATTCAATTACTATGAAGATCTCAAGGGGTTAACAATCTTTGTAAATGCTGTTTCTGATAGTTTGAGGGGTGCAGATTTGAAAATGGGTTGGTTATATAGGGGGTTTTTGTTGCTAAATATGTAAAATTTGATTTCAAACAGTATTTATCCCCAAAATAGTCAATTCTGAAAATACAGAAAATCGCTATTCGATTTGTAGGCCGCGTGACGTCAAAATAAATTATCCAAACATTTCAAAAATTATGAAAATGTAAAGTAGACAAATGGGAAATGTTATTCTGCAAGTTATTTAGGTGGTAAATCGATCTGCCTGAAAACGCGGTGATTTTGAATTTCGAAAATGGCAAATTTTTCTAAAAATTCATCATTTTTTTCTTTTTTTTTGTAAATAAACGCAAAACTTATCAGCCAAAATTTACCACTAAAATGACGTACAACATGTGGGGAAAAAACAGTCTCAGAATCGCTTTGATAAGTAACAGTGTTCAAAAGTTATAACCATATAAAGAGACGCAGGTCAGAATCTAAAAAATGGGACTGAGCCTTAAGCTGTAAAATGGCTGCGTCCTTAAGGGGTTAAGGGGGCTGCCTTTCAAGGTAGCAAAAGGAGGTATTGTTTTCCATTTAACACATTGGAAAACTTATTTGCATCCTTCCCTCTATACTCCATAGTCACACATGAGGTGGGGATAGGATGAAAATTCTTACTATTTAATTTTTTTCTTATTCTGATTATTATCATTTCAGCCTGAAAAAACATCAACCCTCATGTCTGAAGCCTGCGGTGGACGACCTCAAAGAAGTCCTGGAGGAGAAACTAGTGTATTTGAAACCTGCGGAGGACAACCTCAAAAAAGTCGTGGTAGAGAAACCAGCATGTCTGAAACCCGCGGAGGACGACCTCAAAGAAGGTGTGGTAGAGAAACCAGCGTCTCTGAAGCCCGCAGAGGACCACCTCAAAGAAGTCGTGGTAGAGAAACCAGCGTCTCTGAAGCCCGCAGAGGACGACCTCAAAGAAGTCGTGGTAGAGAAACCAGCGTCTCTGAAGCCTGCCACGGACGGCAAGCTCAAAGAAGTTGTGGTAGAGAAACCAGCGTGTCTCAAACCCACGGAGGACGACCTTAAAGAAGTTGTGGTAGGGAAACCAACGTGTCTGAAGGCCCCGGAGGACGACCTCAAAGAAGTCGTGGTAGAGAAATCAGCATGTTTGAAGCCCACAGAGGCAACCTCAAAGAAGTTGTGCTCTCTCTCTCACCTTGGTATGCCGGCCCCCTTCTTTATTAACAATTAAAGGTAAATACACAGTACATTTTCATTGCTGTAGGACCCAACATTCTACTCAAAGTCGAGGGTACTACATTATCATTTGCTAATAAGTTATATGAGAAGGAAGATATTGTATATTATAATAAGGGGCAGCACAGTATATAATATTAAAGAAAATCTACCATCAAAATCCATCATGACAAATTAGTGATACTGCGTATCAAGTGGCTCGCCTCCTGCTGGACGAGAGGTCGTCATTGTGCGGCAGCGGCTGCTACAGGGCCGCCTGTCGGCTGCCAGTCGACACAGCCGGTTGCTGGCGCTGCCACACAGCCGCTTGCCGACACAGCCGTGCACCGCCCACCTACACACCCACTTGGCCGCGCTCCGGCACTACCACCCAGTCACCCACCGACACGGCCACCTGGACACTAAAAGAGCAAATAACTTTATGTATTAACGTTATTATTATTTCTCTTTATATATGTAGGCACTAAGTTGCTGTGTGAACACGGTCCAGCCTTCAGCTCTCCAGGTAGTACCTCACCTACTGCTTCTGGCCTGCAGTCTAAATCAGGCTCTAACGAGGTCTGTGACCTGCACCTGTGGGCTATAGAGAAACCCAGGAGTAGGCATCCCACTACCAGCCCCTTCTCCATAGGCCCAGTACAGACATTGCAAAGATGCATATGCTAGCGAGGCCAACATTGGCCAAACAGACTACCCCTGCTTACTACATGTCCGCATTAACCCCTGGGTTAGGCTACATTCACACGACCGTATGATTTCTCCAGTCCTGTATCTACAGGCTGTATGCCCGTATAAATATGGGCCATTTTTCATCCGTATGTGCCTGTATCCGTACCGTGTCCGTATAAAATACGGTGGGCTGGCAAATTATGAAAATGATGACAAAATGATGACAAAAGCTTGCCCAACCCCAAATTTGGTCACTTGACTGGTTCAGACTCCATTTTGTGTTTTCTGAGAGCGAGGTTAGACTCCATTGCTGCTTCTGGCTGTGGTTTCTGGCGTTTTTAACTCTTGCGATGTCGTACAATCGTACTGATGATCTTATCCTGGACTGGGCCCTTGTGACGCTTCTCCAAACGTGTTCTGCAATGCCGGCGGAGGAGTCGAGGAGGACTAGGCGGTTTTGGGTTCATCCCATTGTCGCTCAGAGGCCAAGGAGGGATCACTTCAGGAACTTGTACGCTGACCTGCGGCAGCATCCGGACAAGTTTCACAACTACGTTCGGATGACTGTGACTTCCTTTGATTGTCTTTTGGGGGACCTGCGATCGGGGCTCCGGTTTCAGCATACCAATATGAGGCGGTCTGTGATACCAGAGGAACGGCTCATCGTGACACTGCGGTAGGTTTTTGCAAGTATATACATTTCATTATTTCAAGTTGGGCTGTCTGTTCAAATATTTGATGTTTTTTTTTTTTTAGGTTTCTTGCCACTGGGAACTCGTTTGCTTCGCTGCATTATGAGTTCCTGCTGGGCGTTTCCACCATTTCGATGATCGTGAGAACGACCTGCAAAGTGATATGGGAGCGACTGAGAGCTGCGGTGATGCCTGAGCCGACTGCTGAAGACTGGATCCGTATATCTGATGGTTTCCTGGAATCAGCACAGTTTCCAAATTGCATCGGGGCGCTGGATGGGAAACACATACGTGTGAAGAAGCCGGCTCACACAGGGTCCCAATTCTTTAATTATAAGCAATATTTTTCTGTGGTCTTGTTGGCTTTGGCTGACAGTGACTACAAGTTTATAATTGTGGACATTGGGGCCTATGGAAGTTCTGCGGATGCAGCGGTCTTCAAGGCTTCCAGAATGGGTGACCGGCTTCGCTCCAACCAGAGCCAAGATGTCTACCTGGATCTACTGAACCTCCTGCACCATTTGTGATCGTCGCTGATGAAGGCTTTGGACTTTCCCGTCATGTGTTGCGACCATTCCCTCGGCGTGGTTTGGATTAACGAAGGCGCATTTTCAATTATCGGCTCACCCGAGCGAGACGGTATGTGGAGTGTGCTTTTGTGATTCTAAGCAGCAAGTGGCGGGTTCTACACAGCTCAATTCAGATGGACCCGGACAATGTTAAGAAGGTAGTGCAAGCCTGCGTTATTCTCCACAATTTTGTTCGGATCCACGATGGTGCTTCAGATGGTGAACTGAAGGGACAACATCCAACAGCGTCTATCCCCCTGGAAAACACTCTCCAAGGACGACCCGGAGCGGCTGGACTGTTTGTTTGCGAGCAGTTTGCCTCCTACTTCGTTTCTTCAGAGGGTGCAGTTCCCTGGCAGATGGATGCTATAAGTAGACGTTAAGGCTCTGTACTATTAGATTAGTTTTTTATTATTTTTTAAATTTATTGTTTTGGTAGTTTAGTGTAGGGACTCGCAAGAGATGGGGCCCCTTGACGCGGGTTGTGAGCTTAATACTTCTTTGAACCCTTTTTAATTTGTTGATTCTGCTCAACAAAATAAAAAGAAGACAAAGGAGTTAACCAAGACCTCATCAATTGATGTTGTAAAATAAAATCACTTTTTTTACATTAACGCTTGTGTACTTTGTTGGTTATGGGGGTATAAAATGCGGGATTATATTTTAATGTATGTATGTATTTGTCATGTAATGTAATGCAAAGCAATGAACACAGTAAGCAAATTTTTTTTGTAACAAAAACTTTTTTAATGTAACAATAGAACCAAAAAAAATAAATGTTACAGGTCATAAAATTCCCTCACGAAGGACTGGCTAGGTCCCTCATAGGGCTGAAATCTGCCAGGTGCAGGTGGAGGAGGAGGAGTAGGGCTGTGAGGTATTTGGCCTACAGCCTGCTCCCGGTTTTGATCTAAAAGCAAACCAAGCCAATTTTTTTGGCTGGTGGTGCCATGTTTCCAAATCTGCAAAACAGCAAAAAGTGCTGCTTTACAGCTGCCCCTTTCTTCTAAGGGGAGACTTTGCAATTCTGGCACCAATGCCCGCATGTACACATCTTCAGGGGTGTCCTCCCTGCGTTGTCTAAGTTGATGCAGCACCTCCACTAGAGCCTCAGTGGCAACACGTGTGGCTACAGCAGCGGCTTCCTCTGGCCTGCGGCGTCTCCGTATTGGTGAAGGTGGAGCAGGTGGAGCAGGTGTTGCAGGTGGAGCAGGTGGTGCATTTGGTGCAGGCTCTGACTGAATCCAATTCACTGTGCTCCACACTATGCTCTCCCTCTTCTTGGGAGGACACCTGCACTCATGATGTGAAGTTATCTGAAGTTCTGTGGGGAGACAATTTTAAATTATAAATTGACGTTCATATTCAAAAGATTCCCATCCACCATGCAGAACGAATGTTACTGGAAGAGGGATACCATTCTGCATGTTGGAGAGATTACACCTCTAGACATAAAGGACACGTTTAACGGGTGGCAACATTAATAAATACTTACTCTCCCACATCCATTGAGCTATCCAAAAAACTGAGGCATTTTGTATAAATGTACGGCCTCTTCTGCAGTCTCCCACTGCCACTTTTTTGTTTTAAGTTTTTTTCACGTTTATACTGGTCTCTTGCCGAGACCCAATGTGTGGATATCTTATGAACTGCATGGAAAAAAAAGTGGTTCAGAGACATAATGCACAATGCTGCAGGGGGCGACATGTATAATGCACAATGCTGTAGGGGGCGACATGTATAATGCACAATGCTGCAGGGGGTGACATGTATAATGCACAATGCTGCAGGGGGTGACATGTATGATGCACAATGCTGCAGGGGGTGACATGTATAATGCACAATGCTGCAGGGGGTGACATGTATGATGCACAATGCTGCAGGGGGTGACATGTATAATGCACAATGCTGCAGGGGGTGACGTATATAAAGCACAATGCTGCAGGGGGTGACATGTATAATGCACAATGCTACAGGGGGTGACGTATATAAAGCACAATGCTGCAGGGGGTGACATGTATAAAGCACAATGCTGCAGGGGGTGACATGTATGATGCACAGTGCTGCAGGGGGTGACATGTATGATGCACAGTGCTGCAGGGGGTGACGTATATAAAGCACAATGCTGCAGGGGGTGACATGTATGATGCACAGTGCTGCAGGGGGTGACATGTATAATGCACAATGCAGCAGGGGTGACATGTATAAATCACAATGCTGCAGGGGGTGACATGTATGATGCACAGTGCTGCAGGGGGTGACGTATATAAAGCACAATGCTGCAGGGGGTGACATGTATGATGCACAGTGCTGCAGGGGGTGACATGTATAATGCACAAAGCAGCAGGGGTGACTTGTATAATGCACAATGCAGCAGGGGGTGACATGTATGATGCACAGTGCTGCAGGGGGTGACTTGTATAATGCACAATGCAGCAGGGGGTGACATGTATAAAGCACAATGCTGCAGGGGTGACATGTATGATGCACAGTGCTGCAGGGGGTGACATGTATGATGCACAGTGCTGCAGGGGGTGACGTATATAAAGCACAATGCTGCAGGGGGTGACATGTATGATGCACAGTGCTGCAGGGGGTGACATGTATAATGCACAATGCAGCAGGGGTGACATGTATAAAGCACAACGCTGCAGGGGGTGACATGTATAATGCACAATGCTCCAGGGGGTGACATGTATGATGCACAGTGCTGCAAGGGGTGACGTATATAAAGCACAATGCTGCAGGGGGTGACATGTATGATGCACAGTGCTGCAGGGGGTGACATGTATAATGCACAATGCAGCAGGGGTGACATGTATAAAGCACAATGCTGCAGGGGGTGACATGTATAATGCACAATGCTCCAGGGGGTGACATGTATGATGCACAGTGCTGCAAGGGGTGACGTATATAAAGCACAAGGCTGCAGGGGGTGATAAATCACCTGGGCCAGATGGCATACACCCCCGGGTTCTGCATGAATTATGTACGGTGATAGACAGACCGTTATTTTTAATATTTGAAGATTCACTGAGGACTGGTTATGTTCCACAGGAATGGCGCATAGCAAATGTGGTACCAATATACAAAAAAGGATCAAATAGCGATCCTGGAAACTACAGACCCGTAAGTCTAACTGCTGTGGTGGGGAAAATATTTGAGGGGTTTATTAGAGATGCTATCCTGGAGTATCTCACTGTGCACAACCTTATAACCCAGTGTCAGCATGGGTTTATGAAAGATCGGTCCTGTCAGACTAATCTGATTGGTTTCTACGAGGAGGTAAGTTCAAGACTGGATCTGGGGGACGCTGTGGATGTTGTATATCTGGACTTTTCAAAGGCATTTGACACCGTGCCACATAAAAGGTTGCTATATAAAATGAGACTGCTGGGAATAGGAGAAAATCTGTGTATCTGGGTAAGTAATTGGCTTAGTGATAGAAAACAGAGGGTAGTCATTAATGGCACATTCTCAGATTGGGTTGATGTTACCAGTGGAGTGCCACAGGGGTCAGTATTGGGGACACTTCTTTTTAATATTTTTATTAATGACCTTGTAGTGGGTTTACACAGTCAAGTTTCAATATTTGCAGATGATACTAAGCTGTATAAAGTAATAAATATTGAGGTCGATAGTTTAGCATTACAGAGGGATTTGTGGAAGCTTGAGGGATGGGCAGAGAAATGGTTGATGAGGTTTAATGTAGACAAATGTAAAGTTATGCACTTGGGCCATGGAAACAAAAAGTATAATTATGTTCTAAACGGTCAATTACTTAGTAAAACTGAAGCTGAAAAGGACTTGGGCGTATTGGTGGATGGTAAACTTAATTTTAGTGACCAGAGCCAGGCGGCTGCTGCTAAAGCAAATAAAATAATGGGATGTATCAAGAGAGGAATAGATTCTCATGATAAAGACATAGTTCTGCCCTTATACAAATCACTGGTCAGACCACACATGGAATATTGTGTACAGTTTTGGGCACCAGTGTATAAAAAGGATATAGTAGAGCTGGAACGGGTGAAGAGGAGAGCAACCAGGATTATTAGGGGAATGGGGGGACTAGAATACAATGACAGATTACAAAATTTGGGATTATTTAGTTTAGAAAAAAGACGACTGAGGGGAGACCTCATTACAATTTACAAATACCTGAACGGACAGTACAAGGATCTCTCCAAAGATCTTTTTATACCTAGGCCTGTGACCAGGACAAGGGGGCATCCTCTACGCCTAGAGGAGAGGCGATTCTACCATCACCATAGACAAAGGTTCTTTACTGTAAGAGCAGTGAGACTATGGAACTCTCTGCCGCAGGAGGTTGTTATGGCGGACTCTATGTACATGTTCAAGAGAGGCCTGGATGACTTTCTGGAGAGAAAAAATATCACGGGTTATGGGGATAAAACATTTATTTAATTCTTGAAGGTTGGACTTGATGGACTTGAGTCTCCTTCCAGCCTTATATACTATGATACTATGATGTATGATGCACAGTGCTGCAGGGGGTGACATGTATAATGCACAATGCAGCAGGGGGTGACATGTATAATGCTGCAGGGGGTGACATATATAAAGCACAATGCTGCAGGGGGTGACTTGTATAATGCACAATGCAGCAGGGGGTGACATGTATAATGTACAATGCTGCAGGGGGTGACATGTATAATGCTGCAGGGGGTGACATATATAAAGCACAATGCTGCAGGGGGTGACATGTATAATGCACAATGCTGCAGGGGGTGACATGTATAATGCACAATGCTGCAGGGGGTGACGTATATAAAGCACAATGCTGCAGGGGGTGACATGTATAATGCACAATGCAGCAGGGGGTGACATGTATAAAGCACAATGCTGCAGGGGGTGACATGTATGATGCACAGTGCTGCAGGGGGTGACATGTATGATGCACAGTGCTGCAAGGGGTGACGTATATAAAGCACAATGCTGCAGGGGGTGACATGTATGATGCACAGTGCTGCAGGGGGTGACATGTATAATGCACAATGCAGCAGGGGTGACTTGTATAATGCACAATGCAGCAGGGGGTGACATGTATAATGCACAATGCTGCAGGGGGTGACATGTATAATGCACAATGCTGCAGGGGGTGACATATATAAAGCACAATGCTGCAGGGGGTGACATGTATAATGCACAATGCTGCAGGGGGTGACATGTATAATGCACAATGCTGCAGGGGGTGACTTGTATAATGCACAATGCTGCAGGGGGTGACGTATATAAAGCACAATGCTGCAGGGGGTGACATGTATAATGCACAATGCTGCAGGGAGTGACATGTATAATGCACAATGCTGCAGGGGGTGAAGTATATAAAGCACAATGCTGCAGGGGGTGACATGTATAATGCACAATGCTGCAGGGAGTGACGTATATAAAGCACAATACTGCAGGGGTGACATGTATAATGCACAATGCTGCAGGGAGTGACGTATATAAAGCACAATGCTGCAGGGGGTGACATGTATAATGCACAATGCTGCAGGGGGTGACATGTATAATACACAATGCTGCAGGGGGTGACATGTATAATGCACAATGCTGCAGGGGGTGACATGTATAATGCACAATGCTGCAGGGAGTGACATGTATAATGCACAATGCTGCAGGGGGTGACGTATATAAAGCACAATGCTGCAGGGGTGACATGTATAATGCACAATGCTGCAGGGGGTGACGTATATAAAGCACAATGCTGCAGGGGGTGACATGTATAATGCACAATGCTGCAGGGGGTGACATGTATAATACACAATGCTGCAGGGGGTGACATGTATAATGCACAATGCTGCAGGGGGTGACATGTATAATACACAATGCTGCAGGGAGTGACATGTATAATGCACAATGCTGCAGGGGGTGACATGTATAATGCACAGTGCTGCAGGGGGTGACGTATATAAAGCACAATGCAGCAGGGGTGACATGTATAATGCACAATGCTGCAGGGGGTGACATGTATAATGCACAATGCTGCAGGGGGTGACATGTATAAAGCACAATGCTGCAGGGGTGACATGTATAATGCACATTGCTGCAGGGAGTGACATCTATAATGCACAATGCTGCAGGGGATGACATGTATGATGCATAATGCTGCAGGGGGTGACATGTATAATGCACAATGCTGCAGGGGGTGACATATTTGATGCACAGTGCTGCAGGGGGTGACGTATATAAAGCACAATGCTGCAGGGGGACACATGTATTATGGAACATGGTAATAACACAAGCAAATCACACTCACCAAGAGCCATTTTTTGTTTTGAAGTGCTTGCGGCACTCCATTCCTCCGGTATTAGTTCAGCCGTGACCTCTTCCCAGAGTACGATTTGAGTACTCCTCATGGCGCTTATCCCATAACACCGGATTCGCCTGCACCAATGAAATCAACTTCTCCATGGAAAGGAAGGACATTCTTGCAGAATCAAGTTTGCAGAATCAAGATCAAGATTTGCAGGCCTGCAAATGTTCTTCTGTCACCCTGCCCCCTGGTTCAGGTCACCATGGATACGGCCCGTATATACGGCAGCCATACAGTGCAGCACGTATTTACCCGTATTTTTGCGTTCCCATTCATTTCTATGGAGCGTACGGGACCGATATACGGGTGAAAATAGGACATGCTCTATATTTTTTTACAGGCAGAATACGGCACGGTACGGTACGGGCAATATACGTGCAATATAAATGATCGGACGTATACTCCATAGAAATGAATGTGGCCGTGTGTAACACGTAAAAAAACGTTACGGATACGGCCGTTTTTATACAGTAGTGTGAATGTAGCCTTGCTGCAAACAAATTCAGGGCTTTTACCATGTACCTTTTCTCTGCCTGTCTGACAGATAGCGGTTCTCTCCAAATGAGTCGCCGTCCATCATCTCCTCCATCTGTTGGGGGGGAGAGGGTGGAGCACATGTATCATAGTTTTGTCTCTCTGAGGTAAATTTTAGAGACATTTGGCAGCTCTTTTTTGCACCTTATGTATATTCATGTCTTTTTACTTGTGATACATGTTCAGTCTTTCCTATCCCGGCAGGCGCAAATTTTGGCTTCTTTTTGAGACTTTTTGTTGCAAATGTCTCAAATCCACATGGACACAAGCCACGTGAGGGGGTTATATATAGGAGTGGACACTACTGTTAATTTGGGATTTAACATGTTGCATTTTGAATGCATTTTGAAACCTATTACAACAGCTGAGGAGAGTTGATTTTCCTAATTACATTACTGTTAACATTTGAATGTACAAAACACATAGTAAATGCAATGTTAACACATGCATTAACGTTGCATTTATATTGCGTTTTGTAAACACAAATATTAACAGTAATGAAATATGGCAAATCACCTCTCATCAGCTGTTGCAATTAGTTTCAAAATGCATTAAAAATGCAATTAAACAGTTACATGTGAGCTCACCCTTAGAAGTAGCCAATTAAAAAAAAATTTAAGAATTTTGACAAAAGAGGTTACTGTGCAAAATATTAAAACAGTTAAAGCATATGAAATAATTCCAATTTACATGTTAAAATCGGGTCCATAAAAA
The DNA here is from genome assembly GCF_040894005.1 of Engystomops pustulosus. Lineage (NCBI taxonomy): Eukaryota > Metazoa > Chordata > Amphibia > Anura > Leptodactylidae > Engystomops > Engystomops pustulosus. The sequence goes on from NC_092412.1 coordinate 116,153,629, forward strand.
AAACCCCTTCCTTTGCACCTGCCCTGGACCAGGCCCAGAATTGCGCAAAAACAGCAAAATGTCTCACAGAACATCTGGAAAACAGTGATACATAAGGCACACTGCACAAAGGTGCAGATAAGGCATACTTGAAACAGAACAGAGTTAAAAATCGCAAAAATGGCGCAAAAAACGCAAAAGTCGCTAAAATGTGACAATTTGCCTAGCTGAAAACTATGATACATGTGCCCCAGTGTCTTGGTATTACAGTTCGTGCAGCCAGCCAAAACTGGCGGAGCAGATGTTTCTTGACTGAGGAGACCGAGGTGCTGGGTAGAACTGAGAGAAGCTCCAACTGGGGAGATGCCGTAACCAACTTACTGGTGACTGACCTATAGGTACAAAAAAACGTGGTCCAGAAGGGCTGAAGCACAGAACAGTTCGACCAGATATGTGGGATCAATTCCACCTCCGCACCTCCAACAGGTCTCAGGGGTCTCTGGATGTATCCTATTGAGCATGAAGGGACACCTGTACCAGCGTGACAGTAGTTTGTCATTTTTCTCTTGGACACTACAGGGTAAGAACATCTTGTGAGAGAAGAAGAATGACATTTCCCAGTCATTGTCTGTCACAGTACTATTTAATTCAGATTCCCACAAACCGCCAGCTAATCCTAGTCCTCTAGTAACATAACTAAGACCCTAAGGAAGAAACACATTGGGGTGGCTGTGTCCTTATCCATGAAGTGAAGTTACATGTACCTTTTTAAATGGAATCAATAAACTTCATGTGATTTTACTTATCCCATGGACGTGCTGGAGTATCATTCCTATTGTATGCTGAGTCGCGGAAGGGATAACGTGTCTCTCCATGTACCTAGGGATTTGTGGCTGTGGTGGTGAGCTGGACTTTCTTTTCTTATAGTACCTATGGTTCAGCTATGGGTACAGGGTAGGGAAGAGTTCATGGAGGTGGGTTATTAGGGGGATGGACCATAAATATATAGTGAGATGGTACGATACTTTCCTGCCTGTCTCTTACTCACTCTCCCTGTCTGTCTCTGACTTACTCTCTCTACCTGTTTCTCACTCACTCTCCCTGTCTGTCTCTCTGTCTCTATTCCTATCCATAATACCTTACACATAAGTGTCTTATACTGTACTCATTGCCTCTAGTAGCCAATCACGGCTCAGAGCTCATATTAATGACCTGTGTTCAAAACAGAAACCAATCACGGCTCAGCTTCTAACTGCCACAGCAGCAAAAAGCAGCAGAAAATTTTGATTCAAAATCTAGTCTTGGTCGTTCCCTGAGATGTATGATTCAGCATTAGTCATTCTGATTTAAATTTGATCTAAATCTTAGATGGTATAAGTATCTGCCCCAGTGTGCTGCAATGTATACAATACTCCTTACTGCTGCTCACAATATCTATGAACACTGTACCTTTAATTGTAGACAACCTCCATAGTGAAATCAATCAACTGTTTGGACAAAATCGGAAGGGGAAACTATTATGATGACCGTCTACCAATGTAACAACAGATGTCCAACCCAGAAAACATACGAGTGGCCGTGGATCCAAACAAACGCACAAGTATGGGAAGGGAGACCCGGGCCTAAGCAAAACCAAAACACAAAGAACATTACTGCAACAAATCAGGACGAATGTACCTTGTGAAACAAGAGAAAACGCCAGCACCCTATACGCATTACATCAGGGTCCGGCAAGCCCGCTCTAGCCGCCTCCGTGGCCGTGCCGATACGGACGGAGTACGTCCCATACTCAGAAGGCTCCACCCCAAACACCACCAAGCATTTTATGAAAACTGCATGGAATTGGAAACGTGTCAGTGGTGCCCCATCCTTGTGAACCAAGAATTGTTCTCCGGGCAAAGGGGATTCAACCTACCTCCTGGATAAGGAGACAGGACACAAAGGGCCGGGGACAACACAGAATCGGAACCACGCCCCTTTACCATAAGAGTCAGTTTTGGAGTGCCAGATCTTAATCTGGACAGATTCATTACTGACCACCACGTCGTTCCTTGGCACCCCGTCCGGCCGAGAGGCGGACGGGGAGAGGAGCTCCCTAATACGGAATGCTCCAAAAAATGGCACTTCCCTATAGAAAATGTTATATTCCAAGCAACTAAGTACAAAGTGGACAGGACTGGCAAGGAAGAAGACGTAAGATTATTGATACAATAAATCACTGACATGTTATCACAGAAAAAACAAATGCTCTGATTAGCCAAATCAGCCCCCACAATTCCAGAGACACCACAATAGGGAACAGTTCAAACAATGTCATGTTACGGCATAAGTCCAAGCCCAACCAACCAGCCGGCCAAGCAGACGCACACCTCTCATCCCCAAAAACTGCCCCAAAACCACAACTCCCTGCGGAATCTGTGAACAGGGATATCTCATCATGGCCAACCTCAGGAGGAACCAGCATGTCTGGCTATTGTACTGCATAAGGAAACGCTGCCACACACGCAGGTCACTCCTAAGCTGGGCTGTAATATGGATTCGGTGATTGGGCCTACATGCCCCTCACGCCAGCGAAAGGCGCCGGGAAAAAACCTTTGGCATGATCCTGCATGCAAACACTAGCAAGCCTAGCAGGGACTGCAATTGTCACAACGTTACTTTTTTTGGCAGAGCAAAAACCATCCACCAATGACATAAGACATAATCTGCGGCCTTGACCCCCCCAACCCATTTCTGTTTAGGGCCAACCTCTTCCAAAAGTCCTTGTCATAACGCCACCAGGCTGAGCAGCCATGTGGCTATTACGAGGAGTATATGGTCCCTTCCACACTTGCATTGCAGATCACGTCAGAGTTTGATCAGGGTGCGATCAGTGTTTGGTCAGTGAAAAACTGACATTTTGCATCAGAGTTCAATCAGTTTTCAGTCAGAGTTTGTTCAGTGTCTCAGTTTTTCACGTGCATTTTCAATGCAATTTCAATGCGCTTTTGATGTGCAGGTAATGCACGTGAAAGGACTCAGTACTGAGCTCTATCTTTTCTATGGCAATTGATGCGTGAAAAACGCATTGCACTTGCAATGCACATGCTTGTGTCTCAGAGTGCAATGCGTTTTTAATGCATCTCCACAGACTTGTATGGTGCGTTTTTCACGCGCGTGACTTACAAAAGTAGAGCATGTCGAGATTTAAACGTGCGTTAAAAAAGTCTGAAAAAGCCCATTGATTACAATGGGTCAAGTTCTGCACGTCAAAAGCACACGCAGAACATGCACATGAAAAACGCAAGTGTGGAAAGGGCCTAACACATCCATATATAGAAAAAGCTCCAAACAACCCTCCGGATGCCTCTGGCCCATCAATCCCCAAGCACCATAAATACTTGGATCCAGTTATTGTTAGTCTTAGCTACCCTAGGATTATCTGACCACACTTGCCTCTCCTTGTCCAACGTATGCTGATCCACTAAACGACCAAACATCCACATACACATTGGATCATTCTTTAACCTCATTATCTAAATGTGACCCCAAAGGGCTAACCGCACAAGATACTGAATCCTTATGCACACCCAGGGTGAAAAGAGGGGGAGCGGCAGGCGCAGATTCTGCCGACTGATTTTTCTATCAACTGGTTCAGCGATGACAAAATTTCAGAAACAACACTAGTCCCTTTTATCTTACAGGTGGGTAAAATATAACTTTTAATTAAACAATCTTAAAATGAATGTTCTGTTACAGTATAGACATACACTATCATTAGACGTATAAAAACACTATATCATCAAAATTCATCAGAAGGGATACAGGACGTGAACTGGTTAATTATCCTGGAAATAATTGGAGAGCTATCTACACATTATAGGGTCACCAGGTCCAATAGGTACATAACATAGTGTTAGTGACACTCAAAATGGAGATACACTGCGGGTACAATGTTAGACATGGGCACATACAGTAAGATGTATAATGATAAGTTCTTACCGTCCGCCAATCTGCGTTTGCAAAGATGAAAAAAGGTATAGGGTAATCTTACCAGTTCTTGGTGATCACAGGTAGTCGGTTCCTACAATTCATGCAGAGAGCCTGTATAGCCCTAGCTCTTAGATAACCCTCAAGGTGCCCAGACTCCCGTCCTAACAAGGACGGTCCACAGCTATCCCTTATCCAATAATTTGCCCTAACTAGATAGCCTCCAAATGGTAACGGTCCCAACGCGTTTCCTCTGCAGTAATGCAGATTCATCAGGGGATAAAGATGAAGAATAAACTAATCCTTTTCTGAGAGAAGATACACTAATGTAAACTAATCTTGGAGAGACAGAGCAGTGGCTCCATTCCAAATGCAAACCGGCATAGTGAATACCGGATGCTCGGCTGGCGTGTGCAGAGTCAGTCTGCGCATGTCCTGCTGTTTATACAGCGTTTTGCGCGCTCAGGCCGATTACTTCCGCCCTTGTCACGTGATCGCGTCACATGGCCGGTCAGCTGATCCGGTCACATGATCGGTCACCTGATTTCAAAGAGCGGAGACCTGCAATTAGGACGGGACGTCGGGAATTGTAAGTATAAAACCCGTTGATGCTCCCCTGTCAATAAAAACAGGACGGAACCAAAACAGTGATTTCGCACAGAAGAGTATTTAACCTCTTCTAAGCGACACTTGATTTTGGACTAAATAAGGTACAAAGCGTGATATTTCTGGCAGTACTTCAGCCTCCATTAGAACACTTCATTTTAGGAGGCCGGGCCATTGATAATCTCTGATACAGAGCAGACCAAAGGAAATACACATTTCGAAAGAGAGGCTAACCTGCAGAACTGGTAGTTTGGAAGGGACCCAAGTCTCTCTTTATAGAGTTTGTAGAGAGTCTTAATCATAATGACTTTGGGTTGAAGTTTACATATGACATTAGCTGCGATAAGTTACCTTTTCCGGATGTATTGCTCTCTAAAGACCATGACGGCACTGTACATACGGAGGTCTTTAGAAAGGCCACAGCGACAAACTCTCTCTTGAGGTGGGAGAGCAGCCATCCCGTACCACTCAAGAGGGGGATACCGCGAGGACAATATCTCAGATTGAGAAGAAATTGTTCAGATACTAACACCTTTCTCAAACAAGCAGATGACCTCAGACAGAGGTTTCTACAAAAATGATATCCAGATAAGATCCTAAGAGATGCTTTTCAGAATGCATTAGGTAAAGACCGGCAAGATCTGTTGACCCCAACTACTAAAGAGGACTCAGATAAGACTGTCAGATTTATCACCACTTTCAGTAATGGCTCAGAAAAAATAAAGGAGATTGTCTCCAAACATTGGAGTACTCTCCTTATGGACCCTGACATCTCTGACGCCATTAGTGAATCACCCTCCATCACATATAGAAAAGGTCGCTCCATAAAAGACAGACTCGTCCATAGTCATTACTCAAGCGCAAACAATGTGACTTGGCTTGAGGAAGCTAGACCAAAAGGCTCATACAAATGCAGTGGATGTGTGGCATGTCCCTTTATTCTAGTAACAAAACAATTTAAGGCAAATGTTACAGGTGAGCAGATTATGATTAAAGCCTTCATTAACTGCAAAACGGAAGGCGTGATCTATAGGGTGATATGTAGTTGTGGGATGGAATATGTCGGCAAGACATATCGGCAATTCAGGAGAAGAGTCGGGGAACATCTGGCCGACATTAGACACTCCAGGGACACCTCAGTTGCTAAACATGTCATTGATCAACATCAGGGTGATGCGACTGTGCTGAGGTTTCATGGTATTGCCCAGGTACCACGGAGCGTCAGAGGAGGCAACTGGGATAAAAAAATCCTCCAAATGGAAACTAGGTGGATTTTTAGGCTTGGGACGGTAGCCCCAGCAGGGCTTAATGAAACTTTGAGCTTTGCCTCGTTTATAGATACATGATATGTCCTCCTCAAGACTACAATGTACAATACAACTACTAATATATTAAACATCTTGCTCTACTAATCCTCGTAAATTAAATGAGTATTGTATTTGTATATAGATATTTTTTGAGAATCCAATTTGAACTGTATCTATTTGCTGTACGTGACTATTCTGCATAAAGTTCTGCAGGTTAGCCTCTCTTTCGAAATGTGTATTTCCTTTGGTCTGCTCTGTATCAGAGATTATCAATGGCCCGGCCTCCTAAAATGAAGTGTTCTAATGGAGGCTGGAGTACTGCCAGAAATATCACGCTTTGTACCTTATTTAGTCCAAAATCAAGTGTCGCTTAGAAGAGGTTAAATACTCTTCTGTGCGAAATCACTGTTTTGGTTCCGTCCTGTTTTTATTGACGGGGGAGCATCAACGGGTTTTATACTTACAATTCCCGACGTCCCGTCCTAATTGCAGGTCTCCGCTCTTTGAAATCAGGTGACCGATCATGTTGACCGGATCAGCTGACCGGCCATGTGACGCGATCACGTGACAAGGGCGGAAGTAATCGGCCTGAGCGCGCAAAACGCTGTATAAACAGCAGGTCATGCGCAGACTGACTCTGCACACGCCAGCCGAGCATCCGGTATTCACTATGCCGGTTTGCATTTGGAATGGAGCCACTGCTCTGTCTCTCCAAGATTAGTTTACATTAGTGTATCTTCTCTCAGAAAAGGATTAGTTTATTCTTCATCTTTATCCCCTGATGAATCTGCATTACTGCAGAGGAAACGCGTTGGGACCGTTACCATTTGGAGGCTATCTAGTTAGGGCAAATTATAGGATAAGGGATAGCTGTGGACCGTCCTTGTTAGGACGGGAGTCTGGGCACCTTGAGGGTTATCTAAGTGCTAGGGCTATACAGGCTCTCTGCATGAATTGTAGGAACCGACTACCTGTGATCACCAAGAACTGGTAAGATTACCCTATACCTTTTTTCATCTTTGCAAACGCAGATTGGCGGACGGTAAGAACTTATCATTATACATCTTACTGTATGTGCCCATGTCTAACATTGTACCCGCAGTGTATCTCCATTTTGAGTGTCACTAACACTATGTTATGTACCTATTGGACCTGGTGACCCTATAATGTGTAGATAGCTCTCCAATTATTTCCAGGATAATTAACCAGTTCACGTCCTGTATCCCTTCTGATGAATTTTGATGATATAGTGTTTTTATACGTCTAATGATAGTGTATGTCTATACTGTAACAGAACATTCATTTTAAGATTGTTTAATTAAAAGTTATATTTTACCCACCTTTCTGTAAGATACTGATTCTATATTGGTGGTAGGTACAGCCTACAGCCCTAGATAGCCTATTCGGCAATTGGAGCATTTGGCCTTTTTCCTATATAATACTAGTCCCTTTTACCCCGACCACCCAAGCACTAGTAAATGGAAACTCACCAGCCACTGTTGCACCAGGAGGAACCACTGGCAATGAGATCACTGCTGGAATCACCGGAGTAGAAACCAGGCTGACGTCCCTGGATGACCGACTGCAGTCCCCCTCTCGCCGTACATGATAGGTTTAGCCCGGCGGCCGCAATGCTGCCTCGAGTCTGCAGCCCCTGGCAGCAAAAAGCTGGGAGAGTTATCCTTTCCCCTTCAGCTGTAAGGCAGCAAACAGTTAGTCACCCAACAGAATATCAAGGCTGGACACTGAACCAGGAACCCATCTTTTTACACGCTCACCTGACAGCTTCCAGGCACGTGCAAAGAGGATGGGTGAGCTGAGCTGGGTGGGCTATAAAAGCAAGTGAGAGGGGAGGAGAGAGGGAGGAGGTAGACAATTATACACCCCCTCCTTAAAGTGCGACACATTTATTAACCATTACATTAAAACGAAGTCAGTGGGTATCCTCCCTAGACAGTCGGGGGTCCCATTCAAGAGCAAGAACTGGATGTGAAAGCGAGTGAAGCTTGAAAGGGGTAAAAATGTGCAATTGTGACAAATACTACTGCATAATGTTAAGACCAGAAATATATGCCACATTGGAATATCCAAAAATACACAGAGCATAAGATGGTGGAAAGAGAGTCAACACTTGGATTATCATTCTGACTGGTATATATACAAGCTGTTGGCAGGCTGAGATGCAGTGTGTCAGGGAATCGAAGATGGGCTAGATGGTTCTAGACATGTAACCTCCCCACTTGGGCCATAAGCATGCAGAGATTGAAATATACAGTAACCTGGAGCAGCTGCCTGTAGGGCAGTTAGGCCACTGGTGTCACTGGTTTCTGTAGTAGGCCTCATCTCCACCTGCCTGGGCCAGCAGGTCAGAAAAAAGAGGAGGGACAGGCTGCGTTAATGAGATGGTTTCCCCATGGGGCACTTCCTGTGTAGGTGACTAGTCCCCAGCAGATGATAAGATGACAGCCTATGATGGTAGCGGCAGGCCAGTGACACAGGGAGAGGATCGGAGATTCTTAAACAACTCACGGTTATAGCCTGCCCCCTGTAGTATATAGCCTGCCAGCCCCATAGTATATAGCCAGCCCCCCTGTAGTATATAGCCAGCCTGCCGCCCTGTAGTATGTAGCCTGCCAGCGCCTGAGTACAGTGTTACTCTTTTTATAGACTCTAGTATAGGATTTTTCAGCACAAATTTTGTACAGTATTACTCTTTTTATAGACTCTAGTATAGGATTTTTCAGCACAAATTTTGTAATGAAAAACTCGGCTTATACTCGAATATATACTCTAGGTAGAAATCATAATGTTTACTGGGCTTTTCAAATTTTTCTTATGATGTTCAACGTGCAGGTTGAATAATGATTATTATTGTATGAATAATGATTATGTCTTATTGTACAGGTCATATGTGAACACGTGTGTGGGGTTTGTGTGGTGATTTTCACTTTTATCAAGTATGAGACTTATACATAAATAAGGCTTATGGGACATTTTTATTTATTTATGAAAAGATTTCTTTATTTTAATTTTATTTTTTTAAACTTGTTGCACTATGGGACATGAACAAGTGATCATCCAATTGCTTGTTCATTATAATACCCTGAAGCACTGATGTATAACAGGGCATTATAATCATCAGCTTATCCAGATACATAAGATTTGGGGGTTATTTAGCATTGGTTTTATTGATTTTTTGGCATAAAAAAGTCTCAAAGTACTCGCATTGAGGATTTTTGAGATATTTCACTCTTAAAAAGTCTGACGGGACGACACCTTTTCATTACCTGGTGTAAACATAGAATTGACGCTAGGGCAGTGATGGTGTACCTTTTAGAGACAGGGTGCCCAAACTACAACCAAAACACACTTATTTAGTGCAAAGTGCCAGCACAGCAATTTAAGTAGTACTTTATTGCTACCTGTTCTACCACAACTTTTAATCATATTGGCCTCTTGAGGACAACAGTTGAAAGAAAAAGGGCAAATTTTGACTTATGTTTGACTAATGTTAGTCGCTATGGTCCCCCTGTACAGGAGGAAATGTGGGCCTAGTGGAGCTCTAAAGATAATCCTCCCCTTTGCACATGTTCTACTTCTTCCTGCATCCCCAAACAATCAAGAACGTGTTTCTTTAAAATAGCAGTGAGATCAGCATTTCTCGAGTCTCCTGGGACTGCAGGATGATTCTTTGAGTTCTATGTCAAGTGCTATGTTGATGGCTTGGGTGCGCAAAAAGAGGGCTCCGATTGCCATCTCTGGCACCCCTGTCATAGGTTCGCCACCACTACGCTAGGGTAACACAGTGCAAAGCCAGATTCATGACCTGAGACTTTCATGTTATTGTGCAATTATTTGCGCCCATATAGGCGCAAACATCTGTAAAGAGGCGCAATATAATGACAAATAGGGCGCAATAATACACAATGGTTACACGGCGAACTGAGTCGGAACATTCCAAAAAAACGCAAAATAGGCGGAAAATAGCCACTACGCAGCAAAAAGGAGCAAAAAACACCAACGGAAGGAAAAGATAAATGACCCCTATTGTCTTATACTCAAAATGTGCTCAGCCTGTAATCAGGCTCCGCCCACATATGACTGTATTTGCATAGAACTCTGCTGGTGACATCACAATGGCGATGAGATCACAATGCCCCTCTTGCCCTATATAAAGAGGAAACGTGCTGAAGCAATTCAGTTGTCTGTTAGACAGCGAAGATGAAGCTTTGGAGATTGCTGCTCCTGCTCTTACTGACGGTCACAGGTGTGGAGGGGAGGGTCCTCCCCAAAAGATCACCGGGTAATGGATGTTTACTGTATAACATTGGAGGGGGTCTTATACAAAGGTTTAATTACCAGGAATATTTACTTTATATAACATCTGCAGGAAGCTCCTTGTTCTTTGTCAGCCACTGATGTACATGTAGTGTCATTTTTTAGGAAGAGGTTCTGCAGTAGCTGTGGTGTGTATTATACAGATCTGTGCCACAGCTACTGCAGAGCTTCTTTATTATTATTTAGTACAGGGGAGAGATGTGTGCTTCCCATATGTCTCGCTCACAGAAGGAAAGGGATCTAGTATATACTGACAGTATTGGACAAGCGGGAGGGGCTATCAGTAGTGTCTACTATGTGCTCTCCATGTTAGGTATAAGATGCATCTTCTATCATGTAGAGTCTTATCATTGTCTATTATTCTCTTCTGCACAGTGACCCCCTCGATCACCACCCTGGGACCCCCCAGCCAGAAGGATATAAGTAAGTGTCACCCCTTTATAAGTCTATAGAGGACTCTGCTCGTAGACATCTGGATCCTTGATATTGGGGGAAATTTATTAAACAGTCTTTGTGTCCACAGCAACGTAGCAATAGAGAAGTCCTTATGAATGAAAGTTCCAATGTGATTGGTAACACAGACAGTTTCACATTTAGAATGTGTCATAGATCCCACCCAATGGGGCATATTTACTAAGGACCTTGCGCCAATTTTCTGTTGGACTTTGTACATTCTTTAAGGTGCAAACTGCTTGCACAGGTATTTCAGAAGTTTCCGTGCCACATATCTGTCGCACGTGACCATCTTATGGTACAGCTGCACTATGCTTCATGTAACACAAATTTCTGCACTGAAGGGGGTGTTTCAGTACTCATTAGGACCATGCACCAGATTTAACATGCAAAGTAAGGTAGTAAATGTTCACCAATGTGTTCTATCACCATGACAACCATAGAGGGTCCATAGTAATGTGTAAGATCTATGTGTGAAGCTTCTACATGAAGTCTTAACCACCATCTTGTCTCTTTCTTCCCAGTCCTCAGATATACCGCTGTGGCACTAGGTGGTGCCGCCCTGCTGGGTGTGATTGTCGCCATCATTTGGTTTTGGTGAGTTTTCTACATTTTGTACCTTGTATATTATTAGTAACACTTAAGTCATGTAGATTTATAATGTCCCCTCAATCCAGAGGCAGTAATGCCGTGACCCCTGGAGGTTTTAATTCTAGGCTCACGTCCATATCTGCCTCTATCCTCCATAGTCACACATGAGGTGGGAACGCGATGAGGATTCTTCCTATTTCTTTTTTTTCTTATTCTGTTTCTTATCATTTTAGCCTGAAAAAACGTCGACCTGGGTGTCTGAAGCCCGCAGAGGACAACCTTAAAGAAGTCGTGGTAGAGAAACCAGCGTGTCTCAAGCCCGCGGAGGATGACCTCAAAGAAGTCGTGGTAGAGAAACCAGCATGTCTGATACCCGCAGAGGACGATCTCAAAGAAGTCGTTGTAGAGAAACCAGCGTGTCTAAAACCTGCGGAGGATGACCTTAAAGAAGTCGTGGTAGAGAAACCAGCATGTCTGATACCCGCAGAGGACGACCTCAAAGAAGTCGTTGTAGAGAAACCAGCGTGTCTAAAACCCGCGGAGGATGACCTTAAAGAATTCGTGGTAGAGAAACCAGGTAACAATTACCCATCAGTTACTGATACCCCCCCTGACCTTAGATGTATTTGCCCCTAATCAGAGGAGCAACTTGTAGCTTCTGGGATATATACAGAACCAGCGCCATTCTCACTGATATCTTCATACAGCACTGGTTATGGGCTAGAGGGGTCCAGGTGTAATGCTAATTACATCCCGGTACTAACTTCATATATAATTCCACACAACGAGCTTCCCTTTAATAAAGAATCTGAATAATTTAGTGAACCTGTGATTTATCTTTTGGTTGATCTAGTAAACTCTGATAAATCTAAGCTTTTATGATTGTACACACGTCTATGGTCTTCTGATGGTTTGTGTTTTACCTTGTACCTTTAGCTTTCCCAGAGATACTCCCTGGCTCACAGCACCCAGAACCAGAAGACATCACAGCCGTACCAGCAGACGATCCTAGCAATGCTGATTCCTCTACTTCTATACCAGCAGAAGTTATCAACAAAAAGCCTGTTGATTTTGACATCCAATTTATAAAGACTCTTGGAGAGGGGCAATATGGTACGGTAAGTGGTAAAACTTTATCTTACATCTTCTCATCACAAATTTGTATCAAACATCTTTTTCTGATCTATTTTGCTTCTTCTACAGGTTGTCCTGTCATCAGATCTGGCAACTGAAGAACTGTTGGCTCTGAAGATCATGGCTAAGAGTGAGATAGAGGACTTGATCTTTGTAGAACTGGAAGTCCTGGAAATTGGTGCTGGAAGCCGCTTCCTCATGTCTTTAAGGGGCTTCATAGAAACAGAGGAAGAATATGTCCTGGCAATGGACTATATGCCTCAAGGAGACCTGTGTAGACGGATGGCAAAATATTGGACATTTGACATCCCAACAACAAGGTGCATTTCTTATAATGGACAATGGTTACATGAATACAACCTTTGTTTTATTATCTTCTGTATTGTGTATGTAACCACTAAGCCATCCTCTGCTTTTTGCTCTACAGACTCTTTGCATCTGAGATGTTCTGCGGACTGCAATATCTTCATGACCACGGCGTCATCCATCGGCAAGTCAGACATACACATATCTACAGGGATTCTTTCTTTTCTCATATATAAATTGTATCCATGAATTATCCCTGAATTGTCTGTTTCTAATTTCTGCAGTGACCTGAAGCCTGAAAACATCCTTATAGATGCCATCGGACACATCAAAATCGCTGACTACGGTTTAGCAGCCATCAATGTGTCTAGGGAGGACACAACAACTGGCTTGTTAGGCACGATTGGTTATATTGCACCAGAGGTAAGGAACATAGAATCCCTATGGAGCCAGGTGTCTGAAGACCGGTCCTCTTAGCATTGCGTGTGTAAAACCCTTACCAGGAATAATCTCTTATCTCCTGACTGATGTTCTTCCAGATGCTGGACGGGAAGCACTACAACCATCAGGTGGACTCATTTTCCTTTGGCGTCATACTGTACAGGATGTGCATAGGAGAAGAACCATTCTACGGCAGAGGCTCAGTGGAGGAATATTACCTGTCACTGATAGAGACGGTCCCTTTTTTCATTCCTGGGATGTGCCCTGACACTGTCAGCTTCATAGAAGGGGTGAGTAGTAGTTTAAGATGCATAGGGATCATAGAGGGAATATATTTTCCAGCACTTATTCATTATCTCTTATTTTCTAGCTCCTGAACAAATCTCCAAGTGACCGACTGCCAATAACATCTTCCACCAGATCCCACCCGTTCTTCATCTCTATTGACTGGGGTGATGTGGAGTCCGGGAAGGCCCAGCCACCATTCCCATCGGTCTCTGTAAGTATAATACCCAGAGATATCATGGTGATATTTGTGCAGTTATAGGCATACAGCCCTTCATCTTTTCTCCCTTATAGGTATACATTATATATGTGCAGAGATGATACTTAAACATGTATATTTCTCTCCTTACAGGAGTAACCGCTACCAGAAACATCCAGGACCATTTATTTTCTACCAATTTATGACTTATTTTCTCATCGATTTCCACATATCAGCCATATAGATTTGAGCACCAATTATCCAGGGATGTTACCCGATCGCCATATTTGGATAAAGAAGAATTTTTTTTCCCTAATATGAGGACAATATGACACATTATCGTCTTGGGTTTTTCATCTTCCTCTGGATAAACATAGCAAGTCATTACAGGTTCTCATCTCCTGTCATCAGATCTGGCCACTGAAGAACTGTTGGCTAGATAGAGGATAGAGGATTTGATCTTTGTAGAACTGGAAGTCAGTGAAAATCGGAGCTAGAAGCCGCTTCCTCATGTCTTTAAGGAGCTTCATAGAGACAGAGGAAGAATATGTCCTGGTAATGGACTATATGCCTCATTGATATCTGTTTAGCCCTAAGGATGGCGAAATGTGAGATATTTGACATCCAGACAATAAGGTAAATTTCTTATACTGGACAATGGTGACATCAATACAACCCTTGTTATTATCTTATGTTTTGTGTATATAACCACTGAGCCATCCGCTGCTTTTTGCTCTACAGACTCTTTGCATCCGAGATGTTCTGCGGACTGCAGTACCTTCATGACGATGGCAGATCATCCATTTGTAAGTCAGATATACACATATCTATGTCTATCTATTCTTTCTTCTCTTATATATGAATTATATCCGTGAATTATCCCTGAATTGTCTGTTACTTATTTCTGCAGTGACTGGAAGCCTGAAACATCCTCCTAGATGCCATCGGACACATCTGACTACGGTTTATCAGCCATCGATGTGTCTAGGGAGGACACAACAACAGGCTTGTTAGGCAGAACTGCTTTTATTGCACCAGAGGTAAGGAACATAGAATCCCTATGGAGCCAGTTGTTTGAAGACTGGTCCTCATAGCATTGCGTCTGTAATACCCTTACCAGAATGTTCTCTTATCTCCTGACTGATGTTCTTCCAGGTGCTGGATGGGAAGCAGTTCATCAGGTGGACTCATTTTCCTTTGGCGTCATCCTGTTCATGATGTGCGTAGGAGAACAACCATTCTACGGCCGAGGCTCAATGGTGGAATATTACCTGTCATTGATGGAGAAGGTCCCTGTTTCCATTCCTGGGATGTGCCCTGACACTGTCAGCTTCATAGAAGGGGTAAATCCTAGGAGAAGATGCATAGGGATCATAGTGGGAATTTCTTATTTTCCAGCTCTTATTTTTTATGTCTTATTTTCCAGCCTCTGAAAAAATCTCCAAGTGACCAACTGCCAATAATATCTGCCACCATATCCCACCTGTTCTTCATCTCTATTGACTGGGGTGATGTGGAGTCCAGGAAGGCCCAGCCAGCATTCCCATCAGTCTCTGTAAGTATTACACCCAGAGGTACCATAGTGATATTAGTGCAGTTATAGACATACACCCCTTAATCTTTCCCCCCTATAGATATACATGATATATGTGCAGTGATGATACTTAGACATGTATAATCTCTACTTACAGGAGTAACAGCTACCAGAGGCATCCAGGACCGTTTAAATTTCACCGATTTCCACCACATATTATCCATAAAGATTTGAGCACCAATTATCCAGGGATGTTATCCGATTGCCATATTTGGGGTCAGGAAGGAATTTTTTCCCCTAAATTGAGGACAATACAACACATAATCCTCATGGGTTTTTTGCCTTCCTCTGGATAAACATAGCAAGTCATTACATGGTTGACACCGAAGAATTTCTTTCAACCACACTTGCTATGTAACATCTAAAAAGCTTATCTACTACACGGTGATGAATAAATATATATATATATGTATCTACATTCTAAACATATAATGAGCTTTTGTCTTAATTATTTACATGTACAGAACTTATTATGAACTAATATCATCGTTGGTTACCAGACAATTTACCTGGGAGGGATCTCGCTTTGGGTGCAGGATGGGGGAAGGAAGTATGTGGGTGGGGTATTCGAGGATGTGTCTTTTTCTAAAAAGGAGAATCGGGAGGGTAAATGGGGGAATAAGGAAATGCATGATACCGTCATGATTGTATATTAATAGGTTCCTATATATAATGCCAAGGTGTGGTGCTGTATATTGCATAAAGGGAGGACATTGTTATTATTTGCTAAGAAGTTATATAATTAGAATGAAGATATTGTATGTAATAATAATGGGCAGCACAGTATATAATATTAAAGAAAATCTACCATCTGAAGCCATTATGATACTTCAGTGACACTTAGTGATATATCCATGCACAGTGACTGTGGTAATGTTCTTACATCTGTTAACCATGGCCTTCCTTCTAAAATCAACTTTTAAGTTTATAATATTGAATCTAAAGGGCTTTGGGGGAGTTACCAGAGTCCCCCCATGCTGTAACCTTCCAGGCTGGTACACTGTGCAGTAGCAGTCCCTTCCCATTGTGTGACATTACAGTTAGCACAGGGAAGCGGAAAGTGCAGGGGGAGGAAGAGACAATAATAGCATTTATGTGGAGGATGTGTAATACATGTTTGTGGAGGTGATGGGGAGGATGTGTAATACATGTATGTGGAGGTGATTTGGAGGGTGTGTAATACATGTATGTTGGGGATGTGTGGAGGATGTGTAATACATGTATGTGGAGGATGTGTGGAGGATGTGTAATACATGTATGTGGAGGATGTGTAATACATGTATATGGAGGATGTGGGGAGGATGTGTAATACATGTATGTGGAGGTGATGTGGAGGATGTGTGATACATGTATGTGAAGAATTTGATCTACATGTATGTGGAGGTGATGTGGAGGATGCGTAATACATGTATGTGGAGGTGATGTGGAGGGTGGTATAATACATGTATGTGGAGCATGTGTAATACATGTATGTGGAGATGATGTGGAGCATGTGTAATACATGTATGTGGAGGATGTGTGGAGGATGTGTAATACATGTATGTGGAGGTTGTGTAATACATGTATGTGAAGTTGATGTGGAGGATGTGTCATACATGTATGTGGAGGTGAAATTCTGAATGGTCTAATGCCATTCATTCACAAAAGATAAAAGGAGAAAACACATCATAAAATTTGTTATGCAGTTTCTCCTTACAAGATTTAGCGGTTTTTAGTATTTCTCAATGATGCATTTTGTATGCAATAAACTATTTGTTTTTCCATTAATGTGGCTTTAAGGGCAGAATAGGCAATTGCCCTGGGCCCCCAGCCAGAGAGGAATATATGTTTGTATGGACCTGTCCCCAGCTCTGCAGGACTCTCATCCAGGCTGCTCTTGTAATATAGTGCAGAGCTGTGAGCACATGCTAGAGAGAGCAGAAGACATGGAGATGTCATTGCACTGTGTCTCCTGTTTCAAGCAGCTGGCTGCAGTTCTAAAAGCACCAGTTGCGATATAATGATGTCACTGCGGCCTGTCCTGCACTAAGAGAAGAGGGGAGGCGGGGAGGAAGATGGGAGAGAGGTGAAAGGGAAATCCGTGCCTCACGTCCAAAGTGCAATCCCAGCGAGTTTCAATGGTACACTCAAGATACCGAATCATAAAATTACATTTTGGAAATCTATTGAGTAATCTATTGAGTGCCCAGGTACTAATTGTCTTGCTGGGGTCCGCAGAGTCATTGTCCGCCATCTCCTCCATCCATTATGAGATGATTCTTGACCGAGTAGACCGAGGTGCCCGGCAGAACCAAGAGAAGTGCCAACTGGGGAGAAGCCGGAACAACTTACTGGTGACTGACCTTTAGGTATAAATAAACGTGGTCCAGAATGGCTGAAGCACAGAGCAGCTCCACCAGATATGTGGGATAAAGCCCACCTCCGCACCTTCACCAAGTCTCAGGCTCTCTGGGTATATCCTATTGAGAGGACATCTCTACCCGTGGGACAGTAGTTTGTAATTTTTCTCTTGTGCACTACAGGGCAAGAGCATCTTGTGAGAGAAGAGGAATTACTTTTTCCAGTCCTTGTGTAATGGCAGGACACAGACAAGGACAGTGAGCCCTGGCACTGAGACCCCCAATCTGTCTCTACCTACTTATTGGGTCCCCCCTAAATGGAGGCCAATAACTGGGCGACGTTCCCTCCCTGGGTAAGGTGTGAACACGTAACAATACAGACAAACAAACAAAATAAGGCAAGGTATATAATCCGAGTCGGCAGCAGCGGGGAATAACAATAACCAAATCACAATCCAAATAGAGAAGTCGAGACACAGGCAAGAGATCATAAACCAGAAACTAGAGAATGCAAGAGAAGCTAGTGAACACAACAAGATAGAAGTAGATACAGAAATAAGACTGAATAACCAACCAGCTATGATGGTTGTAGGTAGGTATATAAGGCAGTTCCCGGACACGCCTGACAGGAAAATATCCAAACCAATGTAATTAACATGTATCCCATCTTGGCGCATAAGGGCACTGTTATTGCCCTCTAACTCTCTGTGTCTCACCACAGCTCCCCCTTTTGATCTAAAGAAATGGGACGTATGAGAGTTAATAGTTTTCCTAACTCGATCCAGAGCGCCTGCATCCCTGGCACCTTTGACAGACTAACTTAGGCACCATCTCTGACCACACCAATGTAACTTCAGGAAAAAAGGCAGAAAAAGGTTCTACATTGGTCCTCATCAAAGTTAACAATGCTGCCACCCTCAGAAACTCCAGATCATTGCCTACAGCTTGTATGACAAAAACTACTGGTCCAGAGGTCACACAACTAATATCTACCACTTCAAGTAGATACCAATCCACAAATACCCAGGCAAAAGAATTCCCCCCCCCAAACAGATTCTGTCTTGTGGCCACCCAGAAAACATACCAGTGGCTGAGGATCCAAACAGACGGACGGGAAGGGAGACCCGGGCCTAAACAAAACCAAAACACAAAGAACATTACTGCAGCAAATCAGGACCAATGTACCTCGTGAAACAAAAGGAACGGTAGTGCCCTATACGCATTAAATCAGGGTCCGGAAAGCCTGCTCTAGTCGCCGTGCCGATGCAGAAGGAGTACGTTCCATACTCAGAAGGCTCCACCCCAACCACCACCGAGCATTTTCTGAAAACCACCAAGCATTTCTGGAAACTTGTCAATGGTGCCCCATCCTCATGAACCAAGAATTGTTTCCTCAGCAAAGGGGATTCAACCTACCTCCTGAATAAGGAGACAGAACACAAAGGGCCGGGGACAACACGCTATCAACCCCACGCCCCTTTACCATAAGGGTCAGTTTTGGAGCGCCGGATATTAATCCGGACAGATTCATTACCGACCAACATGTCGTTCTTTAGGATCCCATCCAGCAGGGAGGCGGACGGGGAGAGGAGCTCCCTGATACGGAATGCTCCAAAAAATGGCACTTCCCTGAAGGAAATGTTGTATTCCAAGCACCTAAGTACAAAGTGGTGAAGTAAGGAAAGGACTCGCAAGGAAGAAGACGTAAGATTATTGATACCATAAACCACCGACATGTTATCACAGAAAAAACAAATGCACTGATTAGCCAAATCAGACCCCCAGAATTCCAGAGACATCACAATAGGGAACAGTTCAAGCAATGTCATGTTACGGAATACGAGTCCACCCAACCAACTGGCCAAGCAGATGCACACCACTCATCCCTAAAAACTGCCCCAAAACCACAACTCCCTGCGGAATCCGTGAACAGGGATATCTCATCATGGCCGACCTCAGGAGGTACTGCATAACAAAACTCTGCCACACACGCAGGTCACTCCTAAGCTGGGCTTTAATATGGATTCGGTAACCAGGCCTAGATGCCCCTCTGGTTGCCAGCAAAGGAGCGAAAAAACCTGACCCATCGGCATAATCCTGCACGCGAACACTAGCAAGCCTACCAGGGACTGCAGTTGTCACAACGTTACCTTTTTTGGCAGAGCAAAAACCATCCACCAATGACATAAGCTTCTCCAACTTATCTTGCAGGAGACGGAACACCATCTCTACTGAATCAAGCTCCACTCCAAAAAAGGTAATCATTATGCAAGGACCATCTGTCTTTTCTGAAGACAACAGGACATTAAACTTCTGCATAAAGAACTGAAATGTACCTAACAAAAAGGAAGATTGTTGATACCACACTGGGCTGGAGGAGGGACCTATAAACAGAAAATCATCCACATAATGGATGACTGAATTACAACCTGTCTCGTAACTGACCGACCATTCCAAGAAGGAGCTAAACAATTCAAAGTACCTACAAGAAATAGAGCAACTCATTGGAAGACAGGCATCATAGTAAAAAAAACTGTCCATGCAGCAACCCAACAGATCGTAATAATCTCAATGTCCTATTTCGCCATGAGTGCACCTTGTCCTGCCTTGTGAAGTAACACCAACGTCCTTTCAAAAGTCCTTTCTTTCTTCAGGAGAAATGCCATCATTGACAGATGTACCCTTAGGGAAGCAAAGATGATGTAAAGATGGAAAGATGGAGTCAAAATTTTCCCTGTTCCTTTTTGGGGACAACACCCAGAGGGGAAACCCTTAAGTTGCTAAACGGAGGGGAATGAAAGGGGCCTTTGATCTTCCCCAACACCACTTCCTTAACTATTTTTTCACTCAACACCTCGTTGTGTTCTTTAGCCGAACATAAATGTCAGCGAAAGAACCCTCCCTGGACAGCTGAAATGGCCTAAAAAAAAGGTAACTAAAACCAAAACGTAGCTCCTTCGCTTCTTGTCTATTGTGGTACTTGGCGAGCCATGGCTCCATTGTGGCCACGCTCACCAAGGTCTTTTGACTCAAGGCTTTGTCTAGCCGGCTGTTTACCTGATGGCCTAGAACACCGTACCAAAGGGTGGGTGCCACCACAGGACAAGCATTTGTGTTTATATTTACAGAGGACGTAAAACCTACAGTCCCCTCTGATGTACTACCAGGTTGAGGCTCTTGGTCCAGTTGCAGCGGCCGCCAGCTGAAAGGGAGGTTTCTGAGCTGCCATGAGCCGCAACCATACATCTGCAGCCTTGATCCCCCAATCCATTTCTGGGTTCAGGGTCAACCTCTTCTGAAAGTCCTCGTCATAACGCCTCCAGGCTGAGCCACCATGTGACTATTATGAGGAGTATATCACATCCATGTATGCAAAAAGCTATGAACCAAGCTTGGGCTGCTTCTGTCCCATCACCCCCCAAGCACCATAAATGCTTGGATCCAGTTATTGATAGCCTTAGCTACCCTAGGCTTATGGTCCTGTGGTCGTTTGGACCACACTTGCCTTAACCTCATTATCAAATTGTGACCCCAGAGGGCTAGCCACACAAGATACTAAATCCTTATGCAAACCCCAAGGACCGGGGGGGAGGCGGAGTGGCAGGAGCCGATGCCGCCAACCGACTTTTCTATCAACTGGTTCAGCGATGATAAAATTTCAGAGCCAACACTAGTTTCAACACCCAAGCACTAGTAAATGGAAACTCACAAGCCACAGTCGCAACCAGGAAGCATTGGTGACGAGAACACTGCTGGAACCACCGGAGTAGAAACCAGGCTAATGTCCCTGGATGACCGTCCCCTCCAGCTGTATGCGGTCCCGTAAGGCCGCAAACAGTTTGTCGCCCAACAGAATAACCAGGCTGCACGCTGCACCAGGACCCCATCCAGTTACACGCTCACCTGACAGCTTCCAGGTGCGGGCTAAGATGACAGCTGAGCGGGGTGGGCTATATGTAAGAGGGGAGGAGAGAGGGAGGAGGTAGACAATTATACAGCCGCCCTCCTTAAAATGCAACAACTTTATTAACCCCTACATTAAAACGAAGGCTACCCCCAGTCAGTAGGTACCCTCCTCAGACAGTCGGGAGTTCCATTCAAGAGCAAGAACTGGATGTAAAAGCGAGTGGAGCTTGAAAGGGGTGAAAATGTGCAATTGTGACAACACCAAAAAAATATATGCCACGTTGGAATATCCAAAAATACATACAGTGTAGTAATATAATAATATATCATTTTCCAAAGAAACTTTAATCATCATCAATTGCAGATGGTTCCAGAATTGGCTGAGGCTATGAGGTGGATTGGAACAAGAGTAATGAAGTCCTACATGTCGCCTAGGTAACAGGAATGGACTTCATAGGTGAAAAATGCTGACCCTACAAAGCAATGCTGTACTACCCCCAGCTAGAGCTACTGAAGAGATGGTAACAGTCACTGGTAATTGTGCCTTGAGAGCTATTGCACTTACATCAGAGATGGTTCTCTGGATGAAAGGGATCATAGCTTCAGCCACAGCAGGCCGCAGCTTCAATAATTTTGCCATTTTGGACCTGGTGCACAAAATGGCGGAAATTGAGGCAACACTTGGTTTCTCATTCTGACTGGTATATATATACAGGCTTCTGGCGGGTTGGGATGTAGTGTGTCTACATGGTTCTAGATATGAAACCTCTTCACTTGGACCATAAGTATGCAGAGATTAAAGGATTTCTGTAGTAGGCCTTATCTACAACTATTCTGGGCTCCAGGCCATAAAAAGGATGCCCTCGAGCTGGAGAGGGTTCAACGAAGAGCCACAAAAATTATAAGGGGGATGGAGGGTCTTAGTTATGAGGAAATATTAAATCAACTAGATTTATTTAGTCTCTAAAAGAGACGACTACAAGGGGACATGATTAATTTATATAAATATGTGAATGGTCCATACAAAAAATATGGTGTAAAGTTATTTCAGAAATCAAATCTAAAGACGATGGGGCACTGTCTCCATCTGGAGAAATCAAGGTTTAATCACCTGAGGCGACAGGGCTTTTTTACTATGAGAACTGTCAATCTGTGGAATAGCCTGCCTCGGGCGCTGGTCACAGCAGGGACAGCAGAGAGCTTTAAGAAGGTCTAGATGTTTTTTTACACCTAAATAACATTGATGGTTATGTTTGTTTCCCATAAATTTTTTCCTCATCCAATACCTTCCCTTCCCTGGTTGAAAATTGTTAAGGAGGTCGCACTTGTTTCGGACGCCATCTTGACTACTGTCCGCCATCTTAGATACAGCTGCCATGTTCCCTAAACATTGTCAAGTTAATGTCATGATTCAAACTTCATTTTATGTAACATGTTTGCCTGCCTGTCAGCTAATACCCTTTGACATTTAATGAGAAGCCAGTCTGTCCTCGAAGCTGCATAATAATATGATTCTGGAGCTACTTATCATCTCCTTCCCAGCAAACTAGTATAAACAATATCTGTGTACAAGGTCTCTGAGAACTGCGCACAATTAATTCACTTTTTTCCCAGAATATGCTGATGTCCAATAGCTTTGCAGTATACTATTCACGCCCCTGTGATGACTCTTCTGTCTGATATATATTATGCATTTTCATTATTAAAGGAGAAGATCTTGACTAAGAGATTGACGTATGTCTTGGTCTCTATGTTCAATCAAGGGTTAATTAGGACTCACCTTACAAAAGTCAAGAGGGCTGTTGGGGCCCTGCATAAAAATCCCTAACAATATTTGGCGTCCTTTCCTGGGTGGGCTTAGAAGTAAACAACAACACCAAGACAGCCTCCGTGAAGTGTCCCCGCCGGCTTGGTGAACAGAACTGACCAGAGAGCTCTCAGGGTAAGAGATTAATTTTTTCTTGTCTACCTTGAAATGTCACTTCTGGTTCACTGGTTGGACGGACCGGGTAAGACTGTCTCTGTGTTATGTATTTGCCACTGTTGTTCACTGTAACCTAAGCTCATAGTTTTTGGCAAAGAACCACTTTGTAAGGTGATGGACAGAGACTGGACAGTGACGGATGGTCAGACAGTCTGTGATGTTAGCTGAAACTGTGGGACGGGAGGGAGTAACCCTTAGAGGTCCGCACTGCTAAAGTAGGAGATACTTTGTTGTGATTGTCAGATTATCATAGTGTCTATAGTACTGTTTGACTAGTGTCAATAGGGTTGCCCATAGAGGTAGAGAGCTCAATTTGTGCACGTGCAGCGGAGACCCACTCTGATCAAGTGTGCGTTTAGCTTCATTTTGGAGTCTGAACGACTTTGTGGATGACTGTAAGAACTAGTAGTGACTTGGTAAAGAGTCAGTAAGAGAGTTGACTTGGTAAAGAGTCAAGGAGAGAGTAGTTCAGTAAAGAGAGTTGATTTGGTTAAGAGTCAATAAGGGAGACTTGGTAAAGAGTCCTCTGTGGAAGTCTGGTATCTAGTTTCTTTGGGGTCGGTCACACAAGGTGTCGGATTCGTTGTATCTGTGGGGGACAGGTTTGGCAGTGTTGCAGTTGTAGACATTTGTGATGGGAAGTAAGCAAAGTAAAGTAAGCCAAGGGTGCGGACCTAGAAAAGCTACTCAGATTGTGTCCCACAATGAGGGGAAAGATGCACAGAGACAGAAGGTTGTTGAGTTAAGTAGACATGATCGGACATAAGGGCTGGTAGTTTTGGGTTGAAATGAAAAGTATTGAAGGTTTGAAGGTTTTTGGATGTGTCAGATGATCTGATGATTGTACAAGTGATCAGATTTGCAAAACAGACACTTAGAGCCTCTGACTGACGGACGGACCAGGACAGAGTGACAGGAATCCTTCAGAGTGCCCAATGAAGAAAGAGACAGGCGATAAGGGACATTTCAAAGTTTTTGATGTGGAAAGAATTTGAGGAAAAAGAGATTTAATTATATTTTCCTTGGAGTGAAAAATGGCCCCTGTAATCCAGACTCCACCCCTGTATCTGGTGGTTAGAGAAGATGACACGCCCTACCATTCTTCAGTGGCGGCCATCTTAAGACAGTTTATTTTTCAGTGGCGGCCATTTTAAGTTATATTCCCTTCAAGTCCCTGAAAGTTGATTGCTGTTGGCAGCCATAAAAGCTGTTGTGGGGCTCTGTAGGATAACAGCTGACCATGCTTGGGGCGTCTGCTAGGGGTCTTGGAGTGTGGGAGGTTGTTTGAGTATTATTAAAATTTATTGATCCCGACAATTAGAGAAAAATTACTATGAAAAAGTGTTAAAATGTCTCCGGTACCTGCTTTCTGGCATTTAAGGGGTTAACAAAAGGGTGGGGGCTGTTGGAGCTGCGTTTTGTTTTGTAAAGGACTGACATGTAAGTCTAAGGCCTTGCCTGAATGCTGTGTCTGTCTTATCTACGAGAGAGACGATAGTGACCTTGATGTTCACGGAAAACTGAATTTCTCCATATTGAGTTGCTTGGAATCTGTGTTCTGTTATCTCGTGGTTTACAGGCTAGTGAGAACATTTACATTTGGGAGGGGTAGATCGCTGCATTTAGACTTCTCCCTGACAATCTAAAAAAGACTTGAAGGAATTTATTTGATTGTGGAACAAGAATACAGTATGATGTGATGTTCTCCTGTGTACCCCATGAACAGACTAAGCAAGAATGAGCCCCCCAACTGTATTACAGAGCCTATGACTGACTTTTGTTCCTTTTTGATTAAAAACCATCTTAAGTGTACCTGGATTTTATTGAGACGTTGGAGTCTGGCCAGAACTTTATAGGTAGCACAGAACACTGGGCTGGAGATGTGGTGGAGGGAATAGAGGATGTTTCACAGACCACGCCAAAGTGAGATTGACAACATCTCCGGAAGTCTCAACCGACCAACCCAAGTGGGCGTTGCGGGGAGGAGACATTACTGTAGTGAGTGGCGGAGACGGCCCAGACAGGGCAAGACAAGGGGGGTGGTTACGGACAAGGATGTCAGCGAGAACAGCCCCCCCAAACAGAGTTATCGCCTTTCATTGTAGAACTCTCCTCTGCTAGTCTGATGATGATTTTAGCCCATTCCCGGTCAAGAAAAGACTCAGAAAGAACAGCCGGATACATGTAGGATGGTCCAAGACCTCTAAGCTGCCAATGAGTGTACTGAAGCCCAGTGGTCCCTAGCCCAAACTGGCAGCAGTCCCTGAGAGTGACATATTATTCACTGTTATTGATTTGGCAAATGTTTTCCTCTCTGTGCCCCTACATGAAGATTGCCAGTATCTATTTGCCTTTACCAGTGTAGTATTCCAGAATATCTGATGCAGATTCCCACAAGGGGGGTAAAACTCACCCAGCCAATACCCCACAGCCCTACAGGGAGTAGACTGGCAGACTAGCCCCTTACTGGATGTTCTCCTTTTCAGTATGCGGAGGACCTACTGTTTTTGTTTGCCAGGATGCATTTATTGACCTTATGTGTTTTCTGTTCCAGAAGGGTTACAAGGTTTCCAGAGATAAGCTCCAGTACTGCCAGGAGAAGGTGGTCTTCCTAGGCCACTGCTTCTCAGCCACAGGCAGACACCTGACAGAGGAAAGAAAGCTGGCAGTCCAGAATGTGCCCCTGTCCTGAGGCCCTAAGCCTCTTCACATGATTCTAGGACTGGCCAGCTCCTGCAGGCCTGGGATAAGGTCTGCTACCTCCAGCCCAATGCTGCCCCTTTCTGACTGAATTGCCTCTTCCCCATTTGCCCTTAGTCAGGAGGCAATTGATGCATTCCATAGCCCTAAGCTGGCAAATCCTGTCTGCCCCGGCTCTAGGCACATGCCACTGAACCAGACCTTTAGTTTTATTTTGCACTGAGTATATAAGCTACAGGTGTCCTAGCCCAGGAACGTGGTGGCCTCCCCAGTGACCTACTCTTAGGCCGGGTTAGACTCAGTCGTGAGGGGAGCCCCTCATGTGTCAGTAGCTGCAGCCAGCAATCTGCTCAGCAAGGCCAGTGAGTTGATCCTAGATCACTCAGTTACAGTGCAAACCCCACATACCTTGCACAGTGTCCTCACCCAAGTACAGCCCAAGCATCTGAGCAAAGGCCAGACAGCTCAGACTCCAGTGTGCACTCCTGATGCCCCAGGATACACTGATAAGGTGCACAGCTCTGAATCCTTCATTCTATCACCAGTCTTCCAGGATTCAGAGGGGGGAGAGAAGGGTAATTAACCCAGATGTTGAGTTTTTTCTCATAGATGGCTCCAGGTCTGCAGGAGAAGACAGACGGTTCTACACTGGATATACAGTGGTCAGTGGCGCACATGAGGTAGTACAAGCAGAACCATTCCCTCCACACAGGTCAGTGCAGGAGGTGAAGTGACGGCACTCAGGGAAGCGCTACAGCTGGTGAAAGGTAAAAGGGCGAACATCTATACTCAAGGTATAGTCCTGGGGTCTAAACACGACTATGAACCCATATGGAAGGCTGGAGATTTCCTCACCTCTGCAGGGACCCCCGTTAAGCATGGCACGCTGGTTAAAGAGCTCATGGATGCTCTCCTACTTCCACAAGAGGTGAGGATAGTAAAAGTTAAAGCACACACAATTTGGTAACTCCACAAGCCAAGGGCAAGTATGTGGCTGACGGGATGGTGAAGGCAGCTGCACAGATGGAGTCCAGAGACTGTCCTGAAGTCTCAGCGGTGAGTTCTGAGCTAAAAGTTTGATCCACAAGTGTTCCAGTCCCTGGTGGCCCGAGTGTCATCAGAAGTGAAGGAAGAGTGGAGGAAAGCTGGAGCCCAGATGCCTATGGGACCTGGATGCTGGGAGAGAGGGTGTGCCTGCCCAGAGCCCTGCACCCGACAGTAAGTCGAGTAGCCCACGGACACACACACATATCCAAAATGGCCATGCTAGTGCTCATAAACCACCAGTAGTTTGCCCCGGCATTACTACCCCTGTCACTAGACTAGTGAAAGCCTGTATAGTCGGGTAAGGTGGTAAAGACCCCACAGAAGGTGACACTCAAGCCGCTGTATCCCTTCCAAAGACTGCAGATGGATTTTATCCAGCTACCAAAAAGTGGTACGTAGGAATACGTGCTTGTGTGCATTGATCTCTTTCCAGGGTGGCCAGAAGCTTCTCCCATGACCAAGGCTACTGCCAGAGCTGCAGCCAAGAAGTTGGTGAGTGAGATTTTTCTGCAGGTTTGGACTTCCAGAGACCATAGAGTCCGGTCGCAGAACCCACTTCACTGGACAGGTAAAGACCTGAAACCTTGTCCCTCCTGGGTGTAGAACAGGCCCTGCACACCCCATACCCCTTAGTGGTGGGATTGAAAGACTAAACGGCACTCTTAAGTTAGAGATCCAGAAGGCCATGGAAGTAACAGGGAAACCATGGAGCGAATGCTTTCCTGCTGCCCACCATTCAGTTAGGACCACATCCACCAGAAAGATGGGATTGTCCTCCTTTGAAGTACTTTTTTTTTGGCTGTGCACCCAGACCAGGCCCCTACTTCCCACAGACCCTATAGCTGATGGCAGGAAACCAGGTGGAACATGCCACACAGTTGAGCCAGGCCTTGAAAAAGCTCTGCAAAAGTGTTTCTGATTTCTTTTTCAGATGCAGACAGAGACCTCAGGACGCATAACCTGAAGCCTGGAGACTACGTGGTGGTAAAGAGACACCAGAGAGAGAGTCTGGAGCCTCACTAAGATGGTCCTTTCCAAGTCCTGCTGACCAGTGCCACGTCTGTGCAGCTAGAGGGAAGTCAGCATCCTTCCACGCTTTCTATTACAAACCTATTCTTCTTGCTAGCTGGTCTCTTCTGACTGACTGTATGCTCAGGGACACCCCAACCATGACTATCACTGTATCTATAGGGGTGACCAGGATGCCCCCAGGGTAGACTTTACCTACGGTTGGTGCAACAAGACAATGACCTTCTTTAACATTGACAGCACAGGTAACCCTGTATTAGCAGTGTCTGATGTGTACTGGATTTGTGGGGATTTTTTCCTCATCCAATACCTTCCCTTCCCTGGTTGAAAATCAAGTTCATGTGTCTTTTTTCAACCGTATAATACAACCGCCTGGCCCAGCAGGTCAGAAGAGAGAGGAGGCTGCGTTGATGAGTTGGTTTCCACATGGGGCACTCCCTGTGTAGGTGATATGATATGAAGATGGCCTGTGTTGGTTGCGGCAGGCCAGGGACACAGAGAGAGGAGCGGAGATTCTTTAACAACTCACAGTTGCTTTATTAGAAAAACTGCTACAGGCTTAGAGCAGCAGCAAACAGTGTGCTGGGGGTAAACTCCTTCCTCTGAGGATAGGAAGGCTGTCAGTTGTCTGACTTTGCAGGAGAAAGTCCTGTGGTATTACCGTGTCTTCTTTTTGTTGTTATCCTTCTTTATTCTAAAATTGACTTAAAAAATTATGCTAATGAGCCAGAAGGGGTGTGCTGCAGCTTGTAATCTGACATGTGTTTGTCACATGTTGTACTTCTTGGTAGTGGTTAATTTAGGTTGATATGTTTTGCATTAAAAAGCTCTCAGGTTTGGCAACATTTTTGAAAAATGTGTCATTTTCAATATGTTCTCTTTTCCAGATGGACAGTTTTACCAACCAAATGGGTCCCAAATAAGTCCAATTTCTCTGCTTTATGTTGGCATAATTTATGTCCTTTTATTTTATTACGACATTAGATGGTTTACAATTTAAGGACATTTAGAAATATATTTTTTTGGGGGTTCATTTTGTGGGCTCATTTTTATGTGATTTGAAATATATAATATTAGAAACCCTCAAAACTGCACCCCAAACTATTAAAAACAGCTTTTTGTAAGATTGTTAACCCTTTGAGAGCTTCATAGATATTAAAATAAAATCGAGGTGAAATTCCGAATGGTCTAAATTTTTTCAACAAAGAGATAAAGGGATAAAACCCATCATTATATTAGGAAGCAATTTCTCTCTGTCTTGTTGTCTTCCAGGATTTAGTGCTTTTTAGTGTTTTTCAATGTCACACTTTTATGAGCTATAAAATATTTGTTTCTCCATTAGTGTGGGACGAGATGCATTTTTCAGTGATACTATTTTGGGGGTGGCTACGCCTTACTGATGAAAATGTATTAACTTTTTCTTTTGGGGGAGTAGGAAAAATTCATTAATTGATTTCTATATTTTTTTTAAGTTTTACTAAGTTTGCAGAAGAAAACAAATACAAAAAATGTGTATTGTTTTTACATCACCAAGGGGTATTGCTTTTTGTGGGAAATGTTGTACTTCACACCAGTACCATTTGGAGTAGATCTGTTTTTGTGATCACTTTTTATTGCATCCTATGTGGGACAAGATACTGTATATACCCGAATATAGGTAGAAATCATAATGTTTACTAGGCTTTTAAAATGTTTCTTATGCTGTTCAACGTGCAGGTTCAATACTCATTTAGTCTTATTGTACAGGTCATATGAGAACACGTGTGTGAGGTTTGTGTGGTGATTTTCACTTTTTCACTTTTTATATATACACTCACCGGGCACTTTATTAGGTACACCATGCTAGTAACGGGTTGGACCCCCTTTTGCCTCAATTCTTCGTGGCATAGATTCAACAAGGTGCTGGAAGCATTCCTCAGAGATTTTGGTCCATATTGACATGATGGCATCACACAGTTGCTGCAAATTTGTCGGCTGCACATCCATGATGCCAATCTACCATTCCACCACATCCCAAAGATGCTCTTTTGGATTGAGATCTGGTGACTGTGAACTTATTGTCATGTTCAAGAAACCAGTCTGAGATGATTCCAGCTTTATGACATGGCGCATTATCCTGCTGAAAGTAGCCATCAGATGTTGGGTACATTGTGGTCATAAAGGGATGGACATGGTCAGCAACAATACTCAGGTAGGCGGTGGCGTTGCAACGATGCTCAATTGGTACCAAGGCGCCCAAAGAGTGCCAAGAAAATATTTCCCACACCATGACACCACCACCACCAGCCTGAACCGTTGATGCAAGGCAGGATGGATCCATGCTTTCATGTTGTTGACGCCAAATTCTGACCCTACCATCCGAATGTCGCAGCAGAAATCGAGACTCATTAGACCAGGCAACGTTTTTCCAATCTTCTACTGTCCAATTTTGATGAGCTTGTGCAAATTGTAGCCTCAGTTTCCTGTTCTTAGCTGAAAGGAGTGGCACCCGGTGTGGTCTTCTGCTGCTGTAGCCCATCTGCCTCAAAGTTCGACGTACTGTGCGTTCAGAGATGCTCTTCTGCCTACCTTGGTTGTAACGGGTGGCGATTAGAGTCACTGTTGCCTTTCTATTAGCTCAAACCAGTCTGCCCATTCTCCTCTGACCTCTGGCATCAACAAGGCATTTCCACCCACAGAACTGCCGCTCACTGGATGTTTTTTCTTTTTCGGACCATTCTCTGTAAACCCTAGAGATGGTTGTGCGTGAAAATCCCAGTAGATTAGCAGTTTCTGAAATACTCAGACCAGCCCTTCTGGCACCAACAACCATGCCATGTTCAAAGGCACTTAAATGACCTTTCTTCCCCATACTGATGCTCGGTTTGAACTGCAGAAGATTGCCGCCATATGATTGGCTGATTAGAAATTAAGTGTTAACAAGCAGTTGGACAGGTGTACCTAATAAAGTGGCCGGTGAGTGTAAATAAGGATTATGGGATATTTATTTATAAAATATTTTTGTTATTTTTATTGTATTCTTTTAAACTTTTCCCACTATGGGACATGAACAAGTGATCATCCAATTGCTTGCTCATTATAATACCCTGCAGCACTGATGTATTACAGGGTAATATAATCATCAGCTTATCCAGATACATAAACTGACACAGACATTATGGGGTGTCAGGATCAGTGGTAGTGGATCCTCTGGACCACCGCGGACAGTTTTCATAAGAGCCCACCACAAAGTGAATTGGAATTGCTGTGGCGTGATACCACCAGGTCGTTCCACAGGTGAGACTTTGTCTGTGGTTTGCGGACAAGGCGAAGTACAAAGTTGTAAGTCAAACTTGTGGTCGGGGACAGGCAGGAGTTCTAAACAGGCAGCACAGGATCAGAGTCGGGGACGTAGCAGAAAGTCAGGACGGGCAGCACAGGAGCGAGGTCAGGAACAGAATTGAGGTCACAACAGGAAATTAGGATAATGGCACAGAGCATCAGGAAAGCTTTCTCTAACACTGTGAGGCCCAAAGATCCGTCAGGAAAGACAGGAAGAGGCTGAGACTTTATCAGAATTGGCAGCCAGCCAGCGGCAATAATCAGAGCCAGCGATGGATCCAGGAGAGGTGAGAGCCGCAGCTGATGAATTTCTGTAGAAGACCATGGTCCATGTTATCCTCCGGCTCCCAGGAATTCTCCTCTTGCCCGAACCCCTTCCAGTCGACAAGATAGGATTGCTTCCCTCTGACCATCTTCATATCTAGGATTTCTTTTACCTCGAAGATATCAGTAGAATTGGCTTCAGGATTAGGAGGAGGTACTTGCCGGGACAAGCGATTCACGATAACAGGTTTCAGCAGGGAGACATGGAAGGAATTCGGGATGCACATGGTGGGAGGTAGACGTAACTTGTAAGCCACGGGATTGATGCGTCTCAATACCTTGAATGGTCCTACGAAGTGAGGACCGAGCTTGTAGCTGGGAATCTTCAGCCGAACATACTTATCCTGTAGTAAGAAGAGACAAGTCTGCTCCCAGATGGACTTAAGATCTCTGACAAATTCCTCCACAGCAGGAATGTCGGACGTCACCGGCAGAGGGAGGGGTGGACAAGGATGTTGTCCATAGACAATGAAGAATGGGGTGGAGCCAAAACATTTGGTATACAAGGAAATATAGGAGAATTCCGCTAACGGCAACAGAGTGGACCAGTCGTCTTGTCGGGCTTAAACAAAATGACGGAGGTAACATCCCAGAGCCTGGTTAACCCTCTCTACTTGTCCATTGGACTGAGGGTGGTATGATGAGGAGAAATCCAACTTTACTTGTAGATGGCTGCAGAGAGAATGCCAGAAGTGGGAAACAAACTGAATCCCCCTGATCAGAGACGATGTGCTAAGGAAGTCCATGTAGCCGGAAGATGTGGGTGAAGAACAGGCTGGCAAGACGAGGAGCTTATGGCAGACCTGGCAGAGGCACAAAATGGGACATCTTGGAGAAGCAGTCTGTTATCACGCAGATGACGGTATTCCCAGAGGAAGAAGGAAGATCCGTGGTGTGGTCCATGGCCACGTGAGATCACGGGCAGCTCAGTATCGATAATGGCAGTAGTAGACCAGCTGGCTTGAGGCAGGATGGTTTATTATGAGTCCAGGAAGTACAGGAGCCCACAAAATCCGGTACATCTTAGAGCAGATCAGGCCACCAATAGAAATGGGAAATGAGGGCTACAGAGCGGTGCACCCCAGGATGCTCAGCCACACGAGTGCAGGTCGGACATACGTCTTGCCAGAAGGAAGCTGCCGAAGATCCACTGGAGCAGCAACAACCAATTGCTCGGGTGGAATAAAATGCCAGGTGCCGGTTCTCCCCCATTGGCATTGGAGGCACGAGAGAGGGCATCAGCCTTGACATTCTTCTCAGCAGGACGGAAATGAATCAAGAGTTCAAAATGTGAGAAGAAGAGCGACCAGCCGGCTTGCCGAGGATTGAGGCGCTGAGCAGTCTGGAGATAAAGGAGATTCTTATAATCTGTATAGACACAGACCGGGTGATGAGCCCCCTCCAGAAGATAATGCCATTCCTCCAGAGCAAGTTTAATGGCCAGTCGTTCTCTATCTCCTATGGAGTAATTCCTCTCTGCAGAGGAGAAAGTCTTAGAGAAAAACCCGAATGTAAGGGTTCGGCCTTTGGGCCCTTTCTGGGTGAGCACCGCCCCAGCTCCTACTGAGGAGGTATCTAGTTCCAGGGGGAAGGGATTCTCTGTATCAGTCCATGTGAGAATTAGGGCTGAGGCAAAGGCAGTCTTTAATTTACAGAATGCTTCTTCAGCCGCCGGATGCCGAAGGCGGGAATTGGTGTCCTACTTGGTGAGTGCCACAATAGGAGACACAAGAGAGGAGACATGCTGGATGAACTGCCGGGAATAGTTCGCAAACCACAGGAACCTCTGTATAGGACGTAGACCAACTGGGCGTGGCCAATGAAGAACCACAGACAACTTGGCTGGATCCATCTGTAGACCCCTATCAGAGATGATGTAGGAAGGGAAGACTCTTCTGATGGAACTGACACTTTTCAAGTTTGGCGTAGAGGCAATTGGCAAGACATCTGAGGACTTGACGTATGTGGGACCGATGGGATTCAGGGTCTGTAGAGAACAACAGTATGTCGTCAAGATAAACCACGGCACACGTTTACAGCAAATCCCTGAAGATGTTGTTGCCGGTGTGGGACGGTGTGGAGGTAAAGTCTCTGCTTGCTTTTTTGAAAAGACATCTGCAAAGTCCTGATAGCAATCTGAATCACCCTCCAGAGGCTTGGGGACCACAGAAGAGAGCATGACTGGCACATGATGGGGAACCTCCATGCAACAAGAGTGGAAGTCAGGTCCCCAGCGAAGAATCTCCCCGTCTTCCAAATAAGGACAGGTGTGTGTAGCTGCAACCACGGAAGACCAAGCAGGGACCGAGGAAGCACATAAAAGGACAGTCTCTCTTTATGTAGTGCACTGACTTGCAGTAACAAAGGCTCAGTGTGGTACTGGACTGGATCAGAGAGAATTTGGCTACTGACAGAGGAGAGGCTTCTCCAGATAGACCACAGGGAATTGATGCCGGGAGATGAGAGAGACATCCACAAAGTGTCCTGCAGAGCCAGAATCCAGAAAGGCAGAAATCTGGAATGGAGAACCTGTCCCTGAGCTGAGCAAAACAGGAAGGTACAGAAGCGGAGAAGCTTTATTCACACCTAGGGATGCTTCTCACAAGAACCCTAGGTGTGAGCGCATCCCGGACGCTGAGGACAGAGTGGACAGGCATGAAGGAAATGTTCCGGGCTGGCACAGTAGAGGCAGAGGTTCTTTAGACGTCACCTCGAACATTCCTGAGAAGACAGCCAAGCTCTGTCCACCTGCATCGGTTCCTCTGGAGCAGTAATGGCAGGGAAGGGACTTGTCCAGAAAGTCCCTTTTTAAAGGTTGCAATCAGATCTGCTTAATTCCAGGCTAGCTCTGAGGCCAGAGTACGGAACTGAACTGCATAATACCAACAGATAAGTCCCCCTGGCACAGTTTCACCAGTGCA
The DNA here is from genome assembly GCF_040894005.1 of Engystomops pustulosus. Taxonomy (NCBI): domain Eukaryota; kingdom Metazoa; phylum Chordata; class Amphibia; order Anura; family Leptodactylidae; genus Engystomops; species Engystomops pustulosus. Next base: position 116,188,402 of record NC_092412.1, read on the forward strand.
GTCTCGGCTGAAGACGCCCATGCAAGTTCCCTGAAAATGGACTGTAACTCAGAGAAGAAAGAGGTGATGTCCGCTGTTATCGGGTCTTTTCTGTCCCAGAGGGGAGAAGCCCATCCATTGCCTTCCCAGAGAGGAGGCTGATGATATATGCCACCTTAGCCTGTTCCGTGCTGAACTGCGTAGGCATAAGCTCAATGTGCAGAGAACACTTGGTGATAAAGCCCTTGAACAATTTGTGATCCCCATCATACTTTGAGGGCATGGAAAGTCTCAACCTGGGTTCCATGGCAGACAGGCCAACCGGAGTGGGGGAGAAAGTCACAGGAACCTGGCGCTAATGCTGAGTAGCCATCATCTGCTGATTGCTGGACCACAATGGTGGTAAGATCATTCCATTCAGGAAGAGGGACCTTGGCTGGATCCATGGCCGGATCTTACTATCAGGATCAGTGGTAGTGGATCGTCTGGACCACCGTGGACAATGACGTAAGCCGACACCTGGGACCGGAGTCTAAGTGGTACCAGGTTTTCACCAGAGCCCGCCGCAAAGCGGGTTGGACATGCTGCGGCATGGTAAGTCATAAGGCAAACTTGTGGTTGGGGACAGGCAGGAAGTCGAGACCATGACTACGAATTTAATATCGAAACGCCTAGGTCTTATGGTTAATGCCATGTAATCTGCATTTTCAATGGATTAAAATAAAGACTAAGATTTTTAGCCATATGGAGTGCCGGTCTCAACTTACTTTTTCATAGGAAGGTCAGGACGGGCAACACAGGAGCAAGGTAACGAATGGAATAAAGGTCACAACAGGAAATCATGATAATCGCACAGGGCATCAGGAAAGCTTTCTCTAAGGCTATGAGGCACAAATATCTGTCATGGAAGACAGGAAGAGGCTGAGACTTCATCAGAATTGGCCACCAGCCAGCGCCATTTGTCGGCGCCAAGACCGAATTGAGGTTAGTGGGGGACCCTGGGCACAAAACATGGTGGGGGCCCCCATTGAATGTAGTCCAGACAGGGAACAGCAATTGCTATATACCACTTCCCAGCAGTAACTATATACAGCCTCCCCAGTAATCACTATATGCAGCGCCCAGTTTTCACTATATATAGCACCCAGTATTCACTATATACAGCTCCCCCAGCAATCACTGTATACAGCTCTCCCAGCAATCACTATATACAGCTCGCCAACAATCACTATGTACAGTTCCCAGCAACCATTATATACAGCTCCCCCAGCAAAAACTATATACAGCTCCCCCAGCAATCACTATATAAAGCTCCCCCAGCAATCACTATATAGAGCTCCCCCAGCAATCACTGTATTCCGCTCCCAGTAATCACTATATACAGCTCCCAGTAATAAATAGCTCCCTAGAAATCTCTATAAACAGCCCCCAGCAATCAATAAGTTCAGCCCCCCAGCAACCACTATATACAGCTCCCCCATCAATCACTGTATACAGCCCCCAGCAATCACTATATACAGCCCCCAACATTACCTATATGCAGTCCCACAGCATTAACTATATAGAGCCCACAATAATAACTATATATAGCCCCCCTATAATAACTATATATACCCCCTATAATAACGATAGACACCCCCTACAATAACTATAGACACCTCCTTATAATAACTATATACACCCCTATATTAACTATATACACCCTAAAATTGTACTCACCTTCCATCGTTCCCCCGATGCGCGACGTCCTTATCTTCCCTCGTGGTGTCAGGGTGTATATTGGATGCAAACAATGATGGTGGCGCCTTGCTACAGGTGGCGCCGTTGTCGCGGTGCCATGATGTCACACTCTGTGACGTCACACTCTGTGCTGCCAGCGGCAGGGGGGCGCCGTCTTTTCTTACATGCAATCGACTATGGCAGAGCAGGGAACTTGTTGTTCCCTCGCTCTGCCATGGACGAATGTCAGGCACATTGGCATGATTCGGCCCGGGTGAGCAGGGTAGTCATGCGACCAACCGAATCGCGAACATTTGGTGGGGGCTTCTTTAAGGGCAAAGTGGTGAGGGAGCCTCCCCTATGATCCGACCCTGACCACAATACACCAGTGAGTAGCTTGTAAAAGTGCACAGAAGTGCAAATTACTCCATAAAAATTACTTTCCATAATGCATCTTGTAATAAAAGTCAGTCTTTTATTTGTTAATGTTAAAAAAAAGTACATCGTGTTCAGAATTCCCTCGTAAGAAGCAACGCGTTTTGAGTGTTACGATTTTGTTGAGCTTTAATGAAGAGTGGTAAAACTCAAAACTCGTTATAAAGGAATAAAAGCCGAATTTTTATTACGTGGAAATACTATTATGTTAGAAAACTCATGTGATTAAATGTTTGCACAGTGTGTGTTCATCTGATTTAACTTTTTTGGTGTTATGCACTGTTATTCACCTTTTTAAATCAATAATTGTTGTAATATTAATTAATAGAATTAATAGAATAAAATAACAATTAAATTATAAGTATATTGCAATTGGAAACTGGTGACATTAAAAGCATTATAATCGAGTTAAGATATAGTAATGTAGATGGTAATATAAAGATACTCAAGTCTTTCCTCTGGACCGCTTATAAACCAATAGATCCCTCCGCTAAACTGGCCACAGTGGAGTTTCTCAAGGCTTACTTTTTTTCTGGGTAGGAAATGCCCAAGTTTGCTGCAATGGTCTTTGAAAAGTATGGATTTTGAACAGTTGGTATAAATTCAGAAGACATCTTTAAAAAATTATTTTTTGCTGCTATTATTCTAACAGACTTGTGACACAAACAGAGACCGTGGGCCCTGAGACTGAACCCCCTTCCCAGCTGTTCATACCTAAATGCCTAACCTAAGCAGTAGGTAGACAACTGGTAAATGTTCTCTTCCTACACCAAAGTACAAACACAGAGAAAGCAATAACGTAGGCAGGAAAGCATGGCTAGGAGAGAGATTCTGTCAATCACAGCTAGTTAAGTGTTAGTGAACCAGAGCAGAGTATGAAAAAGTGAAATGTGTGTTTTACAATTCAACCAAGGCTTTTAGTCTGAACACTGGTTTATAACTTGGAGGGATAGAGTAAATCAAAATGACCCTACAGCAGCACACCCTTAGCCATACTTTAAATAGAATGACGCAGGCACAGATGTTATAGAATCTGTAAAGGTTTTTTTTCCACAAATCAATAGCTCCTGGGATGTAAAACAACTTTGCCTATTAGTTTTGTTACTTATATTCAGCAGATCCTTTGCTATCCCCCTCAGATTACATCATTGCTGGTTCCTCTCTATGTGCTGCCAAGCCCTGGAATCCATACTTTGTTTATAGTTTGTTTATCAGTCGGTTTCATGGAAGTGGAGGGGCTGCGGCTCCCTGTTCACAGAGGAGGAGGTCATGTGAGAGAGCTCTCTCTCTGTGTATGTAGCAGAGCTAAATGTGTTCAGAACAGTGGATACAGATGTCTCCTGCACAGGTAAGTGATGAACAAGTTTTCCCCTGTTCCCTATGAGTCCCTCCATCCCAGTTGTTGGTTCTACAAAATTTCTCTGTCTCTCTCTCTTCACCTGCAGCCCTTTCCCTACCTTGTCATCGGCAGTATCAGCTCTATGCAGATAAGCTATTGACCCTCAGTGCTCACACACCACAGGCTATAGAATTAATAATGATTTCCACTTATTACATGTGCCCTGCTCCTCCATGTGATGGAAGCTGCCAGGCTAGTCACCACATACATCCTTTATCTACACAGTGCAATGTTTATTGGATTTACTTGTGGGAATCTCAATGGATTTAATGCTAAATTACTTTGAGAGAAAATACAAGGCATCATGGGATCTGTGGGCAAGCTACCTGGCCTCAGCCTGAGGGCATAGACTGACAGATATTAGTCACTGCCCACTTCACCTCTGGTGAAAAAACAGAACAGAAAATGCTATAACTTTGGAAAGAAGAGGGTGAGCGGCACAAAGTAGGCATTGTTCTGTTTGTTTTTAAAGGCGGTGGGGGAGTCACATATAATAATTTTGTAAAAGCATAACTTTACATTTACGCTTTAACAATTAGTACTGGATGAAAAATTCCATTTAGGCTTTCTTCAGACAATCATTGTTACAATCCATATTAAATCTATGTTTTGGGGGTCTGTAATATGGTGCTAATAATAATTTATTATGCTATTCACAAGTCTATTCTGTTCAGTGCTGTAATCAGAAAACACTGTGGCACATTTGCTAATGGTCCGCACACCGCATTTCCGTCAGGTTTCCTGAGTATTTCCGATTTGCGCCGCATTTAACAGGGGTTTTTGGCACACGCGATTGGATTTTGCGCAGGATTTAAAATTCAAATTGTGTCAGACATGCAAGTCACTGCATTCACATGTCAAGACATGCACTCAAATACACCGGGAAGAAGAAGGTGAACTGTGGCGGACCTCAGCAGGGAAGCAACACATGCAGGATATTGGTGCACGATTTTAGTGAATCACGCTGGACTTCATCCTCGTTGGACAACGCTCCTCGGGGATCGCGACAGGACTAGGTAAGTAAATGTGCCCCTGTGTGTTTTCTAAATTTTTCCACCGCAATACGCCTATTATAACCCATGTGAGAACATTAGAATTATATCAGTTTATCTTTAGTGTCTCATTAATATTTACATTCACTGATATTTTTTCTACTAGTCAAACAAACCAATCCATATTGCATAGTAAGAAGAAAAATAATGCAAACACAGATAAATGACATATGAAATACTGGTAAAACATTGATCGAATGCTGGTGAAATCCAGTATCATTATCGGAGCCTATTATTATTAATCTGCATTGATCTTAGAGAATATAGATATCAAACACATTGGGGGGGAATTCATCATTACAATTTGTCTTTGACTTAGTTGTCTGTGTTCAATTCCATTTTACTTTTATCTGTGAGTCTATGTATGTTGTTGTATTTGTTTTGTTTTTTTTGGTTTCCCTCATACCATTGTTTTTTTTTTTTTGCATTTGTAGCAAAATGTTCTTTTAGTTTTGGTGCACATCTCCCTCTAAGGAGAAATTGGTCTTGATAAAGTTGGTAGTGTTCTTTTGTCCTATTTCTACAACAAGGGGTTACTGGAGTCATTTTGCGCCAAAACATGCACCCAAATGAAAATTTGCACCAAATTGCAAATCAGGAATTTAATTCAGTATTGTCAAAACTACTCTAAGTAAATAATGAATTTGGCACATTTTAAAGTGCCTTTGCACTGTCCTATGTTCATTTGGTGCAATGGAAAGCATTTGTACCACAACTGCGCCAAAACAACGCCAAACTTAGCCAAAAAAACAATTATGAATTCCCCCAGTATATTTTAAAGCTGCTGAAATAAATAATTTAATGATTGACAATTATGTAAATGTGAAATTGAAAGACAAACTTCATTCATACATTGAGATAATTTTTTAATATTTCGGGGGGGTGGTGAACATTTTATCTATCATACTTATATACAGGCAGTCCCCGGGCTACATACAAGATAGGGTCTGTAGGTTTGTTCTTAAGTTGAATTTGTATGTAAGTCGGAACTGTATATTTTATAATTGTAATTCCAGCCAGATCTTTTTTGGTCTCTGTGACAATTGGATTTTAAAAATGTTGGGTTGTCATAAGAACCAGGATTACCAATAAAGCTTCATTACAGACACATTTGATAACTGTTATAGCTGATTATTGTAGCCTAGGAATAAAGTACAGTAAATTACCAATATCCAGGGGTCTGTTTGTAACTAGGGGTCGTATGTAAGTCGAGTGTTCTTAAGTAGGGGACTGCCTGTACTTCATTAACAAATTCTGCTTAGTTTGTTATACAAATCAAGCAGCTCCCTCATTTAGAGATCTGTATTACTGCCTTTATAGTGTACTTGTATAGTGTATGTCTATATAGGCTGCATGACCTAACATCTAATTCCCCTGTGAGTGTTTAAACAGCTCTGAGCAGTAAGGATTAACCACTCACAGTTGTGCAAACAAAAAAGACTTCACTTTGCAGTCTACTTTATTTACAAACTAAGCAGAATTTCTTAATGAATTATATTAGAAAAATGGACAACCCCACCCCATTGAAAAAGTCCGGCCTGCACGTGACAGAAATCGGGGGGGCGGGTCGTCGGACGGATTTGGACAATGCGCAAGATTTAACATTTAGAAATGTGTCGCAAAACAAGCACTTGCAAGCACCGGGAAGAAGAAGGTGAACTCCGGCGGACCTCGGCGTGTAACCAACGGATGCAGGAAATTGGACGAACGAAGTGAATCGCAGCAGACCCGAATCCACGTTGGACAACGCACCACGGGATCGCGACAGGACCGGGTAAGTAAATTTGCCCCATTATGTTTCTATTAGAACCAGGAGTCCATGGTGATGTAATGGTACATAATCATAGTAATAAAAAAATAATCAATAAATAATAATAAAAAAGAGGAAAATGTCCCTACTTGTATAGTTCTCCATAGAACATTCTATGTTCAGAGTCCCATGTGTTATTTGTTATTTAGAGCCTTACTCTAAAATGAGTCACTGTTTACATATTCTCTTAGGGGTAACAGGTTGATATAATAGTTTTACAAATTAACACGCAAATAGAGTTAAAAAAAACAGTTGCAAAAAAAAAGAAATTGGTAATAAGACCTAAAGCACTGCAATTAATCACTATACAGGTCATACGTTAAAGTGGTGACTCATTTTTAAGAAAGCAACATGAAAAAGTCAGGAATATTGAGATTGGTCAGTTTTCATAAATTAAAAGGGGGGTCACTAAACTTTTAATAGGAAGCAAGATTATTCTCATTGAACTCTCAACCTCCTGTCCTTCACAGTGAACATTTGGCAAAACACTTGCCAAAAATATGCACGCAGAAGGTTAAATTGGCTCAGAACTTGTCACAGGCACTTTTCAGGAAGGCAGACAGTTGAAAGGTAAAGGCTAACCATGCAGGATAATGAATATTGCAAATACTAATCCTGACAGGAAACCAACACAGTGGGGTGCCCAGGCTCTGCGGTGCCAATCAGACCCTCATCCCTAAATAGCTGTAATTTGTATACGATAAAGTGGATCGCTCGGCTGCCCTGCTTTTATCCCAAATACACACAGACTGCCCTCACATACAAGATTTACATGCCCACACAATGCAAAACAACATAAAAACCTATTTATTTTCTATATCTTGAGTAAGCATTCACGTAGTCATATTTGTGGCCCCTAGTAGATCTACAAAGATAGCCAGACCTTGCAGATAGAAAGCTGCCTGTTGGAGGGGTCAGTTGTAAATCTAATTTTTATACATTTCTATATACAAATTAAATGTAAATTTGGTGCATGCAGAGGAATGACAAGAGAACACACTAGCTGAGATCTAGCCAGTTGTCAGTTCTAACCATATTCAAACTCATTTAAAGGGACTGTCATCAGTTTTGAGTATACAAAGCTGCAGACAGTGTAAGGTCTGAGATCTGTATGAACATACCTTGCGGATGTTGTTAGTAGCAGCAGGACTGTGCAAAATTAATTTATACTCAGGAATTGTAGATGAATTTAGAGCACTTCAGAGCCATTCAATAAACACAGAAGAGCTAATTGATAGAGAATGATTGTTGTAATATTTAAACAGAAGCCTACTACAGCACGTGAGAGGATCCATGCAGCAGGAAGAGAGATATGTAATAGTTATTGTAAACATTTTTAGAAGCCCCTGCTTATAAAATGAATAAGAAGCTTCCATACATACTATATATAACAGCAACACACTACACAGATAATCATATATCTGCATATAAAACTACATATAGGCCTCAGTTGGTGTACAGTGTAAAGCAATTTATATTTACTTTTTAGACACACTCTTCATCTGTTTTGTGCTGTACACATGCATTGTCCTCGTCTGTATGGGTGTTCTTTCTGGCATTGTCCGCACCATCCATGGGGGGTGAAGGGGTATTCATTGAGTATTCTATTTTCTAACAAAGATCTTATCAGTAAGAGACAGGGAGAGAAATAATTCTAGTTAAAAAATAAGGCTCATATATGTCAGGCCCCAGGGGTAGTGGACCAACTGGCCCACCGCAGACGATGACGTAAGCTGACACCTGGGACCGGAATCTAAGTGGTACCCGGTTTTCACCAGAGCCCTCCGCAAAGCGGAATGGACTTGTTGCGGTGTGGTACCACCAGGTCGTTCCACAGGTGCGACTTTGTCTGTGGTGGCAGCCAAGGTGCGGTACAGAGACGTTGAGCAGAATCGTAGTCGGGGACAAGCAAGAGGTCAGGAGGGGCAGCACGGGATCAGAATCGGGGACATAGCAATAGGTCAAAGCAGGCAGCAGAGGAGCGTAGTCAGCAACGGAACCAGGGTTCACAACAGGAATACAGAACACGAGCACAGGGCTTCAGGAACAAAGCTTTCTCAAAGCCACAAGGCACAAAGATCCGGCAGGGTGTGCAGGTAGAGGCTTGATTATAAAGGTTTCTGTGTATGGCTAGCACCAATTAATGGTGCGGTGGCCTTTTAAATCTTCTGAAGCCGGTGTGCTTGGTGCACGGCTGCCAGACTGGAAGCAGGAGCGAAAAAGGTGAGTGAAGCAGCAGGGCAGCAAGACATGGCTCGCGGGAGCACTCGTGACAATATAAGACTATAGAAAGAAAAAAGGGTTAAAACTCACTGCTCAGAGATGTTAAGCAAAAAACACAGAAAGTGAATGAAATCCGAACTCCACTTGGAAAATAGTGTAGCATCTGTGCCCATTTGAGCTTCAGCACCATTCTATGTCTGTAAAGTATGATTGAGGATGCACTGATAAGTGTGATTTCATTCTAAGGTTACATTCTGTCCTTAGTACTGCTTTATTGCTTTTCTGAGTGTATTAGTTGATCTACCAAACCAATCTGTCTGCTGTTGATTTTATTCTGGGTTGTAAACAGTTAAAGGGAACCTACCACCACGAATTTACCTATAAAGGTACATCGGGTGGTAGGTGGATCAATAGGACATGAGGATAGCCCTTTTAAGGGCTAATCCTCACATCGCCGCACTTTTTTGGTAACTTTTATTATCCCTATATGTAAATTTTGTTATGCGGCTACTGGGGTGTGGAGTAGCAGCTGCTGAGGTTACACGGGGCGGCTACTCCACGCCTCAGTAGCCTCTTTACTCCTCCTACCCACAATCTTCGGCTTCTCCTTGGAGCTGCGCGCCCTCGCCCGACGAACCTGCCGTCTGCGCATGCGCAGTACAGTAGGCCCAGGAGCTGCGCGCCGAAGATTGTGGGTAGGAGGAGTAAAGAGGCGTGTAGTAGCCGCCCTGTGTAACCTCAGCTGCTGCTACTCCACGCCCCAGTAGCTGCATAACAAAAATTTAGATATAGGGATAATAAAAGTTACCAAAAAAGTGTGGGGCTATCCTTAAAAAGGTTATCCTCATGTCCTTTTGATCCACCTACCACCCGATCTACCTTTATAGGATCTACCTCTACAGAATCTTTCTTTAGATTTTTCCCCCGTTGGTGTGTCTTGTCTGGATTTTAGGATCTGGTTCAATAACCTTCTGGTTCAGGACTCTGATATTTCATAAAATTTTTGCCTTCTATTTTTCCCTGTTGTCTGATTCTTTCCCTCTTTGACTATTTTCTGACCATTTGTTTTGCCTATCGATTCTGTACTGCATTTTCCACGAGGTTCTAACCCGTATTTCTTGGCTACTCTTCTATATTTTTTTGTCAAGTTTTTGTCTCCGTGTTTTCCTTTTGGCACAGGCAGGAAACGTCAATCAGTTATCACTTACCACTTAGGGTAGGTTTGGCAATTTGGAAGGAGAAGCTAAGATAGGTCTTTAGCATTAGGGTTCACTGTCCTTGACTGTTCTCTAGTCAATTTTAACTATTCCCTTACTACATTACAACAAAAGTAGTTTATGAACATTAATATAAAGATGTAACTGAAGACTTTGCAATTTGTTTCTTTACAAACTAAGTGGATTTCTTAATGAAGTATGTTAGAAAAATGTTAATGCACATGACAATATTAAAAATTATCTCAAATGACAGTTACTCTTCAACATTGAACCGTCTGTGTACTTACCAGAGACAAAATGCTATCCTTACCTTATGGCAGATGGCCATAAGGCCATAAGGCCTTCTTTTTAGTCCATTCTATGTGTCACTGCGAGGATGCCACTGCCCCATCATGTGACTTGGGGTGCAACTGTACAGGTTAATTTAGCCTACTCAAGCTTGTCCTAACCTTTCACTCAGGACAAAAATTGAGCATAAATGACACTTAATACAGTTCCAGCACTCCAGATCAGCTGCCACCACGTATTGCGTTTACACTGGGACCAATAAGTATCCCATTCTACATCCACTCTTGCTAATCACACTTTACAAAGCTATTGCCGGGAAGCAGGGGTAGTGGACCCACTGGACCACCGTGGACGATGACGTAAGCTGACACCTGGGACCGGTGTCTAAGTGGTACTCAGTTTTCACCAGAGCCCGCCGCAAAGCAGGTTGGACTTCTTATGGTGTGGTACCACCAGGCGCGACTTTGTCTGCGGTGGCGGCCAAAGCGTAATGTAGAATCAGCAGGCAAACTCGTGGTCGGGACAGGTAGGAGTCAAGACAGGCAGCACATGATCAGTGTCAGGAATGTAGCAGTAGCTCAGGACAGGCAGCAAGGGATTGGAGTCAGGAACAGAATCGAGGTCACAATGGGAAATCAGGATAATTGCAAAGGGCATGGAACAAAGCTTTCTCTTAGGCATAGAAGTGCAAAGATCCGGCATAGGACACAATAAGGGGCTGGAAATTTATTAAGGAAGGCAGCAGGCCAGCGCCAATTATCGGCGCTCTGGCCCTTTAAATCTTTGCTGCGCATGCTGTATGTTGCGCATGCATAGTATGTTACAGCTTCTGGCAGGACCTGGTCCCGGAAGAAGTTTGCGCAGTCCCGGGAGAAACTGGCAGACTACAGGGCTGCCATTTGATCAGCTGACCCCCAATTGAGATGCCCCATACATGTAAGGGGTTAACACCTGCGAATGGATGAATCTCCGATCGCGGGTGTAAAGGGGGATGTCGGCTATAATATACAGCCGACACCCGCAGCTTTTGGCACTGGCTCCGTCAAGAAGCCAGTGCCAGAAGCTTGACAAAATAGTACTGCAAAATGCGGGAATGCACCTCCCGCCATACAGTACTATTGCGTCAAATGTAGGTAAGGGGTTAAACAGTTCTTTGTTTCCAAGTCCCAATGCAGAAGTTGGGGGAGAGGTGACCAAATGTCCTTTGGGGTCTGCACAGACCAGTCTTCAGGTCAGAGTTTATCAGGCTGTAAAAACTCCAGGATCTTTTAAAAAGCTGCCTGAGCAATTCAAAAGTTGTCAATTGTCATATATTTTAAGAATTCTACACACTTAATATAAGTCCTTCCATGACACTATGGGGCACATTTACTTACCCGTCCCTGCACATTCCCTCATCCGGAGTGTCCAACAAGAATGAACTCTGCCGCGATTCACGTAGATAGTGCGCCTGATATCCTGCATGTGTCGCTCCCCGCCTAGATCCGCCGGAGTTCACCTTCTTCTTTCCGGTGTATGAAAGTGCATGGCTTGTTTCACGCGCTCTATCCGAATCAGTCAGATCGCCTGACGGCCGCCCCCCCCATTTCTGTTGCATAAAAGCCCGCGCCGATGCGCCAAAATCCGATCCCGTGCAACACAATCCCCTTCTAAATCCCTGTCCCAGTGCCGCGATCCCCGAAAACGATGGAAAACCCGACGGAAATGCAGCCGCGGGACCCTTAGTAAATAAGCCCCTATGGGTTTTCAAGGTTCACTGCTAATCCAGCACAAAAACCGATGCTAAACAATTGGGCAGCTTTTGCATTTTTGGATGTAATAAGAAGTGACACCACTCACCTACTAAACTAAAAATATTATGGGCTCATTTAATTTAGGGCTTTGAGCACCTGTCATGATTCTGCTTAACCCTCAACTGTCTTCTGTACATTGTAAATTCATGTATAGACAAAACCAAAGGTAAAGATGACCTTATTCCCAATATTGAAAGATTCTTCATTTTTTTTTTAAATCAATGGAGACGTTTTCTGCTAATCTGTCTATGAAACTCACACGAACATCCATCAGAAAGCCGGACACTTTGCGAGAAAGGAGATGTCTGTTAAACAGGCATTCTGTTAAACAAAGTAAACTGTTCTGCCAGTCAATGCCTAATGGCTGGCACCATTTTTAATAAAAGAATTAGCTGCTGCTGTGTTTACAAACGCAACACTCAATAACTGCTCCAAGAAGAATACAGCTATTGGAACACATTCAGCAATGCACTTGTCTATCACAGCTCTAATATACATTACCTTCAAATAATTTGCAAGCTATCAAAGCTTTCATATAGCACTAAATAAATTAACAGTAAGAGTTTCATGAAAGTCATTAATATTATCCTCATCTTGATTGTGATGAAAATATTAAACTAAATACAAATTGGTCAGCTAATGTGTAATAAGCCTTTCTGAGGCTGTTAGCACAGTTTATGATGGATGGTGGGATACAGCTTGATAACCTTTGACCTGTTTCTGTAGACTTTAAAGGGACACATGGACATCTTACCCGCCTCCCCACTTACCATTCCTCCATGAGGACTCAGGCTGGTTCTGAAACATGAACCAAGCAGAAACATATAAAATAATGTTATTTATTGAAATATATGGTTCAATGTTGGAGACAGCCAAGCTGAAGTGTTCAATATTTCTCCCACCTCCAGGGGGATTGCTGTACGCAGCTAGTGCGCTCTATGTCCCAGGTGTGTGGCTGCCGATACCATTGCGCCAGCGCCTCCTGGGTCATAAAGTGAGAGGACACCTGTGATACGGGACAGAGCACGTGCTTGCTGGGAGCGCAGGTAGGTAAGTATTATTTTTTTTATTTATTACTGGTTGGCTATATACTACAGGGGGCTGACTATATACTACAAGGGGGGCTGGCTATATAATACAAGGGAGAATGCTGCCTATATACTGCAGGGGGGCAGGCTGACTATAGACTGCAGGAGGGGGCAGGCTGGCTACATAGTACAAGGGGGCTATACACTATATACTGGAGGGGGGCTTACTATGTACTATAGGGGGACAGGCTGGCTATATACAAAGGGGGGGGCAGGCTGACTTTATGCTGCAGGGGGGTGTGCTATATTGTACAGAGGGGGCAGGCAATCTATATACTACAGGGGGAGCAGGTCGACTATATACTGCAGGGGGGCTGGCTACATAATATAGGGGCAGGCTGGCTATATGCTACAGGAGAGTAGGCTGTCTATATACTGCAGGGTGGCTGGCTAAATAATATAGGGGGCAGGTTGGCTATATACTATAGGGGGGACTGGCTTGCTATATACTACAGGGGGAAGGCTGCATATATACTACAGGGGGCAGGCTGGCTATATACACAGGGGGGCAGGCGGCATATATACTACAGGGGCAGGCTGCCTATAGACTACAGGGGGGCAGGCTGCCTATATACTTTGGGGGGCAGGCTGGTTATACTCTACAGGGGGGCAGGCTGGTTATATACTACAGTAGGGGCAGGCTGACTATATTCTACAGGGGGGCAGGCTAGCCGTATACTATAAGGCTGGCTATATACTACAGGGTAGGAACGGTTGGCTACATGCTATTTGTGGGCTGGCTATATAATGGAGGGCAGAGGACTGTATGGTATGGTGTATGGCGGCACGCTGTATGAATTATTTGGTATATGGCGGCACGCTGTATGTATTGTATGGTATATGGCAGCACACTATATGTATTGTATGGTATATGGCGGCACGCTGTATGTATTGTATGGTATATGGCAGCACACTATATGTATTGTATGGTATATGGCGGCACGCTGTATGTATTGTATGGTATTTGGTGGCACACTGTATGTATTGTATGGTATATGGCGGCAAGCTGCATGTATTATATGGTATATGGCGGCACACTGTATGTATTATATGGTATATGGCGGCACGCTGCATGTATTATATGGTATATGGCGGCACGCTGTATGTATTGTATGGTATATGGCAGCACACTATATGTATTGTATGGTATATGGCGGCACGCTGTATGTATTATATGGTATATGGGGGCACGCTGTATGTATTACATGGTATATGGCAGCACGCTGTATGTATTATATTGTATATGGCGGCACGCTGTATGTATTGTATGGTATATGGTGGCACACTGTATGTATTGTATGGTATATGGGGGCACGCTGTATGTATTATATGGTATATGGCGGCACGCTGTATGTATTACATGGTATATGGCAGCACGCTGTATGTATTATATGGTATATGGCGGCACGCTGTATGTATTGTATGGTATTTGGTGGCACACTGTATGTATTATATGGTATATGGCGGCACGCTGTATGTATTATATGGTATATGGCGGCACGCTGTATGCATTATATGGTATATGGCGGCATGCTGTATGTATTATATGGTATATGGCGGCACACTATATGTATTATATGGCATATGGCGGCACACTGTATGTATTATATGGTATACGGCGGCAAGCTGCATGTATTATATGGTATATGGCGGCACACTGTATGTATTATATGGTATATGGCGGCACGCTGCATGTATTATATGGTATATGGCGGCACGCTGTATGTATTATATGGTATGTGGGGGCACACTGTATATATTATATGGTATATGGCGGCACACTGTATGTATTGTATGGTATATGGCGGCACGCTGTATGTATTATAGGGTATATGGCGGCACACTGTATGTATTATATGGTATATGGCGGCACACTGTATGTATTATATGGTATATGGCGGCACGCTGTATGTATTATATGGTATATGGCGGCACGCTGTATGCATTATATGGTATATGGCGGCATGCTGTATGTATTATATGGTATATGGCGGCACACTGTATGTATTATATGGCATATGGCGGCACACTGTATGTATTATATGGTATACGGCGGCAAGCTGCATGTATTATATGGTATATGGCGGCACACTGTATGTATTATATGG